>NW_028274821.1:2613531-3863531 GCF_037043125.1 Eumetopias jubatus | reverse complement strand
GATGTGTGTCAGTGTTGATTGCTCTATGCCAGTTTTTCCTAAGGAACACTGAAGAAGTGTGTGTCTTCTTTGAGTTCAGGAAAGCGTTCTAGGATTATATCTTAAAATATCTGTCCCATCTTATTATTTAAGTTCTCTGCCCCAGAGACAGTTGTGCACATGTCGGATTTCCGTTGTCCATCTTACAGATCTTCCAGTTTCTCTCAGTCCCTTAAACTCTGAGCTCATTTCCCTCCATCGTGCACTTCATGTCCCTTTGACGCAGCACTGACGTTCCTCATACTTCTTTCCTGGAAGAACAGCTTCTTTCCTGAGCTCTGTTGGCAGTTGGTTAACTCCCTTCAGCTTCCCTGTTGTACCTGGAAACCTTGTATCTTCACTTTCACATTTGCTTTCCGAGGGCAATTTCTTCATTACATTGTTGATTTCATGGCAGTATGTTTGTTCACAACTCATCAGATCTGTAACAATATTTTGGTGGGGTGGGGGATGTTCTTTGTCTGAAACTTGATTTTTCTCTTGTGTTCTTCCTTTTATTTCATGTAGTTTATTTGATTCGATGCTATATCCTCATTTCACTACATATCTTTTTTTTTTAAGATTTGTTTATTTATTTATTCAGGAGAGGAGAGACAGAGAGAGAGAGAGTGGGGAGGAGCAGAGGGAGAGAGACACGCAGGCTCCACACGGAGCACAGAGCCCAACACGGGGCTCAATCTTACGACCTTGAGATCATGACCTGAGCTGAAACCGAGAGTCGGATGCTTAACCGACTGAGACCCCCAGGCTCACCCCCTCCCCACCCCCCCCTCCCCCGGGGGCAGAGACTGCAGCTCAGAGGCTTGGTTCTCCAGCCTTCCTCATCCACAAACTGCTCCCAGCAAACGTAGCATGTTTCTCTGCCTTTCCAGCATCTTAAGCATTTGCACAAAGCGTGATCTAGGAAAGCACATTTGCCGTTCCCTTCTCATCAGTGCAAACAAAGCCTTGGTGGGTGGCGTTCCAGGAACACTGCTGACCCTGAGATGGCATCTCCGCCAGGTTTCCTGATGGCTTCCCTACCTCGCCTCCCACACCCTATTTGACCACTGCTTGCTCTGGCCAGTGCTCCCCTTTACCTTATGGTACGTGGTTTTGAATATCTTTAGGCTCCCCAGACAGGGAATTTCTGTTGCCCATCTTTGTTGCTGTTGGTGGAGCTCTCAGAAGGAACTAGGGAAACAAAGCTTTTGTGCCATCCCGTTAAAACCAGATATGGTGAGTTCAGACTAAATTTAGAAAAACTAGTTGGGGTGTATCCTCCCTCCCTTATCAGATTATAGCCTTCGTCTTAGCGCTCCAGAGGCAACTTGCAAAGTGGATTTGCAGAGACACCTTGTATGCCGAGCATTTCCTCCCCCGCTCCTTCACTGTAGCGCTCCAGCTCAGAGAGCTACTGCACCTACCGACGGAAAGATTTAGTCAAGAAGTCAGAAACTTGGGTGAATAAAAACCAAATAGAATTTTTTTTCCAAAAAAACCCTCAGGCATAATAAATAGCAATGTCGACATGATCATAGTCACTTCCGGAGATACCATTAAACAGACATTCAGTATTTGTCAATGCTTGCAATAATGAGAGATGCTGCCCTCAAGTTTGCTTTAAATTCTTTCAGGACAGCATCCTTGTATCCACAGCACACAAACCCGGCGCACAGTTGCTCTCAGGAGATAACTGTAACTGCCTGCCGTCCATCGTGGTAACAGGCGCGTGATGCCACAGGATCGTTCTCCCTGGGCGGGGGGGGGGAGCCTTGCCGGCCACTTTGCCCTCCCTGCCTGTCTGTTCCGTGAGCCTAACTTTCATCTCGGATCTCTCTACGTTGATTGGAAGTGGGTTTCGCCTGGCAGTTCCGTTTCTCGTCGGGAAACCATCGTACGGCCCGACAAATAATGCTTTAGTGTTTCCATTCACTCTTGTACGCCCATCACTCTGAGTGGAAGAAAAGCCCCTGAAAAAACACAGCAGGAACATGCATCCTGATCACTGTTCCTGAGACAATCATTTCTCCAATCAGAATCCAAGTCGACCTTCATTGACCTTCTTGGTTATATTCGTTGGCACCAACTGTGTCTCTCTCTAAGGATGAATAAGTCTTATCAAGTATGAGATGGATTCTCTTTTCTAAAAATAGTTCCCAGCATCAAAAAATAAAGCAAAACAAAAAACAACAACAACGAGACACTTTCTTAGATTCTAGAGCTGCAGGCTTTTTTCCCCTTTTTTTTTCCTTTCAAAATAATTCAGTTTTTCAGGCAGATCAGAACATTTGTTGGAAACAGCATTTTCAAGTACGTTTCTCCCAAAGGTAGCAGGACTTCAGGGTTTCTGAGTCCTTGAAACCCTGGTGGCTGGAGATGGCCCTGCCTGCAGCCCATGCTGGACTGGAGACTGTGTGAGCCTATAGCAGGGGTGGTGCCTTACTTTTGACTGATTTCTATCACATCTGATTTTTTCCTCCTTGTACCCACTCATACCCATGTGCTTTGGAGCACAAATCCAAACAGTTGACATTGTTTTGAGCACATTTTGAGAAACCGTGACATCTCAAAGAACTGGAATCTGCACTGTCTGATGGGGTGGCCATTAGCCTGCACAGCCGGTGATGTTTGAGATGCAGCTAGTCCCAGTCCAGACGGTTGCTTGGTGGAAAAAGAAAAAAAGTGAAGGATCTGACTAGTAATTTTTTTACACTGGCTACCTGTTGGAATAATATTTCCTTGTATTGAGTTAAGTAAAATATGTTATTAAAACTAATTTTAGGGCGCCTGGGTGGCTCAGTTGGTTAAGCGACTGCCTTCGGCTCGGGTCATGATCCTGGAGTCCCGGGATCGAGTCCCACATCGGGCTCCCTGCTCAGCAGGGAGTCTGCTTCTCCCTCTGACCCTCTTCCCTCTCGTGCTCTCTCTCTCTCATTCTCTCTCTCTCAAATAAATAAATAAAATCTTCAAAAAAAAAAAAAACTAATTTTACTTTGCTTTCATTTTGCAGGGTGGCTACTAGGAAATTCAGAATTCCCCAGGTGGCTCACATTTGTGACTTGCATTCTCTTTCTTTGGGACAGGACCCCTCTAGACACGAGCCCAGGCTGATTTCTGAGTTCTGGGCTAGCTGCCGTGCCTGGAAAGGTGGTGAATGGAGAGAGGGAACTAGGCTCCGGGCCAAAGAGAGGCGGACTTTGTCCTACCTCTGCCCTACCTACCAATCACTGGCTGCGCAGCCTTGGCCACGTGACCCACCTCTCCGCACCTCAGTTTGCAGGGCTGTGAAAATGGGCACGGTGATGCCTCTTTCAAACATTGTGAGGGGTCAAGTCGGGTAATACATGGAGCATCCGGCATATCATGAGCCCTCACAAATTGAGCCAATTGCAAGGACTTTTAAAGCACATTTGTTTCTCATTTAAACATTTCTGCCAGCATTATTCATGAAGCAAGTGTTTATATGGAGCATGAAATAAGATGCCAGTGGTGGTGTCCTGGGTGGAGACCCCTCCATTTCAAGGAGGCAGGCAGGTGCCTGCGTCGGGTGGCCGCTCCGTGAAACTCGCCCCAAAGAGGAAGAGCCCAGTAGCCCAGAGCTGTTTAGAAGCAAAAGGGTGCAGCCTAGAACCCCCCGCCAGCTATAGCAGCGTTTGCAGGCCCCGGAGTCACACCGCTCATGGGGGAGGCAGGGAGGAGAGGGGCTCTGCTGGAGGGTTTCCAGGAAGTAGCCCCTGGTGACTGCAGATTAGCAATTCAAAGACTTGTACAGCCCTGGTACTTTCCACCCAGACTGCGCCAGCCCCTGGTCTGAGGAGGAAGCCTCAGGGCTGGGCTCTCGCGTTATTTGTTCAGGTGAATGTCCTAGCAGTTCCTACACTTTCAGCGATTTCTAACAGTGGGATTGCGAATACCTAGACAGTGATTTCTAGCCGTGGGACAGGTTGACGGGGGAGGGCACTCTGAGAAGCTCAGGAAAGGTGCTGAGTCCAAGTCAGGCTTGAGGGAGTGTGGCCAGAGCCCCCAGATCTGGGGCAAGGCATGAACACCTTGAGTGCTCAGCTCACTATGAATGTTTCGGAGGGGCTGTGTCCCTTCACAGTACGTCCACGGGGCTCGAGACCGCCCACTCAAAACTTCCACTTCTCAAGTTGATGAGAGTTACAGTATTCGTGAAAACACCTACTCTTGGAAAACTTTCTAACCAGTGATGCTGTGAATGCGTCCTCAACCCGCAGAGCTTTTGTCTTTCGTGAATTGTTGGTCAAATTGTCAAAGATGGAAAAAGTGCACAGATGTATCCAACCCTGCTAAGTCTTTCTATTGCTGTAAGTATTCCTGAATACATGTGTTTGGTTGGTCCCCTGTATTTGTATTTTTCAATGTACTATTATACATTTATTATGATGATGCCCATGTATTTGTTGTGATGACTCCTACTGAGCCCTGGCAGTCACATCCTTGTGTTGTCCCCTCCAAATGAACTCGACCGTGTGCCTGGCTTTGGTCAGTGGAATGTTAGCCAGCACGACAAAGAGGCTTTAAGAACTTGCAGATTAGCTTAGTTTTTTTGGAACAGCATCTCTTGGAGCCCCAAGTCTCACGAGAAGAGGTCCAGCCGCACAGCTGGGAAGACCAGGTGCGGAAAAGAATGCCCAGGCGGCCCCAGCGGGTTGAAGAGACCATCCTGGATGCTTCAACCCCAACGCATCCCGGCGCCCCGCCCAGATAGCTGAGTCAGGAGGGCCAGTCATCACTGTCTGCGCCCATTAAATGGTAACGTTGCTGGCTGCACAGCAATGGGTAATTGAGACGGTACCATCTATAAACACTGCTATAAGATGAAAAAAGATAAAATTACTCATCAAAACACAGGTCATAAGAAAGGGTTAAGTGAATCACCGATTCACTCAAAGATTAGGAGTAGAATAAATAACCAAGTAAACCAGCGCACAGAGGGCCTGCGACTGTATCCTTAGCAGGTGTGCTAAGCTTCGGGGACTGGAACCAAAGGAGGAGACGTGAACAGGGAGGAGATCCACGGTGTCCAGAAGAAAAAGCACAGCAGGGCGCTGTGCTGTGTGTCTGCATGTGAATCCTGAGTGTGGAGAGTCAGAAGCCAGGCAGGCCTTTCCCCAGCAGGCTTCACTGAGTGCGGCTGAGTGCAAATTTTCCTTTTACCTTGCTTTGATTGTGAAATATGAAACACAATCCGAAAATGGTGCAGAACTGAGATAACGTATCGGCGGGTAAATACCTGCATAGCCAGTCCCCGGGGCCAGAAGGACCACACGGCCACTCCCGAGGACCGCCTCCAGCTTCTGTCCCTGCCCCTAAACATAACAATTATCCTGCCTTTGATGGAAATCACTTTCTTGCTTTAACAACGGAATGCTGTGGTTGAGTTTTGCCGGCTTTGATTCTTATCTTAATAAAAGCATGCAGTAAGTACTCTTTGGTATTGGGCTGGCTATATTTAGCTGCAGATCATTCCTTTTCCTTCCTGTCTAGTTATGCACCTTACAAATCTCTCTCTCTCTCTCTCTCTCTCTCTCTCTCTCTCTCTCTCTGAAGCACTTTTATTTTCAGTTTGGGGCTATAATACTGCAGGAATGGGTATTACTGTGCTGACCCCCTGGTGCATGTGTCCATGCAGTTCTGTTGGGAACACACTTATGGATGAACGTGGTGGTTCCCACACGGTCTGTGTCTTTGGCTTTAATAAACGATGCTGAGCTGTCTTCCAAAAGCTTCCCCGAGGCTCCGAGGTCTCTGTCACTTCACGTCCACACCAGCACCTTGGTGCTGTCAGGCTTTCCATTTTAGCCACTGCTTGCGTGGCGATTCTCTAAGCACCTGTTCGTAGATTTACTGTCCGCGTATAGGCTGTTGCTCAGTTTTCTGTCTGATTGTCATTTTTCTTCGTGAATCTGTGGAAAACCCTTCTATACACCAGGAAAGAGCCCCTGGTAAGGTGGGTGCACCGCAGATGCCCCCTCCATCCTTCCGGCTGATCATCTCTTCCCTCCTTAGCAGTGCCTCTTGGTGACTGGAGGGTCTGACAAGTATTGTAGAGCAATTCATCAAGTCTTTTTCTTTGCAGGTAGAGCTTTTTGCAACTTGTTGCATGCGTCTTTCTCTGTCCTGTGTTCCAAGAAAAGATCCTCTTACATTTTTGTCTAAGAGCTTTCTTGTCTTGCCTTTGACATTTGGATCTGCAGGGTGCGTGCACGGCGTGAGCTGGCTCTGGGTTTTCCCATAGCTCCACGTGGCTCTCCGGCAGACCCAGCCACACCTGCTGAAAAGTCTTGTCTTTCACTCCAGCCAGTGTTTCCGTGGCTTCATATTCCATTCAGACCTTGACTTCAGCTACTCCTTTCGGGTGTGTAGAATGTGCCACCCAGCCCGTCAGCTGCCCTCTGTAAAGTGGGAAAGCGCCCCCGGGAAAAAGCCGCCGAGCTGAGCTCACCTGTGGGGGCTTCATCTTCACTGGGATCCGGCACAGGAATTTTTGAATGTCCTGTGAGTTCCCTGGCGCCCCTGGACCCACGTCTCCATGCAGCTTTTCTCGTGCCCCCAGTGGGAGTTCCGTTTCCACTGACCTGGCTCATCACCACTAGAAGCAGAAGTCTGGTGACTCAGTTTTACATACATTAGGATCACCTTCGGATCCAGCGGCAGAACGTGGGGGGCACAGGCCGGTGGAGCATGAGGGCTTCTTGGTGAAGCACATGTCTGCTGCGGGTTCAGGGAGTGCGTTCACATTGGGGGTGGTGTAAGTATCCCCACAGGGTATAAGGCTAAGAGGGAGAGGCCACGGCTGGGGGCGGAGGGAAGGCCGGGGGTCCATGGCGGGGCGTTCATGAGGTGGCAGGCCCGCCAAAGCCTGTTGAAGCAGAGATGACATGAGCTGCGAGTAACCTGCAAATGAATTCAAAATAGCTTCGGTGACAAGGGAAGTGTCTTTTCTCATGTAGTGCAAATTCTGGAGTCGGGGTGATTCCAGAGTTGATTAATTCATCTCCCGGTACCACCAAGAACGCGGGTTCTGTCCATCTTCCCATGCCTGTTAGCCCCCCTGCAAGCTGCCCGCGGGCAGGGAAGGGGGAGATGCTGCCCCTTCCTCAGTGTCTCTCCGCGGCAAGGACACCCTTCCCCAGAGGCCACCAGCAGACACCCCTCATGTGTCTCTGACAGAGTGATCTGGAACGTCCGTGCCTGATCCAACCCCTGAAACGCTGGATTGAGACTCATTCTCTGGGGCTGGGGTGTGCCCACCAGCATTCCCCAGATAGCTGGGGATGAGAATTGACAGATTGGAAGGGCACAGGCAGAGTAGGTTTGGGCGCTGCCTGGGCGGGACAGGGGAGAAAGGAGAGGCCTCACAGGCCAGCAGTGGAGGCCCTGGCTGCAGGGAAGGACAGGAAGGTTGGGGAGAGATGGAGCAAGGACGCCAGCAGAAGAGAAAGGGGGCTGAGGACAGCCACCGAGCAAGAGGCGGGCGTCAGCATTGCTCAGCCCCTGGGCCAGGTGTTCCTAGCACGGCCTCCCCTTCCCTGCCTGCTTTCATCACCTGGAACATTCCATCAGATACCCGGACCGACGGGAGCCCTGGCGTAAACCAAGCTTGAGGGGCTCCTCAGCACTCAGCCTTTTCAGATGCACCCATTCGTCAGAGATGACAGCAACCCCACCAGTGTGGCTATGTGTAGACCCTGGGAACCATTCGCACCCAAGCTGGGGTGTGGACATGCCCAGCTGCAGCATCAGGGGCAAACTAAGCCTTCTGAAGCATCGGCCAGCTTGTCCTTTGGTCCTTTAGCAAGTTAGGGCCCTTCTCAAGCTGCCGGGGTCCTCATCCCGGCAGCCTGAGGTCCAGGAAGGTCTTGTGATTCAGAGGCGCCCCAGCGCCAACGGGAACACATGCTGCGGATCTGCCTTATAGGAGTTGGGGCAGATCTTCGGGACCTGGGTTGAACTTGTTCTCTGGACTCTAGCTGGCTGGACCAACAGGAATCACAGTCCACATGCTCTTCCCCCCGGGGCATGAGCTTGGTCTCCATTCTCTCCCTTCCGCTGAGCAAACGCCGGCCTGGCATGGGAGACCTGGAGGCTAGCTAGTCGTGCCTCACGAGTTGCACGGGCTCCCCCATCTTCAGGTCCGAGGGCCTTCTGCAGAGCTTTGTGGTCGAGGGTGCAGATCAGGGCCCTACAAACTTATGCTGTAAAGGACCAGGTAGAAAATCATTTTGGCATTGAAAGCTAGATGCTCTGCATTTCAACTCCTCAACCCTATAGTTACAGATGGAAACTCTGGTCACAGAGAAAGGTGACTGAACGAGTTCACATAAAACCTTATTGGCCCCTGGGCTGTCGCTCACCAACTCCCAGTCTGAGCCGATCGGTAATGCTATTTTCTGTGGGAGAAAGAAGCTGGGGAAATCGTGCTGAATTCTTCTGTTCTCTTAAGGCACTATTTGATTTAAACACGTGTTCGTGGCATTTTTAATTGCCATGTTTGGTAAACGTGATGTGTTCCATTTTAATCTCTTTCTAGTTGGCCAACAAAGGGGAAAGGCAGCCTCGAACCTTCCTCCCCACCATACAAAACATCTGCTCTTTGCGTCCCATTCGCTGCCTACGTAACTGGCTCGGAACTTTCCAATGGAATGACACCGTGGGTGTGTCAGACTCCAGTGGTTCTTTCTGTTCCTATTTGTATGAGCTCTGAAAGGAGTGCGGACCTTCCTGTTTGTCACCCGCTGTCTTCATGTCTGCCCGGCCTCGCGGTTTCCCGTCCCCAAGAGCTGGAGCTCCTACACAGTTCTGAGGTGCGTGACGGGTGCCAAGCAAGCATCACCACCGTGGAACAAAAGGCCTGTGTGCACCATCTGTGGTGGAGAATTCCATTACATTCGAGCCAGAAGCACCATACTGCTTGCGTGGCATCAACACTGAAATCAAAGCTGGATGTTTTTGCTCAATGAGAAACACCCTCTGCCTCTCTGGGCCTGTGGTTGATCCACGTCGGAATGGATCCAAGTCACTGCCAGAAGCAGAGGTGAAGATGCCCGGGGACAAATACTCAGCCCTCAGCTGCTGGGAGCTGAGTCGTGAGAATGGGGGCAGAAAACTCATGTTCAAGTCACCGGTTGAGCCCTGTGACCTAAGGCACTTCATTTTCTCTGAGCCTCCCTTTTCTGTAAAATGTGAATGTGAGGGATGGATTGTGAAATTGGCCCCAGTTGCCCCTCCCTCGGCTGTACCTGCGCCCTTTGCAGTGTCACTTTTCAGTCCCGCGCCTGAGCGGTTGGACCCCGTCTCCCCGTGCCGTGCACTGCGGGGCTTTGTCATGGGCTCTGACCTCCACAGCGCAGCAGCCGAGACAGGGAGCCCATTTGGAGGCTGGGCCCCCGGAGGCTGGTGCCACTGTTCACTCCCGCTGGTTCACTGTTGCCCGAGAGCGAGCCTGGGCCAGCCTGCAAGGACAAGAACGGAGGCATCCAGCGGGCAGCTCGCGGGGGTCCCACCAGTGACCCACAGCTTTCCAGAGGCACAGAGGAGAGCACAATCCAAACTGCCCTAACCGCCCAGCCACTCCCAGCCTTAGATGCTGACCAGCTGGACCGTGAGCTCAGTAGATGCTGTTTGAAGTGAGTAGAGTCTGGGACGGTTGGCCATACAATAGCTAGCTTATTCTTTCTCTATCGCATAGATGTTGTGAAGGTCAAGGGAAGCCACGTTTATTAGAATGCTCTGTGCGTCATGAATAGCGCACAGAAATGAGCTGTTTCATCAACCCTGCACGTCTTGATCCATATTGAGATGGAGCAGAAGATGGTAATCAATATAAGCGGCCCCTTTGCTCCCCTCCATGCTCTGCTCCAACACACAGAAGATCTGGTCTTTTCTCTTCTAAATACTTCAGACAACCTCTAGGCTCCCTCATGCACTCAATCTGTACTTACTGTCCAGCTGCCATGTGCCAGGCCCTGTCTGAGGCCCCAGGGATACTGGGCTGGGGTGGGACCGCGAGGGAAATAAGTGAGTGTATAAAACAAAAGTATCAGAAAGGCTCCGGAGAAGACAAGCATGGGGAGGAGCAATCGAGTAATTGAGCATCTAGAGGGGGTGGCGTGGGAAGGAGGTCACGATGAGATGAGAACCAATGTATGGAAGAAGCCAGATGCATGTGATTTCTCATCACAAGCTTGGAGCTGCTATGATCCTCCGGGTCCTGACCTTCAGTCGCACGTTGGTGGGATGGGCAGTCCTATATGCTCACCACTTAATTTTAGTGGCAGGCATCTAGCCAGTGCCTGACCCATCACTGGATTATATATTTGGAAATAAAGAGATTTAGATGTGCATTAGTGATGTATTGCTGTGCAAAATGTCACCCCAAAACTTAGTGTTATAAAATGCAAATAGCTGGGGCGCCTGGGTGGCTCAGTGGGTTAAGCGTCTGCCTTTGGCTCAGGTCATGATCTCAGGGTCCCGGGATCGAGCCCCAGGTTGGGCTCCCTGCTCAGCGGGGAGTTTGCTTCTCCCTCAGGGCCCCTCCTCCTGCTTGTGCTCTCTCTCTCTCTTTCTCAAATAAATAAATAAAATCTTTAAAAAAATAAATAAAATGCAAATAGTCGATGATCTCTCACAGTGTCAGTGGGTCAGGAATTTGGGAGCAGCATGGCTGGCTCAAATCTCTCTCTTGTCATTGCAGTCGGGTGTTGGCCGGGACTGCAGTCATCTGAAGGTTGCGGCCTCCCCCACCATCAGTTCATTGTATTCTCTGGTACACCCAAATGGTGTACTGATGAGCCATCCGGACAGGTGTGCGGATGATGTATATGCCTGTGGGCAGCCATCTGAAAATGCACTTGGGACTCTAATCCACAACAGAGGTACTGGTTCACTGGCAGCTAGTTCTGATTTTTGCCAAGTGTCAAGTATGTTTACAAGTTAGATGTCAGTTATGTACTTTGGTTTAAATTGCTTTCACTTTTCTGAAAATCAGCTTTATGTTTCAGAAATAGGGAGCCACTGATGGATGCTCCTGGTCTTCTGTGTTCTGCAAATGGGTAGGCAGTTCAGGGTAACGTAATGAGCTGATGCATCGTTGGATGTAGTGGTCACCGGATACGGTTCTCTGTAGCAGCTCATCGGTAGGGCTCGCCCTATGGGAGGCTGCTTTTCAGACACTGGGCTTGGCCCACATAAGGGAGGTGGAGGAAATGCATCCCTTTCTCCGAGTCAACAATACCAGAATGGGCCAATTTCAGTGAAATGGAACTCTGGGGTGAACAACTAAGCTTCAGGGGGGTCAGCTGCCCTCTGAAAAGCCCCGCCCACACACACACCCCAGCCCCAGCTGCTTTTCCTCCCCATGGCCTCACTGGCACTTGGGGTTTCCTAATGAATTGGTTGTGACAGACACGACTTCCAACAAAAGTTCAGATTAGGCACTCTGGAACCATCTTTATCATGCCTTAATGTTCTCAGCAAATATAGTCACGAATGTAAGGATAAGCTATCTGATCCAGGGGCCGTGCCTTCTTAATTTATTTAATTATACAGCTGAACTCATGGCCAATGTGGGCGCATTTATGCAAACGTTGTCATGGAACAACTCCCTTTGCTCAGGGTTTGGGTAACAGGTGCTTCCGTGCTGTGGGGGTGGGGTCTGCAGGCTTATTGCGGCGGGCGGCCATGATCATCCTACGCGGGGGTCGGGGACACGCCACTCCCTCTCTTCTTCAAATGGTATTTAACTTGGAAGCTACCTCTCATGGAGTGTTTTGTTCGTGGGAGTTCCCTGTTTCATGGCCAGCAGGTGTTTGCAGTGTGGCATTTCGCCCGGGCTGTTGTGACGAAGCACCGGAGTGGACAGCTTGACCAGGAGGAACACATTCTCTGGCACTCCTGGAGGCTGGAAGCTGAGATAGAGGGGTTGGCAGGGTTGGTATCTTCCAAGGGTCTGAGGGAAGTATCTGGGCCAGCCCCTCTCCCCGGCTTGCAGATGGCTGTCTTTCCCTGGTGTCTTCACATGCCTGTCTCTGTGTCCACATCTCCTCTTCTTAAGGGACACCAATCCTGCTGGATTCGGGCCCATAAAATGACCTCCTTTTATTTTAATTACCACTTTAAATGCCCTGTCTCCAAATACATTACAGTCTGGAATTCTGGGGTTTAAGGCCTCAGCACGTACATTTTCAGAGGACACAATTCAGCCCGTAACACTCTGCTGACTGTGGTCCAGCTTCATGTCAGTAACCTTGGAGAACTTGCGGGATGCAGTATTCACAGAGTGAGACCTTTGCGCAGTGTGATTTGGTTCCTGATGGGCTCTGGAACTGGTTTGTTGTAGTGCGAGCAAGAGACGGAATCTCATAGATCTTGGGAATACGAAATCTTAGCAGTCCTGAGAATCGCCCCCAAACTTGTGAAAGCCCGGATTTCTGGGCTCACCCCCAGAGTTTCTGCTTCAGGAGGTTTGGGAAGGGCCTGAGAATTTTTAATTTCTAGCCAGTTCTCAGATGTTGCTGCTGGTGGGGCTGGTGGGGCTGGCGATGTTGGTGCCTTGGCTTGAGCAGCCCTGGGACCGACCCGCCCGAGGGGCCCCCGGCAGCCCCCCAGCAGAGGAGTCATGGCGAGGGGGTTCTTACACAGGGGAAAGCAAATGGACTTTCTTCCCCTTTGGGTATTGACTTCATAGTTCAAAATCTTATAAGCATTGTTAGGCAGGAAAGACGAAATGAAACAGATCCAGGGGATGGGTGTCCCTGAGCGAGTTTCTGGCATAGCCCTTTGGAACCTATGGAGGCACCTGTGGCTCAGCCTGGACTATGAATTACCTACAAGGTGGGATGTGCCTCAGTCCTGGTGGATACTCAGCTTCACTTTCATTGCTCGGGGTCCTTGGCCGGAGCTGGGAGATTTGTGGGTTCCATACCCCGATGGAAGGAGTATGGCGTGAACCCCACTCGGTGCTTCCCCTCAGATGTCTGCCCAGTGCCACATCTGCTGGAAGGTAAGATTTGGGGAAAATCTCATCCCCACTGAACTCAGGGTTTCTCTCCAAGGACGGCTAATACCACTGACAGAATTATTCAGAATTTCCTACTGTCTTCCAGCCCTTGAGTGGGTTAGTCAGGAGGAGAAGTGGTTAATGATCTTTCTGCCTGGTTTGACCAGAAAGTTGTCCAGCTGTGAAACAAGGTGCATCGTCCCTGCCAGAGACAGACCTGGCAGTGTCCGCGTAAAATGTCACCGCCGCTGAGCATCACTGAGCGGGGTGGGGGGGAGTGGGGGGGAGGCTTCTCATTCTTTGCAGGGTCTGTGCTGATGCACCCTGCCAGGCGGGGGGCCCTCCGGACGTTGAGGCCAGGTAAGTGGAGCCCTTGTTCATTTACACGTCCTCCCTGGTGGGCTGGCTCCTGGCCCGTGACGGGATGTGAAACATTCAGGGAACCCTCGAGGGGACCCAGAACCACATGCAGAGCACAAAAAACAGAGAGCTAGCACCCAGACCCCACGCGTCACCCATTACCCAGAGCTCCCGGATCTCTGTATGACGGGAGGGCCCCGCTGTGCATGCCGCCACGGGGACTCGGGGCGGGGGATGGGAGGGAAGTTTTCTGGCTCACGATGGTCATGACCCCGAGTGCTTTCACTTTCCTTCCTGAGACGCGCTGCTGTATTTTGGAAACGTTAGCATTAGGCTGAGGTTAGGCAGGACTTCGGGGTGAGAGATTGTAGGGTTGCTGAAGTAAGCACAAGGCTGGTGGGGAGACATGTTGTGTCACCCCTCCGACAGGGCTGTGGGGGCGGGCACCCGGGTGCAGGCGACACAGCGGTGCGTGGATGGCAGAGATTTGAAACACAGTAGCCAGCATGATGTGGAGTGAGCCTGCTTCCCACTGTGAGCACACACGAGGAACCGTACACCACGCCTCTGGTGACATACTCCCTTCCCCCAAAACCTTCGTTGGTGCAAATCCTCTAAACAACAACTTCGGTCCCGGGGAAGCTGCAGATGGGCATGTGCTCAGTCCCCACCCTTTAACAGGCGCCGTGCCGATTCAGAGAACCTTCGAGAGCACATTCGTCTGGGTTCTGCGGACATGGCCGGTGTCCCCAGCGCTGAGGTGCCACATATTCCTGGGTCCCATCAGCTGGTCGGAAATGCACCAGGACACGGAGTGACAGAAGCCATGAAACAGGGCTGAGTCCCTCCATGAGACCAGCTCCCAGCTTGCACCTATGTTGAAAACTCCAAACAGGGCCGTAAGTCGGAAGGGTGGGGTGCAATGTGTTTGTCTGGCATGTTCAGACTTTGGTTCATATGTGACCTGTATTTCATTTCGTGATTATTGCAGACAGTAGTTTTGTCTTAGGGAGGGGATGAGCCTGATACGCCAGGTACTGCCCATTGGCACTTCTGGAATTCCCTGCCCTGGCGTATGACAGTGACCGGGCTGTCGGGGACCTGGCTCTTGCCTTCTGCACACACTGTGGGCGCCACACGGAAGCCCCCGCGCCATGCTGCTGCAGGCCTCCAGCTGAGGCCACCTCAGGAATGGCCACGGCCAGGGGGGGAGGCCCACAGGGGTTGATAGTGAGGGCCTCTGCAGAAATCAGGGTCTACTCGGGGGGACTCCTCTTATACCACGCCCATCCTGACCTTCATCTTGCATAGATCGAGCTCTCTGGCCTGTGTCTTCTTCGCCAGATGCACACATCAGCCCCCACCTGGGCCCCAGCGTCAAGCAGTGCTGTGTGCCAAGTGTCTCCCCCCAAACCCCCCCCCCCGGCTCAGTCTTCTGGGCTCGGGGCTCAGGGAGGGCTTACCTTCCTGGTGCTCGTGGCCAGGTCGGGCAAGGGTTCCCTTGCTGCCCTGAGACCCTGCAGACCTGCCTCTGCTCTGGCAGTGACACAGGTCCTAGAATGAGAGCCGGAGGCAGAGCCCCTGCTGGTCCTCGGCGGCGGGGTGGGGGGGGGGCAGGGGTGCAGCGGGCTCGACCTCTGATGATGATGCGCACCCTGAGATCTGGGACTGCCCAGCAGCCTCGCGCGAGCGCCCCGACACACACAGCCGCCGCGGGTAAGGACCTCCTTCCCCACACCTTCTGGCTGTTCATACCTTGTCCAGGTTCTGGGCAAAATGCAACCATCTCCGTGAAGACAGCTCTGACTTCAGCAGGGATCCTGTGCTCGTGTTTGCCCTTTGGAAGTCTGTCTTCCCCGCCAGACTGACGGAGTCTCCGGGACAGGAGGCACGTCTCCGTCATCTGATGCTTGTGAAATGAGCCAGGGCGGAGTGGTGGGCGCCCTCGGAGGCGAAGGTGGGGGCTCTCAAAGGTGGAGGTGGGCACCCTCAGGGGGCTCTCAGAGCTAGAGGTGCCCACACCTGCTCTGGGTCACTGAATTTCCCGACTGTGGCAGAGGTGGCCGAGCCCTGGGTGGGCGGGTCCACTCTGTGGCCAGGACCCCCCCGGAGGCCCGGGCTAGGGTCGGCTCCTTGCTCCCTCTGCCACTTTGTCAGCAGCAACTGCTCCCGGCAGATCCCGCCTGGCTTCCCAGCGCCTGGTCTGTGTGAACCAAAACCCCCGGCTGGTGTCCGTCTGTGGCTCTCTCTCCACCTCTGAGAGCCCCCACCTCGGCCTACTGCCCACCACACCTCTGACCACATGGAGTTTAAGCTTGCACTGAAAACCTAAAACCTGTCCCTCGGGAGCTTGGGCTGGAAGGTTGGGCCTCGCTCTCAGACAATACCGTCTCCTCGCTTCCTTAGCCCCAGCTTTTCTGATTAGATGCGGCCCACCCACACTGGGGAGGGTAATCTGCTTTACTCAGATGCTGGTCTCGTCTCAAAACACCCTCACCAACACACCTGGAATCACGTTTAATCTGCGGGTCCAGTGGGTGGTCAAGTTGACACATGAAATGAACATCACAACGACTTTTCTTTCCTTCCATGGCTTAATCTCGGGGGGCCTGGGGCCTTGCCCACTGTTCGGGGGGGTGTTCAGGGATGTTCTGGATGACACGGGATTATTGAGAAAAGCTGCATATGGTCTTTGGGCACGCCTTCGAGCCTCTCCCATGCAACAAGCGGTATGAGGGCGGCTGAGGTGTGCCTGGGGGTCAGCAGCCCAAATGTCACTTCTCTTCATGGGTATGGGCTCCAGGTTCCCGGGAGTGAGATGGACGCTGGCAGGCAGGGGTCCCGCTCCTGCGAGACTGATGGCCCTGCGAGCCACAGCCGGTCCCTCCCTGTCCCATGGGGCCACCAGCCTCCTCTGGGTGCTGAGCCCACAACCCCATGGTCTTCCTTGCTCTCCAGACGGGGCCTGTTCTCCACCTGCTGTCTCTTTCTCACAGACAACGTGACGTCCGGCAAACGCATCTTTGAGCGTCGAACCCTTTTGTGATTATTGTTTTAGGTCACCATGCTCTTCTCTTACAGATGCAAGCTTTTGACTTTGGATGATATTGTCTCAAAGTGGGCTTCCCGGTCGGAAGTCAGAGTCTGCACATGGCTCTTTCTTTGCTGGTAAATTCCTTCTACAATAGCCATCATCCTCGAGAACCTGTCTGACAGGCCAGGAAGGGATAGGAGGGTGCGGGGAAGGAAAGCCCATCCGTTAATATCCGGAGGGGCTCTTCCTGCAGGAGGCTGGGGCTGGGCACGCTTCTGCCCCATGAGAAGGGGATGGCTTTCTTCCAACATGCCGCCAGCCCTCTGCCCTCCTCTTTCCGCTTACATATTTTGTGTTTTTATGAAGGTCAGATCCTGTGCACAGTTAGAAAAAGTTACATCTGAGTGATGAGCTCGCCTCACTGGAGCCGTCAGGAGGAGCCGTCTTGTACATCTCGGGCAGGTTTTCTCATCTCTGACGGGTCTACACGTTGGAATCCACATCACTTAGGAAGGGATTTCTGCACTGGCCCCCGGCCCCCATGTTTGGACTTTCACCTCGTTACTCCCTACCCTGATAATGCTTTAATGACGCGAGCTTGAGTGGTTTCCCCAGGTTCTTCTGTTCCCATCTGGTGGGTGGTCTGTCCCCTCCTCAGTTCTTACTAAACGGGCATCTTTCTCCTGCTTCTCCTTGGGGGGCTTCCGTCCGCTAGGTTTAGAAGGAAAGAGGCTTTTCAATCCTTCTGCGGCACCACCACCTTTCCTTAGCCGCCATTACTGGCTTGGAGATCAGAAACATCATCAAAACACGTTATTTTTCAGTCTGAAAACACAACTCTCCACTGATCGTGTCCTCGTCTGGCTTGGGGTCGGTGGAGAAGAATGTGCCGTGCTGCGGAGCCAGGGCCACGGTGGTTGGGGGTCATGTGAGGAGGCTCGACCAGCCACGGGCAGCCAAGCACCACCTGCCCCGGCCGAGGCACCCCCAGGGGGGCGTTCTGGGGTTGCTGCTATTGGCCGGGGGTGAGCACGAGCCACCTAAAGCCCCCAGGAGGACAGTAGGACCCCCGCACAAGAACGGGGCCCGTGCCTGGAACACGGAGGGCCTGGCAGTGCCCCTGAGACAGCGGGGCCTTTGGGGCTAGGAGTGAATCACGTCCTGAGATTCAACCAGATTTCCAGCCGGAGATCAGGTGAACCTGGGAATACAAACTCCCTCCGTCATTGAACGCATCCATTTACCTTTGTGTTCACCGGATGAATTTACAGAATGGCACTGTCTTGGGGGAAAAAAATGCCCTGGAGCCTGCAAAGAGCAGATAATAGCGTGTAGTTAATATGCACCCAGCAGAAGTAGTAATAGGAGGTTATGTTAGCACCAACCAGAGAATACAAACACTCAGACTCCCGAATTCCCCAGTGTGAGTGCCTTCTGTGAGTTCCTGCGGCTCTGTTCCCCTTCCTGCACTGATTCAACGGGTCACCTGTGGGGCTGGGTTTGGTTTGTTCCTTAAATTCTTAGACAACATTGGCTGTTCCCACGTGAAGTCACCCTTGCCACGGCCAGCGCGTCACCCCAGTGAGGAGGGGTCAGCCCACGGGTGCCGTCCGCAGATGAATGCACGGGCGTGTCCCGGCACAGCGAGGACACGGTGACCTCCAAGTGCCTGACACACACAGATGGGAATCCTGCAACCGCAACCTGAGCCCGGGAAGCTGGAGGGAAAAGTAGAAGCTGTATGATTCATTCCAGCGCTAGGATGCCCAGGGAAACTGAGCCGCGTGGTTAGAAGCTGGGGCAGAGGTGCCCCGGGTGGAGTTACGTGGCCGGGCAGTGACCTCCTGTGGTGGGGCTGGGGTCTGTTCTCATCCTGGGGCTGAACACGTGGGATGAGCAGCATGTCCTGAGACCCAACCACCGAGCACTTAGGAAACGTGTATGTCTTGGATGGGAAAATAAGAAGAGCAAGGGCCGGCTCCGTCGTGGGGCGAGCGGATCAGAAGCCCCCCGTGGGCCTCCGGTGGGAGAGGCCGTCTCCACACACCACCTTTCCCTGCCCGGCAGTGCTTCTCTCCAGCTCGTGCTCTGGGCTGCGTTTCCTTGTCAGTGACTATCTCCGAACGCCTCCCGTGTGAGGTCGTGGCTTTGGGGTTCCCAGCAAAGGGGAGACCAAAAGGTTATCTTTGTTGTGGTGGCTTTCAATAGCATGACTGCACATTATCCAGAGCAGTGACCACCGCCCCCCCCAAGGGCATCTTGGCACTTGACGTGGAAGAGCCAGGGTTCTTCTAGAGTGTTTGTAACGGGACAAAGAGAGAGAGCAGCATGTGGGGGTGGGCCTGGCCCCAGGGCTCGAGGAGATAAAGCCGGAGACCTCCCAGAGCCCAGGAAACAGACTTCTCACTGCAGACTTTCTGGGGGCTATATTCCAGTATTTACTCTTAGGAGTACTAGTGGTGGTAGTAATCGAAGTAGTAGAGGGAGTTGGGTTCATGCAAAACCGATCCTCTTAAGAGGAAGAAATTCAATTTCCCTCTCAGAAACCCTTAAAAAAAGCACCATCCTCCCCCAATAAAAGAGGACAAAACCAATTCAAAACTCTCACTTCCTCATCCTTCTGCTGAAGCTCCAGTGCCTTTAAGGAAAGAAAAAAACCCCCGAGACACACAGAACTATTTTAAGAACAGCAGGTATTTGCACATCTTTGTGCTTTGACTTATTTCTAGATCAGAAACGGGATCGCAGGTCTGCGAAGCCGGCCCCACCTGGTGCTGGCTCCACACGGGGGCTGAGAAAAAGCAGCTGTGGGCCCAGCGGACAAGGCCGTTTCGTCCTTCTGGTGATAAAATGCCAAGAACTGACTAATTTATAGCATCTACGCGGATACGATCCACAGAGGCCAAGACTGGAGCTGAGCCCAGTCTTTTCTGGAAACGGTTCCTTTGAAATCAGGAGGTCCACTTAAGGAAAATAAATGAATGACGTGTCCCCTGGCGACACGCATCACCACTGCTATGTGTGGCCCTCTGTGTCGAGACTTTCTCTGGAAGCCGCGGACGGGCATTCCGTTCCCATCCAGAGCCCGAGGGCGTGCGAGTCCCTTTCTAGAACAGTGCCAGAATGAGTATGTAGGAAGGGATTTCACAGACATTCAAGTCTAGGGATTCCCCACAAGGAATCAAACAGTGTTGGAGCCTGAAACGGCCATCTGGATCATCCGGTCCGTTAGTCGCACGGGCACCGGGTCGCTGGTCCAGGAGCCGCGGGGTGCGGCCCGTCTAGAGGCGAGGCCGCCGGAGGGATCCCTGGAAGCTGTGCCACCACGGTTGGCACCTGCCCCGTCTCCCCAAAATGGACTCACTGTGCTTCCACAAATATGTTTGCACCTGACCACATCTACCAAAGCTAAGAAGAGTTGAGAACCACTGACCTCCATGAGGTCTGTATTTTACAAACGAGAAAACTGGGGAGACATGCCAGCCGTGGATTCTCAGACAGATGGGCGAGCTGAGCTCCAAGAACAGCCAGACATCAGAGAACCATCACTGTGAAAAAGTAGCTACCAAATTCCACCCGTGGAAAAGCCTGCACAGCAGACTGAAGTCTTAGAGTTGGTTACAAGGAGTCCACTCCAAGGGGTTGGAGAACATGAACTCTCCACAAACCAAGAAGAGGTTGGCACAAAAAAGAACCAAAGAACGCTGAGCTTTATGAAACCCCGTTGATGGAAGCTCAGTTTCCAGGCTCGCTAGCAGCCCAGGACAGGAGAAGGCATTCTAGAACAGGCCAAGGACTTCCCGCGCACGCTCACGAGGGCAAAGAAATGAAAGTCAGAGAGAAGAGCTGCCGCAGGGGGGAGGACCAGAAGTCTCCTTGTGTATCTGCCAGCATTCTAGGAGAAGAAAAAGAGTCCAGGGGCAGATAATCAATTAAGGAAGAGAGGACCGCTCGTGAGAATGTCCCCTGTCCTCGGCAGGGCTGACCTCACGGCTGTGTGGCCTGCTGTCCCATGGGCCTGACGCGTGGAAGGAACCCGCTGGGTTTAATACACTGAGGCCAGCATCTCGAAATCCTTAATAATTTGATCTAAGTGAAGTTCCTGGGGCACGGGAGCGTGGAGCGTACGTGTGAGTGGAGATCCCACGCAGAACTGGTGTCCTGTGGTGTCACAGCCCCCCGCAAATACAGCGTCCCAGGGACCCAGCCTGCGGGCATTCGGAGAGACTCGAGGCAGGTGCCGACAAGCGTGTGGCCCGGACGGCTGAGCAGGCGGGCCACCGTCAGCTCCGAGAGGCCACACTCTCTCCTTGACCCAGACTTGCTCCAAGTGCAGAAGGACAGCTGTGGCCTTTTCGGAGACACCCCGTCCTGCCCCTTCTCACCCGGGATCAGCAATTGCGTCCTCCAAACCGATGGTGCAGGAGGCGAGGGAAAGGCGGGGAGACCCACCGCGCCTCCGCCTTGGGTCCTTCTTCCTTCCTGGAGAGCCGAAGTTAGAGGGCCTGCAGAGCACGCCCGACTCGGGGTGAACGTGAACCGGGAGCTCGTTTTGTGCAGCATCAGTCTGTCTTTGCTTGGAATGCCACTGCGCAGCACACCCCCTGTGGCAGGTCAGGGAAAATGGGGAAGGAAAGGAGAGTTTCCTACGTTGGGAGCTTTAAGTACACCGTTGTCCTGTGTTGAACCGGGGTCTCCCAGTTACTTTTGCACAGAGTCCAGCAAGTGAGATGTGTGGCCCTGTGAGTAAAGGCAAATTCATAGCAGAATGCATTTCAAAAAGACTTGTTTTGGAACTTCAGAGGTAAAGAGGAATTTCCGAGGTTTCCAGAGAGAGAAAGAAGAGTCCATTTTCAAGAAATGGAAGTGACCACAGTCAGTGGTGGCCGAGTGGGTAAGTATCCTGTCATTGGAGCACTGAGCCACTTTGGATCGGGCCCTTGGGGGGCCCTCCAGGGCTCCCCCCTGGAAGCAAAGGAGGTGGCGAGGCCAGCGGTGGGGGGCGTGGGCAGGCTGCTAGGCAAATCCCCGGGGCATCTCCTCGCAGAACCAGCGGGGCAGGCTCTGGACCCAGGCCAGAGGTTCCAGACGGAGCTCTCTCTGCTGGGCTGGCCCGCAGGGCTGCAGTGCTCGTGGGCCCAGCCTGCGGACATGTCGGAACGCAGCACCCCACCGCTCGGGCGCCGGACCGCCCGGCTCGGCCAGGAGGATGGAGGGGGCACGGGGAAGCTGTGACAGACGTGGCCAGCACTGAGGGACACTCGGGCTGCCTGGGAGACCAGGTTTCCCATGTCAGAGCAAGGCCAGGCCCGCTGTGTGTGCCCCGGGTTCACGAGCGGGTGGGCAGCAGACGTGTGCACACATAGCTACACACAGACACAGACTCGTGCGTATTCAGACATTCCTCTGTAGATACGTCTGTAGATAGACACAAACACACATGGACAGACAGACGCACACGGCAATGGAGACTTCTCCTCTGGCTCTTCAAATACAGAAACACATGACTTGCTTTGGCCAAAATTAGGAGTTGGCGCAGGACCCAGGGAGTCTAGGGACAGGCATACCCCTGTATGCCCTGGCACAGGTGCTGGTGAGCAAAGCCAGCCTCACCGCGCAGGAAGAGAGACACGTGGCGTTGGAGTGGGGGCACCCAGCGGGCCGGGGAGAGCTCACTGGCCGCTGGGTGCCCCGCACGGCACTCACGCAGCACCTGCTCACTGCGGGTGTCCAAGGAAGGGGTAGAACGCAGCTCCTGCCCTCGCAGGGTGTACAGCCTGAAGTCCAGCAAACATGCACCTCGAACCAGATGGGACATCGAAGTCCAGGACCCGCAGAGCCGGGGGATATGCCAGGGAGTGGACGGCAGCAGTGGAGGGAGGGGAGAGTCCAGGGAGGGATGTGGGCTGGCTGCTCAGGCTCAGGGAGTGCGGCCCAGGAGGGAGCCAGGGCAGGCAGATGGGGCGCCCTCACCGGGCAGGCATGCAGGATGGCTCCGGGCCAAAGACCCCGAGGACACGTGGTGGGACGGGACCTTGAACAGGTTTCCACGCTGCGGGAATCCTGTGCATTTTGAATATGCTTTCTGGATCCTCAGTGGGGGACTGCAATCTACCGGGGTTTCCAGAGGTATTCAGCCACGGGGCATTTGCTTGTCTGCTGAGCGGAACGCAGTCTGGAAATACTGATTAGAGCTCGTGTCAGAGGCTGTGACCTCATGAGGCAGGAGACAGGACAGGAGGGTCCTGCTGCTCCTGCACACCCAGCTGACCCACCCTGATGGGCCAAGGGCGGTGAAGCTGGAAGGCCTCTGCTAGCGGAAAGGGCCGCACCCCGGGGCAGGGCCAGGTCCCTCGCCCGCCGGCTCACAGCTCTCAGTGGCCTCTCGGGGAAACTCAACGGTGCAGGGCATGTCTGCTAGGCCTCCCGGCAGGAAGGAACCGAAGTGACCTCAGTAAGGGGAAATCAGGCCTTTCTAACACAGCCTGGCTGCTGAAGCGTCAGTGTCCACAAGCAAAGTAGAAAGCCACGTGGTGGTCTTCGATCCCGACTTTTAAGACGCCTTTGAACCACCCCCGTGGTGAAGATTGTTGCAAAGAATGACTGGCTCTGGCCAAGCTTTTGTTGGTCTGTCATGGGCGGGGACGCGTCTTACACCGGAGGCTGGACCCGGAGCCAGCAGGGTGAGGGAAGGACGAGTGGACGGCGCTTGAATGTTCTCTACGTGGTCGGAAAGAGCCTGCACTGTGAAATCTCTAAGTCCAGTCATTCAGAAACAGAAACCAGTGCGGATTGACCGCCCCCTCCATGAGGGCTGTTCTGCTCTCACAGGAACAGGTGGAGCCGGACCCGCCCTTCCCTCCCCACCGCGCGCCTCTGTCCGGGGCCTCAGCTCTAACGGCAGGCTCTCAGGCCGCAGGAACTGCCCTGGTGGGAGGCGGCGCTGCGCGGGACACAAGCTTAGGTTCCGAGCCACAGCTCCCCGAGCGTGGCCGGGAGCTTGGCTGGGAAGTGAAAGGGCTGGTCCTCAGCTCTCGGGTGTGTCACCCGGAACAGTCCACAGCGGCGTGCCCGAGTGTGGACGGACCTGGAGACAAAACACCTTTGGGCTCTACGTCCCTGACCTCTGAGGGGTGCGTCCCGAGCTGCTATCGCTTAGCGGGAAGGAGGCGAGCGAATACGCAGAAATACATAGCTTTTCAACAGCCACTCTTCTCGACCTTTCTCAAATACCGTCCCCGGGGTGTCGGCGGGCGGATCGGCCTTGGCTTTGCTTCCTGTCTGGGGTCCCGAGAAATCGCTTCTCGGCCTTTTGGCTATAAGATCAAGTGTGGGATCCAGAGAAGGCAGGAGCCGGCCTTGTACCGTGATTCCCGAGCTCTGGGAGCTGTGGTCCACCGTGCCCTTCCACACCTGTCTTGGGTCACCTCGGGTTTGGGGGACTCAGTTGGCTCCCCTGGAAAACCGGGTGTACTGGACCCATGTTCAGAAAGGGCTGATCCTCCCAACGGTGTTGACTACGTGGTCACGGCCAGTGCTTCCAGACTGTCCCTTCCTCAAAGGTCCAGCCTGTTCAAGCCCCGCTAAGGGGCCGCAGGATTGCTGCGGTCCTGGCGGCCTTCTCCAGAGACGCCTGGTGGGTCCTTCCGTTCCCGGGGCTCCCAGAGACAAGGGGCCCTCCAGCTCCGACGTGCAGCACCCCCTCACAGGGAGCACGCTTCAAGGTTAAGCTGGCAGGAATGAACGTGCGCCAGGCAGATCGTTAGCAAGAGGACATGAAGAAACCTTCCAAACCCCCTTTACTGGCCAATATCTAATGGCAAAGATTAGGAATTGCTTCCCTGAATAGAGTAGCTAGCCAGCTGCCAGCCGCTTACTTTGAAAATAAATCACTGACAACGTCCTTTTACACCTGTCAGAATGTGATTTCCAGGACTGCTTGCAGTTGGCAGCTTTCAGGGGTCTGTGCAGATAGGCCTGATGCGGACCGGTGGCCAGGCCTGCTGAGCTCCTGCCCGGGTGTCGGCTGCCCCCTAGCGGGTGCTCGGGGAGAAACATGGCATCCCTCCCCTCCCGCCTCCTGAAAGAGGCTCAACCCAAGAAACGCAGCCCCGCAGGAGGCAGCTCCCATAGCGGGGGGAGGCCACGCTCAGGCTCCACCCCGGGGACGGCCTGGCACAGAGGGATTCAGCCCCTGGCCTCGGGTGGCTCTGCTCCATTCTGGAAGGCAGGCCCCCTCCCCGCCAGGGTTTCAGGAATGAAGCTCACCCGGGGACTGTGATTCCGCCCAGGCCCCGCAGCTCATTAGGTCCTTATAACAGGCCCCTAAGGGGCCCCACACTTGGCCCAACCACGTTGTCACTTGGTGGCTCCCGCGGGATGCACGGCATGGGCCAGGCAGGTGCTATCTCGGAGGCTGGCGCTGCCCAGAGGCGCCATCCACCCCTGGATGTTCAGGCCGGTGGGCCCAAGGGACAGGCGGGCTGTGGGTGGCAGGGACCTGCCTGCCTCGTGCCTCCATCAGTCTTTACAGACAGCATCCCGTCAGCATCTCCCCGGGGGCCCGCCGGCACAGGTGTGGGGGTTCTGACTGGCTTGCCTGCCGAGGCGGGGCCAGGGACCGGCTGTGGTCGGCTCCTGCTTCCACATCGGGCCCTCCCCTTGGGGCTGGGATCGGCCCGCCTAAAAGCCAAGTACTACCTGGGACGCTCCTTCAGATACGACTTCTCTGGGCTCTAGAAACGTCCTGCTGGGTTTTTCTTCTTTCTTCCATCCTTTGTCTCTGTCTCTTTCACACACACACGCGCGCGCGCGTGCACACGTGCTCGTGTATAGGGCCGAGGGCCAGGATTTGAAAATCCCCACAAATAAACCTGCTGGGCAGCCTTCCCAGGTTACTCTGACCCTGCGAATAAGGATGACAATGTCTTTGGGCCATATCACTTGGGAGGGGCCGGCTGCTGAGCAGGGGGTCTGCACCCCCGGGGCCTGTGGGGTGGGGTTAGAACTCACGACCTCGCAGGGTGAGGGCCAAAGCCCCCAGAGACCTGGCCGGACACAGCCACGCAGAGACCTTGATGACAGCAGGGAACTGTGGCTTGTGGGGAGAGGGCGTGGGAGCAACTGACTGTCCAGCCTGTCATTGTTCTTTTGTCCAGGTGGGCGGGGCCTTCCGGAAACACCTTCTAGTGCCTTCACCTATGTGCTTCCGCCTTGAAGGCCTGTGCTGGACACCAGCGGCTCAATGCAGGGAGGCTGGACAGCAGGGCCCGGGCCCCTTCGCACACTGGGCCTGGCTCCCACGCTGGCCTCCTCTCTGCCCACGTGGCCCCATGTCCCACATGGACGATTGGTCCTGTCTCTAAAAGCGCGTGGGGGCTGTGTGGTGTGGACCAGACCTGGGGAAGCAGGGGGAAGCGTCCTGGTTTCCAGTAGAGCCCCCTCCTCGTCAGGTCACTCCGGCCCCTGCCTCCACTCCATCGGCGGTGGCGGCACCTGCTGTCCCAGCTGGCTGAAGGGGGCACCTGCCAGCTGGGTTGAGGAGGGTCACGTACCTAGCTGGGAAAGGGGGCGTCTAGGTTGTTAAATGCAGATGTCAAAAGATCGAAGCCTTCGAGGGCCCCCAAGTCTCTGCCCGTAAGCACCGGGGGCCCAGGGTGTCCTGGAGGGCAGGGCCGATGTGTCCTCCTGGGACTGTTGATCTAACAGTCAGCAGCAGCAACCCCTGGTAAAAAGCCTTTATTCCCCCTAATGGAGTCACGTCTGTGGTTGGATGAATCCCAGACCTTCTGAGTTCGAGTATTCCTCGAGACCAGCAGCTGTGGGGGACGAAGGGCACAGAGGAGCGGACCGCACAGGCACGTGGTGATGGCAGGAGACTTCTCCCGAGAGCGCCGCGGTGACTGGCCGCACCCTGCACTCTCGAGGCGAAGCTTCCACCGGCTCGGAGGGTGAGCCAGGAGACAAGGTGGGAGGGAACGGCAGGGTGTGGGGGCCGGTGTCCGGGCCCCCAGCAAACGCCCCGTCACCGAGTACTGTGCCCTGAGCCCACCCTGCACCAGGCCCTGGGGCACAGAAGTGGGCAGGAGCCCGGCGGCGTGGTGCTCCCCTCCCACCCCTGACCCTGACCCTGACCCTTCCAGGCTCGGGGGCTCTATAGGGACAGAGTCGTTTCTGCCATTTGCTCAGGCTTCTGGAAGCCCTCAAGTGTGGGAGGGGGGTGCGAGGCGATAGACAGACCCCCTCAGTGACCAGCGGTGGGGTCCTGGGGACAGTTGGGTGGCAGCTCCCAGTATCTGACCCCGAAACGCTGCCTACTCACCCCAGCACGGGCCACACATGAGTGAAGTCCCATGTGCACGGGGCTCTTTGGAAAGAACCTCCAGGGAGGTGGTTCTCTGGGACGCTGACGCTGAGAGGGAGGGTAGGGGTGGGTGATTGTCGGTGAGGGCCACGGGGTCCGTGTCTGTCAGGGGTGGCTGCAAGAAGGTGCACAGCAGTGGCGCCGCAGGGGCTCGGCGCTAGCATGGCCCAGCAGAGCTGTCCCAGGGGGGCCAAAATGGCCAGACCTGCACAGACCTCCATCGGGACCCACCCCCAGCCTCCGTCAAGAAGCCTCAAGGTGAGCTAACTCCCACGGGACGGGTCCAGGTCCCTGGGACTCTGAGATCCAGCCTTTAGGCCTTTGGGCTCAGTCCCCGGAGCTCCCCCCAGGGGCCCTAACTTAGGACGAGAGGCGGGTCATCATACAGCCGGAGATGCTTGGGTTTGAGACCCCTCATCTGCTGCTTCTCGGGACGTGGGAAGCACCTTGGTAACGTGCTCACATGACCAGAGGCTTTAGTGAACGTGAGGTATTCCGACCAGTCCAAGGAGATGTGCTGTCTCTTCTGCGGCCTCCCAGAGTATCTGCACGTGTCTGATCTTAAAAAGGGCCCCAGACTGGACGAGACTCAGGCTCCCCGGAATAGGAGCTGCTGCTGCTCCCCCCCAACACCCAAGGAGTGTCCCCCTCCCGGGAGCTGTGGGTCTCGCACCGGCTGCACGTGAGGCTCACCCAGGAGGCTTTGACTCTGGCACTGCCCAGGCCACGGGCCAGAGCCGGGAGGCTGGCATGGCTAGCCCTGCAGGCAAGTCTAGAGAGCACCAGAGCTGGGGCCCCGGTTGTGCCCTCCGGCCTTGGGAAGATGTCCTTGCCAACTTGCGGCCCAGCCTCGGGAACCACCCTGCCCTGAAGGAACCAGCGGCTAGAACCTCTCTGAGCTGGGTGCAAGGCTCCGGTCAGACCGTAGCGGGACCCCGGCCATTTCCGGGCACTGGGCAGTGGGGATGAACCGTGAACGGGATGACAGAGAGTCCATCTGCGCTGTGTTACGGGCTGAGCGGTGTCCCCAAATCTGCACGCCGCCTAACCCCCAGCCCTGCAGAAGGAGGCCTTATCTGGAAATAGGTCACTGCTGGTGTACTTCGTCACAGGGGAGTAGGGTGGCCCCTCATAAAAAACGGACATGAGGACCTGGAGGTAGACACACAGAAGGTCAAGCGTGTAAGGAGATGAGCACCCAGGAGGAGGAAGACTGTCTGCACGCCAGGGAGAGAAGCCTCATGGGAACCAGCCCTGCTCACGCCTGGATCTCAGGCTCCCCGCCTCCGGGACCGCGAGGCCAGGAATGTGTGTTTAAGCTGCCGGGGGGGGGGGGGGGGGGGTGTTGATTCCGGCAGCCCTGAGACAATGCCACACACAGGGATGCCGGCGGGGAGCGGCCCGGGGGCTCCTGAGCTCAGGGAATGGCTGGGCGGGCTCTCGGGGCCACACCCGATGACCGCAGCCGCGGAACACGAGGGCTTGTGTGGCAGACACACTCTGAGGAGCCTGACGTGGGCAGGCCTGTGGGTCGTGGCCCGTGGCCGTGGTCTCCGTGTGGACTCCGGGGCAGGCTGTGCCCCACAGCCCCCTCAGCATCTCCGGCCTTGGGGGACAGGAAGTCCGTTGGGGTCACACGTGAGACCGGGGGACACTCGGCAGCAAGCCGGGCCGTCTCTAGATGACGGGGAGCTGGGCACGTGTCCATCCTCTGTGTGAACCCGGCCTTGGTTCCATGCACAGGTGGGGGGCCTGGAGAGGAGGAGGGTGGGGGAGGTGTGTGCTGGAGGGGCCTTCTCAGACCCCGGCGATGATGTACTGACCAGGGCCGGCCCTGGGGAGCGGATGGAGCAGGCAGGACACAGGCAGAACGCACACTAGAGTGTGGCCCTAGCAGGTGACTTCTGTGCTCCTTTTTGGCACCGCCCATCTGCCTCCCCATACTACCTACACCCAATTCCACCCTTCCCCTCCTCCCCTGCCCCTTCTCCCTCCCCTCTTCACCCCTCCTTCTCCTCTGTCTGGCTCTCTCTTAATACTCAGGTTCTCGCTATCCTGAGGGCTGTCGGCAGCAACGATTCACCAGGAAGCTAATTCCATACAATCCTCAGAGCCCAGGGTTCGAATGGGCTCCTCCAAGGTCCTGGGAGAAGACCTAACAATACAGTCATGCCGTTTAAATACGATTTCTCAGGGAAAGAAACTGTATCTGCAATCTCTCAAGACAGCTGCCTCCTTCCCCTCCACGTTCCCCGGGCAGCCCTGCTAAGATTCGGGGAAGGAAAGATGCGCTGGGGGCGCCGACCGCCTGGGTCCTGGGTCCTGTGGCTCCCAAGCCCGGCCACTGCCTACTTTCCTGAGCACCTGGCTTGAGATGGGAAGGTGGCGGGAGCTGACAGACGGGCAGACAGACAGAAGGTGGCGTGTCCCCTTGTGCATGTGCAGGAGGAACGCGGTTGCCGCATGCAGAGCCGGAAGCGTGATTATGGCAAGCTCCCTCCCGGAAGGAGCAGGGACGGTTCTCGTCTGGAAGCGAGAATCCCCTGGCGGCCACGCAACAGTTATATAATCATGGGTGCACCGTGCTCTCTTTTCTTTTTCCATGGAAGTCACCTAGAGTGGAAGTGACCAGCATTCGTAGTCCGTGAGCCAAACCTGGAGCCATCCCACGCTCAGGACCGTCTGTCGGTGGAGGTGCGCGGGCCGTACCTCCCAGCGTGCTGGGCCCAGCCTTAGCTCGTGCACACCGGGAGCCCACTCCCGTGCATCCAGTGAAATGCGCTTTCTCAGAGCTGGCTCTACAATCGTGTGTGTGAGCTCGGACTCCGCAGCTGAATCTGCCCTGGGAAGGCCTTCAAAGATGCTTAGTCGCTGCTCGGGGCAGTCACTCATTTGAGGCTTCTCCATCTGGCTGATGGAGAGCTCCCTGGGATGCTTACATGGCATGGCTTCAGGTACAAATTACCTTGGGCTTTCCTCCCTGCCGGGCATCCCCACACCATCTGGGGACACAGGTGCTGGTTGTGGCATTCGAGGCTGGGGTCCCCTGGATTCTTCTCCCGAGTGAGGCCTGGATCGCACAGGTTCCTCTGCGTCATCCTGGGCTGAGCTCGGCTCCTGACGCCGACCCGGTGCCGCTGAGAACTTACCCCCTCTTTGTCAGACTCTGCGGACCGAACGGGACTGAAGGACGCAGGCCGTTTCTAGTCTGTTCCCTGACCTGCCGAGCCAGCATGGACAGGCTGGTCATGACATTGAGCTTTCCAAGCTATAGGTTTCCTTGTTCTTCCAAGAAACGTTGGAACCTAAATCACAGACAGTGATGAGCTTTAGCGGTGAAAACTAGCGAGTCGGATTTCTCTCAGCCAAGAGAACGCATCACCCTTACTCATCACCGAGCCATTGTGGAACGGCTGGGGCCCTCACTCGATGACCCATCATTAAACATTGGGTCGACACCACCTGGCCTCCAATGGAGAAACCCAACCTGCTGGAACTCAGGCCTGGCCGTGACCCTCACCTTCCTGTCCCAGGTCCCCAGCGGCTCCGTGTGCCCCAGGTCAGAGCCCAGGAAGCAGGGTGTCGAGTTGTAACCTACCTCCTGGCGCACCTGTGCCGACTGTGAATGCCCGGGCCCAGCCCCGCCTCCCCCCAGACCAGTGAGGCCGTGCTCTGGGAATAGAGCCTGGGGACCTGCATTTGGAAGGCTCCATTCAAGATTCTAGGGGGCAGTCTGGCCTAAGAGCCAGGGCTGTGAGATAAGAAATGGGGCTCAGGCTCTTTTTTGGTGCTCTTTTCTGAATCATGGCCTTTCACTTGTCAAATGAAGAATTAATAATGACAGCTGTCTCAAAAGTTGCTTGTTTTTAGTTTTAAAATAGTGTTTTATGCCTGAAAACACCTTGCTAGCTGTGAAAAGTGCAAACGAAGAGTTCTGTGACAGAGCCCTCAGGGCCACGTCCCACGGGTCTGGTGTCCAAAGCCACTCACTGTTTGCGCGTGTTCACGGCTTGTCCACTGGTGCAGCATGAAGCCCTTTGCACGCCGGTCTGCCCGCGGTTAGAGGCGGGGCCGATGCTGCTGAAGGGCATCGTGTAGGCATCCGTATTTCTGACCCCTGAGTGCTCGGCTGGGTGCTTCCTAAAAGCTGAGGGTGGGGAGAAGGAAGATGGGGACACCCACAGATCGTAATGCCACTCTCAAGTGCCGCGGATGAGGCGGCAAACTGCTTTCTCTCCCAGAAGCCTCCAAGAACCACCAGTGGCCAAGGACACGGACCCAGGCGGCGGGGGGTGGGGGGGAGGCATCCCTCCCCGTCAGCCAGCAGTGCAGGGAGTGGCCTCTGGGACCCACAGGGCCACTGTCGAGGCCTCAGGGGACCACGTGAGGGATGAAGTATTTGTTGTAAAGCCTGCTGTGCCGGTTACGCTGCTTTCTTGAGGGCAGGAGGACTGGTCCAATTCCACAGAGAAAGTGCCTGCAGGCGTGCAGAGAATGGCCCCGGTTCTTGGGTCTCCGGCATCCACCCACCCTCCCCGGGAGCCAGAGCGGGTGGGCAGTCTCTGAGAGGCCTGGGAAAAGCAGACCTTTCATTGGGAAGTGAAATAGGAAGACAAGCCCCAGGCCCAGGCCTGTGGCGGACACCGGGGGGAGGATTAACTCTGGGGGCCAGTGGGTGGGGGCAAGACCAGGTCTGCACACCCTGGACTGACCCAGGGAAACCAGGCGGATGTCGCCCGATTGGGCGGCCACTGCTCCGGAAAACTGTGCTTTTTTCCCTCTAGGCTAATTCTGCAAAACTCCAAAATCCTAAGTGGCCTTTGAAACAGGTCTAGGTGGCGAAACACCAAGTTCTGTGCCGTGGGCGGCCCAGGTGTAGCGAGATGCTACCATTTCTTCTTTTTTTTCTTTGAAGGAGTGATTGCTTATATGTGTGTGCGTGTGTGTGTGTGTGTGAGAGAGAGAGAGAAAGAGAGAGAGAGAGAACATGGTGTGTGAAAGAAACCGACATTTGAGATCACGACAGGGCTGGTTCTTCAGCTAACAGCACAGCGAACGGCCTCCCCGGCTGATGTCAGGGAAGGAATTAGCTCCCCACACGCGCCCCGGGTCCCCAGGAGAGCCACCTCCCTCGTGTGCGGTTTCCCGGCCTGTGTGCGGAACACCAGCCCCGTCTTGCTAACGGGGCACTGAGCACAACAGCGGGTCTGCGGTCCGAGAAGTCGGGGAAATGCTGAGCTGGCAAGAACGCATGGACAGGTCTTTGTTGCCCAGCTTCTCAAACTGCGAGTGGGCTGCCGGGCCCCGGGGTCCTTCCCGGGCAAGGCCGAGCTGAGCTGCCCAAGCCGTTCTGTCCGGCTGCGCTGCTCAGGCTCACAGGTGCAGAAGCAGGGCTGGGGCTCCGCCTCTGCCTGGCTCCCACCCCCCGAGAACATGCAGGGACTCAGGAGGACCCGCTGTCCCTGGCCACCATTCCCCAGACCACGAGCAGTGTCCAGCACCGTCTATCTCTACCCTAATAGAGCGTGCGGAAAAGCAAACCCTCATTCCGGCTCTTGGCAAAGGCTTCTTCCTTCCCTGAACCGAGAACGCATTTATCGACTAGTTCTGAAGTCTGTCCACACCCTGGAACCGCAAGCACGGGTCTCAAACCCCTCTGCCCGAGCTCACTTAGCGACAGATCTGTCTCACGCCCCTGCCTCCATGGCGCTGTGGTTCCTGCGCCCTCCCCCGGGGTCGAAGGCTCAGGGTCAAGGTCGCTGGCTTCCTGGATCACCACCCAGCTGGCCCACGGGTCCCCACGAGGTGGGCTCCCCCTGGTATTTTCAGAGCCGGGCCCCTGGCCAGTGCATCTGCACTCACAGGTGTCCGCACAGGTCGGCGGCTGAGCCTCCCCGGTGTAGGGGACCCACCACGGTTGGCACTGGGGACCAGCTGACCGCACTGTTACCACTGCCACTTGACGCGCCCCTACGTCTGGAGCCACAGGCCCGCTCCGTGTCGTCCTTGGCTGTCCCGGTCTCGGGGCCACCAAGGGACTGTGAGGCCGGCCCGCACAGGCCTTCAAACCTCTGCCTGCCGGCAGCAGGAGGCTCTTCAGTGGGACCCCGAGGGAGGCCGGTGGCCAGGAGAGGCACTGACGCTCCTCCCCGGGCCTGAGGAGGAGGCAGAGACAAAAGCAGCCAGCAGCGCATCCCCGCGGCAGGACTGCCCCACACTGGCACCTAGAGGGTCACCGGGAGTGGGGTGCGGTGGGTGGTGTGTATGTTGGTGTGGTGTGCGTGCGTACCTGTGAGTGATATGTAGGCACGTGTGCACATGGTGTGCATATGTATGTGGTGTGTGCACACGTGTGTGGGAGTGTGCGTGCGTGACCCCCTTTAAAGCAGATGGAGATGGGGACACTCTGGAATTCCTCTGCTCCCCGATGCCCCGTAAGCTGTCTTCATGTGGAAAGGGGAAGCCCACAACCCCCAGCCGGGCTTTGGCGCCTGTGCGGATTTCAGGGATCATCACCCCTCTTTCCTGTGGGTACGGGGTGAGCTGTTAGGCCCTCCTTGGGCAGACCTCGGGAACAGGGGTCATGGCCCACCAGGGCCCCCCTCGGCAGGCCTTTGCACAACAGAAGCTCCCGGACCCGCTCCCAGGGATCTGCGTGCATCCGGCTTTTTAGGACTCAACTGGGCACTTAGCATTTACAAAAAAAAAAAAAAAAAATTTCACATTTAATGATGCTGTTTAACACTGTTTATTTGACGGTGCAACCTACAGCATTCCAATAATATCCATGAAAATCATCACGAAGCTAATTTAAAAGTTTTATTAAAAAATCACAGTTAGAAAAAAAAAAAAAGTCCAGTGGCAAAAAGTCGTTCTTCTGAAATGGTGGCATGTGCTCTGTGGGAGGGGGGTGCCCGGAGGACCCAGTAGTCACCTCCACGTGTGGACATCCAGGCAGGGCGGCGGCCACCGGGCTGGGGGAACTGTGAAGCCGGTGACAGCCCGCGTGGGGACACGCTCACATGGAAAACCACAAGCAGTCCCTGTCACCACGGAATGGATTAGGGTTGTGTTACGGAAAGCTCCAGTCCCCCGGGGGGGACACAGTGTGCGTGGCACCAGCAGTGACTGGTTCTGGCTGGAGCGGTGTGTCCATGACGCCGTCTTGCTGCTCCTGAACAAGGACCAGAAGGGGAAGGCATGGGGAGGGGGCTCAGGCCCGGGGAGAGAGAACCGTCAGGAGGGTGGCGGGCCCGTGAGCTCCAGCCGCGGCCAGTGCCCAGTGAGGATCCTCACCTCCCAGACTGCGGACGTTCACATCACGGAGCCTTCCATGCACGGCCTCTGCCAGAGACGCGAGCACTTGCTCAGAGGTCACCAGTGCTCCGTCCAACCTTGCAGGCATGACTCCAAATCCATGGACAGCCCCCCGCAGAGTTCCTGTCACTCGGCTTTTTAATTTCAGGGACTCTGATGTATGTTGCCCATGTTTTGAGTATCTGCTCAGCACGCTGGGACCCTCTCTTTAACAAAATGATTAATCCGCCAGCTAGCACGATTCCAAAAAAGCCCAGGTGGGTTCTACACGCTTCTTCCCACCAGTTCGATGAGTGACTCATGTTTCTTTCTGGCTGAGCAAGGGTGCTGACTGCTGCTTTTCCCTGTGCCTGGATGCCCTGCTATGAGAAGGGAAACTCTCCCGACAACAGGCCGGACGTATACTTTAAAATGTCTCAGGTACGACCGACGCTGGCCCAGGGACTCAGCTGCCCTAAGAATGACAGCTAACTCCCTCTGACTTTCAAACTGGCACACATGGGCTGATGACTTGTATAAGCTCACACATGACTCAAGGCTTCGCTAAGACCAGAGAGCTAGCCAAGAATTCCCGGTCTCGTATCTTCAACCCAAAGTCACACTCGGGCATGCTTGCAGCAAGGCTCAGAGTCTGTGGCTTTATTATGAATTAATACAATCTTAGGAAACTCACTGTAGATGGCCTTGGCCCCCGGGTTGTCCCCACCCCCTCCCCACCGTGAACACAGAAAAAGTCGGGAGATTCTGGAGGTACCCTCTCTCTAGGGGAGGGGAGCTCGGACCTCCCTAAGGAGAGGACAGCCCGATGCACCTGCCGTCTGTCCTCGCTCAGGCCCGAGAGGACAGACGCCCTCTCCCCTCCACCACCTCCAAGCAAGCACAGTCCCGGGAGGGTGTGCGGGAGAGAGGCTCTCAGGGGGAAGGCACGCCAAGCCAGTTCATGCCCACAGCCCCATCTGTCCCATGGATTTGAGTCTTGTGTCTCAGAACGCACAGAGCAAATGCAGTATCCAGACTTTTTCCCCCCTTTAACTGGCTACACGCTTAGAAACTGTACTGGTCCAGCTTGATTTTTTTTTTTTCTTTTTTAAAGCCTCAAAGCACTTTCATCGCCAGGAAAGCTTTTCGGTGGCAGGGCTAAGTCTTTGGACCTGTCGGCGCCAGGTTCTGGAGGCAGCCAAACCCCCTCCGCTCGCCTTCCCTGCAGGGCAGGCGGTGCAGGTGAGCCCGGGACACCTCCCGGCTGCTGGAGATTCGGATGCCCACATGGATCCTCGTTGGAACCTGTCCTGCAAACTGCACAGGCGAGAAACACAAAGGAATCCACGGGCCCCCTCCGGTCCTGCCGTCTTTCTTCCCGGGCTCCTCGGGGAGGGCGTGCTCTGCAGAGGGCGTGCTCCGGGGCAGGCTTTGGGGACAACGGTCATGTCCCGCACGAGGCTGGCCTCTCCCGACGGCAGAGAGAGAGGTGGACGCTCTCGAAATCCCTGCGTCGGGCGGGCTCTGCTGTGACCGCTCCCCGGCCCCCGGCAGCGGCGCAGGGCGTGGGGCCCTTAGTTCACCACGTCGTAGTAGTAGTTGCGCAGCCGCAGCTCCACGTTTTCGAAGCCGGGTCTCTTCTCCACCCTGGAACGGGAAGACCCGCGTTACTGTGGGTCTGTCTGTGCGCGCACGCGCTGTGATCCAGCCCCGGCGACAGGTGCCTGGGGCCCCGCCCCCGGGAGCCCCTGCACCCGGCGCCCAGGAGCCCCCGCAGCGCCCCACCGGCCTGCGGCAGGCTGCCCACGGACTCGTGTCCACCTTTAACGTGGAGACGTTTCGCCCTCGGAGTCGGGATCTTTGAGCCCCAGGTCGGACACTCTGCCCTTGTGATCCAGCAAAAACAGAATGTGCCTAAAAGTATTAGTGGGTCGATGGGCCCCAGACCCACTTCAAGTTGGACTCGGAATCCTGTGAAAAAGAGATGGACACAATTTAAAGTACCTTCTTCCCCACCCCGGTCGGATAGCTCTGGATATTCTGAAAAAATGCTGTTGATACGGGTTCGCATTAAACTCAAAACCTGTCCTAGACTTCTCTGCTTCCTCCCACAGGACAGCATCAGCTGGAAGGAAGTATTTCTTAAAACTGTGAGAACGTGCCCCCGCGTGGAAATAATTTTGCTTACATTGTGGGATTTGGGGCTATCCTGCCCGAGGGTGAAGTTGCCCAGTAAGTGAAACAGAACTTGAGGTCGCACTGGGGGAAGCGTCCACATTCAGACTGGAATTTCAAGAGGTTCCATGCGGGTCTGGGGGGGCAGCCAGGCAGCAGGCTCACAGGGGCCCAGAATCACTCACCACCGCAAGGAGTGCGGCTTCCACGGAACCCAAATGGGTTTTGTCAAATGCCATCAAAATAAATGGTTTCACCTATAGCTTTCAAGAGTAAGGAAAAACCATAATGGACTGCTGGAATTTACAGCCGTCTGCGGTCATGGCTGGGGACACAGGCCACCTCAGGCACGGCTGTGGGGACCACGCCTCTGGCCACCAAGCTGTCCTCCAGGAGGGCTGGGGGCCAAGCCCGGGTGCAGGAGCGTAGGTGGAGGCTGTGTCTACCCAGATGGACAGCCTCCCTCCTTCTACAGTCAAACAACACACCTCATCATCTTTGCAAAACCGAACGTTCCCCTCCAGCTCTGGGGACCCAAATGCACGGAGCTCCTGAGTCTCCATCCACCCAGCAGCCAGGCACCAAGCAAACTAACCGACATAGGGATACAGACCGGCGCTCGGCAAGGACACCTGGTCCAGCCTCCCAGGGGATCTCTCCTCGACACTTGAGCATGATGCCAAGATGCTGAGCTTCAGCCAGTGTGGCCAAGCGTCCTACACGTGTGAGCATCCTGTCTGTCCCCACCTGCCCGCATCGGCCTCCTGGGGCCTCGGGGGGCTTTCTCCGCTCGGGCCCTCGGGCCAGCAGCCCCTCTTTCCTCACTGCCCGCACCCCTGCCCCTCGCCCCTCATCCTGCGGTCCTCAGGTGGGACGCCACTCCCCGATGGAGGCCAATGTGAACCTCTAACCAAAGATAGCGTGCGTGATCACGGGCTCATGGGGGGCTAATCTGTGGCACGTTTGCCTCCCAACACCCAGTTCTCTAGCACAACCAGCCCAGGGTCGTGACCTCCTCCAGGTAAGTGTCCACCGGTACGTACGTGGAGGGGGTCAATAGAGTGTGTCAGTGATAGGTCTTGAGGTGTGTATGTATGTGTCTACCTACCTAGCTACTTACCTATCCATCATCTGTCTAGCCATCTATCACGTATTGATTGATTCATCCACCTAGTTGACTGTTTAGAATGGATAAAACAAGAACAACAAAAAAATGCCTCAAAAAGCCTGGAGAATACTCAGGGCTCCTCTGTATTCACTTCATGGAATGCACCAGGTTCTGGAAGCTCCATGTGCTTCTGGGCCCCAGGCCGGTGCTATAGCTCCTTGCATGAGAAAGCACCTGCACACGGGAGGTACTCTGAGACCCCACTCACACGTACAACACCCTCCTGGGCCATGGCCTGGGCCCCGAAATGCCATCGGACTCACTACCTTTTGAGAGCACACAGATTCCTTAGCTCGTCTATCGCCTGTTCACCCCTCCCCTCGCCTGTAGGCTCTCGCAGGGCAGGGTCTGGGCCTTCCCCGAGGCTTGCTGACCCCCACCCCGGGTGATGGGATGGTGGCTTGCACACAGCACCTCCAGTGGTGAGTGCAGGCTACGTGAACTCTGGGGCGCTCAGCGGATGGGGTGCCCGGGGACGGGGCGCTCAGAGGGAACGGACTTGGCACTGAGCGGAGCAGGGAGCCAGGGGCGGGCCTCCAGATGGAACAGGCAGAGTCACCCCATTGCTCGGGTTTACTGATCTTTAAGCAGCACTTCGAGCTCCCCCTAGATCATTCCCGACCTCAGAGATCCCCAGCGTCCTGGGCTTTTCTCCAGTAAGCAGGAGCCCATTTTTCAGGGTGAAGAGACCCAACTTCTCCCGATTAGCAAGGGTTTTTCCCACTGGCATCCCTAATTACAGGCCATACACCGACTCTGTAAAACACAACCGAAGCCCCCAGCCCTGCTGCTCCCCATTTTCCTCGGGGCCCATCTTCCCTTCCTGGCCCTGACTTGCCCCCCTGCCCTCAGTGTGACCTCTGCAGGTGCTGCTCAGAACGCCTTGTTCCCCTCTGCAAAGCCAGGGGGCCAGGGGGGATGTCCACCTGCCCAGGGTTCCGGCCCCCACCCTGGAAAGTCCCCACAATGTTGCTCCGGGACACACCATGGGACCGCAGGGGAGGCTGGGTGAACGCAGCGGCTGCCGGCGGTCCTGGCCAGGCGTCGCCCTGAGGGCCCTGGGCAGGGACCTGGCTGCCAGACCATCGCCTGGTGTCTGAGGGCTCCTTGGTGGCCGTGCCCAAGAAAAGGGTGTTTTGCCATTCAAGGGCACATCATCTCACTACTTACATTGAGACCGAGTCTCCGAACCCCCCTCTGCCCTTTGTCAGGTCACTACCAGAAGAACCTGAACGTTCAGAAATACAGCTTTGCTGGAAAATGAACCCAAGACTGATAAGGACTCATCGTTTCTCATCTCGGGCATGGACTGCCATCACTGCTTTTACCTGGCTGATACTTAAACGCTGTGGCTGGTTCTCTGTTGGCGACATGGAACTCGCCAGAGTGCACGCTTGGGTTGGAAGCCGGGGCAAAGACGTCCCTGCCTGTAGGCCTCACTGTGATGTAACCGCAACCTCCCGGTGAGCACACACACCCCAGGTCTGGTGAGTACCCAGGAGACCTGTGTCCCCTGTGTGTCCTCCCTGTGGGGACCATGTGGCCAAGAACGGTGCAAGGAGCCATCCGGGTCCCGCGCGGACAGGTGGGCAGAGCGCCCGCTCCGGATGCACTGAGTCACGGGAAGAGCGCGCCCGGTGCTGAGCGGCTTGGGCGGGCTCACGGCCCCTGAGCCAGGCGGGGGCTGTGGCAGAAGGTGGCGCCCTGGCCGCCCCACCCCACGGGGCCCACCCCTCACACCCGCCCCCGCCCTGAGGCCCCTCCCGCCCCCCCCACCCTCCTCATTGGCAAACACAAAGGACAGCAGATAGAAATAAACCTGTCAGTCTTAGCATTAAATGCCAAAACACTAATTTTAACGACCTCCCTGAGAGTTGATTTTAATTTCAGGTTTTAAAATGTGTTTCAGAATGATTTCAAGAGTATTCCCGGGGGAAGCGAAACCTTCCACAGGAGAAGGATCCTTCTTCTCCAAGTTAACTTACTTCTAGTAAGTGCCCTCCCCCAGGGCTGCGCCTGACCCCTGGCCTTGCCCTGCTGCTGGGGGTCACCCGACCCAGGGTCCTTGGGAAGGAGCGGTTGCTTAGGCCAGAGGCTGGGACCCAAGTGCACAGAGGAAAGGCATTGTGAGCTCATTTCCAACCTGGAGGTCAGCCCCCAAAGAATCCTCACAGCCTGCAGGGTCTCCAAAGCCATGCAGGGTGCACGGTGCCTGCTGGATGCTAGAACAAGCCTGCGCTGTCCCCAGCGGCTCCATCGGACCCCCGCCAAAGGCCTTTTCCCTGGACCGTGTCCACAGCGTCAGCCAGGGAAACATCTGCTTTCTCCCCTGGGGCCTGACCCTGGGTCCCTTCTAGATAATGATGGCATTCTTTACTTCCACTCCCAGCTGTGGTGGACGATCGTCCTCAGGGAGTTACAGAATCCCTGGCGGCATCTGAAAGCACTTGGAATATTCCTCACCTTCCAGATGCTCTTGCTCCATCAGCCCGAGTCTCTGACAGCAACCTGACCCTAAGTATTGAAGCCATGGAAGGGCAAGAACGCGGCTCCTCTAGATCACACACCCACAGCACCTAGGAGCTCCGAGGGCGCACAGGCACATGCCGGGGTCAGAGACACGGAGACCAGGCTCGGGGGCTCCCCACGGCCCACGCACGGGGCCACCGATCCGGGCAAGGTCAAAGGCCACGTCCCTGACTGTCAGCTGTGGTGCATGTCTCTGGCCCGCCGAGCTGCCCTGAACACCACCAGCCTACAACATCACATGCGCTCCCCCAGGCAGGACATATGACGGCACGCGGCAGATACTGAGGGCCACTGTCCGAGGTCTGAGTCACTTCCGGGGAAGTGCTCCCCTGGCCGATCCCCCTGCGACCTGGATGACACCCACGGTCTTGCCTGGAAGGGCGGTCAGGAAATCAGGCAAGTATGATACTCATTCCCCTGCTGAGTACCTCCGCCAGCCCCTGCTGCCAGAAGTGGGACACGGCACCAGCCCGGACTCCCACCAACACCTTTCTACGCTGACCACCCTTACCCCAGCTGGTACCATCTACACTTAAATTTGGGGACCCTGGATTAGAGTTCATTGTCTAAACTTATTCTCTAGACCGAAGAATATGAGCGCCTGGTCTGGGAAGCAAGCCACCCCACCGCTCTTTGTTTAGAAGGGAGCACGGCCCTGGTTCACGGAAACACAGAGTCGCTGCTACTTTCCACGGCCTTCCCACCTGCCCCGGGCCTTTGCATAAACTGCAGGGCATCCCGGGTACTCACTCATACGTCCAGCACAGCTTCATCAGCTCGTACATCTCCCTTGGACACCCGGTGGGGCACCCCATCCTCTCTCCTTTCTCCAGCATAGCCGAAACTTCACTGCCTTTCATGCCCTAAAATGCAAAACATACCCAAGCTTGTTTAAGGCAGCGTTCAGCAAAACAAAACAAAACACAACAGATAAGTCTTACTCCCACCCCAAAGAGGCAAAAGTACACGCTGCACAATTTCACTTATAAAAAGTACACAAACCGGAGCCCCTAACCCATGATCTAGGAGTCAGACGGGGTTGCCCTTGGGGAACGACTTGTGCGTGCAGCGGGCACAGTGGGCCTTCTGTTCATCATCTGGGGGCTGGTTTCACGGGCACACCCGTTTGTGAAAATTCATCAAGCTATATTCTAGCACAGGTGCCCTTTTTGGTATGCATATTTTGATTTTAAAAAATCTAAAATATTTAACTGAACTGCCAGTTAATAAATAAATAAATATATATATATATATACACACATATATTTCCACTCTAATTATAATGTCAACGTGGGTCTCTTTTATGCATATTTATAAGTGTAATGCACAATGAAACTAAGTAAACTGTGCAGTTAATATCACATTTTTTTTTCAGTTTAGAATAAATGGAGGTCATATCCACTGCTCACTGTCAAAAGACAGTGAAAGACTCAGACAGGGAGCCCAGATTTTAGGAGTTTATGATTTTTGACGTCCTGTGACAATCATCCGGGGCTTGTCTGTTGGGCTGGCCACGTAGCTAGAACCGAAATAGCAGGGGCTCACCCGATAGGGCTTCTGCCCGTAGGAGAACGCCTCCCACATCAACACCCCAAAGCTCCAGACGTCGCTCTTGCTGGAGAACTTGTAGTAGTTGATGCACTCTGGAGCGTACCACTTCACCGGCCACTTCCCGTGGGTCTGGGCCTGAAAGCAAAGCAGACAGAGACCCTCGGTGACAACTGGGTTGTGGACGCCTGGGTTCACAGCAGCAAACGGTGCGGGGTCCCCACGCGTCCCCCGCCGGAGGACTGGATAAACAGCAGGTCCATATCCACGCGATGGAGTATCACCGGGCCTCCAGTGGGAAGGGACTTCTGACGCACATAACAGTATGGATGGAGCCTGAAGACATCAGGCTCGGTGCAGTCAGCCGGCCAAGTCCCTGCAGTACTAATATTGCATGAAAGCACTCACCCGAGGCCCCGAGAGGGTCCAAGTCACAGGGACGATTGCCAGGGAATGGGGGGCTTGAGCAGGACAGGGGAGTCGCTGTCTAATGAGGACAGAGTTTCAGAGAATTCTGGAGAGTGGCTGTAAGCACAGGGGACGTTCTTAACATGACTGACGTGCACACTTAAAAATGGTTCAGATGGTAAAATTTATGTCAACAGATAAAATTGATGTGTGTTAACCAAAATAAAAAAAAAAGGAATAAAATGACTCATGAAATAAAAAAATTAAAAAAAAAATGACTCATGAAATGCCCTGTGCGTGTGTGCATGTACGTATTTGGTCCGAATCTTAAAAATAGATATTTAAATCTTAAAAAAATTAAAATTTTAAGATTTCATTGTATTTTTTAAGATTCAGGCTGTATTTCTTGTGCCTTTTTGTCTTTTTCTCTTGCCTCTTCCTTTGGCTACTCACAGCTTCATGGAGCTTGTGCCAACACAAGAGCCCAGCCTGAATTTTAGCTTCATGGTTGTGCTCCAAGAAATACTGGGCTATTCCCAAGAATAGTTAACTATTACTGGGTACTTGTCTATGGTTTTCGGCCAACGTTATTTTGTCACAGACTGCTAGTATGGCTTTAAAAATGTTTTAAACTTTTCTCTTTTTTAAGATTTTATTTTTAAGTGATCTCTACACCCAACGTGAGGTTTGAACTCACAACCCTGAGATCAAGCGTCCCATGCTCCACCGATGGAGATAGCCAAGTGCTCCAAAAATGTTTTCAACTTTTTAATTTAAAAAAGCAAGGGGAGGGCGCCTGGGTGGTTCAGTTGGTTAAAAAAGCAAGGGGTAGTAAAGAGATCAAAATTGTGCCCAGCAGAAACCCTTTCCTCTGGGGCTTAGAGTTCGGTGCGTAAGTCAGTCCTGCTGCCTCCTGGGGAGGTCACGCTAACAAGCACGCTTGGGGGGAGGGAGGGAGGTGGGCTGCCCCACGGTGGGTCAGCAGGGCCCCAGCCCAGGACATCGCTCTGAGACCATAGGCACCATGGGTGTCTCTAAATGACACTCTGATTACCCTTTTGTCTCAATCATGTAACACATTATTTTTAGATTCTGGTTTCCAAAGTTGTGAACAATATAGTCATATGTGTTATTTCAATTTTAATTTAAATTTTGAGGTGATATAAAGATGACCCTAGGGGCGCCTGGGTGGCTCAGTTGGTTAAGCGACTGCCTTCGGCTCAGGTCATGATCCTGGAGTCCCGGGATCGAGTCCCGCATCGGGCTCCCTGCTCAGCGGGGAGTCTGCTTCTCCCTCTGACCCTCTTCCCTCTCGTGCTCTCTATCTCTCATTCTCTCTCAAATAAATAAATAAAATCTTTAAAAAAAAAAAAAAGATGACCCTTTGATGAGTCCTAAATATGTCAAAAAGTGAAGTCTCTCTCCACCAACTTCAAATCTTCAGCCATAGAGATGGGCGCGTTTGATCATTTTTCCTGAATCTTTCCAGAAAAAAATCTATATCCAAGTACAGGTAGGTAACATATACGTTTGGGAGGTAGAAAAGTTAGGGACATGTGTTTTGCACTTTACTTTTTGATTCTTCTCCTTACCCACGTGTTGTGGACATTACTGCTATAAATATTGGGGTGCATGTGCCCCTTTGAATCACTGTGGTGGCATCCTTTGGATAATACCTGGTAGTATAATTTGCTGGGCCATAGGGTAGCTCTATTTTTAACTGTTTTAGGAGCCTCCATACTGTAGGAGTGGTATGAGTGGAATCCTTCCTTGTTCCTGATCTTAGAGGAAGAGCTTTCAGTCTTTCTCCATTGAGTCTGATGTGCGCAGTGGGCTTGTCATATATGCCTTTATTGTGTTGAGGCATGTTCCTTCTATACCCACTTTGTTGAAAGTATTCATCATTAAAGGATACTGGAATCTGTCAAATGCTTTTCCTGCATCTATTGAGATGACCATATGACTTTTATCTTTCATTCTATTAATGCAGTGTACCACATTTATTGTTTTGCAGATGTTGAACCATCCTTGCATCCCAGGATAAATCCCACTTGATTGTGGTGTATGATTCTTTTAATGTGTTGCTGAAGTCAGTTTGCCAGTATTTTATTGTGAACTTTTGCATGTATGTTCAGCAGGGATTTTGGCCTATAGTTTTCTTTTGTGGTACTGTCCTTATCTGGCCTTGGGATCAGGGTAATGCTGGCTTTGGAAAAGGAGTTTGAGCATGTTTCCTCTTCTTCCATTTTTTGGAAGAGTCTGAGAAGGACTGGCATTAAGTCTCTTTTAAATGCTTGGCAGAATTCACCTGTGAATTCTGTTAAGATCCATTTGGCCTAAAGTATAGTTCAAGTCCAGTGTTTCCTTATTGATTTTCCGTCTGAATGACCTATCCATAGATAAAAGTGGGGTACTGAAAATCCTTACTACTAATGTATAGTTGCCTACTTCTCCCTTCAGATATGTTAGTATTTGTTTATTCAGGTTATATTCAGAAAGTTCCCCAACATTGGGTGTATATATATTTAGAACTGTTATAACTTCTTAATGAATTGATGCCATCATTATTATACGACGACGTTCTTTGTTTCTTGTTACAGATTTTGACTTCAAGTCTATTTTGTTTGCTATAAATATAGCTACTCCTGCTATTTTTTGTTTCCATTTTCATGGATGGGCTCAGGCAGGTAAAATGGCGCTGTTCTCCCATCTCTTTCTGTGTAGCTATTCAGTCTAGATTTTCCTCTCTAGTTATCACGATGAAGCGTGTGTTCCAAAGTGCCTCCGGACGGAACACCTGCTTTTCTCTGGCGTGTGCTTGGGGCTGTCCCTCTAGGCTGCCGTTTCCTCTGCTTCACTTCCCCCCGGTGTCTGTAAAGGGCTCACTCGGTGCTTTTCTAATGGTGGCTCATCTCTGAAGGGGCTCTGCTCTGGAGCCAGCTTCTCTCTGGAGGATGGAGTACTGCTGGACAGCTCTGCTCTTGCTGCTCATCCTTTTTTTTTTTTAAAAAAAAGATTTATTTATTTATTTGAGAGAGAGAATGAGATAGAGAGAGAGCACATGAGAGGGGGGAGGGTCAGAGGGAGAAGCGGCCCCCCCGCTGAGCAGGGAGCCTGATGCGGGACTCGATCCCGGGACCCCAGGATCACGACCCGAGCCGAAGGCAGTCACCCAACCAAAAGAGCCACTCGGGCGTCTTGCTGCTCATCCTTATGCCAGTCCCTAGCTGACCAAGACCCACTGTCCCCATCTGCCACACGCACGGCGGCCGTCCCAGAGAGAAGTGAGAGGGTGGGCGAGTGGGGGACCCCGCACTCCAGGGTGTGGCGCCCAGGGCAATCCCACGGCCCCCATCCTGCCATCCTCAAGTGAGAGCCTCAGGGTGGGCCGTCTATTTCTGAGAATGCTGGACTCTCCCAGGGACCTGGAGAGTTGGAAATCTGTTCTTGGCCCCCTCTTTCACTATCTGAGTTCCCTTCCCATTACATTTTCTAGTTGATCAACCTAGACTCAACATACACACTGTGACCGAGTTCATATGAGGCTTTCTTATGTTTTTCCCTTCCTTTCGTTGCTATCAGTTCATTTTGGGGGTTGAGGGGGGGCTCTGAGAAATCCTGTAAGGATCAACCTGTTCAACACATTTTTCCAAAGTAATTTAAGGAAAGAATTCTATTCTTGTGTGTGTGTGTGTGTGTTTTTTTTTTTAATGAATTATCAATTAATACCTTGATTCCTTTTTGTTCCCAGGAATATAGTTTGGAAGATACTATTCAGAGTAAACCCAAGTTGTGATATATTAGAGTATTTTCATTTTATAAAACAACATAATCAAAGCTTAACAAGAACATTTTTTACATAGGCAAATTCAATAGGTAAATTGCTTCTTGAAACCCTATCATAATCAAATAAAGAACACAAACACTTGCATTTCAGATTCTCACCACCTGCTTTGCATACTGGAGAAATTTTTCATACCTTATAGTAGTTTTCGTCAGCACGAAGTGCTTTGGAAAGTCCGAAATCACTGATCTTGGCATAATGTTGAGTGACCAGCAATACATTTCTTGCAGCCAGATCTCTGTGCACAAAATTGCACTCCTCCAGATATTTCATTCCCATAGAAACCTGATGGACCAGCTCTATGATGTTCTTATCCTTAACGTGCCTGAAAGTTATAGATGTGTCTTTAGTGATGGTGGACAGCAGTCCATCTGGGACCAACCAACCATGCTCTTCATTCCTCTCATTTCCTATTTTTCTTAAGAGTAATAAGTGGTGACAAACAACCTTGTTAGCTTACAGCTGCTCAGAACTGAGCACCGTTATCCTGGTATTCAACTGGTACAATTTTCAAGGTGTGCTTTGAATTGCATGAATTGAATTGAACTGCAGTATAATTGGGGTGGACAGACCTGACTCATGGACAGCCAGGCTTTGGTTGAAATCCTTGTTCCAACGTTGGACAGGTAACAAAACCACCTCTGAGTCTCAGTTTCTTACCTGTGAAGTGGGGCTTACCTCCTCCCTCCTACGCTGATTAGAGACACAATCTAAGTAGAGTACACACGTAATGTATCAAATGGGACCAAGTGATCAGTGGCTATTATTAAGACTTATCCCATGTGACTTACTCCATCTCAACAATGGCCGTAAATGAGCCATGAATCCCCCACCAATGCTTGTAATCCATTAACAGCAACAGTTATTTTCAGAATTACTCGTGGGAACGTAGAGGTCAGCCAGACACATAAGACATCAATCACTGTTACGCCCTTTTAAAATGTTTATTTTAATATTTCTCTCACTAGGTATGGCATGTTCTGCCTAGTGAGGAGAGACTGATTGCCAGGATATTCTGAGGCCGAGCAATATAGAGAGAGCAAAGGAGAATGAAGACCAAATTGTTGGATTGGAGTTTTTCTGAGCACAATAAGAGCTAAAAGAGCTTTTGATCCAAAGACTACAACTCTCTTCCCTCTTCCCTCAAGGTCCCTGAGTGTGGGCCAACATAGCAATCGGACTATGACATACACCGGGCAGGCGGGCCCTGCCCCACCACAGCGTCAGCTCCTTGGGGACCGAAACATACCTGTTCTGCTGTAAATATTTATTGAGTGGACCCAGTTCTGCCATCTCCATAACCAGCATCCAGGACTCGGCTTCACATATCCCGATCATGCGCACGATGTAAGGGTTATCGAGCTGCTGCATGACGTTCGCTTCTGCTAATAACTCATCTTTAAGAGCCGGGTCATTAGCCTCGTTCTTCAGAATCTTCACAGCCACTGTCTTCACAACTCTGCATAAGAAATCATAATACATAAGAAACTTTTCAAAGTGGCTAAGTTCTAAGTTCCCTAATTCTAGGGAATTACCTTCCATAAAACATAATTGCTATGCCAGAAATGGTGTTATGGAGGTAGTTACAACCTTGTTCTCTCATTTTATAGACAAACAGTAACACTGTATTAGTTACAGATAATGACGAGGTGCTGAAAAATACCCAACCAAGCAGAGCCTAAATATTACGGGATATGTAAATAATTTTCAAATAAACCTCACAAATTGCAACATGCATGGATTCCTGCAATATCTTCAGATTTGCCATCTCAGATTATCTGTCATGTGTGTGACTATAACATTCCTTTGATATATGTTAAAAGTGAACCTCCGGGTGCAGAATTAAAAAGCATACATCGTTAAAGCTCATAGTTTACAAAACACTTTTTAAAATGAGCATTGACAATTTTAAGCAAGCTTCAACAACTTTGCAAAAAATTGTTTTTCACTTTCTTATAAAAACATCTCACAGGTCATGTGGGACCTCCTGAAAATATTCTGATATAGTGGGACTTACATAAATGAATGGAAGTTAACTCTGTATGATTTGAAAAAAGTGCATTTCTCTTCCCGCATGTGTGCAGGAAGAACATCTCCTTTGTTGAACTCCGAAATGGGAGAATAAAAACAGAACTGTCCAAAAAGATGGTAAAATAAGAGAACAATGGGGTAAGTCTAACATACATTCACAAAAACCCAGATCACTTCAGTGTAGAGTTTAACAAGTGTTTCCACACTGAACGCAAGGTGTAGATCCTACACAAGCACCCCCAGGAGCCTCCCTCCCCCTCCTACAATCATGGAGCTACTTCTCTATGCTCTCTCTAGTCAGTGCATCATGTTACCTTTCCACATTTCTGACTACCATCCACCTGAAACTGGCTCTGTGTATGGCGTGAGGTAGGGGTCAAAATGAACAAGAGAAACCTCTCGATCCTTCCCAGTAGTAAAGGAAGAAAAAACACCCACAATCTCTTGCAGAAAAGAGAAGAGGAAGGAAACCTTCCAATTCACTTTGAGGCCAGCATTATACCTTGATGCCAAAACCGGAAAAAGAAACTTCCAAGAAAACCATTTACTGATCTCTCTCATGAACCTAAATGCAAATATTCTAACAGAAATATTAGTAAATTCAATTCAGTGATTTATGAAAAAAATGAATATCTAATTCAAGAACAAAGATGGGTTTATTCCAGGAAGGCGAGGTGGCTTTAACATCTGAAAATCAGTGTCCTTCACCACATAAACACAACAAAGGAGAAAAACCATAAGGTCATCTCAGCAGAAAAAACCAGTACTCAATAAGCTGTAATACACATCCATGATTAAAAACATCTCCTCTCCTCTCCCCAAACCCTCTAGTTGAAATTACATATCCATAGTTATTGTCTGTGTTAAAATATGTATTTAATTAAGCAAGGAATTTAAGTGTCACGAACTAGTTGAGGAAATTTACACCTTAATACAGAGTAATTTATATTCATTCCACAAATGACTGTGATATGCATGCACAGATTTTTGAACGAGCCTATCAATTACATGCACCCAGAAAAACAGGATTTGAAAGCAAGAGTTTCCGTGAATGCTTTGCCTACGTTCTTGACACTTGAGTAATGTAAATTTACCTACTCAAGATAAAACATCTATAAAATGTCATAATTCAAAATAATATCAAACAACTAAACCCAACTATATTCGTATCAGTAACGTATTAATTCAAACATACACACTCAGAGATAGGGTCTGTTTCAAAGCACTCTACAGTCTGGCACATTTACTGAACATTCCATGCAGGACACCTTCTAAAGAGCAAATGAGGTGCAGAGATTTCAGTGACACAGCAATTCTAACTATTGTACGGTATGTGTTGTGATCTGAAATTATAGGAAAAAGCAGATAAACAATTACACTAATGATGTCCATAATCAGGAATTTTCTGGGTAAGAGAAATGTGACATGATTTAAAAAATAAAATAAAATACCTGAAAATGCTGTGTTTCTGTCACTGAGTAATTGCATTTTAATTAAAAAATACATGTGTGTATGTGTGTGCATTAAAAGACCCAAATAATATATAGACACTACTGTTAGTTAACAGTAGGGCTATCTGGGTGGTACAAACAGGATGTTCTCATTTTATTACGTTTTGCTTGTTTCTACTTTCGAATGCTCTGAAAGGCATGCTTCCTACGTGCAAACTAATATACGTACTTGGTGTATACAAAGCTAGTATACACAATGAATGCTTGCGTTGTAGCTGTACCAGAAACGGACAACCATACACCGTTAACAAAGAAGGATTCAGCCCTGCTGGGTCAGAGTTCGTGTTTGGGACTAAATGCACAGGAAGCGTGGAGTGTGGCGGTTTCTAGAACGTCAGCTCACGGGAGAACGCGCCGTGCAGCGGTGTGGCCACGACTTACTTTTTCATCTGATAGTAGCCCTTCTTCACGGTCCCGAAGTTGCCAGAGCCCAGCTCACTGTCCTCCAGGGTCAGCAGCTTGCGGTCTAGGTAGACCTCCTTGGGCCTGATCTCCTCCGGGTCAGCGTAGGGGCTTTCGTACACTTCGGTGTCCATGGGCATGGCTTCTCTCTGGGCATCTGCAAGGCGGTCAAGAGACACCCGACCCGGGTGCTGGGTCCCTGCTGAAAATCCCCATATCTCCCGCTCCTGCCTCCTATCGGCACACCTTGCCTTTCCAGACCTTGATCACCTCTGACAGTTGCGATGCTGGTGAGCACTCAGGGCACAGTCTCTCCTGGTTTGTTAGGGGGCGGCAGCAAAAAGCCCCTCACCCCCATGGGACTCGACCCCGTTCTTGCACGGATGTGCACAGAAAAAGGGTCTTTCATGCCAGAAGCCTCCCTAATGGATGGCTTTACACTGTCTGAAAACTCTGACCCTCCTTCTATCGAGGGGTGAAGTCTATGTCACTATCCGCCCCCAGTGGCTTTTGTCACTGTGTCAACCAATGGACTATACTGGAAATGACGTTGGCGAGTCAGGTGAGGTTATAAATGACCAGGCACCCTCCCTTCCCTGTTGGCTGGAAGACTGGTTCTTGAGCCTCAGACACCAGGTGCCTGGGTCCCTTCCATGCTGGGAGAAAGTATAAGCCAGCCCTCGAGGGGACACCGAGGGAGGGGCCCCGTCAGCGTGGAGACTGAGATGCCGGCCAGCCCTGTGCCCCGACCTCCCCACGGCCTCCCCACTGCCCAGCCTGGCCCAGGCCCCTGACCTGCAGGACGTAACTGAATGACTGCTGCACTAAGCTACTACATTTGGGGGCCGTTTTTGTAGCAATAAACAGACCGAGTGCACCAATACAAGTAGAACCTGGAGTCACGCCGAGAACCCAAGGAGGTCCGGCCGAGGCCCCGCTGCTGACAGCAAGTCTGGTCGAGGGCTACGGGCACTGCTGTGCCGCGAACGGCCGGGGATGGGACCGCGCATGGCTCACCTCTGTCCGTGGGCCAGGGCCCCCGGTCTGGCTCGTAAGGATTGAAGGTCACGGAGTTCTCAGGCCGGCTCCCTGTGGCTGTGGAAGACTGAAGCACACAGAGGACAGCAGGTTACTCTCCTCCATGGTCGCACCGTGGAGCTGGTCTGCACAATGACTTTTGTTTTCAAATAATCACATTACGACTTATGCGGAGAAGACAAAGGAAAGCGTCAGGGAGAGAGACAGAAACAAACACCATGGCTTATGTCATTCTTCGGGTGACTGCTTGGACCCCGTGGGGGCTACATGGAGCTCTGTCTCAAGGGGCTGCACGGTCTCAGAGGGGACCCAGTCGGAGGCCCTTCCAAACCCCATTTCTGCCTACACACGGCCCCCTGGGATTCATTTTCCTCCATCGATCCTTTCTGTTCAATTTAATGTCATATAAAGTTATGTAAGAAGAAACACAGTATCCACCAGCCACTTCCCCTACTCCCTGACTCCACAGGGTCTATGCAGTCCTGGTTTCTGCCTGAACTTCTTGACCTTCCATGGAGAGGTAGCTACGGGATAGGAGGCCGGAGGGCAGCAACCTTCCTGGTGCTAGATCTGATTTACATTAATTTGCATGATGAATTAACGGGGTGGGGGAAGGATCTCCTCCTCACATCCCTATAACCTTCCCCTTTTGAAAGTCTCTATCTTGAGTCTTCCTGGCCCGCCTTTGCCCCCTCCTTTTAACACAAGGGTATTGCTAGTACATTTGGTTTGTGGGGGAAAAAAAAATCACTATTCAAATCTTTTTGTTTGTTTGTTTTTTGGTGTAGTTGACTAGGAGGGTCATCTAGCCGTTTACCTTAGCAGGGCCCAAACACCGGCCACGAAGACATGAGATACTGCCAGGGTTTGGAGAAATGTAAAGACACAGAGACATCAAGCTTCACTGTGCACGGTTACGTATCTCGCAGCACACACGGGGTCCTCCTCTGCCTGCCTGACGTCCCAGGCCCGGGAGCCAGAAGGACAATAATGGAGTCACAAGGCACCACGGCCACAACCTGTCTCCAAAACCTGGACCTCCTTCTTCACGGCATCTGCCAAGCGCCACCAGGCTGCTGCCCACAGCACAAAGGCCCAAGGGGCCAGGCTACGGGACGCCGGCTCTCCCGTGTCAGCGGAGGGTGCTCGCTCCACGTTCTCCGCCTCTCTCGGCGTTCCTACCACACTGCACAGGAGGGGCTGGGACGTATCACGAGTAAAAACAGCGTAAGGCCCCTCCCTGCGTCTGAACGTTGCCTTGTCCGCCGCCACTGGAGCTCCAAAAAAAAAAAAAAAAATGTACCAAACACACACCAACGAGTGAATGAATGAATGGATGAATGGGAATGAATGAATGGATGAATGGGAACAGTGTCTTAAAACTGGGAGACGGGAAGTGTTAAGTCAGTGTGGTTTAGAAATGAAATACCCTAACGGAGGGAAATAGGCGTGGATAATCCCAAATGACGATCCACCACCTCTTTTAAAAACTGGCCTGTGATTACAGGGCGGTTGGATGTCCTGGGAGTCCACTTCTCATTTAGAAGATAATTGCCCTGTCTCGATAGAACTATCCTCGGAGAGACTGGGAATCCCCAAGGTCTCCCATCAACCCTCTGCTCAGCTGCAATCAAACTCCAAGGTGGAAATAGTATTCAATTAAAAAAAAAAAAAAGCCTCTTTTAGGTTCATATATACAATCATTTCAACATCTCTGATTTTCCCTGTAGGCAGGAAACTCTGAGATCCAAAGACACGACTTCAAGACGCCAGGACCGCCTGTCACAGACAAGGAGAGTCACCAGGACCCCTGCTCCTGGCCCTGAAACCTGCCCTCTGCCCACCGAGGACCGGCTATCCCGGGGCCACTACTGCTCCGGCCTGAGCGAATGCTCTCCCGAGCCCCAGGCCTTCACAGATTAAGCCAGAATGCAATGACCTGCCATCGGAAGCCTGTGGGGAAGACTTCTAAAGCAGAGGTGGGAGTGTACAAATGAGTGACAAGAGTGAGTGAGAGCTGGTGGTGCTGGACACACTGAGCCTAAAGCCCTGGAAAGAGCAGAGCAGACTCTGACGGGCAGTGTGGTGCTCACCCCTCGTCGGCCTTGGCGACGCATTAGGAAACGGGCTGGGGTCTCCCTCTGAAGGTCACACAGACCCCATGCCCTTAAGAGCCTTCCCAGCCTAGCCGGGGCCCCGCGAGTCCCTCAGTAACCACATCCGCTCCCTACCCAGGCCCCTGGGTCACCCCACTGGGATAGAAGCTGGCACAACACTCGGGAGAATGTTCTTCGGGAGAAATGGGAGATTTCCTGGTGCGTCAGTTAACAGGGTGGTGGTGATGTCATGATGAAGGTAAAGGTACAAAGCACAATTCCATCTTTCCTAAAGTGTTTGGTGGATGTGCCACTGAGTAGAACGACACCAAACACCCTCTGGGATCGAATGCTCAGCTGGAAAGAATTCGAAGACTTTGTAAAGAATGATGCTAAATTATAAATGTACTGATTAGCGTTAAAATTTAATGAAAAACACATCACTGGCCTATTCTGTCACCTGTCATTATTCTTTCTGCTTTATATTTGATGATTTATTCTACCCCAATCAATACCATCACCTTTTCCGCATAGAGCATAAGGTGTCAATGGAATGCGAGCAGGTGCATTTTTTCCTCCCATTTTTGTGGCTTTTCAAACCTGTGGGCCACCACTAGATGGCACTAGCGACCTTCGCGCTCTCCCTCCCAAAGAACAAGGGGTGATCGTTAAGTTTTGTAAATTGAGGTAAAAACAGGTCACTCCACAGTAATTAAAGATAAGACCAAATTACGTCTTAAATTATGATCCCTGATCTCTTACTGGCCAGCCTTAACTGCAAACTGAAATGTGTTCGACAGCTATCCGTTGGGTGCTTATTAAGTGGGGATGCAGAAGTGAACGAGGTACACTTGTACTGTTCTCCTGGTGATCTGGGAGCATCGTGCTGTGTCCTAACATCCATTTCTAGACCTTTGCTTTTAGGCTTTTGGACAGACCTTTCCCAATCAGGCAGAGCAGCAGTAAAGAGGACCACATACGTGTCACAGCCGCAGTGACAAAGAGAGCCTGCAGGCTTCAGAACGCGGGCTGCCATTTTGGGCACGGCTCTGGTCTGCAAGAGCGGCTGTGGTCCCAAGGGGGAACAAGACCCCACAGCCCAGGGCAGACCCTCCCCGGCCAGGGCACGGAATGAGACCACGTCTGCTTCCGGTCCATGCAAACCAACAGCTGACGTCCAACATCAGTCGTCCTGACCTAAGGAGCGGAGGGCTGCAGCGGGACCCCTGACAATGACAGGCAACACGTTTTCTCCAGGGTCTGTCCCAGTGCCTCGCCGTTACTGCCCGACGGTGTGACTTCACAACTCTTCTCCTCCTTTTGCTCTTCCAGCTCAACTCCAGCCAACTGTGTATTTACATACAAGCCTTCATCCATGATAATCCAATCATCAGTGCAGGTGTTGGAATACAGCATGAGAAATGGGTCTGAATTTGAAATTCTGGAACACATTTCGACCACGGAGCTACAGGTGAATGCTGTGTCGCGTTTTAGGGAGCATGCCTCTGAAACAGGAGGTGGACGCTCCTATAAAGACGCTCTTATTCACATGAAGCAAAGGTTTCTGTACTTAAAGGAGCAAGACAGATGCTCCCGTTCTAGGAGTGGGAGGGACTTCATTTAAGGATGTGGGGAGGGGAGAGGGTGAATCCCACAGACACTTGTTAGTTAATTTCATTTATATTTTTAAGGACTAACATCGAAGGAAAACTTTAAAATAGACCCGCTCCTTAAGTTTTTATTATGGAGGGCAGGGAAGAGGGTGGATCATTATTTACATTGGTTACTTGACTTCACTTGTATTTTTAAGGACGAAAGTATTCCCAGTTTCTAAGGAAAAAATTTAAAATAGACCTGTCCTTAAGTTTTTATTAGGAAATCTCTAATATCTAATTCACAGTCCTCTTCAAGTCAAAACATAACTTTTCGGTAACTACCCACACGCTAGAATTAATTCAAGTTCTGACATGTCCTCTTTGGGCCTGAATTATTAAAAACAACTACGTATACTGATCAAATTAACAAACTCAAGAAAGTCATTTGCACCTTATCTAAACAGAGGGGATATCTGACATAATCCCTGTAAGTGCTTTCTCATGACTGTTTAATTAATAGAAAAATTCCTCCTCTATTTGCAAAGATATAAACACCAGCTCTCCTAAAATATTTCTGATGAGCAATTAAAATACATTTAATCCATAACTTAAATCACACAATCCTTCTTTATTAATTTTTTGGCATCTAGGAAAATTCAATGCATATTTCAAAGTTGTTATACATTTAAATAGGCAACAGCCTTTTTTTTCCAGAAAAGTATTTTCACAGTATCAATCAGATTCATTACTTTCTAATATTTAATTCTCTTTTTAAAAATTGATTAAATTCGAGAGGTAAGAATTTACAAAGGCACAACGGGGTTTACGGTAGAGTGTAAGTCTCCTTGACACCCCTATTTCGTGCTCTCGCAGTCACTACCGTTACCACTGTGTTTCAGTATTTCTTCCAGAATATTTGACATTCTATCAGCACATATCAGTTGTTTGTAATTAACACTGGAATTTGGAAATAATTCTAGATCTCAGCTGCCTCTCACGGTATGAATTTTAATTGTAACTAGTTTATTTCCCAATGACAGACTTTTAATTTGTTTCCAGACCTTGTCAGTTACACAGTGCTGGAATAAACACTTTTCATGGACACATGGTTACACACAAATGCAAGAATAATACATACCTAGAAACGAAATTGCAGTTGAGAAGCCATATGTGGTTTTACTTTGGATGGATGTTGTGAACTTGCCTTCTTCCGAGGCTGCATCATCTCACACTTCTCCAGCAAAGCGTGGGAGGACTTACTCACCACACCTTTGCTGCACATCCTGTTGCTTTTTACTTGGGTCCACTTCACAGGTGGACATAACAGCGCACCTAGTCTTCACTTGCATCTCTCTTATTATGGAATGGAGCAGCCCTTCCTATTTTTATGTTTTCCTACGTTTCTCCTATTTGTATCTGCTTTACTACAAACTACCTAATGACATCCTCTGCCATTTGCCTGTTAGTTAAAACTTTTACAGACTTAATAGAATTTCTTTATATATTAAAGATCTTAACCTTGCATGGGTAGCATCAGGACCAATACTTATTCCCAGTTTGTTATTTCCTTTGATGATAGTTCTTTATTTTTAGGTAGTCTTACTGATATTTTAGGTAGTTTTACTGATGTATTGAGAGTGTAAGAAAGAGACATGCTCTCCTTTAATACAAAGATCTGTTGCATCTTTTCTGTGTATTTCCTTAGTTACTGCAAGTGACGTGAGCCTGCTTCAGCCTGCCGGGGACAGCGACGGGGTGGTAGTGAGTCTTGTCTCCTCACTAGGCTGGGTTACTGTTTCCTGGCTTTTTGATGTGTCCACGTGGTTAGTCTGAGCTCTAGTCCTCCATGATCGAATCAAATTGTCATTTTGCTACTGCCATGGAGGGATTCTGCAGATATCACTAAAATCCCTAATTAGCTGATTTAAATTAGGGCGATTACGCTGGGTGGGCCTGGCTTAATCAGCTGAGAGTCCTCTGGGGAGAGCTGCAGCTTTCCTGAGAGAGAAACAGAGAAAGGTGGAGGGCGTATTGACCCCTGGCTGTGGACGACAACTTCAACCATGCCCGAGGGGTTCCACCCTGCTCCTGATCTACCCTTCCTGACGGTCTGCCCTACAGGTATGGGATTTGCTTAGTCAGCCCCTATCATTGTGTAAGGCAAGTCCTTGTGATAAACCCGTATATGTGTGTGGGGGTGCATGCATGTTAAGATGTGTGTGTACATAAATGTGTATGTGTGGCATATATGTACCTAGATACGTGATTGTGTGTATCTGTTTTACACACAAATCTCTAAGTGGTCATGCTCCCGTGAAGGGTCCCTGAATGCTGCACTCAGAGCCACAGAGCTAAGACACGCATGGCATGTGGTCCGTGCACAGTGTGACCGCCCATCTCTGGGACCGCACCTGGTTAGGGGGCTGTGTGTCGGCACATCATAAAGGGAATAATGAATAGGCAAGTGGTGGCAACCGGTGGTGTGACCCACGTCCACAGGGCTACTTCCACAGCTGCCACGCAGGCCCTGAACATGGAGGGGCCACGGAAGCCAGTGAAGTAAGGGGTTCCAGGCACTGTGGAGGCCACGTGTCCTGCCCTGAGCTGTTCTACGAAGCACTGTCGATGCAACATTCAATTAAACACTCTTGCATCTTGTGTTTGACCGCCAGACCGTGGTACCGAAGTCACTAATTTGAACTAAATTTATAATTACATCCTCGAAAAGATGATTCTTGGTTAAAATGCACCCTGAATCAGAAGGCTACTTCCTGCCTGTTAGATGCCATCCGGGCGGCCACGCGGAGCCCTCTCCCAAGAGAAGGGGCGCAAGCCGACAGGGGTCCTGGGCCACATGGGCCGGAAGGGGGCAGCCAGAGGGTTTTACCTTGGAGCATGGCAGATGTTTACCTCTTCTGGTCTACAGCCTCGATCACCTACTGGGCCTGGTGGCTTCAAGCAAACACCAAGGGTGGGACAAAGGGGCATGAGACCCAGAGAATGTGTCACTTTGACAACCTGGTCCCCGATTCCTAACACGCCCACCCTGGCGCGGGCGGCCCTGACTGCAGTTCCCCCAAAGCACTGCCACATTCTAGCTGAGGTTCCACGAGCTGGTCCACACTGCCTGGCCACGGGACATTCAGACAGACAGCCGCTCCGTTCGTCAGACAACTTGCCCCTCGACCATCACATTCAACTCTCTTCTCTGATCTATCAACAACAAGACTGGGAGCACCCACAGTATGACTGCCCACCTGGAAAATTCTTCCTAAATAAAATCTTGGGGATCTTATGCTTTTTCTTTCTGTTGTTCCTAGCAAGTACTTTCGGCAACTTGCTTCATCAGTTGATGCCCAACTGTATGATTGAAATGTTGGAAAAAAATACTAATTGGTATGAAAATGGAAAGAATTATTAACAAAAGAATCCGCTTTCTACCACCAATGGAGAAAGTACAAAGGAAAAAATAGTAACCCATACATATTATATATATATATATATATATATATATATACGGAGATGATTCATTATAAATCATTAAAAAAAACTTCGCTTTTTCCCTCACAATTCAATCACACAGCCAAATACAGAAACGAATCCCAGGTCAACCTGAACTGCCTCGTAAAGAAACAGGGCGCTTCTAATCCTCCAATTCCATGCTTGTCTTTTTACTTGTTATAGTCAAGTTCCGTGTTGGAAATCTACAGCCTCGATGCAGGTGTCATGGCCCTTGGCATCCACGCAATAAACAGCCTGAGACGCTCCCTGTGCAGCCCCCACAAAACCCTGGCACCCTTTCCAACAGCACGTACTTTATATAATCGACCCCCTGGCTCTGCAACTTGTGATTTTGACAACAGATCACTTGGCTTGCTCGGAGAAGGTTCTCCAACACGAGGCTCCCACCTCCCGCGCCGACCCTGGGACGTTCAAGCGCACGCTGAGCAGGGAGAGTACGCTGGCGGGGGCGGACCGGGTGGCAGGGACCAGGACCCACACGGAAAGCGCGGCGAGCACTGGGCACAGGCTGCCCACCTGGGGCCACACACGGCAGGCGCGAGAGCACAGCGGCTGGACGGGGCGGGGAGCGCGCACGGAGGGCAGCCGGGGCCGGAGCGCGGGCACCGCGTGCGGGTCAGTCCTACCACATAGGCAGGGGGACAGCAAGCGGGGGACGCATTAGCACCTTTCTGTGGCCCGGCTTTGGGAAGGAGTATGATTTGATTCTGGAGATTATTCCACCCGCTGACCACATCTAGAAACCATAACGGCAAAGAGGGAAGAGTCAGTATCTCAGAAAGCAAACACATGACATGCTATTTCATTTTGTGATACCACTTTGTGATTAACTGCCAACCCCCTCCACACTCTGCTGCAGAGGTTTGCTGCCGGCCACACTTGGTCATTAGGGATGCTTCAGGATAAGCCTGCCACCTGAGCAGAAGGATCTGGAAAAATACTTTGGTTAATATTTTCCATGGAAAGCTATAGAATTAGGGCTGTCACATTAAGTAGCCCCCATCTCATACAGGTTACTAAATCACAAACACGACAAATCATTCTAAAGAAACTAGAAGTAAGTGTGACTGTGCCCAATTTTGTTACTTCTCTGGGGGGCTGGTTTCATGGTTTGTGGAAATTCACTGATTTGGACATGTAGGGCATGTGTGTTTTTTTCTGTATGCATTGAGATAGTCAATAAAAAGATTTTCCAAAATATCTAACTTCTTGAAGCGACTGGGTGATACACGGCTGCATCTAGGGCTTCATATTCTTGTAAGAGTTCTTAGCCCTCAGCCCTCACCCATGTGGGAGGGAGATCAATCTGTCTCACGGAGCATCTACCGTGACGTATGGTAGATGGAGCATGGAGCATCTAGACGTGCCAGGCCCAGGAGCCACATGAAGGGTAAAATAAAATGACGATTCCATACAGGGGCTCTATTTTAGACGTTGATGCAGAAGTTCACTGGTATTTTAGCAAATTCCGATTCTGCCCCCCCCCGCCCCCGCATCTGGTGACAGGTGCTGCCCCCGGAGAGGTTCCCTGCTTCAATGTGGGTGCGGCTTGTGAGCGGTCAACCATCCTTATTGTGGGCAGAATGGACCTTCCGATTTCTGCTGATTCTGTTCTTTAAGGGTTAATAGGCAAATAGGGAGACGTGGAGCACACAGCTCATGATAGGGGGATTTTTATACTTTACAGATGGCATTAAAAAATTTTTGACACCAAAGGTCCACATCGAGGTCCCCAAAAAAGAGCAGGACCCAACTCCTCCTCTGAGTATAAATCTGTGTGTCGGCTTGGGGTGGGGGGGAGGGGGGCGTGTGTTGGGCAAACCCCCACGGAGACAGGGGGGCAGGTCACATTCTCACCTCCCATTGAGGCGGAGAGAGAGGTGCGTTCTGGCCTTCTCTAGGGCTTCTCTCATCTGATGCTGCTGGGCATCCCACCCCCAACCAAGCCTCCTCCGCTAAGCTACCGTCAAACCCACTCTCCAGAAAGGTCAATGCCTCTGTTAATGATGATCTAACCAAAAGAGCCAGGCGGACACGCTCAGTGAGACATCACGTACAGCCGACTCACTCCAGGGGCCATGTGCACGGTCTCCTGGATCCTGCACATCATTTCCCAAAGCCACCAGGAGGCGTATTTCTGATTTAACACCGGGTGTCCCTGTCTAACCTATGAAGAAATGAACTCAGCTGGCCTGGAACTGAAAGTAGGCTGATTCTAGCTGACACTCCCCGGCCCCAGGTTATCAAGGGCGGCAGGAACAACAATCATGGCTATCCTGTGCGCTAACCCATGGTTTCCTGGCTCTAGCATGCAGCTGCTCCACCGCGGGCCCAGCCCTCGTAACTTACCGCAGGATGGCCCCCTGGGAGGGGCGCGCGGGCTCCAAAGTTGATGTTTCCTGGGTGGAAAGAGCATGGACCGTCATGGCTAAATCCCCGACACCCAGCAGCCCCCTCCCCGGGTGCAGATCACTCAGCTGGACCGTTAGCCTGCCAGAGAAGCAGTTTCTCCTTCTCCTCCACTCAGCGTCCTCACCCGGGCAATTAGAACTAACCCGCTTTCTCCAGTTAAAGCTACCAGCTACAGTGTGATTAACTGGAATGACCCGACATCATCTTTCATCAACCAGTAAAAACAAGCCCTCATCCCACCCGGATCTGGGACAGGCCGGCTGTAAAGCCAGGCTGATTACTGTCACGATCCCAGAGACAGAGGCTCCAAGGTCAGGAACTCACCTGTCTGCCCGCCAATCTTCTGGCATGGAACTGTAAGAACTCTTAATAGCCCATCTGGTTTGTAAGAGTAATGCTCCACTAGCTGAAAGGGAAGAAGGAAAGAGCCATGAACATCGGAGGCAGGAAATAGGGAAATCCTGGAGCAGCCCACTCCCCCTGCACACCTTAAACGTGACTCGAGGACACCCCTGCACAACAAAACGTGGTTCCTCGGGAGGTCATTCTGGTCCCTCCTCACGCCTCTCCCACCCCACACTCACATCCTGGACAGGAGTCCACTCACCAGCTCCCCTCTGGACTTTGCCCCACCCTCCCTACACCCCTCCATCGACCCACCCCTCCATCGACCCACCCCTCCACCCACCCCTCCACCTACCCCTCCATCCACCCACCCCTCCAACCACCCACCCCTCCATCCTTCCCCCTGTCCCTCCCTCCCTTCCTGTTTTGGTAGCAAGTTCCACTTATTTATTTCTCCTCCATCTCTGTAATGTTATAAAAACAAATTCAGCATGTCAACACTTATTCCTTCATAGACTCATTCAACAAACCCTCTGGGCCCCAAGGCAGGACCAAAGGCAAACAAAGGTGAATGAGACACATTTCCTACCCCTGAGGTGCTTCCTTTCTTGATGGAGAGGCAGGTAAAGGAATCGCAATATACTGTTAATTGTTAATTACTGCTGTACGGGGTTGTTGGCAACGGCTTCTCGGAGGGACCAAGTCATTCAGCCCGAAACTTCCAGGGAGAAGACAGCAGAGCTGGGACATGGGGAAAGGGGGCCTTCTGTTGAGAGAATGTGGTCATCCTTGGCTAATGGCTCCCAGGAAGTTGTGACTCATGATGTCCAACTGGTCCATCCAAACTTAAGTGATGGCATGTAGATTTATTTATATCTCATCCAAATTACACAATAAGAAAAAAGTCTTGGTATTTCACATTTTCTTTGGACAACCTAGAATCTTCATAATGTTCACATCTGGTATCTCTTCCTTATCTGTTTGTTGGTAACTTTTCCAGTTAAGGACCCTGCTCCTGAATCTTCTCTCCTCTCAAAACTTCCCTGCTTGGGTGAATCTTTGTTGAATGAAAAAAAGATAGACTCCAAGGTGGGCTTGAACTCACGACGCTGAGATGAAGAGCTGCCTGCTCTACCTACTGAGCCAGCCAGGCGCCCCTGAATGAATATATTTTATCCTTCCAGGAAGCATTGTCTTTTATTGTGGTGAGATCTACCCTCTAAGCAGACGTTGCAGTGTGACCGGCCCTAAGATGCTTGACACGGGGGCTCAGCTTGCTCTGATAAATGCAACCACGTGGTCTCGGGCTGCCGGTCTCGGGGTCCCTAAGGCAGCAAGGCTTCCCGTCCAGCGCTCCAGTGTCACTCAAATATCTTGTGGTTTCCAACAACGTGCTGGACGAGGGTGCCCGCAGGTGGGCAAATCTGTGAGGATACCCGTCTCGGGCAGGGGTCAGCAAACTTTTTCTGGAAGGGGCCAGACAGTGATATTTTAGGCTTGCGTACCCTGTCGCACAACCTTTTACTTTTTTTTTTTTTTTTTTTTTTTAAAGAATCCTTCGAAGTGAAAAAAACACTTCTCCAAGAACTACACAAAAAAAGGCTGGGGGCCAGGCTGGGTTCGGGGTTTGCTGGCTCCTTCTCCAAAGTCAGGAATTCGACCAAGGGCAGCAATGCCCGACTCTCAGGGAAACAGGGAAACTGCGCTGCTGGGCCCGGCTGTTTATAGGGTGCTTGGCTGGGAGGGCGCACAGCACAGCACGGTCACACGTAGCCATGCCGTAAGTGCAGATGAGCAGCGTGTGCCCACCTCGGCCCTCAGGAGGGCGTGACGGCGTCCGTTCCCCGCTCCTCACTCCCTACGTGCCTCCCAAATTAGGAGCTATCTGGGGGTTTCCTAACAGTGGGGTCAAGAATAAACCCTTTTCAGAGCAGAGCTGTAAATGTCCTGAGCATGCGCAGGCGGTGCTGACCCACTTTCTAAGTTGCCTTAATTTCACAGAGATTCCTTCTGCAGCAAGCAAGGCACCTGACCCTTGATATTCAGTCTGGAACACAGAGAGAAACAGCAGGGCCTCCTGGGCACATCTGCGAGCACAGTTCTCCGTGGGCACCTCCGTGGTGCGGAGCGCTGAGCGGTCCTGGGACTCCTGGAGCCTCGTCCACCCGCCGACCCCCCTCCCAACCCCCGCCCGGGGCTTCAAGGCACCTGCAGGTTGAAAGGAGCCCTGCCTGGGTGGGTATCGGGCAGGGACCCAGGTGGCTTTCTCCCTCGTGAGGACGGCCCCTACCTGCCAGAGCGTGTCGAACTTCTTCCCGTCGGGGATGGAGAGCTTCCCGGTTTTGTCCTTATCGATGCGGTAGTGCAGCACCTTCCCCTCATGCAGCAAGCACAGGGCGTAAGACCCGTTGTCGTTCCTGTCCCTGATCCTACAAGACAGGAGACAGTGCGTCACAGCCACACCAGCCCCGCCGGCAGCAGCGGCCCTTCCCGGCCTGGGGTCAAGGGCTTTTGGCCCCGTGTCCAGACAGGCCCTGCCGGCAGGTCGGTGGCCCCGGCAGCTCGTGACGAGGAAATGTCGTGGTGGCGGGTGGGTCACGGCCACGGCCCAGCTGGACCCCTGGGTGGACAGCAGGGGAGCCTGGGCCCTGCGGGGGAGTCTCAGTTCACCTGGAGCGGCCGCACGGTCAGGCCACCAGCACAGGGCACCCACGGAACACGGAGAGTCTCTGCACTCACCTCTCTTCCCCGAGGTCACAGGCCCAGACCTGCCGCTCCGCCGGCTGCCGGGGTGCGGCGTGGGGGTGTTTGGTAAGCATTTTACTGAGGAAATTCCAGACCACAGATGGAGGGGGTGCGGGCCCCGACTCCCCAGGGCCCTTCTGCCTCCCCTCACATCTCCTGGTGCAGGAAGGCAGGGCGGGGCTGGGATTTAGAATGCTGTCCCATAGGATAGTGTCACATGGCGTCACAGGGACCGGAACGTGTCATGCACTGCGGGGACCAGCAAGCAAGGGCAGGGCGGCGCTGGGCTGTGCCGACCCCAGGCTCTGCTTCCCTGCCCTGGCGGGCTCTCCTTGGTGCCGCCCCCTTCCCTGTGAGTAAGACCTGTGAGTCCAACAGGGAGCCGAGCACTCACCCGCTGCCCCCAGGGGAGGAGAGGGCCCAGGAGAAGGCCCGCGGGGCTTGGGAGGGCAGATCCAGGTGGCGGCAGGGACTGCAAAGCAAGACTTGGCCATAAGTCCCTCTCCCAGTGCAGCTTCTTAGTCTCCCCGCCCCCCACCTCAGCCCTGCAGCAACTCAAGCCCTGGGAATCAGGGGCTCTGGGAGAGGGTGAGTCGGGACGCTTCTAGAAAGCCTTTCTGGCCCCAAAGAAACCGAGACTCCAAAATGTTTAGCCTGTGCCCCAATGCACTGCATTTTGGGAAGGGTTCAAAAATGCCAAGCTGCATGGACTTTCCATGTTTTGGGAAGATTTCTGAAGCTGCCTCTGGGTGGCAAGAGGTCTCACCGCCAAGATGGGCTCTGGAAATAACTGTGTTGGCACTGTCCTCACCTGTGGATCATCGCCAGAGGCCGCCGGAGACTGAGGGCCGAGCTGGGTTGTGTAGCTGGAGCTCTGTTTTAAGAATAAATTCCCCAGGACGCCTGGGTGGCTCAGTCGTTGAGCGTCTGCCTTCGGCTCGGGTCATGGTCCCAGGGCCCCTGGGATCGAGCCCGGCCTCGGGCTCCCTGCTCTGCGGGAAGCCTGCTTCTCCCTCTGCCTGCCGCTTCCCATTTGTGATATTTCTCATTCTCTCTCTGACAAATAAATAAGTAAAATCTTAAAAAAAATAATAAGAATAAAATTCTCGTGCGGTTGTGTTTGGCCGTGCACTATGGACGGGTTCCCTCCACAGCCCACTGCTCCAGGCACACCCAGACCCCCCGTGTCCTTGGCACGGCCGCTTCTGAAACCTTCTGCACCTTGAAAACAGCTCCTTCCTCCCAACCCGACCAAGCCGCCAGCTCCCCAGGTGTGAACCTGCGTCTTCACAGCCCCACAGCCCGTTAAGACCTGCTGCTTGCTGTCAAAACAAAAAAGAGCCACGCAGAAAAAGTAAAACCTATTTTCATAGGGGAGGGGAGCTCAGTCTATTTGATACGAAGTTATCTTATAATGTGGAATGTGGGACTATTCATATTTTATGTATTTCATAAGCATTAGTGCCCCCCACAAAGGATAGTTTGGAGGTACAGAGAACTGCCTAAAACGAATACCGAGCATTAAGAATGTACGCCTATGCTTACAACAGGTGACCTCAGGAGAATATCCACGGGCCGTTCCAAAATATCATTCTCCTTGATTTACAGTGTTTCCCCCTCTTTGACTTCAGGGTCCTGGAAATGAGAAAAGGGATCCAAACTCTGGCTTCCTGAATTCATGCCCAAATCCCACCACTCCACCTCGCCTTAGCCTTCATCGGCCTTTTCTTGTTAAAACTGAGACTGAGGATTGCAGATTGCCCAGCGAGCTCGTGCAATCCCCTCCTCAGAAATCTGAAAAAAGGTCAAGTAAGACCACAGTGGAAATACCCTCCCACACCCTTCACATCGGCAAAAACTACAAAGGTTGCTAATCCTAAGTGCTGCCGGAGAGCAGGGCGACGGGTCCCTCTGTTCTGCGGCTGGGAGTGTGAGTCTGACCATTTCGGGAGACAGGCTGGAATTCTCTACGGAGACCACACCTGTTCAATCCTCAGAAATCCACTCTATAGCTACATCTTTCTCTGTATCTTTTGTAAGATCCACAACATTTATGCCCTCCACACCCAGAAAGTATGCTGGTGTGTTTACCAGCAGCCTTATCTGTGATAGCCAAAAACCTGTACACAATCTACCATGCTCGCCACGTGCAGAACGAGCACATAAATGCTAGGGCATTCGTGTGACAGAAGGTCACAGGACACTCAGGAGGACAAACAGCAAACACAGACCCCTGTCATGGGCGTAAGACACAGGCCACGATTCTGTATGTACAAGGTCCCAAGCAGGCGAAAGCAAATGGTTTGTTTAGAGATGTACACCTAGGTCCTAGGTGATAAAACCAAAAAAGAAGAAGAAGAAGAAAAAAAACCCAGAGGGTCCGTTGGACATGAGCATCCAGGAAGTGGTGTCCTGGAGGTGTGAGTGGGGCGGGCATCCTGTGAGGGGGACACGTGCCATCTCCACGTTGTGGCTGTTTGCCTTGTGAGCAGTGGTGAATGTGCACCTACAGAGTGATGCACGGCTTCGTGCGTGTTCGATTTCGCAGCAAAGACAAGATGAAAAGAGATCTGGTGCATGTCGGAAAGAGAGCGTGTCTTGCTTCTGGACAAGTGATGTCTGTGAAGGCGCACCCCTCCTTCGGGCCCCCCCTCACTGCCTGGGGCACGGGTCCTGCAGGGGAGTCCCTCTGTCTGGGAGCTCTGGCCGGGCAGCTTGCGCCAGCGCCGGGGATGGGGCTACCCAGGGGAGCGTGCTCCCTGGACGGCAGTCCTGCTGCCTTGCAGCAGCTCCCCCAGCAGCGAGCAGGAAGCGAGCGCAGACAAGGGAAACCGACAGGCCCAGGCTCTAGGTGGCAAAGACCAGAGTCCAGGCGACATTCAGGGCAGGCCGCTATGAAGTGTCTGCAGGCTTCAGGCGGCGCCTGGGCGGAGCCCTTTTTAATCCAGCACACTTGGAAGGCTGCAGCCAGGGAAACTGAGGTAGCCCCTCCTCCTGCCCCCACCCCCGCTCCTCCGAGTGCTCCCTGTGCCCCCGCACAGCCACCACACAGACCCCCGACGAGGGGAAGATAGCCCCTCTCCCCTCCCTCCTGGCCCCAGGCTCAGCTGGCCTCAGGAATGTTCACTGAGGGCCCCGGGTACTTCTTCCCAGCGAGGCTCTTGGAAGGAGTGACGTCACAACGCATGTGCGTTTTGCTATCACGGAGTGTGCGATCTCCGAGCATTGGATGGTGGTGAGGCTGCAAAGGCATCCCAACTGGCCTTAAGGCCCTCTTGATGTCACGAGGCACAGCCACTGTCCTGGGTCAGAGGGCAGGGGAGCCACCCAGCCGCTGCGGATGGAGGCCTCGGGCTCATGGCCTTGCGCCTCACAGATGCCACAGCCCTTGGCCCAGTGAGGTGGGGGGAGTGTCCGTCCTGCAGCCCCAGCCTAGAGGCACTGTGCCCCTTGTCCACCCTCCCCTGGCCTCCTAGGTCAGAGGAACTTGTGTGCTGGGGAGGCCCAGGCCCTGGCGGGGAAGGGAGGACCCAGGTGGTGGAGGGACTCTCAAGCCCCCCCCGCCCACCCCCCAGGTCCTGTGTCTGCCGCAGACAGAGCACAAGAGCAGGGCACAGCCCTGCCACCCCGCCATTCTCACTGTGCGCCGTTTCCACAGTGGCACGGAACGTGGCTGGCCAGAGGCGAAGGAGGGCTGGGAGGGCACGGGACAGTCACTGTGGCCGGGGTGGGCTGTACGGATACACTGGGAGGGCTCGCCCAGGGCCGGCCCCTCCTGCCCAGCATGGATGCCATCCTGTGTGGGGCCTCGGGCCAGTCCTCGCCCAACCGTCTGCAAACGGTGGCTTCCGGAGAGCACAGCGGGAGGGCAGGGAGGGAGTTCCATGAGTGGCCTTCTGAGCCCGAAGCAGGAACCCTACTGATCCATGAAAGACACAAGAAAACGCACCCTCTGGGCACCGCTGCCTTGCTCCATAGCAAAAGGAGGCAGGTGCACATTCCATGCAAAGTGGGATCAGCACAGAACACGGGTCCCCACCTGAGCCCTTTGTCTCTCCCTCTGCTCTAGTCCCTGAGGCGGAACTCGGTCATACTCCCCCTCGTCCAGCTTCACAGAGGCCTGGGTCAGATCGATGAGCTGATACTGACACCAGTCCACAGCCCCCTGGAGCTCTTACTTCAGACAGGCCGTGCCTCGACGCTGACCTGGACCCACAGAACCACACACATCAGATAACATGGCGTCCTCTGACCAGTGACGGCGCAGTGGCCCTGGGCACTCATCGCGGCACGTGGGACTCAGGCCAGCCACAAGCAATCTCACGCATCAGTGAACAAGAGTAAGGGCTTTTCTAAAAAACCACACTTTGCTTTTTGAATTTAAGTCTATAACAAAAAGGGACTTGAAACTTGAGCAGGGGAAAGTAAGTGGTATTAAATAAGAACAACAACAAAAAAAATGTGAGTTTGGTCTAAGGGCAAACACCAGTATCAGTGCTGCAGTGGATGGGGCAGCATCCTGGGCCAGCAGGTGGGCCCAGGACCTGAGCCCCTGAGAGTCCTGCTTAAAGCAGGACCTGAAGAAGCAGTCCTCTCCGACTCTGGAAGACTGCATTCCCAACATAGGACACTCAGGATTCCCACAGGCGCGGATCAATCAAACATGAGCTTGAAGAGATCATGAAGACCTAAGCAAGCATGAGTCATGAGAACCAGCGGAGTGAGGGAAAGAGCAGAGGAGACAGAGATTTGTGCCCCCAAAGTATTTCGTATGGGAATCGTCAATCACTGGAAGATCAGTTGACTACACATGAAGTGTTCAAGGAAACACAAGATGGCATCACACACACTGCCAGGCAGTGAGCCACTCTAAACATGCTCAGGAATATCTGAGATACAAACCCTACCACAAACTGAGCAACTAGAAATTAAAAAGAACATGTCATTGGTGGGGAAAAAAAGAAAATCAGTGGTTGAGTTTAAAAGCAGATTAGACACAGATGGAGGGACAGTTAGTGAACTAGAAGACAACTCAGAAGACATCACATGGTCCAGCACGCAGAGAAAAAACCATAGAAAACAAGGAACTATATAGGGGATGGATTAAGGTCTACTATGTATTTAATAGGAGCCTCTGAAGGAATAAACTGTCTAATATTCAAGGGCGACAGGTGGGCCGTCTGTTATCCCCACGCCAGGTCCATACTACATGAAGGCCATGGCGCTCTGATGTGTGCACACCCCTAATTCTGTGTGGACTGACAGCCACCTTCACTGAACCTCCTCGTCCCCATTTGTGCACAGAATGCTGTACGCCTTCGCGGGGCCCTCCACGCATGCTGCCCCTCCTTTACCTGCAGGGGGCCCCACGGAGCCAGGAACGGGAGGGGCGTGTGTGCGCGGGTGTGTAAGGGAGGGATGATGGAGAAGGGCATGGGAGGGGCGGGAAGGAAAAGCAGAAACAACAAAAGCATCACACTCTACCTGGAAATGGCTAATAAAGTGGGATGATTCAGATGAAAGTGTTTGTTTCTCCCTGGAAGGGACAGGGGAGGAATGTCAGGGGGCACCTGAATTTTAGATGCAAGGCACTTAAGAGCATGCCACACAGGGGGATCTGCTGTTCCAGGTGCACTGGAAAGGGTGTCTGGAGGACAAGCTGCACTCCCACTTGGCACCTGCTCAGAGGCCGCCCTTCAGATGAGGAAGGGCTTCCTGTCCCGTCTGCCTGCTTGTTGCTTCAGCCTCTGCTCCTGGCCAGACCATGCTCAGGTCACCGTGTTGGCCCCCAAGACTGCGCCAACACTTCCTGCTGCCCCCCACCCCTTTGCCGTTTTTTCATTCTGCACTAACTCTCTTCTCCTCACGGCTCAGGGCACATTTAAATGTCCCTTACCCCAGAACGATGGCCCCTGCTGAGGCCCTCCTGTGAGCACTGGGTTTCCACCCATGAGGATGGTAGCCACCATCCCTGCACTAACAGCATTCAGAACAGTGGGACTGAGAGACAAGAGACGAGTGCACAGAAATAAAATCAAGAGCACCCTGGGTGTCAACAGTGCCATGAGCTTACACGGGATGACCACAATGGATGGAGGGCCACACACTTAGCAGTGCATACCTCTGACCCGGACACCCACCCCCAGCCTGCAAGCATGGTGAGCTGGGGGCCAGAGTCCGCCCCTTTTGTCACAGTCGCCCTGGCCCCTCTCGTAGTTATGCCTGGCACAGCTCTGGTAAAATGCATGATTATTTTGTTGAGTGAATGACAACTTTCCTAGCTTCTCACTTTAAACAGCATGCCTCTAAGTTCAGGAAGGAGACATTACAGAGATTTCACATCTTGACAATGTGCGTGCATTATGAGTGGTGAACCCAGAGTAAGGACTGTGCTTTCTTTTCTCCATATGTAGGAAATAGTATCACTACATTATTGTCCACGGAAGAGGCAAACATTATCATCGAAAAACGTAGAAAATAAAAGATACTCTTGAGAAGTGTCAAGCAGTTAGGTAAAAGATTACATTACTGTTTTCTAAATTTTGTATGTTTGCCCTATTTCCCAGCTTAAAAAAACTGTGATATATTGCAATTCTTTTCTTATTCTAAGAAATATGTTTTGTACCTAACTTTGTATTTTTTTAAAAGAGGATCTCCAAACTGTGTATGCTTTGGACCCCACCAATCCTGGGTCCTTCCTTTGGGGGAGGGGATATGTAGTTTTTGGAAAATAAGTTGTTTATCTTTTCTAACAAACTCATTTTTCAGTTACACCTGAGCTGTGACTAATTTCTCAAAGCGACAAACCATTTATCATGGGAGGCTTCAGAAAGCCAAGGGGCTCCCCCCGCCAGCAGAGCCCTGGTCCCTGGGGTCACCAGGGAGGCAGAACTCTGACCCCTACCTGCAGGATCGTGGCTGGGGGTGGGGCGGGTACCGGGAGGGTCCCTGTCCTCACGTGTGGCCGGCCAGACCCCAGAGGCGTACAGGTGTCTTAGAATACCAGCTTAAGTGCTGACATCTCTTTCTCAAGGCTCTGGAGACCAGAAGTCTGAGATCAAGGTGTGGTCAATTCCATGTCTGGTGAGAGCCTGTTTCCTGGCTGGCAAGTCGGTGCTACCATCTGGCTGCGTGCTCACAGGGCCAGGCCCTGGTTCATGCACCCACGCACACCTCCAGCCTCCTCTCCCCCAGAGGGCACTAACCCAAACCTATCATGGCCCACCCTCACGACCTCCTCTAATCCCACCCACCTTCAGATGCCCACCTCCAAACACTGCTACACTGGCTAGGGTTTACCATATGAATTTGGGAAGGACATAAACATCCAGCCTGTAACAGTAGGTGATGAATAATCATCCCCAGAAATACCGCAGATGATGCCCCACAAGAGGGTCTGTAGACCCACACCGTCCATCTCTGCAGTAAAGACCTTTACACTCATACCCTTTATTCTTTGAGCATAGTGCAAAGACCCACACGCCTGCCTTTTCAAAGTCACCACTGTGTGGTCCCAGCAGGCTGTGTGGACAGGAGACAGACAGGGGAGAGCCGACATTTCCCGTGGACATGCCCAGGCGTCACGCCTTGCATGGGGAGTGGGGGTGGGCAGGGAGCTGCTGGTAGTGGGTTCCTGCACTTGCCTCAGCCCAGACCCCTCAGGACCCTGGATCCAGGCTCTCATCTCCTACTTGCCTGACAACCGTGGGCAAGCTCCCTGTGCCTACTTCCCCCTTCAGAAAATCCACGATTTACACCCACAAGCAGTAAGGTCCCTTCCGGTCCAAGTGTTCTGCCCCCGCACATGGACTTTACACCGATTCATGAGGAGAGAAAACTGGACCCGAGTTGGCCGGCAGCCGCCTGACATGCCCCAGACTGGTGGATGGGGGTTTCTGGGATTTATCTCCTGAATTTTAGGCCATACTGGTGAAGATTCACAACCTCATGCAGGCCTCACATGTTTCGAAACATGCTGACTTTCCATCCATGTCTTCCATGGGTGGTAGGGCATGTGTTTTCCCAAGAGAGGGGTCTTGCCACACTGAACCATAAATGCAAATCAGAGGTTCCAGAATGAACTCTTGCACTTCCCCATTTGACCCTCTATGTTGTTCTCTACATGGAAATGTCAAGTCTTCCGTGCTGCCCAATGGCGTCCCTGGGCCTCGGCTGCCTGTTTGTTCAAGACCCCAAACGAGCTTGTAGAGTCCCCAATTCAGGATTTGGTTCGTCTTGTGATTTTTCAACTTTACGGCGGTGGAGAGAAAGTGATACGAAATAGGTAGAAACCATACTTCAGATTTTGAATGTGGATCTCCCCTGGGGCGGGCGATGTGCATAGGTGCAGTCCTCTCTGCGATGCTGGGTGGGGCAGCCCCAGCCCCCAGACAGCCACGCCATCGGGAGGGCGGACGACCGACCGTTCCATCATTTTCTGCACGGCATTTCATAAATCACATGAGACAGTCAACACCTATCAGATAAGCTTCATGTCGATGATTTAGCCCAACCGTATGCTCACGTGAAGTGTTCTGAGCGCATTCACGGTGGGTGGGCTAGGCTCGGCCGTGGTGCTTGTTCAGTTAATGGCGGCATTAAACACATTTTTGACTTATGATATTTTCCACCTAATAAGGGTTGATCAGGATGTCACCCATCACACGTTGAGGAAGATCTGTATTTATTAACCATCTACAAAGCGCTAGACATGACGCCCAGCATGCTGACATGCATTAAATTATCTTAAATCCAGTTCGTGATGCCCAGCATTCAGAGCCACAAAACTGAGGTTCTGTTTCAGGATCTGAGAGCCTCCTTGGTTCTTGTCATTCTGCCAGGTGTTCCGGGGGCCCCAGGGAGGGAAGGCTGGCCTTGGCAGGTCTCAGATGGGGCCGTGCCAGGAACAAGTGCCCCTGAGCAAGGCGGTGGGGAGGGGACCGGGGGATGGGGCGCATGCAGCAGGCTGCGGACTGCAGCCAGACCATATCCTAGAAGAACTGGAGCACCGCACACAGCCACGCGGCAGGGCCACAGAGCAGGGCCACAGAGCAGGGCCATGGAGCAGGGCCACACACTAGCTCCCACGCCACTCTGTCTTCCAACAAGCGTCACACACAGTTCCTGCGCTCAGGCGTGAGAAGGCGGAGGCCCAGAAATCTACAGAAAAATGAACATCGCACTTTGGTTCAAGCACGTATGAATGCACACCGAGTAGCCTCTGAGTGTGCTCACTCCTGAACCTCTGTACAGACTCTTTCCTACACCCAGCCAGACAGGTCCCCTGAGCTTCAGCCACGTCCACCCTAACACCTTCCGAAGGTGCACGGATTCACTGCTGGTGCCCACCAGCGCTCTGAGGCCCGCCCTGCGCAGGGCACATGCTGCTCCCCACCAACAGCTCCCCACGGCCTCCAGGTCTCTGCTCCAGTGTCTCCCTGAAGCAGGGCCCCTAGTCTCGGCAGAAAACAGAACCTGATAACCCCACCACGGCGTGCTCCATCCCTTTCCTTCTGTACACCAGCCTACCGTACGGTGTCCGTTCCCCCCACTGGGATGCTAGCTCAGGAGGCAGACGGCTGTGTGGCTCCGTCTCTAACGTGCAGAATGGTGCTGACAGTCCCCACAACTGTGGGTTCTAATGGACGTTGCCTCATGGACGGGTAAGGCAACTTCAGGACTGGAAAGTAGGCAGGAACGACATTCTATAGGAAAGCGTGGATGAGGTGTGAGAATGCTGCCAGGGAAGGAACCCGCAGCTGAGCCCTCAGCTGTCCCAGGGACCCCCGTGTGAGTGGGGAGCAGGCAGCCAGCTCTGACCACAGCTGGTCCCCCGCGAGCCTGGGAGCTGGTGTCTGAGCCAGCGAGAAGGCGAGAGGCCTCGATCACTCTTTGGATTAGACCACTTGGGGCTGACTTCACGCACCAAGATGCTACGTGCACGGTCCCATGACATTTGTGATGCAAATTATTCCTAAGAAGATGGTAAAGGTCCAAACCTCAGGAGGAAATGAGCAGACAGGTGCCACACGAAGGAAAACTGTCTCCCGCAGGATTTCTGCTGGAGGCTGCCACTGCACCCACTGAATCACCACCCCAGCTCCCACCACATGCCAACCTGGTTACTCTGTTCTGGAGGGGCACTGAGCAGTGAGACAAGAGGTGAGCTTGCCCCCGCCAGCCGCGCCGGGGTGTTAGCTCGGCCACAGCATCTGGGGGATATGGCTGACAACCGCTTAAGACGGCCCCATGCCATCTGTGACCTCTGACCCGCCCCGAGGCGGCCTGCGTCCCCAGTATCTCGAGGACTGAGGTCCACTGGTCGCTAGGGTGACAATGAAGAGAGCCGGGGATGCACACCTCATTTCTGAGTTTGTAAGGCTTGACATCCACAAACCTGCGTGTGATCACATCCTTCACAAGAAACCGCTCAAATGCTCAGCACGTTTTCTTTGATATCTGCCCTCCTGTCATTTAGTTCCAAGTGACACAAGAGAAGAAATGCCTGAGATCTTGGGGGTAGGGGGGCTGTGATTGAATGAGCTGCAGTGAAACTGCAACTCATACTTCTGAAGGATAACCACAGATATCGTTATGCATCTTGTATTTGTCACGAAAAGCAAAACACGTGGCAAAATGACATTTCTTTAAATCTTATGTCCCTCAGTACCCAAGAAGAGTCTTTGCTTTGGGGTCAGACTGGGAAAAACTCACACAACTACAAGGGATGGCTTTGGGAGAGTCTTTATGGCGGGCCCACGTGCGTGTTGTCAGATGACAGCACGTGAGTCTTCCCCGGGCCACGTGGGCTCCAGTAATGGGGAAGCTGAGTTACTCTGACTGTCCGCATGGGCCCAGCAGTAGATGGTGAGGGAAAAAGACACCATACTTACAAAAATTTTCCATTTGTCTTGGATCCTATCATGACAATTTGCTCAGATTCAACCCGTGAGATTTTCCCGTGGAACCACGGCATTTTCTCGTGGGCTGTGGAGGCGATCAGCTTCTCCAGCTGAGGTTTCTGGCTGATGATGGCCTGCTCCAGAGCCTGACCCTGCCACGAGAAGGGAGCAGAGCAGTACTAAGTAAAAATGAGAAAAAGACGCAGGGATCATTTCTAATCTGTCCCAAGTCCTGATGTGGTCATTCATTCATTCACCATAAATAAAACTGTAAGCTCCTTATATATGATTTAAGTACCTTTGAGTATATAAGTAACAACGTAGAGTTTAGAGGTTGGCCTTTTGAAGCCGGACGGGGCTTTAGAAACCATCGGGCACAATCCCTGAGGTCCAGAGACTAGGCCTCCTGCCCCCTTGCACTAAACTGATGGCTCTGCATCAGAAGCCGATGCCCCTCCCCCTACAGCCCAGCAGCCCCAGGGTGCGTGCCACAAAGGAGACACAGTTTTCCCGTCTGCCCGCCGAGGCCTCCTCCCAGCGCCCACACTCTGCTGCCCGTTCTTGTAGATGTGGCCACAGGGCACAGAGGACGTGAACTGTGACAACACGGAAAACAAAATCGGGAGGGGGCCGACAGCTGGGTGAGGTCCCCTCCCGACCGAGCTTCGTGGGAGAAACAGAGGTATTCTCCGCGGCTGTAAATGCAGACCCCGTGTTGGGTTATTGGACCTTAAAAAAGGACAAGAAGAAGTAAAAATAAAAATATAATGAGTACAAACGAGGGGACGTGTGTATCCGTTCATAGACGACATTCTGGAAAAGGCAACACTGTAGGGACAGGAAGCAGGTGGGGGGGAGCTCTGGGGGCTGGGGGGGCAACTTATCTTGACCGCACTGGGACCTATGTGGCGCTCTGCATTGGTCAAAAATCACAGAGCTGCACATCTAAAAAGCTTAATTTTACCCTGTATAAATCACAACTCCATAAATCTGATCTGACTTTAAAAAAAGGTAAAAAGATGGTCTAAGGCCTATCTAATAATACTAACGACAACTGCTGAGCAGGGTATTGCTATCTGTCTGCAAGGGTGAACTCCTGCAGACCCCATTTGAGGAGGGAAAAGCAGTCCCTGTGTAAAATTCTCAAAAAGCCTGTTTTGTCACACATCTGTGACAGAACGGGAAACCCAAGAGAGATGTCTGAACACAGAGGTCCGCGCAGGAGACCCTCAACCAGCCCAGTGGCTCCTGACGTCAGGGGCTGTTAAAAGAGTGTGGCAGGAACTGAGCTGCCCCCCGCCACCCTGCCCTGGGGCCTTTCCGGATGACAACGTGTCACCGTGTATTCCTTAAACCCATGCACCATCCCAACGTACTGGGGGTCATCCTGCCCAGGGGCTGGGAACGATGGGCAGAGGGACGTTCCGAGCGGCATTAAGTACCCACCACCAGGTACCAGGCAGGTGAGCGACGGGGTTCGGGAGGGAATGTCAGGCAGCCATCCACCCACGGGCTGCTGCAGCTACATGGGTGCTGACCCAGAACGTTCTGCTGGAGACACGTCAGGAAGCTATAGAATCAAGAGCCCATCAGCTTGAACAGAGTTACGCCCTCGGGGGCATAAAAACACCAGACACCCGAGAGGGCTGTCTCGGGGGCCCCGTGTGAGCGGGGTGACTGGGTGACCCGCATCGCTGGCAGGAGGGCCGCCCTCTCAACAGTGACCCCATGGAGGGGAGCTGCCCTCCTGCAGCCAGGCACTTCTGGCCTGCACCGCTGAGCGGGGAGACGCGGCTGGCCCGGGCCCGGGGGCGCACCTGCAGGTTCCAGGTCTGCTTCACGTAGTCCCTGATGAGGCTCTCCTTCAGGTCCTCGAACGGGCCTGTCTTGGGCTGCACCCCGGGCGGCCGGTGGAAGGGCTTCTTGAGGAGGCAGACGAGGCCATCGGACTCCTGGGAGTGGTAGTGGCAGAGCTCGGCCGGGCTGCCGTGCGTCCTGCCACCCGCGATGGCGTAGGTGCCGTTCATCTCACGCTCGATGGTGTAGTGGTGCGCCTTCCTCCCGTGCGCCACCGAAAGCGCGAAGCCGCCCAGGTAATTGCGGCTCTGACGCAGCAGGTACAACCCGTCGCTCATGCCCCCCTGGACCAGGTAGTCCTCCGCCTCCTCCCGGGTGATGTTGCCGAAGAAGAAGGGCAGGTGGTTGGCGCTGTCGGCCATGCTGCCCGCCATGTTGGCACGTCCCTGTCAGTCACAGGTTGAGGGCACACGTGGGGGTCTTCCTGGCAAGAAAAAAAAAAGATGGGACATTGGTCAGGCCCGGAGCGGCAAAGGACAATGGCTAAACCACTGACCCTCCGAAACCCGGGCCAGGCCCCGAACACTCTTGTGCCTGGACGCCGGGGTTCTAGTGGGTCTAGTCTGGTAGACCGACACCAGACAGCCCAAATACGAGCCACGTTCACATACCACGTAAGAGGGGATGGTGCGCACCAGGGCCCATGCACCTTCGGGGGGACCACAAGCCGCTGCCCTGAGGCTGAAGAGGGCCGTCCCTTCAGTGCCCCTGGCCTCAGGCGGTTCCTTCCCTGTCCTTCTCCAGACCACCTCCCGGCACCCACCACACAGCATCTGCGTGGCGGATATTAGAGAAAGAGCGCAGGGTCCACATCTGATGAGGACATCTGTCACAGAGAAGACACTTCCCGCACTACGCGGACACATACTTCGGAGGGAAGCGTGAAGACAGAGGACGCATCTTTAACTCGGACAGTGTTTTCCCTCACTTGTGGCGGTAGATGAGAAGGGCGTATGTGCTGCCAGTTCAAAAAGTATCCAAAGAAGTGTATATTTTAACCAAAAGGGCTTTTCACCAATGGAAAATTACCTAGGTACCTCCATCTGTATACCTAGGGAGAAAAGTGAACGCCCCTTTGTGTTACACTCAAATGCACACGAACACACACACAGTCGTGCCAAACAGCTTCTCCAGGATACGGAATTTCCTACAAGTAGCAATAAAACATAAGAACACCTGCCTGATGGAGGTAACGATTTTCTCCAGGCAGAACTGCCAAATCCATTCTCCTGAGTAAGCCCCCCCCAAAAACATCAGGTTTTTTTTTTTTTATAAGTTAATGACATAAACAATTTTCTAGCTTCCTCTTTCGCATTTGACGACCCACCATCAGTTTTTCCCTGTCCAAGGTTCTAATACTTCCTCTCTCGGCCAGGTTTGCTTTGCTCCAGGCTGTCCATAGGGGCACGTAAGTCTGAGGATGCCATTAACAAAAAGACCTCTCCGGGAAGAAGCAGGATTTCTCTTCCAAGTCTTTTTCCTTCTCGGCTAATCCTCCTGGAACACTTGTGTCCCAACTTGGGCCACTGCCTGCCATCAGCTAGGACCCTGAGTACACCTTCCTTGCACCCAGCCGTGTCCCTGCCGTGGCGCTCCCGGGGCCCCCACCACCCGTATGCATGCCCAGCTTGTCTGCCCTGCAGCCCAGCGCTGCCCACTTCCACGCGCGGTGCATCTGGGCTCTGTCAAAACGTGGAGCCCCAGCGCCAACAATCTCGGTGGTGTGGATGGTGTGCCCCTCGCCATACCTGAGGCCGAGACCCCCATGTGCTGCCCGTCAGCCTTCCCCGGCCTGGGAGCCACCCCAGCCAGGAGCCCGCAGTCCTGGTGTTCTCTCGGGCTTGTTTTCCAAGTGGCTTTGGGGTGTGCTCCTTTCTCTCCATTACTGCTGTCTGGCCTCACGCATCCTCCCCAGCTGCACACGCTGGCCTGCATCCTGTGCCCGCCTACTCTCCCTCCGCCCGCCTGCCCAGGAGCCCCACGGCCCTTCCAGCGTGCCCCGTCCCTCCTGGCCTGGCAGCCTCGTCCCTTGACGCACGGTCCACAGGCCACAGCTGTCCTCTCCTGCAGACCTACCTGCAGACCTGTCCCACCATTAGCCTCCACTGAAACCTGTGAGTCCTCAAGAACACTACTTGAAATGTGAACAAGTACTTTTTAATTTGGGTAAATCCTAACAACACAACTATCCTTTCCAAAATTCGTCGGTTTGTGACTATGTGCATCGGGGCTAGCGCTCCGGTGTGATTGGTGTGTGGAACGGCATCACGTGAGACTGAAGAGGGCCCACCCCCCAGGCGCGAGCGGGGGTGCTCCTGCATGGCCCTGATGGAGCTCAGACTCATCCTCAGGCAGGTGGCACCTGTCGGCTTTCCGGGGCGGGGGTGGGGGGTGGGCAGGTGTCACCATGTCAGCTGAGCAGCTCTTTCCTGGGGTGTGACTTGCCACAGGGGACACGGGGCACATTTGTCTGGTGGTGGTGCTTCTGATCCAGGCTCCAGCAAGAACAGTTAGGGCACAGGCTTAGGCTATTTCGTTTGGGGCATGAACACGGTCCGTGATGCCCTGTTCATGTTCCCCCCAGCACCCACCTGGCCTTCTCCTGGTCTCCAACCTCCTCTGCACAGCACAGGTCCCCTCATTCCAGCCAGCGTCCCCAGGGCTCACCACGTCCGCCCCGCCCCCCCCGCAGCGCCTTCCACGGAGGTGGCTTCCCCGCTGTGCGCCTTCCTCCATCACTGTGCCCATCGACTCAGCCCCGCCCCTGCCTGCGACTTGTTTTCCGGCCAAATGTTTTGTGATGCCTGGGGCATCTCCCACTCTGTGGCTTCATCCCCTCCCTTCCCCAGCTCAACTCCACAGGCCACACAATCCCTTCCCACACCCTACCTTCCCGCGAGTGTAATTCCCGTCTGGCCCCCCCACCAGCGTGCCGGCTTTGGGACCAACACGGAGATGCCTGTGCTCACTACCCCTTCTGGGCGCCCGAAACCGTTCCTGGCATGAGGCAGGTGGTCACAAATATTGGCTGATTAAAAAAAGCAGATTTCAAAATAATGCGTACAGAGTAATCGAGTTCTGTTTTCAAAAGTTGATACCCACATGCACAGGTAAACAAGCCCACGTCAGGAGTGGGAGGGAGAGACGGGCTGGAAGGTCTGTGGGTGGCCTTACCCACCTCTGCTCTGTCACTGGCCAAACCCCGCACCGTCCCTCTGCTCTCCCGCCGATGTCCTCTGCCCGGCCTTTACTCTCACGCTCTTGCCAACGTCATCAACTGGCTAAACCCAAGGTCACCCCCCTGCTGTATCTGGCTTGACCTTCGGGAGCACTGGATGGAGCCCAGCGGCCCTGCCTCAGTGGGTCAGTCTCTCTTCTTTGCCAACCCCTCTTCCATGGCTCCTTCCTTCATTTACTCTGCAAGCCGGTGCTGGGGCTGGGGCTCAGCCTCACCTTCTTCCTGCACACGGCCCCCGCTACCGGCAATGCCCACCGACCCCACACCCAGCTGTGCCCACCGAGCTCCTGACCTGAGCGCTGCTCACCTGATGTTTCCACCTGAATGTCCGACAGGCAACTCAACTTCACGTGCCTGCAAGGGGGCGTCAGCTGCTCAGACACCTCGTCCCTCCGCCTGTCCTAACTGGGGGTAGGACACCGGCCCTAGGCAGCTGCTAGGGACGAGACCCTGGAGTTTGCAGACCCCTCCGTGTCACAGCACACTGACCCACGGAGTCAGAAGGCAGCGTGCTCGCTCCCGGGTGTGTCTGGGCTCCGTGCAGGAGGCCGGACCAGGTGCTCTCCGGGGAGCCCTCATCAGTTTTCCTCCAAGTACATCCCAAAGCCACGGCTTCTCACCATCTCCCCCGACGCCACCCTCGTGAAAGCACGTCGCTGGGTCTGGTCCAGTTCTCCCCACAACCTCCCCACCTCACGGTCTGCTCCCTACACAGCGGGCAGGGTGATGGTGGCGAGCCACCTCCCTGTCCCCGTCACATCCCAAACCCTACCTGGTTTGGCCTGAGCCACTCCTCATCTTGCCCACTTAACACCTGCGCTCACCACATCCAGCCACCCCGCCCTCCTTCCTGTCGCTGTGTGCCGGGACCCTTCCTGTCCCCGGCGCCTGTGCCTTCGGCTGGCTGGTCTTCTCTGGCCTGTGGTCTCCGCTCCTCCACTTCCTCCGAGAGGCATGAGCTGACGACATGCCCCCACTCACCTTTAGCTTCTAAAAGGGTTTATTTCCCTCATCACCTTCACCACAAGCCAGGTCTTCCGGCCTAAAACGGGAGCTCCAAAGTCTGGGAGTGTTGACGTGCACCCCCAGCGCCGTGGGGCTTCCCAGTGCTCTCACATGCCTGTTGGACGGAAACATGCTCATCTCTCCTTTTTAGAGTTTCTGCGGTGAATGCAGGCTGCTTTGGCAATACGATGACAGCCCAGCGTCAGAGAACCTGGAGGATGCGTCCAGCCTCCTCCTGGCTCACTGCTCCCTGAGACCACCCGCTCCCGCTGGGGATGGACCTGGCTGCCTGACTCCCTGCCTCTCCTCTTCCAGCCCGCCACCCGCCCCTCCACTTGCAGAATACTTCTGCTTCCCCAGACGATCTTCCCATGCTTGCTCACAGCCCTGTTCCTGGGGCAGGGTCCTCCCTCACTTGACATTACTTCTAGGATGTTCACCATCCTGGGCACTTTGCCTACATGGTTCCATTTCACCCAGGAGCCTCTTCAAAGTGTGGCCAGCTTTGATTCCACCACCACAGGGACCTAAACAAGTAGGGCACAGGCCACTCCTGGGTCTGCACTTGGTGTCCCCCAGGCGCGACCGTGGGTGGCCTCCGCACCCCAGGACTGATGCTAGGCTTCTAGCTAATGAATGCTGCCCTTTCCACAGAGGCCAAAGCATGTCCTACCCTCGACGTGCATGCTAAGACTGCCCCTCACACTCCTTCTGTGGGTTCCTCCTGTTCATCACCCGATGTTACCTTAGCTCAGGGTTTCCTAGCGTTTGGGCTAGATCATTCTGTGGTGGGGGCTGTCTTGTCCATGACCAGTTGGCCTCCACTGACTAATGCCAGTAGCACCCCCCAATTCCCCTGCTGCGACAACCCCAGACCATCTCCAGATGTTTCCAAATGTCCCCTGAGGCTAACGATCCCCAGGCCCCCTGACTGGAAACCACTGTGTTCACGGCTTGGGCTGCCTGCAAATCTGACACATTCCTTCCACTGCCTTAGCAACCTCACCACTAAATTAGATGCTCAAATATCCCCTGGTGAAATTCACTGCCACCATCACTGTGAGCAAAGGACAGGGAAGGTCAGAAACAAGCAGAGTCCCGTGGAAGGAACTGTGCCCCAGCACCATGACGTGGCATGCAGCGCTAAGCCTGGGGCCATTCTCAACACACTCACCAACCAAAAGCACAAAGAGGTGCAAAAAACATGGCAGTAAATAGACCACGAAAAGGACACTCGTTTGCAGTGTGAGCCCAGACCGGACAAGGAGGCAGAGTGTAGACCTACTGGACCCCGGCTGGGAACGGGCATGTGAGGAGACTTACTGCTCTGAGCATGACCACAAATGACCACGCAGACGAGGTGAGTACTGACTGGGGCTTGCAAAAACATTTCAGCGAGAAGGTGAATTCATAATTGTGGAATCTGTACATAATGAGGACCGACTACCCAATTTTGCTCACTCTCCCCGGACAGAGATGCACAACGCTGCCTTGGGATAAGACTACGTTCCCTAAATCCATGTTTGTTTCACTGCTTTTAACCTTAGCCGGTGAAGAGGTAGGCTATGTCTTCGTACTTCTGTTTTTTCTTAAGCCCTATCTGTCCCGGTTGTCAGAGGCCCAGACCAGTGCTTGAAGATGTCTGCTTTTCTGAAGACCCACTGAACCATGGTTCCTGCAGGTGCTGTTTCCCCCACTTCCTCCAGAGAACATCTTCATCGGCGCTTAGCCAGCTAAGGTGGCTGATTTTGCATCATTGCGCCCCAGAGCCTCCCCAGAGAATATGGACTGAGGTGACAGTGGCAGAAATGAATGGCACTCTGGGGAAAATTTGGGGACCACTTCAGCCAGAGCCCTGCCATGGAGGGGAACAAAAAGATAGCTTGGCTTATGATGCTCAGAGCCACACAACCACCTCAATGCAAAGCAGCCCTGATAAAAATTTGCCTGGGAATTCCCTCTGCAGCTCGAAGCTGAGAAAATTCAGTGTGGGACTTGTGTAAAAGGAACAACCTCATCTGTGGGTTTGATTCATTTTCATAAGAAAGAGGAAAGAGCCCAGTCTGCAGGGGCAATAGAGCTTCCTGGGCTGGGCCAGGGCTGGTTGATTAGTTACGACATATGACCTGGCCTGGGCAGGTGCAAGGGGCAGACGCGGTCAGACGACCACCCTGGGCCGCTCTGCAGAGGGTGGTGGGCGCTGCCTCCCACAGCAGGATCTTGCCGTGTGGGACAAAACACGTGGACACAGACGCTGTGGCCACCCACAGAGAAACAGAACCCGTGGCACTGTCAGGCCCGTGTCCACTGGCTTCCTGAGTGATAGGGGCTCGCCCTCTGGGACACTGCCCCACAGCACTGTCCCAACCTCCCGGAGGCCGCTGGCTGGCCATGCCACTGCAGGCCCGGTCTCCCCAGGTAGAGCCATGCAACGCCATCTCCTCCAAGCGTCCCCTGTTCTGTATCTGGGGGAAAGCACAGCTTCTCAGAATACAGAGACACATTTCCAGAAACAAAAAGTAAATCTAAGGCTGGAGAAAGTGACTTTTTTTTTTTACTAATATTTAGAAATAGAGGAGAAGTTTCAGTACTTGAAAATATCATCCAAACCTTCAAACCCGAGTCCTTTTGCGATGCTGCCAGAACTTGCGGGCCCTAACAATGCACCAAGGAAAGACAGATGCCTCTTAGCCAACGTCTGGAGTTTCAGGCTCCACAAGAGAACCCTGCTTCTAAGCCTACCCGATGCCTCTCCCTTGACGTATCAGCACAACTCACAGATATTGTGCTTTGATGTCAACATAAATGTTCACTCTCAACATATTTGGTTGCAAATAAGCGACCAGCCCACTGTAAGTGAATTTAACGTTAAAATATAAATCATTCATGTATTCTTTATGTTGGTTGAGCATCTATGTGCAAGTGATTTTTCTGGGAAAAGAAAGTCACTTTCCTCCAGAAGAGCAGCAGCAGAAGTGGCTCAGGGGAGCGGAGGTCCACTCCCGGGGCCCAGCGTGTACCCCAGGACTGCAAGAACGCCAGGGCCTCGGCTGTCTACACCTCTCCTGCCTCCCGCTGGGACTGGCCAAAGCTGATGCAGGTTCAGCTTCTTGGAGGGAGCTCCTGCTCACCTACACCCTGAGCTTGGCGAATGCGGCCCTCAGGCCTGGCCCAGACTCAGCCCCGGAAGCAGGGGTCCCGCTCCAGCTCAGGCCCAGCAGGCCTAGCACAGAGAGGGTGAGTCTGGATTGCAAAGAGCTTCCCTGGAGAAGGGGAGCTCTCTAACTGCTGAGAGATCTGCTACAAGCCGGCATTTCACACTTCACGTGGGCTGAGCAGAGAGATGAGCTAGCCACGTCCACCCTCAGGGGCCAGGGAGGAAAGGAGGTGGCAGGCGGGCCGAGCCTGGACTGGGGATGTGGGGCTGCGTCTGCCCGGCCTCTCCACTGGGCTCCTGGCACGCACAAACGTTCACAGCCCGGGCGGGACTTAGGTGGGGGGACGTGCTTGTTAACACAGGAGCTGGGTCGAGTGAAGGAGACCTGGTGAGCACAGGATGCCGTCCAAGACGCCACGAGGTCATGTCCCTCTCCTGCTCTCCTGCAAAGGGAGGGGGTGGCGTTGCAGCCAGCGGGTGCCCAGACACCCAACCATGGTGTCCCAAAAGCAGGAGAAATGCAAGCAATGACATTGACAGGACAACACCGAGCGTGACCCATCACTCTCTCGGCCTCTTCATGTGGCAAACCACGCAGGGAAACAGGACAAGCAGCAAAACAGCTTTGTGTTCCTGGGTCCTGCTGCAGGGAACACTCCAGGGAAGCCCACAGAGACTAGGCTCCTCCTGTCCCATCCAGAGGTGCCTGGCTGAGGTTTTCAGCTTCTGGACACTATTTTTGGGGTGCCTACCCCTGCGCCTCATTCACACGAACCACAGGGGCCCTGCGGCTGCTAGAGAAACCAAACCACCTTATTTAAACACGTAGGGATGAGCTAACAAGGGTTAGGACATCCACAGAAAGCGTTGCTCAAGATATAGTAAAAGTCACTACCACCCACCATTCCCTAGTCTGGGCAAGCATGTCTGTGGGGGACCCATGATTGCATCACATCTCAGAAGCTTAGGATGATGCTCTTGGATATCACGAACCCGTGACACAAGCACACCCCGTGCTTGAGTAGGTGGCCAAGGCTATATGACAGGAAGAAGGGTGGTTGGCCACATGACGCCTGCAGGAAAGGACCGGAATGGCACTCGCCTGTGCTCGGCAGGAGAACGTGGGCTGCAGTGGGGAAAGACGCGAGCACAGACGTGGCCTTGCTGAAACCTGAGCGCAAACCCCTTCCTGCAGACGCCCCGGGGGTGGGGGATGGAAAGCGGGAGGCCAGGGTTCTGGACGTGCTCGACTCCCACACACTCCACCTGCCTTCCTTTCCTGGATTTAAGCACAGGTCTGGAATCAGGAGCCCGGGACAGCAAGGGAGCGTGGGAGGGGGAAAAGCCCACAGAGATGGGGAGAAGCTTTCAAAGGGAGAACAGCGGCAATGAGACAAAGCAGAAGACAAGCCCCTCCAAGCCGGAGTCCTTCCTGCAGCTGGAGCACGTCTGTAAGGGAAGTGGGCCTACGCCTCCAGCCTCCGCACAAAACCAACCGGAAAGCAGAGGTGCGGATCCTCCATGCCATGGGCTTCCTTCAGTGGTGCATTCAGATGAAGCCAACCCCAAGGGCACCGATCCCGCTGGAACAGACTAGCCTCTAAGGGCCGTGCCAAAGAACACTGCTGAGCCTGTTGCACTGAGTCCCCAGTGACGGTAACGGCCCCAAGAGTTCTTACGAAATGAATTTTGTGTTACTAAAGGAACCTAAGTGCTAAGTAAGGCATGCCAAAATTTTCGTGGGTATTTTATATATATTTTTTAAAAGCCCCAAGACATTGTGAGTATCAAATTCCCCTATAAAACTGGATCAAATAGGAGAGAAATCCTAGAGTAATCTTATCAGGATACCAACTCCTGGCAGGGGGCTGGCAAGGCTGAGCAGACATGGTCTTCATGTCAGGAGGGCCCATGTGCGGAGTTAGAGCAGGTACCAGCTCTCTCCGATCCCATCCCAGATTTCCTGGGAGGCGGCCATTCGAGGTACCAGCAGGACACACACCCACGACTTTGAAGTTCACAATCCAGGCTCTGCTGTCTCCCACACTTGGGAAGGGAGCTGGGAGAGGCCAGCCCCCACTCTGAAACATCACAGGACATGCAACACGGAGAGACACCCTCACCATATGCCAGCAGCCGCAGGAAGGAGTCCACCGGAGGGTCTACTTTGGTGTGGCCAGGGGACTCGCAAGGATATGTTCGGAAAAGTAACAGAAGCCAAACTGCATCCCAGGCCTATAGAAATGACAGCTCCATGCAAGCTCATTACCATCTTACAGACGATAAACTCTAGCTGTGGAGAGGCCAGGTACGCACCTTCAGGGCTGGCCTGGCCAGGAAGAACCGTGAGGGTGACGGTGGGCGGTGACCCGGATGACAGGATGGCAAAGGGAGGCTCACAAGTGCTGGCTCACAGGGCATCAGCTGACTTGCCCGCATCCCTAAAGGTAGTGGTACCCAGGTTCGTCGGCCTGGCATTGAGCCCAGGAGGTCACTTACCTCCCAAAGGACACACGGGTAGTCATGGGAGAGCCAGTGCTGGAGGCCAGCCCTTCCTTAGCTACAGACTTCGGAGGCACTTGGGGCGTGGGAACAGGCCCCTCGGCCAGCACAATCTAACGCAAGCTCAGGCCTTTCTGGCCAAACTCCGAGCTCCTTCCTTGTCACCTCACAACAGAGGTTCTCCATGTGCAGCCCTGAGACCAGCAACACCAGCATCACGGGGAGCTTGCAAGAAATGCAAAGGGAAACATCAAGGCTCCATGTGGCTTGCAGAATCAGAAGCCGTGGGGGTGGGGTCCGAGCCATGTGTGATTTCACATGCTCGGGTCTGAGGACTTACACCCCACTATGCCATCCGTGTAGCTGCTCAAGACAAAAATCTACGTCCTCTCAGGGAGCTTAAGACTCCGTGTCGCTGGGTCACCAATCCTACCCATTTTACCTTCCACCCTTCCAAACATGCCCACCCTTTGAACAAACCTGGTCACACCACTTCTCTGCTAATGGACTGGTCTTCCACCTTCCGCCCTCTGATCTCAGGGTCAATCGGCTCTCCCCCAGTCGCTCCCCCTGGGCTCTCTCAGTATGGCACCCTCGGGTCCTCCCAGACCACCTAGTGCCCCTCAAGGTACCCTGCCCCTTCCTCTGCACTACTGACCACAGTTCTGACTTAATTTTAATAGATCTTTGCTTAGATGAGTGTATTTGATGAATGCCTGTCTCCCCGAGGAGGGCAGAGATGGTATCGATCCATCTCTCTCTCTTTTACTTTTTAAATGAACTTTAAATTTTAGGATGTATTTAGATTTACAGAAAGATTGCAAAGATAGTACAGTGTCCATACTCCTCACACCCAGTTTCCCTGTTGTTAGTGTCTTACGGGACTACGGGACATCCCTCACAACTAGTGAACAAACAGTGACACATTATTGTTAACCAAAGCCCACACTTTATTACTTTCTTTGGATTTCCTTAGTTTTTTTTTTTTACCTAATGCCTTCTTTTTATGTTCCTGGATACCCCCCCCCCCAAGATACCACACTATATTTAGTTCTTATGCCTCCTTTGGCACCTTTTGGCTGTGACAGGTTCTCAGACTTTCCTTGTTTTGGATGACCTTGACAGTTTTGAGGAAGACTGCTCAGGTGGTTTGTAGAAGGTCCCTCAACTGGGTTGTCTGATGTTTCTCCCATGGTTAGACTGGAGTTATGTGTTTTGGGGAGAAAGACCACACAGGGAAAGTGCCAGGCTCCTCACATCAGATCAGGGGTGCACGCTATCGATGTGACTTATCACCGTTAGTGTTAATCTTTGACACCTAGCAGAGCTGGTGTTTGTCGGGTTTCTCCACTGTAAAGGTGATCTCTCACCCCCTACTCTCCCAACCCGCCCCCTTTTTGGAAGGAAGAAACTCTGTGCCGTCCACACATCGGGAGAGGGGAGGTATGTTTCTACTCCTAGAGTGCAGAGTATCTACAAAGTTATTTGGAATCCTTCTGCAGAGTAGAACTGTCTATTCTCCCCCTCTTATTTATTTATTCAATCATTTATTTGTGTAAGTATGGATTCAAGGATATTTATTTTATGCATTAGGTTTTAATCCAATACTACTTTATTCTGTTGCTCTGATGATCCCAGTGTCGCCACCGGGAACCCTTCCAGCTGGTTCCTGTGCCCTGTTCAAATGGCTCTAGCATTGTGGTTTTTGTTTTGTTTTGTTTTGGGGGGGCACTTCCTTATTTCTGGCAGTAAAGGTACTGCAGGTGTCTCAAGTATGCTTCTTGTTCCACTCCCACACCCTCTCATTTCTCTATTCCTTGTGGTGGAATTCCTTGACGGTGGTATTAGAGACCAAGATCTGGGCACAAGGTGTGCTCGCTGCTCCTAAGATGTCACTGCCTCTAGACCCTCTCAGATGACAGAGAAAGAAAGTATGCACACAAGTACACTTCAGGTGTATCTGAGCACCATCTGAAGCATTTCTCTCTATATATCCATCTGGATCTATATTAACCTAAACATGAGGTCACACTGATGTCTCCATCCCTCTGTTCCTATTTTCTGGAGGAGAAAAATGGTTGAAAATTGTTATAATTTCCTCCTTCAATGTATGGTATAATTCATCAATGAAACCATTTGAGCATGGAACTTCTTTTTTTTTTCCAGGCAGCGTGGAGCTTACTAAATTATTGACTTAAAATGAAGAGACAGGGCCATTCAGGCTATTTTTCCTTCTGTGAGTCCTGGTAGTTTGTGTCTTTCAGGAATTAGTCTGTTGCATGTATGTCATCACATTTGTGAGATCAGACTCTTCCACACTATTTGGTCATTGTCTTTTTGATGTCCATGAAATTAGTAGTGATGACATCTCTTTTATTTCTGATACTGGTAATTTGTCTCTTCTCTATTGTTTCCCTGTTTTCAATTTCAAGGATTCGTGCTCTCAGTTTAATTATTTCTTTTCTTCTTGCTTTAGGCCTTATTTGTTCTTTTGTTTTACAGTTTTCTAAGATGGAAGCATAGGTTACAAATTTTATATATTCCTTTCATCTAATGTTTGCACTTGACTCCATAAATTTCCTTCTAAGCACTATTTTTGCTAAATCCCGCAAATTTTAAGTTGTATTTTTACCTTTATTCTGTTCAAAATACTTTTACATTTCTCTTCACGCTTGTTCTTTGACCCTCAAAGTATTCAGAAGTCTGTTGTTTAATTTAAAAATATTTGGGGATTTTACAGCTATCCTTCTGTTACTGATTTCTATGTTAATTCCATTGTATTCCGAGAACATAATTTATATTATTTTTTATTCATTTAAGTATGTTGACATATGTTTTCCAACAATGTGCTTTGCCTTGATGAATGTTCCATGTGCGTTTGAGAAGAATGTGTATTTTTGTGTTGTTGGATTGAATATTTTATGAGTGTCGAGTAGATCAATGGGATTGAAGGTGCTGCTCAGGTCACTGTACCCTTATTGATTCTCTATCTACTTAGTCTACCAATTACTGACAAGGTGATGGAGATCTCCAATTACAGTAGTGGATTTGCCTATTTTCCTTTCAGTTCTATTGGTGTTTGCCTTGTGTATTCTGATGTTCTTATGTGCACACACATCGAAGATTGTTCTGTCTCCTTGGATAACGCATCCTTTATTGTTAGGCAACACTCCTCTTTAGTCCTGACAGTCTTCTGTTTTCTCAAGTCTGTTTTAGCTAAAATTAATGTACCTATTCCATCTTTATTCCAATTGGTGTTAGCAGGGAATATACTTCTCCATTCCTTTATTAATCCACATGTGTCTTTACATTTAAGATAGGTTTTTCTTATAGACAACATATGGTTGGGTCATGTTTTTGACCCACTCCTACAAACTCCATACTTCGGGGCACCTGGGTGGCTCAGTTGGTTGGGCGACTGCCTTCGGCTCAGGTCATGATCCTGGAGTCCCGGGATCGAGCCCTGCATCGGGCTCCCTGCCCGGCGGGGAGTCTGCTTCTCCCTCTGACCCTCCCCCCCTCTCATGTGCATGCTCTCTCTCTCTCTCTCTCTCATTCTCTCTGTCTCAAATAAATAAATAAAATCTTTAAAAAAATAAAATAAAATAAACTCCGTACTTTAAGTGGTATAGTTAGAACATCTGCACTGAAAGTGATTACTGATTTAGTTGGACTGCTATCCAACACACTTGTGACTTTTTTATTCATTGCATTTGTTCTTTGTCTCTTTGCTCCCTCTTTTTCTTTCTCTGGTTTTACTCAAGCATTTTATGTAATTCCACAGTAGATCCTCCCAGCATAACTTTTTAAAAAAATTTTTAGTTGTTGCCCTGGAGTTTACAATGTACACTTGAAACCTAAATTTGAAGTCTAACTCTCCAATGACACTATCTGCCTCACGTACAGTACAGTCACCTCCTAACAGCACACTTATTCTTCCCTCCCAACATCTGTGACAGCTCTGCCATTCCTTCCGCTTAGGGACATGTGAGAACCACTAGTACGCTGTTACTTCTATTGCTTCAAACGAACGATCTGCCTTTTAGATCAATTAAGAATTAGAAAAGTGAAATATTTTACTTTACCTTCACTTTTTCCTTCTCCGATGCTCTTCCTTTCTTCAGGCAGGTCTAAGTTTCAGATCTCTATTCTTTTCCTTCTGCCTCAAAAACTTCTTTCAGTATTTTTTTTGTGGGGTCACCAAGCTGGTGGGGAATTTTCTTCGTGGGTGTTTGTCCAAGAAAGTCTTGATTTCTCTTTCGCACCTGAAGGATACTTGAGCTAGATATGAGTCTAGGCTTGTGCCTGTGTCGTCTTCTTCAACACTTCAAATATTTCACAACGCCAGTTCTGGTTTGCAGAGTTTATCATGGGAAGTCTGCCATAAAGAACTCTTCTCGCTTCTCTGTGCATAGGGTCTCCATCCCTCTCTGGCTTTTCTCAAGATTTTTCCCTCTGTCTTTAGGTTCTTTCTGTGGGTTTCCTGGATCCTTGTTGTGGTGACTGTAGTTTTGCTTCCCCTTTAGCATGCTTTGTAACTTTTTATTGAAACCTGGAAATGTTTTTTTGTTTTGTTTTGGTTTGGTTTGGTTTGGTTTGGTTTGGTTGTTGTTGTTGCTGTTCCTGGAAACCTGGCAGCGTTGAATCAGGTAATAGGAACTGAGGTGTGAGGATTTATCTTCCTATACTAGGATTTCATGCTTTCCGTAGCTACAGGTGCAAGACTACGTATTCTTCTGTGTCTTGTTTCTATGTGCTCTATTGCCTTTGCGTTTCCCCGACTACCCCTTCTCAGAGGACTGTCTGCCCTTTGTTCTTTCAGCTGCCATCCAGTGCTACGCTATGCCCTGTCGGTGTGCAGGTAAGGCACACAGGAAGGGGAGCTTCCCCTAACATTGCCATTAACTCTCAGGCTCTCAGTGAGCCAGGGCCACAAGGCTGTGACCTTCCCAAGTGTTTCTCCAGTGGTCTAGCTTCCTTTTTCCCCAGCCCCACACTCCGTTTCCTGTCTATGTTCCAATCCATTTACTTGAAGCCTTACCCCCATTAATGACGGGGTGTGTGAGTTTTTGGCCTTCAGGTGACACGAGGGGGGTGGAGGATGAAGAATCCCCGTGCTTCAGCTGGGACACAGCAGTGACAAGGTCTTCTCCCTGGATAGGAGCCTCTTGTGGGGAAGGCTCTGGGGGCATTTCATAATGATTCCTCGCCCCCCCCTTTCCAGTCATGAGGGGCTCTTTCTCAGTCGTCACCATAAGAACCTCAGGAGGCTTGTATAAATCATTTCTCCCATTATTTTCTTATTCTTCTTATTTTCTGTATTTCTGATGTTCCGATGCCTAGGTCTTGCCGATCCCAGAAGAGACCGCCCCTCGCAGGGTAGGACAATTTCTGCAGACAGTAAAGGTCTCTCTCTCCTACAAGTAAGCCTTTCTCATCCCAGCCAACCAATCCCTAGGCTCTCACACCCTAGGGCCAGGTATCCGGCAATGTGGACAGCCCTTATGCCCGAGAACCCAGTGGAATTATTCAGAAGAGCTGATCTCAAGCCTGCTTACCCTGGCTTGCCTTTCCTGCAGAAACCACGACAAGGGCTCTCGCCCACTTTCCCCCATTTCCCTCTGCCTCCTGACTGACCCTGGTGCTTCCTCGTGTGGCAGTGCACGCAGTACCTCCTGTTTCTAGGGACCTGTGAGCATAAAGACTTCTTCCTTCACAACAGTCATTTCCATGTCTGTGTGCCTTACCACACCTGAGTAAAACATTTTCCAGGTATCTTTAAAATGAGACATTTAGAGAGAAAAAACCAAGCAAGTGGAGGCCTTGTTTAAGACTGCAACCCATGGGAGTTTCTCTCTCTCAAATTAGTCCACAGTCAGCCTTCAGAAATTCACCAACATGGCCATTTAAGAGCTCCTGTCCTATCCCCTAGTTTATAAATTGCATGTGCATTGGAGGAACTCAAAATACCTGATAAAAAACAAAGCTCTGGACCAGTTTCTGGTGGGGACCTGGGCACGCTGCAGGTGTGGACCCATCTCCTTGCCCCTGAGCTGTATGAAGCAGTACAGAGCCACTGAAGGAAAATGCCCACTGCCGCCCTAATGTGCCCCCAAGATTTCTGCCTCCCACCTTCTGAGTCAGCCTGTGCTGAACATGACCTCCCATGACCCGGGGGCCTGAGCAGCGTGAGCCACAGGGACCCCAACCCCCACTCAGTGGGTGTGCATTTTACTACATCATCGTCAGTTGCCAACTTGTGCAGTTGGAAGTAAACCCGCCATAAAGTCACTCCCTGGTTATGAGAAAGATATTTACTCAGAAATACCGGCTATGAGGGCGCCTCGGTGGCTCAGTCGTTAAGCGTCTGCCTTCGGCTCAGGTCATGGTCCCAAGGTGCTGGGATCGAGCCCCGCGTCGGGCTCCCTGCTCCGCAGGAAGCCTTCTTCTCCCTCTCCCGCTCCCCCTGCTTGTGGTCCCTCTCTCACTGGGTCTCTCTCTCTCTCAAATAAATAAATAAAATCTTTAAAAAAAAAGAAAACCACTTGTGTGAGAATTCGAATATTCTTGTTTGGAGAACCCACTGGGCCTGCTACCCTTTTAAACAGAAATACCAAGTCATCGACACTGTTTTGAATCCTGAGGTTGGTGATCTGACTTCCACACCTGTTCCCTGATGTCCCCCAGGTACCAGCCTGGTGCCAGGCACGTTGTAGGATCTCAAGAGGAATCTGTCACCTCATTAGTTAATAAGAAATGCAGGGCTAAGCGATTTTCGCTGTATTGTAAAATGGCTCATCTGTTTCAAAATCATGTCTCTTTACAAAAACGGTCTAATCCAACTTGGTTTTAAAAATTATTTCCTTGCTTTGTACAAGAAACGAAATACAATCAATTCTCCGTGGGTGTGGTAATCATGTCCTAAAAAGCTGCCCTGAACACCAAATTAGTGGATAAAGAACCACTGTTTTGAGAGGAAACACAGGCTTGTTCTTGGGGGTCCGTGGTCACACACTCCCATCAACCAGTCAACACACAGTCTTGTTCTAGGTGTGTTTCTGCTTTAAGACACCTGATTGAATATTGTTAATTAATTAACACTGAGCCCATGGCCAGCAACATGGCAACTCCTGTCCAAAGGAAGCCCATCTAACATGTATTTTCCCCAGAAGGCACATCACAGCCTCGCGCCCGCGGGGCACCACGCAGCACTCCAGTGCTAGGGTCACAGGCAGGTTTAAACTGCAAAGTCACCAACAAAAAGCAGAATTTTTTTTTTAAAATGTGAGACTCAATTGACACAAAGATGACATGTGGGCAGAGTGCGCCTCATCCGCCCCAGCTGGGAGCGCGCGTGGCCCGGTGAGTCAACACCCTGCTGCCATCTGCACGTCCGCAAAGGACCTTGAGAGCCTGTGAGCTTCGGGTCTGCGGTCTTGAGTGAATTTCAGTGAGTACGTGAATTCGCAGACACAGAATCTGCGACTTGTGGGGATTGAGTGTACCTTGTCTTATAGAAGATGCTAAATGTAAGTTGTAGATTCATCCTTCACCCATTTTGAGTGACTTCCTGAACATTCACAAGGGCATCCACGGTCACACGCAGATGAGATGGGCAAGTAGTTATTGTAAAATGCATGCAACGGGAAGGAGACAGAAGTAGTATTGCAAAACTTAAACCTCGCTTAGTCTTCGCTCCTGCCAACCCCATCTTGCTGTATTTGTCAGCTCTGCAAAAATTTCCTGGCATCCTCAAAAACATAGGTTTGATATACATATATCAAAAATCAGTCCACGGCATGAGACAAGCCTGCCTGGCCCACTATTACAGGTTGATATTTGCTATAGGCCAGCCAATCAGTGTTGTGTACATAAAACAACATGACAACGCGCAAAGTAAATAAGAGAATGAGTGAGCAGCCTTTGCCCCCGAAGGGACCGGAGCCTGAACATCAGCCCTGCTGCTCACCAACTCTCTGATGTTGGGCAAATTACTCTCCATACAAAGGATGTAGCTTTCACTTTATGTGGAATGTTCTTTGAGGAGATATAAGGGCAGAACAAAAAAAAAAGAGGAAGAAAAAGGTAAAATGGCAACATTTGTTAATTATGAGTGTGGCTGCACTTTTCTGTATATTTAAAATTTCCGCCAAAAAGATGGTTGTCATGAGGAATAAACGAGGTCATCTGTGATCAAGGCCTGGGGCTGGGCTCCTGTTGTTTTTTGCAGTCTGACCAGAAACAGACTGAGTGCAAGGAAGGATCTTGGCCACTGCTAACAGCCCCAGCACCTAGCACGGTTCCTGGCTCGTGGAACTTGGTCCATAAACCAACGTGCTGAAGAGATCACAGAGCCAGCCGAGGAAACAGCCCTGCTTGGCCACGCAGATCGGAGAGGCTGGTAGAAGCAAAGAGTGCCACATGAACTCTTTTTGGTCATTCTGAATGTATTTTCTGTTTATTCTTAACTCTTCCCGCAGAAACTTAGTCGTTTAATAAAAAATGACAAACGTTCTGTAAGATAAATAGCAAAACATCAGATAGCACGCGTGTTGACAAAGTAAGGATGTCACGACCAGTGCCTCTCTGAAATAACCCCACAACGAGAACCAGAAGGAGACATGCCAGGGAATCAGTAGTAGACCCCTCTAACCCCAAACAACAGATTGTGGGAGCAGGACCCAATGCAGCAAAGGCTCACCCCGGGAGCACGAAGACCCTCAGGGAACACGGGGGGCAGCTACAGACCTCGGGCAAAAAGCCCACAGAGCAGGGCTCCCACAGAGCAGTGGGGGATCAACCATGTTTTGAGGGCAGAGAAGAGATTCTGAATGGCCGGCAGGCTCCTTGGGAAGAAACAAATATTAAGCCAATTCTCTCTCTCTCTCTCTCTCACACACACACACACACACACACACACACACACACACACACACGCACGCACACACAGCATTACTGAGAAGAGGAAAACTCTGCTGGCCTGGAATCCACCCTGGACCACTCCCTAACATGACTCATTTCCAAGGGAGGAACCTGCCCTGGGTCGGCACAGTGATACTAAGAGAACCCAAGGAGACAAGCAGTAAGACAGACAGGTGGGGCATAAAGAACATTCACCGGAAGACTGTCCCAAGGGGCAGATGAAGTCAAGGCCACACACAAAGCCATGGGATCAAAGCACTTACCAGGATAATCGCTTGGTTACAACAGAAGCTCAAACTGGAGACACAAACGTTGGTGGAGGAGATGGGGAGGCAGGGAGGGTCACGGGAAGTCAGTGGCAGAGGTCGGGGAAGGCGGGAAAGCAGAGGGAGAACAGGCGCTCGGTTATGGAAGCGCACGAAGGACAGGGTGGAGTAGCTCGAGAAAGTTGAAAGGCAAATCCACTAAGAATTCAGCGCAAAAACATTAGAAAGACAAAGGAGACCCCAATAGACAAGATCTATGTCCCCAGAGCGTTAAAGTTCAATGAAGGAACGGAACAGACGTTTAGAGGTTTACTTCAAGTCACTTTTCAGAAACCAGAGGACTTCTCCCCTGGATTCTCTAGCCCGGGAGCCTATCAGGGAGCCTGAATGACCGACCTCAGAGCTCTCCCCGGCCACCCTCGAGGCCGGAGGACGGGAGCTGATCCCGAGGGGCCAGATGGTCCAGTGGGCTTGCGGCTGGGGGCGGGGGCACATGGACCATGGACCACAGTGCCATGGATGGTAGGAAGGCTCCGATGGTCTACCCGGAATCGGAAGGCCCGAGCAGGGCTACCCCCCCTTCCAGATGCCTGCTTCAAAACCACTGCAGACGATTGTCCGTGGTGCAGACGCTGTGCCCGCCACCGCCACCGTGTCGGAGCCCCAGGACACCTGCTGCCCAAGGCGTTCCTCACGCAGGAATCCTAAGAGGTCTGCGTTCCTGAGCAAGCTCGACTAACAAACCCAAGGAAGTTCTAGACCACAGCAATGCTTCTCCACCCTGACTACAGCTTAGAATAGCCTGGGTGATTCACTGTTTAAAGTGCTTGCTGATGGAGCTCCAGCCCCAAATTGCTCAGAGCCTCCTGGGGCGGGGCCAGCCATCTGTGGGGTTTGGACGCTCTCCAGGTGACTGGTGCAGCCGGGGGGCTGGCGCTGGGGGTACACAGAACTGCTGCTCCGGGCCGGCCGCCTCTGCACCGAAGGTTCTGGGGCTCCACGCCGACCCAGACAGAGCCGGCCCCGGGCAGCGAGCAGTAACATGGCTGGGGAAGAGGCAGCAGTGTGCAGGCGGCATTCCGGCACACCCTTGCCCTGACGGGGATCCTCACCCCGAATCCTCAGACACAGCAGCACCGCGAACACAGTCCCGCAGGTGAGAGCGCCTCTCGCCCCTGGACGCCTTGTCAGTGGCGCAGGCGGGCGGCGGGGCGCCGAGCTAAGTTTAGGAAGCCCGTGTTGCTACACTTCCTGACAACAGGCTGAATCATGAAAGGAAGGTCTAGAATTCCCCAACCCTTCAGAATTGCTATCTTGTGCTGCTTTATCTCTCGCCCAAAGAAGCAGCACAGGAATCCCAGAAACAGGCCAAGTACACGGACGGAGGGCGAGGCAGGGCTGGCACCTCGGGGACAGGGACAAGCGCCCAGCTGGGCGGTCCCACCTGGCGGGACGGGCACCTGTGCAGTCACAGGCTCCCACAAGCACTGCCTCCCCAGGACACCCGCCCCTCTGCTCAGCACACGTGAGCACACAGTGCATGCTCCCGGAAATAAAGACCTTGCTTTCTGGCACGGGATCTGCATGATCTTCTTCCTTCTGCCTTAGTTGGAACGTGTTCCCTCTTCAGACGTCCCTTTCTAAATGGACAGAAACTCGGATCCCAAATATTTTGAGAAAATGATGTTGGATTTTTTTTTTTAACTGCAGAGTAATGAACAAGTACTAAGGTCTTCTCCATTACCTCAAAATCCTCTTGAACAAGAAACTAGTTGATTCTTCCAGAACTATACTGAACCAAGTATGCTTAACCAAGGACACATCAGTTAGTAACTCTCTCTAAGGCTGTGTTCCCTCGGGATTGCTCCAGGGCAACAACTGGAAACCACTCCATCTCTCTGCGACTCATTACTGACCTGTCACTGAGCTAGGCTATCCGGATGTGTGTGTGTGTGTGTGTGTGTGTACCTGCAATGCGTGTGATAGGTGCGCTCTGTGTGGGGTGTGCCTGCATGTGTGCATGCTCTGTTGTGCATGCTTATGTCCACACATGAGACGTGTGTGCTCTGTGCATGTGTGTGACATGCATGTGCATGCGTGTGTCGGGGAAGGCTGTAGTGTAAATGTCACTATGCAGATGACTGGGCCGGGCCAGATCCTGTGGACAAGACTCTGGGTCTCATCGGAAGGATGTGGGCACCCTGGGGTCAGAGCCCTTTAAGGAAACAGGAAGGATCCAGGTCCACATGTGGAAAAGTGGCAACTGTTGCAATCCACTCTCCACAGGCAGCATTTTCGGGGGCAGGGGGTAGAAGCTTGTGTCCCCTGACTCCGGGAAGAAAGAGCAAGAAAGAGCATGGGGCTAGCCCGTGCTGCCATGAGGGAAAGGCTGCTCCACTCTCTGCCCCCCACGGAGCGACGAGCCGCTGGGCGGGGGGGGGGAGCTCCTGCCCTTGAATGCATGGCTTCAAGTGTGGCAGAGGACCGATCTTAAAACTCTATTTCCCTTTAAGGACTTGAAATGTAAATGACCACATGTGGCTGGTGGCACTATACGGAACCACACGGTTCTCGGTCCTTGTCAGGGAAGCCAGGGAAAGGCCTCTGTCCTCACCTGGGTCTGGTGTCAGCAGCAGAGCCCCTGTGCAACATGATGGGACAGGTGGGGATCATCCTGCAAAGTTACTTCGAGACATCTGTCCCTTTTAGACATTTCTCCTCCTGAGGCCAAGTGTGGGCTTTCTTTTTACTAAGGAGAGACACATTTTACTCCAAATACCTATACCAAATAGCAAATAGTCACTGTATCCAAAGCATACGTGATACATTGAAATGTGTGCATACAAAGCGATGCCGAGCTAGGAACACAGAGCATGCAGACATGTCTGTAGCACAGTCTCCAAATGGAAGTTTTAGAAGTGCATGACAGGGCCCCAGATAATGCCACGAAGTGTTAAGTGTTTCAGTGCTTTAGGGCAGGAGGGAGGCCATGACCCCGTGAGGAGGGGGTGTTCCTGTCCAATGACTGAGCACAGGAGGACAACATCCTCCACTTGCTGCGTGGTGAAACCCAGCAGGCTTCCCAGATGCATTGCTAGAGAGCAGTGCGATTGCTTCAGAGTGAAAGTGACACTGCCCAGTAAGGGCCACTCTGTTCCTGTGACCCTCCCACCAGCTTCTAAAATCATGTTGCTCCTAAAAGACCCCTTTTTTTCCACTCCCCGGGCGAAGAGAGGTTACTATGTAAACTCCTGGATTTCCCCGCATTGAGCCACGACCATCCCGCAGGCAAGCCAGAACGCTGGTGCTCTGCACCGTGCATCTGTGAGCCCCAGAATCCTGCATCTGCGGGCCCCAGAATCCTGCATCTGCGGGCCCCAGAATCCTGCATCTGCGGGCCCCAGAATCCTGTATCTGCGGGCCCCAGAATCCTGCACCTGGAATCCTCCAGCCTCATTTTGGAGATGAGCTAAGCAAGAAAGAACCTAAGAAGTTTCCGTGAATGATGGACTCCAGACCCACGTGCCTGGTCTGCCTCTGCCAACCACGCTGCCCCCAGGAGCTGGAGTGGTCCTAAAAGTTCTGCTACAAATATAAACATGGGCACATGGGATGAGTCCTGGGAGTTCCCCGTGGGAGTACAGCTCCGTGCCCCACGTGCATGTATGGATGGACAGAGTCAGCCCCAGGGAAAGCACAGCCACAGACTGTCCCCAAATGGCCTACAGCGACAGCGGGCCCCATGTCACCACCCGCCACAGTCGGCAAGGTCCCGAAGCCAAGCCACAGTCACCAAGAACCCAGGGCCCCAGCTCTCAACCCAGAGCAAAACTGTTCGTGTTCTCATGGGAAAAAATCATCTCAAGTAAGTACAGGGGAGCTGGAGTCATGCTGAAGAGTCATCTGACAAATGGAAACCGTGCAATGCCCTCACGCAGAAAATGCGACAGGCCAGTGTTTCTATCAGACCCAGGTGCACATTCTTTCCCAGAGAATCATTCCGCGTGCTTGCACCTCCTACCAGTCTGCCGGCTTGTGCAGAGAACGCCCTGACATTCGGGCTCACACCTCTTCTTCCCCAACTTCAGACATCTGGACCTTGTGATGCAAGTGCAAAAGGAAGGGGGTGTCCACAGTGTGAAGACATGTGAGCTCTGGCTCTTCCCACATGCACGCATGCATGCATGCGCACCCATACACAGGTGCAGACAGACCAGAGTCTTTGCAATCAAAGGCATGCACAACTGCCATTATGCCCAGCACACGAATACATTCAAACTCGACGGCAATTTTGCTAGGCTTTAAAGATGTGCCTGCGTGCTCTAAAGCCCTGCTCACCCGTTCTCAACCTCAGCTGCTGCACTCGGTGGGGGAAGGGGCGGGGGCCTTCACGAACGTCCAAAGGCAGGCCACCTGCCAGACCACGTCCGAATGTGTGGAGGCAACCTGAGCATCAGCGGGCGCACCGAGCCTGCGCGATGGCCGGAGGCAGGTGGGAGGGCCCCAGCTGCACCGCCTTGAGCAAGCCGGCCAAGCTCTGGAGGCCCACCTTCTTGTTTGGGGACCGACATCCAGTCACGGCGGATGCTCTGTCCTGTGTTTGCTCTCCTCCAGTCTCAGCCCAAGCAAACCTCCTCATTTTATCAATATCACTGTAAATACCAAAAACTTCTGTATGCAGAGTCAAAAGGTGCATTTCACTTTTTCTCTAAGCTGATATTACTGCCCTCCCCAGGTAACAGCTGCTCATAGCTGGTGCCTTTGCTTCCAGACCGAGCCGCGTACTTGGCGTGTGCTGTGCATACCTGAGCGGACAGACCTCCATCTAAATTTGGTAAATAATCCACGTGGCCTCCATCGTCATGTATATGAATGTGTTTTAGAAAATACATAGTGATATACCACAAACTGCTTTTTCACCGACTATAACTTGGACATCTTTATATTTTGGTCTACAAAGATCCCACATTTTTAAAAAGACCACCACACAGGATTACAAGGCATGGACAGAGCACACTCGATTCAACCAGTCCCTCTTGTGATGTGTATTTCTTTCTTCCTTTCCTTTCTTGGGTTTTGTTTTTTGTTTTTTTTTTTTTTTGGTATTACAAAATGAAATGTAGCAACGAATTACTGTATGCATATATATTGCTTCACTTTTGTGAATTTATATGTGTAATAAGTTCCTAAAAGTGAAACTATTTGGTCAAAGCACATGCGTGTTTTAAATTTCAGAAGACAACCCTGCCTGCGTCCACCTGTGTGAGTGTCTCTCTTCCCCCACATCTTGTCACACAGCAGACCCTTAAATCAACGCTCACTGCAGAGAGGCAGGGTATGTCCATGCACGTTGGGCTCATTTGCCTTTTAACTGCTTGTCTGTATCCTTGGTGGAGGTTTCTATTGGACTGTGTTCATTTTTCTCACTGATCTGGAAGAACTCACTACATGGCAAGGCTATTGGTCCTTCACCATGGACACTGAAAATAAATCTCTTGCAGGGTTTTTGTCACTTGTTTATACATTCTTTATCGTTTGTATAGAGACTTGCTTAAAATGTTAGGAAATGATACCCATCAATCTTTTCCTTGGTTTCGTATTTTCTATCATATTTAGAAAGGCCTTCTTCACACCATAATTATTTAAAAACTTGCCCAAGTTTTTCTTCTACGATCTTGTTGTTATATTTTCATTTTCTGCGCAGCCCGGAACTTACTTTGGTATAAGAAGTAAAGGTTTTCCACGGCCACTAACTAATAGCCCATGCTCCCTTCCCTGACGGACGGGAGATGCCCCGCTTGCCTTGCGCTAACATTCCACACTCCGGGCCTGTTTCTCCACTATCCACTGCACCTGTGTCTTAGGAGCCCATGGATCCTGTCCCCCCTTACCCACCCTGTGTTTCCTTGTGTCCCTGTGTCTTCTCATGGTGAGGCCCGTGGCGTCCTCTTGTGCTCTCGGCGGCAGGTCACCATGAGGAGGAGCCAGGCTGGCCCGTCACGTCCCACGGATTTGTGCGTTGAAGTCCTGACTTCCCAGGACCTCAGAATGCGATTTTATTTGGAAAGAGAGTTTTTACCCAGGTGATTAAGTTCCAGTGAGGCCATTATGGTGGGTCCTAATCCACTATGACTGCCGTCTGCATAAAAAGGGGAAGTTAAGACATAGAGAGGCACACAGAGTGAAGAAGGTATGAGGACACAGGGTGGAGACGCCATCCACAAGCCAGAGAGAGAGGCCTCCCTGCTGACACCTGATCTCAGACCCCAGGTCTCCAGAACCGTTATGTAACCCCCCCACCCCAGTCTTTGGTCCTTTGTTCCAGCAACCCTAGCAAACGAATACCACTCTTCTCTGGATGGATACGCACGCTGTTTCCAGAGTTTCCTTAGAAGAGACAAGCTGGAAGGCTTAACTGGCGTGCGCTCGCGTGTGTCTGTGTGTGTGGGTCTGCAGACACTGGTGGCCCCTTGGTGGGAACCCCACATGGCCTTCTGCCTTCCTTCTAGAGTGCATCCTTTCCCAGCATCTCGTGAGCTGGCTTCCTCTGATGGGACCACTTCAGTTCCACCTGCATCACAAGTGTTCCCACAATTGGATGCCACTGAGTTGGAAAACGTCCCTTCTCCCCGCTCCATTCCACGGGTCAGGAGGCCTCCTGACCTCCCTCCCAGCCCTGGTGGCAGAAATGCCCGCAGGGAGCAGCGACTCTTCCCTTTGTGGGGCAGCCTGCGGTGTAGACGGTGCCTTGGGGAGCCCTGTCAAACTAGCTTCCATGTGGCCCTGGTTTACTCTGATGGGAAACCTGGAAGCAAGCTTCACGTGTGTTGAAAGGAGCCAAAACGTGAAAGCATCCGACGTTCTCATATTAACCTCTCATGGATTTAAGACTTGTCCAATTGCTATTGAATTAGCTTAGTTTCCCAACACAAAGCTGGCGCACTGAGCTCATGCCCCGCCCCCCCCGCCCCCGCCCTGCCTCCTTGGACTTCCTCAGGTCCACGGACGGGACTTTCCACCTCCTCGCTAGGCACCATGGCAGATCCCTGCACGTGCCTTATCAGTGCAGCAGGTAAGAATCACGGGTCTGGATGAGCCGCACATCGGTTTTAGGCTTCGAAATCCAGCGACACCCCTCAACATTTGGATAAGTCACTTCACCTTCTCAGCAGGTGAGTGAGATGGTCCCCAAGCCCCCTCCCACCCTCACGCCGGGTGCATCCTTACACCTGCTTCTGAGCGAGCGATGCTTCTGGACTGGCCACATCCTAATCGTCAGCCCGGACATGACAAGGCAGCCCTCTCCTTGGGTGCACTTCCTGCCTGAGCCCCTGGCACAGCTCCCCCGGCCACCACGAACCCCAAAGCCGCGCCAGGCCTGTAGTGCAGGCCGCTCTAGCGAGCTCCCCTCCTTCCTCCTTGCTGTCACATCCTCCACAGCTATGACCATCAGCTGATCGGAGTTGCTAAGAAAAGGAAGTGGTGGAGTGTTTCTCCAAGCCTGTGCAGCAGCTATAAATGCCGAGAAAGGCAAGAAACAGCATTAAGACAGTAAGACAGACTGTGAGTCCGTGACCACAATGGGAAGCAAAGGAGGCATTCCGCCAGTGGACGGCAAGCTGCTGCCCACCCCAAAAGACAAAGCAAGATGGGCTCAGCCTGGCGAGGGAAACCACGTCCAGGTGCTGGAGCAGGGCAGCCGTGAAGGGGTAGCGGGCCCGAGGCTGTGGTGCCCTGGGAATGCCAGAGCCCTGGAGGGCAGGGGTGGGGGCGCTCGGAGCAGCCAGGCTGCCCAAACCTCTCCAGCTCCTCGGTCGCTGCCCCCCTTCCCTGCTAAGCAGTCCCTCTGCAGGAAAGACACGCGTTTGGAGAGGCAGGGCATGGCCACATCCCCGAAGAGCAGAGAGCCCCTGCAGCCCACACACTGGTTCCTCGTTCCTGGTTCCTCCTGCTTCGTGCAAACCTCACCCCTCCTATCGAAAGGGGCACAGGCTCAGTGAGAGCCACAGAACAAATGCAGACCCAGAAAATGAACTCCTAGGGCACCTCGGGGGGGGAAAAAAAAAAAAAAAGACCAGCACACATCCTAGAGACACCAAGCACAGCAGGAAAGCTCGCCCCCTTAAGGAAAGGCACCAAATGAGCCAATAGATGAGCCGAAGCCAGAGGGAGACAGAGGCTATGGAGTAAGAAGACAGTGTCTGAGCTGGAACCACTAGGAAAAACCACAAAAGCCAAATGTATCGTTAAAAAGAATAAGGGATTAACTACATTCCTTAGAAATTAACCACCTGCTTGCTGGAATATAACAGCTTCTGCAGACGGACTTTGTAACAGGATGGACAGGGCTAAGATCTTTCTCGAGATGAGGAATAACCTGCTGGTTTTGTGAAACATAATGCAAAGGACAAAAGGGAGAAAAATGAAAGAAAAAGTGCATTCACTGCAGCTTTGTTCATAAAAATTAGGTGGTCGGTTAGCTCACTTGGTGAGAGGCGTGGTGTTAATATAATATCAAAAATTGGCGGCGGGGGGGAAACCCTAGATGTCTGTCAGTAAATGAGCTTATCTTCTAGTCTGTGGAATAAATTGCAGTGATCACCGATAGGAAAACCTCCTCACCCCCAGGCATGTGGTTGATCAGAAAAAGAAAGTTGCAGAATGATACTAGTGTTAAGAACACACACACGCGCACACACATGTACAACGCACAGGACCAAGGCTGGAAGAAAACACACCTCTCTCCCACAGAGGGTGGGCTGGGGCGGAGGTTGCTGGTCAAGGTCAGTGTTAGTGGTGCTGTCAAATCTGAATTCTTCCCTGTTGGACACGTACTGGGGCATGTCGTGCACTTAACACATTAAAAAAAAAGAAATGCTAGAAGCTTCTCCCATCTTGGAGGTCAGAGGAACTCACTTTAGAAATAGTACTTATTCGTCTGTGACCTGTTTGGGAATGCTATTACTAGCCTCTCCCCAAGACTGCAGAAGATTCACAGCCACTCCCTTGGGAGAGGCGGAGATGGCCACGTCCATCCTACCCACAGGCCAGGAATGGGCACTGCACGCGGGGTCCCCGTGGTGCATCACCATGAAACCCCCTGTGATCGTTCCATTCCTAAAGACCAAAACAGTAGTTTCAAAATGGAATGGGACTTGAACCCAAAGGAGCTTCGGACCCCTCAACCACTGTTGATAAAGATACTCAGGAAGACATACAACAATCAAATTATTCAAATATTCTTAGCATTTAAGATGAAAATAACCACAACATTTACCTCCACCCAAGCAACACCTGAGGATCTTATAAAGGGACAGCAGGAGGTCACCAATCATTTCACAAAGTGGACTTTAAGAGTTCTGATCCCCAAGATGCTCCAAGAACCAACACATCCCATGGCCACGGAGGTGTGAGTATGTTGACAGATGCCCTCCCTCCCCCGGGCGAGTCACCTGCACCATGGCTTCCCTCCCCCAACAGCTTCCTGCTCAGGCAACATGATTCCATCCAGCATCTTGTGACTAGTGCAAGGAAAGTTCCCCTGGGAATATCATTTAAAATCACACAGCACACGCTTCTGGACCAAGGGATCCAGGCCAAGCATCCGAAAAAAAGCAATGTGGGCTCCCCATTCCTGGGAAAATACATATTGCCATCAACTGAATAATAAAACACCAGTGTCACAGCAAATACAGAGGTGACAGGAAAACTGATATAAAATGCAGATGCCAAAATTGGAATGACTATGTATTATATATAATATACACATCATACATATGTATATATACACACATATATACATCTTACAGAAATAAAACGTTTTGAGGAAATGCTTTCAAAAATTATTACCATGGATTTATAATGGGTACACTGTATATGAATGCTGCTGATCAGAGGTATGTTAAGACCCCAAACGTAGAGCAAACGTCTGACAGGCACTTTGCGAAAAATGTCTTTAGTCAAGCCATTTCCCCAGACAGGTTTCCCTTATTAACATGTGTGCAGCAAGACAGGGGAAGCCATCAGACTCGAGCAAGACGATGAAGGGTTCCAGAGAAACAAAGAGAAACGTGGAACGGATCAGTCACCTGGTTTACTTGGCGCAGTGGAAAAGCGAGTGCAGGGGCCTGGTTTTGCGTCAGAGAGTTGGGGAGACGTTGTCATAGGCACAGAGCCTCCTGAAAAGACACAGAGGCAAGAGTTCACCCAGGAGAAACACCAGAGGGTTCCAAGAAATAAACTGGGACTGTATTGTACACCTCGCTCTAGCAATCAGTATCATCACAGTCCATTCCAAAGAGGCTTCTTAGCCCCCAGTTACAGCACGATTACCGCGGGTGGTGGTGGTCTGGGATTTCCGAGTGCTCCTTTCTCAGGGCAGGAAGTTGACAGACACGGGCTAACACATCAAAACCAAGAACAGATGAGCATATTATCAGGAAGTAAGGTGGAGAATTCTAGAAGAGCTGTTGGCTAAAAAGATGAGAAGATTGCTTTGGGGAGCAGCACTGGAAGGCGGGGAGGTATTGTTATAAAGTAGAATTTCATAAAAGCAAAACTCAACTCTGGCCACACCAACGCATTTCCAGGACATGTTGGCAGACACACACAGCTTTAAGAAATTATCAGACTGACCAGAATGCAATGAAGATTTATCAGTTAAGACAAACAGCTGTAGTGGGAGAGCAGAAGGTCACACGCTGGACATTTCAGCGCTCGTTGCAGCCACACAGGGCATAGATAAACAAGCCAACGTGTAAGTTGTGGCTTTTCCTAAAACTGGGCCCAGGGCCCTCGGCCACCCTTCCCCACTCCCCCACCCACTGTTTTGACCATCCCTGGGCCTGGGCCTCACTTACCCTCCCGCCCTGGGCCCCTTCCAATGCTCCTGCACAGCCCTGAGGGGGGTAGCGCCTTCTCCAGCCTCAGGACCCAGGACCCCAGTGTCAGAGGGAGGTACCTCAGGACCGATGATGCTGCTGACCAGACACCATCGTCATAAAAGCTGCTAGTCCACCCTCCTTCGTAATTGGGGTGTCACTGATATTTGTTCAATACCTGCTCCCTCCTCTCAACCATCAGCCTTTGGCAGCCTCCAAAACCCATTTCTGGTGGTTTCCAGAAATGGACAGATCAAGAGAGAGCCATTTTTGATTCGTTAAACCTCCGTAATACAACCTCACCTTTCTTTTCTGTACTCGTATCTTATAGGCCTTAGCTAAGTTTGACTGCATTTAAGGTTCCAATGCAACCACCTTTCAAGATCCATAGGGTAAAACTTACATAATTAACTTATGAAGGCAAACAATTTTCAAATGAATACAAGCCAACATTTTGTCAGACAAAACTATAAGCTCATGGGAAAATGTGCCTGCTAATATAACACCCAAATGAATGAATGAACTTCTCCATTCAAATCCGCTCAGTCTAGTTTCATACTAATCTTTCCACAATTCTTAGTCAAAAACAAAACAAAACAAAAACCTGCTTTTCTAAGTGAAAAAGGACCGACTTGTTGAAATGCAAGGCAGAAGAGCAAGAGATGACACACCGTTAATTTGGGCAATTTTATTTCCAGTCTCTCAAGACTCTGCCTTTCGATTTCAATTGCTTTAAAAGAAAAAAAAAAAAAAAAGTTCAGCGCGTGAACGTTTAAAAAATAATTCTCCCCCAAGGGCCTAAAGAGTTCATTGTTTCTTTCTCTACTCATTCACAGGGAAACCAATCCAGAAAGGGAAGAAAATGTTAAAACTTGCAAATGGGAATCCGGGGGAGAGGGGTGAGGATGAAGCAAAAATTAGCTCGGATTGGGAAAAGTACTCTGCCATTCCTTAGGCACAGACAGCGAGCAAGGCGTGGAGGGGACAGGAAACAGTGGTTCTTCCAAAGACACACTGAAGCTATAACGGATGGCAGTACGCTCCCTGCGATCTCGCTCTGAAATCATCGACCTCGGGACCCTTGCTGTTTGAGAGCACCGTTTATCAGGAAGGCTGAAACATCCTATTCTCACTGGGATCTGTACTGTGATTGTTACCACTGAAATTTCAGCGAAGTCTTTGCTATTTCACACTCCCCGAAAAGGCACAATTGCCCATTTAATCGCAGAAGGTGTGAGCTACTGCGCAGTAGAAATGCAACTTATTTCCGAAAGTAAACAATAGCCCCTAGGAGTCTTAAAGGGTCCCTTAAGTCCTAATGCGCAAAAGCTCAGAGAAACAAGGTTTTGAGGTAAGTTTTAGGGAATTCACTTGGTGACAACATCTGCCCTAAACAGATACAGAGCTATTTATAGTCTGTTTATTCCACTGAGCGAGACGGGTCACACTGTTAGTGCAGATATATGAACGAGTGGGAAATTAGGAGGCTGCCCAGGGAGCAGTACCTTTCTAAATTCTGAGAAATGTTTTTCTCAGTGCTGAAATTTAGAGTCTCAATTTGAATTCTAACTTGTGAAAAACACACGATTCCAAAACATATCAGCACAAGGGTTTTGGAAAATAATTATGGACGTGCAACGTACTGCGTAAGTGATAGTATACTAAGAAGTCTTTGGTGTAAAATCAGAGAAATTAGAAAAAAAAAGGAAAATAAAATAAAAACAGAGAAATCAGACCTGTGTTTAGAATACTAAATATGAGCCTGAAGAAGGCTAGAGTGAGTTATTTCTTAATACAGATCTAGCAATAAAATTATCTGTCAACTTCATCCCTTGGGAAAGGGTAAGACCTAAACTATATACCTCAATTTTTATCCTAGCTCAAAACATTAAAAACATTCTAGTTATTAAGCCTATTTATAAAAGCCTACCTATGAAAGCACTCCACATACAGAGAATTCAAATCCATTTCTATTTTACTGCAAAATTTCTCTAAACACATCAAAACAAAAGTATAATGGAGGAGAGACAAAACGGTCTGATAAAATAATTCTAACAGACAAGATTTCTCATTTAAAACACTTAATACTCTCCAAGTTTTTCGACGTTTTAGCTCAAGGATAAATATATTCGTGCACTATATGGACTTTTGGGGGGGGGCGAGGCAGATCAATGAATTCAGTTGCATTTAATTGAAATGTTGTCTTCCTAGTAGCAATGAATTTGCTCTTACTAACACAAAGACTTCAGCCTCTAGAATCATTTCCATTTCTTCCAGGAATTCCAAGTCATCACGAGATGAACTCCCTTTTAACTAGAAAATTCAGATGTGGGGCATCTCCAACTCCTAATCACTCGCTGACCTGCTTCCAGGGTTTAAGGAAAGGAAGGCCTGCTAGTTAAGGTTTGCTAAGGATCAGTGGAATCTTCGGTGATTCAGGCAAACTGATAACTAAATAACCTGCAACAAAAGATTCAAACTGTAACTTCTCCAGTGACGGGCTTTCTAGTTCTCGAACATTCGAGTAAACCTAAAACTGAACTGCCTTTGTACAGTAATGTAGATGGGCTTAACGTTTTGGAGCCGGATTGCCCAAACGATATTTAACTCAAACTTACAGGGTGCTACACTTGGCTCTCCAAGTCCCTTACTGGCCAAGTAAGTTACTTTACCATGTGAACGTGTCACAGTCAGCAATCCTGCTAAATTTTAGCGGTGGCTAAGAAAGTTTCATGTTTTTATGCAACCGCTCTTTCTTTCCGTAAGAAAAGGCGTGGATATATTAAACCCTCTGCAGGCACAGAAGCATTTGCACCTTGAGCCACTCCCATAAATACGGTGGAATTTTCCAGGGGATCTATAAAATGGCCAAACGAAAATGTGCGCTTTCTGGCGCCCAGGGACTCCTGGCCCGCGCCCGGCCTCGCGCTGCCCGGACGGGCCCGACCCCCAGACGCACTGGGTTTAGGACAAAAGATGGCAGCACCTACCGGTTCTGATTCAAAAGAGTCAATCTGAGCGTCCCTCCTTTGTCAAGGGCCTGAGGCCCTGGGCGCATCTGCCCAGCCCGGGAGCCGGCACAGACCCGGGCCCGGGGAGCGGCGACCGCATCTCCCCCGCCGCCTTCCCCCCCCCCCCCCCCACCGCGCGAGGGTGGCCGCGGGCTCCGCGTCCCCGCCGCCGGGCGGAGGGAGCGCGCGCCACACCTACCTGTGCCAGGTGAGCCGAGGGCGGGGCGCGGGGCGCGGGGCCGGGACCGCTCGGGGCGCAGCGCGGGACCGCCCGCTCGTCCCCGCTCCTCCTCGCTCCTCCCGCGGCTGGAGGCGCCTCAGCCGCCCAGCGCGAGGCGCTTCCTCATTTTGGGCAACTTCCTTAATGCGCCCGGGCAGGGCCCGCACTTCCTCCGGGCCGCCGCGCCCCAGCCCCCGGGCCCGCCCCCCCCAGGCCCCGCCGCTGCGCCCGCGTGCCCCCGGCGCCCCCGCGCCCCCGGCCCGCCCTGCCGCCCCTGCGCCTGAGTGGCCCCAGCGCCCCAGCGCCCAGGACAGGCTCCGAGGGCCCCTAGCGCCCCCGCGCCCTGCCTCCCAGGCGCAGCAGAAGGGGCCCTCCTATACCACAAGGGGCACTGCCAACAACAGGAACCTCGAGGGGGCCACCTCGCCAGCCTCCCGCCGGGGCCTTTGAAGCACCGACAGCTGTAAGGGGCGCGCCCATTTCTCCGAGCCATGGCTTGGGAAGACAGTCTTGCTCACTGTGTGGTGTATTGCCGGTCACCAACCCAAGACACCCCTGCTGACCTGTGGCCACAAGGCCCTGTGCCACCCTGCCCCGGGCTCTAGGTGAACACCAGACCTCACTGCGCACCGTTGGACGGGCCCGGCTTCTCCAACGCCGTGTTTTCTGAGGGCTCTCCTTATTTCAAGGTTCTTGACAGTGAGTTTAACTTGCTTCCTTCCACCCGCAACCGGTCCTCATGCCTGGAGCTAAATAAATTAAGTTTAATATTTACCGTAGTTTAAAAAAATATTTTAAAAACACCTGTCTTAGCCTCCAGTTCCCATCTCCTCTCCTCGTTCTTCGGTTGAACAGCCTTCTTTAAAAATTTCCCATTAAACAGTGCCCGGCCCCGCAGATTCTTGGTAACAGCAGTTAGCAGTAGGTGTTTTAATACCCCGAGCCCCCCCAAAAAATAAAAATAAAAATAAAAATAAAATTAAATATATAGAGAGTTAGATTATAACTGCTGTGGAGAAATACAAGGTGATGGGGAGTGTGGACACTCATGGGTGCCCCTCTGTCTTTCCCACCTGGACTTCTAGTCCATTCATTTTTAACTCAAGTGACGGATTTTTATTATGGTTCTGTTTGTTAAGCAGTGGACTTAATTGTGCTTCAAACAGACAATGAAATAGCCAGGGTTCTCTCAACAGAGCCTGTAGAACATGGATACAGGAGTTTTCCAGAGTGGGCAATATTGTTGGAAATGGACAACCAGGACCTGTTTTGAGTCTGCATGAGAAGAGCAAGCCGGGTGTGGAGGAAGATGATGTGTTTCCCTAGGGGTGGCTTGTGGTGATGAGGTTCTAGATCCGTTCTCATGCACCGCCATTCTGCACTGATGCTGGCCCTCTCACCTTCGAGGCATTTTAAAGTTACTTTGCATGCTTATGATGACTTTGAAAAAAAAAAAGTGTTAAAATCATCACACAAATACCCAGGGAAAAACCTCTCTAAAAGACAACTTAAAAATAAAATCTTTTTTTTTAAGATTTTATTTATTTATTTGCCACGAGAGAGAGAGAGGGAGAGAGAGAGAGAGCGAGAGCGAACAAGCAGGGAGAGCGGAGCAGCTGACAGAGGGAGAGGGAGAAGCAGACTCCCCGCCGAGCAGGGAGCCCGATGCGGGGCTCCATCCCAGGACCCTGGGCTCATGACCTGAGCCGAAGGCAGACGCTTCACTGACTGAGCCACCCAGGCGCCCCAAAAATAAAATCTTAAAAAATAAATAAAAGTCAACACGTTTCTGCCAGTCTTTCTTCCTTCTCCCCGCGGGTCTTCTCCTTCTGCCCACTTTGCCGTTAATCTTTCACCTAGAAAATCTCTGCTGTGACTATCTTCGGAGTCCTGGAAGCCTCCCTAGTGAAACCCTGGACTCTGATGGTCTTGGGAACTCCCCACACTGTCACTTTTTAAAATCTCCTGTTCCTGGGGCGCCTGGGTGGCTCAGTCATTAAGCGTCTGCCTTCGGCTCGGGTCATGATCCGGGGGTCCTGGGATCGAGCCCCGCATCGGGCTCCCTGCTCGGCGGGAAGCCTGCTTCTCCCTCTCCCACTCCCCCTGCTTGTGTTCCCTCTCTTGCTGTGTCTCTCTCTCTCTCTCTCTCTCTGTCAAATAAATAAATAAAATCTTTTTTTTAAAAAAATGAAGTCTCCTCTTCCTGCAGATTTTTATTTTTCTTCTTTAAGAATAGTAAACACGCCTGGTTTCTGGTGTTGCCGTGTTCATTGGCATCTGGAGTCTCCGTGTTTTCTTACAGAGACGATTTGCCGTTGCTTCCGTCGGAAGCCCAGGGTAAAACTAGTGTTTGACAATTGAAGGTAAATTCTCAGCTTCTGGTTTCTTTGGACCATCTAGGTGATAGGAATTTGAGCTGGAAATTTGGGCACAATTTTGGTCAACTTACGGTTGCTGTTTTTCAAGGATTCATTTCTTCTATTTCTGCTCTTTGCCTCCTTTCCTTTTTCTTGTATCTTGGAGTCTGAGTTTCTCATATTTCGTGCCTTTCTCTTCCTTAGGAGTTTATTCCATCACTTTGGAGGAACATGCTCTCTGTTTGTTTCCCGAGATATGGAAGTACAGGTATTTTAAAGAGCTTCCATATCTATCCAGAAAGGTTCTACCCTCGAGTTCAATGGTTTGGACTGTAAAGAATTCTAGTTCAGAAATTGTTTTTCTTTACATTTTGTAAGTCATTATTCTATTGGTTTCTTGCTTCAAGTGTTGATGTCCAGAGGTCCCAACCATTCTGGTTCTTTGTTCTTTATTCTTTGTCTTTTTATTCTGATTCTTTATCCTTGTTAGCGTGGTGACTGCTTCACTGTTTTCACCTTGCCCTGGCTTGGAAAGGTTTTCCCAGAATTGCTTTTGCTCTGCTCCTCGGAGGGTGACAGCTCCTTGATCCTTATGGCAGGTCCTTTCTCTTTCAGGGCTACAGTTCTGGGGCTTCATATTCCTTTTATGCCTAATTTTCTAAAGCCTTCAAGCCTTGGGGGATAGGCTTAGCTGAAGATGAGTTGTGCCAACGGGGGTACCCCCTGCCCACAGGACCCTGGGTTGGATGCAGGAGGGTCCGTCCGCTCCTCGCTGGCAGAGGGAAAAGGAGGAGCTCACCCACTTCTTTGGAGGCACCGTTGGGCATCAGTTCAGTTCCCCAATTCCTGTGGGGCCCCGGTCTTCACACTTGTGACAAAGCCATGCCCAGATGCTGACATTTTTCTTTTTCTGCTCATCCCTGCTGCGGCCATTTTCACTACCCCATAGTCAAAAACAGGAAAAACTGAGAATATGCGATGACTCTTCTTTATCCACTCAAGATTTGAGGGAGAACTGTGAGGATTCTGTAGACTCACGAGATACAGTTTCAGGGAGGCGGGATGTGACCTCACCAACTTCCGTTTTTCATATGAGCCAGCACCTTTCCAAGTTTGTCTGGCTGAGTGCTTCTCCTTTTTTTGTTTGGCGACTCTTGGTAACTGTTACATTTTTGTTTTCTGCCCCTCCCTTTTTTCCTGGGGAGACGTGGGAGAGGGAGGGAGGGCTCTTTTTTCTTTTTTCTGGGTAGTTGGGCCCTGAAGATTTCACCACCTTTATCCAGAATTTAGTGACACACATTTTCAAACTATAGATGTACAGAATGTGTGGATGATACATTGTACATTTTAATATTTAGAATGCAAGCTTTACATTTTTCATCTCTTTCGGATTCAAAAACACAAGTTACACATGATCTATCTGTTAAGATGCTTCAGGCTGCAAATAAGACTCTTCAGCTCCAGCTATTGAAATAGCAAAATTTTACTGGTGCACAAAAGGGCAAACTCCAGAGGTAGGGGACAGCACTAGGTACACTTTAATACAAATTGTTTTAAGTTGAAGGAAAAATCACACCACACAGACTTCACCATTTTAACTGTTTGAAGGAGTAGGGATACCTTTGTAAAATGTAATAACTCAACCCTATCTTGTCTTCTGAAGCAAGTTAATTTCGATCAACCCGCACGGCCGAATATCAGAGTCCCACCTCTGATCACATCAAAAATCCTGCAGGACCTGGTAGGAGGAAAAAGCTCCTTCAGCTGGATCTCCTTCCCCAATCGAACTGGGATTTAAAACTGACCTTTTAGCTGCAAATGGTGGGCTTCCTTCCTTTTCTGTTGTCAGGCAGGTTTTGAGCATAAAAGGAGAAAAGGTAACTCGAGGACTAAGGATAGCACTTGAAATTGGATGGCATGGGTTTACACCCAGTGCTGATGATACTGGCGGGGGCGAGAAAGCTCAGGCTACTGTCCCCATACTTTCCTGGGCGTGTGTGGCTCCTCCGTGCACCTCTGATTTCTTTTAGTGAAATTCAAATCAACAAACCATTACGGTGTATCTGTTATTGCCAGGCATGATCCTAAGCACTGGAGATTAAAAAGGATCAAATATCTCAACAGGTGACCATGTATTTGCCTAAAAGTTTGCTTTTCAAAAATAGAATTACTTAATTAAATTCAGTTCCAATTTATAGTTAAGTATATAGTAACTAACTTGATGAGCAATATAACATTGTTTTAGGATAGTCTTCTAATGTAAAGCATTCAGTGTGTTGGTGTGTAGTCTTACTAATATTACCACCCTGGGAGTCCTAATAGATTTTAAGTGTACCCAGAAAAGCATATGCCTAGGAACAAAGAACAGAAATAATGTTTTCTGATTCAAAATATGTTTCATTTCAATGAATGGGAATTTCTCGCTTGTCCATGCATCTATTCGGTGGATAAGGTTTGAAAACTTCACTGATTTGAACGTTCAGATTTGATCCAGGGTGGAGGTTGCTACCTTGAAACTCAGTTAAGAATGAAAAATTTTCATTCTTTTCATTTATACAGATGGTCAACAGACACATGAAAAGATGCTCAGCATCACTGATCATCAGGGAAATACAGTCAAAACCACAATGAGATGTTACCTCACATCTGTTAGAAGGGCTAGAATCAAAAGAACAAGAAACAACCAATGTTGGCGAGGATGTGGAGAAAGGGGAAGCTTCTTACACTGTCGGTGGGAATGCAAGTGGGTGCAGCCCCTGTGGGAAACTGTATGGAGGTTCCTCAAAAAGTTAAAAATAGGGGCACCCGGGTGGCTCAGTCGTTAAGCATCTGCCTTCGGCTCAGGTCATGGTCCCAGGGTCCTGGGATCGAGGCCCGCATCGGGCTCCCTGCTCCGCGGGAAGCCTGCTTCTCCCTCTCCCACTCCCCCTGCTCGTGTTCCCTCTCTCGCTGTGTCTCTCTCTGTCAAATAAATAAATAAAATCTTTAAAAATTTTTTTTTAAAAAGTTAAAAATAGAGCTACCTTACGATCTTGAAATTGCATTTCTGGATATTTATCCGAAGAACAGGAAAACACGGACTCGAAAGTTCGTATGCACCCTACGTTTATCGTAGCATGATCTACTGTAGCGATACGGGAAGTTACGACGGAGATACCGCAGAGAAAAGTAGAAATATAACCCACGTGTCCTTCAGGGAACGATTGGATAAAGAACACGTGAGATCTATATACGGCGGAATATGACCCAGCCATAAAAAAATGATGAAATCTTGCCATTTGCGACAAAATGGATGGACCTCAAGGACATTCTATGAAGTGAAATGAGTCAGACAGAGGAAGACAAATACCATATTTATCAAATACCAAATTACATCAACACTTGCGTCTATTTCTGGCCTTTCTGTTCTGTTGCCCTCATCTGTCTAATATGCGAGGTATTGAGGTAGCTCTGTAATTTTGCTTCATTAGACATCATGCGTTTTCAGGATTTGAAAAACTCTTCTTTGGTAAGAACAGCCCTCCCTCGGCATGATGGGATTTTCACTTCTAATATCAGTAGATTCTGAGCAAGCACATATGTGTGTGGACTCGCCAAGCACAGATTCTTGAATTCAGCTTGGAGGAGGTAAGGGAGGGAGGCGGAGGGACGTTGCCCTCTAATTCACGGCTGTCGAGTAGAAAAGTGAGTCTGGACACACGTGGCAATTCTCTAATGGTGATCTATTTCGAGTGTTAAATCTTTCCCATGTTTCTGGTGACCTGCATTAGGATGTGCGGCTAAAAAAAGCAAGGACAGACCACTCCATACTCCGTTGTATTTGCACAGATGCAGCTGGGCACATGAATATTTATTATAAGTTTGTTAAACTATAACTGGTGATATAGAATGTGTTTATGTTAGTTTACTTTGTAATCCAGAGTCCGATGGCTGTTGTCTTTTTGAGTAACTGATTTAACTAACTTTCCCCCTTTTGGTGTTTGATGGCACGATAGAGACTCCTTGATAGGAAATACAGACCAGAACAACCTTTCTGTTAAATCAAACAGACGCACCAGCCACACAGAACCCAGACACTTAAAGGTTGCTATTTATCTTGCCTGCAGTTAAGGGGAATATAGCTTGCAAGGTACCATATACACACGTTCTCTACTCTAACCTTCTGTAGTAGAGAAGGAACATTTTGGAGTGTGGTTAGACCCTTGAGAATTTAGAAGGGATAGTGTCCGTGGTCACAGTCAGAGGATGGGCAGCTTGGAGCAGCAGAAGACGGGAGGTGTATCCATAGCCTGCATTCTTGCACCATGCCTGGGAGCTGCCCAAGCGTCCGCCTTGGTCCCCTGTAAGCTGTGGTTTGGGGGCATCCCTAACACGTCCCTCACTCTGCATTCTCCTTACCCATCAGAGGCTGCACTGAGGGCTGAAAACATCCTGAGCACCCCAAGCATTGGAATAACTCGCCATCAGGGATCAGGGACAAGGGATGATGGTTCTATCGGACGGGACGGCCCTGTGCTGTCCAGCTGGTCTCAGCATCCTTGCTGTGCAGGGGGTCGCAGCGGAGAAGCTGCGAGGAGAGCGCTGAAGTTTCTTCCTGGGTGGGCTGCTGCTGTAGCTGTCGGAACAGGTCCGAGGGGGCATGCAAGAGAGGCAGGCGAGCGCAGGCGGGGAGGCAGTTGGCCGTGCAGCTCAGGTGACGGAACAGCGGGTGAACACCGTCAGCCTCCTAGCAGCACCTGAGACAGGAGGCGGCGGTCCCCGCAGCCTCAAAGCCTGGGGAGCTCTCGGGTCCCTCTGGGCCTCGACGGAGGTCCTTGACCAGCGTCTGTGTGAGCCCGTGGCTCTCTGCACAAACGCCACAAACCCACAGCCTTCCTGCCCGGAACTCAGAGGCCCGGGTCGGAAGAAGGCCCGCCCCATGAAATGGCCCTGCAGGTCTAGGAATGTTTGGTCATGTCACGGAAAGGGTTTTAATGGGGACTTGTAATTTTTTTTCCTTTGAGATATTTTTATAAAACATAAAAATTACAGATGGTGTCCATAGGCATCAGGGACTGGCAATCTAGAGCTACAGGCCAAATCTGGCCAGTGGCCCCTTTATATGCCCTCCCACAGCAAGAACGGTGTTCGCATTTTTTTTTAAAGAGTTGTTAAAAACACACACGAATGCTGAACAAAGCAGGTGAGGCTCCAGAGATTCTATCTGGCCCTCGGAACCTCACATTTTTACTGTCTGGCTCCATACAGAACAAGTGTGCTGACCTCCGAGATGGAAGACCTACAGTATTCAAGGAGCTGATGCCTTACACAAATCCGGGGGAGGGGGGGAAGGGACACAGTGCAGCGTCCGTGTCACCAGAAGGTAGGCTCTAATTTGACAAGCACGTTCAAGTCACTTGGGACTGAGCAGCTATTCTGAGCTGGCTTGGCTGGTAGGTCCCAGTCAGGGAGAAGAAACATGCGTCTCACGACCCTTAGAGCCCACTGGGGCTGCCTGTGGTCAGACACCTGCCACCCCCACCACCCTCCTTCCACCCCCCGCCACCTTCTTCTGCCCCTGCTACCGCTGCCACCCCCCACCTTCAGAAGACAGAGATTCTCTCTGGGCCTACATTAAATCTTATGTTAAATATGAGGTATTTGCCACAGGCTTGCCCACTCTCCTTCTTTCCTGGAGCATAATGAAAGGAAGGAAACAAAAATGTAAAAGGCAAACAGAAAGTTCTGTTTTCCTTCCCTGGAGGGTTTGCTGCTACCTAAACTTCTTAAAAGGATGGTTCTATTAAAAAAATTATGGTATTTACGTAGCAGGGTAATTACGTACTTACATAGCAGAATCAGGTTCAAACATTATTTTTTGTTTCAATGTGTGGTACTCACTTTAAGTTCTTCTTACCCTACATTAAGATTTTAAGTGTTTTGAACTTTTTCATTTTATCTCGCAGCTGACAATGAGGACAAAGTTTCCTCATTTGTCTAACCTTTGGAGATCTTGGCTGGGGGTCCCGATTTACATATACATTACGGGGTTAAACATGTATTACCACTCAGTACAGAAAATAAATTTGACTCAGAAATCTACAAATAAATGGAAATCTGTCCTTTATTATTTTTCTAAAAGGTTTTATTTTTTAGTTATCTCTATGCCTAACGTGGGGCTTGAACTCACAACCCCAAGATCAAGAGTCAGTCGTATGTTCTACCCGACTGAGTCAGCCGGGCGTCTGCTCTGTCCTTTCTTTTTAATAAACTTTTAGTCTGGGGATAATTTCATTTATAGAAAAGTTGCAAAGATGGTTCGGACTGTGGCCATACCTGCCTCTCCTGGCTTCCCCCATGTTCGTTGGCATCTGATGATGAAGGCTGTTGTTGGCACAGGGCTTCGCTCATACGTCGCCGGCTTTTCCAGCATGTTCTCCTCCCTGTCCCTGCAGCCTGACCTGGACCCCACGCCCACTCAGCGTCCCTCCGTGTTTAAACTGCACGACTGACAGTATCACCTTCATCCTTGGGTTTTGAAGCAGGAAGACCTACCTTCTGCATTTGAAGCCCTCTTTCAGATCTGATTTTCTTTGATTCTAATACAGAAAAAAACCACACGAGAGAAAGAGACGAAAAACTCCCCTGCTTATGTTTAAACAACCAAGGATCTTCCGCCCATCCTGACAGAAGGAAACCCTCAGTTATCTTTCTTAGAGATGCAAAACTCCCATCACTGCAAAGTTCTTCCTGAATTCCAAATTAAATCCCTTCTGTGCCCGTCTAATTGAGCAGAAACAGCAAAGGGCTTCTCATCGTGATGACTAAAAATGTAATCACAGGTTGGGTTTGACCGGTCCTGAGGATCAGGGACCTGGTGACGAGCTTGGAGGCCATCGGAGGCGAGAGCAAGGACCACAGGCAGGCCGTCTCTGGGCTGCCGCAGGAGAGACGGGTGTGGGCTCCCCGGGGCGCTGGCTTCCCCAGGGCACCCCTTCTTCTCACCCTGCGAGCAGGGGTGAGGCCCTGAGGCTGGCCGTGTCCCTGTTCCAGATCAGCCTCAGGCCGTGAGTAAATCATCACAGCTTGCTTAGTTGTAGATGCCTGGAAATTCAAGTCAGGAACCTCAAACCTAAAACCTTGCTGAAAATCCCCCCAAAAAAGACTTCTCAGAAAAAGTGGCTGTTACACCACAGGGAACACATCAGCTTCCTTGTGCTGGCTGAGCCTTCACAGTGAGCACGTGCTTTTATATGTGAAATTGTTTCCCTTTTTCTATCAGTGGAGGAAACTGGGTTTGAAGAAAGCACTCGGTTTCCGGACAGCATCACTCTGTCCATGACCTTGGGGACAGCCCGTTGGAAGCACCCACAGCCCAGCAGGGTCCAGGGAAATGCCAGAGTGTGAGGTCGGGGGGCCAGCGCAGGCCCGTCCACTGTCTTCACACTGCACTCCCCTCCTGGCCGGCCTGGGCTTAGCTGGGGACCCCCTTCCCCGAGTCTGCTCCAGCCTGGGCTTGGCTGGGGACCCCTTCCCCGAGTCTGCTCCAGCCTGGGCTTGGCTGGGGACCCCCTTCCCTGAGTCGGCTCCAGGCGGCTCGCTCCCTGCACGGAGACACATGTGCATCCCGCACTTTCCTTCCAAGGGAGTTGGCGTTGAGAATCTGAGAAGCCCTAGAATCTCTGTTCCACTTTGGGGGAACTCCAGTTTTTGTAGAGTTCTTTCCTCCACTGATCAACACTTCCACTTCCTGAGACTTGTCTCCTCTGGGGTTCGAGCTGCCTTCTGGGGCTCAGACCCTCTATTGTCAGGACATGGGCGCGTGGAGACGGCCACCCCCCTTGCTGTTTGCTGGGCTCTCTCACCGTCTCTTCATCTCTTTCTCATCAGTTCTCACGTCTCCTCTTTCATTTCCCATTTTATCAACTTGTTTTCTCTTTTTTTCTTAGTCTAGCTAAATGTTTGTCAATGTCGTTGATTTTTTTTTCCATTCTCTATTTTGTCCATTTCTGCTATTATGTTTATTATTCCCTCCTTTTGGCTACCTTTGGGCTAGGATGCGGTGATGGGCACATGGCGGGCTTGTAAGGCAGACCCCACCCGCAGGCTTCCTCCAGATTTGCCATCGGAACTCCGGGAAAGGGAGGGTCTCTCCTCCTGCGGGCTGAGTGCCCTGAGGACACAGCCCCCCTTCTCCTGGCTCACGGAGAAAGCCTGCCTGAGGACGGAAGGAAGGGGCCGGAAAGCAGGAGGGAGACAGAAGAATGCAGCTGGCGGAATGGAGCCAGAAAGAGGGGGAGTCACTCACAGGCATCGAACCCGGGCTCTACGGCTGTGCCGGAGTCCGCTCAGCCTCTGCCTCCTGCTCCAGCGGTGGAAGCCCGCACGTCCCCCTGCCCCCCCACCACCCCGTCCTCCCTCCCTCCCTATTTTTGAACTTTACTTAAATAGAATCATACATTTGTATACTCTTGTGTGTCTGGCTTCATTTCGCCAACGTCAGGTTCTTAAAAATTCACGTATGTTGCTTTTCCATTCATTTTTATCAAATATATATTTATCTGTCCATTTCTTATTGATGGATACCTGAGTTGTGTCCAGTTTTTGTCTGTTCTGAATAAAGCTGCTACAGACATTCTTGCGTGAGTCTTTTTTGTGTGTGTGCACTTACATTTTTATTTCTCTTGGGTAAATTTCTAGGATCTAGAGGGAAATTGCCAAACCATAGACTCTGTGGAACTTTAAGGGAAACTTTAAGGGAAAGTTTCAAAGTTGTTCCATTTCAAGTATAAGATTGGTGCAGAATTCCAGTTGCTTTCCATCCTTGCCAACAGGGGATGTTATCTGACTATCCTTTAATTATTCCTGTGGGGGGCGTAATGGTATCTCACTGTGATTTTAGTTACTTTGATCACCAATGATCATTGAATATACTTTTAGGTGCTTATTGACTCTTCTGTTATTATTATTATTATTATTTTTTTGGTAAGGTGTTTGTCCAATATTTTGCCCATTAAAAATATTAGCATATTCATCTTTAGATTATTGATTTGTGAGACTTTTTAAAATACATTCTGGATTCAAGTCCTTTGTCAGATATACACGTGGCAAAAATTTTCTCCCATTTTATTTGTTGTCTTTTGTTGTCTTTTTCTTGTCTATTGTTGTCTTTTAAAAGAGCAGACTTTATTAATTTTAAGTCAAATTGATCATTTTTTTAATTTTAAGATTAGTGCTATTTTTGGTCTAAGAACTCTGCAACCTCATGAGATATTCTCTTAGATTTTTTTGAAACTTTATGGCTGTGGGTTTAATGAAGCTCTGATACATCTGGAAATAGTTTTTGTGTATGCTATAAGATAGAAGTTGTGGTTTGTTTGCTGTTGTTGTTTTTCCTATACAAATATCCAGCTGTTCCAGCATCATTTTTTGAAAGGACTTCCCTTTTCCCCTTTGAATTGCTTTGATGCCTTTGTCAAAAATTACTTAACCATATACACCTAGACTTTCTATTTGGTTTTAATGATCTATCTAACTTTAAATAAATACCATGCTACATATTTACTATACAACAGTAAGAAAAAGCATGGACTGTAATTGCTTCATTTTGATTTTCTTTTTTTGAGATTGTCTGGGTTATTCTAGGTCATTTTCCTTTCCATATAAATATAAACATTTAGCTTATTCTTTCCTCCATGTATTTTCATTGGTGTTGAACTGACTCCATAGACCAATATGGGGAGAAAGGACAGTTTAACAATGTTGAATCTCCTAATCCATCAACATAGTATACCTCTCCATTAATTCACTCCTCTTTAATTTCTCTCAGCATTGTTTTATAGTTTTCAGTGACTAGGTCGTGCACTACTTTATGTATTTCTAAGAATTTAATAGTATTGTAAAATGGTATAGGTTTTTGTGAGTTTGTTGTTGTTTTTTGTTGGTATATGGGTATATAGGTATACAATGGCAAGTTGTACATTTACTTTGGGTCCTGAAACCTTAGTAAATTCATTTGTGTGTTATGATAGTTTCTTCGTAGATCCCTTAAGATTTTTGATGCAAACAATTATATCCCGGGCAAGCAGAGGCAGGTATATTTTTCCTTTCCTATCCTTATGCTTTTTAGAAATATCTTTTATTCCCTTTTTCTTGTCTTATTGCAATACTTAAGACCTCTAATACAACAGTGAATAGAATTGATGAGTGTGAACATTCCTATCTCCTGGGGCGCCTGGGTGGCTCAGTCGTTAAGCGTCTGCCTTCGGCTCAGGTCATGATCCCAGGGTCCTGGGATCGAGGCCCGCATCGGGCTCCCTGCTCCGCGGGGAGTCTGCTTCTCCCTCTCCCACTCCCCCTGCTTGTGTTCCCTCTATCACTATGTCTCTCTCTGTCAAATAAATAAAATCTTTAAAAAAAAAAAAAAAAACATTCCTATCTCCTTCCCAGTGTTAGCGAAAAGCATTCCTTATGTCATCATTAAGTATGCTGTCAGCTACATGTTTTCAATGTTCTTGATCGAGAGAGTTTCCTTACTATTGTCAAGATTAACTTCTCCAAGACAAGAAGTCTTGGCAACTATTTTGAGTTGAAGGGGTTTTAAAATATCAGTAAAGTCAAAAGCATTATTTCACAAACAGTAGTAACAATGTGCTTCTCTAGGTATTAATTGATTTACTCTTAGAATAAGGTTGACAATCTCAAATTAATTGATTTACTCTTAGAATAAGGCTGTCATCTCTATTTTATATACAGGAAACTGAGGCACAGGTTGGCGGGGAACTTGCCCAAGGTCAGATAGCTGGGAAGTGCTAGAACCATACGGTCTGGCTCCTGACGTCAGAGGCTGGCTGTCCCTGTGACCTCATGCATGAGGTTGCTGTCATTGTAACTCCCTCCTGCCATCACTTGTCTGTCCGAAAGTAGCAGGTGCTCCTGCACGACACCTTCCCTTGGGGGTGGGGAGGCAATGACTGCTGAGTGCGTCAGGAACGGTGCATTTCTACAGCACGATTATAACGTCTTGCACGGCAGAAATTTAAGCCAGTCAACCTAAAATACATCCCCGTAGATGAGATCTCTCTTTTATCCTCAGGATACTTAAGAAGACAAATGAGGGGAAACACTGATTTCATTCCTTAAAACAAGTTTAAATCTCATTTTTACTTAGTGGCGATCTCCACAGCTTTCCATAAAAGATATTTCCTTTGCCTCAAGAGATGGAGAAAGCAGCTGTCTTCACGCCCCAAAGCAGTCTTTTCAATTTTTCATTTAGCTAAGTAAATGTATTTACCCCTTACAATTTCAAGTGTATATTCTTTCCTCTTCTCCAGTGTCAGTAAATATTTTATAAAAATATCAGAAATCAGCATGCATGTTTTCATCTGCACGGACGTAGGTACGTGACCTTGCGCTACACAGTCCACATATGTATTCTGTCTGGGTGAGAAATGTTAGCAGGTGGCTACCATTTACTTAGTGCCCATTCTAGGTGTGCAACCAGGGACTTGACACTTGCTGTCTCTATTTCTTACAACCATTTTGCAAGATAAAAATGATCATTCTCATGATCTGATGAGAAGTGTGAGACAAGAAAGATTAAACTCGGCGGAAGTCGGCCCCGCTGGGATTTTTTCTGGAATTCCAATCCAAACGGTGAGTGGTGGTGATTTAGATCCATCCTTGTGCAATGCCCCAGTGCCGTGAGGGCCCGAGGCGCAGTGGTCGCTGTGCCCATGGGATCTACTGAAAGCACAGCCGTGGTGTTGGGACGATGCCTGGATGGCCCCGGCTAGCACATATGTGGCTTTGGTGACATACGGCTTAAGCCAGCATGAGCCCTCAGCTGCTTTAGTTGTTTACGGAGGGACTGCTCACTTTGCAGGATCTTCTGAGCATGCCCCGGTCAGGGTTACAGGCAGTCCTGGGGGTGTGACAAACCACATGAAAGGGGAACCAGTCCATCCACCAGGTGTGCGAGGGCGTGGTGGAAGCCATCTGGAGCCCCATCAACATGAGTGCCAAGAAGATTTGCTTGGCAAGTGGTGTTAATCAATATTGTGAATAAATGAATATAAAGAAAATGAGTGAACTTTGGTATGGTTCAGTAAGTTCAGTCAGCCAGTGCTCCTCGCTCTAGACCCCATTGTCCCAGCCCAGCTACGCATGGCGCATGGGAATGTCTCCCCACCTTGAGAATTGCGCTAGCTTCACATTGGTCTCTGCAGCGCCCACCAGCACACTGCTCGGCCCAGGAGAGGCAACATTTCCTTGTTGGGGTGAGGGGGCTGCCCAGACAAAGGGTCGAGGCCACGTATCCACCGAGGCAGGAACTGGGGAGCACAAGGAGCTCACTGGAGCCTGGGACTGGAGACCAGGGGAAGGTGGAAGGTTCCGGCCTGGACTTCCCTCTCCTCTGTCCCTAAGCAGACAGATGACTTTGGGATCTTTTGCCAAGTCCTCCGAGTTTCTGCCTTTTTTAAGGAATGATAACCGGCGTTCATTGAAAAACACTCTGCCAACGAACAACTCTGCACACATTTTCTTCTGTAATCCTGGGGTATCCTCATGGATTAAACAGCTCCAAGATTAGAAGCTGAGGCTCACAGCAGTTGACCAACGTGCCCAAGACGGCACCTCTGGGACTGGCCCATCTGGAGCCTAGCTGTCCTGGCAACCCCCACGGTCCCTCCAGTTCCAAGTGCACCATTGACCTCCTACATTTGCCACTCAAGAGCGAGAGACTTTGCAATTGTAATAGCCTCCCTTTGCTCTCCAGGCAAAGCTCCTGTATGATTTTTTATAAACTCAGTGAAAATGAAGAATTTCCCTGCCTGACTTGGCCTCTGCCGTCCAGCAGAGGGCAGTGCAAGCTCACACCCGCGCTCTGCCTTCCCAGTGGCGGACCCGCCAAAATCTAACAGCTTCCAGCAAAAACCAATCTCCGCTGAAAAGGGCCGCATCTGGAGGGGATTCGGAAGGGTGCCCAGCAATAGGTTCAGATGAAATCCTATCTTGTTAGGAGGCACCATTTGAACATCGTTCCTTGGAAGGTGTGAGAAAGACATTAAAAAAAAAAAAAAAAAACGGATTTCTTGTTTTATTCCATGCATGAAAAGAAGTGATAAAGGTTTTGTGCTTTCCCTAACGTCTATTTATAGAAGTTATTAACATGCTTGTAATGGCAGCTGGAGCGGACGGTGCACGATGGCTGAGTGCAGTGGTACCCCATCACCAAGCATTAGATATGGTCAATGTCCCGAAATCCAACGTAAAGAATGTATGCCTGTCACAGGTTGTCTTGTACAACCTCATTTCTGTGTAGGTTGTTTTCATGTATACCTACAAGCTAGTAGGATTCAGAACGGAAGGTCAGATGATCCTAATAAAGTAGGAGGGGGTTCTTCGGGGGACCCGCGGCCTGCGTGGCTGGCTCACGGGCCTCACGCGCATACACGCCTGCACACACGCACACACACGCACACCCCCAGTTCTCTGCAGACGAGCTCATGGCAGAACGGATGCCTCGTTTTCGTTTGAGCACCCAGGCTATCAAAGCATTTATAAACAAAAGCAACTCATGAAAGATAGAGAATAAGAACTGTGCTGGGCACTCTTCAAGGGCTTTATGTATGTGAACATGTGAGACGCTCCCAAGGACTTTCCCAGGGAAGGAGGAGCATCAGGCCCATGCTACCGAGGGGGAAAGTAAGGCACAGGGACACTAAGCCACGTGCTGGAGATCACAGAGCTCCTGGGGGGCAGAGCAGGGCTCGTCCCAGACAGTCGGCCTCTGTTCCCACCGCCCTCAGGGTCAGCAACAGTGAGTCCTCTGAGGCTTGGTTTGTGCAGGCCACCTACTGGAAGGAACGGTCTTTACCCGGATCTGCCTTTGGTAGGTTCCAGAAGCTTCTCCCTAAACGTAAATGTCGCAGGAGCTGTTGATGAGTCACCAACACAGCCGCCTGGCCTGTGGGCTCTGCCCAGATTCTACCTGCATTTCCTCTGTGCCCAGCATCACCTCCCGAACCTCGGGAGGCCTCTCTGTCCACGTCCATGCAGACATGGGAATTCACAGCCTGGCAGTGCGTTCCTGCCCACTGGCCGGTTGGTGAATACATGCCCACCTCCCTGGCCCCGCTGAGGGAGGGGCTCCATTTGCAAGGGGGCGGAGCTCCAGGGTCCCGCAGGGAGGTCAGCCTGGTCCTGCCCCTCGCCTGCTGCCTTCTGGCCCCTCCCCTTCCCTGTCACGCCCCTGCTGGGTGCCCTGCACCTGCCCGTCGACCTCCTTCCCTGGGGTCTCACCTCGGGGTGTGCTCCTGGGGGAAGGAGATGGCAAACGGTGGGTCTCCACATCTAACAGGTGTCCGGGACCTTCTGAAGGTGTCAGAGGATTTGTCCGGAATGCCTTAACTCACATTCTGGGAGGAGAGAAGTGAAATAAACACTAACAAAGCTAACAATCCAAAGAGGGTGAACGGGATCTCCGGATCCTCTGGCAGGAAGCCTGTGCTTCCCGTGCTTTCCCCTGTTGAGGAGTTGGCGTGTGGGGTCGGAGTCCTTTCAGTCGGGACCCTCTTCCTCAGGCCCTAAGGGCCCTGGGGTCCTGGGCCTGGCTTGCCGGCCTTTGTGGTCAGCGCCTGGCTCTGGATCCTGGAAGCACCTTCGTCTGCTTGTGGCCCAGGGTGTGGCTGCAGCGTCATGGCCCTGTTCCCGCACGTGGTCCCCACACATGGTCCCCGCTCTCCCCACAGAGGCCCACCTTCCTGGGCCGGGACACAGTTCGCAGATGTATCTGGAGGGAAGACTCTCTCCGGCTTGGATTCAGAACTGGAAAGTGTGTTCCCCCCGAAGACTGCTCTTCTGCCCCAGGCCGGGCATGTTATTTGCAGTGAGAGTTAGCTCCTGGGTTCTGAGCCCTGGTCCCTCTGGCAGCACGGGCTGGCTGGCTGCGGTGTGCTAGGCATCATCATAGGCGCCGGGTTGACGTTAATTAAGGTGCCTCAGTGGCACCTGCTGGGCCACACACACACGGTTGCTGTGTGAGACACCGAGTGTGCAAGGGCTCACACACTGCTTCCCCCGCCTCTGTGTCCAACCACTGGGACACAGCAAAAGGCAGAAGAGCTTCCCGAGTTCCTCTTGCTCACACTTGGTCCCTTCCAGGAACCCCCCGGCAAGGTCTTCTACGTACTTCTTTCGCCAGTAAGACATCTGGGCCTCACAGTTTTTAAAAAAGGAAATCGACAATGCATACGGTGGTAAGACATTTTTTTGAAGCACAGCCTCAGGGGGCTGGTTCCCTGAGCTGGGGCTCCAGGGCACCCCGGGAGTACAAGACAAGAGGGTGTCGGGGACAGCTGCCGTCACGAGGCTCACGCTTTTGGTTTCGGGAAAGCAGAGCAGGCCTGCGCAGACGCACCCGCCGAACTTCTGGCTCAATGCCGTTTCTGAGCGCACGCGCCTTACCCCCTCCCCGCAGAGACCCCCACTGATCAGGGCTTGGAGAGTGGGACCCAAACATTGCAGCAGGGAGCGTGGAAGAGCATCATCTGTCTGCAGGTTTCCAGAAGACGCAACCTGGCTCTGGGAGAGCCAAACAAAGGGGATTTGCAGGAAGCAGGGACCCCAAAAGATGCTCTCTGTCTCTGGATGCTTTCCTCCAGCAAAAGGGAAGTGCCGACAAGCAAACAAACAGCATGAGAGCAAGGGGGCAGGGAGGGAACTCTGCGATGCTAGAAGAGTATCTGTAATTCTGCCGGGGGTTATTTCCGTAGCTGCAAACAGGTGTCTGCCCCATTTCTGGAGCTCTCCATCCCGCGCCTTCAGACTTCATGCCCTGACTGTATCTTAGTCCTGAACTGTTTCAGCTCCACTTTTTTTTTTTAACCTGCTGCTTGCTTGTCCTCACTGCCTTCCGCTTTTGGCAGAAACTGTTCAGTTTCTCTACTGGTTTTCTAGTCACCGTTCCAGACCCTGTTTCTTGTTTGGTCCGTTTCAGTGTCCTCGCAGATGCCCCTCACGGGCCCCCTGGCACCCCCCGTGTGGGCACCGAGGCTTGCCCCTTCAGTCCCACAGCTGAGTTCTGCCCAGCCAGACCTTTTCTTCCACTGTAGCAAGCCTCGGGATGCTCGCGTCCTGTTTCCATACCTGTTGAAGACAGAATAGCCCCAACAGTGTCCCCATGAGTTCTTGGGGGCTGTGCAGGACTACGATGGGCCCGGAGTCAGCTGCCCGAGGGTCCTTACAAGGGAAGGAGGCGGCGGGAGTTTCGGAAGCAGGGAAGGGAGCTGCCGGCAGGGAGATCGGTGATGGGGGGCCAGGCACCAGGGCGGCACGTGCCTTCAGAAGCCAGAAAGGCACGGGAACAGGTTCTCCCTCGAGGCCTCAGGAGGGCACAGCCCTGCCAATACCTTGATTTTGACCCAGGCAGACCCGTGCCAGGCTTCTAACCTCCAGAACTGTAACAGGAGACATTTCACGTGGTTTTAAACCACTAGGTATGTGATAGTCTGTTATGGCAACAATAGGAAACTCATACGGCACCATAGCTAAGCTTCCTGGGGTCTTGTCTACAGGCCACATGCTATTATGTCTGGGGGGGGGTTACATATGTCCCCTCACTTAAACCACCTCTAAACCTCCATGACTCCCATCTTATAGGGGAAAACCTTCAATGCAAGCCTTTCCTTCTTCGGTAAATGTCACAGGAATGAAGAGAGGGTCTGGGGCCTATCCACGGCCGATTGGAGGCCAAGTCTTGACATGGTTGGTCCCCAGGGATGGGAGAGGCCAAAGCTATCTGTCGGGTTTATAGTCCACAAGAAGGGAAATTTGGAGAGAAGAAGAAAAAAAATGTCCAAAGTCTCCAAGGGAAGGATGCTGTTCGTTGGGCCTCTGTGACCACCTGGTCCCTTTGGATGACCCAGACCAGGGACCTCTTCGTCCTTTCCTTTTAAAGCACGAAAGTGCTGGGGAGACAGAGAGCAGGCTGGGACACCTTGGCTTCTCCGCACACGGGTGAGCCGGGCCTGGGGCCTGAGGACACGCTCTCAGAGGTCGGAGGAGGGATGACGTGCTATCTCCTCCCTCTGCTGGGTACTGGTTCTGGGCAACGAGGACACCCGGACCCTCGGTAAGGAGGGGGCTCTGGCCTGACCTCACGTGCCAGGCCCCTCCCAGCATCATCAGACCGCCCTCCGGTCTGGAATCTGGTAACAACACGGTGGCAGTGGCCTAGACGGACAGTCCTTGCAGCCTTGCTGGGAGAGGGGCCACCGCCCAGCGTGGGCTGTCTTGTTTTCTTCCTCTCTCTGCATCTCATCCCTTGTTTTTTGTCTTCCTGCTTTGCTCTGACTCAGTATTTGCCTTTCATCGCCTTACCATCTGTCTCTGGACTCCCAGCCCTCTGAATATTTCTCTCTGAAATACCCCTCCTTCCGGATCTTTCCTCCCTCTCGGTCATCCCGGGAAATGACCGGGCACCACCTGCCCTGACAGACAGAACACCCCTACACCTCTGCTCAACGTAAAGCGTTCCAATGAAACAACGACAACCCACCCCACCCCCAAGAACATGTAGGGATGCTCATAGCCACCAATTTTCCCCTAAAGTTCCCCACATTTTGCATTCTAAACTCAGGGAGGGTCTCCTTGCTGCCCATTACGCTTTTGTATTCGAAGCGTTTAGGGAAAGGTCCCTTAATTCCGCAGGTAAACTCCTTGTCTTGTAAGAAGCTGCTTCTTGGCTCTTCCCCCCGAAGCCTGCCGCGTTTAAGTGAGTGTGGAAAGCGGCCCTTTCAGACTGCTGGGTATTTGTGGAAACATCCACACTGTCTTGGTCATAGCACCACCCTCCCCGCTACGATGCAACATTTTCCCATTTTCAGGGGAGTAAAGGCTCCTTCTCTGGCCCCTAGAATATTTGAATAACAAAGACGAGGGTGGAGGCAGCTGGTGCTTCCCGGACTGGCTGAAGACCCCTCACTGAGCTGTTTTCAGAATACAATGGTAACCCTCACTGGGGAGGGGGCTGTCCCCGGGGGAAACAGGTCCCGCAGGGGCATGGGATGCCTTGAAGCAAAATCCAGTTTTGGCTTTTGGCAGGAAGAGGAAACCTGTGATCTTGGGACTTCACCTCTAAACTCATTCTATTTTTTTCAAGCTTAGTTAAAAAAAAAAAAGAAGAAGACACTGCAACCACCCCAGCTGAAGCGTGTGCGTGTGTTGGAAACCCGAAGCCAAACGGACACCAGGGGGCTGCGTTCCCATGCCCATTGTGTGCGGGCAGCTTCTGGACGGCGGAGGTGGGAGGCCCCTCGGAGCGTTCTCTGTTCTGCCAACAGGCCATCTGTTGCCCCTTCATCACGCAAAGACGTGCGTTCGTCTCCTCTGGCGGCTGCAACAAATTGCCCCAAACTCGGTGGCTCACGGGAGCACAGATGTCTTATTTTACAGGTCTGAGGCTCGGAGATCTGACCTGGGTCTCATGAAAGCTAAAAACACAGTGTGAGCAAGACGCTTTCCGGAGTGTCTGGGGGAGACTGTTTCATTCTAGAAGCTGCCCGTGTCCTTGGCTTATGGCCCCTGTCCTCTCTCTTCAAGGGAGGCTGGTTGAACCCTGCTCACCTGGCGTCATGGGCTCAATAAGGCGCTCAGGCCGGCGAGTGGAGGGCTCGCCCCACGTGGACCTCCGGGGAGAGAAATCTGCAGGATTGTCGGGGTCTTAGGCACCAGACCTCGAGGGGACTGCACCTGCTGGTGCTGTGTGCACGTCTACACCGGCCACTAATGCCTTGTCATGCGTTAGCGGGACGCCCACCACACAGATGTGGCCTAGGAGAGTTCTAACCGCTAACAAACAGCATTCATCCAAGTAGACTTCAAGAGCTCAGTGGCTCAAAGGGGTAATTCATGAATCAGGCCAGTGTCTCCTCTGCAAGCAGAGGGAAGCTCCATCTAGCTGCGCAGAAAGGGAGCAGAAAAAAGGAAATTGTGAGCACAGCACATATTGTTCTGGGCAAGGTTGCCCCGCCAAGGGGACCAGAAAGGATCTATCAGTGAGTCACCTCCCGGTGCCGACCAGGTAATGGCTGGTTAAAGGTCACATTTCTGGGGGCGGGGGGGGGGGGGTTCGACTGCCTGGGGCGTGAGCGGCTCTCTTCTGGTCCCACCATTCGCTTTTCCTAATCCCCCCTTTTGATCAGACTGTCTGGTTACCTGAGAGATGTGCTCAAAATTAAGGCATTGGCGCCACTGTCCGCTCGGCTCCGTGGTTCCTGCCCCTTCGGTCACTCCCCGTGGGCGTGGAGTTCCCAGGATGCGACGTTTGGCTCACTCTCTGTGATAGTCACAGGTCAGGACTGCAGGCTCATGACTGTTAGGCTGGTCGTCCTCTTTGTTCTTTTCCTGAGGTTTCAGCCTCGGGGGGATCGTGCGCTTGGTGGTGAGGGGTCACGAGCACGCATTTAAAGCTTTTGAGAAAATGCAATGCACGAGGGAGATTATTATGATTATTCCAAGTAGGATAATTCCCAGTGTCTGGGGTGCACTTTGGAGCCATGTTCCCCGAGACCCAAACCAATCACCGTCAGGTCAAAGAAAGACCTTGCTGAAGGAGCCGCTTTGTAAAGCCAGGGGGCTTGCTCAGTGATCTTATGTCACTGAGATGCAACTTTCTCAGAAGTGTCCATCCAGGGTGCGGGCGGTGGTGCTGGCCACAGCACAGAGCCCTCCTTGCTGGGCTGACAGATGATCGGGAGCTGTCCTGTTATCAAGAACAACCTCGGCCAGGGTCTAAGGGACTTCGTCAGGCAGCTGTGGTCTTAGCAGTGGGTTCTGCAATCTCTTCAAGAGTTAGAGGTTTCTGATCACATTCTTATTTCTATGTATTTCTAACCAAGGAAGTGAGGCCAAAGGAAGTGAATCCCCAGTCACGAATGCCTTCCAGTAGGTTTTTTCTAACTCTGTGCTGTAATTCCAGGGGAATCGACCAGTGAGATGTCTTACTGCACTTTGCGGTTCGCGGCACGGCTAGACAACGTGAGACGCATTGCCCCGCCGTGTCCCAGCCTTTGGAGACATTGCGATGTGCAAGGATAGGATGACCACCTGCAGACAGACCCCGTCGGGGCACAGACCGTGTCCACTAGGTGGCGCTGTTAATGGACAGATGGGCGTTCTGGAGGACACATCCAGGAGTCTGAGAGGCAAAGTTAGCCCTTAGCAGTGGTCTGGGGGATACAGACTGGGGGATCATCTTTCCAGGCCGGCATCCACATAAAGGAAAGAAAGAGAAGAGGAAAGCATGTCATGCTTGACCCAGTGTCTTGGGAGGAAGCCATCTACCTCGATGTCGGCTACTTCTCTTCCTCGTCAATTTGACCTGAAGCCCTCCAGCCTCTGTAGATGGCAGGCGGAGCCTTCTTCCCTATCACACTCGAGGCCGGGTCCCTGAGGTCTGACTGCTGTCTGGTTAGTGAGGAGGACCCGGGAGAGTCCCTTCAAGGACACGCAGGGCCGTCTTTTGCTTTTCCCAGCTCAGCTGTGCCTTCTGACAGTTATCAGACGTGTGTATTCTAGACTATCTGCCAGATTCCCTCCCACGAATTTCTCTGAAGACGAGACACCTGTGCAGGGAGCTTCTGTGAAGGCGTTGGAGTAAAGCTATGAGTGTCCGCAAATGACAGAAGACCTAAATATGGCCACGGTTGGAGATCTGATGAGAGTGCATTGTAATGCCATGGACAAGGACATTTGGTTATATGGGGGGGGACACATATTTGAAGATACTAACTGGAATTACAAGGGTTAACATTATGTGTGGACATACCAGATTTCCAGAAATTTTGCATGGTTTCTGGAACATCTATCCAAACACAATATAAAGAAGGCTTAGTATTATTTCTTACTTGACGGTGCTTTCCATGTAATTTAAAGTATCAAATAAGCCTACCTCATTGAATAGCTTCCTTTTCATAAGGAACCAAAACAAATCTTTGAGCTGTTGCAGGAAATCCCCGGAAAGACTCAAAGTTAAAGATCAAAAAGACTTTATTTAGAATTTGAGTTTTGGAAAGTTTGGCAAAAATATCAATATCGTTTTAAAAACACTTGGTGAGATAGGATCATAGGTCACTGTGACACACTACCTCGTTACCCATCTAACCGAAGTGACAGTTAAAGACTTTGCAGGCAAATACAGAAAGTTAAATAGCCATGAAAAAGAATCTTTGTTTTTCTAGGCAGATTAAATTAAAGGTAAAGAAAAACTTTTGTTTACAATTTCTTTTTGAGACCTGACCAGTAATCTAAGAAAACTTTATCCTTTTAACAGAGAGAAAAACCAAATTCTAGTCTTGTACCAATGTTCTTTTGATATTAAAGCTCATCTTAAAATAAATCCATCTTAAAAAATAAATTCTTTTTAATCTTAGCTAGCTTGATCACACATTAAAATTTCTTTTCAAAGATTTCTTTTGCATAAACCTAATACAACTTTTTCTCTTTTAGCATTCAGATTTTTCCCCATATTTTCTCTCTTTAAATAAACAGCACTGCTCTAGGACAAAATTCTTTTATTTTTTTTAATAAAAATTCTCCATACTTCATGCCTTTTATTACTCAAAACACATCTACTTTCCTTATATACAGTGTTGTTTCCCTTGTTATTTCTAGTAGCTTTAGCCACATATAGAAATTAGAATCCTGGGGCACCTGGGTGGCTCAGTCGGTTAAGCATCTGCCTTTGGCTCAGGTCATGATCCCAGGGTCCTGGGATCGAGCCCCGCATCGGGCTCCCTGCTCAGCGGAGAGCCTGCTTCTCCCTCTCCCTCTGCCTGCCACTCTGCCTACTTGTGCTCTCTCTCTGTCAAATAAACAAATAAAATCTTAAAATAAAAAAGAAATTAGAATCCTTAATCCTCAGAAATGAATTCCTAGTGAAAACGAAGTACTAAGCCATTGTGAACTGTTTGCACACCAGCACTCTTTAGACTGGCAACTTTATAAATACATTTCATAACTTCTAGAAACATATACTTCTTCATAGCACAATCTTTCAATAAAGCAGGAAAAATGTTTACTAATAAATCCAAATTTATCTTTAGCTTCTGTGTCATAAGGAACCCCAAAGTAGATAAACCCCAGCTTAAGGAATTGACATTTCATTGTTTTATCCTACTTGGAAATGATCTAGACACTCAGTGAATTTCCATCATATAACTTAACAAACTCTAAAGTTCACCAAAAGATCCTGGAGACTATCTTCAAGTACACATGCCACGAAACATAATTACTGCTACAAAGTTCACCTAAAAACTCATTACATCCATGTAGATCATTTACTTCCAACGATTATGTTTGAATTACTCCTAAAAATTTCAGAAGACATCAGACAAAATCATCCATCATTATAAGGTATTTTTTGGCTGACAAATTTTGCAAACATAGATAACATGAACTCATTTGGCTAATAAACCAGGTAGAGTGTCTGCATTCTACCCAAAGTTGATGACTTTATGTGCCTATTTTAATCAAACCAGCGACCTTAAATTAGCTCTAATACCAACTATTTCTTAGGTTGTGGGAACCTGAACTTCATTTGGATTAAATTCCTATTTTATTTTTGAGAATTTTTAGGAATTCCAAATTTGTATAAACACTTGATTTTCTTTAAGCCAGTGAAATAGAGCTCTTTTACACATTGATCTTGGTAATACAATCTGGAGGTAGAAAATGTCACACATTACAATAAACACACAAAAAACATACGATCAGACTTGTTTTAAAAATTTTAGCATTGAAAAAAATAAAAATTTTAGCATTGAGATGGGTGTGATAATGCAAAACTCAGTAGCTTATAAAGAACAGTTGGATCCAAAGTATTCTTCTGGCAGATGGAATAAGTTAAGGTTACCTGCTGAGGTGGCTAAATTTTTCTACTTATATTTACGGAGAAGCCACGGGGTTTTTCATTTGTCTAAATTTCAAATAGCTTTTCCCCCTTTTGTTCTACTTCTGATAACAGTCACCTCCCTCGGGTTTGTAGTTTTAATATTTTTATCTCAAAGTCACAAGGAAAGAATGTAAGTTCCTCCCAGAAGGACTTTGGTTTCCCAAGGCTGAGAATTTACAAGCTTTTTGAGATAAATAGGAGAGGTTTGGGAGTGGGGAAAAGGAGTACGTGAGCTCTGAAAGGCCTCTCCAGCTGCATTTCTAGTTCGGTAAAGATTTATAAGATACTACACGTTCATTTCCTTAAAGAATCAGGGTCTGGTCTAAACGTTAAAGGGCTGATATACCAACCTCCCCCCACCCCCCACCTATGTTGGAATATATATATTTTTAAATTTTAGCTTTCCCTTGGCTGTCTAAGGGAATAAATAGTAGTTTACTAGAGAATCCCCCAGAGTCCCGTCAACTCCGGGTGGGGCTCATGGGGGCCTCCTTCCAAGGTGGATGTAGGGGGAGTGTGTATAAGGTCATTAACTTGGACAGTGTGCAGACCGGGAATGGGGCAGGGGTTCCAACGTAGACTTGCAGACTGAACCCAGAGCTCCTGTCGGTCCAGATCGGCCAGGTAACCCTGGACCGAAAGGCCAGTGGGGTGGGAGCTCCAAGCCCAGGCAGCCTGCTCAACCTGGAGGGAGCCCAACAGCAGCCCCAGAAATGCTGAGAAACACAGCCCACTCCAAAGGGTGTATGGGGCACCATGCCTGTGTTTCTCCAGGTCCCGAAAGCTGTCAAAAGTTCACTTCCTGTCCTGACGCTTCTATCAAAATGTGTTAAAAAACTGAATTCAATCAAGCAAATTTGGAGCTCTAATTGGCTCTTTGTCATGAATTAATGATCATATATGTGTGGGTTTATCTGTAGATGGCTCTCCATTCTGTTCCGTTGAATTGTGTGTTTGTTTTCATGCCAATGCCATATTGGTTTGATTATTGTGGCTTTGTGCTATAAGTTAAAATTAGGGAGCTTGATGCCTCCAGCTTGGTTTTTCTTTTCAGGTGTTGTGTTTTAAATTTCTAATTCCAGTTGTTCATTGTTGGTCTAAAAGAAAGCAATAGACTTTTGTACCTTAACCTTGTATTCTGCAACCTTTCTCTAATTGCTTATTAGTTCTAGGAATTTTTTAAAAGACTTTCTACATAGACGATCTTGTCACCTGTGAACAAAGACAGTTTTATTTCTACCTTCCAGATCAGGATGCCTTTTATTTCCTTTTCTTTTCTTACTGCAGTAACTAGAACTGTTAGCAAAATGTTGAAAAAGAGTGATGAGAGAGAATATCCTTGCTTGACACTTAATCTTAGTGGGACAGCTTTACGTTTCCCACCATTAAGTATGACATTTGCTATGGGTTTTTTTTGTAAATGTTCTTTATCAGGTTGAGGAACTTTCCTTAACTTTTTAACATTAAGGACTTTTTAAAAACCTAAATAAGCAGATAAGTAAGTATAGAAGCAAGTAAGCAGAATCAGGAACATAGAGGAGGCTGGGAGTAAGGACTCTAATTCTGGCAGCTGGGGAGGGAGGGCACCAAAGGGCTCTCGCCGACAGCCTCTGTCTTCCAAGTGGGCAGCATTCCCAAGATTGCATAGCCCTGGTTTGACAGCAAACCTGAACATAAGTATCTACTTATTCAAGACTACCTGGGATCAAGATTAGTTTTCCCTACAAAACAGTCTGAACACATTTTTCCTGAATCACGTTCTAGAGATTGTGACGAGGAGTCTCAGCCACTGTGATAGCGTTCAAATATATCATGTATTAAATTTAGCATCAACTTTAAAACGAGTTCTAGAATTCAAGTGCTATCTTCATGACCATGCTTAGAAGAATGGGAACGTCAGCCTAAACTACCAGTTCCATGTTGGGTGACTCCAGGGCCTGTATCAGTTGCTGAAGTCAATGTTGAGGGGTTCTCTAAGTACCTGGAGATGCAGGTTGTATCCATCATTTGACTGGGCTGCCAAAGTTTATTCCTAAGTGGGTGATGTCAATATGCCCTTGAGCAAGAGCCCAAACAATTTAATGTATTTTACATTAGGAGCTAACATAACAGTAACGATGCTCATCAGGCCATTTCTAAGTGATAATACATCCAGAGTTCTAGTATAAGTTTCCACAGAAAGGGTGCTTTGAAGACCATATGTGATTGAATAATTTGAATTTGTGTTATTCTTGGAAACGTCTTCCCCAACTTTGGGAAGAAGAAGTCCCGGGAGAAAAATGGAGGGTCTCCCTTCCATGGGGTCCTCAGTGCCGGCGGGGGGCGGGTTTGAGAACACAGTGGGCTGGGCCGGTGCGTATGGGGGAAAGTAGAAAGGAAGGCTCTGCTCTGCAGGATCAGCCCTTTCTCCACCTGAGAAAGTCCCCTTCCGGATTTCGCTTCTCCTGCCATGACAGCTCCGTTCTGCACTAGGACAGGGTCTGGGCAGCACTGGATCTGCTACTACGGGAGGGAAGGTGAAGGAGGAGCAAGGACACAGTGGTGAATGCGATCGGGAAAAAGAGTTCACATAACTCCTTGGAGCGACCACATGTGGTATTGTGCGCACTCGTGCCCTGTTGGTTTTCTTTTTCTTGACACTGAAAGCATGCCTGTCAATGGAGACGGAAGAGGGTAAGTACGGAAGACGGGCAAAGGGACACCAACATGAGTGTAACCGGTGTCCTAGGAGAACTGAACAGACAGCAACACCTGTTAAAGATGTCATGAAAATAATCTTCTCCAAAATAAGGAGTTTAAAGCAACAAAACGTGTGCTAGGAAAGCTAGACACAGAAGCGTTAACCCAGAACATAACTGTTAATATTAATATCCTTTTAAATACAAGGAAAGAGTGTGATGACCTGATTAGTCCCCAGCCCTCCACCCTCCTGGGAGCACAGCATTACCTGGAGGAAAGAGGTTCAGCGGGCTGCACGGTAAGGCTCAATAAGGAGAAGGAAGCGCCATCGGAATATTTTAGGAAAAGAAAAATTTGACCCAGAATATCACCCCCAGGTTCCCCATTGTTAACTCACACACACACACACACACACACACACAAATGACCCAAACCAAACTTTTTACACAGAGGGCAACTCAAATACTAGCTAGCATGAAATCTTGAGGTGGGGGACAGAGTGAGGGAGAAAAGAGGAGCTCCAGAAAACCCGGGGGTAAACGGGAGAGCTCAGCAAGAAGCCTGGGGTGACAGACTCAGGCTACCCTGTGTGGGAACTATGGTTACAGAGCGAAAAGTAAATCTTACGCAAGAGCAGAGTGTACAAATCATCACAGAGTTAACGCAAATGCAGAAGCGAGGGGGAGGAAAAATGGCAGGGTTCTCAGAAACGTTCATCTTTCATAGAGTTGGGAGACGTTTCAGACATATCCTGTGTGAACCCTCAAGAGACTGAGACGTCGCTTTTATGAAGAGAGGTAACCAAGGGAAAGACTCACAACAGACAGACGAGTCCCCGGTTCTCAGAAAATCAGGCCCCCGCAAGCATCTACACAAAAAGACCAAAGGCAGATCAAACAGGAAGAACAGGAAAATGGAAGCTTTAAGACAAAAATCGTATGATGAAATGGTGGAACTTGGGCTAGGCATACTTGTCATGTCAATAAATATAAATAGATGTAATAAAATATAAAGATAAGAAACGAACCCATTCCCTTTTAAACATTGTTCACAGGGAATAAGAAAGGCAAACCAACCGTGTGCTGTCCACAGCCCGGGAGGCTAAGAGTGTGCGGGCGAGCTGAGGTGTGCAAGCTAGCCATGCTCAGGGTTGCAGGGGGGCACGGAGGATGCCAGCAAGGTGGCCACTGAGGCAGGACCACAAAGAAGAGGAAGCGGGAGGGAGTATTGCTCAGCGGATCTTTGTGCACAAAATACAGAGCACGGGGATCTGAGTCAGGACACCAAGGGCAAGACAAAGGCTGATGAGGAGACTTGAGTCCCCTCTCTGGGCCTCGGGGGACTGGGCTGGGGCTGGACTTGAGGGAAGGAATTTGGTTTGGCGTGGAGGACCCGGGGGGGAATCTTCCTTACCCATCCTGGACTCGGTCTCCTGGTGGAGGGCTCCTGCCCACGCTCCACTAGCCTGTCCCATTGGATGCAGGTCTGATTTATCGGGTGACCTTTTATCAGGGGAGCAAGACTTTACTGATGGATGTCTCACCAGACACAAAGCATGCAATGCACGGTCCCCAGGCCAAGACCGTGCCAGAGCAGAGATGTCCAGCGGACTGGCCCATGTCAGGAGACCGCATCTCTACCTTTCCCGGGGGAGAAAACGGAGGCCAAGTGCAGGGTGCCAGGCCCTTGCTTGAGACTGCCACATGTGAATTTGAATCACGGGACGCTCCCTTATCCGGGCTCTAGCTTCTGCCACTTTTGCTTGTCATGTTCTCTCCTTATTGAGACCTTCGTGATGGCGTCCTTTGTTAAATTATAGGAACACCAGTTTCAGTTTGGGTGGGAAATGTGTTAAAGCTACGACTTTGATATGGAGACCCTTTCCATTGTAGGCAGGCTTAGGACGGGACAGCTCTCGCCCCGGTGACTGTGGGGAGCGAGTCTCGGCTTCAGTGGGACGCGTGGGCAGGCAAGATAGCTTACAAGGCTGGGCGCATGGGCTCCATGGGCTCCATGGGCCCAAGAATCCGCCTGGTTCTTACTGTGCAAAGGAAAACCTGAGCCCAGAGGAAGGGAAGCGGCTTGCCCGAAGGCTGCAGCAGGTGCTGCAATCCGGGCATACAAGGACCCACGTGCAGACATCTGTAGTAGAGAAGCACATTACAGTGGGCACACACATGCACACACACACACACAGAGACACGCACACATGCACACACACAGACGTGCACACGTGCACACACACAGACGTGCGCGCACGCGCACACACACACACACACAAGCACCAGTGTTGCAAAGGGCATACAAATGACCGTGTGCACATGTGCAAAGCAGATTGCTTTTGCCTCGTTTATTTTTAATGGTCCACGACACACATCCCCGTCTCCTTCCCGGAATTTCTTCACAGAGAACATGCAGAGCAATTGCCTCACTCTCTGAAGCAATAACGCCGCCTTGGAGTTACACAGCCATTTCCACTGAACAGCTAAAATAGGTGTAAGTAATACCTCCTTTGTCACAGGAAGACCCACCTTGGTGGGCGAGCAGCAATTATGGAAATCTTTGCGACAGCTTTAAAGATCAAAGATGGGAAGCAAAAGAACGTCAGTTGGCAGAGGCAGCCGGGACAGAATCCTGGGGGATGTGGCACGGTCGCTGGCTCTAAGTGTGCGGCACACTTGAGCCGGGCACCCTTTGCCTGCACCTGTCCCAGCCACAGCCTGCTGGGCTCGTGGTCCACACGGCTGCCCTGTCCCGTCTGCCGTGAGCCCCACCCGCTGCTTTATTTCCCCGTTAAAAATTTGTCAATGGTTTTGCATAAGTAAGGAATGCTTCATCACCATCCTAATAATAGCCCAGATTTCACACTTTTTTTCAACTCTGCTTTGAAAAACAAGATTTTTTTTTAAAGCTGATTAGCATTGAGACTCCACCTTAATGGAAAGAACTTGCATGGCAGAACTCGACAGCCATCTGGGACCTGCTGGGTCCCACAAGTGTGTTCGTTGGTCGCCTTAGCAGAGAGAATGTCGTTGGTTAATGGCACCAGGGAGCAGTCCCAGGACTTGGAAAGACGGCCAGACCCTGGGTTCCTTTCACATTGTCCTGTGTATGGGGTTCACTTGTGAGTTGGAGCATTTGGCATTTCCCTGTAGTTAACGTTTTATGTTCTGAAGCTTTTTATATCCCAGCATGTCTCCTTTGTGTAGGTGGCTTTAAGAGCCGTCGCTGACAAAAGTGAGGGCACGAATTGTGAGGTGCTATCAATGCCCTCAGCAGTGTTCATGGAGAGAGGAGAGCCTGGGACCCCCACAGCCCCCCTTCCCTGCACCCCAGCGGCATCTGGGTGCCTCATTTGCCATCCACATAAGTGCACTGCACCCCGGTCAGTAAATGAGGAGTCCAGAGAGAGGGCTTGTGCCCATTGTTCCTGCTTCAGAAAATCCTTCCTGGCAGCCTCGGAGCTGAATGGAAAGAGAAGAGCGATCCTTCCAGCTCTTCTTGTGCATGTGCATTGTTCTGAGCATTTGTGCTTCCTCAGGTAATTTCACGTGGCTGCATGAGGAAGCTGCTAGTACCATCCCCTCTTACTGGTGAGGGAACCAGGGGCAGAGAGGTTAGGTAAGTTGCCCAGAGCCACCCAGCTCTCAAGAGGCAGAGCCTAACCGCTGTGCGGAAATGTCCTCGACGCACGGTTGATCTTACTTTGGCACAACAGGCGTACAAAAGCATCGATTTCTCTAATCCCCTCTGTCACCTGTGAGCTTCAAGGCGAGACCCGGAAAATTCGCGCAGTTCAAAGCGTCCAGAAGCAGAATCGAGAATCTTAGGGAGGCCTGATGAGATTAACAAGAGGATCTAGAAGTATCTAGAAGACTCCAGAAATACAGGGCTTTATCTCTCAGTTTTCCTGGCTTTCTTATTAGGTCCACTTCCCCCGGGCAGGGGTTTAGAGGGAAGAAATGCGTAGCGTTATGGAACACTCATTTGTATAAAGCAGAAGGTATTTTTATTTATTATTGGTCTCTTGTCCCTTTAGGAGAAGGAGTCTCGTAGATACACCATAAATGAACTTAAGATGTCCCTAACGTTGAAAATCTCAGGCCACAATTCCCTATTTCTTTTCTTTTAAGATTTTATTTATTTATTTACAGAGAGCTAGAGAGAGAGCAGGGGGGAGAGGGGCAGCGGGAGAGAAAGAATCTCCAGCAGACTCCATGCTGAGCGTGGAGCCTGACATGGGGCTCGATCTTACAACCCTGAGATCATGACCTGAGCTGAAATCAGGAGTCAGACGCTCACCCGACTGAGCCACCCAGATGCCCCTATAATTCCCTATTTCTATTTCCCTCGCTTTGCAGAGCAAATCGATCAGCTACAAGATAGGATAATGCTTATTGTTGAAAAGGAAAATGTGACTTGATGTTTAAAGCCGCAACATGCCCCAAATCCAAGGTGCAGGCAGCAGCTCGTCTTCCCGGGCTGTGTGGGCAGCTCTGTGGGGTCAGCTGGAACTCAGGACAGGTGTAGACGTGACCCTTTCTACTCGCTGCAACTGCAAACCAATAAGGAACACAGGATACCACCCCGTCCTCTATTCCCCTAACAACTAAGAAAATGCAATGGTTTGTTTTTTAAAACGATGCCATAAAAGCTTTGGATTAAGGATTAGGGATGAAGGGAGACCGATCTCAGGTGTAAAACCATTGTTGGAATGGAAATAGATTTTCCAGATCTGTTCAGCTATCCATTGGGTGAAAGCTGAACCAACAAAAAAATATTTTTTTTTTTTGTGAGTCAAAATACCTATGTTTTGGTTTCTTTGGTTTCTCTCACGGATCAAAAGCTGTGATTTTTTTTTTTTTTTTTTTTTTACCGGTAAAATTAACCATTTTCATACTGAAACAACCTAATTTGGCCAAAGTAAGAATTAAATCAATTAATTTATATCACTCAAGTATTTTCAAATCAAATGATGATGCTAAAAAATTAAAGTAAGCAGTCATCTGGGGTGATACTCTTTTGGGGTGTGTGTGTGCACATTTCATTTTAGGAGAATTCTACACATGCCCAAGATGCACAGTCTTTCTTTGGAAAACAATCTTTCCATGTCTCCTTTAGAAGTTACCAGTATATTACTTTACATGCGGGATATAAAAAGACTTTCTAAATAGTAGCTTATTCACTGCCGCTGCACTGCTATATACTAAGATTTGTAATCTAACTCAATTTAAATATTTATTATATTAAATCCATCAACTTAAACTTCTTACTAGTAGTTGTTATTCTTTAAATAAAAAAAAATTCTCCCTTTGTTCAAGGTTATGTGATAGGGTGTAGAACTTCGGTCATCTGGGTGGAGAAGCACCTTCCAAAGTCTGTGACCCCACGATTTTTCCAGAATAATTAAATGACAGCCATCACTCAGGTCATTTTTGTTAAGGAAGCAAAGTCAGTCCATCTCTTCAGACCACACTTACATCAGAACCTCAGTGACACGAACGGGAAGTTTTGTAAATTCCCTCAACTCTCAAGACTCATTTCCTCTATCATGGAGCACTGATGGGCAGGGCAGGCAAAAATGTGTGGTCCTTCCCCACAAATATTTTCCAAAATGGGATAACTGAATATAGTTTATACAGAGTATATGTAAACTAGATACACAGTGTGTGTGTGTGTGTACATGTGTGTGTGTCCAGAAACTTCTGGAAATGTATGCAGGTACAGGTGACAATCATGGCAAATTTCATGTTGGCCTAGCAGCCAAGGGGTCGCACAAAAACGCTCTTGGGTTTTCCCCTGTGAGCGCCCAGGTCCACGCGGACTCGGCCTCCCCTGGGCACCTGGGCCGGCCGCGGCCTGCTCTCTCCTTCGCGCTCCCTGCCGTCAGCCCACGCAGTGCTCCCAGGCTAGCACACGCACCACACTCCCCTGGGAGACCTGCTTGAATGCCGAGCGAGCCCCGAGTTTCCAATTCGAGAGGTGCGTGCAGGGCCCGAGAACGGACATTCCCGCCAGAGTCCCAGGTGAGGCTGCTGCTGGCCGTGTGTGTGCGCCCCACGTCCCCCGTGCCGACGAGAGCTGGCTTCTCCGTCAGACCCTGCAGGGAAAAGGTCCCCAAAGCCCACTCCTCCTCCTGCCATGCTGAGCACTCCCTCCAGGCATCCTGGGCCTATGACGGTGCCCAGAGAGCCCTGCCAGCAGGGGCGAGGGGCCATCCTACAGCAGGTGGGCAGGAGTCCCCGCCCTGCGCAGGTGGAGTCGCACCGAGTCAGAAATCTGGGGAGCTTTCTCCAGGGCCTGGCTACAAGCCACTACCTCCCCGTAGAACTTCTCCCAGGAACATCGGGGGGTTGGTGGCCAGCAGAGAGGCTGACTCCATTATCACTTCCCCCGTGGCATCCCGAGAACCAGCGTCAGAAGAAGCACATCACAGCTGACCTGCTTTTCATCCCTTGTCCCGCTCTTGAGAAGCAGAAACTTGTACAGATTGCGGCTTCACAGCGAGCCAGTGGGAGGATGCTCCCAGATGAACTCCCTGGCCTGGGGACCCCGGGTCAGCCGAGGGGGCCTTCTTTCTCGGGACCTCTGTCCACGTCTACAGTTTCTCCCAGGGTCTCAGCCGCCCCCAATCTATCCCATGTGCCCCAAACGCACAGCTCGGTCCCAGCCCCGCCGTGGCTGTCACATACCCATGACTTCAGCGCCATCTGCGTGCGGATATTCCGACCCCCCATGCCCAGGCCTGAGCACCTCTTCTTTCCTCCGGCCCCCCCACCCCCCCACCATGTCCATTCACCCAGGGGCGCCACGCGGACAGTTGGGGGTCATCTTGATGTTTCTCCCCTCACTGGGTCCCATCAGCACAGGCTACAAAATGCACCCTGAGCGTGTCCACCTCCCCTTCTCCGCGGCTGCACCCCTACTCCTGCCCCCAGCATCTCTCTTCTCGTGGTCCTGCAAGGTCCTCTCTAATCCATTATTTACTCAGCATTCTGGGTAACCTTTGAAAATGCATGCGGAAACCCTTCTCATTGCAATGCATGCAAACTGCCTTTAGGTTCTGCACCTTCCCTCCCTACTCCTGGTTAATTTCCAGGGAGGAAGCCCAGCTCCACCAGGAACCAGCTGTGTGACCTTGGGCAAATGGCTTAACCCCTCTGAGCCTTGGTGTTTTCATTTGTAAATGGGGATAATTTTGTGACGATTACACGAGTGAATGTTAGTAGAGCTCAGCAACAGAGCAAGCGTGAGTCCTCTGCAGGCCTCCCTGCTCAGCGCGCCCCACAGAAGAAAGAGGAAGAGTGGGAGACAGATCGGAGACCCGGGACCAGCTCTGACATGCCTGGTGCTGCGATGTGGACCAAGTCTCTACCTACCTGAGGCTTTTCCTGTTTTGTCTCTTAAGTGTAAACAAAAGGGCGCCTGGGTGGCTCAGTCGGTGAAGCGTCTGCCTTCGGCTCAGGTCGTGATCCCAGGGTCCTGGGATCGAGCTCCATGTCGGGCTCCCTGCTCAGCGGGGAGTCTTGCTTCTCCTTCTCCCTCTGCCCGTCCCCCTGCTTGTGCTCTTTCTCTCTCTCTCTCTCTTAAAAATAAATAAAATCTTAAATAAATGCAAACAAAATTATAAATGTTCAAGCTTCTTTTGAGGAATAACTGAATCAACATAGTCAAAGCACATTAGACAGTGAGTGTGTCCTGGTAGATGCTTCTGTGTGCGAATTCTTTAACCCGTCAAGACCACCCTGCGGGTAAAAGGACTCACTACTCTCAAAAACAGACCTTTCTCACATCCCCTCTGTACACGAACCTTCCTTTTTGTATAAGCCCTTAATGCTACAAGTACATGTACATCTGTACCACTTAATACACATGGATACGATCAGACAGCCTACGGGAATCTCCTGAGCCCCGAAAAAGGAGTTTTGTTGGTGGTACATGAACGAACAGGGTAGTCTCATCAGGGCCTGAAGGGCCGGGGTTCTGGCTGGGCCGGGGCCGGGCTGATGTTGACTCTGCTGTCAAGATGCCTGCAGGTGCGGGGCATGAGGGAGGCCACCCGAAAGTGTGGAGACTCTCCTCCACTTGGGCACCCCTGCTGCCCTGCGGTTCTGTGCACACCCCCTGGCCCCCCGGGTGCGGGGGAGAGCGGGATCCCAGGCACAGACAGTGCTGTGAGGCTTTCCTCTCCTCGACATCCTGCCGGGGCTCCCCAGCACCATCTGGACGCAGCGCCCACCCTGCCCTCCTGATCTTTGGGGCGCCAGCCCTCTCGGTTCCCTGGGCTTCATCCCCATGGCTCTTGTCACTCTCAGCAGCAGGGACAAGTGTCTGGGGCCACACCTGACCTTCTCTCCATCATCCCAGGGCTCTCCTTCGAAGACAGCCCACTTTTTCTCCTCCAGCTCACAAACCCACCACAGACCCACCCCGACAGAAACTGCTGCAGTAAGAAGCACCGTCTGAAACCCCGAGTCCCGGCCCGGCAGGTCCCCCAGGATGCGGGTGCAAGCATGGGTCAGCGTCCTCGTGCAGGCGTGAGGTGGACACATGCTGCTCTTCTAAGAGCTGAGCTCAACCTAGCCCACACTTTTATTTCTGTCTTTTGGGGCCTTCAGTAGCCTTTCCAAGTAATTTAGCTCCTGACCTCCATTCCCCTGTGCGCAGAGTCCTGGAGCAAAATCCCAGCCACCCAACTAGCTGCTCTGAACGAGATCTGTCTTTAGAAGAGGGGTGCCCACTGACTGGCAAGGTTTCCCACGCGTGTCCTCTCTCTTTGTTTTTCTGTTAATGAAAGTGTTGACTTAATAATTTAAGCATTTAAATTTCCTTTACAAACAAAGATACATGACTTAGGGAAAACAGTATAGGTTGGAATCGAAATGATAACAATGGCCCGGCTTCTAGCGCCGATCATCTCTATTATCTTGAAAAAGCCATTTATCTTTTTCTAATTCCCCAATTGTTCACATCTAATGACATAATTAAAGTTTATTATCTAATCAGATTCTGTGAGTATATACATATGCATATGGAAAGTATGAAAGGACTGTGTACTCGTGTGTATTTACGTGCGTTTATCTGTGCATCTGCACACCCACATCCACACCCGAACATGCTTCATAGCTTCTTACAAGAAGGCAGCTTATAAACAAGGAGGCTGGAGGAGGTGATAGTGAGGTCTTGTCCTGGGTGGACGTCATCCGTTTCTAGCCCTTAAAATACCCATTATCTTCATCCCTCCATCCAAGGCCACTGAGCAGCGAGAACTTGTGAGAAATGCAGATTCTCAGGGACTGTGGGGAAGACACTCTGCCTTCTGAGATGCAATCTGCCCTCTAGGGGATGCTTGAAATGCACTAAAAGGTGTGAGCCCCCTGGGTCTGAACGTTCCCAGGGAAGAACTGTAGGCTAGAGTCGGTAGGCAGAAGTGGACAAAGTAATCAGAGGGGAAAGGCGGGGTATTCTGCAGAGAACTTGGGTCACAGGTGGTAGGGACAGTGTCTGGGGGTGCAGCAGCGGCGGGCACAGGGGAGTGTTATTTAGGGTTGGAGGGAACTGGTGTGGTTGTGAGAATACAGAGCAGAAGCCCGAGCTGCAATAATAAAGCAGTAGCCCCATGCTCAGTGTCAGCTCGTTGTTCTCATGCTAAGAACTGCTGGCTTGAGAACCTTCCTCCTGCAGCAGATCCTAAAGGAGGCTAAGCATCCTCCGTCCTCAGCCATAGCTGTCTCTGACCGCCACAGCTATCTGCTGCACAAACCCGAGACGGAGAGCTATAGCTTCTCAGGCTGATCCTGCACATCTTCAGGCTCCTTGCAGCAACCCAAGATTCTCACGATTCCAGTCTCAATTCCCCCCTCAGTGGAGCAAAGGAGAATGTATATGTTCAGGAAAAGGAAAAAATTCCTGGAGTCTCAATGGGTTCCAGGTGGACTTGGCCAGAGAAAGTTGTTGGGGTGAGAATTAGCCTATGGAAACGACAAGGTGAGAACGCAGCATGGAGCGTCCATCTTCACCTCCCCGGCTGGTGCCAGCAATGCTAGTCAGCTATAACCTTGGCTGCATCCGCCGTGGCACATGGTGGCAAACTCGTCTGTGATAGACCAAGAGACTGGGTTTCCAAAACTAGTTGACAGCAACTCTGAGCAGACTGTGGTTGCCCGGGTGTGCCCTGGGCTGGGCGTAGTGGAAACGGAGCTTTGCAACGGGAGGGAGGAAACTTTTGGGGGGTGATGAATATGTCCATTTTCTTGATTATGCTGATGGTTTTACAGTTCATTCATAGGCCAAACTTAGCAAACGGTATACTTTAAAGATACCCAGGTTACTGTATCTCAGTCATACATAAAGCTCTTAAAAATTATATTACACTTATACCTTACTTTGTGGAATAAATGCATTCCTAGCAATCGAGTAAAATATATCCAACCAAAGAGAAAAACAGGTAAGAGTTTGAATAAGCACTTCATAAGAGAGAGTATCCAAATGTCCTGTATATGTATCTTCTTTGTAAATTGGAAGTAGAACTTACACTTGCAACATGATTTCATGGTCTGTCTGCCCCCAGTGGCTCTAGAAGTCCAGCAATGTCATTGGTTGGTGAAGCGTGGAGTACTGGGAGCTCCCGGGCACGCTCGTGGGGCATGCCAACTGCTGCAAACCCTTCTACACTGGCCAGATCAGCTGAAGTCGAGCATAAACCTGCCCCATGCTCCAGCAATTCACCTTCTAGGTATGTACCCAGCAAAACTCCACACATCCACAAAATGATGTGTGTAGTGGTGTTTCTACTCATTGTAAGAGGCACTTTTTGTGGAAACTACAATCTGGAATAAGTTTAAATGTTGTCAGCAGCAAAAGGAAAGGTAAACCCTGGGATATTCACACAGCATTTGGTTTCTTGTAACAAGTAACAAGTCCTTTCCCTTTAACACATATGAGAAAACTAAAGGTCACAAGCACAAAGAAACTTGCCCAAGGTCATGGGATAACAAGTGGTCAGGTTACGATACAAACTCCAACAGTCTGGCAGCAAACACACTTCACATTTCCAACATACTGCCTTAAAAAGGGAGGGCGTGTCAAGTGTTTCCAAGAAGAAGAATGTTGAAATTGTCAAAGTCTGTCCCTTTCTGTTACAACTTTCGCTATGTTTCATCATGTATGTTTCCACCCCAAACTGAGCAGAAAGCAAACAGTGCTAGAACCATTGTCTAGCCTTGTGGGAAAATATGCATTTGGATTCAAACTTGTTTCTCCATAAAAATATATAAAAATAAACTCCACAAGGATTACCAATTGAAATGTGGATTTCACAACTTTCAATTACTCCGAAGAACATCAGAAGAATATCGGAGTAATGTGGAATTTCATTAAAAAGACTTAGAAAGGGAAGAAAAATAAAGGAAACGATTGACTCAAGCACGTTAAACTTTAAAATTGCTGTTTGTTAAAACAACATAAAAATAAAGACAGCCTGGAAGAAAATATTTTCCCTGCACTAAACCAAAGTTTTACAGTGAATACATAACATAATTTCAAAAAGTAAATAAGATCTTTTAAAAAGAAACAACATGTGCAAATAACCTGAGTCAATTCACAAGAAAAGCAAATGACTAGTAAAAAGATATTTTTGAAAAGTTCAGCCTCATTGGTGATTGATGAAATGAGCATTTAAATAACCAGGCACCCTTTCTCACTCATCTGACTGAAACCAATGAAAAATCAGAGAATGCCAGGTGGTGTCAGAGAGGATGTGGAACCACCCGAACTCCTACACACCCCACACAGGCCAAGCACCTGGCCCCATCGGGCAGAACTAAGGATGTGCAGCCCGGCAACGTCACCCCTGCCGTGTACCTAGATGCTCATGCTCGTTGACGAGGCGCCATATATAAAACATGTTCACACAGTCGTTGTTCGAGATAGCAAAAAGCAATAAATGCACACAATCTAAATGCGAAGGGAGGAGTATTATTCAGAAGCGCAAGTGAACTGTCCACTCCTCATTGCAGGGGGATCTCACGGATGCAAAGGCAAGTGAGCAAAGAAAGTCAGAAAGGAATGTACACAGGATGATATCACTTATGCGGTGTTGGAAGCGGGGAAGGGTCCCAGCATTCGGGAGGTCCCAGCGCTCGGGTGAACAGGAGCGTGGCAGGGCGACGAATACCAAGCTCAGGAGCTCACAGGTGACCGGGCAGGAGGACGGGGAAGAGCCCCCAGGCATCTGCACGGTCCGCCTCCAGACCTGGCAGGTCGGCCAGCAGCCCAGCCGGGGGGACACCAAGCGCCTTCTGCGCTCTGGGCTACGGTGCAATCTCGGCTGCTGAGGCAGACGGCGGGGAAGGACGCAAAGTAATTGGGGCCGTGTCCCTTGCCCCGAGAGCCGGGTGGCCCAGGAGGCACGGGGAGTGGCGGCTGAGGCAGCATGGCGGCTGTAGCGCTCTAAGGAATGGGAATGGGGTGCATGGATGGGACGGGTAAAGTGGAGTGAGGGGCAGGGGTGGAAGGGGTGTCGGGTCAAGGCAAGGCTGCAAAGCGGGGGATGCCCCCGCAGGGGAGGGGAAAGCAGACTCTCTCTCAGCAAACGTCGCGTGCCAGCCGCAGGCCTCTCTCCCTGTTGTGTGAACGTTCGCCCGAAGCCCCCCAACCTAACGTGCTATCGGAAACCTCAGCCCTGGGGTGCAGAGGTGTCCAGGGGCAGCCCGGGCCACGGACGGAGGTGGACAGTCACCTCGCTGGGGGGAAAACCACGCAGTAGCTCATCCTCCCGGGCACCGTTAGGGGTGCCTGCAGGCCCCTGGAAGCAGGCTGCGCCCCTCCAACCCCCCCGCCAGGTGCCGTCCAGGAGGAGGCCGTGCTGGGGCACCGGCTGTGTGATTCCTGTCTCCTTCCAGGAAGATCATTTCACTTTCTTAGTGATTATTTCTTTGCTTTCATCCTGGGGCTCAGTTCACTGCTGCACCTGCACGCAGGGTGAGCTATCCTTTTGCAGAGAGCTCATTAATCGTTTTGGCTTTTGCGCTTCTCTGCATCCCCATTCTCCCTCCGTACCCCTTCCCCCTGGCCCTGGGAGTCAGCACAGGGAGAAACCACCCCCTCCCGTGACAGAGTCTGTCCGCACGGGTCACCCAGGCCTGTCTCCCCGCCCTGCAGCCAACACTCACTCTTGAGACTCTGGTCTCCCCTGCTCTCCCTTTGTCCTCGCTTACTGCGGATCATTTCATGTGCCCAGACTTTCGGTCAGGCGTTATTCTGGATGTCTCTGTCAGGGCATTTCTGGATGGGATTAACAGTTAAATCAGTAAACTGCGTAAAGCAGATCATTCTCCCTAACGTGGGTGGGCCTCATCTGAGGAATTGACCGTCTCCCAAGAAAAAGGGGATTCCTCCCTCTCTGCCTGCCTTCCTAGGAGGACAGCAGCTTCCCCCTGCCTTCAGACGCCAACAGAGGCTGTGAGTCTTTTTGGGTCCAGAGCCTGCTGGCCTTCAGATGGTAGCCTTCTGCTGGCTGTCCCGGGCCCCCGGCTTGCCCAGTGCATACCTCAGGCTGGTCAGCCTCTATAAGCACACGAGCCAATTCCTTACAATACACACGCGCACACACACACAAACACACACACAAGAGCATGCACACACCCACACACGTGCGCGCGGGCGCACACCCCTGCTGGTTCTAGTTCGCTGGAAGACCCTAATACAGTAAGATTTTTGGAGAGACATGTTTGGGTAAAAGCAGCCTATTCTGTCATGTGGAACCAAAAGGAAGCCTTATCGGTTCCATCACCCCCAAAGCCTGTATCTGGAAAGAAAGGAGGACACAGCCTAACTCTTTCAGAGAAGGCAAATGGCCCATGGTCATCGTGGTGGTGACCGGATGGGCAGAGTGACGACGGAGGGAACCTCCATCCAGCAGAGAGACGTGTCCCACCCAGCCATCACTGGTTTTCGGATATTCTCCTTAGGAACACGTTGCTGGGAGGAAGGATTCTTGGAATCGAACTTGGCATTGATTGACTTCTGTCCCCGGGTTTGCTGGGGGATGAGGGGCAGAAGTCACCTGCACGTGGAGGAACCTGGGGCAATGGTACCGTGAGGAAGAGCCAGATCCAGGAGCAGATGGTGCCGGGCATCTCCTCGGCCAGTCGTAGAAGCCTTGCCGTTTCCAGGGAGCCGCGGAGGGTTTCTGAGTTGGGGAGGGTCGCCTGCAGCCCGTTTCTTGTTCAAACAGCCAAGGGTGAGTGCGGTCTGGGGAAACGAAGTGAAGGAGAAATCCTTGCCCTTAAATAATGAATTACTTCATCTTCCTTCCCCCAAATTGGTTTATTATCTCAAATGGAACTCCTTCAATACTCATTACCCTGTGCCTAAGTGACATTTAAATAAATGTCTTGTGGCCTCCTGCTTTGCTTCTTTGTTCTGTGGGAGCCTCTCCTGCATGCAGGATTGAGAGACATGTGGAAACCATCCTGTTAAAAAGGACGCAGCTGGGCAGCAAGTCATTTATCATTCCTTTGTCCTCTTGTTTCCGGGGTAATGGCAGCCTGAACTTGGTTGTGTCAGCAAAAATGACTGGCGAACGGAAAATGTCTTTCCCCGTATTTTGCTACATCAAGACAAGTTAGAATTGTTTTCCATTGGGAGAGACAGTCCCAGAGAGAGCACCCATCCCGCACCTGCCTCTGCTGACACGTTCTTGAAGCTCAGTATTTGTAACACAGCTATTTTTTTGCAAGTCATGTATTATATGGCATTAAACCTCACATGATACTGCCGTTGATATATTTTTTTCGAGTTACCTAGAACATTGGGATTGGGAGTCTCTCTCCCTTAGCTCACAGACGATGGGATTAAAAAATACGGAATTAGCCTTAAAAAGTAAGAATGCTTCTAAGAAAGGAGGAAATGAAGGGAATATACAAACAGGGCAATTTGGGGGAAAGAAAAACAGAGAAGAACATAATTTTAAATTTGACCAAGTCTTACTTGAGTCAAATAGGTGGCAACTGCCAAGGTTTGCATATATAAACCTACAGGAAACTTAACAGTGAATATCCGTATTCGTGTGTCTCCTGGAAGCTCTTCGACTTCTCCGTCCTCAACGCGATGCCTGTGGGCCGCCTTCTGGGCTGGCTCTCTGCCTTGTGCTCCTTCCAGTATGACGTGCGTAAGCTTGTAAGCGTCAGATTTGTAATTAACCCTGTCTGAGCTTAGAAAATTATAATTCAAGGCAAATGGGTGAGTGTCCCTCAAACGCAGGGACCAAAACACATCAGCTTCTGAAGGTGCGGCTAATTCCAGCAAGCAGGACCCTCCCTCGTGGGAGGGATTGCCAAACAGGGACCCGCAGTCCTGCAAGGAACTGAGGCTCCACAAAGACCAGAAAGCAATAAAAGGGAGAAATTTTTACATTAAAACTTGTGGCAACTGTACTCCCGGGAAATGTATTATCTTAGATGCCTTCCTTACTAAAAAAGAAAGGTTAAGAATAAAGGAACTTGGTACTTATCTAAAGAATATAGAAATATGGAAATAAAAAATTAGAGGAAAAATAGAACTAGGGAGAGAGATTTCATAAAGACAAAAGCTGAAATTAATGAATTTAAAATAAAGAATGGGGTCCGTTGAGCTGAAAGTGAGGTGTTTGCTTTTTCCCTCCTATGACATGATGATGATGTTCCTTCAAAATTTTTTGGTTGTTTTTAATGAAAAGTAGTTTCTTTAAAACAACAACAACAACAACAAGATGGTGACATCCTCATGAGCCTGTTAAGTGAATGTTGCATGAGATTGGAAAAGGAAGAAGGCACCCATACAAGGGGATCAGTAGAATTATGAGAGAATGGTCCATGTAATTCCGCGGTGATGCACGGACAACGTCCTATCGAAATGTCAATCAGAAGAACAAACTATAATAATTTTCATAGAGGGATCAGAAGCAGGGTGCAAGCTCATCACGTTTTCAACAAGACATGATGCACACATGACTTCAAACTTAATTCTACCTGATCTTAAAATGCTTGATCATTCCAGCAATACTGAAAGTATTCCAGAGCACAGGATAAAAAAACGAAGTTGCAAAGTCAATTTATTTGAGAAGTATCGTTGCCAGTTCTCTTATAATAATACAGTTTCAAAAAGAAATATGTCAATCCTAGTTTTGAATAAAACGTTGAAAAATAGAACTTAGCAGCGTCCTTAAAAGCACTTCAAAAGCGCTTCAGGAATAATCAATTACAGAAGGACGGTTCAAAAACAGTAAAATGTTGACATTCAATTAAGACAGAAAAATCATGTGAGTGTGTCGAGGCTAAAAGGTAACATTTAGCAATCATCCGTAATAACCGTAATAAAAGTTACAGGCAAAATGAGAATAGCGATCCAGTGCAAAGGCTAGATTGATGGGATGTTTAATGTTTCCCTTGAAAGTCACTGCATCAGTGCAAGCAAGCCGCCTTCGCTTTCCAAATGGTGACCGTCGCACCTGAAAAATGGGTGTCCTTGGCTCTAGCGTATCTTCTTCTCCCATTGACCAGGGTGACCTCCTAGATCTGTAGATCACGTCACACACCTCCCCCGTTCAAAAGCCCCCAAGGAAGACCCGTGAGAGGAGGCTGGAGACACAGGCTGGCGGAGATGGCAGGGCACAGAACACAGCCTGGGTGGCCCGCTAGCCTTGGAAGGACGATGCTCAGCTTCCCCAGGAGGTCAAATTATAGCACGAAGGATGGGTCACTGCCCCTCAGAATAGCAGACCTAAAGTGACCAGGACAGGTATAGATAAAGAGCGGAGTGATGCTCCTTCACGGCCGGGGACGCAGTGCTGGGGAGACCATCAGTAAAAAGCTGAACAGTTTCCGTGATTTGCTGCTACATTAAAGAGACAATTGTAGAGAAGTAATCTTCTTTCATTTTTAATTGATTTCCTCTTGTAAAATAATTATTTGAAAAATTGGATCTGTCCTCCATATGTATGCACACATCTCTGTATATCCGTTTGTGTATAATTAGGTGAACAACGAGAGAAGTATGAAAAGATACTCACCAGGTTATTAATTTTGCAATTCATACAGAGCACTAACTGGTAGTCACTGGGCTGGGAGGGGGTGTGGGAGTAGGTGAAATGGGCAAAGGAAATTAAGAAGTATATTTGTAACTTCTAGTTACAAATAAAAAATGGGGATGAAAATTACAGCATAAGGAATATAATCAATATAACCAATAATATTGTAATAACTTTGCATGGTGACAGATGGTAACTAGAGTTATCACAGTGAGCATTTTGTCATGGATATAATTGTCAAATCACTGTGTTATACACTTGAAATTAATGTAATAATAAGATAATTTGTGTGTCCGCATATTTCAATTAAAAAAAAAAAGGAAACAGCGCTTGTTTTTCACAGAAATGACTGATTCTCAGATTCGGGAAGGAAGGACAAGAAGCTAAAGCCTCATTTGGTGCAAGAACATGGTGAAAGGCTGCCCCCCAAAGCTCAGGATGACAAGGATGTGCCAGAGGGCCTTTCAGCTACTGCAGGAGCTCTCAACTGCCAAAGCCAGAGCAGCATGAACAATAAAGTAAAATAAAGTCGTGTTGGATTATAACCCAAAGTATATGATGACTATCAGCGAGCGTACACCTATGCAAATAATATAATGAGAAGACACAAGTGTCCTGGGTAGAAGAATACCGACGATTTGCAGAGATCTTCTACTCTCACGGAGGTGGAGGGTATCTCCCCGAGCTGCAGGAATGCGCTGCGCACCAGACGTCCCTACAAGAGTACAGCATGGGAAGTGGGAACAAGAGTCCCTTTACGGCACAGAAGTCAGACACACAGTATCTCAGCTGGGTGACCAGCAGCACCACCGGTGAGAGTGAGTCATGCGGAGAGTACGTACCCTTGATGTGACCGAAAGACAATCTACCACTTTGTTCTTTTGTCCCAAATCCGTCATCCTAGTCTACACAGGAAAAAAAGACGAATCCAAATGGAAGCATATTTTAGGAAACACCAACCAGTGCTCCTCGAAACTACCAAGTCCTTCAAAAGCAGCAAAACCTGGAGAATCTGTCCTAGCCCATGGAGGCTAGGTAGCAGTAGGGACTGGGGGCCGTGTAGGATGAGGGACAGCGTGTTAGCGGAGCAGAGTGCGGGAACGGGGCCCACGGGACTCTCTGCCCCATATGGCGATTGTTCTAGAAATGTGCACCTGCTCAAAAAAGTTCAGTAAAATTTTAAAATTTATATATGCATTACACGTATATGCACATATCTACATATACTTACTAGCATATAACTATGTGAGCAGAGAAAGTCAGGAAAGGATACCTGGCAGTTTATTAATTTAGTGTTGGTTCAGGGAAGGGGTGAGAAGGAGGGAAGATAGCATGGTAAGCAAGTAAAACAAATTTTAACCTGTATGTTTCCCAACAATGTAAGTGACATGTTATTTGGAAGCATAGACTTCTTCTCATTTATTATTATGTTAACACCACTGATATTGTGAGAACATATATATATATATATGTAATAAATACATAGTATATATACTATGTATAAATGTGTGAATATATAGCATAAGAATATATCAATATATAGAATATATGGTATAAATCTATCTATCTCTATATATAAACACACATACAGGATATAAATTATGTGTATGCCTGTTGTCCTGGGGCAGAGAAATTCCAGAAAAGTATAACTTTTTTCCTTATACTTGCATTGCTCCAACTTTTGTGTACTGCTAACGATTTCTGCCCAGGTCATGAGAGAAAGTGGGAAAGGAACAACAAAGGGCTTCCCCGCTGTGGGGGCTGCTCTACCAACAGGTCGGGCGCAGGGCCCCTCCACGACTGGAGTGGAGGGCCGACCCCCGAACTGCGAGATCCGAAGCTGGTACTAGGATCCCAATGCACCTGCTTAGGTCAGAGGCAGAACCAGAAACCCGTTCCCTTGGAGGTTTCCACCATACTAACACCTTGTGTACATCCCTTCCTCAGAGTTCCTGATGTGTGTGTACCAAACACGCCCCTCCTGCCCGGGGTGGGCTGGGCGAACATCCCTTCCTTGTGCGTCACTCCTGCCACACGCCCTGTTCTGAGTTCCCTTTTGTATGTTGTCACTGGTGAATAAACCCTTCTCCCGTGATTACACATTGGAAGGTGTGACGGTTTTCTGTGTCAACAGGACTAAGCTATGGGGTGTGCAGTCAGCTTGGACGACCTGACTCCTGGGTGTGCCCGTGAGGCTGTTTCAGAAGAGATTACGTTTGGATCAGTCGACTGAGTAAAGAAGGTCATCGGTGCCAAGGTAGGTGGCGTCATCCATCCTCGAGGGCCTGACTAGAGGAAAGGCGAATCTGCTCCCTGCTTGAGCGGGAGCCTCCCTCTTCTGCCCTTGGCCATGTGCACTCGGGGTTCTTGAGCTTTCGGATCTAGCATGGGACTTACACCACCACCCTCCCTGGGTCTCAGGACTCGGGCTTTGGACTGGACCTACACTGCCAGCCCCGCTGAGCCTCCGGCGTGCAGATGGTAGATGGTGGGACCTCAGCCTCCAGGACCATGCAAGCCAGTCCCTCGTGATAAACCCCTCTCTAGACCTACATACATGCTGTTGCTTCTGTTCACCTGGATAACCTGCCTGATACAGAGGGGTAGCCCAGTTTTCCAGAACTATATGCCAACGCCCCCATGGCCCAGGTGGGGACGCTCCAGCTTCCCTCTCCCAGCCCAAGCCGCGCCCCTGACATAGCCCCACTGTCAGACAAATGTCTCAGACCCTTGTTCTTTGTCTCTGTCCCCTGTGCCCACAGCGTCCAACCCACGGCCTCCCCAGGTCTGCCCCCAGAGCCCTCCTTTCCGTTCTGGCTGGGGAAACCAGGAGACACCTCAAGGAGACGTGTGTGCAACAACCCCAGGTCTAACAAGGGGTTCGAAGGAGGGAAGGAGTATTTAAGGAGGTGACGCTGAGTTGGGTGTTGAGCGAGGAGAAGGAAGGGAGCGGAGATCCGGGGCCAGGTCTTCCACATGAAGGGAAGAGCGTGCCTGGCACATCGAGGAGGCAGATGGGGCAAGTGTGGCTGGGGGCTGGCAGCTGGGGGGAGAGCGGAGGGAGTAGATTCCCGGATGCCGGCCGAGGGAGATGGATCCTGGCTGTGGATGCGTGCGGGCTCTCCGTGTAAGCAGGGACTGACTGCCCCTCACTTATGTCTTTGAAAGGCCACCATGGGATTGATGGACAGTAAAGGGTGAGTAGAGGTAGAAACACGGTGAGCAAGCATTTATAAAATATATAAAGTACCTGGAGGTTCTTCACCCCCTCCCACAGAGAGGTGGGGCCTGCGTCCCCTCCCCTGGAATCAGGTGGGCTTGGGGTCACTTCTAGAATCCTGTGCAAGTGACACCGGGTGACTTCTGAAGACAGGCCATGGAAAGCCACGAAACCTTGGCCTGGCTGTCTCGGAAAACTCACCTTTAAGCAGCTTCCTCCTCGGGATCCCCCCTCTTGGAGCGAGTCAGGGTGCTCTGAGAAGCCGGAGTCAAGCAGAGACACCACCAGCACCCACGGTCACAGCCCAGACTCCAGACCTGTGAGCCGCTGGCAAGCTTGCCCCAGCTGAGGCCCGGAGGTCGCACGGCAGACAAGTTCACCTCCGGGGTCCTGTGAAGTCTGAGTCCCAGGTCCATGACATGCTACAGGGGTGGAAGTTTGGTGCCCCTGAGTGTGGACTGGTTTGTTTCACTGTGATAATGACAGCATGTCTCGTCAAAGGCACGAACTACAGATGATTGTGACCTGGATTGGGCCCAATGTGCCCAAAGCTGGTCACAGATTTTGGGATCTAGCAAAACATCCTGATGCCGGATTTTCAGGAAGAGGAATCAGGCACTCCCAATTCTCTGGTCTGAACAGTAAGTGCTGTGCCATTTCCTGAGGAAGGGAAGGCCCTGAATCGCAGAGGGTCTATGGAGGGGGAGCCTGATACTCTTGGCTTGTGCTCACGGCCCTTGCTAAGTTTGAGATGCATAATAAGTGGAATTGGAGATGACACGTGGACAGTGAGTGCTTGAGCCTGGGGCCCAGCAAGTGGTCAGGACTAGGCTATTAATGCCATCAGAGGACATGAGGCATTGCACACTGTGAGGAGAGGTGAGCTCGCCCCGGGAGGGTATGGTGGAGCCTGGGAGACAAGCGTCCAGAGATTATAATGGGGGGCCTGTGAGGCAGGTGTAAACCAGCGCATCACAAATGCGTGTGCCCCGAGGAGGAGGAGGGAGGGAGGTCAGCCTTCTGCAGATGTTAGACAGCAAGTAAGATGCACGCTGAGAAGTCACCACTGGCCTTGACGAGATCACCGCCGTGGGTGGCGTCACAGGAATCCTGGTGGAGGAGTCTCAGGGCCCGAATAAGGCCGGGGATTAGAGAGAGAAGAGTAGATGAAGGGCCCATAGTCCACAGCATCCAGGGGAAATATCACTGGAAAGAGGTTTCTCGTGAGGAGCTAGGATGGGGTGAGTGCTGAATGCGAGCCAGGGGCCAGGGGAGGACGTGGGGTTGCTGTCACTGTGCCAGGTGGGAAGGGCTGGACCGGCCGCAGCTTCCTCCGAGCAGAACTAACGAGCATGGGTGTGCGGTCCTCCTGTGCCAAGCCAGCCGCGGATCTCTCTCCTGCAGGGTTTGCTCTGGGGCCTGGCCGCAGGGACACACAGCTGGTGGGCACCCTCCTCTGTGGTCGGGGCCTCTTCAGGATGGAGCGTGAGCCCCGTCGGAGGCCCGCCCCTCCTCTGCAGACCCCCAGCTCTCCTCTGCTAGCGGAGAGAGTGAAGCCCTCCCCAGCTCTCTCCCCGCAGCTGGGGGGAGAATTCAGGGCTCCAGGGCCGTGTGCTGCCAGCAGGCCTGCCCTGATGTTGAACGACTTCCTAAAACTGGGGGGCAGGGTGCGGCATGGAGCTGTGCTCAGACTGCAGGACTACCCAGAATTCCCAAGGGGTCTTCCCACAACTCATGGATCTTTTGCTTTTGCATTCATACTCGCTAAGGAGCAGCTAGTCTGCTAGAATTACCTCAAAGGCACCCTCTCCAAGTGCCCGTGCCTCCCTACTCTTAGCAGTCACCCCCAAACCCTCTGCCACCTCTTCACAGCATGCATCCCATCCCCCGTTGCCGCACCACCGTCAAGGCAGCTGAACACGACCAAGTAGATGAAGGGCCCATAGTCCACAGCATCCCCACAGGGGAATGCTGTGCAGAGCCAGTCCCCCCAAGCCCGTCAGCACTGGAGGCCCCCCATAACCCACCCCCTGAGCGGAGGCCCTGCTTGGAGCCATAAACCATCTGGCTGTTTCCACCTGCGCCTCCCTGTCTGTCCTCGGCTCCCCTTCCTTACCTCCCACCTCCCAGATCAGGGTTTTCTTCTTGCAGCACGGAGGCTCCTTTATATCACATCCTGACTTCTTTCCTCCTCAGGGCTTAGGAGAAACTCCAGATTCAGCCCTACGGGCTTGGCTTTCAAGATGAAAAGTCAGCTGTTACAGTTAGAAATCCCTTTTTTCTGTCTCAAAACTTGAATTTTACCTGTCTAGGAACTCCAGAAAATCAGCTTCCAGATTTAAGGTTCATCAAAGACCTCTTTTTTTTCCAGGTGATCACCAGCCATTCCTTGAAGGAAACCATCCTTAGGGTCAATGGATTGGGACCAACAGAATGCAAATTTTTTGATTGTGTTTTATTTGAAAAATCTTTCAAAGATGCATCATCACACCAGGTTTTACCAGGCACTACATGTCACAAATTCTATAGTTTCACACGCTGTCAAACAATGTGTAGCTTTAGTTGTTGTAAAAAGAAATCTTTCATGTTGCTGAACCTGAAGGGGCGCGGTGGGAAGGACGCAGCATTCCCATGAGCCCTGAGCCACCAGGTGAGCACACTGTCACCCCAGGTGAGGAGAGCCAAATACCACAGGTAAGAGCCTGGACCCAACAGGTCCACCAAGGAGTCTGAGTCAGTGATGGAGGCATTAGCCCTGGCCTGAGCAATAGTAACTAGCCCCATCAAGTGGGTTGTCATCCTTGAAACAAAGTTATCAGACCCCCTGCCTGGCGGGGGGAGGGGGGCTGTGGAGAAACTTCTCATTATTTGACTGCATATGACTGTGTTTGTGGTTTTAGTACCATTTTTCAAATGCTTGCAATCTTTTCCGGCATCCATGTGGAAAACATTGGCCTCTGGGAAAGAAACAGGGTAGCTGGCCATCTGAAATGTGTTTTGTCTTAAGTCCTGAAAATGAAATTATTATAGTTATCAGGCTATGTTTCTATATATTGTCTGTATTTCTATGAAAATGGTGACTAAAACTGAAAGATACTAGAAGCCAAACAAGCATGTATGACTCTGTGTGTGTGTGTGCCATTATGTATCTGTGCATGTGCATCATGTATGTATATCTGTGCATACGCATCATTACACATGTGATCTGTACAGGCATGTGCATCATCATGCATGTGTGTCTGTGCATGTGCATCATGTATGTGTATCTGTGCATGTGCATCATTATGCATGTGTGTCTGTGTATGTGCATCATGTATGCGTGTCTGTGCATGTGCATCATGTATGTATATCTGTGCATGTGCATCATGTTGTGTATCTGTGCATGTGCATCATTATGCATGTGATCTGTACAGGCATGTGCATCATTATGTGTGTGTGTCTGTGCATATGCATCGTGTATGTGTATCTGTGCATGTGCATCATTATGCGTGTGTGTCTGTTCATATGCATCATGTATGTCTGTCTGTGCATGTGCACCATGTATGTGTGTCTGTGCATCATGTATGTGTATCTGTGCATGTGCATCCTTATGCATGTGTGTCTGTACAGGCATGTGCATCACGTATGTGTATCTGTTCATATGCATCATGTATGTGCATCTGTGCATGTGCATCATTATGCATGTGTATCTGTGCATATGCATCATGTATGTGTATCTGTGCATATGCATCATGTATGTGTATCTGTGCATACACATCATTATGCGTGTGTATACGTGCATGTGCATCACGTATGTGTATTTGTGCACGTGCATCATTATGCATGTGATCTGTACAGGCATGTGCATCATTATACATCTGTATCTGCGCATATGCATCATGTATGTGTATCTGTTCATCTGCATCATGTATGTGTATCTATGCATACGCATCATTATGTGTGTCTGTCTGTGCATGTGCATCATATATGTGTATCCATGCATGCACATCATTATGCATGTGATCTGTACAGGCATGTGCATCATTATGCATGTGTATCTGTGCATATGCATCATGTATGTGGGTGCATCATGTATGTGTATCTGTGCATGTGCATCATGTATGTGTACCTGTACATATGCATCATGTATGTGTATCTGTGCATGTGTATCATTATGCATGTGATCTGTACAAGCGTGTGTATCATTATGCATGTGTGTCTACATGTGCATCATGTATGTGTGTCTGTGCATGTGCATCATGTATGTGTGTCTGTGCATGTGCATCATCATGCGTGTCTGTGCATATGCATCATGTATGTGTATCTGTGCATGTGGATCATTATGCATGTATATCTGTGTGGGGGGTAGTTTGTACATATGGAATGATTTCAGGAATTGCCTTTCTGATACAAATGCACTGAGAGCTTTATACAAAGCAAAGTAATTGGAAACTGAGCAAGGTCTTTTGTCTGACTACCAATATAGGAAACTACTATTGCTTATTCCTGTTTCATGAGGTTCCTGTTTATGGATTAAAATTCACTTTGAAAATATGACCAATGACAATAAAAGCATTCAGGTGGAGGGTTGTTCTCAGTCTGTACACGGCATGCATAGTGCTTATGCACTCCTTTCTTGGGGTCAGAAGGAAATAAGAAGACTTTAATAGTGAGCACTGATCATTAATCAGAAGCCTCCCCAAAGCCTCTATTTTTAGAAGGCTTTCCCAAATTAGATAGCAGTCTTCTTTGGTAGATTTGAAGAGTCCAGGATTGATTGCTGCACTCAATGAAGTGGGGAATGGCTGGCAAGATCTCAGGTATATTAAAATGGGGCAGGTGCCCGGTGCCTCGGGCTGTTCAGAGTCATGTGGACTCTGCACAGAGGCCCCTGATCTGAGTCAGATACAAGTTTTCCAGTTCACTGGCTGCACCTTCCAAATTAGAAAGGCTTGACTTGGAAAGCATCCTGACAGAGGTCCTCATTCACGTGCGCTCTACTTGGATGCTGCCGGTGGGGAGTGGGGAAAGCTGTAGGCATTTGGGGTGAGAATGAGCATGCATGGCTGCTGAGTGTCTAAGTAAGCTGCCCCAGACTGAGCCGCCCTTTGCAGCTTCCTGGCTCCTTAGGGGACTGTACCCCAGGAGCCTCACGCACGTCACCAGCTCCTGGGCTTCACCGCAGGTGCTGGAACAAGATGAGACTTTGGGGGTCTCAGTGGGCTGTGAATCACTGGGGCCAGAGGGAAACCGCAGCAGATCACTTGCCTTGATGGCCGCAGGGGGGATCATGCCTCCCTATGTCCACCTCCCTTTGTTAGGTGATTTTGGGGCCGCTCCTTCTGAGAGCTGGGGACTGTTTCCCATCCCTGAATCAGCACCTTGCTTTAACCAACAGGGTCTGGTGGGAGTGACCACATGTGGTCCCAAGGTAGGCTCTAAGTGGCCTCGACCCGCCCAGGTGGGCATCAGAGAGCCCTTTCAGCAGCACGCTGAAAGCCAAGGGTGAAGGGCTGGGGGAAAGTGGCCCAGCCGGCACCCCCCTCCCCTGCTGGCTTTTTGGAGCCCCTGTAGCCCCAGCCATGCCTCTAGCCGCCTGTAGCCCAGTGAGGGACCAGTCAGGACCACCAGAAGAAAGGCCAGCAAACCACAGACTCATAAACAGTCACATGCCATTGTCTTAGGCCATGAAACTTTGGGTGTTTTTGCTATGCAGCAATTGATAGCAGATACAGAAGCTGGCCATTTGAAGCATAGAGACAGCTTTGAAGAAAGGTCATAGCTTTCTGCAAGTGAGCAAATTGTGACTTTTCTGGAGCCAAAGACCTAGTTAGGAAGAACAGCCAGGCTGAAGACCTGCTTTTTCCACTGCGAGTTTGGGGACCTTATGAAAATCACCCCATTTCTCTGAATTTTTCCTCTCTTTATAAAACAGCAATGACAATAAAACTATACCTGGTATTCATATCGAACACAATGAACAAATTAAATTTGTAAATTTGTGTTGCCCTATTGCTGTGTAAGACTTCATGTAACTCCTCACTGGCCTTGTAGTTTTTCCTTCTATTTCCTTCTTACTAGAATCAGAGGAACACTTCTGACAATAAATCAATGTTAATTTGAGAAAAGCGAGGGAAGATGTTCTAAGTTAGGAGATATTTGAATTATTGAAGAATTTTATAGAAATAGTGTGAGGATACAGAGAGTAGATGTTAAGAAAGTTAATATAAGTTTTGGCTTAAGTTAAAAAAAATCCTTTTAACATTTAGCTGTGTCCATACATGGAATGAACTGCCCCCGTGTAAGGTCGAAGGCTCCTCACCTCAAGGCGGACTGTCCTAACATTTGCACGCAGTGGGCCAGAGCACAAACAGTGGCCCACAAGGTGTATTTTTGTACTTAAATATTTAAAAGAAATACATCAAGTTGACAAACTATTAAGTAAAACATATTCTGTCCTCCTACCTTGAAAAATAAACCCCTGTATGCTTCTAGATTCGCATTTAGAGTGTGAAATTCTTTTGGGTTCCACTCAGTGGTTTTTTGGCTCAGAGAGTGTCACGGGCCCCCACTCCTACCTGTGTCCCTAGTAGAAAACTAATCTCTCTGAACCCGTGTTTTGTCTCCCAGATACGGAAGGATCTTTCATTCACCATTCCTAATCTTGCACACAAATGAAACATTTCAATACCAAGAGCCCAGATTCATGCAGATTCTTGGCTGGGCTCTGTGGTTGGTAGTACCGTAGGCTGGGATCAGAGGCTGCTCATGGTCACTCTCTTCAGGCTCCCTGGTGATGTGGGTCCAGAGTATACGCTTCAGAGCTGGGCCGTTCCCCACTAGGTGGGCCATAGGATGGACTCTGTGGCCGTTGGACATCTCTGACTCCTCTTCCTGGAGGGGCAGACTTGGAGGCTCTGCTGGGCGGTTGTTTGGGCTGTGTTTGTGGCCCAGGTGGGCTGTAGGGTGTGCCGTGTAGCTGCAGGGGTTCCGTGTGGCCATGTTTCCCAGAGGGGCGAGACAGAAATCTATCCTCTGGGGTTCAGTGGGAGTGCAAATGTGCCCCCCTGCCTGGGCTGGGCTGGAAGATGGGCTCCATACCAGTAGGGGCCACTGGCTGAGGATTCAAATCAGGCAGAACTAGCAACCGAGCTCTCTGGCCAGTCGGGGCCACCAGCCCAGCTGCGCAGATGGGCTGACCTGCTGGCTGGGATCCCTGCTCAGTCACGGCTGGAAGTTGGAGCATGTGGTCCCCCATGACCTGAGCACAGGTTTCTATAATTTGCACTCCGCTCTGTCTCTGTCTGATCCTAGTGCTTGAGCTTGGCACATTCCCCTAGCGATCCTGGTGAGGTGAGACCCCAGGGAGCCTCCCAGGAAAAATCCCATAGTTCTGGGGAAGCTGAATGGACATTGGGTTCTCTTTTTCCCACTGGAGAAACCGGAGGACAGGTGAGCCTCTCAGTCTGTCACTGGGCCAACCCCGGGGAGGAGCGATGCCGAGTGTGGCCACTCCTCCACCCCCTATGTGGTTTGTTTTCATCTCTGTTTTCCAGACGGGTGCTTCAGCCTCGGCCACAGCTTCTGAGATTATCACAGTCTTGCCTACTTGCTAGCTGGTCTTCTCTGGAGAGGCACTGTAATTGGGAATGTCCTATGTCACCATGTTGGTAATTGTATTCCCCCGTCTCTATGATTTTTACTCGCTTCAAGTACCTCATATGGTTGGGATCATACAAATTAGGTTATTGCGTTTGACTTACTTCATGTAGGATAATGTCCTCAAGGTTCATTCATGCTGTAGCATGTATCAGAACCCCCTTTCTTTTCAAGGATAAATAATATTCCATCGCATGTATGTACCACATTTTGTTTATCCATTCATTTGTCATGGGCATTTGGATTCTTCCACTTTTGGCTATTGTGAATAATGCTGGTGTGAACGCTGCTGTCCAAATATCTGTTTGAGTCCCTTCCTTGAAGTATTTTGGATGTATATCCAGAGGTGGAATTGAGAGATCATGCAATAATTTTTTTTTTAATTTTTTGAGGATCTGCAATACTGTTTTCTCTAGCAGCTGCTATGGGTTTTATGTTCCCACAAACACTTGCCCACATTTTCACTAACACTTGTTATTTCTGTTACCAGCCTCCTTAACAGGTGTGAGGTCGTATCTCACTGTGGTTTGACCTGCAATTCCCTAATGACTAGGGATGCTGAACATCTTTTCAGTGTATACTGGCCCTTTGTATATCTTCTTTGGTGAAATCGTTGTTCAGATTCCTTGCCCATTTCTTAATTGGGTTGTTTTTGTTGTTGTTGATTTGTAGGAGTTCCTTATATTTTGGATAGTAACCCCTTGTCAGATATATTGTTTACAAATATTTTCTCCCATTCTGTAGGTTGCCTTTTTACTCTGTTGACTGTGTCCTTTGATGCACAGAAATTTTTAATTCTGATATAATCAGTTCTCCTGTGCTTTTGATGTCATATCTATTGGTGTCATTGGCAAACCCAATATCATGACAGTTTTCCCTATATTTTCTTCTAAGGGTTTTATATTTTTAGCTTTTCTGTTTAGATTTTTGAGCTATTTAGAGTTAATTCCTACATATAGTGTAAATTAAGGTTCAAACTTTGTACTTTCTGCATGTGGATGTCTCGTTTCTTCAATATCATTTATGACAAAGACTGTCATTTCCCCATTGCATGATCTTGACACTTTTGTTTAAAATCATTTGACCACATATGTGAGGGTTTATTTTGGGCTCTGTATTCTATTCTATTAGCCCATGTGTCTGTCTTTATGCCAGTACCACAGTTTTGATTACAGTAGATTTGTAGTAAGTTTTGCAATCAAGAAATGTGAGACCCCCAACTTTGTTTTTTTATTTTCTAGATTGTTCTAGTTATTCAGGGTACCTTGGGATCCATACAAATTTTAGGATTGATTTTTGTTTCTGCAAAAACGTTGGATTTTGAAAAGAACTGCTTCAAAACAGTGGCTTCCTTTGGTTTAGTATCAACATCCTACAATATTCAGTCTTCCAACCATGACAATTTCATTCATTTTTGTCTTTTAAAACTTCTGTCAGCAATGTTTCATAGTTTTCAGTGTATAAGTCTTGCCTCCTTGGTTAAGTTTATGCATAAATATTTTGTTCGTTCATATGCTACTGTAAATGGAATTGCTTTCCTTAATTTTCCTTTGTAGACTTTTCATTAGTGTATAAAAATTCACTAAGTATAGAAAATGCAACTTTGCATATTGATTTTGTAGCCTGAATTTTGCTGAATTCATCTTATTTATTTATTTATTTATTTATTTTCTTTTTAAGTAGGCTCCATTCCCAATGTGGGGCTAGAACTCATGACCCTGAGACCAAGAGTAGATGCTCTACTGACTGAGCCATCCAGGCACCCCCACTGAATTCATTTATTAATCCTAACAGCTTGTGTGTGTGTGTGTGTGTGTGTGTGTGTGTGTGTGTGTAACCTATAGTTTTGTTTTGTTTTTTACATATAAGATCATGTTTTCTGTAAAAAGAAATAATTTCACTTCTTCCTTTCAAATTTGTATTTGATTTCCTTTTCTTGCCTAATTGCTCTGGGTAGGACTTCCAGTACTATATTGAATAGAAGTCGCAAACTCTGATATCCTTTTCCTAATCTTAGAGGAAAATCTTCCAGGCTTCCCCCGTTGAGAATGATGTTAGCTGTGGGCTTTCCATATATCGCCCTTGTTATGTTGAGGTATCGGGGTAGTGCTGGCCTTATAGAATTATAATTTGTCTCAGTGTGAATCTCTTTGGGTTTATTTTACTTAGAGTTTGCTTTGCTTCTTGTATTTATATATTCATGTATTTCCTCAAATTTGGGAAATCTTTGTCATTATTTCTTCAAATAATCTCTCTGTTCCTTTCTCTCCTTGCTCCATCTGGGACTTCTCTCATGCATATATTAATCTGCTTAATGGTGCTTTATAACTCCCATAGGCTCTGTTCACTTTTCATTTTTTTCTTTTTACTTCTCAGTCTTGTTAACTTACAATGACATCTCTTCAAGTTTGCTAAATCTTTCTCTTGTCATTTGAGTCTGTTGTTGAAGCCCTGTCATGCGATTTCAATTCTGTAATTGTATTTTTCAGGTCCAGAATTTGTTTGGTTCTTTTTATAATTTTGATCTCTTTGCTGATATTCTTATTTTGTTCATATGTTGCTTTTATGATTTCCTTTAGTTCTTTGTCCATGTTCTGTTTTAGTTCTGTATTACAAGGCAGGAGTTTAAAAGTCTTTGTCTAGTAAATCTGAAGCCTTATTTCTTTAGAGTCTATGTCTGGAGATTTATTTTATTTCTCTGAATGGGCCACGTTTTCCTATTTCTTTTATGCTTTGTGAACTTTTGTTGAAAATAAGCATTTGAAGAAAAAAAAAACAGCTATCATTCCCACTCTTTGCAGATTGGCTATAGTAAAGGGTAAGACCTTTACTATTAGCCTGGTGTGAGCTTAACACCTTCTCAGGCCTTTTCTGGGCATGTGTCTTTCCTGGGACCGTGCATGTGCTTTTTCCTGAGTCCCCCATATACCTGACTGCTTTTAAATGCCTCAATTTCCCTGAGAGTTTTACCCCTGCTTTTTCCCAAGGCCATAGATGTTCTGCCATGTTCCTCTGCCTCTGATCTCGGGTCCCAGGCACTCACGCATTTGAAGTGTCCCTGCAGTTTCCAGGTGCTGGAACACATGACATGGATTTCAGCATCCTCAGACCCGACGTATGAACTCTTTTCTGTAGGGGATGAAACTTTCCTTTTACCTTTCTATGTTCTGTGGCTGGTCTGAGTATTAAATGGAAAGAAGGCAGATTAGTGGAGATAAAAAAAAACAAAACAAAACAATTTTAATTACGCATGTGCGCACAGGAGTTTCACAAAATGTGAAACTTGATGTGGAAGCCAGATGACAGAGACTTCTATATCTGAGATTAGGGAAGGCAGGGATTTGGAGCTTCTAGGTCAGGGTGAGGAGAGGGAAGTTAAGGGCATGTGAGGGAAGAAAATGTATGGTAAATACATGTTGCCTTTTTATGCAAATAAGCTCTCAGGCAAAAGAGTGATCTCTAGAATAGCTCTTTTCCTGGTATAGGCTCCTTCTCTAGTGGGAATTTCCTTTATAGATTTCCTTTGCAAAAAGGGGAAATGTAGATTTTATTTTAGGCAGGTAAGGGGCAGGTAAAGATGTTTTCATGAGTTTTCTAGTTCTTGATTGCTTTCAGTTCAAAATAATCCCTGTGCCAAAGTGGCATGTTTTGGGGTGTTCCGAACCCCTTCACTATAATTCCTGTGTGAGTCAGGCAGACAGAAGCCTTATCCCCAGGCGGCCTGCTGACAGTCGAGGACACAGCAAGCAAAGTAACACTCATCCTTTTGCCCCAAGGGAGGTACTAGGAATCGGGTCACGTCCTTTGGACTAGACTGTGCTCAGAGGAGCTGGGGTCAGGGTGAGCAAAACATATTTCCTGCTGTCCCAAGTGTGGCTTTTTCTTGATTTGGCATTCACTTGGTTGCTATGGATCTTTGACTGGTTTTTAGAGTTCTCTCGGAGATATTTCACTCAGTCTGTTGTCATTTATTTGGTGTTCCCACAGGGGAAGGAGGGTCTGCCCACCCCCCATGGTGTGTCATCTTGCTTGAGTCTTCAGGCTCACGAATACTCTTCATTGGTTTAGAGCGTGGATGGGGAGGAGGTGACATTTCTGCACTTCCCCACTCAAGTTTGTTTCCACCTAGCATACTGGGACAGTGATGAATCAGGCATTCATGGTGCCTACCTTCATTTAGCTTACAAGCTCAAGGGGAAGATGAAATAAATAAGGATATAGACAACTAATAAACGCACGCAAAATGGAGACTCATTCTGCTCTAGGCTATGGAGGAAGCAGGATCTGGGGGCCGGGTGACATGAGGTGTGGTAGTTTACTGGGGCTGCCGTAACCAAGTACTCCAGACTGGGGGACCAAGAAACAGAACTGTGTTGTCTCACAGCTCCAGAGGCCAGAATTCTGGAAACTGCCATTCAAAGGTCTGGAGACTTCATGCTGTTGTGAGGGCTGGGCTCCCTTTGAAACCTTGTGGAGAACCCTTCCCTGTCTTGTCTAGTTTCTGGCATTTGCTGGCAATCCTTGGCACTCCTTGACTTGGAGCTGTGTCCCTCCTGTCTCTGGCTCCTTTGTCACACACTTGTCTTCTCCCTGTGTACCCTCCCCTCCTTAGAACAACAGGAGTCAAATGGGAATAAAGGTCCACCCTACTCCAGCATGACCTCATCTTAACTTAATTATCTTTGCAGTAAACCCATTTCCAAGTAAGGTCACGTTTTGAGTTACCAGTGGCTAGTACTTCACAGGTTTTTTTTTTTTTTTTTTTTTTTTGGCGGGGGGAGACACAATTCAATGCTTAGCAGGTGCTGCAAGTTTAAACAGGGTGGCCACTCTCTCTGTGGAGAATGCATTTAGCAGTAGATTTGAGTAGAACGGCCTAGGCCAGATGAGCTCACAGAGCTGCCTGTGCAGCAGCCTTGATGGGAGGAACGTCTTGCTGCATTTGGGGAATTGAAAGGAGGCCAGTTGAGTTGGCCCCTGAGAGCAGAGGAAGACGGGCATGAGAGGAAGCTGGAGGCATAAAAAGCCACTGACTCATGAGCTCCTTGTGAGCTAACATAAAGGCTGGGCTTGAGTCTAGAAGCTCTGGGACACCAATCCAGGGTCTTTCTGCTCTGCTCCTCCTGGCTGCCGGGAGAACAGCCTGGAAATCATGAGCAGCCATGAGGGGAGTGGCTCAGACTCATGAGGGCTACCTTCAATCTTTTGGGTTCCTTAGAGAGGACAAGAGTGAAGGGGAGAGTAAACCAGTCTCTCTACATGTTCTGCGGGTAGAAAAGGGAGCAGGGATCATGTGGGAAAGACGGACACTTAGAAGGAGGGTGATCCTGTGCTCGGGGCAGGAAGTGGCGTCCCAAGGAGGAGGTATGGTTGTGAGTGGTGGAAGGGGGCATGCTGGAAACCAATTTCCCGTCGTCCTGCAATTCACCACGATGCCCAGGAGCAGGAGGTAGGAGAGAAGAAAGTCACTGGGGACAAGGAGACCATGGACATAAGAGAGCAGCAAGTGGGGTGATCAGGTGGCCCTGGACCCACACGAAGAGGAAGCCCACTAGACCCAAAGGAGGACAGCTGACCGTAAGGACAGCGAGACGGAGGGGAGAGGCTGGTACAGTCCAAAAGGAAGCGGGATCCTGCAGCTCAGAAGCTATGGCTCAGGAGAGACTGCTTGGAGATTAAGGAGATAATGGAGCATGGGAGGTGAGACAGTCTCTGGTTGAGATGCTACAGAAGTGGGGACGGGTCAACAGTCAGCTTTTAATGAGGCCAAAAGGCTGGCCAGCTTCTACAAAGCAGTTTAGAATTCAGAGAAGCTTGATGGATAAGGTGCAGGTGTCCCAAAGGACACAGTGGGAGGTTTGCGCAGGAGGGAAAGCACGGGTTTTGACGGGCTGGACCCAGGGACAGGCAGAGCAGAATGAGTGCACCGAGCTGCATTTCATGGATATCATCACCTGTGTGCGCTCACTCATATTTCAGGAGACCAAGATAACTAGGTCAACCTTAGATAAGGCAGGGATGAGAAACTCTCGAGATTACAGAGAACAGATGTCAGTTTTGGCATCTGTGCAGCCCCGGTAAGCTGAAAAGATTAAGAACAGAGAGCAAGCATGATGCCTGGGTCTTGTTGTAGCAGTGCTGAGGGAGGGGAGGAAGAACAGAGGCAAAGCCTCCTTAGACCTAAAAGCACCCAGTACAGCCAGGTAGAGCCTGAAAGGATGATTAAAAATAGAGAAACAAGATGAAAACCAATGGAGTAACAAAGGATCCTCACCCTCTGTAAAAAGACCTGCCTTTGAGATCTTCACTCATGGAGTGGACGCCCATCTCTGGAAATCATCTCTGGCTGCTGAGATGCTGTTGCAGTGCACAGCCACAACCACCACCCAGGACTGAAGCCTGGCGCCCCCGTGACTGGCGTCTTGCAGCCAAAGGCTCTCGGCTGACTCCCTTCGTGGGAATTGCCTCAGAAAGGGCCTGGGGAGAGGACAGCCTGTGTTGACTAATCCCCCGGTAGCTTTGGATGTGGGACATCTCTGAAGGGCCAACCCAATTTCAGAACTCTTACTTCAGGGCCAGTGAACTCACGGACAAAAATCAAAAGAAAACTTCGATTTCTTTCTGCCTTTTGTGGGAAGACTTTATTTTTCTTGGGCCTGGGCTCCCCTTTCTCCGAATCGAGGTGCAAGGCTTTTTACATTGCAGGGCTGAGGACTTAGTTTGGAGGGTCTGGCCTGTCCGGGGATTAGGCTCCACGCGGAGAAGATGGAGGTGAGAGTTTGGATCAAAGAGGGCCAGCTCTGCAGGTGCGCATCCTGACCACTGGCGCAACCACTGGGAGACAGGGTGTCCTCCTGGCAGTGGTGCCCTGCACCGCATCCTTACATGGTAAGCCCTTAGAAGGGACAGCTGCATGGACAGGGCGTAAGGGGTGCGATCCCGCAACCCTTCTGGTCCTGCAGGACCAGAAACATCTCAGGGTGGAATGTGCTGTCCCTTGAGCACATTCCATCAAGGTGGTGCCCTTTCTACAATTTTTAAGGAGATAGGTTGATATGGCATTTGTTAAAAATATGATTGCAAAGCATACGTTAGTGCAGTGGGTTTCAAACTCTACCACATGGCATCAGGATCTCCTGGATTGTTTGCCAAACGCATGTTGCCGCGCCCCCACCGTCAGAGTTTCTGAGTCAGGAAGTCTGGGTGGGGCTGGAATGTGCATGCCTATTAACTTCCCAGCTGCGGCTGGTTCTGCTGTTGCCCGAACCAGTGTCTCAGAGAAAACAGGAGGAAAGTGAGACAATGAGACACAGAAGGAACACAGTCCAAAGCTGTGTCTTTTTGTTACATAGGTGCTTGCCCAGCAGCCAACTAGAGTGTCTCCCGCCTTATCCCCCTGGCTCGTGCCCAGATGTTAGACTTTGGCTCTGCTTCTCCCTGGATGGCTTCTGGCACTCTGTGGACCTGTGACATCAGGTCCTAAACGGAGCTGCCAGCGCTCCAGTGGCCATGCTGGCCTGGGGGAGGAGCAGGCTGGGTGTGCTTGCTTGGGCAGTCTGTGTAACTGCGGGGCGCAGGTGCGGGGGGTGCAGGGCGCAGGGGCGCGGTACAAAGGTGACCAGCAGAGGGTGAGAGTGAGGTTGGGGTTCAGCAGGTGCCCTGCACTCACCCCGCTGGGAACATGGCGTGGCTAGCACCTGCTGCAGGAAGATTCTTTGCACAAAGGGTCCTCTGCCCCTCAAGTCCTGCCTTGTCTTGAGGGCAAGGGGAGAGTGTGTCCACCCAGAGAGGGGTCCTTTTCCTAATTTGCATAGAGGCTAAGTTTGCCAAATCCTAGTTTGTGGGAGAGTGCAAAGTGGGAAGATAGCTGAAGAAGCTCTTTTTACAGCCCCCGCCCCCCAAGACCCTGGGGCTCATGTGTGATCCTGGGAGGACAAGGCTTCCTCTAACTGAGGGATACTGGACTGGCTAAACCTGGTTTCAATTTGCTTTAGAAAATAGAAGTATGCATGTTCCTCTTACCTGAACACATCACCATCTGCTATCAGTCTCTGCATTACCTGGGTGGCTGAGCTCCGTGGGTCCCTGCTCCAAGCAGCTTGAGCATGACCAGGGAGCCTGTTAGAACTGCACGCTTTGGAGCCCCCCGAGCTGAGTCAGAAAATCTGGGGTGTGGCTCAGCTGGCTGTGTTGAACGTGCAAAGAGTTTGAGAGTCATGGGTCTGGAGCTTTCACGCACAACAAGCTTAGAAATCTCATGGGGGGGGGTCTTATTAAAGTCAGATTTTAGAAGCAATCTGCTCCTTCTTGCCAGTGAAAAAGTCAGGGCTTGCCGAGCGACAGGGAGGCCAAGGGCATCATTTTACGCATGCTGCTCCTGTTTAAACGGGGCCTCTGGGGCCCCTGCGGCACATTCACAGAACAAATAATGATTGTAGGTGACCAAATGCAGATTCTTCTGCAGTGTGCAATTTGCAGAATCAACTGGCTCCGCTCACCGGCTCCAGATTCTCATTCCTTCCAGCCCTGGGCTAGGACGGGCTTTCTGCCTTCAGTACTCCCACACTGTTAAATCTCTTCACCATTCCCTACTTAGTCCTCAACTTCCATTTTTACCATTTAACCTGGTAATCTACGTTTCAGGTTGTCATGGAAAACAACATCTCAATTTGTTAGCCTCCGCGGTCCTTTCAGATTCCAGAAATGGAAGCGGGCGATGCCCAGAACCCACCGTCAGTGTCCCTGAACCCTCCCCTGGGATGACTTTGTACTGAAGAGGAGACCCGGATGGAGCGGCCACCCTGATTTCCTGCATCATTAACATAGATTTGCCCATAGTAGCCTTCAATGACTTTTTCCCCCATATTCCAATGGCCTTAGCTTCTAGGTCAGGATTAGGGTGAACTAGTGGGACAAATACATTTTCTTGATTATAATTATCATTCTAAGTAAGATTTTAAAAACCATCTATTTCCTGTGAATATCGGCAGGAATGTACTTTGGAAATGAACATCAAAGGATAGGGCAATTTGAAATTACACAGAAATTCAAGACAGGTTTAAACAGGTAAATGGGATTCTATAAGCTACATCAAATTTAAAGAGCAACAAAACACTGCCGAGTCTCTTGGAAAAATTGGTATTAAAAAAAGAATGAGTTACAATAGGGCAAAGAAATATTCCTCAAACCTGTAGTTTAAATTCAATATTCCATCAGTGTTATAGGCAAGTATTTAAAACGTGTTGGCACAGAATTGTTAGCCATAAATCTTATTTCTTGCTGATTCACCTGTTTCCGATCAATGCTTCTCAGACAAAAAGGTTTATCCATGTGAGACAGTACACCTGGTTATTTCCCCCCAAACGCTAATGTGAAACTACTCAGTGGAAAGGCAATTCTAGCCCCAGATCTCCAATGGTGATTTTTTTTGTCCCACGAGTCTATTAAATGAAAATGTATTAATCTGCACTGTGTGGGTGGCTATCGGCATGGCCCTATTCCACCTGCCTCCTCAATGAGTAGGTTTTTCATTTAGTATCCGGACACTGCAAGAAAAGCTTAGGCGGTTAGTAGTGATTACAGTTGGTGATGTGAAGGGTCTAAAGCAAAAGAATCGGGTGCACTTCCAGTGGAGTGATTTTAATTCATGGAGTTCTCAGAAAATTCCAGTCCCGGCCGTCTATTCCAGGAGCATGCAGTAGGTGGCACCTAAAAGCTCTTTGGAGGCGGGCAGGCGCCATTTGAGCAAAAGCAGCGGTCGCTGCGGCAGCTGGCGCGGCTCAGAAGTCGCTGACTGAAGAGGGAGCGAGAGGAGCCAGGCCGGAGGACGGCCGGGCGGGGCGGCGCAGGTGCGGGCTGTGCGGGGCGTGCGGGGCGTGCGGGGCGCAGGTGCGCGGGGGCGCGGGGCGCAGGTGCGCGGGGCGCGCGGGGCGCAGGTGCGGGGAGCGCGCGGGGCGCAGGTGCGGGGAGGACGCGGGGGGCGCGGGGGCGCGGGGCGCAGGTGGCGGGGCGCACGGCGGGCGAGCAGCTGACAGCAGCGTCACGGCGGCGGCGCGAGGGAGCGCGCCCCGCCTGCCTCGGGAGGAGCCCGCCGCCGCACAGCCTGCGCGGTGCCCTGTCCTAGGCGAGGCGAGCTCCGGGGAAGCTCCGGGCGGAGTTGTGCGGGCTCCTCAGGTAACGATCCCCGTCCTCTGGTGTGGCTTCGCCGCGTCCGCACTGGGGCCACCGACGGACGGCCTGGGCGTCCCGGTTCGCGAGCCCCCTGGAGGGATTGCCGCCGTGTGGGAGGGCGAGTCAGCCATCGGGCTGCTGGATGGAGTTGGCCGGCGGGGGGAAAGCTGCATATCTGTATCCTTGTCAGCGAGGGCGTGCATCTTGGTCCCCTTGTCTACAACGTGTGCTTTAAACAAGAAAATCTGTCTCTTAGGCGTTGCTTGGGATTCCTTCCAAAACAGGAGTTAGTGTTTTAGAAAACCCTTGTGGTGCAGGTGTTTCCATTGTGGAAGTTGATTGAATGGGTTTACGGGAGTCCTCAAAGATGTGGTTCGAGCAGAGGAAAATGCAGAGCACGTTGAGACTGCTGTTTGCTCAGCATGTTTTCGGACCACACCGCAGCCCTTGACGGGCTTGGCTGAGACTTGACTATAAATTTCAATTCTCCTCTTAAAGAATGTGTCTCACCATCGCTACATGTGTCCCCCCCGCCCCCCCCCCCCCGTTTCCCTGGGGTCGGGGCAGGGGTAGGAGAGGCGCCGGACCCCTTCTGTAGTTGTAAGAATGTGGCTTCCCAAGATGACAATGACTCCTGTGAGCTCCCCGGCTCCCTGCAAAGCACTGCTGGATTCTCGCCCCGAGTCCTCCAGCCGTCCGGCCCCGGCCGGAAAAATGCTGCTGTTCTCCTTTAAAACCAATTCCCATTCTTGGGGGTTTGGGAGACTTTTAAACTGGAAGCTCGGTGCACCCCTGGTGCCCTCCATTGGCGGGTGAAATAGAGCTTCGTGGTGGGATTCAGTCCTTCCAACTGTGCAGTGACACAGCTCGCCTTCCTCGGGGATTTATTCTGCGTCTCTGCCCTTATTAACTTTGGAACGACCCCCTTCCAATCGAGAAGCTAGTCTTAGCATAGGAGACCTTTCCTGCTTTGAACTAAAAACCTATAAAATGTTCTTTTTAAGGAAGATTTTCTAGGTAACAATAAAAAGCTGGAGCATTTCACATTCCAGATCAGTCCAAAAGCACTTCTTTTCCAGTGGCATTTGGATTTGAAGGAGTGGAGTGGGAGGGAGAGAAAAGGGGAGGGTAAAATTAGAATAACTGTAACGTATTTGTGGGGGGGGTAAAACTAGAATAAATTTAACATATTTGTGGGGGGATAATACTGTTTTTGGGGGTGGGGTCGTCTGAAATTGCAAATTGTCAACAGTTCTGTCTCTGGAAATGCAGGAGCCCAGCATTCCTGTGGGCTGAGGCCCTGGAAGACCCGTAGTTCATCTCAAAGAAACAGGAGGGACAAGGCAGGGAGACACTTTCATCCCCTTTAACACATGGCGGTTAGTTTGCTAAAGGGGGAGATCGTTCCCAGTGGTGAGCACAGGGAAGGGAGCAGAGAGAGGTGACTGTCTCACAGCGCCCAGAATCACTGCTTTCTCCTGAGCTACTTTTGCAGACGGCAATTAAATGTGCACGGTTATTGCTGAAACCTCCAGAATCTCTTCTTGTTACAGATTTAATAGTTGTTCCGAAGGAGAGACTCAGAAAACACCCAAATTGAATTCGGAGTTGTGGGAGTGCCTTTGCGCTTGCGTCCGGCAATCTGGCGTGCTCAGCACTCAGTGAATGCTGTCTCCGACCGCGTACCTGCTCATCTTACTGAAAAATTGGAACCTTTGAGAAATAACAAGGGTTCTTTGTCAAAAAGAGAGTGCATCTGTGACAGTAAACACATGTTCCTTCTTCTGATTTTGTTGCCATGGTTGATACGTAATTAGCCTATTGATTTGGACAGAGTCGTCATTTCCCACCCACCCCCCAAGATAAATGCAGTGAATTTTTGCACTAAAAATTTTGTTTGTTCTAAAGAGGAGCATTTGGTTTTCTGGGGTGAGGAGATTGCCTGCACACTGTTTTAAGTTAGAAAGGGCTCAGTGCTGACCTGTAACTTTCAATTCAGATAACTTCTGTGTCCCATTCTCGCCTGTAAGGTGGGTTAGATATCTGTCTGTCTATCTGGTTTGGCTACTTACAATGGACACGTGTCTCTTTAAAGACACACTGATTCCTAGAACGTTGCTTTTGGTTATGATTTATCTAGGAAAATACCTGCTCTTAATCAAAAGGGAAGGTGATGGTTGTCACACCGTCACGATTGCTAATGTTTTACACGTTAAATTTACACATGCATGTGCAAGTAAGGATTAACCTGAAGTTGTTCAATTGACTTCAAGTTAGGCTTCAGTTTTTGTTTTATTATGAGTCTTGCAAGTTTCTCTTCCTTCGCCAGGTAGGGATTCTTCCAAGTGCTCAGAGCAGGTGCTCTCCCATCCTCTCTTGCTTTGTTCTCACCATTTGCAAATTCAGGAAAGCAAGGTTCCTTATAGCTCCTGTCCTTAATGCAGTTAAGTGCTTTCCTATAAATCAGTACTGTCCAAAATAAATAAATTGTGTGAGCCACATGCATAAATTAAAATGTCCAAGGAATCACATTACAAAAGTAAAAATAAACAGGTGTAATTAAGTTTCATAATGTATTTTCTTTAACCCAGTCTATCAAAAAATGACATTTTAAAGATGTAATTGATACAAAATACCGATAAGATATTTTACAAGTGTTTGTTTTTTGTTTTTTGTTTTTTTTCATGCTACGTCTTACACTTAGGGAACATCTCAATTTGGATTAGCTACATTTTAAGTAGCCCATGTAGCTGGTGGTTATTGTTTTGGCTAGCATGGGTATGGGATGTTAACCTTTTGACAAAGCAATTTAAAAGCTGAAAGGTTAAAAAAAATAAATAAATAAAATAAAAGCTGAAAGGTTAGAAGCCATTAAACCATTAAATTGAACCAATCAGACACTATCAAAAATAAAAATACAGATAATCTCAAATTGTTATAAGACCAGTGTACTGCCATAAGCTAGTTGTGCGATCTTGAAACCTGTTTTTGCTTCTTTATCAGAAAAGCAGGAGGATTGGATCGAATAACTGGTCAGGTCAGATACCTTGAGTGAAATACCTGGTTCTCTGAAAATTAACCAGTAGATAGACTTGTGGATTCGACCCGCTTGCAGCCTAGGGATCTGCTGTAGCAGAAACAAAGGAAGGCGATATAGTGGTGGGTGTCGCCATTTTGCACAAGTACTCTTTGCTTCTGTCTAATCCCTGATGGCAGACGTCAGCAACTGAGTCCCCATGTCCCGTTGGAGGTCATTCAGTTTTCATATTTAAATTCCTTTACTGGGCAGGTAACAGCAAATCCATTGTGACACCAATAAACAGCGAGTGAGTATGTATTTACTGCATGATTGAATATGCTTCATGGATCTTTTCGAATTATCCTTTACTGGTATGTGTATGCATTTTCGATGTTTCTATCCATTTTAACACCAGTAAGTCAAGTTTGGTGAAATGCAACGCTTTATAATTGACTGACCCATGCATACTGGCTTCTTGAAGCCCAGAAATGAGTGACCTTAATGAAAAGATGTCAGTTTCTTCACCCCACCCCTGGATGGTCTTGGTGATCGGTGATCAGTGAGCGATGGAGGGGTGGTGGTGGGAGTGGGGGGAGGCATTTCCATCACATGGCTGGCTGTCTCAGAACCAGGAGAGGAGGTTTAAAGAGAGCAGCATCTTGTACGAGAGGAATTTGTGCGGTGTTGTTCTAAAGCTAATTAGTGTCTGGAAAGTGATTGTTTTTCTGAAGTAAGAGAATACAGAGACTGTCCATTCCCGCACCTCTCCTCCTTCCACTTCTGAGGCTAGGCTCCAGAAGGTCCATGTGCTCATGAGAGCTCAGACAGAGGAGCCCTTGGAGGGGGACACTTTCTTCCCTATGTCATCTTCACCCTCCGTTTGTCTTATTGGAGCACACCTGTGACTTTCAATGTGGAATTTATCTTCCGCTGATACCGGGCAAGGGGGGGTAATGATCAGCATCCAGGTCTCTGCATCCAGAGCAAAGCCAGCAGCTCACTCGGCTCTGCCACAGCGAAAATCCAGCTCAATGGCGTTTTCCTTTTGGTATGAACTCGGACATGTCTTTTTAAGCGTGCTATCCAGCTGTCACCGCCCCCGGCCGGCACACATGTGTTCATAAGATCAGTGGGCTACCTCACTGCCCCCCCGCCCCCGCTTGTGAGATAACCCCTGAGATTTACAGAGAGCGGTCAGTGGAGCAGTCCCCAGACACTGGGGATACTACAGACCCGTTTATCTTTCTGTCTTTCTCACTCATTAGCTATCACTTGATACCCGTCCCTCTTTGACTAGATACTGTTGTATTCACACCCGATGGTAATGCTGATTCCTTACTATTGAAGGCTCAGCATGCATGCTAAATATGTCGGTACCTACCTTTCTGCTCTATCAGATCTTGGCAAGGAACTGTTTCTGACGACTGAGTCAGAAAACATACATGGCCGTCTGCGATTAGCTGCCTAACACGGCTGTTGCATTTTTAAAGCAAATATGAGACCATTCTGAAAGTGGCTTGGCAATATTACATGTTCCTATAAAAAACTTCCTTCCTTGCCATTCTAGTGTCCTGAGCTCCTGGTTCCATTGTTGCTGATTTGGATCGGCTTGGACGCCTGCCTGGGTTTGCTAAGCCTCAGCTGAAATGCGCATTCTGCCACTTCCTAGCTGCGCATCGACCACTGTTCCTTCCACCACCTGGAGGGTCCCGCATCTGAACATCCGGGCTACGAATGCCTAAATCAGAGGGGTTTTCAAGATGCAGCTTGCTAGACCTCTGTGCACCTGCTGGAGGGTCAGGATTCCTGGGCTGCTTTGGTGGGTGGTTGTTATCTGATCAGCATTGTAACGGTTCTGCTCTCTCGCCGGGTCAGCTTCGTTCTGTGCAGCCTGGTGTGGAGCCTGCGCTCTGACATTGCACCCTGCTTCTTCTAGCTCACCTGGTATACACACTCTCCAATTAATCTTAAAAGATTGTTTTGTTTTTTTTTTTTTCCTTTATATCTTGCTCTTTCAGCCAGGCCCCCAGGGACTCCCTGTTTTGATTCTGGTTAAGTCCATGTTCATCCTTTTGCCAGCTCTTTCCTTCTGTTCCTTGGCTGAGCTCATCTCCCCACGGGCAGTCCCACCTATGTCACTGAATTCATGCGGCTTTGCATCTGTCAGAATATCCCCTGCTTGACATTTCTTTGCTCTAGTCTCTTCATCTCTGTAAGGCTTCTGGGGGTCCTGGTGCTGACTGGAAGCCTGCGGAGGACAGGTGATGCTAAGGACTGTCCAGTATCGCCTGTCATTGGATTCCAGACACATTGGTAGCCACAGACTCTTATGGCATGTTTTGCTGACCTGCTTGGTAACTGTAGAGTAGACACAAATAAATACCGATCAGCGGTTCACAGCTCCTGACTCCACGCCCTTGCCTTTGCTCATCCCATCAGCTTCTGACCTCTGATGCTCTTCTTCGCTCACCAAGAGCATTGGCCCCACGTTCAGCGTCTGTCCTCATGGTGCGCTCAGATGTCACCTGGGAGACCTCTGTCTTTCCCCCCTCTCCTCTGGAGGTCCACCTGATGGTGACAGTCGCAGAGGAGTCTGCTCAGTCCTGGGAGCTCTGCCCCCTCCTGAGGGACGTGGGGTGTCTCCTCTCCAGCCTGTGCTTGAAGCACACTTGCTCAGTGCACTAGCTCCACTGCTGTCCCAGAAGTGACATTTCATCCTGCTGGTTTCATCGGCTGTTACCTTCCTACAGGTGTTCATACATGTTCATGTCTGTGTATCCTTAAATTAATTAAAACCGAACTGGGTACCATTCGGCCACCAATGTGTAAGCATCCCCGTTTCACAACCAGGGTCTCAGGAAATGTTCCTGGGCGGCACCTGGTGCGCCATCAGAGCCGCTCTTGCTGGGCTCACCAGGGACTCTTCTCCCTTCCCAGTTCCGACTCCCAGTTCACACTGTGCAGCCCCCTCTTCTCCGAAGGCCCTGCTCTCCTTGGCTTCTAGGACGCGGCCCTTCCACACGGCTGCTCCCACCCCCCGATGCCCCTTGTGATGCTTTGCAGACCGGCTGCCTCCCCCCGAGTTCAGGGCTGGAGTCCTCTGCTGTTTCCTCGTGGGCCTCCCCAGCCGTCTTCTCCACGCTGGGCTTCAGTGCCTACGTCAGTGTGTCTCCCAGATGCGCACCGTGGTCCCGGCGCTACAGCCGGCACCGGACACATCATCCACCTGCCCCCGCGCCGTGAGCCTCGTCAGCCCCAAACACACTCGCAGCTCACGCCCTCCCCCTACAACCCGGGCTTTGCCCAGCATGCTCTCAGGAGAGGGTCTGGTCCCATCCCTCCGGTGCTGCCGCTTGGAAACCTTGCCAGTTTCCTTGACGCTTTACTTCCCTGCGCTCCCCATCTGAACTCCTTCCCCGACCAACCACCACCAATTCCGATCGGTGTCACCCGGCCTGCATGCTGTCTTCCCTGCCGCCTTTCTGGTCTAAGCTGCCCGGGTTTGGGCCCAATTTATTGTACAGGCTTCTTGTCCACTTTCTCCAGTGGAGCCGGGCCCCTTCAGTGGCTGTATGCTGGGGTCTGGAAACGCATGTGGCCGGGACCTTGCCTCCCGGCCCAGCCTCAGCTCACGTGGCTTCCCTTCTGCGGCCTCTGCAGTCAGGGCACCCTGCTTCTGATATTTGGAAGCCTCTAGATAGGGAGCTGCAAGTGCATGGAGAGCTCTCCCCACGCGGGGCCTGCACAGGGTGGTGGTCTGCCTTGTGGATGCACTCCCACAGCGGAGGGCTGGGGACAACGCCTCGTGAGCAGAGCCTTGCCCTGTCGTTGACATAGTGGCCAGCTTCACACTACTCTGTTCCTACAGCCTGGAAGCCGCGTCTGAGATGCCGCTCAGCCCACTGGGGTGCACATCACGACCACGGGTGCATGGCCGCCTAGAGAGGCCCCCCTCCAGATCTCTGTTCACGTGGCTCTTGGCTGAGCCACCTCGCTGAGCCTGGCCTTCCCTGTCTGTTCATTACAAGTAAAACATAGGTTCATTCATTCATACTCCGAGCAGATTTGTACTGAATGACTCCTGTGGGCCAGGCAGTGTTCAAGCCCGGGGCAGACAGAGTGAATGAACAGATAACAGCCCTTGTAGAGCTTAGGGGATAGTGGAAGTAAACACGAATTTTAAAAAACTAAATTACATAGTTTGTCAGAAAGGCGCGCGTGCCATGGGGGAAAATAAGGCAGGACGAAGTTTTAGACGGTCAGGGCCGAGGTCATGCAGGGAGACAGGGTGGTCAGGGCCGAGGTCATGCAGGGAGACAGGGTGGTCAGGGCTGAGGTCATGCAGTGAGACAGGGTGGTCAGCGGAGTCTTGTTGAGAAGGGGACATTTGAATATAGGTCTGCAGAAGGTGAGGGGGGAGACTGGTCCATGGAGAGGGAGTGCCAGTGCAAAGGTCCTGGGGCAGGAGCATGGCAGCTGTTGTCCTAGGAGCAACGAGGAGGCGTGTGGCTGGAGGGAGCTAGGGAAAGCTCAGGAGGAGGTGAGGGTTGGGGTGGGGGGTGAGCCCATCAGCCACTATTTTCTGAGACAGGGTGGCCAGTGGAAGGTTTTGAGAATGGGGGAGACAAGGTCTCGTGCCTTCCGGGAGTTGATGAGAATAGCCTGAGGCTGAAGCCCACTTTCTGCTTAGGAGGTGGCTTCAGGGACCCGGCTGAAGGTCATGGGAAGTGTGTGGGAACAATGGGAAGGGCGATCCAAGGCCACGTTCAGGGGAGATCACCACCGCTTTCTGCTGAGGGACTGGGCGTGAGGCGCAGGCCATTAGGAGGGGTTCGGGAGGGCTCTGAGGGCTCAGGCCTGGACAACTGGAAGGGGGTGTTGCCATCAGCCAAGACGAGGGAGCTGGTGAGGGGCTATAGGCAGCTCAGTTGTGCACTCGTTATTCTGGGATGTCTCCGAGGCATCCGAGCGGAGAGGCCCTGCAGGGAGAGGGCACATAAGCCTGTAGTTTAGGGCAGAGGCCTGGCTGTGGGTATGCCATCGGACCTTGCTGGTGTATGGTTGGCATTTGTAGTCATGGACCCAGAGGGTGAGCTGAGCTGGGATGGCACTGACCACCTCCCCTGCCACCAGCCGGGTCCACGCCGGGACCTCCTGACTGTCTCCTGCTTCCACCTTGCCCCTCTGAGTCCTCTAGAAGGCCCCATGCAGCAGGAGTGAGACCGTCCCTCCTCTCCTAAAAACCCTCAGTGGCCAGAGTGCTTCCCACGGTCAAAGCTGTCTCCACACCATCGCCTGCCCATCACTTGCTGACCTCACCGACCTTTCCCCGTCTCCCTGCATTCTGGAATCCTCCATGGTCCTAAAACAGGTCATGCTGGTATCTGTGCTTGCACCTGATGCTCTCTGCTGGGGAGCTCTTCCCCAGGTATCCAGACTTCACACCATCGCCTCTTGCGAATCTTTGCTCAAACGGCAACTTTCCAGGGAGCCCTTCTCTGGCCTCTGTTCCCCTCTGACATCCATGGCATAATCTCGAAATGGAACTGATGGATATTGCGTCCATGCATTTTTATCAAATGCATCCACACCCATGGGAATCCTTCATCTGGAAGACCTTTAAAATGATAGAAAAAAAAGTTTGATTTTCAAATTTTTAACTGTGCATATCGGAGAGCTGTTTAGGGACACATTTGTATTGCTTCTGACCAAGTCATGTAATAGCAGAAGCATTTTTTTCCCAGGTGTTATCAAGAAATAATTGACATACATCACTGTGTACATTTAAGACACATAGCATGGCGGTTTGATGTACATACATTGTGAAATGAGTACTCCAGTAGGTTCATCTAATATTCATTTTCTCATATAAATATAGTAAAAAGAAAAGAAAGAAAAAAAGTTTTTAAAGAAAAAAATCATCCCCTTGAGATGAGAACTCTGGATTTATACCCTTACGTGTGTTTCCTGCGGATCCCAGACCAGTGTTGGTTCTAGTCAGCATGCTGCACGTTGTAGCCCCTGTGACTCATGTGTCTTATAACGTAGAAGTTTCTTTGTTTTGACCACCTTCCTCCAATTTTCCCTTTCCCACCCTGTGCCTTTGGTAACCACACGTCCGATCTCTTTTTCAATGAGTTTGAAATGGGTTTTTGTTTGTGTGTTTTCGATTTCACATGTAAGTGGAATCATATAGTATCTGTCTCTGTCTGACTTATCTCACGTAGAATCATGCCTTCAGTGTCCATCCATGGTTTTGCAAATGGTAAGAGTTCCTTGTTTTTTTTTTTTAATGCCTGCACCATACTCCACTGTATAAATATACACGACTTCTTCATGCACTCGTTCATCAGTGGACATTACGGTTGGTTCTGTGCCTTGGCTATTGTAAATAATGCTGCAATGAAGATTCATTTTTTAAGAATATTTGTTGTTAATAGTGTATAGAAATGCTGATGATTTTTATGTTAGCTTCATATCCTGCAACTTCGTGAAATTCATTGATTAGATCTAACAGTGTTTTGGTAGTCACTAGGATTTTCTCTATAGAAAATCATGTTATCTTCATATTAGAGACAATTTTATTTCTTCCTTTCCAATTCTAATGTATTTTGTTTCTTTTCTTGCCTGATTGCTCTGGCTACAACTTCTAGTACCATATTCAGTAGGAGGGGTGTCAGTGGGCACTCTTGTCTTATTCCTGATCTTAGAGGAAAAGCTTCCAACCTTTCTCCATTGAGTGTGATGTTAGTGGTGGGCTTGTCATATATGGTCTTGTTATGTTGAGATATGTTTCTTCTGTGCCTAATTTGTTGAGTGCTTTTATCATGAGTGGATGTTGAATATTGTCAAATGCTTTTCCTCCATCTATTGAGATGATCATATGGTTATTTTCTTTCATTCTGTTAATGTGATCTAGCACATGGATTGATTTGCATATATTGAACCATCTTTGTGTCCCAGGGATAAATCGCGCTTGAATAAGGTGAGCGATCCTTACGATGTGCCACCGAAATCAGTTTGCTAGTATTTTATTGAGAGTTTTTGCATCTAAACTCATCAGGGATATTGGTTTGTCATTTACTTTTCTAGTAGCATCCTTTTCTGGTTTTGGTATCAGGATAATGCTGGCCTCATAGAATGAGTTTGAGTGTTCCCTCCTTTTCATTTTTTTCCAAAAAGCTTGAGAAGGACTGGTGTCAATTCTCCTTGAAATTCACTAGTGAAGCCATCTGGTCTGGGCTTTTCTTCACTGGGAGATTTTCCATCACCGATTCAATCCCCTTACTAGTAATTGATTTGTTCAGATTTTCGGTTCGTAGATTCCTAGTGGTAAGCCCCAGAGATTCCCCTGCAGGTCCCATGGTGTGAATTAGAGTAGGGGCTCCCACAAAATGACCCACAGTGCTGGGGCTGGCTGGTTGTCCCTCCTGGGTTCTCTTCCCGCCCCCCCCCGCCCCCGAAGGAACCAGAGGCTCAGGGGAGACCTGTCCTTGTGGCACTGTGCTGGCCTGGGGAAGGCGCGAGGTGGGCAGTGCGGGGCTGCTCCCCTAACAGGATCTATCTTGGGCTCTGGGGTACAGGGGGTGTTCCAGCCTCAGCACCGTGTTCTAGGATATTCTCCCAGTGGTGTCTTGTTCTTGACAAGATGTTAGTTGCCCTTGTCAGGAGGAGAAAAGTCAGGAACAACCTATGTGACCCTCTCAGTGATGTCTACGTGACTCTCCTAGATGCATTTTTATGCATCTCTCCGTAGGACAGTTGTTTTCCCAAAGGAGGACTGTGTCTCTCTCGTGTTTATAATTTCATCTTTATATTAGAGAGACAGAGGAAGTATGCTTAGTTTTGTAAAATATCTGCTAGATGGCCTACTACTCAAAGCCATCTGCCATACAGAAAATGACAATGAATTTAGAACAATTGCTTTTTGTATAAAAGATAAGACGCATGACTTGCCTTTTAGTTCTGCAACACTTACATAGTCCTCGCTACAAGGTTAATTAGTAAGCCATCCTGTAGTAGACAGTATTTTTGTGGTTGCTTCTTCTCTCCTTATAAAGTGTGTTAAAGAATTTGCTGTATCTTAAAGGTTTTATTTTTGTATAATACATATTTTTGTATATTATTTATATATTTTTATATATTAAAAATCCTTGCCTTATATATTACATATATTCTTACCTCTTGTATAAAAATACCTATTTTATATTAAAAGACACCAGCTGGAGATAAGTACATAGAAAAGAATGAAACTGGACCACTTTCTTATACCATATACAAGAATAAACTCAAAGAGATAAAAGACCTAAATGTGAGACCTGAAACCATAAAACTCCTAAAAGAGTAATCTCTTGGACACTGGCCTTAGCACCATATTTATGGACATGTCTTCTCAGGCAAGGGAAACAAAAGCAAACATAAACTATTGGGATTACACCAAAATAAAAAGTTTTTTCACAGCAAAGGAAACCATCAACAAAATAAAAAGGCAACCTAGTGAATGGGAGAAGACACTTGCAAATGATATATCAAATAAGGGGTTAATATTCAAAATATGTAAAGAACTTATATAAGTCAACACCAAAAAACCTGCAAATAATCTGATTAGAAATGGGCAGAAGACCTGAATAGATATTTTACCAAAGAAGGCAGATGGCCAACAGACACATGGAAAGATTCTCAACTCACTTATCATCAGGGAAATGCAAATCAAAACCACAATGAGGTACCACCACATACCTGTCACAATGGCTAGAATCAAAAAGACTAAGAAATAACAAGTGTGGGTAAGAATGTAGAGAAAAAGGAACCCTCGTGCACTGTTGGTGGGAATGCAAGCTGATGCAGCCACTGTGGGAAACAGTATGGAGGTTCCTCAAAAAGTTACCATATGGGGCATCTGGGTGGCTCAGTCAGTTAAGTGTCTGCCTTTGGCTCAGGTCCTGATCCTGGGGTCCTGGGATAGAGCCCCTCATTGGGCTCGCCCCTGAGCAGAGAGCCTACATCTCCCTCTCTTGCTCCCCCTGCTTATGTACTCTCTGTCTCTCTCAAATAAATACATAAATAAATAAATAAAATCTTAAAAAAAAAGTTACCGTATGATCCAAATACCCATTTCTTTGGTATTTACCCGAAGAAAATGAAAACACTAATTCAAAAAGATACATGCACTCCTATGTTTATTGCAACATATTTAAAATAGCCAAGATATGAAAGCAACCCAAGTGTTCATGGAAAGATGAATGGATGAAGAAAGCATATATATATATATATGCATATGCAATGCAATATTATATATATGTACAATGGAATATTATATATATATATATGTAATGGAATATTAACCATAAAAAAGAATGAGATCTTGCCATTTATGACAATACAGATGAGTTTATGCAAACTGAGATAAGTCAGACAGAGAAAGACAAATACCATATGATTTCACTCATATGTGGAATCTGAAAAACAAAACAATTGAACAAACAGCAAGATTCATAAATTCAGAGAACAAACTGCCCGGAGGTGGGAGGGGTAGGGGAGCAGATGAAATAGATGAAGGGAAGAATGAAAACAAAATATCCAAATGCATGATACCCAGTAGCTCCTGCCTACTTTTGGCTTAAACTTCTTTGTGTAAGAACTTACTGAATGATAACAATAAATTCTGCACCTCTGGTTCTGTCTCTATAATGTTACTGCGTATCCTTTTGTAAATTTTTATTTCACTTGACATTGCCAACCTATGAGTGGTTAGTCTTATGTAGATGTTTCACAACTTTATTTTGTTTCTTTAAAGAACTCATTTATCCTCTCTGGTACAGTTTTCCTTGGTTGGCTCACAAAAATGTATTCCAACTGCAGATAATCATTCAGTATGGGCTAAGCGTTTCTGATGTGTTTGGCAATGAGTCAGATGCATGGATGTGCCTGGTGAATGAATTCAACAGGGACCCTGCCTTTGTGGTACTGATACTAGGCAAGGAGTGGAGAGAGAACACAAACAAAACAACACTGAGAGAAGAAAGTATGTGCCAAAGTATCTTGTTATTGAAAGAGAATCATTACAGCAAATAATAGATGCACAAAAGTGTGTTTGAGACCTTTGCACTTTTGCTCAACTGTAGTAAATTTCTCTCCTCTGAAACTTCTCATATGGGTTTCTTCCCACCTCATGCATTATTTTTTATTTATCTTTCTTTTTTGTTGTTGTTGTTTTAAAGATTTTATTTATTTATTTGACAGAGAGAGCGAGAGAGCACATGCAGGGGGTATAGTAGAGGGAGAGGGAGAAGCAGGCTCTCCTGCTGAGCGGGAACCCGATGTGGGGTCCGATGGGATCAAGATCTTAGCCGAAGGCAGACGCCCAACCATCTGAGCCACCCAGGTGCCCCTATTTATCTTTCTATAGGATTCTGGTCAGGGAATGCATTTTAGTTTGTCACCATGCATGTTGGCATATTATTTTATATATTTTGACACAGCAGGAAAATCAGTATTTTTCTTTTTTTTTTAAAGATTTTATTTATTTATTCATTTGAGAGAGAGAGAGAGAGGGAAACAGCATGAGAGGGGATAGGGTCAGAGGGAGAAGCAGGCTCCCCGCTGAGCAGGGAGCCCGAAGCAGGACTCGATCCCAGGACTCCGGGATCATGACCTGAGCCAAAGGCAGTTGCTTAACCAACTGAGCCACCCAGGCGCCCGAAAATCAGTATTTTTCTGATAGCTTGTGGCATTTTGCCTTTCACTATTAACTAGAAGAGGATTCTAAGAATTTTCTAAAAAATCACATTTAGTTAAATTTTGTAACAGATTGCATAATTATAATGTGTTGTTAAACTTTGCTAAAGAAAAAGTTGTAGGGATTTGTCCTAGAGCATTGCATACCAGCAAATATACCACGTGAGCCATGTCTGTAATTTTGCATTTTCTAAAGTAACCACATTTTATTTTTCATTCTTATTTTTTTAAAGATTTTATTTATTTATTTGACAGAGAGAGAGACACAGCGAGAGAGGGAACACAAGCAGGGCGAGTGGGAGAGGGAGAAGCAGGCTTCCCGCCGAGCAGGGGGCCTGATGTGGGGCTCGATCCCAGGACCCTGGCATCGTGACCTGAGCCGAAGGCAGATGCTTAACGACTGAGCCACTCAGGCGCCCCTAAAGTAACCACATTTTACAAAGTAAAGACCCAGGTGAAGTTAATTTAAATACTGTACCCAATCTATATGAAATGGCATCATTTTAAGTTATCATCTTATCACAGTTACGAATGAGGTATGTAGCATCCTTTTTTATACTAAGTGTCCAAAATCTAGTGCAGGACTTGTCCCTTGAGTCTAGCTGCAGCTCACGTGGGGAGCGGCTACCATATTGGACAACAGTCTCTACCAGATTTAGTTTCAAATAGCAGTATTTACCACTACTTTTGATGCAATATCAAATTAGGTCCAGGAAGTAGGTGCAAATGTTCATTGGTCTTCTCGGGAAATCAGGTTTTTCTTTGGTTTTGCCAGATCAGATCAGACCCTTAATGCTTTTACTTGCCACACGGATGGAAAAGGAGAGGGGTCGCCTGTCCTGCTGGTGCTGTTAATTGTGCTCGTGTCGTGAGGGTGGTCTTTAAGACAGGGTTCAGTTGTTGCTAAAAATGTTTTCACTGACAATCACAGATTTTTCTTGTGCTAAAATACAGGTGACATAAAATCCACCATTTTCATCATTTTCAAGTGCACAGTTCAGGGGCCTGAAGTACGTTCACACCGTACCACCATCCATCTACGGAACTCTTCACCTCCCCAAACTGAAACTCCGTCCCCATCAAACGCTAACTCTCCATCCCCCACCCCCACCCCAGCCCTGGCATGCACACCGTGTGACCTTCTGTCTCTACGAATTTGTCTACTCTAGGGACCTCATGTAAGTGGGATCATAGGGTATTTGTCCTCTGTGACTGGCTTATTCCACTCAGCATAGTGTCCTCAGGGTTCATCCATGCTGTAACAGGTGTCCGGATTTTCTTCCCCATTAAGGCTGAGTAATGTTCCATTGCATGTATGTATCATATTTTGTTCATACAGTCTTCTCTCAGTGGACCCTGGGTTGCTTCCACCTGTTGGCTATAGTGATTGGTGCTGCTACAAACATGGGTGTGCAAATATCGTTTCAGTTATTTTAGTTACATATCTATATATCAATTATATATCAGTTATTTGGGGGTATACACCCAGAAGTGGATTGCTGAGTCATAATTCTATGTAATTCTATGTTTAATTTTTCCATGTCTCCAACACGTGTTCTTTTCTGATTGCCTTTTGGTCTTTCGTTTTGATTTTGGAGAGTAGTCATCTTACTGGACGTGAAGTGGTGCCTCAGTGTGGTTTTGATCTGTATTTCCCTGGTGACTAGTGATGTTGAACAGCTTTCCATGTGCTTCTTGGCCATGTGTATATCTTCTTTGGAGAAATGTTTATACGAGCCCTTTGTCCATCTTTTAATTGGTTTGTTTTTCTTTTTGTTATTCAGTTATGAGAGTCCTCTATATAATCTTTATGTTAGATTCTTGTCAGAATATATATTTTCCCCCATTGTGTGTATTCTTTTTTAACTTTCTCAATAATGTGTTCTTTGTTGCACCAAAGTTTCTAATTTTGACAAAAGTCCAGTTTACTTATTTGCATGACATTCCAAGGGGCCCCAAATTGCCAAAACAATCTTGAAAAAGAACAGTGAAGCTGGAGACCTCACACCTACAGATTTTACAACTTAACTGCAAGCTACAGTAGACAAAACAGTGTGGTGCTGGCATAAGAACAGACATACAGCCCGATGGAATGGCATAGGGAGTCCAGAAATAAACCTTCACATTTACAGCTAATTGATTTTTGATGAGGAGGATCAAGATCATTCTCTGGAGGAAGAACTGTTTCTAACAAATGGTGCTGTGACCACGGGATATCCACAGGGAAATGACGTTGGGCCCCTCCTCACACCGTATACGAGAACTAACTCAAAATGGACCAGTGGCCTAAATATAAGAACTAAAATCGTAAAACTCTTAGAAGAATACATAGGGGTAAAGCTTCATGACCTTGGATTTGTCAGTGATTCTTAGCTAGGACCCCAAAAGCCTGAGTAACAAAGTAGTTCACGATTGTTTGAGGGAGACTTTTGTAGCCACTTGCCAATTTGTCAACTTTTATTTGTCTCAACCTAGAAGCCCACGGATCAGCGTACGCCTATGCAGAGCCCCGTTTCAGTAGGCTGATGGCGAAGGAAAGCCCGGGCTGCGCATTGCAGCGCACGGACCCTTCCCGCCTGGCACGGAGCGCTTCCTTGCTCCTGGTCTGCAGAGTTCCCGAGTTCCCACTGCCTTCTTCCCCTTCTTCCTTTGGTGTCCCCTCCCCTCGGGGTTAGCTTGCTGCCCTGGGCATGGGGGGGCCCACCCTGGTAACTGATCCTTTGACCAGGGTGATGATGGTATTTTTATTCGCATGATTTACCTTTTCATTTCCCACACCTGCATGGAAAGAAAAGGAGTCAAGCAGAAAATGTTCCAAATATAGTCAGGCTCTGGGCAGTGTGAAAAGCGTCACGAAATGCATGTTGCTTGGCTCCGTGGCATTCCTGAGCATGAGGGTCAGGGGATAGCATCAGACAAACATTAGTGGACCTTTCTTCTGTGCCTAAGCTGGTGGGTATTATTTGCCTCTCAATAATGAAAGCCTTAAAAAATAATATATTCTAACCCTTCCAATCCAAACCACATCCCCATGTCTCTCCATTTGTTTCATTTTTGCAGATACCATGAGTCTTGCCAGAATAGCTGGGGACCCCCCGCCCCCTAACATCCCCTAGGGATGGTGGCTCCTTTATCTGGGTGTAGATGTGTCATCTGCTTCAACACCTGTCCTTACACGGCAGGGCAGGATGTTTCCAGAACACCACAAAGCAAGGTGTCTGAAAAAGGAGTCTGCTTCTTTGGGGAAAGATAAGCCAGAGATGTTTAACTCTTTACGGTCTGGCAAATGTTTCCTACTAACAAATCTGTCATTTTTTAGGGTCAGCTAAGAAGGTACTTGAAATGAGTCTTGAATTAAATTGAGATTCTAAAAATATATAAAAGCATTCTCTCCTATGGAGAGGATTTATATGGAATTTGTTTAAAAATGAAATTTAAATGTTATGATACAAACAGATGTTTTTGAGGAGAAGGCATCTTGGAAAACCAAGGCAAGAATCAAGCAGAGACCACCCGTGTAATCTGGAAATGCGAGTGCCTTTGATCTCAGACTGTCGGTGAGGATTTGTGGCAGGATAGCACACAGACTGTCAGGCTTTTCCAGACGCTCACGCTTCGTGAGCTGACTTCTTCTAATCTAGGATTTTTGTCTGGTTTGAACAATTTTTTATTTTATTTTATCTTATTTATTTTGCAGCAGGCTTAATTCAGGCTAGAATGCAGGTAAAGACTGTGGTTTAACCTGAGAGGCTTTTTTCCTCATTCACATAAATCTGTTTCTCCCAAAGGGTATTTGGATGGGCAGGAAATCGAAGTGGCTCAGGAAATCGAAGTCCATTTTCCCTAGAATCCAGGCCGTATAGGCTAGGAGAGCCTCCCATAATTCTGCACCCAGTGACAAAGCCTGTGGGGTGGGCTCCCCCCCGCATCCCATACTTGTCCAGTACCAGCTGGGCGCCCTGCACGTTAGCTCACTTCTGACACTGTGTACCCCGAGAGAGCATCAGAACTCATAGGCTGGGGGCACAGTCCTGCAAGCAGACTGCCCTCTGTTTCAGATGCCAGTGGCAAGCCCAGATTGTCGCCTGGGCTTCTGACTGGCTGTAAATCAGAGATTTCTGTGACCCCCCTCCTTGGGTTTGATTAGTTTGCTAGAGTGGCTCCCAGAGCTCAGGGAAGCACGTGACTCACTAGATCAGTGGTTTAGTAGGTAAGGCTAATAGCTCAGGAACAGCAGGTGGAAGAGATGCAGGGGTCCAGGGATGGGGAAGGGGGCAGAGCTTTCGTGCCTGCTCCAGGTGCCCCTCTCCCTGCTCTCCCTGCAGTCCACATGTGCACTGGCCCAGAAGCTCCCCAAATCCCATCCTTTTGGCTTTTTATGGTGTCTTCATTACATGGTGGTGATTGATTAAATAGTTGGCCATTGGCAATTGAGTCAACCTCCAGGCCTCTCCTCCCCAGAGGTGGGAGGAAAGGAGGCTGAAAGTTCCAAGGCTCTCTTTATGGTTGGTTCTCCGGGCAACCAGCCCCCCCCCCCCCCCAGTCTTTAGGTGCTTTCCAAAGGTCCCCTCATTAACATAAGCCCAGGTGTGGTGGAAAGGGGCTCCTTATGAATAACAAGACACCCACTTCACCTTTATGGCTCTGGAGACCAGATCCTCTAGTAAAAGATGCTCCCGTTACTCTCCTCACTCAGGAAATGCCAAGGGTTTTGGGAGCTGTGAGCCAGGAACCATGATGAAGACAATATATGTATGAAAAATGTCTTTTCATCATCTGAATGATCAAATGTGCATTTCTTATAAATCATAATACTGCACCACTAACCTCATTTTTAGTATTTAAAATGTCTCATTTTGAATTCTTTAGTATAAGACACGCAATTTATGATACTTTGGGATGGCTCATTTACTCCCTTTCCCTCATTTGTCTGTGTATAGGTTTTTTAGAAATGTGAGGGGCTGGGAGACCATTGAGTTCAGACAAGTTCCAGAAAAGGAGAGTAGAGAGGTATTCAGACAGTCGTCCTACTCAGGGCATGGCCTTTGGTAGACAGATCTGTGCATCCAGGGAACCCACTCTAGCTGCCCCTCCCTGCCAGCGTGGCGATTCTTTCGTAAAGCAGGGGACAACCAGGGACTAGCAGACATTCGTGAAAACAACGCCGTGAACAATGAACAGACAGAACCCGAGATAGCTCAGATGAGTGATAATAACAGCAGTGACAAATCTCAGTTAGCTTTCTTGTTGACAGCGTGGTATCACCTTCCTTGGGACAAGAAAGAAAGTGCTTCCATGAGAAAGGAAAAATCAGGGGGGAGGAAAAGTACATTGAAAATGTAAGTGAAAAGATTCTAGAGAAATCAGGAATAGGTATGCTCGATCCATCACCTAGGAAGAGTTCCAGAAAGAGAGAGAAGGTATAGGGGCTGGGATGATTTACTTTTTAAAAATAGACGATGGGGCGCCTGGGTGGCTCAGTCGTTAAGCGTCTGCCTTCGGCTCAGGTCATGATCCCGGGGTCCTGGGATCGAGCCCCGCATCGGGCTCCCTGCTCGGTGGGAAGCCTGCTTCTCCCTCTCCCCCTCCCCCTGCTTGTGTTCCCTCTCTTGCTGTGTCTCTCTCTATCAAATAAATAAATAAAATCTTTAAAAATAATAAATAAAAATAGAAGAAAATTCACCCAGGCTGCAGAAGTGATCAGGTTTTTAAGCCTCCCCCAACCCTCAAAAAACATAATTAAAAAGCAGTTCTAGGTACATCCTGGTGAGATGTCATAACTCCCAGAATAAAGAGAATATCCTCACCTTGCCAGAGAGAAGGGAAGATCCCAGCTCCCCTACAGAGGCAAGAGTATCATACTGTCTCGGGTTTCATATTGATATCCCTGGATGATCAGGTTAAAAATCATATAATCCTTAAAATATGAGGAGAAAATAATTTGAACTTAGGCTTCAGGATCGCATCAATCAGGCGAGAAGGGCATGAACTCAGAAATGTTAATGCCATCTAAAAGAATTTATCAGTAATGTTTATACCAAAACATAAAATGAATCCAAGGAAGGTGAGAATAAACTGAAATACAAAAATTGGCAACTAAGAGTTACCAAGGTAAAAAAAAAAAAAAAAAAAAAAAAAGCTAGGGGGAAAAACCCAGCCAAACCTAAGACCCCTGTGATGCTGACACAGAAAATTATGTATCAGTCAGCAAAGTCTGATTGACAATGAACTTTCCCTCAGTGGGTTCAGTCCTACTAACTACTTCTGCCTTGAAAAATCTGTACAAAACCCTTTTTTTAAAAAAAGATTTTATTTATTTATTTGTCAGAGAGAGAGCGAGAGAGAGAGCACAAGCAAACTCCCCACTGAGCAGGGAGCCCAATGCAGGACTCGATCCGAGGGTCCTGGGTTCATGACCTGAACTGAAGGCAGCCGCTTAATGGACTGAGTCACCCAGGCATCCCTACAAAACCCTTTTAATGCTGTTTATTGATAGGGTTTAGAAACAACCTGCAGGTAAAGCACAGAAGCCTTAATATAAATTTTGGAACAAATTGTAAATGTTATACCTGGAAAACTGAAATACTGGTCTGTACTTTAAAAATAGAGTAGAACTAACAAAACCTAGGCAGTGGAGGAAGGCATTGTGCTGATTTCATAGAAAGATATGGTCCAGAGTCAATAAGTCAAGACATTAAGATCTATGATTCAAGCAGCGAGTGCATTATTTAAAATCATAATGGTGAGCACCAGGAAGTGACAACTGAAGTGTCCGTTCTTTTCAACAGCGGTTATTTATGGAAAGAGAGACAGGCTGCTGAAGGAAGGAAGGGGCCTCGGTGCAGACGAAAGCGTGTTTTACAATCTCCTTCATCTTTTAAACCGGGTGCATGCATTATGTCATCTTTCATTTGTTTGTTTGAAAGTTTTTAAGCTGAGACATCGCAGGTGGTTGGGGTTGGGCCCGGGTGGCATCCTGTGTCTCCACCTGCTCTCGCCTCCCTGTGAAAAGCAACCTGCCCCGTGTGCATCCTGCCTTCTTTCAGATGTGCTGCATTGAATACGTATCACCAGACCCATACAGATACTCTTCCTTACCATGCGCCAGGCGGATTGTCTCTTCCCCTTGCCTTAAGCCCTGAATTCCCTTCAAGAGAAAGCCACGCTTGTCTTTCTGGCCATCTCTTCAATTCTGTGCCCCCAGATACCCTGCAAGGTGGCTTTGACTCCCTCCGTGGCCCCCCGCACACCAATTAACTGAAGCTCTGTCAGTCTTCCTCCACCTGCTACCGCCCCACACTCCGTCGGTAAGGATACTTTCTTTGAACTTGGGTCTGAGAACCAATCCTCTTAGGTGTCCTGGTTTTTTATGATATTTAAAAAATGTTGCTATTTCAGTCCCATAATAATTTTGAAAGAATAAGATCATTCAGAACAATCTGGACGACCACCATGTTACCTTGAACATGTTATTTCTCACCCTGGGGGTCTCTGGACCTATTGCTCTGTATCTGTGAATCTGTTTCAGCATCAGTAGACGATGGCATCACATACAGTGGCTTACTGCCCCTCAATGAGTTTGAAATCAGGAAGTATGTATTCTCCAACGTCTTCTTTCCTCCCCTCCCCTCCACTCTCTCTAAATTCAACATTGTTTTACTCTTCTGAGGCTTTTGAGTTTTCACGTGAATTTTAGAATCAGCTTGTCAATTTCTGGAAAGTAGCCATTTGGGATTTTTGTAGGAATTGTATTGAGTCCATAGGTGCTTTGGGGAATATTGCCATTTTAACAAAATTAAGTCCTCTGATACATAAATGGGGGTGCCGTTCCACTTATTTAGGTCTTCAAAGTCTTTCAATGAAATTTTTTAATTTTCAGAGTGTAATGTTTATGCTTCCTCATTAATTTTATTCCTAAGTATCTTATGCTTTTTGATGATCCTATAAATGGAATTGGTGTCTTAATTTTGTTTTAGATTGTTCACTGCAAGTGTGTAGAAATACAGTTGAATTTCATATGGATATTCAAAAACCTTTTAGAGCTAGTGTGTTGGTTCTCTTTTCTTTTTGGAAGATTCCTTAAAATTTTCTATATACAAGGTTATGCCTTCTTTTGTTTTGTCCTTTCCAATCTAGATTTTATTTTATGTTCTTGACTTATTCTCCTAGTCAAAACCTCCTGGAAAATGGAAAATAGAAGCTTCAAGAGTGAGAACTCTTGTCTTTTTCCTGATTTTAGGGGGAAAACATTCAGTCTTTCATCATTAAGTATTGTCTTCGTTGCCCTGTCTCATAATAGGTCCTTTTTCTGGTTGGGGAATTTCTCTTTATTCCTTATTTGTTTTTTTTTTTTTTTTAAATCATGATTGAGTGCTGAAATTTGTCACTTTTTAAGAAAAAATCATGACTGAGTGCTGAACTTTGTCATTTTTTAAAATTTTTTGTATCTACTGAGATTATCATTTTTTTTGGTCTTTTATTGATAAAGGTACGTTATAGTAATTTTTGGATGTTAAACCGACTTTGCATTTCTGGCATAAATCCCACTTGGTTATAATGTACAATCCTTTTTATATATTGATGGATTCAGTTTGCTAGTATTTTGTCGAAGATTTTTGTTTATATTCATAAGAGATACTGGTCTGTAGCTTTCTTGTGATATCTTTGTCTCAAGCTGATGTCAGGGTAATATTGGCCTCAAAAAGAGTAACAAGTGTTCTCTCCTATTCCACTTTTTGGCAGAGTTTGTGAAGTGTTGGTATTCGTCCTTTGAATGTTTGCTGGAATTCACCAGTGAAACCATCTGGACCTGACTTTCCTAGTTTTTTGGTTAATATCCTGCTATAGGTCTTTCCAGATTTTCCATTTCTGCTTGATTCAGCTTTGGTAGTTTGGGTCTGTCTCATCTGAGCTACCTAGTGTTACCATGTTACCATGAGGCTGGTCACAGGAGCCTCTTATAACACTTTATATTTCTGTGAGGTCTGTAGTAATGTCTCCTCTTTCCCTTCTGATTTTAGCAATTTGAGTCTTCTCACTTCTTTGGTCAGTCTGGCAAAAAGTTTGTTAATTCTGTTGATATTTTCAAAGAACCAACTTTGAGTTTCTTGATTTTTCTCTTTTGTTTTTCTATTCTTTATTGTACTAACTTCCACTGTAATCTTTCCTACATTTTTCTTCCTGTGGGTTTAGTTTGCGCTGGGAAGGTGGGTGATTAGGTTACTGATTTGCAATCTTTATTCTCATTTAACATAGATATTCATAGCTACAGTTTCCTTCTAAGCACTGCTTTAGCTGCATCCCCTCCATGACTTTTTTGACTTTTTTTTGCTTTCTTGGCATTTTGTGCTTTCTCTCCAGGTTGTGCCCCTGTCCCTATTGCTCCTTGTGACCCCTTTTCTGCCCAGTCCTTACTAAATGTATCCAGAGAGCTTGGGCTCCTAACCATGCGAGTGCTGGGTCTTGTCTTGTCTCACTAACGCCCCCTAGCAGCTCTGAGAAGAAGGTGCTATTATTACCTCCATCTTCTGGTACAGGCAACTCAAGTACAGAAAGTTTAAGTAGATAACTCACCAAGTTCTCTTACATCATATTCGGTCTTCTCTCGTGCTACATGCCTTCTCCCTTGCTGATTTTTACTTTTTATAGTGCTATTTATGTGTGGATGAGACCCACATATTTATCACTAGACTAGACTTCTCTGCTGAGCTTTCAGACTAAAGCCCAGTCACCTACCAGATACTATCTCTACCAGTCTGTCCTACAAACCTGACCCAATCACAGCTGCTCCCTCATCACCTTCTTCACAACTACTTCTTAATCTTGACTTTCATCTTGACTAATGATGTCACTGCTCACCTGTTTGCCCAGCTCTGCCCCAGATGCCAGTGTGCATCGGCTTTGTATCCTGGCACAATGTTGGCTCTATCCCTGCCCTTGGACATCTGCAAGAGGCCGCAGCTCCTGGATGATGTGCCATTCATTGCTTCGCATCTTCACCCAGCTCTCTGTGACATCTCTCCTGAGGGCCCCGCACAGAACTAGATGCCCCACTGGGCTCTCCTCCTGCCTTTATGATTTTACCACAGCAGCAACCAGGCAGAGTGTACTATATGCTTTCCTATGCTTGTCTGTCTTCTAATGCTGTGAGCTTCTACTGGGTGAGCACTGAGTTTGCATATCATCTAGAGGGTTTTTTTACAAATGTTTATAAAACAGTGAATTTTATACCTTCTTACCTGCCTGTCCTCTGTGTAACTATCAGGTTCCTGCTTCCATGCCACCGCCTTAGGGAAGTTGTTTCTGGTATCCTAGGTTGGATTAGTCGCCTTCAGACCTCTCTTTTGTAGCACTGCTGTAATATAATTTATTAATTATCTGTGAAGTCATCTTCTCATTTCTGCCTGTTTCACTTAATCCTAAGATCCATGAGAACAGAGCCCCTGCCTTCGGTCTGCCCTCTACACATGGGTTTTCTGGCCCCTCGCCCAGAGCCTGGCCTTTAGAGGAAGCTCAGTAGATATCTCTTGGACAAGCTCATAGCCGTAGCTGTGGAGTCTTCCTATTAACGTTTAGTGTTGGCTTTCTATATTTTGGTTGCCAGTTGAATAATGGAGACATCTTAGCATGCCCAGCAACACATTCGTCACACACAGGATGAGTGTGAGCTCAAGACCTGGGGCTCCCACAGAGATTTTGGGGTACAGAGCTTGTTAAAGACCTTCCCTTCCAGGTAGATGCTCACACTCCAGGCTGGAGCTAAATAACCATAGTACAAGGCAAGGTTGAGTGTGGACACTGCTTCCCAAGCACAGAGAGAGGCTTGTTCTGAGGTTTCAAGCCAGGTCCCATAGGACATTGCATTTTTTAAAAATGTAGAACAATTTATTATAATTCTGCACTGTCAAGTTAATTGTAATGATCTCGTGAGCATTTAATAGACTGTGCAAACTCCTGAGTGGGCTTTCCTGAAGCTTTTTGCTGTCAGTGAACTGCCTGACATCTCTCTGTGTTTTCCTGGCATTGGATGCTTCTTCAGCTTCTCGGTAGGTTAGGGTTTCCAAAGTGCACAGAATAACAGCCGGAGATTTCATTGAGCAGGTTTGGAGGCAAACATACAGGGAACTCAGGGAGAAATCAGAAGATGGAATGCCAGTGTCCCAGGCTTCGATCCAGTGTTCTGTTTGCCAGTGGACATATTTACTGCACACACCTATTTGCTTCCATGGCTAATTACATTTAATCATTTGCCTCTGAAAATGACTTTGCTGAGCAGTATCTTTTCTTATTGTCCATGAGTTACTAGAGATGGGAAGTGTGAATATCAGCACCATGGCTTCCTGGAGAAAATGGGTTCCATGCTTCTCATTTCCACAGTATTGTCTTCTTGGGGTAAAAAAAAAAAAAATTGGATATTGCTTATTAATTCTCAACTTTTTTGGGTGTTATATGTCCTTCCTTCCCAAAGAAGGGACAGGATGAAAGATATTTGGTCATCTATATGTGAGGACAGCACACTTACTCCTTGGGCAAGGGGTGATGTTGGTAATGAAGGAAAACCCCGTTCCGTTTTAACGAACACCTCTGGTTGTTTCTTCTGTTATCTCGATAACACTCAGCTCCTGGTAATCTTTTTTCCTTTGTTTTTAGATTTTATTTATTTATTTGACAGAAAGACACAGTGAGAGAGGGAACACAAGCAGGGGGAGTGGGAGAGGGAGAAGCAGGCTTCCCGCCGAGCAGGGAGCCCGACGCGGGGCTCGATCCCAGGACCCTGGGATCATGACCTGAGCCAAAGGCAGACACTTAACGACCGAGCCACCCAGGCAACCCGGCTCCTGGTAATTCTTAAAAAGAAACTACCTATGACCATTTTAATTTTGATTGAAATTTGATTTGAATGCAAGGCCCCTCCGAGCTCCTTAGTTACCTGTCAACACTGCTCAATGAGACAGTCCACACTAGCGCCCAAGCCACTGCCACCAGCCCCCTGTCACCAGCTGGGTGAAGTCAGGGACTTCGACATTCCCCGAAGCCCTCTGTGTTCCAGTGTTCTCATTGTACAACGGGGACAGTGACACCAGTGCTATAGGGTGGTGAGAATTTCATGGGTTAATATAAACATTGAATAAATATTAATAGCATCCTCCACTCCCCCCTCCTTATCCTTATAAAAAATCACATATTATTATGACCTGAATATTGGGTGTTCACAGCACTTTGAGTAAAACAATAAGGGTCCTCTGCGATTATGTGTGTGTGTGTGTGTGTGTGTGTGTTGGGAGGGTGGTTCATTCCCATGTCCCCTTTACCTTTCCTTGATTCCACCTGCCTTGGACTGACTTGGCACCCTCTCCCTAGGCACAGGGATGCTCAGAGTCATGGTCTGAGAAGGAGAAACAGACTGACTCTAGTTGGCTGCTGAATAGAGCGACGGCCCTATTGAAAACTGGAGATTGAGCGTAATTACTGGATTTAGAATTCTAGAATTTTAAATGAAATTCAAATTATCTTATGTCGGGACCGTGAAAACAAAATGTATCCCTCCCATTCTTTTTAAGCTATATCAGAAGAGGGTAAAGCAATCCTTCTCGAGATTTTCTTTACTTCCTTGTATTTTTTTTTTTTTTTTTAACGAGTTCTCTCCCATGTCTGGTTCCCCTGCTAGGTGCTTCCTGGTGACAGTCAGAGGTCTCAGGCAACATGCCGGAGCAGAGCAATGACTACCGCGTGGCCGTGTTCGGCGCAGGGGGCGTTGGCAAGAGCTCGCTGGTGCTGCGCTTCGTGAAGGGCACGTTCCGGGAGAGCTACATCCCCACAGTGGAGGACACCTACCGGCAGGTGATCAGCTGCGACAAGAGCATCTGCACGCTGCAGATCACGGACACCACGGGCAGCCACCAGTTTCCGGCCATGCAGCGGCTGTCCATCTCCAAGGGCCATGCCTTCATCCTGGTCTACTCCATCACCAGCCGGCAGTCCTTGGAGGAGCTCAAGCCCATCTACGAACAAATCTGTGAGATCAAAGGGGACGTGGAGAGCATTCCCATCATGCTGGTGGGCAACAAGTGTGACGAGAGCCCCAGCCGCGAGGTGGAGAGCAGCGAAGCCGAGGCCCTGGCCCGGAAGTGGAAGTGCGCCTTCATGGAGACCTCGGCCAAGCTCAACCACAACGTGAAGGAGCTCTTTCAGGAGCTGCTCAACCTAGAGAAGCGCAGGACCGTGAGCCTCCAGATCGACGGGAAAAAGAGCAAGCAGCAGAAAAGGAAAGAAAAGCTCAAGGGCAAATGCGTGGTCATGTGAAGGCCGGTCCGTGGGAGGAGCCGTGGCGTGTCCCCCCCACCCCCAGTCCCGTCCCCTTCCCCTCCCCACGTGACACCCACTGTCGTCAGGGTAGCATGTACGATGCCCACGTGTTCAAAATCGCCTTTTGACCGAGCCGGGCCCTGTCGTCCCCGAGAGGGCCTATCACACCACCAACCAATAAGCACCCCCTCTCTAGAATCAGGGATTCTGCCCAGCGGCTCAGATGGAGGCCGCCATGCCCAGCATCGCGGGGAACTGAGAGAGGCGCCGGCCGTCTCTGAAGGCGGTTTATCCCGGACGAGGGGTCGGGCCGGCAGCCGCGGGAGCAGCCTGGGCTGGGGGAAGCAGGTCCCATCTGCATGCATGTGACAGCGTGTGACCCTGCAACTGCCCCCCCCACCAGACCAGGCCTTTCCCTCTGCTCGCTTGGGGGCTGGACACCCTCGGGGGTGGTAGGGGCGGGAGCCCAGGCCAACGTTGTTCTATTCCAGGTCCTTTAGCTGAATTACAAATAACATGGCACGGGGTCCCCCTGAGGGTGCTCGCTGTCGGGTCCCTGACCCGTGAGCCTCGCCGCTCTAAGGGGAGGCACTCCCATCACTAGACCTAGTTAGCAGGTGTCCCTGTCACCTTTTGGAATATTTATTTCACATACAATGATGAGTTCACAAAGGGCATCCTGCTGGGTCAGAGACCCTTCAGGGTGGGAGTGACGATATTTTGACATGACTAGTGCAGTGTGGTAATGCTCTGTGTGTTACCCTCGAGGGTTCTAGAAATGTGCTTTTTCCTTCCTTTGACCCATGAGGGGTCTGCTTCTTACAGCCCCTCAGATTTTAAATAAATGCAATTAAAGTAGCTAGTTTTAGACAATTATTTTCCCTCCCAGATGGTTGCCTTCTTTTCAGTAACTCCATTTGTATCCAGCTGGGAGCAACCAACAGAGGCCATCCGAAGACCAGAAGCACATCCGTTTTCTAAATCACATGGATATCTGTATACCATACTTTGCACCTCAACGAAATACTTTGAAACAGAAGTTGTTCACCGTGTTTTTGATGGTCTGTCTATAACAAAAGTATATTCCTGGAAAATGTGTTCAAGTAATAGATTATCTTGCATGCTCCATTACCAGTGTCTTCTAAGAGCCGTTCAATGCGCTCTTCACTCTGGAAACAATTATCTTTTCCTCTTAATGACCTTGTGTGCATCCTTACTCCTCCAGACCAAATCAGGGCCTCTGCCGGTTCCTGCGCGCTGGCGAGGAGACAGGATGGTGGCTGGACACAGGCACAGCCCGCTCAGCTTAACTGCTCTGTCCAGTCTGGTTTGACTCTGCTTCCAGAAAGTTCCCACTGACAGAGCCCACGAGTCCTCCTGTTTGTTCCAGTCGGCGTAGCTCACACTGGCCCCGATTCCAGAATCTTCCTTTCAGCCTGCCTGGCAGGCGGAGGAAGCTGGAGGGAGTGCCGCGGGCCCCGGGCTGGTACGGGGAGCCCCTGGCGGTCGGGCAGCTGTGCCAGGCTCCTCCGCAGAGTGGTCAAGTTGCGGACGTTTGCATGCAGCCCCTTTGGTTCTGCTTGTCTCTCCAGCTGCTGTGTCTCGCTGACTTGAGCAGGGCTCCGGCCGCCGGCAGCTCCGTGCACTCGGCACACCCCCCATCAGCCCTTTCTGGCTCCGTGTCCTTGCCTTTGCTCTTCCTCTGTGCTCTGCTACCAAGTCCCTGTGTGGTGGTGCGTGTGTGGGAGGCGCCTTTGAGAACCAGCCGCCCCGCTGTCTTCCCACGTCTTGGCCTCCTAGAGGCACCCTGAGCAGGGATGGTGTGGACACAGCCTGGGCGCCAGTGGGGTCGGGGGGGGGGGGCAGAACGATGTGTCAGCCAGACCGCAGGCCCCGGCAGGTCCCGAGGGAGGCACTGTCCCCATGGTGACTGCCCCACAGCCTTCACAGTGACACCTAGCTGGTAAATTTTCTAGAACATGTGTTTTTCAACCTATCCCTATTTTGTTTTTCTATTTCTGTTCTCAGAGACATGTGATCGGTTTGTCATTTGGATGTGGGTTAAGTGGAAGAAGAAACAGGACGTCATGGCCACAGTCGGAGGCTGGGGTCTGTCATGAGCGGTGTGTCCCTGAGGCTCCCTGCCAGGTGCCCTGTTCCCACTGATAGAAGTCACAAATCTCGTTCCACCTCTCACGTCCCTGTCTGCCGTTGAGGTGTTTAGAGATTCATCGGTAGGAGAAGCTTTTAATGATTGAAAACCGGGGTGTATTTAGGACCCATTTTGTTCCTTTGTACTTCGCCCGTGAGTTTATAGGAAGGCCATTGACGCCTCAGTCACGGGTCTTCGTTCTGCTGTATTTTCTATGAACCATGCTGAGGGTTTGATGAGGATCTCAAAACAGCCTTTGAGGAGATCCCCAGTTGTCTCAGGGCTCGAAGAGTTAGTTGCACTGAATCGGGTGTGTTTAGTATTTATGTGGCCCCGTCCTGGGTATGTTGCTGTGGTTCTGGAGGACCCATCCTACGTTGCACACGGGCACAGACGTTGTTGGCCTAGCCACAGGACGTCACGAAACTCAAAATATTGCTTTGAAGGTGGCATTCCGGGGATAAGCCTGGGGCGCCACGAGTCGCCTTCTGACCCTTCCGGTCCCTCCTCCATCTGGTGACAAGCCATGGGTGTGCCCTGGGCATGCATGCAATACAGCAAGACCAACACAAGAGCAATATTGAATTGTTCATTAGATCTAAAATTATATATATGTATCTTATATATATATAATTTATCTTCCTGCATTTTTGAAGTATAAAGCAGTCCATTGTACATAACTGTAAGCTAGCATACTTGTTTCACCATTTCTAATACTGAAGAAATGTTCATTCTTTGTAGAACAAACAACTGTTAGGTTTTTAAAACTGCTTTGTGATACTTAATTTCCTTTTCAAGATTTGTAATGTGTTGCGCCTACATAAGCTCTCTGGAAGCATCTATCACTAATGGGACACACGTAAACCCTCAAAGCTCCATCCTGGAACTCGGTCCCCCACAGAGACTGTACGTGGACAAGAGTATTTACAGAGCATGACTTTTCTACATGTGGGATATCAACGTGTATATTTATATTTACGGTGTATATTGGTACAATTCCATTATCGATTCTATTTTATTTACTCTTCAGTTATAAAAACCACACTTGCATACCAGTTTCTAGTTGCCAGTGATGTTCTGAATAATGGAACCTATTGAAATAAAGCTTCAGTTCTGAGCCCCTGGCTGGAAGGTGATGGTGTTTCTGATTCTTGGCGGTGTGGCATGTCGGTGAGGGTCCTAAGCTAGTTCTCCTGCACCTGCTCCCTGCGCTCACTGCTGGACAGGAGGCTGTCAGGCTCTGTGCGGGGCTGGGATGGGGACAGTGTTTCCAGGAGGTTTTCTTTCTTTCTTTTTTTTTTTTTTTAAGATTTTATTTATTTGTTTGAGAGAGAGAGCTCAGGAGCATGAGGGGAAGAGAAGAGGCCGAGGGAGAAGCAGTCTCCCTGCTGAGCCGAGAGCCCGATGCTGGGCTCAATCCCAGGACCCTGGGATCATGACCTGAGCTGAAGACCCACGCTTAACCAACCGAGCCACCCAGGCGCCCCTCCGGAAGGTTTTCCCAGGTGGTCCCTGATGTGGGAAACAAAGGCAAAAGGCAAAGAAGGATTGAGTTTCCTTGCTGCTTGCAGCCCACTGGTAGGTCCTTGACACAGGCAGAGCTGCAATCTTCTGGGAGCTCGGCTGCCTGGATGTTGGTGCTTTGCTAGGGGTAGGGGGCCCCGGGATCCTGTGCCTCTGCTTTGGCATGTAGAAGTTCCTTCGGAGACTTTGTCTCTAAACAAGACACATGTTGTCGATCATCCCCCAAGCATATGATCCACCGAGGTACATCTGGGGGTCTCATGGCTGGGCTTTTATTAGACAGCAATGAATGGCCTTTTCCCAACAATGGCTGGCCCGGTCAAGGTCCTGGAGGTCTTGTTTCCAAAATTCCCTAGAGACTTGCACTGTCCCTGACCCCCTGCCAACTTGAAAGTGTAGGGTCGGCCACTCCTCTCTTCCTCATGTCCCGTCCCCCTGCTTGAATGAAACCACTTTTTGCAACAAAGATGTCTCAGGAATTCTTTCTTGGCTGTGGGCTCTGAACCCCAACATCTTTGCTACATCAGCCCCTGTCAGCCCCTGTCCCAGGCTGCCTCACTCAGGCCTGAGGAGGGTGAACTGGGAGGGAGGGAGTAGAGGCAGGGCACTCCTTGGCTCCAAATAGGAGTCAAGAAAAGCTCCCTTCTAATCCCGCGTCTCAGGCTCCCCCCACCGCTCAAGCACAGGCTATTAAGTGGGTTTGCTATTGAGAACCCCAGTGCCGTTTCTGGGCTGTTTCCGCTGGACACCCTCAGGCCTCACTCCTTCTCAACGCTAATTATGATAACATAAACCCAACTTTTGGTAACACAGGGAAAACAAACCAACAATTATAACAAAGATAAACCCCTTTGTCTGCCCCTGAATAGCTAGGTGACCACGGGCAGGATTTTAACCTCTCTGATCTTCTCAAAAAGGGAAATTAGCATCTGCCGCGGGGGCAGCCTTTAGGATTAAATTAATAAGCACAAAGGACTCAAGAGCTGTCTTACCACATTCTGAGCTTTCAGTGGAAACAAACAGAAGCCCGGGACCATGTCGGACTCTGCCTGGCAGGTTTGTGACAGTGTGAAGATTAATCTGTGCAGGTACAACCAGCAACCAGCAAGTCTCCCTTTCTTGAAACTTCTTTTAATGGCTTTCCTGCTCTGGCTCTAGGCCTGCTCCCCCACCCCTGGGTCATTATTGCTACATTATTCAGGGGTTTCTCCTCTTAACTCAGATAATTGCAATCAGCAGGCCCCATTAGGCGCCATTAAAGGGCATCGCATCCGGTACTTACCAGGCTTTAATGTGCAAATAAATCTCTTGAAGGACCTGGTGACTACCCAGAGCTGGGGTCTGTGGGGCTGGGCCGGGCGGGGATCTGCATTCCTAGGAGGCTCCAGGCTACGCATCTGGTCACCGACCACACTTGGAGTGGTGAGGCTGTTGTCTCTTTGTACTCCCTTGCCGCTGCATGTTGGAGTCACCTGGAGAAGTTCTGAAACCTATACTGATCCCCAGGCCCCGATCCAGAAATCATGTAGTAGGGCTGGAATGTGGCCTTCGCTCAAGATGTTCCCGGGGAATCAAAATGCCGAATTAACGTTGGAGAGCCCCGCTGTGAGCCAGGGTTAGCTGAAATGTCTGCCAGTTCCCTACACCTCCTGGTCGGGGGCGGGGGGAGGGGGGGTGCGGCATTGCTTATTAAATCAGGTTTCCCTTTTGTGAAAGTTTTCTGGACAGCAGACAGCAGACAGCAGACAGCAGATTGGTGGGATTTGTGGGAGGCCCCCAGGCTCCTCCGCATCCGGCAGCCCCCATGATTGGCATGGAGAGAAAGGTGTAATCCAAGTAGGGCTCCCGCTCATGGGCACCTCCCGGGGGGGTCACGTCAGCTCTGAGTGTGAGGGGATCTGGTAGATCTGGGGTTCCAGCCCCAAGCTGTCTGGAGGGTTCTAGCCTAGGCTGGCCGCATCCCAGGTGTACACTCCATTCCTGACAACTCAAGTTCCTCAAGTTCCTCCGAATCCCAAAGACCAACGGCCCCCCATCCGTCCTGTCCTGGCTCTGCCGACCTGCTGCTGCCCCAGAAACCTCGGCTGGGGGTCAGTGGTCAGCTCCTGACATTCTGCCCTCACCTCGTCCGTTCCTTTGCCCTCGGGCCATGGCCCTGCCCAGCCGTGCCCTGCGTCCTTCAGACAGGGCCTGAGCCCCCGCACTTTCCTAGTTCCACATGTCTGGATGGCTCACAGTCACCTTACCTTTCCATTATCTTCTCATGACCACAAACAGCCTTTGCCTAACCTGGAATGTCACATCCCTGGTGGACCCAGAGAGGCCGCCACCTGCCTCCGAGATTATAACAGAACTTGTGTCACCATGACAACATTGTTGTTGTTTTGATGAGGGAGTGGAAGGCGAGCTGAGCACAAAGCACAAGCTGGCGCCCCACACCCCCCCCTCCCACTCCCAGGTGGGACCTTCCCCAGGCCCTCCGGCCGCCCTAGAACTAAGGGAAGGGAGCACAAACGGTTCACAGACCGAGATCACAATCCCACAGGACAGGAGTCTCCCTCAGTTTACCAATGTCTTAGCGATCGACAAGGAAAAGGCATTCTTACCAATAACCTGACTTCCAGAGGCCCGTAAGTCAAGACCCTGGAGCCCCAACATCACCCTCCCCTCCACGAGTGACGTGGGAAACTGAGGCGGAAGGGAAGATAAAGTTGTCTCTTTATGACCTGCTGCCCGTTGACAAGCACCTGAGAGAGGCCGAGTATAAGGTTCCCCCAGGAAGCTCCCTACTCTGTCCTTGCTGGTGTCTCACTAGAAGGAAGAACAACCTTAACTGGGCAATGGCCAGGCCTGCAGTATCCTGAGAGTCTTCTTGAGCATGTGAAAGTCCTTTCGGACGCCTCCTCTGTCCTTACCTCCCCCAGCTCCCCAGTGTAGAATGAGTCACCCCTCACAACCCCGGTGCCGCTCTTTCTGCCCACGGGCCCTGTCCCCCGGCTTTAATAAAACCAGCTTTTTGCACCAAAGACGTCTCAAGAATTCTTTCCTGGCCGTGGGCTTGGGACCTCACCCACATTCCAAACCTACCACAGTTCTGACTGGTTTGCTCTTAGGATGCCTCATAGTCCCTTTGCCTCAAACAACACGGAGGCAGTCCTCGCCGACGTGCGGGGAAACGAAGAGCGCCATGGGCGGCCCGCTGACCTTCTGTAAGGACAGAGATCCAGGGGTGAGAAGAACCCGAGTGGCGACAGAGCCTCTCCTACTGAGCGTGACGTGAAAACCACGCAGGTTCTCTCTTGGCCACAAAGGCCATACCGCAGACGTCAGCCGTTCGGTGGCCTCCCGTCAGACGGCGGGACTGCAGTCGGCTAACGAGGACGTGTGAGCTTTCGAGAAGTACCTCTGGAAAGTGCCACGTGCTCGTGAGCACTGAGGGCGCGTGCACGGGCACACACACACGTGCACACACGCTCACCGGACCGTAGTAATAAAACAGCCCTCAGAGTTAGACACTTCGAGGTACCCCCAATACGCAGTGGGACAACCACAGCGTAGGGCTCAGGAGCTCAGAGGAGGACGGGGCCATCGTCTCGTAACACAGCCGCATACCATCATAAATGGGTGTGCCAAGATGCACCGCTGCGGCCAGACTCGGGCCCCCTCTGCTCCGAATTCCGCTGTGGGTGTCCATGTCCCACGCCTGCACATTTGAATCCATTCCCACGTCCACGCTGCCACCCAGTGAACTCCGGGAAGCCCTCCCCAGCCACTGAAATCCAACAAATTCTCTCCACCGTCAGAATCCCTCTTGACTCCTGTTTTCTGTCTTTTATGGCTCCTACCACTGTCTTCCTTGTGCCGAAAGGATTTTGGCCCATGTCCTGATTTGTTCCCTACTATTTAAACTGAAGTCATTGCTGAACCTTCTTGGCAACTGGAACTGTACTCTGGACCAGTAAGGGCCCCGTAAACACTGGTCAGGATGAGCAGCAAACCCCACCTACCCCTTCTGGGGGCTTCTGTGTGTTCTCCAAACGTTCTCATTCTGTACCTCGGGGCACAGAGTCGGAGTGAGCTTCCTGGCTCCCCGAGTGTCATGTGGGATCCGACCCTTTCTGGCAGGGGAGTTTAGAATGCTAGAGACTCCTGTTCTTTCCAGGCTGGAGCGGTTCATCTCCCAGGAGCCGCCCTCTGGGTCTCCCTTCCCTGTGTCCCCCAGAGGCGGTGGCCCTGGGAAGCAGGGCGACCAGGAGGGGGCTCCTGGCTGACCTGCGGTGGATGGACAGCCTCAGGGAGAAAGATACCTCTGCTGGTCTCAGCGGTTGAGATCTGGGGGGCTATGTGTCCCAGGAGCACTGCCCACCCTTCCTTGACTCACATAACCTCCCTGGTTTATAGCCTCAAAGTTTAGCATTTCCTCTGGCTAACAGTTTTCTCTTAAAATAACAAATGAATAAATACAGTATATACAATACAAAGACATACAATGCTATGAAGTAAGAAATTCTGAAGAACGTGCCCAAGTCAAACTTATAAACTGTTACTTTATCTTTGACAGCTTATTTTTTTAAAAGATTTTACTTATTTATTTGAGAGAGAGAGAATGAGAGAGAGAGAGCAGGAGAGGGAAGAGGGTCAGAGGGAGAAGCAGACTCCCTGCTGGGCAGGGAGCCCGATGCGGGACTCGATCCCGGGACTCCAGGATCATGACCTGAGCCCAAGGCAGCCACTCAACCGACTCAGCCACCCAGGCGCCCCACCCCTTCAGATGTTTTGAAATACCCTGCCTTTGCCCCATGTCAGCGGTTCAAGACGTGGCCAACTGAGCAGCCTGTAGGCAGTTCCATAGTTTTCAAGTAAAAGACAGTTGAAACAGTCTTTTTCTCCTGTAAATGTTATAAATGTGAAATATGAAACTAATTGGCTTTCTCGGAAATCGCACTGAGTTCCTACCAGTTGTGCCTCACAGCCTCCCAGAACCACGGGGCTGGCATTCCCTTAAGGCTGGTCATCTCACGGTGGCCCCCGGTTCTCCTACTTCTGACATTGTGTACGCCTTCTTATCTTTGTTACGTTGCATGTGTTTTGCTTTTGATGCCGAAGTCATGGTTCAGTGAAGCACAGAGGTAGAGAGAGAAGAGTAGCCAAACACTAAACTTAGAATGTCACGAAGCCCAGATCTGTCCATCTGTGAGTACGACAATTTTCCCAAGACGAGAATCTCCCCTCCCCTCAAAAAAAAAAAAAAAAAAAAAAAAAGTTGCTTAGGAAAGAAGACACAACCCTCTGACAATGTCATGTTATGGGTCTGGAGCCTTCATGCCGATGAATTATTTGGTCAGAAAGTTTATCAATTCATCCAACTTTCTCGATCATTAGGGTCTCCTTTTTTTTTTGAAATAGAAACAAATGCAAAATAATGCTTTTGAGTGTGAAGGTAATGAGTTGTGTTTAAAGAAAATGAATAAGCCCCAAATTGTATTTTTAATAGCAGAAAGAGAAAGTCTTAACGACCGCAGAAAGACCTGGAAGAACAGATTCAGTGTTTATTGCAGATGTTCTCAGGGAGAAAGCACAACTGGTTTTGGGTTGCAATTCCTTTCCTTACTGGTGGCCCATCAGGTAATATTAGTGGCCTCGCAGAGAGAAGAACAGTCACAAATACATTGGTGTGTTTGCTGATTCTGTTTCATAGTGAATCGGCTCATGACATCCTGGTGGGAACGATGAGGGGGCAACAGAGAATCCACACTGCCGGAGATGATGTTCATTGTCATTTGTGTCATTTGTGATTATTTGGCAGGAGGTGACATGCTGTGCAGAAACCACCCTGGGGTTGGTACCCATGGGGGACCCAGAGTGACCGGCAAGGAAAGGAGATGGTTTTACTCGAATGCCAAATCATGCTCTGCTTCATTTTCCAGAGCTGTTGCTGCTTAACCATGTGCCTCCTGTTCTTGATTTACGGTCCCAGGAAAACAGTGAAAATTGTAAATATAATCCGATGATGGCCACCACAGGCATCTTGTTGGTCTGTGTTTAGAGAAAGTAGCAGAGCAGGGCCGGTACTGTGTGCGTGGACAACTGAAAAGAAATGCATGGACCGAGTGTTTGACATTAAAGATGAGCGACACTTTTCTTTGTGATCGTGGTAATGGCAGTCGCATAATCAAGAGACATGTTGTTGGGACAAATTGGGAACCTTCACGGGCCCGAACCCATCACTTCAGGCCTAGATATTATGGTTTTTGTTTTTGTTTTCCATTAGGGATAGTGCATGACATGAGCATCTTTGGCTGAAGGTAACAGCAAAATCTCAAATAATAGTTATTTGAACAGTGTTGATGTTTATTCTTTGTCACATGGAAGGAGTCCAGTGGCTCCTTGAAATTAGGAGAGATCCAGATTTATTAGATGACTCAGCTCCCCCCTCTCTAGGGTGTAGGATGCTTCCTAACGGTCCCTGATATCTGCTTGAGCTCCACCAACAAATCCTCTGCATTCTCCACAGCATCTCTGTGGACCCCCCTCACTGAGCATAGCGTGGCAACCGTGACCTCTGCATCAGCTGGTTTGCATATGAAAGGCATGCCCACAGGTGAGTGATTTACTGTCTCTGGAAATTGGCTAACCTGGGAAGGGCCCCCATGTCAAAGCAGCAGAAATAGAGAAAATAAAAGAAATGCTTAGTACACTGGCAAGCTCTGTCATGGACAGGCAATCAAAACTGGCAAGGAAAGAAAATGCCTCGGCCATCAACAATTTCCTCGTATTTTATGTTTTTCTAAATTTGTTAGAGAAATAAGGCAATGACACCGTCTGAATAATTTAACACCATATCCAAATGCTGAAAAGAGAACACGAAGAAACACTTTCTAAAGCCAAATGAAATTAGGGACTAGATTAAGAATCCATTTGTTGTGATCTCTCTGCTGAAACTTTTAACCTCTGGCTTTGAGTATTGCATGCTCTTTAACCCCAAATCAGATAAAGCCCCAAAGACGGGGCCCACTGTGAAATATCTCCTCATTTCTGTGTCTGTTTTCAACCTTTGTCCTTAGTACTTAGAACTCTCTGCCAGATTCATCAGCCACTTACTGTCACTCATCATGAGCCAGTATAATTTTGCATGAGGATTTTCTACTTTGGTAGAAATAGAAGGCCGATAAGAGGTCCTACGTATGCAATGAAATCTGCTGCAGGGCTCAAGGCGGCCATTGTCTGCTCAGATTGAATGAGAGTCTGCGGAAGGTCAGGGGTCATGGCGGTTCCTACAGGCCTCTGCCTCCCCAGTGAGTAGGGAGCCTCCCTGTGGGGTGTGTTCAGCTGGGCCACGGTCAAGGCACATGTGTTTCTCTCGATCTAAATGAGATCACCCAGGTCCCCAGTCCTCTGTTTAGGATCCTTGCGTCGGGCGGCAAGTCTTACCCAGTGCAGCGTGGACGGTGGTGGTGGCACGGCCACACCCGAGGACCGTCGTCCCCTCTCCCTCCCTGGTCTCTCGCAGCTGGGGTGCTGGGGCCAGCTCCCACGGGGTCCCAACAGGCCTGTGGCCCCATGTTTCCCAGTTCTGAGTTAAGGGGGTGGAAACTGGCCACGGCAAGAGCACGCACACTCTGGCAAACACCGCGAATCAGGGCTTCTGTTCTCTTTTCCGGAGAGCTGGTGGTCAAGCACTTAACAGCACACCATTGCCTGCAGTGGCTGAAGTGCCTGCTTTCTTTTCCCCTGAGACTGTTCTCTGATTCTTCCTTCCTCTCCCGCTTTATCTTTCTCCTTCTCCAGCTTCCTTTTCGCCTAGAACCTTTCTCACGGGTCTCCCAGCATCTCAGTTACCAGTCTAAATTCATCATTAGCAATTACACCCTGCAATTAAAAAAATATATATAAATAAATATACATAAATTTAATATACAAATACATAAAAATAAAAAAAATATATGTATAAAATATTGAGTCCTGGCAACAGTGTGGTGAACACTGGTGCAGCATTTTGGAAACATTTTTTGGAAACACTGAAAAAAAACTATAAAATATTTTATAACCCAGTTGACCATAACATTCCACTTTAGGCATATCTGAAACTAATTTTTTTTTTTAAAGACTCTGTTTATTTGAGAGAGAGAGACAGTGACAGAGAGCACACTGGTGGAGAGATGTAGAGGGAGAAGCAGACTCCCCTGCTGAGCAAGGAGCCTGATGCGGGACTCGATGCCAGGACCCTGAGATCATGACCTGAGCTGGAGGCAGATGCTTAACCCACTGAGCCACCCAGGTGCCCCTGAAACTAATTTGAAGTATAAAGGAAAAGTCTTACACCCAGAGATGTCCTTTGCAGCCTTAATTAGTAGCAGACTAGAAAAAACGAACAGTGATCCCACACGGAGCAGGGTGTGTGCTCCTGGTTGGAGAGGAGCCGGTCCCCCCCCCCCCCCCCCCCCCCCCGGCCCGAGGCACTGTCAGGGCCTTCATTATCAAAGAAAATTTAAATCGGGTTCACTAAGTTACAAAAGTGTGTCTCATACACTTTGGAAAAAACGTGTTTTAATGGAAAAGTTTTTATGGTTAGTGCTCAATTAAGCCAGGAAATTAAATTACCCGGAACACTCGATTAATTGAAGATCCTCTTAATTGAGATTTTTTACAATCACATTTAGAACGAGGAGCTGCAGAGTGTCTGGAGCGGGGCTGCTGTTTGTGCCATGGCTTCCATAGCTAGAAACACGCCAAGTGCTCGGCTCCACGCTGACCGTGACCGTGACTGGGGCAAACGGACGCCCTGCTGTCCGCGGCCTTAACTGGAAGTCACATCTGCTACAACCACAGACATGAAAGGCTTGGCACCCTGGAGTCACGGGGAAAATGCTGGAACTGTCCCAGTGAGGACAACTGTCTCCATCAGCGAGAGGGGTCCCAGGCAGGACAGCCAGATCTGCTCACTGCTCACCTGCCTCGCTGGTCACCTGAGCGGTTCTTCTCCAGATGCTTCTCTGTCCCCCTGTTCTCAGTGGCGGGGTGGGGGGGGGCAGGCTTTCCACTAGTCCCCTAGACGGGAACCCAAATACTCAGGGATCTGAGCCGCTAGGGCTTGTCTTCTAGCTTGCATTTCCTCTGCTTTCGAACACACTCTCTCCTCTTTCAGAATCCGCTGCTACTTTCCTTCACACCCAACTCAAAATAGCTACTTTCAGGAAGTGCTAAAAATATAGGTTATCTGAAAAAGCCAGTTCCCACCCCCGCCCCCTTCAAAGCTTCCTTTCCCTTGGAGTCGAGAAGAGGGTTTGCAGGGACTCCTGCTTCCCCTTTCCTGACGTGGAGACCAGTGGCCCCTTCTGGGGTCCCAGGGCCCCCTCTGGCTGCCAGGCGGGGGTCTCGGGGCCAGCGTCCCGCTGTCTGCACACAGAGCCGGCGCCGGGCGGGGCTGGGCTGGTGTCCTTCTCCTGAGGCTGGTGCTCAGCTGTCTGTAATGCAAACCCCCAGGGACCCTGGCTTGAACAAAGTCTCCTGGGGAATTAGGGAGTTTGGAGGGGAGCATCTTGGGGCTCCTCAGATTTCTCTAGGCCTCTCTGTCTCCGTTTCTCACACGGAGGCTGCTCCAGGGCACGTAACCCTGCCCCGTTCCAGGCTGTGAGCAGGAGGAAAGGTGCGGGGAAGGGAGGGTGTGCCCACTCACCCCCTCTGTACACACAGTGAAAGCGGCGTTCAGGTCGGCGGGAAGAGGGGACACGCCCGGCTTGTCCCTTTGCTGTCTGCATTGTCGCCCGGCACAGCTGTGCGTCTACCAGACCTCCTGGCTGTGGGCTAACGAAAGGGGACTGCACCGCGGACCAGCCTGGCCTGGATACCCTCTGTCAGGACGCCTCTGCCGCCGGCCCCCGGAACCTCCCCCTGCTACCCTCGGACCCTCCGCAGTGACCCAGAGTCCCACTATCTCCTCTCACTTGAGCAATGAGTGGACAACCTGGAGAGGAAAAGACGTGTGAGCCTCTGGGTGGTGAGCTACACGATTTGTGTTTTAATATTAATAACGTGAAACCACAGAACTTGGTTGAAATTCTGAAGCTCATGGTTTTTATGCATCTTTAAATGAAAAACAGAATTTCACAGCAATTTCAAGAAAAACTATTAAACCTGATTTTGCTACCCTGTCTGACATCACAGTTGCCTGACTCAGCTCCTTGAGGAGCCAATGCCCACACGCCACCCCGGCATCCTATCTGGGTCATGGTCTCCACTAAAAAGCAGTGGGGGGAGGGGAACAGGAAATGTTGGAGGTGGCATTTCAGGTGTGTGGGGATCAAATTGCATTGTTCCTTCTCCAATCCCATTGAGACATTCCCTTTCATTTCCCTGGAAAAAAATGTGCCCTTGGCTGAAGGGTCACCAGATCCATGAGTGCCCCTAGGCCATGGGGCACCATTGTTCTAGACCTTGGCTAGCCCGCCCCATCACCTACTCTTTAAAGTTGGTCTCCCTAAAAAAAGATTTTTTTAAATGAAATAAAATAAAAAATAAAAACAAAGTTGCTCTCTACTGAATGTGATTTGAATGAATTTCTTTTCTGATTCCTCCTGCCGTTTGAACTAAACCAACTCTTTAGTGTCAGGAAATAGCTGAAAATTAGTTGTGGAGAATGGAAACTCCCAACTGTGTTAGTCAGGATAGGCTAAGTTACCTGTGATAAGAAGCAGCCCCAGAATCATAGAGCCTCAGATCACTGCTGCTCTCTCAGCGTGCTGCAGGTGCCCTGTCCCTCGCTCACTGGGCATTCCCTCTGACAGGATCCAGGACGTGAAGGCAGCCACGACTTACATGCAGGGAATTCTGTGACCGAGGGGAAGCGAGCCCTGAGGGTTTGAGACAGGAAACGGAGTGCTCTGGAATAAAAGAGACATACGGTATTTCTTTCCACCACTCATCAGCCCGAACTAGCCATACACTTCCAGCCGGCCTTCCGGGAACCGGTAATACAGTTCCTGCGTGTTCCCAGAGAGGAGAAGCCAGGGAGAAAGGAAGCAGCTTACAAAGAGCATGGATGACCGCCTGCCAATCCCTCGTTCTCCCTGGGTGAAGGGCCTCACCAAAAAGCAGTGAAATCATGCCGGGGAGCCACTATGGCTCCTTCTGCGGGTCCATTCACAGTTCTTACTTCCACAGGAGGAGGCAGACTCATACGTGGCTCACTTCTTTTGTCCTTTTCAATGTTGGGCAATAAGTTCACTGAAGGGGTCCTGTTGAGCAAGGGTTTGGAGGCAGGACTACCCCTATGAGGTAGACTGAGGGAAGGTATTTTAGTTCCCTATTAATAACAGTACCAGCTAAGGTGCGAAGGGTGAGGTGAGTGGTTTTAATGAGGCCCAAGGGAGCAGCCAGACCTGCAGTCACATCCAAGGAGTCTTACCACGGTTTGAGAGTGAGTTCTGGAGACTGGAAGTTGTCACCATGGCAATGAGTTGGAGGATGTTGGGGTCATTTTTAAGAAGAAGGATTCCAGATCATCTGAAGGGGATGGGACATACTCAGCTTCTCAGTTGTCTAACTCTGCAGGGAAACATAAATTTAGATGGCATTTAAAATTATTCACATAATATCTGTTTTATTATGCACTATCAGGGAAAAAAACGCAGGCATGTCATTGGCAGCCATGGAAACACTGGCGAAATCTGACAATACTTGCATTTCTGCCTCTTCCTCCCCCCACAACAAAAAGGGAGAGGAAAAGGGAAACTGGAAACTGGTCACATATAAAGTACCGAGAAACACAAATTTTGATTAAAAGAAAATTGTCCTGGTGATATATAACGTTTGTACAGGGTCTTTCTCTGCAAGCCCCCAGAGCATGAACCACAGAAACATGCCCCTGCCCTTCATAGAACTAAGTTCCACCTCTACTGAAAGGACAAATGAATAGATGCACCAAAATACCAAAATAATCTGCTCGCCTTGGACGATAACAAGATGGCTGATCTCATCATGAACTTCTCACTGAAAATTCTGTATTCATTACAGTTCCTACGGAACACAGTTGACATTGTACGTGATAGGGATTGGCTAATTCCTTGAGATATAGGTGTAGTCAATAAAGACGGCTAGTCGTAAATCTGGACTGTAATTTGTAGCATATGCCTGCAGAGGTGGAGAGCAAGCTTGAGTAACAGCAGTTAGGAAGGGGCAAGATTCCCTTTCAATGGTAAGTGAGAAACACCTATCAGTTTTTTAGGACTTGGACTTTTCTTTTACGTCACTCACAGTGAATATCTACGCTTTCTACTTCTAAAAAGCTAGTGGGAAATTAAAAAAAAAAAAAAAAAAAACAGCAACACGTAGGCAAAACAGGAGTCTCAAGAATAATGGAGAAGGTTGTTTGTAAGCTTTGAATCCTCACCAAATTCTATGCATCCAGCAAAGGAACAGGAAGCCGGGGGCTTCTGTCCTGTTCTGTACTGGGTTTGGGTGGAGGAACCCGAGGGTTAATGCAGATGATGTAAGTGCTCCAAGGGAAGGGAAGAGGTCTGAGTCCAGGCTTCTGTGATCAGAGAGGACAGCAGAGGGCGTGGGTGGTGGGGGTGGGACTGTGAGCCTGAGGCACAACCAGAGACCCGGAGACCGAAGACCGAGAATGCCCGGAAGGTTCTGGACAGCAATGCCTGCAAACACAGTGCACTGGTGAAGCCACCTTAAAAAGATAGGTACACCTGAGCTTTTTTTTATAGGAAGAAATGATGATTCTCTTTCATCTTCCTAGAGCGATCCTTCCTAGATTGGTCCTGTGCTTGGAGCCGGGATCCACCGGAGGCCACTTGCAGGAGGAAAGTCCAGTCAGAGAACAAATTCATGCCATGCTGTCCAGGTGTGACGGACTTCTCAGCCTCACTTCCGAAGGGGCGTTCTCCACAGTCCACATTTCAGATGGAGGAAGGCCTTATCTCTCTTTGTAGTCTTCCTTTCCTCCCCTCCATCACCACACCCTGTTGGAGGTGAGAACCCTCTTGGAGGAGGCTGTGCACACAGAAGATAACCGCGTACTTCACGCCCAGTGTCATCGTGCATGTTGCATGAAGGCACCTCTCTGGGCTTACAGGGCTCTACAGACGTGACTTTGTGAAGACCTGGTGGCAGCACTTTATAAACAGCCCTTTTCTAACATGCAAAGAAGATGAAATGGACTCACTCAGTGAACGAGCACATACACTCTTGGACATTTCCCCCAGAGAAATGGAAATTTATTTTGATGCAGAAACTTGTGCATGAGTGCTCATAGCAGCTTTATTTGTAGTAGCTCAACACGGGAAATTGCCCAAACGTCCTTTAAGGTGTAAGTGGTTAATCAAATTACGGTACATGCATGCCAGAGCATATGATGCGGCAACAAAACTAACAGACTGTATGTACCCGACAGTCTGGATGCACCTTGAGGAATGATGTGAAGTGAAGAAAGCCAGCCTCAAAAGATGTATCCTGGACGGTCCCTTTTTCTAACATTCATGAAATGACATAATTACAGAGATGGAGAATAGATTGGTAGTGGCAGGCGTGGGAATAGGGGAAGATGGGTCTCAAGGGCGGCATGTGGAAGTCCTGCGCGATATAGTTCAGTTGCATATCTTAATTGCAGTGATACCCACACAAGTCTACATAGGTGGTAACATCGCATAGAGCCACCTACACATGAATGAGTGCACCCGAAACGAATTTATGGATGAATTCTATGGATTGTACCAATGTCAATATCCTGGGTTTGATTGGATAACTGTGTCAGATGGAAGATTTTTGGGTGAGGGATGTGTTGGACATCCTGAGCATTTCTTTGCAACTCCCCATGAATCTATAATTATTTCTTTATTTTAAAAGAGATTTGATTTATTTATTTGACAGAGAGAGACACAGTGAGAGCAGGAACACAAGCAGGGGGAGTGGGAGAGGGAGAAGAGGGCTCCCCGCCCAGCCGGCAGCCCGATGCGGGGCTCGATCCCAGGACCCTGGGACCATGACCTGAGCTGAAGGCAGAAGGATAATGACTGAGCCCCCCAGGTGCCCCTATAATTATTTCAAAGTACAAGATTTAAAGCAAAAGCAACATGTAGCCAAATAATCCAATAGCTGTCACTTTTTTGGGGGCTGTTTTTCAACACTTGTCCATTATGATGTCTGAGAAGCATCAAGTTGGTGTCATTTTAAACAATAAAAGGAATGATATTGTAGAACACGGTCTTTGGATGCATATGTCATCTGTACATCGTAATAAAAAATTATAATAGAAAATCTAACAGGTGTACAATGTCAACCGATATCTGTTAGCAAAACTCCTGGGGATCCACTCAGTCTCATCCAATAGACCAGGTTCAAAGGGGAATAAAAATAGCTCCTGCTAGTGTCAAGGGTACATTAAAATATGAACAAATGTGATTCAAATAATTACAAAGAGTTCAGGATGTGATGTGATGTGTTCCAGACCTGTTTCTTCTCTCACATACACTTTTAATACTATACATTTCCCTCTAAGGACTCTTCTGGTTGCATCCCACAAGCTTTGGTCTGTTATATTGTGATAGTCGTTCTATTAAAAATACTACCTTATTTATTACAAAATTACAAAATTTTCATAAGGATTGGAAAACTCATTTTCCAACTACGGTAGGCTGAATCATGCCTCCTCCTGCCTCAATGTCCACATCCCAATCCCCAGAACCTGGGAGTGTGTTTTACCTTCCATGGTAAAAGGGACTCCGTATCTGTGATTAAGTCAAGACTCTTGAGATGGGAGATGAACCTGGGTGGTATACCCAGGTGGACTTGGTGACATCACAAGCCTCCTTTTAAGAAGGGGGCAGGAGACCACAGCGGGATGGAAGTGTGGTGATGGAGCAGGGACTGGAGTGATGGCTTTGAAGATGGAGGAAGGGGCTGGGGGACCAAGAATGTGGGTGGCCACTAGAAGCTGGGGGAGGCATGGAACGGATTCTCCTCTAGAGCCTCCAGAAGGAACCAGCCCTGCTGACACCTTGATTTTAGCCCTTGGGACCCATTTCAAATTTCTGATCTCTAGAACTCTAAGATAATACATGTGTGTTGTTTTAAGCTACCAAGTTTGTGGTAGTTCTTTACAGCAGTCACAGGAAATTAATACAACTCCTTTTTATTTTGAAAAATGGCAAACCTTCCGATTAGTTGCAAGAACAGTACGAGGCCACCCACGTGCTCTTCTCCTGCATTGATGTTCCACCATATTTGATTCCCTATTACCTGTGTGTGCGTCTTGCCCAACGATGGGCACATGAGTTGTAGACATCACGTCCTCTTGTCACCTAAGTATTTCAGCATGAATTGAACGAGAACATTCTCCTCTGTAACCAACAAAACAGTCACATTCAGGTGCTTTAACATCGATGCAGTACTTTTATCTAATACTGAGCTCACACGTAAGCTTCTTCATTACCCCCAGTAATGTCACTTATTTCTGGGCTTTGTGTCTCCTAACTCGAGGCCCAGTCAAGGATCCCATGCTGCATCGAGTTGTATTCAGACTTAAAATTGAGCATTTTACAGCCTCCCCCCCGCCCCATGATATTGATTATTTTGTAGAATCTGGGTGAGTTGTTTTATAGACTATCTCTGGTTGGAACAATGGATCTTTTTCTCATGGTCAGATTCAGGGTAAACATTTTGGAAGGAGTATTTTATGGTGATGCTATGAATTTTTCAGAGCTCTTCATCATCTTTGATACATCTTTTTCTTTTCTTTTTTTTTGGTGTGTGTGACTTTGAATTTTATTTTTAAAAAGTATCATACAGTAAAAATGAGTCACTTTTTAGTGCACAGTTCTATGAATGTGAAGACATGTATAGATTTATGTAATCCCCATGACAATCAAGATACAAAATAGTTCCATCCCCATAAAAACTCCTGGACTCCATCCCAGGCCTACTGAATCTGAATTTGCATCTTAACAAGATCCTCAGGGACATTCAATCTGAGAAACACTGGTTTAGAGAAGTTAAAACAATATTTACAAATTTCTTAGCACATAGCAAACCATCAATAAATCATGGAACCCTTAAATCTGATTGCCATTACTAGACGGTTTCGCAAAGTGCATATCTTTCTGTTGCATTATGTGAGGAAGATCAACTGGTTTACAGTTTCAACAAAACAGATTTGACCCTGGTCAAAGAAAGACATTGCCTTGCTGTAATCACCACTACTGTGTCATTTCAGGGGTCACAGATACACAAAGCCACACATACATGCAAGCGCTCACACCTTAACTAAGGTTACTAGAAATACCTTTCCCTCCCGTATTGATGCTGCTGTAAAAGCTAATTCCCTGAGCTTTCTACTAAAGAAGGCGTTCTGCTAAAACTGAGGAAGCTGAGTGGAGTTTTCTAGGTCTCTTGCTTATCATCACTTGCCTGGTAGCTGATACAAGAAGATAGTGCAAAATGGCCTGCACTGGGCAAACAGGGCTGGGGTGGGCAGTGGTTCATGTTGCTCGTCTTTGATATCCATCTAGAGCCCAATAAAATTGACTCAACCTTTTCTAAATCTTGCTCAGAGAAGACCTCCATGTCTTGGGAGGGCCTTGAAAAACCTAGGGCAAACCATGTGGTCACTCTAAGGTGATCTTAATGGCCAATTTCAAGAGTATTTTAATATGTAAATCCATTAAATCAAAGTGAGCACTCACATACGTTTGTGATGTTGTATGAAGGGCAGGGATTGCTTATAGGTCACAATCCTGAAATGTTGGCTGCCAATTCCTCAAAAAAAGATCTCCCCCAAAAGTCCTATTGATCAAACAAAACTAACTCTATTGGATTTATTGCAGTGTGGAAGAACGCTACCTTAATGGTCACAGTGTCTCAGAGGGGGGATCACGGGAAAGGCTTCATAAGATTTTAGAGATGTGGATGGGTGATTTGAAGCAGACTTTCAAAGGGAAATCTGGTTGGGGTTGGGCATAATTTCTGACCTCAGTTGGTGTGCACAGAGTGAGAAGGTCAACCAGAAAGTATTGATGATAGGAGATGCCAGTTTTGTTAATAAGCTACTTTAATAGTTGGTTCAGTATTCTCTCTCCAGCAAGTATTTTCTGGAGCAAGTAGCCCTGATCCCAGTATTATTTAGCACAGAAATGGGATCTCCATCTGAGAAATCTTTGGAACAAGGACAAGAAACTTGTTGGTTTCAATACTTGCAAGCAGTCCTTGGATCTAGGTCAGTGTGGGGCCATCCTGAGCCTCTGCAGGCTTCTAAGACCTGGGAGTGAGAGGTTGCGACTGATGTTCTGTCATCCTGCCAAGGGTGTCCATCCCCCTGTCTTCTGTCCCTTCCCACCTGTGGGCTGGCTTTGTTGTGTTGTGGGGCTGTTTCTATGCCCCCTTGCCAAAACCTGAAGGGAGCTGCACATCCCAGAGGGGACTTAGGCTAGGAAACATGAATATGAAAAATATAAAATGAGACAAGCTTTGCATAACTCATTGTGAGTGGTGACTACATTTGCATTTCCCATTTTTAGTTTCATGGGGCACTAGATCAACTCTCTGTAAGAGAGGATGTCTGCGGAGCAGAGCTCCGGAGATGTGGTGCACATATTTCTGGAGAGGTTCTGAGCGCTTCTCAGTGCCCTACTGGCAAACTCCTCTTGTAGAGCCCCTCGTGAATTGCACGTAAGTCACCGATACTCAGATGTAGTCGACAATGGAAATGTTTTTAGATTTACAAGGTATTATCATTCTGCAGAAACCCATTTTTAGTTAAATGCTGCACTGTTCTGCTTGTGGAGAGTACACACAACCATCTTTATCTGTCAACCAGAAAGACAGTGAAGTGAAAGGGACGGACATGGTTCTGAGGAAAGATTTTCATGGCGACAAATGAGGACTTGTGAATGAGTAATTTCTGCATTCTAGAACCAGGTTTCTAGCACCCAAAGCCATTGCTTTACTGGTGTCTATGAGGTACAATCTTTGGAAACACAACCCATTCCAAACCAGGGCCAATCATGTTAGATTAGAAGAATCTGTGTGATGTCCCATGAGGGCAGAAGGCACACCTGCATCGAATGTGTAAGCTACTGTTGGACCAGTGCCGTGGTCCACCGTGGGTGCCCCACAGGGCTCACTGAACTCATAGTTCAACCGTGATAGGGGAAAAAGAACACACAAGATACGTTTGTGGAATTCCTTCTTACTGATTGCATGCTTATTAAAAATTGTGTTACTTTTATAAAAGTAATACATGCTCACCATTACACATTACAATAGTGCGTATAACACACCTCCAATCTCCTCCAACCCTCCTCTCGAATCGCCTACAATTTGGAGTATATTCTTTTAAATTTAACGTATCTACATAGATTGTCTCAATCTTTATTTTTTTCCCAGTGTGATAGGAGAAAAAAACAGTAGTCCATTAATATCTTAATTTGTCTTTCTTTGATTTAGTAGAGATCTTCAGTCAGCTGGTATACTGCACTTTATCAGAGAGCTGTATTTCTGAAAAGTTAAATATTTGAATCAATCGTATTTTATTTTTTGTGTCATAATATTAAGATGTTCCATCTTTGTGATTTTTCTTTGTCATCAAGTGACTCCTTTTAAACAGCACTCTAATTAGGAATCAGAAGAAAGGAAAAGTTAATTTGGATGTATTTGATTGAATCTGATGGTCTGCAGGAGGGCATTGATGTAAGGGACCGCAAAGAAGTGTTTGCTCAGTCTGGGAATTCTGTTTATTCTTTATGTGCCTGTTTCCCTGCATGCTGAGTTATAGTTGGCAGCTGCTAGAATGTCTCCTTGGACCAGCCTCCCACAGAACCCCTTCCTGAGCTGGGGCTGGACCCTGTGACCTGCTTCTAACCAACAGAAAGTGGCAAACGTGATGGGATGCTGCTCCTGAGGGTGGGTTACAGGAGACCCTCATTCCCTTACTCACGCCCTCTGTGGCTCCTTTCACTCACTCTCACTGATGAAGCCACACTGACCTGAAGCAGACCCAAATGGCAAGGGGCTGGGAGAGGCATCCAGCCAACAGCCTGCGAGGAGCGCGTCCTGCCAACAACCACACCAGTGGGTTTGGGAACAGAACTTGTGCCAATGGGCCTTGACATGACTGGGTGACAGCAGCCTCCCCCAACACTTTGACCGCAGAACCCTGAGCCAAAGCGGGGCCTTAGTGGGCTCCTGACCTGCAAAAACTGGAGATGAGAAGCACAGTTTCAAGCCACTGAATTTTGGAGTGATTTGTTATGCACCTATAGATAGCTAATACTCGCTAATTGTTAATTGATAGCATATTCCACAATGTGTAGATCTATGTGTGTTTCTTTCAAAGAAAATATTTTTTTCCTATCTAAAAAGGAAGATCATAAATCTGGTATGACTTAATATACTTAATAAGTGAAAAACAGCACAACTCCAAAAATATCTTTTCGTGTCTCACTGCCATGGTTGTGGCATATACAATTATTAGCCTTGAAATGACAGGTCTGTGAGTTATTTCTATAATCCTGCAAAGTTCTGGTCTGAGTCACCCTATCCAGACTGATGTAGTTAGATTCCACATGGTATATATGGAATATATTTATATATAAAGGCCCTCGACCCACTGGTTTAGAAAATGGGATGGTTTTTCGTTTTGTCCCCGTCTTGAACCTAAGGACCTACAACTGACTTCTTCAATCAAGTTAGCCACTGTCCGACGAGTCTTTCCCTTGGAAACATCCAATCGCTACCTCCAGCAAAAATCCAATTACAAAAAAAAGGTTGCATAATTTGAGAATGTTCTAAAAAGCTTAAGTGAGTTTCTCTTCATGATCATAACTGCCTTGTATACCACATAATATCCTCTGGCCCCCATGAGGTCTCTAGAGCAAATATTGTAAAAAAGCCTAAGCATTGTGTCCAATGGTTGCAGTGGAAAACCACCAACTATCAATTTAATTACAACTTTATTACTTACCATTCACTTTGGTTCCTACAGAGTTTGTGTTCCTTCAGGGAATACAAAAAAAAAATTGTTCTAATTAAAGTATAATTATACATTAAGGACAGAAGGGCAGGAATCATTTATTACTAGATGTCCTTGCATCTGAACGGACATGGAGAGACTTCACTCAACAAGCCCCACACCTGGTAATTTTGCAGGATGCAAGGTTTCCCATTGACATACAGGCTTTCGCCAAATACTAGTATTTCAAGTTTAGAAAATAAAATCCCAGAAGATGCAAAGTGACTGAAGTAGGGTGAGGTTTATGTTGACTTTGAAGCATTTGCAGTTTTCATTGGAATGAATGCTTTTCGGGTTTAACATATTTTGTTTCATTGTTAGGTACAATCATGCATTCAGCGTGATTCAGTCATTAGCATCCCGAGCTTAAAAACACACCGGTTTTGTTTCCACCCACTTGTCACCTTCTGGCCAAACTATTCTTGGATCCTCTGACCATCAGAGCTTCTGCATCCTCTGTGCCTTGTTCTGTCTTCCCCTTTCCTCGCCGGTCCTAATACCCACTGCTGTGTTCTTGTTTTTACCTTATGGAGCGCTGTCCCTGGGCTTTACTCCACGTTTTGTGCTTCTGTTTTCACTTGATGTTGGGCATCTCATGGACATGCAGATTGAGGTCTACACACCGTGAAGGTTTGGAGTCAAGGATGTGGCAAGATGTCATCACAGTGGTGCAGCCAGTGCCCCAGGGAGCCCTAACTTACGGGCACTGTTGTATTTTCAGTGGTTAGTCTATGTGCTGGATCTACACTTGCTTTATAATTCTTATTTAATAAAGATATGGAAGAGAAATGCATATAAAATGGACAGGTTTCCCAATGGACCTGTGTCTGCCTAGAGGAGCATGGGAACCCAGGTGGCAGCAGTCTCGTGACCTCCGGTGTCTTGGTGACAGTGGAGAATTAACCATGATGCCTGCTATCGACTCATTTCCCACCTCAGTCGTCATGCCCGGGAACATTCGACAAGACCAGATTCTAAGCTCAAACTCTTTTATTTCGGTTCCTCTTTTGTGTTTAAGAGTTTTAGTCCTAATTATTGTTGGTTTTATTGTTTACTATGTTTTAAGGTTGATAACATATGTTTTCCATTTCAAACTGTACAGCGTTGATGGAATGAGCCCTGGGTATTATATGCAACTGATGAATCACCTAATTCTTCCCCCGAGACTGAGAATACACTGTATGTTAATTAAATTGAATTTAAATTAAAAAAAAATAGATCAAACCATGCTGGGTTGCACATTTTTAAAAAAATGTCAGTGAGGCACAGACTCAATTAGTCTGACTGGGGTTGACTGACTCCAGTGAGATACATAGACAATGCACTTAACGAGGAAGAGAAGGGTGACCCCCAAACCCGAGAAAGCAGTGCCATCAGGGAGCCTTCCCTCCTCTCTCCGTTGTGTTTCTGAGCTCCTCCTCTGGGCAGGACAGTGCAGGGGCCACCCACAACACAGGTAGCAGGTGACCCCTTTGACGAGGAACTTTCTGGGTAGTAGAGAATAAACCTTGCACGATTTTAATGACAGCTAAAGAAAGAACATGCCACCAGGTAAGGTGTGTGCAAGGAGAGAAGCCTAACATCGTCTGTGCCACCCCCCCACCCTGCTGTATTACCCACCAGGAGGGGCGAGGGAGGGGCAGAGGAAACACAAGAGCGTCCAGTGGTGCCAGTCTATGATGCTATATGACTTTCAGAAAAAGAGAACAGAACATTTGTAGCAAAATAACACTAACATGAATTATAGACCTAATTTAAAGACAGAGGCCCAAACCATGCATCTAAATGTCTAGGCAAAAGTTCTCAGGAAAACGAATAAAACAATAATTGAACACTTAGAAAATTTCTGATGGATTTTTTCAAGAATAGAGAAAAATACATAAATAAGAAAAAAATTCTCTATAAAAAAATAGCAATCAGGTTTGTTTTAGATTTTTAGTCTATACACATATGATATCCAAAAACTGGAACAGAGTACACAGAGAACGAGTTTTTAAACAATGAGTACGAGTTGGCACCTAGGTTACATAAAGTCCATTAACTGTATCACTGAATAATCTACTTTAAATTTTTTATTGTTATGTTAATCCCCATACATTACATCATCAGTTTTTGATGTAGCATTCCATGATTCACTGTTTGTGCATAACACCCGGTGCTCCAATGCAGAATGTGCCCTCTTTAATACCCATCACCAGGCTAACCCATCCCCCCACCCCCTCCCCTCTAGAACCCTCAGTTTGTTTCTCAGAGTCCATCGTCTCTCATGGTTCGTCTCTCCCTCCGATTTACTCCCCTTCATTCTTCCCCTCCTGCTATCTTCTTTTTTTTTTTCCCTAACATATATTGCATTATTTGTTTCAGAGGTACAGATCTTGTATCACTGAATAGTTAGGACTTTGCTGGTCAACAAATAATGCTCAGAGAAACCAAGAGTGAGTGGTAGAGATGTACTATAAAAAATAGATGATAAGCAAGAGTGATAGTCAATAGATAGTTTCATTTTTTTAGGTTTATAATAGGAAATGTTACAAAGATGTTCATGTTAGAAAAAGCTATTAAAAAGAGGCTCAAAAATTTTTAAAAATTCAAAATCATCAAAGTAGCTTCATGTTCATAAGCATGAACCAAGAGTCACCAGACATTTAAGGAAAGAGAACAATGATGAATTAACAGAGCAAAACAGAACACAACTTTTGCTGCAGGAAATAAGGAAGCCAAGAGAAAAAGAAAGAACATTGAACTAATTTGAACATCTTCAGAGAGATTGGAGATATCTTGTGTTATTAATAATAAAAGTCTGTCGTGAAAAGGGAACGATGGGAAAACAGGAAAATGTCTTTTGGAAATTAAAATATTACCAGACTTAAAACGTTAGTGAAGGGCCGAGTGATGGATTACAAAGAGGCAGTCAGAGATAGCATCAGTGATCTGGAAGATGCTGAGGTCCCGCCAGGAGTGTGGAAGGGAAAGGAAGAATGAGGACATGAGAGAGAAGAGCTTAGCATGCTGGGTACCGTCTTCTAGGGATGCCGTGCTCATTGTATACTATTTCTAGAAGGAGAACCCTCCACCCCAAAAAAAGAAGAAAGTAAGAAAAGTCAGAGAAGAGCAGTAAGAATAACAATGTTAAATACATTAAAGTAAAATGTTCACATGTTCATATTAAAATGACCCAATGGGTGTGGAAAAGGATTAATCACCGTAGAAAAGACACCTGCTGGACATTCCTGGAGCAATTTTGTACCTCAAAGCGTAAAGGGAGAATCCTAAAAGCTACCATACACAGGAAAAAACAATCAACAGACAAATAATCACTTGAATTACATAAGATTTCTAATCAGTAAAAATAGGTTTAAAAAAGTAACATAATGCTTGTTCAAAGTTGAAAGAGAAACTTATTTTTACTTGAGAGTTATGCCAAACTATTCACAAAACCAATTGAAAACAAAAACATTTTCTGTTGTATGAAAAATAACATTACTCCATCTGGGAACCCCGTGTGAATTAAAAATCACTGAGACAGCATTATAGGGAAAGAATAAGAGGATCTAAACCATATGCCAGCATAAGATGTGAGGTCCAGTGAGGGAAGAAGTAAAAGAAATTAGAAAGAAAAATTTTTAAAGATTAATTTCAGTTAGAAAAGGGACAAAGATCATTTTTTTCCCCATAACCCTCTAAACAGAGGGCTTAGCTCTCCATCAGTATTTCCACCATAATAAGACTGTGATTGCTATGTCTTAGTTTTTCATTCTTAGAGCCAATTTATAGACACATCTTTAAGGAAAGAAGTATAGTTTAAAAGTAGAATATATGTGTTATAAACCTTAAAACACAGTAAACAATAAAACCAACAAAAATTAGGATGGCAAGAAAGAGAAGAAAGAAAAAATAAAATAAGCTAGAAGGGAACGATTTCAGTGCATTATAAAGGTAATGAATCATACTTATGCTGATATATAGGTGCACACATTATGCGTATACATATATTTAATTTTTTAAGTAGGCTCCACGTCTAGTGTGGAGCTCAACATGGGGTTTGGACTCACGACCCTGAGATCGAGATCTGAGCTGAGATTAAGAGGCGGATGCTTAACCCACTGAGCCACCCAGGCGCCCCCATATGTTTAATTTTTAAAATAAGAAGTGTAAGTGAACTTTTTATTTTAGAACACTTTTAAATCTACAGAAAAGTTGCAACTTTTCTTTGCAACTTTTCTTTTTTCTAAGCTTAGGGAGTTCCATACACTCAACACCCAGTTGTGCCTATTACTAACATCATACATCAATATGGTACATTTATTACAATGAGTGGACCAATGTGGATACATTGTTGTTAATTAAAGCCATGTCTATTTAGTCATTCTTGGCTGTGACAGTTTCTCAGACTTTCCTTGCTTTTAGTGACCACAGCAGTTTTGAAGAGTAGTGGTTAAGTATTTTGTAGAATGTCCTTCTACTGTGATTTATCTGATGTCTTCCTCGTGAGTTTTGAAAAGGAAGTCCACAGAGGTCAAGTGCCATTTTCCAAGGGCATATGGCTCCCATGACCTATCACTGCTGGTGTCATTAACCTTGGTCCCTCCTGGGCTGAGACCGTGTTTGGGAGATTCCAGCATGATGTCTCTCCTTTCCCACTTTGCATGCTGTCTTCTTTGGAGGGAGGTCACCATACATGGTCCCTACTTAAGTCTAGAGATGCTTCCTCAGCTTGGGCGTGGCTTATCCATACAAATTAAAATTCTCTTGCATGAGGAGATTTGTCTACTCTTCTCCATTTATTTCTCATTGCATCATTGGTATATATTAGGATAGACTTGTGGGTATTTATTTTATACTTTGGGATATAATCCAATATCGCTTTGTTTATTTTTGCCCAAACTGTTCCAGCTTTGGCTATTGGGAGCTCTTTCTGTTGACTCTGGCACCTCTTTGACATATTCCCAACATTTTGATTTGTTTTTGAGCACTTTACTTTTTGGCTCAACAAGATGGTCCAAGTTCCTATGTACATCCTGTCCCAGCCCTATCATCAGTGCCATGTTTCCGAGGAGCCCTGGTTTTTGTATTGAGAACTCTCTTGAGAGTTTTCAAAATGATGACTTGCTCTATTTATATGCCAAGTGTCTTATCCTTCATAATAAAGAGTTTTTAGGTACTTTCCAAAGTGGTTTAATCAAGAAATAATGGAATGTGTGCATTTTATTTTAGGTCATGACTGATGAAAATAATGGAAATATTAATTTATGTTATTTTACATAAATACAAAAAATGGAAAACATGTAATGTTGCCTCTGGGGAAAGAGACTGTGAATGGTGGGAAAGAGGCTCTTATTTTTCACATGCTAGGTCTTTTCTGTAGTATGATAATTAAAAAAAATCTTTTAAAAAATCTTCATACAGATTTCACTTTAATAAGACATTTATCTGGAGTTTTTAATTATGTGGGAGAAATGCTCATATTATAGCATTTAAGTGAAAAAAGTAAAGGTACATTGATAAACTCACCTACTAGAATTAAAGCAGGCAGTGAATTCAGCTCAGTGGAGAAGAAAGGCAGCTAGAAGGTAATGAGAGTAAGACTATGGCCGTATGCTGCAAGCACAGGATGGATTTCCTGTCTTATAACATCAGTGTGGCGCAGGATTATTAGAATCTTCTCAGGATTTTAAGAATTTCCCCAGTATAACTTAGTCTGGCTCAGCCTTTAACCTCTAGACACCTGCTGTTTATGCTCAGTGTGGTCCACTGACCTGTGGTGTCAGCATCACCGTGAGCCCTGCTTTAGATCTACTGACTTAGATTATGATTTCTAACAGGATCCCCCACTGATTTATAAGTTCATTTGAGTTTGAAAAACTGCTTTATACTTAACTCATTGATCCAAAAGGGTGAGGGCTGGGAGGAGATGGGACCCTAATGATCTGTTATTTATTATCTGTCCATCTATCCATCATCCTCCATCATCCTCCATCCATCCATCCATCCATCCATCCAGTTTTCAATTGTGGATTGTCTCCTAAATGTCATTCTTTTCCTGTTTGTATCTTTGAAATGAGACCCTAATAATGTCCATTTCACCTTCCCCTTCTTGCTTTTTCTTCTTTCATGTCTTGAAACTTATTGGTGGAAGAAACTGGGTTGTTTGTCCTACAGGATTTCCCCCGTCTCTATTTTGCTGACTGGTTTGGCTGTCGTTTAACGTGTTCCTCGGCCCCGCGTACTTCCTGTAATGGGTGGTTGAGTGTGGGGACCAGCTAGGACGCAGGTCTGACTTTCTTTGGGAGACTGTTCCGGAGGTGGGGATGGGTCTCCTCTCCTCTCTCTCTCTCTCTCTCCCCCTGCATGTGGGCACGTATCTTGTTCCAGTCTCTACCTATTGAGACACCGGTGCCTAAAACCTCAGAAGATTAAAAATACATAAGATAAGAACATTTTCAGATTGTCTTTCTAAAGCTGAAGGAAATTTTAAAAGCACTGCTTTGGTGCTTTTTACTGAACCCCGCCATGTTACGAGAAGAAACTGAGGAAAGAGGGCCACGGATGGCTCTTGAGGCAGCTGTGCGTTGGGGAAGCCTCGGCTCCCTCCTGATGACCTCTCCTCCTCTTTCTAGAGGGGCAAGGAAGGAAATGGGATCCCAGGCAAGCCACAGACCAGCAGGGGCCACGGCGCAAACAGTGCAAGAGGCGAGGTGGCTGAGAAATGATGACCCACATCCCCGGGGGCATGAGGGCACCTCCCGGAGAAACCAAGGCTGGAGCCTGGGGAGGGGGGGTCTGAAACCTGAGGACCCCGCAGAACGGTGGGGTGTGCTCAGCGCAGGGGCGTCCAGGTGGGGCTCTGTGACCAGAGCGGGCTCCCCACAGGCTGCCTCCCAAGCCCTTTTGTGTGTACCTGTGCCTCTGTATGTGTGTGTTTCTGTGTCTCAGAGAAGCTGGGGGCGAAGCTGAAAGAGCTTTCTAGATTTTAGGCAGGGAACAAATTTCCCTTTTACTTGGGGAGGTCGAGGGAGTTCGCAGAGTTCCATGAGCTCTCCGTTGTGAGGCCGAAATCTAATCACAGGCCTCCCTAGGAAGGTGGGGGTTCCCGTGAAATCCCTCCTGAGCTCAAGTGGCACGCAGGGGAGAGTATCTATCCGCCACGTTCCAAAAGTTTGTGCTAAGCCGCTCCGCTTTGGGGAGAGACCCACAGGGGGCACAGTAATGGCTGCTTCCTCAAAGCAGAAATTCTCCTCCGATCCCTCAGTTAGAGCAGGTACCCATGGCCTAAGGCGCTAATGTAGGTCACTGCGCCTGTACCACGTGCCCGTCACCTAGACCCCCTTCTTCGATTCTGTATTAATTTCCTACGGCTGCCGTAACAAATCACCACATGCTCGGCGGCTTAAAGCAACACAAGTGTGCTCTCATGCTACTCTGGAGGTCAGAAGCCTGGGATGAGCTTCAACTGGGTCAAATTCAGCAGGGCTCGCGTTCCTTCTGGAGGCTGAGTGGAGGACCCGTCTCTGAGCCTCTTCAAGCTAGAAGAGGCCTCCTGAGTCCACGCCTGAGACCCCTCCCTTCTCACAACCACCTCTGCTTCGGGCGGCCCGCACTATTAATCTCCTGCCTCCCTCTTACCTTGTGATTATGCTGGGCCCACCCGGATAATCCAGAATAATCTCCTCATTGTAAGATCTTTAACCTAATCGCATGTGCCAAGGCCCTTCTGCCATATAAGGTAATATTCACAGGGTCCAGACATTAGAGCGCAGAAATATTTGGGGATGGGGCATTATTGGGCCGGTCAGGCTTTATTCGGGAAAGATCTGAGGAGGAGACCGAATCCCTGTGGAGCGTAGTGCTGGGCACTCAACCAGCCCGGCCCCTGCTTTATCTGCTTCCATCGCTGCTCCTGCCAACCTCGTTCTTGTGACTACGAGGAGACAGGCCGGCGTGGATTCACTGTAAGGTTCTGTTACAGCGGTGTGTTGAAGCGTACCTGGGATTGGTTTTCATCAGATATGGGAAGACACACAAACGTGGACATGACTGCCATGCAGGAAGACGCTCTTCTCTTCACAGCTCCCTAGAAGAGAGCCAGGAGCCCCACCCGGAGCCCGTAGGGAGGCTGGTCAGGAAGCAGAGTCGGGGATGTGGGCAACAGCCTTCTCGCGGTTTCTGGAGGAAAGGCAGGGCCAGGCAGGATAAGCAAGCATAGGGCTGGCTAGTTGGACTGATTTCAGGAGTGTCTGGTGTGTCAGGGTTGTCTCTTGTGGCCTGGCAACGGACTCTGGGGCGATTAGGGCACAGCGACTGTGGCTGAGTGAGAAACCTGGGAGAGCCCCATAAAGGGGGTGGTTGGGCTGTGGATTAGGTAGTGTGCATCTGAACAGCACCCTCCCAGGTGAGACGCTGGCTGTCTCTAGGAATTAGCTAACCCTGGGAGGGGCAGTCCCTTCCGGGGGCAGCAAGCCCCATGGTGGCAAGGCCTCCGAATAAAAAGACATGCCTAACACGACTGGTGCTGTGATGGTTTGACATCCTATCAAGGGGTGATGGCAGTGAGGACTTTCGGTGACTATGACACAAATTGCCTTAAACCACATAGAAAATATTTTGTTCTGAGAATAGAAGGAACACAAAAAAAGATAAGGGGGGTGCTTGGGTGGCTCAGTAGGTTGAGCACCTTCCGCTCAGGTCACGATCCCAGGGTCCTGGGATCGAGCCCCGCTTTGGGCTCCCTGCTCTGCAGGAAGCCTGCTTCTCCCTCTCCCTCTGCTTGTATCTCCCCCTGCTTGTGCTTTTTCTCTGTCAAATAAATGAATAAAATCTTGGAAAAAAATAAGGAATCTTGTGGGACAGACCATAACTAGGTTTCCCATTTACGTGGCATTAGCAAGAAAATAGATCTGTAATTCCCGGGTCTCGAACAACATATGTTGGTGGAACTATGAAGTGTGCTAAAAATACTATATAGACACATGAAGTAGATGTAAAGATGACTGTAAGCAAGGGGAAAGGTTGGTGGTGGTCATGGCTGGAGATGCAGACGGGAGGGTGTGTGGAGAGCTGGAGAGAACAGGGAGAAAACACTGGGAACGGGAGCTCCTCTCTCCAGGGGCCCAAGCGGTGACGGAGAGGGGGCAGGTGTCTCCTGGGGAAGCAACGATCTCCATTAATTTTTAGAATGGTCAGATAGCGGTAACCTCTTCCCAATTTTTCATTAAGCAGGGGAGCGTGGGTTTTATGTTTCAGTGAAAGAAGTAATACATAAGATCATGGGCTGAGTGGATAATGAGCTCAGTAAGTCAACAAAACAGAAGACTCCTTAATATGGAAAGAAGAAAACCAATAAAAGTCCTGCGTCCAACTTGCGTTTTAGCAGAGGCAATCCAGGGGTGTTTCTGGGTAGAGGTGCAGTGTCAGGGTGAGGTTGTTCCTGGGACAGAGGTCTTGGGCTGGCAGGATGTTATCTGGGACGTGGGACGAGAGTGGCCTTCTCCAACTTGAGTTGACAGGGTCCTGTGTCCATGGCATCGTGAGGCTGGGGGTGGGGCTCCCTCACACCCCAGCCTGGGTCAGTCCCAGTGAACCTTCACAGCTGCTGTTGGCTGGGTGTGTGGTGGGCGAGCGGGCGAGGTCTTTGGGTGCGAGAGCCTCAGCACTGGTCTTGTCTGGTTGAACAGTGGTTTCTCTCGAGGGTCTCTGGCCAGCGAGACCGCAGGCGTGGAGCAGCGAGACCGCCATGGGGTGGAGCAGGGGCCCGGGCGGAGGAGCTAAAGCCTCTGAGCACTACTAGCTCGGGAGAAGGTTCCTGTGAGCGGCCCAGGGGCCAGGCTGGTGGGAAATGAGAACTAAGGGATTTTTTTTTTCCCCTCCCTAGTTATTCGTTTACTAAACATTAGAAAGGATTCTTTCTTTAAAAGCTATTTTGAAGTATTGAGAAGAGCATGTTGCAGATACCAGAGAGAGGAATAATGCTCGTTGACGTGGAGGCAGAAGGTGTTGGGAGAAGATGTGCCTCAGGTGGAGGGCCCCTGAGGCAGGAGCGCAGGAAGAGGGTGGAGATTTGGTGATGGAGGTGAGCGCTCGCCCAGGCCCTGACGGCGCAAACGACCCCTCATTACCTGTGGTTCGGCAACTTAGTCCTCACAGAAAGCGTTGGGCTCTCTAGAGGTGGCCTCAACGCGCGGTCGCCAGGACCCCTCCCCGCCGTGGAAGCCGATCACCGGGTGAGCCGCTGTGGCCACATTCTTGGAGATGTTCGTTAGCAGAGAGTGACTCACCTGGCAAATGCAGCCGGAGCAAGAATGAGCTTTGATAAAGAATGAAAAAAAAAAAAAAAAAAAAAGAATGCTTTGACCAGATACTACAAACTCTGAGAGGTGCTGCTAAGAGAGTTAGGGATGCCGGTGGCAAGACCTTACTATGCCAGGTGCATGTGCTGAATAGGGGACACTTTTGGATCTTTATTCGAAAGTAATGCATTTGAGATATCATTTTGCAAACAGTGTCGAGGATTGAGGGCTGGCTGTGCATTCCTAAATGTGAAGACAATATAGAAACAAAGACTGGTAAGAATGGGGAGGTTGAGGCCCCAAAATTTGGAGGTAGGAATACTAATTAAGGGAATGTTATTTTTAAAGAAGTGGTATATATACACATATATATATTCACATGGGTGGTGAGTGGAAGGGGAGAATCTGGGATGAGCCCTTTGACCTGGCTCCTGACCAGAGGTAGCCTTCGTGCAAGTGGGGAACGTAGGAAATGCGGCAGGTTGTGCGGAGCTGGGGAAGGGGAAGAGGGCTTAGGTTTTGGATACGTTGAGAGTGAGGTCTTGGGGTCATCCAAAGCAGACAGCGCAGTTTGCTCTGTGGACCTGGGCCTCGGAGGGAAGGTCTGACCCCCGGTTAAGGAATGAGCTTAGTATAGGGAAACTGGGTGCGTTCATTCCCTCTTGCTGCTGTACTAAATCATTGCAAACCCCCTGGCTTCACACAAGACACATTTATTCTCTTAAGGTTGTAGAGATTTATAAGTCCAAAATGGGTTTCACTGGGCTAACACCAACGTGTGGGCAAGATGGCATTTCTTCTGGCGGCTCTAGGGCAGAATCCATTCCCTTGTCTTTTTCAGCTGCTAAAGGGCATGCGCATTCCTCGGCCCATGGCGCCACTCACTGGGATCCCTACTTGTATTGGCTCATCTCCTTCTCCGCGGACTCTGTCCCTCCTGCCTTAGCGACCACATTGGGTCGGCCTGATAACCCAGGATAGTCTCCCCACAATATCCGTATCTCAACCACATCTTACCTTTTATCATGTAAACTAAGATATTCTCAGGTTTCAGGGATTGGGGCATCTTTGGGGTCAGGCCTCTGCCTAACGCATGGGGCTCTTCGGGATTCAACAGTACAAGATAGAGTCTGATGCCTGGCTGCTCCACTTACTATGTCCTTACCTCGAGTGGCACTCAATTTCCACCAGCTTGTGATTTCTCATTTGTAAAATAGAAATGGCATTTATACTAGCTCTATCTCTCTCAACAGGTCGAAAGAACTTAATGAAATGTTTGCAAAGCCTGTGCAGAAGACGCTACACAGAAATGTACATAAATCTATAAACCCCTGGTATTCCAACTGGGAATGGAGAGCAATGGGCATGAGGATGCGCTGCCTCTGAGACTCATGGTTCATTCGCTGCTTATTTTCTGCCTCGCCCGGGAGTTGGGGCAGCTGGGGGGGGAGACAAGGGGGACGTTTGTCCTGCCCAGGCAGAGCCCCTTGTGATAACCTGAATGGAGGCATGCAGACAGGCTCCAGCAGTGGGAACCGGCAGGGAAATGGATTCTCCCCCACAGCCCCCCGATGGTAACCTCGAAAACGTAAGGTGATAGGTGTATGTGGTTTTCACCACCAAGTTTGTGGTAATTCATTCCAGTGTCATAGAAACCAGATGCAGGAAGGAGCTCTGGACACCGCCTGGCAGCCAATTCTGACCCTCTTTTCTCTGGGTGGGGCTCTGACCTCCTCTCCGGACTCTCGTCCCCAGCCTACGCCAGGCCCAGCACTGACCCGAGAAGCTGGAGACGCGGGGAAGGCTCTGAGGACAGGGTTGTGGAAAGCCCACCGCTGACATCCCGTCCTGAGATGGTGCAGAGCCGTGCTCACCCAAGGCCAGGGATGATGCGTCCCCGGCCGGTGTTTTCCATCAATGTTACTCCTCAATAAGCCAATATTTCCAGCCCCGGGCAGTCTTTCTGAAGCAGGTGCCCGGCCCTGAGCTGTCCCTGGCAGCCACCCTCCTCGCTGTTCCTGGTTACAGAAGGCCACCTCTTGCCATGTCCTCATGTGGCTGAAGGGGAGAGGGTCTCTCGGACATCTCACGACAGCAGGGGTCCCGACACGGGGTCTCTGCTCTCACGACCCATCACCTCCCAACGGCCCCTCCTCCCGACATCACCCTTCCCATTGCAGGGTAGGATTTCGACACATGAATTTGGGGGGACGCAGATGTTCAGTACACGGCATCCATCTTTCTAACATCCCCCAAATGCCACCAAAGTGGGTACGAGTCTGCAGTGTCATCTTTGCTGCCCCGATCTGTCTCTTCTGATGCTGACCTACTCTGTTCCTTAATAATCCAAAATTAGTTGGAAGGAAATAGGAGTTTTAATGACACTAAAACAAACTTAGCTACAATTTGACCACAAAAAGCTTGGAGCACTGAGTGTATCAGGAAAGAAGAAGCTAAGTTACTCTGTCATCTTGCCAGTTTTCTCCCTTCTCTGTCAAAACACTGGAAGTATTACTGGGGTAAAATGAAATAAAGCTGAAATCACATGAGAAAACTCCACAACATGAAAAAAAAAAAACCCCACTCCTGTAGTATTATTTATGTTAAGTAACAAAACGACTCTCCCTTACATAAAAAATAGAATATTATCTACAACATATGACAACCAAATACCTGCCCAGAATCCACCTAGGGACTGCATTCTGCTCAGGAAAGTGAGTTGGTGTGACAATGTGCAGACTTTATTCCTTTTCCGTCTAGTTTTATTGTCAGATGGATGCAAAGCTTATACATATACATGCATAACTATTCACAAAGTTGTGGTCTTGTAATAGAGCAAAAGGACACAGTAGCATCAACCGACTGTTGACTTGCAACATGTTGACTTTAGCTGGGGAGAGATGTGACCTAGTTACCGTAGAGTAAACCGTCAGGATCACCACTGTGAGGAGATCATCTGCGTGTGTGTCACTGTTCCTCTGGAAAACACGGATGCTGTCTTTCGTGTAACCAACTGTGGGGAAGCTGTGGACGGATTCCAATGGGATTGAGCGGCGCCCGGTTCCGGTTCCTGCAATCCACTGAGCAGGTTGTCTTGTGACCTGGGGAAAGTTAACTGACTTCTCTGAACTTAGCGTCATCCCTGGTACAGAGCCCACTTGCAGTAAATGAAACACAGGTGCTTTTCCTCATCCTCGTCATGAATCCAAAAGAATTTCCCACTCTCATAGACAGAGGGTGAGCGCGCCTCTAGCTCAAGGATGGCAAACAGTCTTCTTGTCACGTGTCAGGTTTGCCAAACAGTGAGCCACGGTGGCAGGGACGACTTGCCAGAAACACCCTCCTCACCTGCTGTCCATATCTCTAAGAGGACAGACAGGTCCCCCAGTTTTAACTCTGTTGTGCTCTAATTTAGGTTTATTGGAGCATTTTCTTTCCCGTCCCTTTGATGAAGTGTCCGTGAAGACGGGGACCTTTACATATTATATCTAGCATAACTCTCACTGTCTTACATAAATCATTTCCATTATGATATAAGGAAAGGACTTTAGGGAAGAAATGCGGAGAAACCCAGAAAGCTTAAACAATTTAATGGTGTTCTTCTTCTACACAATCTTTTTTTTCCTGATTCTATGTGCTTTTGCATCCCCTTCTAGTCAATACAGATGAAAATACATTTCTCAAATCACTTTGGGTTTTATGTAAGTAATGTCATGTATTTTCGTGGTAAAAATATATTCATTTTTTAATTGAAATAAAACTGACACGGAACATGGTGTAAGTTTAAGGTATAAAATATGTCAGTCTGATGCGTTTGTATATGGTACTGTGATTCCCGCATTAGCAGTAGCTAAAACCTCTAGCACTTCCCAAAGATACTCATGGTTTAAAATGTTACAAGAAGGGGAAGCAGAGAGGAGAGAGTTTAATCAATAAATCCTTACCGGTTACCCAGAATGTGCTAGTTCCTGTGCGGAGTCCCTTCAGGAAGAAGGGACTACATCATTCATCACTCAGAGACGGGAAACCCCGTGATCATTCACAGACCTTACATGTCTATTTTTGACATGCGTCAGTGTGAGGGGTGAGGACATGGACAAATGGTGGCAGGTTTTACACCAGGGTAAGAGTTGAATTTTGGAACGGTTACTCCTTAGGCAAAGAGGAGAGGTTCTTTGCCTGGACATGACTGGACTCAGAGGCCCTGGGTGTGAGCCCGACTAGCACAGATGTGGACGGGAAAGATAGCTTCTAGAAGCCTTTGGAAGAGCAGTTCACAGGGTTTGGGACTGATGGTGGGGCAGGAAGGAGGAAGCCGGTCTAGGGGTTGGGAGACCATGCTCTGAGTTCAGTTTTGGACAAGGAGATCATGAGCTGCCTATAGCGAAGCCTGGCGCCAGCATGGGGGTTCTCAGTTGTTGTTTACTTGGGCCGATGCCACATATACATTAGAAAGTGCCAGTTCTCTCCCCATCTGACCTTAGTTCTCAGGTGTGATGGTTAATGCTGTGTCAGCCGCCCTGCCCAGATATTTGTCTCAGGTCAAACACGACTCTGGATGTTTCTGTGGGTGCTCTGAATGAGGTTCACATTTAAATCCATGGACTCTGAGTAAAGCAGATTACTCTCCCTAATGTGGTGGGCCTCATCCAATCACTTGAAGGCCTTAACAGAACAAACTACTGTTTTACTTGACGTCCGCCAAGCGCAGTTCTGCAGCAGACAGCCTTTAGACTGGAGCTTCAGCCCTTCCCCACCTGCAGCCCGCCTCGTCAGACACTGGACTCGCCAAACCTCTACCGACGCATGAGCCAATGCCTATGACATGCTTTTCTCTCTCTCCGTCTCCATCTCTCTCTCTCTGTCTCTGTCTGTGTCTCTCTGTCTCTCTCTGTCTGTCTCTCCCTCTCCTCCCCACTCAGGAGATGTTGCTTCTGTTTCTCTGGAGAACTCTGACTGATACATCAGGGCGAGCTGTTTTCCTGTGGCTGGCGTCCATGGTTATGGATTTTCCCGATGCCCGTGCAATCACACACATGCTTTCACAGCATGAGGTCACAGAGGAAACGAAATCGCTACCTCGCAGAAAAGAACTGCCCCCCACTGCGGAGATCGCAGGGGCGGTGAGGTGAGCGACGTTCCGTCATTTTCTTCACGCTTGCTGGCCGCTACTATTGTTCAGCTTTGGGACTTTTGCTTCCAGTCTTTGCCCATGTCCTCATTCAGCTGATGGCTTTTTCTCCATGATGTGCACGATATTTTTGTGTTCTAAGAATATCAACACTGGTCAGTTTGTATACTTCAAATCTTTGTCTTTGAACGCCTTCGACGGTCTTTCATCCCATGTGTGCAGGTGCGTATGAAGGTCATGTCTTCCAGTTTATTAATCGTTATATCCTTCACGGCTTCATGCTTTGGATGGCTACAGTATCCCAAGAGTTTTTAAAAAATTTTATCCATTTATAGTTTTAGTTTCATATTTTAATCTTTTGAGATTTGGTTTAGGTATGAGAAAAGGCAGGAGCCTGTTTTCTCAAACACAATTGTAGCCAGCTCTCTCACCAGAGTTTTCAATGACTCACTAGTTTCTTTTTAAATCTCCAAAATTGAGTTTATTAAGACAACGCCAATCTGAGGTCTTCCTTTCCCTTCTAAACACCAGCTCGTCTTTCCCTGGCTTCACCTTTTCCTTTATTTACTTTATCCCCTTCTTGGAAGATCAAGGTATTGAAGGTCTCTCTGTCCAGTTTCACAGACAAGCGGGACTAAAGAAGCCTATTTTGTTGAATAAAGAACCATGTACAATGATGCCAAAACCTCTACTGTCAGCCCCACTGATGAGTGTGCCCTGAAGCCTTGGCTGATGGCCCTCTGAGTGAGACCTCTCAGCGCTGACACCCCCACCTGCTTCTCCCCAGCCCAGGGTGGTGTCGGGTCTTGTAAGGAGCTTCCCACAGCACTGAGTGGCTGCGAACCCCCATCTCCCCATGCCCCCGTGCCAATACCCCTGCACCAGGGGGCCTCCACCAAGCCTGGGGAAGCCTCCCCACCCCCCGCCCCCCAACAGTTCAGCGGTGGCTCTCTGGTGTGGCAGTGGGTGGTTCACAAAGTAGGTTGACAAATATTACTGTAACCCTTACATCCCCATGATCCAAAGAAGAGAAACAATCCTGTTTCCTGATGCACTTGGGGAATGAGGACACAGAGGGAATGTAGTCAGGCCTGGCCTCCAGTCGAGCTCTCTCATGATACCGGTTCCATGGTATTTTCAATGCTCATGGAAAAATGAAGGACAATACTCAAGGCATTTTTTTCTTCCTCCATGGTTCACATGTAATGGGTTCACTGGGGACAGTGAACAGCCTTGCTGGCCAGAACAGAGGGTCATGCTCCCTTAGCACTCATCAGCCCCCACGATCAGTGGTTACAATGGAAGCAAAGGTCCTGGTCTTTGTGTCGTGTGCTCATCCTGGCAGATGTTACCTCTGTGTCCATCAGCATGATTTTCCCTTTGCCCTAGAGCTCTTCCGAGGCCTGCCTCTGGTCGGCCACCATGGCCTACGCCTGATTCCAACTGGACTCCAGCCACACCCTTCCCCTCGCCGGCAGAGAGCCTCTGCACCCCAAGCCTAGAGCTTGTGTCTTACTCATTTAGTCAGTGTTGAGGGAGACAAAGTCTCGGTTGACTGTCCTCTGTGTGGGGCCGGCCCACGGGGCTCAGGCAGCCACAGGGTGGGCCGGTGTGGAGATTTCCATCCAGAAGTTGGGTCTGGTTTCAGAGACAAAGACAGGGGCCAGGGGAATCCTAGATCTGACAGAAAGAAGGTAAAATTTGCATTTCCTTAAGGACTGATGAGTTTGAATATTTTGGGGGATATCCTCTGAAAACCTTTCTTTAACTTTCTCAACTGGCATATGCAAAATTGACATTTTTCATGTACAGTTGCATGCATTTAATACATGTACTGATTTATGAGACCACCACCACAATCAGGATCCAGAAGAGTCCCAGTGTGCCACAGTGGTCAATTCATATTCTCCTTTGCCTTCACGCCTGCCCTCACTCCTAACCCCTGGCTACCCCCGTCTGTCTTCTGTGGGTAAAGTTCGGTCTTTTCCATGACGCCATGTCTTCTGCTATAGGTAATGCGTTGTTTTTCTCTGATTGTATTTGAGACTTCTCTTGAACACAACCTGAGATGCATTTTGTTGACTGTTTCCTCTGTCACGTTTGCTGAGCTTCCGAATTCCCTAAGTGTATGCCTTTTGACCAAGGGCCCACAATTGCCTGTTTCCCACCCTCTCCTTTCTCTCGACCAACTTTAGTGCACGCATCCCCTTCCTTCAGACCCCTGACCTCCGCGGGCCATCAGGCCTGAGCAAGCACATGAAGGTGGATGCGCCCCTCATCGGCTTCTCCTGGGAACCTGCAGGCCATAGGGAGACCTCCTCCCACCAGGCCTGCTGCTCGTTTTCCCTGGCTTGTCCAGCTGCCCCTCTAAAGACTCTGCTTATTTCTGCCTGCCGCCTCTGTACCCTAGGAAAAAAAAAAAAAAAAACCTTTTTCTGTAGGATTTGGAGACATCGCAGATTTCTGAGATCAGAGCATTCTCCCCAGTGCAATAATCTTGCTTTCTAATTAAAGCCTCTCCTTATGTAAGTCCAGACTTATTTTAATTTGACACTTTTGATAAATTTGGGAGTTTTCCGTTACTATTTCTTCAAATATCTATATACTTTGCACTGTATTCTCCCTTCTCCGCCTCTGGAGCTCGGGGGGCCTGAGTGCTGGGTTCCTTGGTGCTGCATGGGGGGGTGCCCTGCGGCGGCTCTGTTCAGGGGTCTTTTGAAATCGTGCTTCTCTCTCTTGCACAAACTGGCTAATTTCCATCGCGAGCTTACCGACTTCCTCTGTCCTCTCCAGTCTGCTGCCCTTCTGCCCATCCTGTGGATTTTTAACTGTGGCTATTGTATTTTTCAACTGTAAAATTTCCAATTGCTTCTTCTTTATATTTGTTTTCTACCCCCTTTGGTTTTCTAGCTTTTTCCTCCCCTCAAAGTTGTCTGCACTTTGATCTGGGACCGTGGTTAGCACGGCTGTTTTGAGATCTTTGGCTTGGAAGTATTTGTGGTGCTCTCCAGAGAAGGCACCGCCATCGGGCCCCCTTCTCCAGCTCAGAGGTGACCCCAGGATTTCACCCCAGGCTGGGCTGTGGGGTCACAGTCTGGATCCCCCTCCCCTGGTCCTGGGCCAGCCTTCGGTTCTGTGGCCCGGAGCTAGGGCCTTAGTCTCCTCACCGCCCTGCAAACGCTGTGGCCGTCTGCACCCTGGGCCAAGTAATGGGAGGACATGGGGGCAGCAGTGGGCAGCAGGGGGGTGGCCCGGCCCTCCTCGGGTGTCCCCTCTGCCAGCCACAGAAACCGGTTCTCGGGGGGCTGGGGCCACACGGAAGGGACCACAGAGGAACCTGGAATTTCCCCGCTCTCTCAGGCCCCTAGGAGGGCCCTTTCCACTCTTCTTCCTTTTGTGTTCGAGAGGCAGGATGACACTGACCTACTGTAGACTTTTTCTTGGATGAAATAAATACATTGTTCATTCCAGTAATCTCTACATTTTCAGGACTTTTGCAACTGTTGACCCTTTCATGTTTTAAACGCTGCCAAATAGCATGAACATCATTCACGATCGTGATTTGGGTTGCTTGAACTCTGATCCAAATGTTTGAAGAAAGAAAACTGTTTTTTGCAACTTTAGTGCAGTGTCTAAGCTTGAGATACACCATCGTGTTATATATATGGGAACTCCCGCAGCCTGATGCCTCCCGCTATTGTAGGAAATGCGGTGAGCATGGGACAGACCATGTACGCATGTGTGTGCATTTAAAAAAAAAAAATATATATATATATACACACACATAATGAATGAATATATATATATGAAATAAATATATATTTGAAATAAATATGTATGAAATATATGTATATATGTGAAAACAGAAATATAAATATATATACACACATGAAATAAATACATAATATGATATATATATATATGAGAAACAAAGAGAGAGGGGTCTCAGGGTCTGTCCTCATCGAGTGCACACTGCGGGTTCTAGTCTATCTTTGAGCTCTGTCAAGTGATTCTGGAAGGAAAAGAAATTGATAAGCACACTCCTGGTCTAGTGAAATTTGGAGCCTTGCTGTCCTTCCCCAGTTGACCCATGACCATTCACTGGTCCAGATTTGCAGATAGCTGCTGTGTGCACTCTGCCCAGCATTTACAGTCGAGTTCTGTGGGAGAGACCCAGGGGAGGAGGCTTACTCCATCTTTCTTGGAATCAGCACCAGATTTCATTCTTTGAAATATCTGTTCAAGTCTTTTGCATAGCTCTCCCTTTGGATAATCTTCCTCATCCAATCTCTTCTTTAACTTAAAAATAGCTCCATAATTGGATGGTTCACTTTAACTGCTAATGGTTCTTTGAACCTCACATGTCTCGTGTCAGATTAACAGAGGCAGGATCTTCTCAGAGTTTTGTCCTTCTGCTCTTGAACATTTTTTTACCTTTAGAGGAATTACTATTATTTTTTGAAAGAATTTATTTATTTATTTGACAGAGAGAGACACAGCGAGAAAGGGAACACAAGCAGGGGGTGTGTTCCCTCTCTCGCTGTGTCTCTGTCAAATAAATAAATATTTTTAATATACACCCCGTTTTCAAAAAAGAAAGTCCAATGTCTTCTAATAGGACAGCAGGAAAGTGAGAATCCCCTTGGAAGGAGACTCGAGATGATAGTCACACTTAAACTGGCTTATTCCACCTGAGCCTTACCTCCTGGTTCCCGACAACTCCATCCAGGGAGCCTGGAGACATGGAACTCACTGTCTAGGGCTGTTTCCATAACTGTAACATAATACTTCACATCAAAAACATTATGAAATTAAGGTTTGTACGTCCTTATGCACTTTTGCAAACATATATGGATACATAGGTACAGAAGAAACAAACACTACAGTTGGAAAAAAAAAATCATTTAAAATAGCCCTGACCTCCAATAGGAAGACAATATAAATTCTAGTGCCCACCTATTAGTGCTTTTGGTGGACAAAAATGGACTTAGATTTACTTCTCTGATATTTATTTCTGAGTTTCTTGTTTCTTCTTTGCAGATATTGGACATATTAGCAAATGGACATGCTCCTTATCCAATATCTTCTCCAGTAGCTTCCATAATATCTTTTCCATATTATTGTTCCAGGGAAACTGTGTATAAGCATCCCCCTCTTTCAAAGGATTAAAATTGCTGCAGTGTCTCTTCTTATTTGAAGGATATTAGAATTTTAAAAGCATCATTTCTTTATGTGTGCAATGTTCATCACTAAGGGAGGTAGTGCATCGAGGTAGTAGGTATATCTAGTGAAGGGTTTTATTGGTAATATCCAGCAGTATTCTGTCCAAATACACATGGTTTTTACAGGAATGAATGTCGTGTAATTAGAGCTTATTATTGGCTATGATGTCAATACTCGATGTTAGTTACTTTAGAGCAGTTTAATTCAGGCCAAAAGTGTGGATGTTTTCCTTTCTAATCTACTGACAGTGGACATAGCAATTATGATGTGTGAGAGAATTCTCCACCTGGCAACCATGGTTGCCATGGCGATGACCGTGTGGGCAAGAAGGGCCGTGACTCACTGTGCTTTCTCTGCTCGTCTTCCCCACCTCCAAGGGGGAAGAACGTTCTTAGGGCTGAGGATTACCACTCAGTCTCCTTTGTTATTTCTGAGCTGCCAAGCTAGTAGGGGAAGACAGGGAGCGTGCACTTGCCTTGTTAAAAACGATTTCTCCACATATGAGGATGGGTAATCTGTTTTGCTAAACCACGATCTGCAAATGAAACAAAGAAATTCTGATTTTATATCATAAAAACAACAGGATCGCTGTGGTATGGCTACTGAGGCATGATTCATACTCTGTTCTCTGTGATACGATTTAAACAGATGTTCACTCTTTGCGTTCTGTGCCCATTTCAGCTACCACGATGATCATAGAATCAAAGAAAAAATACTATTGATAAATTTCAAAACTACTTTTATTCCTTAGCTCTGAGTTAAGTATTTTTTAAAATCCTACCAATTCAGAGATGTCCAGGCGATTTGAAGTTAGGACTCCTTGCCCGAATCCCCCGTCCAGGAGCTCGGAGACCTTCAGAAGATGACTTCTCCGTGGTTTCATTCTCTCATAGGTAAAGGGGAAAAAAATAGTAAGGTTGAAAAGAGGATTGAATGTGAAGGTATGTCAATGTACTTCAAACCGTTCCCGGCGGAGTAATCGGTAAGTGAGAGTTTGCTGTCATCATCAGCTGTCCCAGTTCTATGGAAGAGCGCCAGTGATTTTCGAGGCTTCCTGGGGAGTGACCTCCCTTGGATACCTTGGTTTTCTGTCCCATCCTCCCTTTGGAGTCTGAGTGAGATGCAGGTGGAGACCACTGGATGAGCTAACCTGTCAACGGTACTGAGTCAAGAGCTTCTCCTTTAACGATGGGAGGGAGTAACATTAGTACTCCTGGTGACTGGAACTTTCTTCCTGGAGGACCATCCCAAGGTCTACCTTGGAGAGTGAATTGACAGGTCCATTGGTCTTCGGCTGAGCTACACTCCTTCCCAAATTAATCAGAGCTAACAGGGAGATCATTTGGTGCTCTATCTGCGGGTTCTGCCCATTTAGCTCTCATGAGATGCAGAGCTCAGGTGGAAAGCAAACTATTTACTGGATCCTCTCAAAAACCTACCCTTGTTAAAAGTTGATGCGTAATCGATTTGTCTTATTGACGCTGTATATACATTTATCAGAACAAGTCACAGAGATTCAGAGATCTCTACACAGAATCGTGCAAAAGACTTTTGTGGTGGTGGCATGTTGTTTTGTTTTATTTTCTGGACCTATTTTAGAATTTAAGCTGTTGGATTTTACTTTTCCTCTTGTATTACAGTTCGAGATTGTCAGGGACTTTCTGAGTCATACCAATGTAGTTAGTCATTGTGCAGTGTTTTAACGACCCCAGTGACTTTATCATTATGTCGTGATAAAACTCAGAGAAGATAAAGCATCCAAATTGCTTCCTGAAGGACACAGGTAAGAACACGCACCTAGTAAAGAGGACAAACCATCTGTAAAGCTGGTGGGTCCAAGCAAATGACGCTAACTGTCACTGACCCCGGACAAAGTTGAATTCATCAGAGGTTGACCGCTTTTAAACAGGAAAATGAAAGCTCTGTATTCTCTATTCCCTCCCGTTTCTTCATTAAGGTAATGATATACTTGTATATCTGTGTGCAGCCACCCCAAAAGGACCACAAGTGTTCCATGTTCTTAATTCCTTTTTAATCCCCACTCTTGGCGCCTGTGATTTTAATAGGCACCTGGTTTCCTAGGTTTCCACATATTCCCTCGAATATGTGTACTTTCTACAAAATACATCATTTTGATTACAGATGCATTTTAAATTTTTTTCCATTTGGTGGGTGGCTTCTTTTATTACTCTGCTTTAAATATGTAGCCTGTTACTAAGTTTATCTCTAGTTCAAGGGGTCTCGAAGGATTTGCTCTCTAGATGTCTTTACCCTCTTAAAAATTAAGATTCCAAAGAGCTTCTTTTCCCCGTTGTATCACATATGTATCCATATTAAAAACTAAAAGTGAGAGCCTTAAAAACTATTAATTTATTGGAAATGACAATAAAAACCCATTACACATTAACATATATATTTTATGACATACCATATATATTTTTACATAATATATTTTTACAAAAGATAACTAACCGTATTTTTGGAAAAAAATTAGTGACAAGAGGGAGTGGGCATCATTTTCCACTCTTTTTGTTTTGTTTTTCATTTTTTGCAAATATCTTTAATGTTGAGCTTAATAAAAGATGGTTGGATTCTCACATAGGTTTGTGCATTCCGTTGGTTGCAATATATTGTTTTATTTGAAGTCTATGAAGGAATTCTGGTCTCAACTACAGATGTGGTTAGAAAAGGGCAGAATGTTCGAATAGCCTTGTCAGCTCGTTGTGGATATTCTTCGTCGGTACCCTAACAACATTTGAGAAGTAGTAGTGTCTTCAAGGTGAGTTGCAATGTAGAATCTGAAGCCATGCTAATTACCTTTTCACACTCACTTACATAAAACCCACTGGTCTGACGCTGTGAATGGATCCTTTGCCCGTGTCTGACAGCCTAACATCTCCCAGTGGTCACTTCAAAACTATTGATTCCCTGGCGAATGCAGATCTTCCAAGTGTTGACCCATTTACTTCTGTAACATCAAAATTACACCTATTAGGATCTCACCACACGCATCATCAGAGAAGTCCATAAAGTATTGGCAATCTGTCAAAATCTCGAAATTCTTATTTTCATTTAAAAGTTCACATACTGTCGGTTATGTTCCCAGAACTGACAGGTTCGCTTTGTTCATTGGGCAGAAAATGTCTGCCGAAATCCAAGTCTGATAACTGTAGCTTGTCTTTCAGTGGCTCTCTCAAGCAGAGATGGTGTTCCATGAAAAATGTGCTATTACCACATGAGCGATTTCCTTGAGACACGATCCCGCCCCAATGGGCCCCCGTGAGTTCTACGGGTGCGTCCCATTTCCTCACACACCATATTAAAGAAACACACCTACAGACTGAGATTTAATAAGATGAATGCTTTTCACTGTTTCATTCTTCCGCGGAACCGGCACTTACTTCAACGTGTGTCCGTGGTCGTGTGGAATGCAACGTCTGCACACACGGCTTCCTGCCATTGTTTGACTTATGCTGAGGCTGTGGCTTCTTATCCCCAGGAGGCTTTGTACCATCATTGCAATTCCCAAGGCAGTGAGAAAAAACTAATGACCACCTTTGTTTTATTATGACAATGGCTTTGGTCTCATGAATTCTCTGAAAGAGGGGGAATCCTTTGGGTGGTCCTCAGACCACACGTGAGAACTGATGATTTAGCTAACAATCTCTACCTGCTCAATACTAGGAATGCCTTGACTACATGGTTAAACCAATCTGCTTATATAGCAGTGACGTTATAAGATAAAAGCATTGAGACTTGAGAGAGGAAATCATCGTAGTGCTGGGATATAGATGAAAAATTTGATTTGATATTTAATGTTTAATGTTTTAATAAATAAAAGAAGTAAATGGAATTTCGATAAACAGATACACAAATTAAAACCATATGAGTTAACAATGAAATCTTTAGATTAAAAAAAAAACTATGTCACGGAATGACTAGAAAAAATTGCAAGAATTCAATCTCATTGTAACAGAACTATAAATACGACAAGAAAGGACTTCCACCCCCACTTATCTACTATTGTATTCTTACTGTAGTCAAGGTAAAGGGCCCTTAAGAATGCTTTAACGGGGCACCTGTGTGGCTCAGTGGGTTAAGCGTCTGTCTTCAGCTCAGGTCATGATCCCAGGGTCCTTGGATCGAGCCCCCTGATGGGCTCCCTACTTAGTGGGGGGTCTGCTTCACCCTCTCCCTCAGCACATCCCCCCTCCCCAGTCTTGCCCTCTACCCCTTATGTGCATGCGTGCTCTCTTTCTCAAATAAATAAGTGAATAAAATTTTTTTTAAAAGAATGCTTTAGTGCTCTCCTTTATCTGTATAAGATGGTATAATGTCATGTTTGGCGAATTATATTTTTAAAACATCTATGTCATTAGTCTTCCCATTTTTGAAAGGTTTTCCATTAAATTCCTAAGGAAAAATGTATGGCTTTTGACGGCAGCTATAACTTTAAACGAAGTCCCACAGGCAGAATCAGAGAAGTAAGGCTGATGGTCATTATTTGCCCAAAAGTCTTATCTAGTTACACTGGTGTTAAAATTCCTGGGAAAACTGACCCTCCTTTCTCTTTCCTGGAGTGACTTGTACAAACGAGGGGTTATCTGTTTTTATCTTGCTGGGGTTTTGTCTGACTTGTAGATATTTTCAAAGAAACAGTTGTAGGTTTTGATAATATTTTCTATCACATGATTCTTTAATCCAATGATCTCTTCCTTTGTCTGTTTTCTTATTTTATGGTACTTATAAAAATTTACCAAAACATGTGTATTTGCCCATCTTTTTTTTGCTGAATCCTTGGTCCTAAAGAATTAAAATTTTTTTTTTTTTTAATTTTCTGTTTAATTCAGGTCCTCTTCTGACCTGAAAGTCTTACATTTCTTTCTGCGGATTGCTTTAGCTACTCTCAGCATTCTTGATCTGTCACGCTTCGTTTCATTGAGTCGTTGGCTCGTAAGATTCTTTTTTAAATTTCCACCCACAGGGTATGTGATCACATGGCTTCAGTTTTCACACACACAAGCACGCACACAGAAATTCAGTGCCAGGGGGTTCTGTGCCTTATTGAAGAAAGACATACCTGCCTTGAGGTCATGAAGATAAGCTTTATTTTAAAAGCTCCACAGTTTCATGCCCTTAATCCACCTGTAATCGATTTTCTGTGTACTCAACTCTTTTTCAGGTCTGAGTCACTGCATTTCTCCCCCGACGGAGAGAGTTGTCCCAGCACCATTTAATGAAAAGGCTGTGCAGTCCCCACTTTATCAATGGAAATAGTGGGAAAGATCATTATAAGGGAGCCTCTGTTTCCATGAAGCTTACTTGGGTTGGTCTATTTGATCTCCCAGTGCGAGGACTGCACATCCCTAATTACTCTGGCTTTATGATAAATTTCAGTATCTGTTAGAACAAGTCCTCCCAACATGGCTTCATTAAGTATATCTTCACTGTTTTTGGCCATTTGTATTTCCATTTATAAATTTTAAAATTGGCTCGCCAAATTCCACACAAAAATCAGGGATTTTCATCGGCAGTCCGCTTTGGTGGAAAGTGATATATTTAAAATAGCCAGTATTCTAGTCCAAGTACTTCTTATATTGTCTCCTATGTTTCGTCTCTTAATATTTCTCAGTATGGGGGCGCCTGGGTGGCTCAGTCGTTAAGCGTCTGCCTTCGGCTCAGGTCGTGATCCCAGGGTCCTGGGATCGAGCCCCGCATCGGGCTCCCTGCTCCGCGGGAAGCCTGCTTCTCTCTCTCTCACTCCCTCTGCTTGTGTTTCCTCTCTCTGTCAAAAAAAATAAATAAATCTTTAAAAAAATATTTCTCAGTATGGTTTAGAATTCTCGCCATGTGCATCTTGTCTGTGATTTCTTAGATAAATTCCTGGATACTTGTCTTTGTTACACTATTACAAAATCTATCAATTTTTAGTATTTTTTAGTTCTTTGTTGCTGGCATATAAGAATACAATTGGGTTTTATACATTGAGTTTGTATCTAGTAACATTAAGAAGCTTCTTTTTGGGTTAATTCCCATGATTTATCTATAGATTACTTTGGAGTGACTGCGTGTAAAATGATGCCATCTGCTAATAAGCGTTGGTTCTTCCTTCCACTCTCATCCTTGCGCCTTTTATTTAATGTATTTGTGTCTTACTCAACTGGCTAGCATCTCCACCATAATGCAATTTAATAATCAAAAGCAGTACATTTTTTTCGCCAAGTTCTGGATCTCAAAGGAAAGTTTAACTGATTTTTTTTTTTAATTTAGCCCATCTATGAAGAATTTTATTTCCTGAATTCCAAACACAAAAATTTTAACTTCCAATGTCCTTCGTTGATAAATATTCTGAGATGTAATGCCCTCTGCAATAAGATCAGATGCAGACATTACCTTCATACTCTGCCATGTCCAGTTCTCTTGGCTTTGCACCACTCAAGTGAAGGCACGGGCAGCTGTGAGATGCCCATTCCCAGAAAGCATGGCATTCGAGCCTTCCTAGGATCAATTATTCTCTACCACATTGTTTGTTTCACAAAGTCAACCACTGGCACACCCCGGCAGTACCCATAGGAAAAAGGCATTCTCTGTGGCTCACATTTTCCACACACTCAGCTGCTTTAGGGCTAGGGCTTTCAGTCCAAAAAGCCAACGTCCCTGAGCCGTCAGTTGTTCATTGCTGTGATGGGACATTTTCTACAGAAATCCCGGGGATGATGGCATGACTCACAGAGGCCCACCGCTGCTGTCTTGGTGATACTTGGTCTACAAAAACGCAGTTCACTCGGAAAGATGGCTCTACGTACGACGGGCTGGAGACTTTTGACTTGCGTTTGTGATGTAAGCTTCGAGGAACAATTTGACACCATGGCTCTGAGCTATAAGTCCCAGATTAGCGGTTCTTCCAGATTAGGGGCGCATAATGTGGTACTGGCAGTCAGCTGACACATGGCTTGAAACCTTCAAACCCTTCTCAAGCCACTCGTTTGGGATATCGACTTATAAAGGGCACCCTTGATTGGAACAAAACCCCACATTCTTGTTGCTGGTCACTGTCGTGATACACAGAATATTCAAGGGGAGTTCACTTGAGAGATGGTTAGAATTATGAAACTGAGGTCTATATTTAAAATGAAACAGAAAGGATGGTTATGTTTATCAGGATCTAACTGGACTTCAGGGCTCGTTCCATGCAAAATCAGGCAAGTGGACTGAGGTGGTGGTATCGTATTTGTCAACATTTTTCCACCCAGAGTGACTCAACCGTGAGAAATATATTTTGTTAATGCCATCAGGTGGTGAACGTTTTGGCAACATTTTCCTGAATATTCAACAAGGTCACCGTGAAGGTGAGCCACGTTCCTTGGTTTAGAGCTGTGTTGCTATTTACGAGTCCTGGGGTTCCTACTTCCACGTATCATTTAAGCAACGGTTTCTTAAAAGGGAACTTGCTCCCTGTTTAAATTTTTTGGCTCAGGGGTCATGTGAAAAGTTATGTTGGCAGGACACTGTTTTGTGAGGTAGCTTCTGGGATTTACTAATTTAATGATTTTTTTCCGTTTTTGCATTTGTTAAATTTTCTACAGTGATGAAGACTGGATAGCTTGAAGACATGTTTCTTTGAAGAGATGATATTATTATTTTTTTCTGTTATCCAGGACAACACAAACTATACCTAGAGCATAAAAAAAAAAAAAAAAAAAAGCATAGTCCCATCTCTGGGAAAGATAGTAGAAAGGGAACAGATGACAAAGAAAAAGAAGAGACTCTCAAACTCATTTTTCTTTCATATAAGAGCAAATGCACATTTTCTTTGGTTGTTGTAAATGCCCTTTTTTTCTGGATGTTGTAAGCAAGAAATAGTTCCCTAATACATGCATAGGCTTTGTACATGACAGATATATTTAAATGAGTCAGAGCTTCAGGTCAAGATTGCTTTACTTTGGAAAAACCACAGACATTCAAAGCTCTTGAAATCAACAGGAGATTCAGCAAGATCACACCGCAGAGCAAAAATAAATTTTCCTGGCTGAGCTGACATTTACAGAAGATTTCCCTCATGGCTGCAACAGAAATTGGCTGAGCCCAGTGCCAGAATCCAGAGCGAGGGCCTCGGGCCCTTTCCTGCTTTCTAGTCTGAAATTCTCTTCTGAAAATCCCCCCTTGCTTTTCACCCCTCGGTTACACAGGTGCCAGTAAAAGAAAAATTGGGAATAAAAATAAGAATAACGGTAGAGACTTACTGAATTTAATATACACGTTTGAGGATGAAATCGGATAATTCATGCGAACTTCTTAAACATAGTATGTAGCATGTATCTAATGATGAATAAACACTCGCTCTTAATGTGCTTCTTATCTCTTGTTAAAAAACCCTTCGTAGGTAGTGTTTTTAAAGATGAGTTTACCTTGGTATTCAGAGCATACGAAAGTATCTCTCTCCCCATCAAACTCAATCACCTTTATCTGAGTTCCTCCCAAGGACTTCTGCATTTTAGATGGCGGTGGGGGGGGGGGGCGGACACATGGCGGCTCTGTGACTGCCCGCATGTGACATGCCTGGCTCTGTATGCGGCTTTATTGTGCAACACAGATCCACTCCCTGAACCGGCTCCATTCTGGATTCTCCTCTGAGTTCTGTCTCTACCATCAGTTTGACCTGGTGATTTCTGTTCTTGCTGCCTCCTCTCCCAGCCTTGCTGATCCCTGGAGCCCGTGGCTTGGGGGGCCTGCCTTTCCCCATGCACGTTTCTCGTGCACACACTCACTAGGACGGCATTCCTTGCAGAAACGCTGCTTATGCTCCTTTCATGCGTGCCTCACCAAAGGCCAGATACGTAATTTATGATGAAGATGGCGGACTCATCTATTGAGGCTAATTTTTTTTAACGGCTTCCCTTATAGATCATAACCATGCGCTTCCCAAGTATTTGTAAGTTGACAGCCTTTAGGATGCCAGTGTTCCACTGCACAGAATCTTCTGGTCCAGAAACCTCCATTGTACTCTACGGACTGCATGTTACTTCTGTTCGTGCAGCCGGCTGTCACGAATGTCACCATCTAAATCACAGTGAAGTATACCTTTTACATTTTAGGATAAAAATAAACAGGGCAGAGATTCGTCTTGGGGACCTTCAAGTAAGAGCACGGACCCATTCAGCTCCTCATCTGCTCTGAGTCTTCCGGTGGGAGGGACAAAATAGATTCAGGAGAAACAGGGGCACTGTTGCCTGCCTTCACAATTCCCCAAGGTAACTTGTCAGACTTTTCTGACGAGTTTCTCATCCGACTTCCTATTTTAATTATTATCTGCTTCATTTGCCAACAGAACAAGCAACTATCACATGTTAGACATCAAAAAAGATGCCAACACATCTAGAAAGATGACATCTGCCACTTGATTCAATACAATAGCGACAACTGGAATCTTATTTCAATATCCTGAAGCCTCCAGTTTCTCAGTAAAGCCTTAAGGCTGCTGACCAGGCAGCTTCTGGGGCGGTCTTTATCGCTAGAATGTCTTACTCTCCCTGCATTAAATTCCTACCAATTCTGGAGCCAGCTGGAAGCTGCATGAATGTCAAAGCTACATCAAAGAGAGAATTTGTAGAACAACAGTTCAATAACTAGATGGGTGTTAGATGTTCTGTCTTATTTTTTGTGAGGTCTCATACAGCTTCCTATCTTCATGTATAGGCAGGAAATGAAAAGTTGGATTTATAAGAAACTCGAATACTTGCAGCTTTTTAAAAAAATTGTCAAAGAGGATGAGACAGGGAGACAGAAATCTTTCCCATATCCAAGAGAATACAAAAGCACAGATTCGTAGTTACTTCTTTCTATTGTATTTGAACATTCGGCACTCAAAATATGCCTTTTTCTGATGCTTATGTATGAAGGCAGGAATCTGGAAACCCACATTATAGTACATGCTATACTCCACAGATGTTTTTGTCACCCTTCATAAACTGAAACCATAAACACAAAAAAGGTCGTAAAAACAGCATTGTAATAAAAATAGTAATCAACATTTACTGAGAACAAAGTATATGCTGGGCACCATGCATGCACTCAGAGTGAACTCATGGGGTAAGTGCATTTTTCATTCCTTTTTATTTTTATAGGAGAAAGTCACTGTTTGGTGGGGTTGGGTAAATGCCTCCAAGTCACGAAGCTGGAAGTAGCTGAGCTACAAACTATGCTCTCACCTCTGGAATAGTGACAAAATGAGGAAGCAAGTCACGTCTTTTGTTTGTCCTCCCGGACCCTTCCTTCAGTGTCTCTATCTTTCCCAGAGCCCCTTAGAACTCAAGCTGAGTTTGGCCAACTCAACAAAAGATGAGGGCAGGGGGGAAAGTAAGCTTGGGGTACTTACTTCCCCCGCACAGGGACACTGAGTCCGTTAGCACCTTGAGGAATGTGACACTTCCTGCCAAGCCGGTGTCCCACAAGGCTTTCTCTTTCTCTAGTACCAGCTCCCCACCCTGGCCCCTTCCAGCTTGGCTGTAGCAACAGCACCTGGAAGTTGCTAGTGTTGCTAGTGTTGGGGTACAACATTATCCCACCCAATCTGGGTGCCATTTCTTTCTTGCCAGTAGATCCACAGAGTCTCTCAGAATCCTTTTAACAAAATTGAGAGGAAGAGACAGATTATCCATGGACCCACTACCCCACACATAGCCAGTGTCCCCATTATCAACACACAGAACAGGATGGTACAAAGTTTTTTTTAACCAAGGATGAACCTACATTGACATGTCATCATCTCCCCAAGTCTTCCTTTGCATCAGGATTCAGTCTTCGTGTTGCACATTCTGGGGGTTAGGACACGTCTATGACCTGTATCCGTCATGAGAGTGTATGCATATTTTCACTGCTCTAAAAATCCTCCGTGTTGCCCATTTGCCTCTCTCACCTTCACGGCTACTTACTTTCAGTGTCTCCATTGTTTTGCCATTTGCAGAATGTAATGGAGTTGGAATCACCCAGTAGGACCGGCTTCTTTCACTGTGTAATATGCATCAAATTTTCTCCTTGTCTTCTTAGAGCTTGGTAGCATGTTAATAATATTTTAATGCTAAATAATACTCTATCGTCTGAAGGTGCTGCAGCTTATTTATCTACTGAAATACCACTTATTTATCTACTGAAGGACATAATGTTTTTTTCTAAATGTTGACAGTTATGAATAAAACTGTTGGACACACCTAAGTGAGGTTTGCACGGACGTAAGTCTTCAACTCCTTTGGGTGAATCCCAAGGAGTGTGAAGGCTGGGTCCTCTGGGAAGGCTACATTTAATTTTGTAAACCACCAAACTGTCTTTTGGAGTGACTGTAGCTGCAAGCAAGGCATGGCACTGCTTCTTGCTCCATTTCCTCACCAACATGTGGTGTTGTCACTGTTCTGGATGTTGGCAATTCTGATGGATGTGTAGTGGTATCTCACTGCTGTTTGAATTTGCATTCCCTGATGACATAAAATGTGGAACATCTTTTCCCACGCTTAGTTGTCATCTGTGTACCTTCTTTGGTGAGGTTTCTGTTGAGGTCTTTGGCCCATTATAAAATTGGGTGGTCTGTTTTCTTACTGTTGAGTTTTAAGCATTCTTTGTATATTGTGGATAACAGTCCTTTGTCAGATGTGTCTTTTGCCAATATCTATTCCCAGACTTTAGAGAAGTTATCTGAATATTTTTAAGGTTAAAAAACAAAGTAAATAAAATGACTATTGACTTCTCTGGAGTAGTTTAGATGACTCAATCCATGATGGCCTGTTATTACTAAAAATAAACAAATTCATTTGGGGAAATGTGTTTTTCACTGATCTCCTGATACATTCCCTAAGCTGTTGACAACGCTAAACAGACATTTTAAAATTCACATCTATATTTGTAACAGAATTAGGAACCTAAGAACATATTCCACCAAATGACAGTGGTTGAGACAGTGTTTTATGCAGCCTCCCAGTGAATGATGTTACAGTGGGAATACAACCTGGCAGGGGGGCGGTTGGCACTGGGGAGCCATGCATTTAAAAAGGTGGCAAGACATAAAGGACATCTGCTTTCAGTCAAGAAGGTGTGAACATAAAACTAGATCAAATGCTTTTCAAGCATGCTCCAGCTCACATGGAAGATACACTAGTGGTACCTAAAGAATTTGCAAGTTTTGTCCGAAATAGCAGGGGAAATTAGGTTCTACTCTCCGTTTCTTGGTCTATCTCACAGAATCATCACAACACTAGATTCACCTCTGGTTAAGGGCAATTCAATATTTATCACATAGTGCATCAGTCAAGGTCACAGTCATAACAAAATTCAGAACATATAATGGCTCAGATATTATAAAAACCTACTTCTCCATCAATTTCCCAATCGATGCTCTTGACTGGTGGGCAGACCCCTCTAGGTGGTCCTTCAGGAACACAGGCTCCTTCCACCGATGGCGCTGCCATTTTCAGGGAGTGGTTCTCAAGGTCGCACTCCATGCTGTCTCCATTCTGACCAGCTGGAAGGGAAAACCGCTTGGAGAATCCTGCCTGGCAAGCGTTAGGGTGCTGGACCTGCAAGGAGCACACACCACTGGTGTGTGTCACATTGCATTCTCTAGAACACAGCCACGTGACCACATCTCATTCCCACAGCAGGAAATGTGATGTAGCTGTGTGCTCAGTGAGGAAGGGGTCTTCTGAATAGCCAGACCATCTTTTATGGGTCTTCAAGGAGCTCATGTGCAAGAAGAGATTTCTGTTTCTTTTTCTCTCATTCTCTCCTTCCCTTGTCAGCTTCCATCAAGGAAAACATGCAAATCTTACCCTGCAAAAACTGAATGCCAAGTACTTATCATTTATTCTTAAATATGCTGAAAGCCAAATTGCTAGGCATATGCATGAAACCATCATAGTTGGTTATATTTGCTGAGAACAACAACCCTAAAAAAAAAAAAAAAAAGGACTCCCTAATGTGTGATCCAGAAAACCCTGAGGGTCCTCAGAAAAATGATCAAAATGTCCACTAACCCATGTGAAATCTAAGTAAGCATTGTCTGAAGATTATATAAATAACATTTTCACATATTCATGTCCTATTTTTTCTAGAAATAGTAGATAATGTCTTACTGAATTTATAGCAGTTTTTTGTCACCATACAATTACCTTTTTCTTTTATTTTAGAATGAGGTCTTATAATGCTTGGGAATCCCATTATTCTGCATGATTACCAGCTGTCATCATTACTGAGGTGAAAATGACAGATTGTTTCAAGACACGAGTTAATTCAGATTTTTAAAAATTATTTCTCAGCATTAAAATCTTACAAATTCTTAAATTCTCAACACAACTTCTTTTTTTTCCTCCGGGATTTTTTTCATTCTAAGAATTGAAAGGCATCAAAGCAAATTTCCTGTTAGGAGACTTCCAAAGATCTGAGCAAGAAATACCAAGGCCACTGATAGCAAAACAAATTTGCCCTCTGGCCAGGTGTCTTCAAGGAATATTCCCCTCTGCTCATCACTCACCACTCCTGTTAGCACTTTGGTAAGTGTTGAGATGCATAATACTGTGTTGTGCAGCCAGCTGCTGAGGACCCTCTCCCACTGACCTTCAAACCAAAAAATCATCTTATGATTTGATACTCATGAGTCCACCTGCCATTTACACGACTCCAACTCCACCAACTGGCGGGTCTTCACAATGTGTGTGTAGCAGTATATCTTCCATGTCATTAGCTCAGTATAAAAATACAATTTCATTGAAGTCACAGTCACATCTGTATCAGGAGGAAACCTTATTACCTCTCTGAGGGTGAGGAGTGTGCAAAGCCAGGAGTCCAGAAAGATATGGGGCCTCTGACCTTCCCTCTGGTGTTAAGATTTCTGTGAGGCTGGGAAATCAGAATCTGGCCACGAAGAGAGTAGACATGGAAGAGATCCCCTAAATGCTAGGATTTTTCAAAAATTTGCTTTGATCCCTAAGGCAGATAAAAACAACTTACTCTGTCCTGTCAATAAATATAGCATTAGCATCTTTGTGTCTTTATCGGTAAATAAACTGGTCGACGAAGACGGATTACAAGAAGTTATGATGCAGTGAAGGGAACTAAGAAGAAACGTTCCAAGGTGCTCGATGCCAGGGACTGACCCCTGCTTCTCCCTGGGAGCACAGACCCCTCTCATGACACAGGTACAATGCTCAGAGCAGGTGACAGCTTTCAAACAAGAGTATCAGAAGAACTACTAGCCTGTCATCTTGAGTCACTCCATCATTGTGTGGTGACCTTGAGCTCTCCTTCAGAACAGAAGCCAAACAGATATTCGCAAACAACTCCCGTCTAACTTTAAACAGTAAAATTGGTATTATGTCACTTTTTAACTAAAATTCAGAGTACAGTATATTCTAAGACTCACAAAACCTGTCTCACGGTCACTGGACATGAACTTCCTTACAAGGGTTTAAGATTTTAAAAGCCTTCTAGATCAACTCCTTTGGCAGCCCAAGGCTGTCGATACCACAGAGTCGTTCACCTGACTCTAAGTGAATTACTCCAAACTTGAAAGCTGTTCTCTTGCCTGAGTGGAAACGAGAAATGCAAAATCATCAAGGACAATTTTTAACAACTAAAAGCTAAGAAGCCATAGCTCCTAACACCCTTGCTAAATTACCTCTTAAAAGGCATTCAGATACTTTTCTCTTCTGGGCCCTGGGTTCCCTTTTGTGTCTCCAAATAGATTTTGGAGAAAAAAAAAAAGGTCACCACCACGGTTGTCACTGTTAATTAGTGTCTCCCAAGGGCTGCTTCCTGCCTGGGGAGCTCGCATTCTCCACCAGAGTCTCCGGGGGCTTGCGGAGAAGCCTTGTTTACCCAGCGTTCCGGAGAAGGACTCATCAGCATCTCTCTGTAGGAGCGAAAGTCAATTTTATATCTGGAGAGCACTTCAGCTAAGCTAATCTTGGAGTGATGAATCCTCAGCTGGACATGGCATCTTACCAAAAAAACCCCCAAAAAACAAAAAAACAAAAATCCAAACCAAACCAAACAAGAAACCCAACTGTGAGGTGAGCTATCGGGCTGCTTCTAAATTGCAAGCGATACCTCTACTGAGTTATCTTTACAGATCTGTTTTCATCCAATGTCATTTTACGCATTCCTTATTATTAGTGCTTTTCCCTTTGTCAAAGATGGTGCTGTAACTCATGAGAAAATGGCTTTCTGAGGAACGGACGCGCAGGTCTTTTCAGACCCAGCAGAGAGTTTTTAAAAATTTATGGTTATAATTATTGGAATTCTTTCTGAGGGCTTTTGTAGACTCAGACCTACGCTGATGTGCCAAATGGAGCTATAAGTTTTATGAGAGGTATTTGAAGGGTATCTACTGTTTTGTTCGCTCTGTTCCATTTTTCCTATCCTAGTAAATAGGATCCAGCCCAGAGCTGTGTTTGGGATGCATGAGACCAGCTGTGACCTTCCCGGGACCTTTCTAGCTGCCCTGGGGAGAGAGGAGGCTGGTTTCTGTCTGGGTTCAAGCCTGAGATGGGAGAGCAGGTGGTTGCGGTCCTTCCTGAAGGTGAAGTCAGCCTGGCGACAGAGGCTTCAGTGAGAGCCTGGGGCTCTGGACCTTTACGCTTGTTGGTATGCAGGAATCTTCCTTGCTTAGGGTAATACCGGGCAATAATGCCCCCTTTAATTTAAGAGCATTTGCATTGGGTGTCCGTCCTCCAGTTGTCCTCATCAGCTGGGAAACCCAATGCCCATCTGGGATGGAAGACCCCACCCAGGTCTTTGGTGTACTCAGTCCCTCTAGTTTCCCTATTCCCACCTGATTAGTGATTATTAGAGACGGATCACGGCTCCCAGAAATCAAGTACCTGCCATAGGCTGGGCACGGGGCCATGCAGGCCACCTGCATCCTCACACCGAATTCTCACGGCCATCCTTTGAGGAAGATGTCAGCATTCCCCCGCTTTTCAGAGGTGCAGAAGTAGGGCCAGCTGCACGTCCAGGTGGTTGCCTGGCTCCAACCGAGGTGGTCAGGCGCCACAGTCTGCCTTCTTCATTCCCCTCCCTGGCTCAGTCTGGAAGCCTCATCCCTGGGCTGGCACATGCTGTGGGGGTGGGGGAAGAGCACAGAGGTCATGAGCAACCCCTCATTCGTCTTCAGGGGATGTGTCCTCTGATTCGGTTGAGGCCAAACCACTGTCAGCATCGGTGCACCTGATTTGTTTCTACGGCTTTCTTCTTCACGAGACAGAATTTGAAATCTCTTCCTATGTTAAACCTGGAAAACAAATAAAATTCCATCTTTGGAACTTCAGACCAACTACAGGTTTTTTGTATTTTTTTTTTTTTTTGTAGAGAACTACTGAATATCTATTGCTATCTTGCAGAATGAAAGGCTTATGGTCTCCTGTATGCTCAGTTTCACCAGGAATTGACATCAAGAAGCGACCCCCACGATGCCCTCATAACATCAGATACGCCGATATGCCCAGTGTTACTCACCATGTAAGGTTCGCTTTCCCTACTTTCCTGATATAGACGAACGAGAAGCTTTGTGAATGACAACTATTCATTTATAGACTTGAGATTTTTCTTTTTAATTTCTGGGCTCTTGGTTTTGAGTCCCAAAGTCAGAAATTAGTTTTGCCCAATGGTTAGGCTGCCGGCTCTGCTTTTCATTAGCTGTGTGGTCTTAGCAAAATTCTTTAACCTCTCTGAGCTTGTGTTTCTTCAGCCATAAAATGGAGATAAAAAAGCATCACACTGTATGGTTGTTGTGGGATTAAAGGGTGATGTCAACACCGAATAACCAGCACTGGTGTGTTAGGATAGATAGAAACCACTGTCCTTATTTGTATTATTATCTCTGTGGGTTTACGCCAGAAGACCGTCATCCCTGGGCTCGACCATCCTCCTCTGCACGCTCCAACATTTCTTCGCTGATCACAGCTGACCACAGTGCTGATCACACTGCTGTATGTGAGGTAGGGGAGAGCCTGGGAGTGACAGATGGTTTGCTTTGCCTCTGAGCTGTCAGGGAGACAGTGAGATGGAAAGGGACACACAGAGGATGGAGGTACGCTGCTTAGGGTTTGCAAGCTAGTCCCGAGAAGGATCGAGGAGTGCTCCTGGAGTGTGTGTGTGTGTGGGGGGCCTTACCTGCTCCTGGGGGGGGGGCGCTCACCTGCTCCCAGAGAGGCAGAATGGACTGTACGTGGAGTTGTCAAAGGAGTGCAGACATTCGGTCATCTGAGACGTTCCCACTGCCAACTCCTTCTATATTGTCAACTAATTGCTTTCAGCTCCTACTACTTGGGACTCAGAAGCCATGCCACATCCAGTGGAATCGGAGGGCAAGTCACAGGCTGCAGAAGTTGGCCAGGAGGGAACCACGGGGCCTCAGAAAGAACAAGGAGACCATGTGAAGGACTTAGGGCAATGAATTCGAAGACCTGGGTGAAGTAGTTGTAGTTTTCAGAAAACAATATAATCAAAACTAGCTCAAGCAGTAAAATATCTTAGGAGAAATTACAAACAGAGCCCAAGAACTCTCCAGAAGATGCATCACATCCCATTTAAAGAGTGAGAGACGTGACCTCCAGAGGAAAGAGCTCTGTCCTGATGAACCCAGTTGACTAAATTTGCCGAATGACAGTAATTAATCTACCACATGAGACAATGGTACAATCTCATCTGAGCATCTCAAAAAGACAAAACACGTGAAGATAATGGTGGTGCTTCTGAAGGGTACACTCGATCTGGCACTTCTCCCCAAACTGATGAGTTTAATGCAATCCTAATCAAAATTCCAAGAATATTTTTATGGAACCTGACAAGCTCATTTTAAAGTTCACACGAAGGGGAAATATAGGAGATGAACTAAATAAATCACAGGGAAGAAATGAGGGGTTCTTGCTTAGCAGATGTCATAACACACCATGAAATGTATAAAGAAAGGAAAGTGTAAAAATACAGATATGAACCAATGAATAATTCAGGGAACCAAATAGAGAATCCACTCACACACACAAACACACAGCATATATACGTATGTACGCCTATACGGGCATCACGGTGGTTCAATGCGGTGATGAATGAACGGAAAAGGGTGGAAGTGTGCACATCATCGGCTTTCAGTTATTCTTAGTGGAGACTGTGATACTGGGGGACAGTAGAGGCACGTCCTCATGTACTTCTAAGCTTTTGAATCTTTCATACTGTTCACATTAAACAAAGTAAACACAATTTTATTTAAGTCAAAAGTGAGCTTATTTAGGGGGGCGGAGCAAGATGGCGGAGGAGTAGGAGACCTAGATTTCGTCTGGTCTCAGGAATTCAGCAGAATAGGGATCAAACCATTCTGAACACCTACGAACTCAACAGGAGATCGAAGAGGAGAGTAGCAACAACTCTCTGAACAGAGAAGCGACCACTTACTGGAAGGTAGGACGTGCGGAGAAGTGAACCCGAGGCGATATTCGGGAGGATAGACGGCGGGGGAGGGGGCCTCCGTCGGCCGCTTCTGGCAAGTGCTAGAGCCGCGGAGCACAAAATCGGACCTTTTAGAAGTCGGCTCCACTGAGGGACGTCGCTCCAGTGGCTAAGTGGGGGGTGGAACCCTCGCGGGACAGTGTGGTCTCAGGACCCTCAGGGTCACAGAAAGACCGGGGGTGCCTGAGTGCGGCAGAGCTCCCAGGGATCGGAGCGGGGAAGCCGGCTGCAGAGACGGAGCCGAGGCGCGGGCTCTCAGCTCGGGGTGGCCATAAACTGTGATCCGCGGCCCAGTCGGGCCACTGCTCCTCCAGCAGGGACCCAACAAGCGGCTGAGCCGGGGAGACTCCCCTCCCTCCCCCGGGAGGAGCGGCGCGGGAGCGCACCGCAGGGATCTGCTGGGTTTGGAGACTCCACACGGGGTCGGGTGCCAGAGATAGAAACGCTCGGTCACAGGCCGGGTGAGCACGGAGTGCGGCCGGAGACCGGGGACACGGGAGTGACTGCTTTTCTCTGGGGGCGCACTGAGGAGGGGGGCCCCGAATTCTCAGCTCCTCCAGGCGGAGATTGGGAGGCCACCATTTTCACCCTTGTCCTCCAAAGCTGTACCAAGAGCTTGCAGGGAACAAAAGCTCCTGAGAGCAAACCCGAGCAGCTTGCTTAGCCCAGACCGACAAGGGCGGGGCAATTCCGCCTCCGGCAAAGACATTTGGAAACCACAGCAACAGGCCCCTCCCCCAGAAGATCAGCACGAACAGCCAACAAGCCAAGACCAAGTTTACCGATCAAGGAGAACGGGAGAACTCCAGCGCTAGGGGAATACTGCACATAGAATTCATGGCTTTTTTTTTTTTACCATGATTCATTAGTTCATCAAAGTTAATTTTTGTTAACTTTTTTTTTCTTTTTCTTCTTTTTCCCTTTTTCAACCAACATCTTATCAATCTCTTTAAAAAAAAAACATTTTTTATTTTTTATTTTTGGAATCATATTTTATCCCTTTATAGTAGTTACCCTTATTTTTGGCATATATATATATAAGTTGTTCTCTCTTTAAAATTTTGAGATACAGTTTCTTCTAACAGATAAAAATATACCCTAAATCACTAGTGTATGGTTCTGTTCTAGTCTCCTGCCTGATCACATTCTCTCCCTTTTTTCTTTTTTTTTAAACCTTCTTTCTTTTTTCAAACAACTTCTTATCTTATCAAGTCCTTTTATAAAATCTTTTATAATTTTCATCTTTACAGTCATCTTCTATCCCTTCATTGTATCAACCCTTATTTTGTACATATATGTCTTTCTTCCTTTAAAATTTTAGGAGGCACTTTTTTCTAACAGACCAAAATACGCCCAAAATCTAGTGTGTGGCACTGATCTATGCACTAGCCTGATCATATTTGATCACATTCTGCTTTTTTTGTATTGTTCTGTTTTTGTTTTTATCTTTTTTTTTCTTTTTTCTTTTTTTTTTCCTTTTTCTTTTTTCTTTCTTTCCCTTTCTTTTCCCCTGGTTTCAGGTCTTTTCTGATTTATATACAGTATATTTGCTGGGGATGTTGTAAATCTGTTAGCATTTTGTTCTCTCATTCATCTATTCTCCTCTGGACAAAATGACAAGACGAAAAAAATCACCTCAGCAAAAAGAACAAGAGGTAGTACCGTCAGCCAGGGACCTACTCAATACGGACATTAGTACGATGTCGGACCTAGAGTTCAGAATCATGACTTTAAAGATACTAGCTGGGCTTGAAAAAAGCATGGAAGTTATTAGAGAAACCCTTTCTGGAGAAATAAAAGAACTAAAATCTAACCAAGTCGAAATCAAAAAGGCTATTGATGAGGTGCAATCAAAAATGGGGGCACTAACTGCTAGGATAAATGAGGCAGAAGAGAGAATCAGTGATACAGAAGACCAAATGATGGAAAATAAAGAGGCTGAGAAAAAGAGGGAGAAACAACTACAGGATCACGAGGGCAGAATTCGAGAGATAAGTGATACAATAAGACGAAACAACATTAGAATAATTGGGATCCCAGAAGAAGAAAGAGAGAGAGGGGCAGAATGTATATTGGAGCAAATAATAACAGAGAACTTCCCTAATGTGAGGAAGGAAACAGGCATCAAAATCCAGGAGGCACAGAGAACCCCTTTCAAAATCAATAAAAATAGGTCAACACCCTGACATCTAATAGTAAAACTTAAAGAGTCTCAGAGACAAAGAGAAAATCGTGAAAGCAGCTCGGGAGAAGAGATATGTAACCTACAATGGTAAAAATATTAGATTGGCAACACACCTATCCACAGAGACCTGGCAGGCCAGAAAGGACTGGCATGATATCTTCAGAGCACTAAACAAGAAAAATATGCAGCCAAGAATACTATATCCAGCTAGGCTGTCATTGAAAATAGGAGAGAGAAAAAGCTCCCAGAACAAACAAAAACTAAAGGAATTTGCAAACACGAAACAAGCCCTCCAAGAAATATTGAAAGGGGTCCTCTAAGCAAAGAGAAAGCCTAAGAGCAGCAAAGATCAGAAAGGAACACAGACAACATACAGTAACAGTCACCTTACAGGCAATACAATGGCACTAAATTCATACCTTTCAATAGTTACCCTGAATGTAAATGGGCTCAATGCCCCAATCAAAAGACACAGGCTATCAGATTGGATTAAAAAACAAGACCCATCCATATGCTGTCTGCAAGAGACTCATTTTAGACCCAAAGACACCCCCAGATTGAAAGTCAGGGGGTGGAAAACCATTTACCATGCTAATGGACACCAAAAGAAAGCTGGGGTGGCAATCCTTGTTTCAGACAAACTAGATTTTAAAACAAAGACTGTAATAAGAGATGAGGAAGGACACTATATCCTACTTAAAGGGTCTATCCAACAAGAAGATCTAACAATTGTAAATATCTATGCCCCGAACATGGGAGCAGCCAATTATATAAGGCAATTAATAACAAAAGCAAAGAAACACATTGACAACAATACAATAATAGTGGGGGACTTTAACACCCCCCTGACTGAAATGGACAGATCATCTAAGCAAAAGATCAACAAGGAAATAAAGACTTTAAATGACACACTGGACCAAATGGACTTCATAGACATATTCAGAACATTCCATCCCAAAGCAACGGAATACACATTCTTCTCTAGTGCCCATGGAACATTCTCCAAAATAGATCACATCCTAGGTCACAAATCAGGTCTCAACCACTAACAAAAGATTGGGATCATTCCCTGCATATTTTCAGACCACAGTGCTTTGAAACTAGAACTCAATCACAAGAGGAAAGTCGGAAAGAACTCAAATACATGGAGGCTAAAGAGCATCCTACTAAAGAATGAATGGGTCAACCAGGAAATTAAAGAAGAATTTAAAAAATTCATGGAAACCAATGAAAATGAAAACACAACTGTCCAAAATCTTTGGGATACAGCAAAGGCAGTCCTGAGAGGAAAGTATATAGCAATACAAGCCTTTCTCAAGAAACAAGAAAGGTCTCAAATACACAATCTAACCCTACACCTAAAGGAGCTGGAGAAAGAACAGCAAATAAAGCCTAAACCCAGAAGGAGAAGAGAAATAACAAAGATCAGAGCAGAAATCAATGAAATAGAAACCAAAAGAACAGTAGAACAGATCAACGAAACTAGGAGCTTGTTCTTTGAAAGAATTAACAAGATTGCTAGATCCCTGGCCAGACTGATCAAAAAGAAAAGAGAAATGACCCAAATCCACAAAATCATGAATGAAAGAGGAGAGATCACAACCAACACCAAAGAAATACAAACAATTATAAGAACATATTATGAGCAACTCTATGCCAGCAAATTAGATAACCTGGAAGAAATGGGTGCATTCCTAGAGATGTATCAACTACCAAAACTGAACCAGGAAGAAATAGAAAACCTGAACAGACCTATAACCACTAAGGAAATTGAAGCAGTCATCAAAAATCTCCCAAGAAACAAAAGCCCAGGGCCAGATGGCTTCCTAGGGGAATTCTATCAGACATTTAAAGAAGAATTAATACCTATTCTCCTGAAACTGTTCCAAAAAATAGAAACGGAAGGAAAACTTCCAAATTCATTTTATGAGGCCACCATTACCTTGATCCCAAAACCAGACAAAGATCCCATCAAAAAGGAGAATTACAGACCAATATCCTTGATGAACATGGATGCAAAATTTCTCACCAAAATACTAGCCGATAGGATCCAACAGTACATTAAAAGGATTATTCACCACGACCAAGTGGGATTTATCCCTGGGCTGCACGGCTGGTTCAACATCCGCAAATCAATCAACGTGATACAATACATTAACAAAAGAAAGAACAAGAATCATATGATCCTCTCAATAGATGCAGAAAAAGCATTTGACAAAGTACAGCATCCTTTCTTGATCAAAACTCTTCAGAGGATAGTGATAGAGGGTACATACCTCAATATCATAAAAGCCATCTACGAAAAACCTACAGCGAATATCATTCTCAATGGGGAAAAGCTGCGAGCTTTTCCCCTAAGGTCAGGAACGCGGCAGGGATGTCCACTCTCACCACTGTTCCACATAGTACTAGAAGTCCTAGCTTCAGCAATCAGACAACAAAAAGAAATCAAAGGCATCCAAATCGGCAAAGAGGAAGTCAAACTCTCACTCTTTGCAAATGATAGGATACTTTATGTGGAAAACCCAAAAGACTCCACCCCAAGACTGCTAGAACTCATACAGGAATTCAGCAAAGTGGCAGGCTATAAAATCAATGCACAGAAATCAGTGGCATTCCTATACACCAACAACAAGACAGAAGAGAGACAAATCAAGGAGTCGATCCCATTCACAATTGCACCCAAAACCATAAGATACCTAGGAATAAATTTAACCAAAGAGGCAAAGGAGCTGTACTCAGAAAACTATAAAATACTCAGTAAAGAAATTGAAGAAGACACAAAGAAATGGAAAAACGTTCCATGCTCATGGATTGGAAGAACCAACATTGTGAAGGTGTCAATGCTACCTAGAGCAATCTACACATTCAATGCAATCGCCATCAAAATACCATCCACTTTTTTCAAAGAAATGGAACAAATAATCCTAAAATTTGTATGGAACCAGAAGAGACCCCGAATAGCCAGAGGAATATTGAAAAAGAAAAGCAAAGCTGGCGGCCTCACAATTCCGGACTTCCAGCTCTATTACAAAGCTGTCATCATCAAGACAGTATGGTACTGGCACAAAAACAGACACATAGATCAATGGAACAGAATCGAGAGCCCAGAAATGGACCCTCAACTCTATGGTCAACTCATCTTTGACAAAGCAGGAAAGAATGTCCAGTGGAAAAAAGACAGTCTCTTCAACAAATGGTGTTGGGACATTGGACAGCCACATGCAGAAGAATGAAACTGGACCATTTCCTTACACCACACACAAAAATAGACTCCAAATGGTTGAAAGACCTAAACGTGAGACAGGAGTCCATCCAAATCCTAAAGGAGAACACAGGTAGCAACCTCTTCGACCTCAGCCGCAGCAACTTCTTCCTAGAAACATCACCAAAGGCCCAGGAAGCCAGGGCAAAAATGAACTATTGGGATTTCATCAAAATAAAAAGCTTTTGCACAGCAAAAGAAACAGTCCACAAAACCAAAAGACAACCGACAGAATGGGAGAAAATATTTGCAAATGACATATCAGATAAAGGGCTAGTATCCAAAATCTATAAAGAACTTATCACACTCAACACCCAAAGAACAAATAATCCAATCAAGAAATGGGCAGAAGACATGAACAGACATTTTCCCAAAGAAGACATCCAAATGGCCAACAGGCACATGAAAAAGTGCTCAAGATTGCTCGGCATCAGGGAAATCCAAATGAAAACCTCAATGAGATACCACCTCACAGCAGTTAGAATGGCTAAAATTAACAAGTCAGGGAACGACAGATGTTGGCGGGGATGTGGTGAAAGGGGAACCCTCCTACACTGTTGGTGGGAATGCAAGCTGGTGCAACCCCTGTGGAAAACAGTATGGAGGTTCCTCAAACAGTTGAAATTAGAGCTACCATTCGATCCAGCAATTGCACTACTGGGTATTTACCCCAAAGATACAAATGTAGGGACCCGAAGGGGTACGTGCACCCCAATATTTATAGCAGCAATGTCCACAATAGCCAAACTGTGGAAAGAGCCAAGATGTCCATCGACAGATGAATGGATAAAGAAGAGGTGGTATATATACACAATGGAATATTATGCAGCCATCAAAAGGAATGAGATCTTGCCATTTGCAACGACGTGGATGGAACTGGAGGGTGTTATGCTGAGTGAAATAAGTCAATCAGAGAAAGACATGTATCCTATGACCTCACTGATATGAGGAATTCTTAATCTCAGGAACAAACTGCGGATTGCTGGAGTGGTGGGGGGTGGGAGGGATGGGGTGGCTGGGTGATAGACATTGGGGAAGATATGTGCTACGGTGAGTGCTGTGAATTGTGTAAGACTGTTGAATCACAGATCTGTACCTCTGAAACAAATAACGCAACATATTTTAAGAAAAAAGAAAAAGAAGAAGATAGCAGGAGAGGAAGAATGAAGGGGAGTATGTCAGAGGGGGAGACGAACCAGGAGAGATGATGGACTCTGAAAAACAAACTGAGGTTTCTGGAGGGGAGGAGGGTGGGGGGATGGGTTAGCCTGGTGATGGGTATTGAGGAGGGCACATTCTGCATGGAGCACTGGGTGTTATGAACAAACAATGAATCATGGAACACTACACCAAAACAAATTATGTAATATATGGTGATTAACATAACAATAAAAAAATAAAAAAAAATTGAGTTTATTTAGAACTAGCCGAAGAAGTGCAATTCGGGTCATGCAAGGTATGGTGAACCACAGGCAAGTCTGAAGAGACGAAGGGAAGGTCCGCTTTTGTCGAGTTTTCGGAGGGAACTGGGGAGGACTGTTTTGAACAAAAGGTCACGGGAGAAAAACGGGCGTCCGAGGTTGTGGTGGGGAGCGGCAGTGAGCATGCTGCTGCCGGGGCAGGGAGGGATCATCATTCTTTTTCTTAAAAGCAAGACATGAATTTCCTCTATGAAAAAATGTCCTCCCTTTCGGAAATAGCTTTTATCTTCCTGCTTCCCGCTGGTTGCGCAGGTGTGGCCAAGGGCACATGCGTGAGAGCGCCCCCTTCAGGCCTCCCCGACTCCATTTTAAATGAGATTGTCTTTATTTTCACAGTAGCAAGAAATATTTTTTAATGAATTATATAATTTTAAATGCTTTTTTTTTTAAAAGCGGCCTGAGGTTTTGTGTATTTTCTGTTTTATTCGTTTGTTTTGCTGTTCCAATCATGTCGTAAAATGGAGGAAAGAATTTTAAGAGCAAAGGCTTTCCTTAGACGGGGTTGGAATCCTGTGTGGCCCAGTTTCTAGCGCGGGGTCCTGATGTAATCCTGATTTCATCTCTCGCTGTCTCAGGCTCCTCCTCTGTAAAATGGAACTAATAACACTCTCCACGGCCGGGAGGAAGGTTCATTGAGGTGGGATACGCCATGCGCTTCGCCTAGATTATTAATGAAGCCCCGTGAGTTGCTGGAATGATCCACGCGAGGGGTAGAAAGTTTGTGGGGTAGTGGCCAAAGAAGTATTTCAGGTTGCAAAATGATTCCTTAAGGCAATGGGAAGCACTGAAATATTTTTATGCAATGAAAACCTGCCATCAGATTTGTCCTTTCAAAAGATTCGCTTGACAGGTTACAGTCTTGCCATACTATTTATGCCATTTCATAGTTTAATTCTGTGTTCCATAATTAAATCTATTGTGTATCCTCTGTCAGAAACCTTAGTTAATGGACAATATGGGCACTGACATGTAAAAGAGTATACATTTTTGAAAGCCCATTAAGTATAACTGTGGCCATTTTCACTCCCAAGAACGCACTTTGTGACTCACTCAGTCGGTTCAGAGGAGCTGAGTTTTGCAGCCCATCCGAGGGCTGCACGTGGCCCCTGGTCATTAGCAGGGACAAGACATGAGTGCTGAGGTCAGCTGTGGGGACAGAACCAGGCAGCCCAGAAAAGTCCCAGGGATTCAAGTTTGTGATACTCAGCCTTAAAGTTGTATATTTACTTTGTACTTTGTTATTCTACTTTTTACGTTGTTACTCTTAGTATCCAGTTGATTATCTTACGAAGCACCTTATTCAAACATGCCAAATACGTATGCATAAATATTTAATTTAGATCTGCAAGCATAGGCATGGGTGTCTGAATAGATATTATAATAAGTTGCAAAGAAATTGCTTTGTATTATCAGAAAGTTTTAAAGAATGATGTGTTCAGGGTTTGGGACAGTAAATAATTTTAAATCATGTGTATTGTTGGCCCCTGAAAACAGCATCAAAGCTTTAAAGAGGCAACATTACCAACCTGTCTCATTTCCATTTAACTCTAAATAAACACGTGGACGTCTAATGACATGGAGGGTATTATACAAGGCTATTTGTTCTAAGTGACTTTTGTTCCCTCGGCCTTTGACCTTTTAATCTTTCCAAAACATCTGTGGGATGGGCACAGGAAAACAACTCCCTTTTATAATCCTAGGGAGAGAGAAAAATGTCCCGAACAAAATCTTGATGTAATGGGTATTTGCCCACAGAAGGTAAACATAGAGATATTACTGTTCCTATCGAACAAAGAGAACAGATGCAGGGAAGCAGGAGTACTTTGCTTATAGTTTTGATACTAAGATAAGAGGAAGGCAGATTTTATATATATGTATATATAAAACACAGAGTATTCTGTTAAATGCTCCAAAACACACTCACCAGTTGTTTTTAAGAGAAGCGAATGGACTGTAAGGCGTATAACTCGTATATTTATGTCAGATGATTCAATATTTAATCTTGAATCAGCATAAGAAATGTTTTTTCAAGATTCAAAGCTCTGTTTTTGTGAGATAAATCATGGTTTTATGTGTGAAATCTTCACATAGAGTACTGGTTACCTAGAGTCCTGGAAAAAGAGGATTGCTTTTGCTTAAGCAACAATGCAGATGCAGCCTTCGTTTAAATTTTGGGAAATTTAATGAAATCAGATGATGTGCAAAACAGCCTACGAAGTTCAATCATCGGAGCTATTCCTTTCTGTGAAACACTGATCCTTTGTGTGCAGCAGACATTATTGATCATCGGTCGATCAAGTGATTTTTAAAGTGTTTATGATAATTTCTGATGGTTTGTATCACTGGTCTTATTATTAATGCACCTCACTCAGACGCATGTAAGTATCCCGTGGAATGTTTGTTCGTTCATATGTAATATGTAGAATTTCAAAGAAAAACCTAGAGCATGACCACCCCGGCGGTCCTCACTCCTCATTTCGGCTTCTGCCACGAATCCTGGGATGAGGAGCTGTTTCCGACACCATGGAGCAGGTGTGCCTGTGTTTAGACTTTGGGTCACTTGGTTTGTAAAGCCTCTACTTCGGGAAATAGTGTGTACAGGCTGAGTGCTGGAAGAAGGGGCCATGTTGTCTATCGCTCTGGACTCAGGCCCAGGGTCAGATGGGGGACCATGGGCATTTGTCACAGTAGGTAACTGCCATGTCCCCCCTCCCTTTACAAACCTGGGGAATCCTCAGGGCGTCCTGGCCAGCCTCTGGCAGTGGGAAAGTAAGCGAGGGGACTCTGGGTGCCCTGTGCTCTGTTCTGACCACAAGGCTGGAGGCCAGGAGTGGAGGAGTAGACGGCGCTGGACATTTTTCCCATCATCCCCAGAGCACAGCCATCCGCCATCTCTCCATCCTGCTCTGTGTCCCAGAGTCGAGGCCACCGACCCCGTCAACGGGTGGGGTGGTGGCAAGGGCTGGTGGAGAGCGAGCATGAATGGAGTAGGGAGCTGGGGGACAGGGGGAAGCAGGCTCCCCACTGAGCAGAGACACCGACACGGGGCTTGATCCCAAGACCCTGGGATCATGACCTGAGCCACAGGCAGACGCTGAACTGACTGAGCCACCCAGGCGCCCAAATTTTACTATAATTTTAAAAAGTAGTTCTCTATTATCAGTTTGTCTTCAATTTCATTTTAATGTTGAATTAATGACTTAATGAAAAAAAAACTGGAATTTAGACCTTTTCAAGTATACCCAGTAAGGTAAATTCTTATCTGTGGAATTGATGTCTGAAAGTTTGTGTCTAAGCGTTGTCTCATGTCTTTAAAAAAAAATAAGATCTCATTGAAAGTACTTGAAAGAGCCTAGTTTCCCACATTATTTTTTTAAATAAAGATTTTAGTTATTCATACGAGAGAGAGAGAGAGAGCGGGTGCGCACATGAGCGGGGCATGGGGAGGGGCAGAGGGAGAGGGAGAAGCAGGCTCCCCGCTGAGCCGGGAGCCCGATGCGGGTCTCGATCCCAGGACCCTGGGATCATGACCTGAGCCAAAGGCAGACGCTTAACCGACTGAGCCACCCAGGCGCCCCTATTTTTTAAAATTTTACAATCAGTGAGGTTAAATATGTTTGGGATGTGCGACCATCATCACTACTAGTTCGAGAACATTTTATCAGCCCACGTGGAAACCCCGCACCCATTAGGCAGTCACGCCCCACTTCCCCTCCATCCGCCTCAGCCTCTGGGTACTGGTCTCTTCCGCATCTTTCATATAAATGGAGTCTGACTTCCTTCACCTGGCATGATGTTTCCAAGGTTCATCCATGTTTTCTCACATATCAGCACTTCCTTTCTTTCATGGCCGAATACTATCCCATTGTTTGACTACAGCATGTGGTGTTTATCTGTTCGCCAGGGGATTGGCATTGGGTTGCTTCCAGCTCTTGGCCGCTGTGAACAGGGCTTCTGAGAACAGGTACGTACAAATTCTTGTTTGAACATCTGTTTTCAGTCATGATGGGACTATACCCAGAAGTAGAATTCCTAGGTCATATGATAACTCTGTGTTTATCTTGCTGAGAAACCATCACATTTACCAATTGTAGGGCTTGGTTATATAGTCTCCCCACTGTCAGGTAGAGCGAGTCTCGGCAGATCGTCTTGTGAGCCTCTGGGAACAGAGGAGCCTGGGAGCCTGCTGAGTGGCTCCTACCAGCCTGTTTCTCCTGCGTTTCTTGGTCTACCAGACGGCTGGCCGGAAGCAGCTTCTTACTGCTGAGGGTCAGCCTGTGCGCCCTGCCGCCCTCAGGTTACGGCTGGGGCCATTTGTAATGATCTGACCCCTTTTGGTTCCATGTCACCTGGTGCAAGGGCTGGGGTGCTGGCCCCTTTGCCACCCTGGCTTCCACTGCCCATGTAAGTAATCAACTGAAGCTGAGCAGGGCTTATTTCACTCTTTTTCACTATATTATTTTTTTAACTTGTGTCCTCATTACTTACTTATTTCTGTTTCTTTCTTTGTAAACAAACAATTTAGAAGTTTTGAATCTTATTTAAGGGCTATTTTATTCATTTCCCTCAACCAATGAGGAAGCTATAAGCCATCTACGTGTTTTGAGAATGTTCTTCTGAGCAGTTGCAGCATACTTTGCAAGACTTAATATGCTTTATTTTCTTTATAATTGTTTTCCAGATTTTGATCTCTTCCTCGACTCAACTGTTATTTATATATTTAAAACATTTCATAGATTTTTTTATTCATTCTCTTTGGGATTGCTGTCCTCTTACCTCACACGATGATCAAAGAATGTAGTTTGCAAGGTTGATATTTCCTTCATTTGATTTTATTGGGATCTTTCCTTGTGGTCTAGAAGGTTCGATTTCGTCTGTGTTTCATGGTGCTGGAAACACGCTCATTAATTTGTTCAGAAGCTCTGTCTTCTCACTTGCTTGTGTTGACTTGACACATGGGCTGCCAGTCAAGGTCTCCCGCCCCACTTACTCTGGTATTCACATCAATCTCCTCTCAGCTCTTGAGTCATGAGTGTGGTTTTTTTACTGAGTACAATTTTTGTCATGATTCTTTGCCCCTCTTATCTTGTTTAACAAGCCCTGTCCCAAGTCCAAGCTTACCAGACATTAGTATCCACAGCCTACTTCTTCTTCGTTGGGATTTTTCTATGATGTGTTTGTACATCCTTTTACTTATGTGTGTGTTAGAACTATCAGGGAGGAACAACGTGCATCTGGCTGTTGGTTTTTTTCACCTGCTGTATTAACTGAGTTCACTTTACTTGCATATATGCATACGTGAACAATTGTACACTGGGGACAAGCTTCATAACAACTGTGACTTGTTAGCACCACTTGTTCCTTATTGTTAGTCTGGCATCTTTCTGTCATCCCAAATCTTTCCCTTCTGTCCAAGGAAGTCTCCTTCTCAGGCAGAAAACCCTGATGATCACCCAGTATCTTTCTTCCAGATTTTCCCCATGCTGCACATACATATGCCATGGCCGTTCACCCCATCTGCCTCTGGGTCTGAGTGTGTGTGAATCTGAGTCCATGTCTTTGTCTGAGTCCGAGTCTGAGTCTGTGTCTATGTCTGACTCTGAGTCTGAGTCCATGTCTGTGTCTGAGTCTGAGTCCATGTCTGTGTCTGAATCTGAGCCTGAGTCCGTGTCTGTGTCTGAGTCTGAGTCCATGTCTGTGTCTGAGTCTGAGTCCATGTCTGTGTCTGAGTCTGAGCCTGAGTCCGTGTCTGTGTCTGAGTCTGAGTCCATGTCTTTGTCTGAGTCCGTGTCTGTGTCTGAGTCTGAATCCATGTCTGTGTCTGAGTCTGAGCCTGAGTCTGTGTCTGTGTCTGAGTCTGAGTCCGTCTGTGTCTGAGTCTGAGTCCATGTCTGTGTCTGAGTCTGAGCCTGAGTCTGTGTCTGTGTCTGAGTCTGAGTCCGTCTGTGTCTGAGTCTGAGTCCATGTCTGTGTCTGAGTCTGAGCCTGAGTCCGTGTCTGTGTCTGAGTCTGAGTCCATGTCTGTGTCTGAGTCTGAGTCCATGTCTGTGTCTGAATCTGAGTCCGTGTCTGTGTCTGAGTCTGAGTCCATGTCTGTGTCTGAGTCTGAGCTTGAGTCCGTGTCTGTGTCTGAGTCTGAGTCCATGTCTTTGTCTGAGTCTGAGCCTGAGTCCGTGTCTGTGTCTGAGTCTGAGTCCGTCTGTGTCTGAGCCTGAGTCCATGTCTGTGTCTGAGTCTGAGCCTGAGTCCATGTCTGTGTCTGAGTCTGAGTCCTTGTCTGTGTCTGAGTCTGAGTCTGAGTCTATGTCTGTGTCTGAGTCTGAGCCTGAGTCCGTGTCTGTGTCTGAGTCTGAGTCCATGTCTGTGTCTGAGTCTGAGCCTGAGTCCGTGTCTGTGTCTGAGTCTGAGTCCGTGTCTGTGTCTGGGTCTGAGTCTGTGCCTGAGTCTGAGTGCAGGTCTGTGTTTATACCCATGATCACCCCCATCTCATGACATCACTATCTGTCTTGTCCCCTGCATGTCTCCTGCATCTGTGTGTTGGCATCTCTGAATTCCATGTTCTCTTAGTTTTCCCTCTTTAATTTCCTAAGTTCTTGGGAGATTTAAATGGTTTTTAAAATTCATAAAAATCATATTCACTTTTTTCCAATCGTTTTTAATTGGAGGATTGGTTAGAATAATCTAGTCTACCATCATTAGAAACTAGAATCTCTATTTTAGAGTTTATCTTCATTCTATATTGATTTTTATAAACCCGACATGTTTATGAAAACAAATCTCTTATCCTTTTCACACACTCATTTCTTATTTCGTGTCCTCTATAACATCATACAATTTATATATATATATATATATATATAATTAAGCCTCATGGCATTCTTGTTAAATGTATTCTTATATACTTTAAAGATTTTGTTGTTTTTGTGAATATGATGTGTATATTCATTTCTTTTTCTAGTTGTTTATTAAGAAAAAAAGCCTTATTGATTTTCATATATGTCCATCCAGTTCACTAAATTCACAACTTTTGCCTGGAGTGTCCTGGCTTGTCTAGGAGGCTCTTGTGTCATCAGCAAAGAGAAATAAATTTGGCTCTGATATTCCAGTGTTTACACCAGCTATAAAACATTGTTACATTCAGGGGGGTGGGAGGGATTGGGTGGCTGGGTGATAGACATTGGGGAGGGTATGTGCTATGGTGAGCACTGTGAATTGTACAAGACTGCTGAATCACGGATCTGTACTTCTGAAACAAATAATGCAATATATGTTAAGAAAAAAAAAAAAGAAGAAGATAGCAGGAGGGGAAGAATGAAGGGGAGTAAGTCGGAGGGGGCGACGAACCATGAGAGATGATGGACTCTGAAAAACAAACTGAGGGTTCTAGAGGGGAGGGGCTGGGGGGATGGGTTAGCCTGGTGATGGGTATTAAAGAGGGCACGTTCTGCGTGGAGCACTGGGTGTTATGCACAAACAATGAATCGTGGAACACTACATCAAAAACTAATGATGTAATGTATGATGATTAACATAACAATAAAAAATTGTTAAAAAAAACACGTTGTTACATTCAGAACTGCTCAGACAATGTTGAAAACTAGCAGGCTCAGAGTGTGTATGTCAGTTGTCCTGTGGTTCATTGTTCAGGTTTTTATTTAATTTGGGCATATAATCTATGTCATTGTGATATTGGTTGTGTCCTTCTCTTCTCAGTGCTGGTGTCGTGGTCAGGATTTTCGAGGCATGTTCATATTATTTACCGTAATACATCTGGGAGCAGGGTCACGCCAACCTCACAGAATAAACCTGAAGCTTTCTTCCCTTGCCCATGTCTCATCTACGAAAGTGTTCACAGGGTGAGCAGACGCATCGTAGTCCCCGTGGCCCATCCCTTTGTTAAGGGTTGCTCTCTTTCCTCTCTCTCCTCTATGAAGATTGATCTTTGTCTTGAGTCGATTTGGGTGTTTTATGGTTCTCTAGACAAATCACTTCTTTCCTCAAAGTATTTAAATGTGTTCCCTCATGTTGCCTGTAGAATTCAGTGGTGGCTCCATCAATCTGCATTCAAGATCAGGCCTCCTGCATCATCCCTAATCTCGTGCATTCTTTGCTAACTTTCCTTTGTCTTAATCAGGCACATGTAGAGTTCATCTTTCCCATTTGACTTTATAATTTATCTTCTTTTTATAGATGAGATTTTCTATTTTATAATTCTGATGGTATGTCTTTGGTCTCTAGTATATCTTGTGGTCTTAAGCTTCCTCTTTGTCTATCTTTTGCTATTTGCCCTCCCTTGGCTATTTTAGAGTTGTTTTATGTATGAACATGTGTACGTGTGGGTCTATCTGTTAGTAATGTGGAAGTCATAGATTCTGTTTTTGGGTTTTGTAGTGGTTCTTTTTATAATTCTTTATATCACACTTAGCCCTCCGTTTCTGAATTTAGAACTCTTGCAGAGCATCTGTTTTCTATTATGACTAAGAGAAAATCACCACTCTCCCACTTCCTCTCTCTTCCCTCCACCTCCAGACTTTTCTTGGTTTTATTCTTATTTTTAGTCCTTCTGGTGGTTCCCCTCACAACTCTAAGTGAAACTCAGAAGCTCCTCTTCCTGGCTTACCCATTCCTGCTTTGACAGGGGAAGAAATCAGCCTTCCATCATCTCCTTCCTGCCCCAATTCTCGTTGGTGTTAGAGTTGGTTTTATTTTCCCGAGGTTCATAAAATGTGCCTCCTGGGACCAGGTTGCCGGGGGAAACTTTTCATTTTCTGTTCCCTATGTCGTCCTCTTGCTACCACCCCTGTTCCTGGCACTTCCTTCCTCCCTTTAATCTCCAGACTGGAGCATCTTTTGCAAACAACAGGCTGTGATAACACGCTCCTTCCTTCCTTCAGTTTGCGATGTTCTACCTCATGACTTGTACGAAAGTCACAGCTTGCCTGCACCTGGCGTCCTGGGTCCCCTTTCTTCCCCAGTATCTGGAACATGCAACATGCCGTTCAGTGTTTTCGGCGGGGGGCGGGGGTACCAGGCCAGGTCAGGCCGTTGTCTTGTCCCTGCCCTTGTCAGTCATTTGATTTGCCCTCCAGAGACGTCTGAAGAATGGATGTGTTTTACAAGGACACTTGGAACTTAACTTGTCCCTGTGCCTTGGTAGATCATTCATTGCCTGTTTTTGAGGATCATGTTTTGCCTTCTAGGTGTGCAGGTTGTTCTTCCTCGGGTTCAGGAAAATGCTGGTCTCTTAGCTACCCGCATGCACGACCTCTTCCCTCTGACATGGCCCCTAACTTCTGAGAGTTCCTCCTCCTTGGCTCTGGCTGTCTTTGGGGACAGAGAGGCCACTGGCTTGCTTCTCCACCCAGTTCTCCTGCCCCTGTACAGCATGTGCTCACACCCACCTGCAACAGAAGGCTGAGAAGCCATGGGAAAGCAGGATTGGGGCCCCCAAGGAGAGCCCACAAGGTGGAGGGGTTTCACTTGGTTCTTTGCTGGTTCACTCCCCCTTTTTTCCACAGACTTAGATGGTTTTCCTATATACTTTGTCTTGGACCAATTGCTACTTAATTTTTGGAGTGTATTCCCTCTGCTTTGTGATCTTTCTGCTTTTACTCTTCTGCTCTGGCGGGGAAGCAGCAATGATGGAGATGACTGAGACCACAATGCTTTGAAACTGGAACTCAATCACAGGAGGAAAGTCAGAAAGAACTCAAATACATGGAGGCTAAAGAGCATCCTACTAAAGAATGGATGGGTCAGCCAGGAAATTAAAGAAGAATTAAAAAAAGAATTAAAGAAGAATTTAAAAATTTTTAATTAAAAGAAGAAGGATTAAAAAAAATTCATGGAAACCAATGAAAATGAAAACACAACTGTTCAAAATCTTTGGGATGCAGCAAAGGCAGTCCTAAGAGGAAATTACATAGCAATACAAGCCTTTCTCAAGAAACAAGAAAGGTCTCAAATACACAACCTAACCCTACACCTAAAGGAGCTGGAGAAAAAACAGCAAATAAAGCCTAAACCCAGAAGGAGAAGAGAAATAATAAAGATCAGAGCAGAAATCAATGAACTAGAAACCAAAAGAACAGTAGAAGAGATCAACAAAACTAGGAGCTGGTTCTTTGAAAGAATTAACAAGATTGATAAACCCCTGGCCAGACTTATCAAAAAGAAAAGAGAAATGACCCAAATCCACAAAATCATGAATGAAAGAGGAGAGATCACAACCAACACCAAAGAAATACAAACAATTATAAGAACATATTATGAGCAACTCTATGCCAGCAAATTAGATAACCTGGAAGAAATGGATGCATTCCTAGAGATGTATCAACTACCCAAATTGAACCAGGAAGAAATAGAAAACCTGAACAGACCTATAACCACTAAGGAAATTGAAGCAGTGATCAAAAATCTCCCAAAAAACAAAAGCCCAGGGCCAGATGGCTTCCCAGGGGAATTCTACCAAACATTTAAAGAAGAATTAATACCTATTCTGAAACGGTTCCAAAAAATAGAAATGAAAGGAAAACTTCCAAACTCGTTTTATGAGGCCACCATTACCTTCATCCCAAAACCAAAGACCCCATCAAAAAGGAGAACTACAGACCAATATCCCTGATGAACATGGATGCAAAAATTCTCACCAAAATACTAGCCAATAGGATCCAACAGTACACTAAAAGGATCATTCACCATGACCAAGTGGGATTTATCCCTGGGCTGCAAGGTTGGTTCAACATCCACATCAATCAACGTGGTACAATATATTAACAAAAGAAAGAACAAGAATCATATGATCCTCTCAATAGATGCAGAAAAAGCATTTGACAAAGTACAGCATCCTTTCTTGATCAAAACTCTTCAGAGTATAGGGATAGAGAGTACATACCTCAATATCATAAAAGCCATCTACGAAAAACCTACAGCCAATATCATTCTCAATGGGGAAAAACTGAGAGCTTTTCCCCTAAGGTCAGGAACGCGGCAGGGATGTCCACTCTCACCACTGCTATTCAACATAGTATTAGAAGTCCTAGCCACAGCAATCAGACAACAAAAAGAAATCAAAGGCATCCAAATCGGCAAAGAGGAAGTCAAACTCTCTTTGCAGATGATAGGATACTTTATGTGGAAAACCCAAAAGACTCCACCCCAAGATTGCTAGAACTCATACAGGAATTCAGTAAAGTGGCAGAATAGAAAATCAATGCACAGAAATCAGTGGCATTCCTATACACCAACAACAAGACAGAAGAGAGAAAAATTAAGGAGTCGATCCCATTTACAATTGCACCCAAAACCTTAAGATACCTAGGAATAAATCTAACCAAAGAGGCAAAGGATCTGTACTCAGAAAACTATATAATACTCATGAAAGAAATTGAGGAAGACACAAAGAAATGGAAAAACGTTTCTCATGGATTGGAAGAACAAACATTGTGAAGATGTCAATGCTACCTAGAGCAATCTACACATTCAATGCAATCGCCATCAAAATACCATCCACTTTTTTCAAAGAAATGGAACAAATAATCCTAAAATTTGTATGGAACCAGAAGAGACCCCGAATAGCCAGAGGAATGTTGAAAAAGAAAAGCAAAGCTGGTGGCATCACAATTCCGGACCTCAGCTCTATTACAAAGCCGTCATAATCAAGACAGTATGGTACTGGCACAAAAACAGACACACAGATCAATGGAACAGAATCGAGAGCCCAGAAATGGACCCTCAACTCTATGGTCAACTCATCTTTGACAAAGCACGAAAGAATGTCCAATGGAAAAAAGACAGTCTCTTCAACAAATGGTGTTGGGAAATTGGACAGCCACATGCAGAAGAATGAAACTGGACCATTTCCTTACACCACACACAAAAATAGACTCCAAATGGTTGAAAGACCTAAACGTGAGACAGGAGTCCATCCAAATCCTAAAGGAGAACACAGGCAGCAACCTCTTCGACCTCAGCCGCAGCAACTTCTTCCTAGAAACATCACCAAAGGCAAGGGAAGCAAGGGCAAAAATGAACTATTGGGATTTCATCAGGATAAAAAGGTTTTGCACAGCAAAAGAAACAGTCCACAAAACCAAAAGACAACCGACAGAATGGGAGAAGATATTTGCAAATGACAGATAAAGGGCTAGTATCCAAAATCTATAAAGAACTAATCAAACTCCACACCCAAAGAACAAATAATCCAATCAAGAAATGGACAGAAGACACGAACGGACATTTTTCCAAAGAAGACATCCAAATGGCCAACAGGCACATGAAAAAGTGCTCAAGATCGCTCGGCATCAGGGAAATCCAAATCAAAACCTCAATGAGATACCACCTCACACCCGTCAGAATGGCTAAAATGAACAAGTCAGGAAACGACAGATGTTGGCAAGGATGCGGAGAAAGGGGAACCCTCCTACACTGTTGGTGGGAATGCAGGCTGGTGCAACCACTCTGGAAAACAGTATGGAGGTTCCTCAAACAGTTGAAAATAGAGCTACCCTATGATCCAGCAATTGCACTACTGGGTATTTACCCCAAAGATACAAATGTAGGGATCCAAAGGGGTATGTGCACCCCAATATTTATAGCAGCAATGTCCACAATAGCCAGACTGTGGAAAGAGCCAAGATGTCCATCGACAGATGAATGGATAAAGAAGATGAGGAGATGACCACCCACTGCACACCTGTTGGGAGCACCATTAAATAGATGGATGATTCACACATTATTTTTTTCTTATTTAAACCGGAGATTATCAGGGCTGTTAGGCTTTCAAAAAAGGCAAAATGCTTACATAATGTGTTTTAAGAGAAAATTGATAAAATTGGGGAACTCTTTAGATGGGTGAACATAGCTGTGCGGGTTCTGGAAACAACGCTGTGGAAGACGCAGACGTCACCAGCCCCGATGCCTGGAGAAGTCAATAGATAAGTCGACTTGTACAGTGGCCAAGGCAGTAGGGGCCGGGAGCCTGGGATGAGCTGTGGTGCACGTTTGTAGTCAGGTAGATCGATTGTAGTCACCAGTGTAAGCAGCCCCTGGCAAGGGCACCCTTCGTGCCCTGGGCTAGAGAAGGTGCTCAGGCTTCCACAGTCCTTTGCCTGGTAGTTTTGATAATGCTTGTAACACAAGGTTGTACGACCAGCCCGATTATGGGATAGTACACAATGCACGCGCATTTAATACAACCCATAATGTCATGCATATCATGCACATAAACACAAATGTCCCCCTTCCTTCCCATAAATCATTCCTTTAGGCTCTGTATCTGTTGTTCATTCATTTATAATCAACAGCTAGTTTTCTCACTGCTCCCGTGAAGAGGTATCATTTTTTCCCCTTTGTTTTAGAAACACAATCGGGGATCGTTGGCGGTTTTGGGAATGACATGTAAAGAGGCTCCTGGCCCCAGTCGCTGCTCTGTGGCAGGTCACTAGTGAGGCTGAGGCTAGCCAGTCCCGTCCACCGAGATCCCCAGGTAGCCAGTCTCCAAAGGCCATATTAACATGTGCGCAAGTAGATTTTAAAATACAAAAGTAAAAAATAGGGCTGGAGGGAGAGAAGAGAGGCTCTTCTTCTGGGAAGTTTGTTAAATCTGGTAACCACTGAATGGCCATGTTGGTTTTTCCTTCTGCGGGCGAAACACAAGGAAGCAGCTGTGGTTTCTTGGGCATCCCCCATGAGCCTGTGTTCGCACCAGGTGGCGTGGCACTGGGGTCTGCCCTGTGCAGTGGTCACCCAGGACAAGTTCACACATCTCTCTGAGCCAGTGACTGGCTCTTGATCAGCGGTGTGTCTCAAATCCCCAGCTGCTTCCCACACTCATTGGACCCTTCGATTAACAGTCTGGGTTGATGAAGAATATAGCTAAGAAGTAGCCAGAGTCAAGAGTCGAATCCAGGGGTGGGACTCCAAACACTGTGATCATTGGGCAGTGCCTCGCAGTTTCTCATGAATTCTTTCCTGGGTGGTCCCCGACATCTTCCTTCAGGGTCCAGCCTCCAATAATGACACTTATGATTGTGATCATATAGATGGCAGTGGGTCTGGGCCTCTGATTCCAATTAAGTTACTAGGTTATTCCTTGAAAATACTTGCAGGGGAATTGTGTTCGTTTTTAACACAATGTATTTACGAATGAGACTTATTTACGAAGGATTTCGCCAAATGCCTGGACATGATGATTTTGCAAGCAAACTCTGAAAAGCCCATTTGCTGTATTGTTTGTAAATCCCCACGTCTATGACACAAGGCAAGTGCCCAGTGACGTGGATGGACTTCACACATGCTAAGTCTAGGTAAGCGAGTTGGGATCTGTGAGGGTGGAACACTCCCGCGTGTGAATGTAATTGGCAGGGAGTGGCTGGATCACAGAACAGAACCCACTCGTCATGCACTAAATATACAAGGTACTGAATATGCTTGAGCATGTACAGCCACTCATTGGTGATATCCGTTCTGTCCCCAGGTGTCCTTTGCAAAGAACACAGATAAAATCCAGAGCTGCTCCTTGGCCCACACGGCGTTTGTCCCTGCATCTCACCAGTGGGGCGGGTGTGCATTGGCTCCAAGAACCTTCCATCTGTTGGGTCCCTGGCACAAACCTCAACTCTGGTCCCTGCTACCACACCACGTGGCCGGGAAGGCTGATGCTGGGAACAGACGGGGAGAGAGAAAGGGCACATATGGTTCTTGCAAACCCAGGATGCAGCAAGTGTGGGCCCCCCCCCCGGCTTGCACCCCACCCTCCGTGTTTGCCTGCCCTTCTCACTCTCCTTGCACCTCACTGTATGATTCCCATCGATCGGAGAACCGTGTGCTTGGGACACTGTAATTTGGTCTGGGAGCCTTCTGTTTTGTGACTTCCAGCTGGCCTGCTGTATAGGACGTGATGTCCTTAGAGGCTGCCATGGGCATTCCCACCGTGGAATTTCTTGCCTGGCAAGCCGAGCATGTTCTCTGTACTTCTCAGACACGCCGAAACAGTTCTGTTTTTACTGAGCCTCAATGAATCAATGACTGTTGAACATAATCTCTCTCTCTCCCTGTACACAGACATTATGTTTTTAGTTCAAAAAATATTTATTGAGCTTGCCATATGTATGAGGCACTGTGCGGGATTCTGGAAACAAACACGACAGATTGCCCAGAGCTTATGGTCAAATGGTGGAGAAAAACAAGACCTTCCCATCATGCTCGAGAGAAACTCCCCTTGTCCTGTGTGCACCTGCTGCCCACCCCCAACAGCAGCCCCTTCTTCCCGAGGCCCCCACCTGCTTCCTGCCCGGGGTCCTGCTCCATGGTGCTGGGCCTGGGATGCTCCCATGGCCTGCTTCCAGATCCCTCAGGTTGGAGGTGGGGGGTGATCAAATGCCTCCCCTCCAGAGGTCACTTCCTGACCGTTGCAGACGAGACAGCCCTGTTGGGTCTTTCTTTCCTTCATTTGCCTGCTTGTCATTCTTCATGGAAATATTATTATCCAAAATGATGGTGCTGCCTCACCTGATAACTTGTTTCTGTCTGTCTTCTCTGCAATGCTCAGTACCTGTTGTCGGGCAGGCAACCCAATATCTTGCTTACTGGGTGCCCCCAGCACTGCCCACCTCCAGTGACTGCCATAACCAGGGCACGTGTTGTCTGCTCGAGAAGTGAGTATATCAATGAATGAATAAGGGTGTCACCTAGGAATGCATGTGGCCGCAAGCTCCAGAACACAGAGTCACTGAGACAGAAACAAATCCAGGTTTAATCTTCCGCGTAATACCAACTCAGAGAGTGGTTTGTGCAGTGCACGCCTCAGGGGCCGAGCCATGTGATTTCCTTCAGCTTTTCTCTCAGTCTCAGTGTGCGTACTTGTCCCCGTTTCTGGATGACAGAGCACTGCAGAGGTTGTGGCCATGACCTTCCCAGATCTTTGGGCTGAACCCCGCACGGCCATCCCCCTCGGGGACTCTGGGGACACTCACGGCCTTGAATGGAGATCTATTTGAATAGAAGATGACAGGACGAAAGGAACGGAAAGGGTTTGTTCCCGACCCTTTGATGTGTTGAAACAGCATACCTTATGGGATGCAATTATAAAATATCTAGTCTTTTTACATCTATTTTCCAGAACTAGTTCTTCTGCCTTTGATGAAAAGTTGAGCAGGCCCATGAATTTGTTCTTTCTCGGGTCCTGTGAGATCCTCTGATCAATAATTAAGCAGTCAGTAACGTGGCCCCCAAACACTGAACCCCTGCAGCTCGCCAGACGTTTCCGAATTCTGGGGAGAGAGGCTGGTCTTCTCTCTCTGCTAGTTCGGAGCCTCTGCCTCTCCCTGAGGGTGGGGAGGAGTGACGGGTGTGGGCAAAGCTGTCCTTAATTGGTCCTGGGGTGATCTGGCCTCAGGCTCCCTGTGTCTGCAGAGGTTTTAAAACTCACATCATCTCTAAAGAATGTTTTTAATATCTTCAAAGTGGCCTGTTGGCCTCAGAGCAAAACATCCCAGGGTAGGATGGCTTAAGCTCACCACAATTTTATGCTATCTCATGATTTTGTGCGCCAGGAATCTGGGCCATCCTCAGTTTGGTGGCGTGGACTGGGGTTCTCCATCCCAGGTGACCTCACCCACCCAGCTCCACCTACCGCAGCTCCAGTCCACTCCTCTGCAGTCCTGAGGCACCCACCAGCACTCTCTGCTGAGATCCACCTGCCTTCCAGCTTTGCCCTCATGGCAGACCCCAGGACCCCAGCTGGCTCTCTCTTCCTCCGTGTAGAGCACCTGGTCCGGAGGACACACTCATGCTCCCTTTGCTCTGACAACTTCCCCGATGTGACCACTTCCCACACTCTCAAGACCTTCTCTGATACCCCCCCACCCCCACCGGCTGCAGTCAGACGTGCCCTGCAAGACATCCTTATGTTAGCGGTGGGGGGGGGGGCAAACCCTAGCCCTAGCTTGGGTGGGAGAAGGGGAGACCTCAGCTCAAATCTGGATCCTTCCTCCATCCCCCTTCTCTCCTCCACCCTCTGGCCACCTTCACAGGTGCAAGTGGTCAGCTCAGGCAGTAAAATATTGCCTCTCCTGCCTTCAACCCTCAGCAAAACAGATAGGAAGCTTCTCGTTCAGCTTCTATTTAGTGTGTTTTAAATGATGTGCATGATTGCTTCAATCAAGTTGGAACTATTAAGAAAAATGGACAGCTCTGGTCTGCAGTGATGGTTTTTGACGCGGGGACATTTGGGCTCCAGAATACATCAGTCTCCTTACAACATCCTCAGCACACAGGACGGGTGGTACAGGGTACACAGTCCGTAGGGAAACACTCCAGTATGAGTTTCCGCCTCAGCCCTTGCAGCACGCTCTGCCTGATTGCATTATCATGACTGGCTGCGTGACCCAGATCCTGCCGATGACTTCATGCCCGGTCTCCCCTTCCTCACATGCAGAACTGGAAAAGTACTGTATGCTTCATAAAGATTACACAAGATACACACACAGTATGATGTGCTCGACGCCTTCTCCTCGAGGTGACAACAATAATGAGCAGCAAAAGTATTGGATTAACTTCTCACACATCGTCGATGGGAAACTGCTATTAAAATCTCTGACAACTATCTTGCTTCAAGCGCCGTGATCTGTCACCCCACCATGTCTCACGTGAGACCTTGTTAGTGCGATCACGTTGCAGAAGTAATTGGTGTTTTAGGTTGAGTTGCCCAATCTGCCCATCGAATTCAATTCATTTATGTTTTGACTTTGTCATTTTGAGAGCGAAGAGGTTGAGTAGGAACTAGCATTGAGGGAAAGGCTGCTGCCGGTGAATATTAAGTTAGCAAAATATAGTCCAACCTGCTTAATTTTCCAAACCTCACAGTCAGAAAAAGAAAAAAAAAACCCCAAATCACGATTCTGCAATATTGTGGTAACTCATCATCAGTGCACAAGATACAAGGACATGAGGAAGCAATCAAGACTCTTGCAGTTAAAACACCATTGATTGTGTCTCCAGTGGCTTTGAGTCCGTCAAAGAAAACATGCTGGATGCACAAAATGTGAAAACACCTTGTAGTATGGACATAACCTCCCCAAACCACAGAGTAAAATAGATATAGCCTGTGTGGGTCTCAGCATCCTTCCCTGCAAGGGGAGATTGGGTGGCAAAAGATCTGTAAGATCGCATTATGAGCTGTTCATTTATGTACCATTTTTCATTCACCCATTTGTCTGCTCATTCAGCCAAAAGTGATGGACACCAGCACGGCCTCGTGGGCGAGTCTTGGCTCTGAAGTATACAGATGTGACCTTTATCCCAGCTCCTCCGCCTGCAGCTGTGTAGCTGGAGCAGGGTATAATTTCCATTCTGAGCCTTAGTTTCCCTTCCTGTAAAGTGGGACACCAGTTACCTCAGGCGTTGCTAAGAGGATTGCATGATATCAGTGGTTCTCATCTGAGGCAGTAGCACCTCCTATGTAAAATTTGGAAATTTACTGAGCACTTGGAAAGCCGGGAATAGGTTTCTAGATATCCCACAACATCTGGAATCTTCAATGCCTATGATATAGGTCTCTGTACCCCAGAAAACCATCGCTGTGTCCCAGATTACTCTTGAATGTTCCAATGCAAACAATGGAGCAGGAAAACTTGAATGGGGCGGAAAGCTCGTTTTGTGTGTAGGTACAAGGTTTTTGCACACTTGTGGTATGCACTGACCTTTCCAGAAACGGATCTGGCACAAATCAAGGGAAGAGTGCACATTGCTTTGTTATTTTACTAAGAGTCGTTCCTGGTTTCAGAAAAGCATGCCACCACCAAGAATTTTCTCCTGGTTTCTCCTGGGTGGCTCAGTCGGTTAAGCGTCTGCCTTTGGGGCGCCTGGGTGGCTCAGTTGGGTAAGTGTCTGCCTTCAGCTCAGGTCATGATCCTCGGGTCCTGGGATCGAGCCCCGCCTCAGGCTCCCTGCTCAGTAGGGAGTCTCTTCTCCCTCTCCCTCTGCCGCTCACCCTGCTTGTGCTCTCTCTCTCTCATGCTCTCTCAAATAAATAAAATCTTTAAAAAATTTTTTTAAGTAATCTATACTTATTAACAAATACCATGATTATCCCCTCCACCATAATAAAATTGATCTCATTTCCTGACAACAAAGGAAGAACTCAGCTAACCATTTTTAAAGATGTCTGAAACACGTTGCATATTTTCTCAATACTTCCATTTCGATGTATAATTTTTCAAAAATGCAATTTAAACATTACTCAATAACATCCAGAAGTGAACAGAATCTTTGTTTTTAAAAAGCATCCTCCTTTGGAGAGTACTTCTTTGTCGTACAGAACGAGACATCCGCATACACCAGCACCATCACCCACAGCTCACGGGACCCACTGAGGTCCACGTGCCCACAGAACAGTCTCCATGTCCTTGGGGGCACCAGCGACACGGGCTATTCAGTGGCCTTTCCCGGTAATCACGGGGCAGACGCGTGCTAACACACCCGGGGGTAGCTGGTTAAAGCCCTCTGGCCGCTTCCACCCCGTTCCCTGTGGCCCCCTCTCCTGTGGCTGTAGCCATCCCAATGAGCAATGGGCTATTTTTATAAATTCTAGGAGTCTCAGGTATCGGAAATTTCCTTATATTCATTGTTAGAAATTTCGAAAATAACATTACCTATTCAAACTTTTCCTTCCTTACAAAGTCAACTAATGCAAAAGCGTAGCTTTGTTACTACATGGGATGTGTTCATTCACAGGTAACTGCTTGGTGGAAAATTACTTCTTTTGAATTTCCACTTTTGTATCAATAATCACTCATACTGCTAACAAAACAAGTTTTGGCTAATATTGTGTAGTTGGCCATATTTTAAATTAATTTGTGGTTAAACTAGGAAATCTTTTTCCTTCTGTTCAAAATATGCCTTCCATATTTCAGTTTCATAATAACAATTTTCAAATCATCACTTTACATCCTGAAAGTGTGATGTATTTTTGACAACTCCATTGGTGCATCTTTGGGAAAATATCTGCCTTAGGGTTTTACTCTACTTTTGCAGAGTAAATATTGTGATAAAATCAATATTAAATATCTAACTGAATGTTCTTTGGCATTGTATCTTTGTATTTAACATTTGAGATAAGGGCTGGAGTTGCGTATTTATATGTATCCATAGAATCGCTGTAAATACCACAGCTATAATTGCAGACTGATGAAGTGTGCTTTACTGGTGACTCAAACCAGGAGAAAATTATTATTTTTTTTTTTTAAGATTTTATTTATTTGACAGAGACAGAGAAAACAAGCCGGGGCAGCAGCATAGGGAGAGGGAGAAGCAGGCTCCCCGCCGAGCAGGGAGCCCCATGTGGGGCTTAATCCCAGGACCCTGAGATCATGACCTGAGCCCAAAGCAGACGCTTAACCGACTGAGCCACCCGGGCGCCCCAATAAGTATAGATTATTTAAACATAATCTCGGTCACTGATAATTAGAGATGGATACACAAAAAGATCCTGTTTTGGAAACATATTGCTTGTAGTTAGATATTATTTAAAGTGTATAAAGAATGGCTTTAAAGATTTTATCAACTTACTGTACCAGACCAGGTTACTAATCCATTTAAAATGAACATGTTAGACATTAAAAATAAAAGGGACTTTGAGCCCCAAATATCTTTTCACTGGTATAGTTAGAAAATATTTTGTATTTAAGGTTTTCCCATCCACCCATTTGGAACGAAATGAAATTACTTATTTTAGCCCCATTTCCAACTCTGGGTTTTGCTAAAAATGGTTTTAGGGCAGCCGGGTGGCTGCTAAAAAAGGCAGGGGAGCCAAGTGCAAAGTCTGTAAGAAGGTTCTCTGAGACTCCCTCTGACAGTTGGGGGAGCGGCCGGCATCGAGCAGGGGGAAGCGTGCGAAGCCCGGGGACCCCAGAGGGGCTCACCAGGGCAGCTGGCCTCGCAGATGGGTGTCCCCCACCGCCTCTATTATCCGTATAGCATGCACACACATGCTCGCGTGCGGCTTTCGTGCAGCGTGATGGTAGGACACCCAGCTCATGGAAAGTACATAGTGCATTGATTTGGGGGTTCCATGTCATCAGTCTGTAATTGCCTCGGCTTATCGTCCCACTTCATTAACAGTAACCCCTCTTTCCTTTACTGCATGCAATCCATCCTATAATTACTTCTTGCATCGGACTTTATTTTAATCTCTAGGTTTCCCTCTGCATTTTCATTACCCCATGCCTCCTGGTAGAAGGGCCCCTGAGTGTCTTTCTTCTCTCAAAGCCAGATTTATTCATTAAAAATAAGTGCAGGCGTTTGTCTACTTAATTATGTCTAATTATGTCCTCCAGACACAGGACAGTTGTATCTGAACATGCGCCCTTTGAAATATGTGCTATGTAATTATAACTTAGTTTCCCTTTCTGTGTCCCTGATAGCTCAACTCAGAGTAATCACATGAACTTGACATTTTATTGGCTTAACACTGTTAGATATTAGCAAATGCATACAGTTCAACCAAATGAAATTATGGCGTTATATTGATCTTTTTTGCCAATCAGGTGGGTGCAGAGTTAGAGAGTCCCAGGACCACTCTCACTTCTGATACCACCTGTAGAGTTCAAGGGTCCCCAAGACCGCCCTCAGGTTCACCAATTTACTAGGAGTACTCAGAGAACTCCGTGAATACTATCATACTCACTGGGACAGATTTTTTGTTTTGTTTTGTTTTTATGGTTTGGTTTTGTTTTACAACAAAAGCGTACAAATTAGCATCAGCCAATGGGAGAGCCACGTGGGGCAGAGTCCGGGAGGCATCTGCACATGCAGCTTCCAGGTGTCCTCTCCATGGAGCAGTGGACAGCTCTCACTGTCCCCACGGTGGTATGTGGCAAGGTGCACACAGTACTAGCAGCTAGGGAGGCTCGCCTTGCTTTGGGGTGCAGGGTTCTGATCCCAGGGTACTTGGTCACAGAGACATGCCTGACCCCCGTGACTTTTTCACCATAAAGCATTCTGTTAACATCTGGTGTGGCCCCAAGCCTCCAGGCAAACAGAGATACCCTTATCAAGCGGAACATTCCAGGGGCTCAGAGCTGACATCCCAGAAGCCGAGGGCAAAGTGCAGATCGTTGTTCAGGCAGGTTATTTCTTTACTACAAAATAGGATGTGGATATTTCATGTCAGCAGGACAGGAGAGGGCACATCATGCATCTCTTTGCATCATGCAAGGAGAACAGCGGTCTGATTATCCTGAGAAGCACCAGGTGCGGGGCTGCGGTTGGCCAGGCAGACATGCGCTGGGATGGCCGTCCCCTTCAGATTGCCCTTAACATACAAGTCCTCGCTAACAAGATGACTGCATCATCACAGCATCCGAGAGGCTCCGAACAGTCTGCTGAGACCTGGGGCGCACCCTGACTGGTGTGTAGGTACTCGCTAAGCTCACAGTCTACTCTTACCCTCAATCTGGAGAAATAGCAGTCAATGCATTCGCCTAAGTCATTGTGCTGAAGTTTTCCTTTTGCGCAGTCGTGAGCAAATGTTTTTTTGTGCAAATGTCCGAAGTTTCAGAGTGACAGCAGGAACACTTTTTTTTTTTAATAGATAATCCTTAGGTGAGCAACTTTAATCCCACTTTTATTTATTTATTTATTTCTATTTTATTTTATTTTCAAGATTTTTTAATCTATTCACTTGAGAGAGAGAGAGAGACAGGACAAGCAGCGGAGACGCAGATGCAGAGGGAGAAGCAGGTTCCCCGCTGAGCAGGGAGCCTGATGCGGGGCTCAATCCCAGGACTCTGGGATCATGACCTGAGCCGAAGGCTCAGCTTAACAGACTGAGTCACCCAAGAGCCCCTATTTATTTATTTTTTTAGAGTAATCTCTACACCCAACGTGGGGCTCGAGTTCACGACCCTGAGATGAAGAGTCGCAAATTCCACTGACTAAGCCAGCCAGGTGCCCCCAGCAGGAACAACTTTAAGACTATTATTAGTGAAAACACTTAGACTAGCCTAATAAATCTGTAGCAACTTGTTTCTGCTACTCTAGAAAACATGCAGTTGGTCTAATGCATTCAAATCTTAGCAATAATAGAGTTTCTACAACATTCTAAGAGATTAAGAAATGTTAGTGACAACAAAAATCTAGCAACAAGAAGGTGTCCAGGGATGAGGGTCTTGGGCAACATCTGACCCACTTATCTCAGCTGATGACATTTGTCAGAGTCATGTTCCAGTCACACATAAATCCAATCCTGGGCTCTCCTCTGCAATGCGAGCTTGCATGCACACTTTGCATGTGCCCTAAATCCCAATCTGAACCCCAAACAATAAGCAAACACCATCAGATTGATTTACTTGGGTATCCTGCCTTCCACATTGAAAATATCATTCCATTGTTTTTATTTTGCATATTTGTGAAACAAATGTGGCATATTTTGCAATGGAATATTATGCCGTAGTTAAGGGTGAAGCGAAACTATGGAGATGAGAAAATGATCAGCGGTAGTCAGGGTTTGGAAGAGAGGGAGGGATGAACAGGGAACCACAGAGGATGTTTAGGACAGAGAAAGTCTTCCGTGTGACCCTGGAATAGTGAATACATGTCATTCGACTTTTGTCCAGATCCAGAGACTGTGCACCACCAAGAGCAAACCCTAGTGTAAGCTGTGTTCTTTAGATGAGAAGGATGTGTTCATGCAGTTCTATCGATTGTCACACAAACACTGCATGGGGGAGGCTGTGTGTGGGGGAGGCTGTGTGTATATTGGAAATCTCTGTGTTTTCTGCTCGATTTCACTGTGAACCTAAAACTGCTTTCAAAGAATAAGGTCCATTAAAAAATTAAAATTAAAACAAAAAAATGGGAAGAATGTTATAGACATGTATTGGAATAAAAATGACTCATGGCAGATGGAATCTACCTTTATTTCAATAAACTCATTGGTAGGCTTTTACTTTTTTCAAAGAATAAGGTAGATCTACATTTATTGATATAAAAAAAAATGCCTGTGTTATGGTTGAAGTGCCAAAGCAGTATTTTCTGTAAGAATTTCTTCTCCCCCCCTTTTTTTATGAACTACATTACTTTCCAATAAAACTTAGTAATATGTTTTCAAGCTATTTGAATTTTGAAAAAAATTAATTTGCCCTTTCTAGTTTTTTTACATTGAATTGCTGTGATTGTATAAATCAAATAAGCAATCACACTAATGTGCTAACAAATCACATAATAATATTTTCCATGTGGTAAGTAAGAGATCCAAGAGGAAAATCAAAGTAGTGAAGTAAAAATCCTGTGATCTCAACTTTAAGCTAGTGTATATGGAAGACTAGAGGTAATTTTTCTCATTTTAAGAACTTAAGTATGTATTTTCTGGATTTATCCTCTGAGAGGTTCTAGAAGCAGGGAAAATCCAGCAGCAGCAAGAACGCTTTGGGGGCACCTGGGTGGTTCAGCTGGTAAAGCGTCTGCCTTTGGCTTAGGTCATATCCCACGGCCCTGGGATTGAGCCCCACATTGGGCTCCCTGCTCAGCAGGGAGTCTGCTTCTCCCTCTCCCTCTCCCGTTCTCTCGTTCTCTCAGTCAAATAAATAAATAAAATCTTAAAAAAAAAAAACAAAAACAAAAAACAAGCATGCCTTGTGCCCGAAGTGGGATCACCAAATAGCCATTAGCCCTGAGCCCAGCCATGGATCCTGGGAGGAAAGGCCGCATCCAGGACTGAGCCAGAAAACGCAGACAGTGAGTCTGGGACTGAACAGGACTCAGAAAGACATGAAAGTGAGAAAGCATCAGAACTCAGTCTGAAGGGCTTCTGCAAGTCAAAATTGGACACCTCAAGAATCCTAAAGGATGTATTTGCAATGGGTTAGCCAACGTCAAATATGTTCTAATTCATGAGTGCACGTGACACGAGACCTGATGCTCGGAGGGTCGTCCTTAGCCCCGGCAGCCTGAACAGGGGATGACCAGAAAGCGCTGGGGTTTACTCGGCTTCTCCGATAGGAAATCCAGCTCAATGGAAACAATTATTTAATTTTGTGCTTACATAAGCTTTTTATCATCTTAAATTTGAATATAAAATATTCTGAATTTGTTTGTTTTCTTCAGATGTAGATTTCACAGGCTTGTTCACTGAAATATTTGAGAAGACAACTCAAGCCAGTAGCAAAATCTGCCAGTCTCCCCCTACAGGGAACCAGACTTCTGGGAGAAATGGGCAGGAAATGTGCCAATGTATAAAACTGTCCATTCAGGGCTTGGGCAGGAGAGGTTCAGCATGAACGTGGGAAATCATAATCTGCCAGAAAACAAGGAAGCTCCCAAAGACAAATTGATGGTGGGTGCAGGTGCTAGCTTGATCGGATTCCTGCTGCTAAATATTGAAGCCCCTTGCTCAAGACAAAGAACAGCGATGGGAGTGGATGGAAAATTTGGTCGCGTATAAAATCTAGGATAACTTCTGGTTTCAGCTCCAAAATTGAAGGAGCTTGATTCCAACTGTGATTCCAACTGTTACAAGGAGAAAAACTAGACACTAAAAGTTATAGCTGCTTTAGGACCTTTCAGAGAACTAGGGTTGCAGGGTAGATCCTGAAATTAAAGAGACAGACACCCCTGGAAACATCGAGCAGCAGAGACCTCTGCATCTAGAGCAGAAGGTGCTAGAACCACAAACCGCCGGGAGCACTTCTGTGGTCATTTTGACAAATCACTGGAGGTTGAGCGTGAACTAGTTTGTGGGAGGAAAGCCCAGGGATCCCGTCTCAGGCGGTCTCCACATTCACGGGGTCTCACCCCTAAGCCCCACTAGATCCTTCCTGTGGGGATCTAAGACAGATCCTGTTGTGGCCTCGGCAGAGAAGAACAGCCCCTGGGAAATGACCCCAGAGACTTGTCCACAAATACGACTACTTTCCAAGGGAAAGAGCTTCACCAGAGGGCTCCCTCCCTCTCCAGTGTCCTCCGCTCCACCTGTCTCACCTAAGACGGAGAGGACACCCTCAACGGGGGCAGAGATCAAGGCTATCAAGCAGACATGCCATGGCCAGGATGGAGAGGAGGGAGAAGGGCCACGCTTCCACCCCGGAGGTGGGCAGAACGCCGTGTGGGGGCCGTGCGACGCAGGCCCGCTGAGAGACTGAGACTGAGCCGGAAGATGGAGGCGTGCCCTCCATTCCCCACACCCTGCCACACAGCCCAGGCTCCCGCACCACGAGCTGCAAGATTCAGACTCCTATCCAGCAGGAGAACTCAGAACCCCAAGTCAAGAGGGGAGACGAAAAAAAAAAAAGGAAGAAAAAGAAAGAAAGAAAAGAAAAATTTAAAAATGAAAAAGAAGAAACCTGGAGGAGATCGTAGCCTCTGACACCAGCAGCCGCAGCAAACAGTGAACCCGGCACCTACCAGCCGGATGGACACAGACCCTCCCAGCCAACCCCCCGGGTCTGTGTACCTCTGTTCGTATAGCCTGGAAGAATGTCCATCTTTCAGCAAAAAATTATAAGGCACACAAAAAGACAAGAAACAACACAGTGTGAAGAAGCAAACCAGTCATTAGAACCAATCTGGAAAAAGACATAGATGTTGGGACTATGGAATCTAAAATAATTAGATTTAATATGTTAATGATGCTTAAGGAAAAAGCAAACAACGCACTTGCGCTGATAGCTAAAGTAAGCAGAGAGGTGGAAACTCTAAGGATCAGAAGGAAATCCTAGAAGCAAGAACCATAGTTACAGAAATGAAGAATGCCTTTCACGGACTCAGCAGTAGACTCAGCGCCGCTGAGAACAGGATCAGGGAACATGGGTCAACAGAAAATTTCTAAATGGAAATGCAGAGAGAAAAAATAGTGAAAGAGAACCACCAACAGCACAACCCAGGACACCCAAGAAGAGTGGGGGAATAGAAAATGTGTAACACGCACAATTGGAGAGCACAAGGTACGAACAAGAATGAAGCAGAATACTTCTAATAGCGGCTGAGAGCTTTCTAAAGTTAATGAAGCCGTCAAGACGAAAAACAGAGCCCGAAGCTCACAGAAAACAAAGCAGGATAAATAAAAATAACACACCTAAGCCTATTTTACCTGCAAAACAACAAAACAACAACAACAAAAAACCCCGAAAACAAAACCAGAGAAACAAAAAATCTTGAAGAGGAGAAAAAAAGAACAAGTCCTTACCTATAGAGAAGCGAATATAAGAATGACAGCAGAGTTCTCAAGAACCAGGAGAACAAGCAAGAACGGAGTGGGCTGAAATACAGAAAGTTTTGAAATTTTTCTTCAGCGATCTAGAAAGTCTATATACAGAAAAAAAAATTCCTTGAAAAGTAAAGGAAACACACTTTCCCAGACAAACAAGGACACAAACAAAATGAGGAAATTTTTGGCCACTCTGACAACCTGTCTTTCAGTTGGTGTGTTTTGATCATTTGCATCTAAAGTGATTGTTGATATGGTTGCATTAACATCCAGCATACACTGTTTTCTTTTTGCCAGCAAACCTGCCCGGCAGGCAATGTTGTTAGAAGTGGTTGAGAGAGAAGGAAAAATGACACAGATCACAGGCTAGATGTTCATTAAAAAGGAGGGACATCAGAGAAGGAATTAAAATGACACTGATATGTTGATTACTCTCGATTTATATAAAATGTAACAGCTTCTGGAAAGCAAGAGCAGTGGGGTGGTAACAGGTGGTTGTTACACAGGTTAACACAGATAAGGAAAATCAGTGTCCACAATGTTACAAGGTTGGGGGAAGGAATTTCAAAGACCCCGTGGTGAGTTACTAGCAAGTGTTATTTGGCAGTTTGAAGGTGGACTTAAATATCTGCTAGCACATATTGTAAACTCTATGGAAAAAAAAAAACCCAGAATTTTTTAAAGGAGAATGCATGATACAATAAGAGTGCCGATAGACTAGAATAGAATCACCGAAAAGGCTCAATTAGAACCAGACAAGGCAGGAAAAATGGAGAAACATAAAGGAACGAGTTCAATATACAAAAGTTAATTGCTTTCCTGTATTTCTATAGTGAAAAACTGGAATTTAAAATTCAAGACCAATACTATTTAAAAAAGAACTAAGAAATCCTGAAGTATATATTTCACAAAAAAAGTACAGGATCTCTATGTGAAACTCTGTAAGATGCTAATGAAAGAAATCAAATAAAGTATAAATAAATGGGAAGATATTCCATGGCCGTGCACCAGAAGACTCGATTTTGTGGAGATGTCATTTCTTCTTTACTTATTATACAGATTCCACAAAGTCACATTCCAAACAAGCTATTTTTTGTATATCTATATACAGATTTAAAAATCTATATGAAATAGTGAAGGACCTATTATAGCCAACATAATACAGAAGCAGAAGAACAAAGTTGGAGACTCCTACTACATGGTTTTAAGATTTACTGAAGCTGTAGAACTCAGGACAGTGCAGGATTGATGAAAGAATAAACACACAGATCAGTAAACAACATAGAGAAGGTGGAAATAGACCCACACAGAGGTAGCCAACAGACCTTTGACAAAGATGGAAAAGGACTTTTCTCTTCAGCAAATTGGTATAGGAAAAATTAGATACTCATATGCTCAAAAAAATGAACTAGACACAGATCTTACACCTTTCACAAAAAGTCACTTAATATGGATCGTAGACATAAATTTAAAAAACAAAATTACTGGGCGCCTGGGTGGCTCAGATGGTTAAGTGTCTGCCTTTGGCTCAGGTCATGATCCCAGGGTCCTGGGATCGAGTCCCGCATCGGGCTCCCTGCTCCGCGGGAGCCTGCTTCTCCCTCTGCCTCTCTCTCTCTCTCTCTCATGAATAAATAAATAAAATATTAAAATAAATAAATAAATAACAAAATTATTGACTGTTTAGAAGAAAACAGGAAAAAAACCTACGTTAACTTGGGGTTTGGTAATGCATTTGTAGATGTAACACATGACAAAAAGTAAAAACTTTGCGACAAACACTGTTAAGAAAATGAAAACATCACACCCTGGGGGAAAATATTTGCAAATTACACACCTGATAAAGGACTTGTATCTAAAATATACAGAGAACTCACACATATCAACAATAAGATGACAAACAGCCCAATTAGAATGGGCAAAAATTCTGAACAGACATCTCACCAAAGCAGATATAGAGGTGGTAAACAAGTATAAAACAAGATGTTCAATATCATTTGTCATCAGGAAATTGCAAATTCAAACAACAATGAAACACCATGTAGAATGACTAACCTCCAAAAATTTGATGAGACCAATGTCTGAGAAGGATGGAGGACAACAGGGCTCTCCTTCATTGCTGATGGAAATGGTACCTCCACATTGCCACACAGCTTACCTTAGGCTCTTACAAAACTAAACATAATTTATCATACATTCCAAGAAATTGTGTTTGAATTTATCCAACTGATTTGAAAACTTACGTGCACACAAAAACCTGCACACAAATGTGTAGAGTAGCTTTATTCATAATTGCCCCAAACCAGAAGCAACCACAATGCCCTTCAGTGGATGAATGAGTACACCAACTGTGGTACACCCCTATAATGGAATCCTATCCCCCGATTAAAAAAAAGAAGAAGAAGAATGATCTTCTGGGCACATAAAAACGGATTCAATTTTAAATGTATATTTAAAGTGAAAGTGAAAGAAGTGAAGTGAAAGAAGACAGTCTGAAAAGGCTATAAATTGTATGATTCTAAACACGTGATGTCATGCAAAAGGGAAAGTGTAGAGATACTACACAGATCAGTAGTTTCCAGGGTTCTAGGGTGGTGGGACCATTAAGGTGAATGACATGGAATTTTTTAGGACAATGAAATGATTCCACGTAAAGAGTATCCACCACTGTCATGGTGCATACAAGACACTACATATTTGTCAAAATATGTACAACTTAATGTCATGAAGAATGAATATTAATGTATCAAATTTCTAAATCATTTAGAAGTTTGGAAGATCTGGATCTGAGGCTGAGATGCAGATGGTGGGAGGGAATCTAACTGTATTGCTAAATATAAGGAATCATCTTCCCGAAGGGGGTGAGAACACATGCTGGCCCAAGTCACCTGGGAGCAAGAGGAGCATGGATACTGAGCCTTAGTTGGCTAAGTCCTTCCCCAGTCAAGTGCGGGCTAGGAATTCCGATATTTCTGTATACGTCCACTGCAAATGAACAGCGAAGTAAATGGATGGCACATGGCGGGAGTCAGATCTCTCCCTGTTGGAGTGCGAAGTTGCAGAAAAGCAAAGCAAACAAGTGATCCATGATTGCAGACAAGGCGTGGAGACATCAGTTTGAACTCACGCTTAGCTTCATGTAGATGCTGGTGACACACACAAAAATGCATATACATGTGTGTACGTACTCATGTTACTACATACACACACACTCATATTTCTTTGATCCGTCAGCTAGGAGGGAGCAGAAGCAACAACATCCCAAAAAGCAGTGAGGACACCAGAACCAAATCACAGTTTCTAAAACTATTCCCCAACAAAAGATTCCAGGACTCCTGGATAAAATGGCTGGTTCCAGTGTTGGGCAGGGCATGTGAAATGTGCCATGAAGGAAGGAAGCACTCCCCAAACTCCACTACAGTGGAGCGTGACAAAGAGCCACAGGAGCCCACTGAAAGAGCTCCGAATGGCCGAAGCTCAAACAATTTGAGCAACAAATCATGTTGGATTATATCCTAAAGTTTAACATAAATATCCATAGGTCCATGCTATAATTAACTAGTTGATTACATAAACGATAAATTAATTATGTGCAGATGATTGGATAAAGAAATGGAAAAAAGAGAAAATATTCAGTGCAGAATAAATCTAAATAATCTATGTAGATAGCTCCCCAATCCTTAAGTACAAGCTGTGCATAATGACTTACTTCCAAAGAAAATGGGGGAGAGAGTAACTTTTCAGTGGAGAAGCCAGAGGAACATACCTCAGCCAGGTGACCAGATCAACGACAACAGTGTAAGTCATGCTGATAGCGTGTACCTTAATATGATGGGATTAAAATGGCACTTTACCCCTGTGGTCTTCCTTCCAGAAATCCCTAACCCTGGTCTAATCATGAGAAGAACATTAAAAAAAACTCTAATTGAGAGACGTTTTACAAAACATGTGACCAGTACTCAAAACTGTCAAGGTCATCAAAAACTGGGAAAGTCTGAGAAATTATCACAGCCAGGAGGGGTCTAAGGAGACATGACAACTATGTATAGCATGGCATTCTGGATGGGGTCCTAGAGCAGAAAAAGAGCATTAAATTAAATAGGAAGAAACTCTGACTATAGTAAGGAATTTGGTTAATAAGTATGCGTCAGTATGGTTTCATTAGAAGTGACAGCTCTATCATCCTGATGGAAGACTAGTAAAGGAGACTAGATGTGGGGTATGGAAATTCTCTTTGCTATCAGTGGTGGTTATTTTTATGTCAACTTGGCGAGTCTAGGTTATTCAAACACTAACCCAGGTTTTACTGTGAAGGTGTTTTGTAAATGTGGTCAACACGTGTAACCAGTTGACCTTAAGTAAAAGAGATCATTCCCCACATATGGGTGCGCTTCATCTGGTTGGTTGAAGGGACTTCAGAGCATAATTGTACTCCTCTCACAAACCACACCCTCTCTCGTCTAAATTAGGTCAAAAGAGTCCCAATTCTGATTTCGGTGTGGCATAATTTTATCCCCCACCTATCTAATATTATTTTTTTCAGAACTCAAAGGCCTTAAAAAAAATCAAGCTGGTGATTAACATAACATAATAAAATAATATAAAAAAATAAAGCATACTAGATGTTTCCTGAAGGAAATTCTACCTCAAGACTGCAGCATTAACTACTGTCCCAGAGTTTTCAGCCTGCTGGTCTGACCCACAGACTGTGGACTCATCAGCCCCCACATCACATGAGCTATTGCTTCAAGTAGATCTCTTGATGATAGGTGATGATGATAGATAGATAGATAGAGGATCATATAGTTCTAAATAAATTGTCTAGCTACAGATCCTACTGGCTCTGTTTTTCCAGAGAACATTGATATACTACCTTCACAACTTTTGCGTAAGTCTAGATATATTGTTAAAAAAAAAACCTTAATCTGAAAATCAATCATGACAAAATGATATTTGAAAAAAATATGTTAATTTTAGGTGTGTTAAAGGCATGAAAAGGACGTAAAGATGGTTTAGGTGTTAGTAGTGCACAATAAAATACGTACGGTGAAATGGCATGGTGCCTGAAATTTGCTCTGAAATATTCCAGAAATCACAGAATGGAAGGGAAATGAGTGAACCAAACTTGTCCATGGCTTGATAATCGCTGAAGATGGATGGTGGGTGCAGGGAGGGCCGTTACCCCACAACATCAGCTTTGGGTATGTTTGAAATTTTCCATGGTATGAAAATTTTAGAATTACCTCTCAAATTTGTTGAATTATTATCAGCCTCCACATTCCCAGCACGCTAACACAGATACTATAAACGCAAGAGGAAAGCAAAGGATGAAGAGAAGGAAGGAAAAGCAGAGGGGAATGAACAGGAGGAAGGACACAGAATTACTGGTGGAGTAGTTTCCATCTTGTGAAAACGAATGCTCCAGCAAAAAATGCTGTATCTATTTTTAAATCTTCCAAAGTCATTATTTTGTCTAGCAGCATCCTAGCAAGAGAGTGTTGCAAAATGACGATTTTTGTTTCATTATTTTCTCGACAAATATGTATTCTGTAGAAGGAGCATGGGGCTGATGCTAAGAATAACCATGCTCTGTGCCCTACATCAGCCACCATCCACGTGGCAGAAATAACGTCAAATGATGCATCGAAAAAGTAGTTCTCACCGCTTTGGCCCTGATCTGATTGGAAAGATGGATGTTGGAATTCCACACAAGCTGTAGAACGGGCAAGATTTTTCCCGTCTCTGCAAGGGGCCTGCACCCATTTGTGCTCTGGGAATCCCTCATTAGCAAGCATGCCGGCTGCACTGAGGTCCTCTGGAAGTTAAAGTCACAAGGTCACAGAGGGAAACAGTAATGTTGAAGGGGAGATGTTGGCAAATTTGTTGCCAGTATGGATTCATTAAGGACATTTCTTTTGCAAAAAAAAATTTACTTTTAGTTTTGGTTTTGCTTCGGATGTTAGTATTGGTGTTTAAATATATTTCTGCATAAAATGGGGTCATTCATCTTTCTGTCCTTTAAATATATTGCAATTTTCTTTGCTGTTTTTTTTTTTTCTTGAGACATACTTTAAGCATTATACTTTACCCTGTGTTTTTTTTTGTTTGTTTGTTTGTTTGTTTTAGTTTTGGTGTGTGTGATTTATTATCTTTCTACTTGACAAAGAACTGGCTCCTTGACCACACATTAGACAGGCTTTCTTGTGCCCTGTTTGTGAGACTCATTCATGCTCCCCATCCTTGGGCTGCTGAGCCCAGTTTTAGCAAAGACTCTTGCTGAATCAGTTTATCAAGAATCCCCCAACATGGGGCGCCTGGGTGGCTCAGTCAGTGAAGCATCGGCCTTCGACTCAGCTCATGATCCCAGGGTCCTGGGATGGAGTCCGGCAGCCGTCTCCCAGCTCAGCGGGGGAGTCTGCTTCTCCCTCTCCCCCCCCTTCCCCTTCCACTCTCTCCTCCCCTTTCTCCCTCTGTGCTCCTGCTCTCTCTCTCTCTCTCAGATAAATAAATAAAATCTTTTTAAAAAAATAAAAGAATCCCTCCACCCTTGATATCCACTCAAGCTCCTCTTCCCCAACCCTTGATATTTAATTAGGTTCGCCCCCCTCCCACCTTCTTGCTTGAACTCTGGCTTGGTCACATTCCACGGCTGCCTGGCTCTTTCTCAGGGAGTGCTCATGGGGGCCATGGGTTTCTTCAGGGTTGAGAAGGTCTGTCTGCTCTCCTGCCCTTGAGTGACAAGGTCCTGAAGAGGGGCTTCCTGAACTCCACCCTCTTTCCCTCAGAACTCTGTTTTATGACGTTGCGCGTTGCTCTGGAGACATCTGAGGCCATGTTGGTTTTCCTCCCCTTAAGGAACTTGCTTTGTCTGTTGGTGGTTGGAAGAAATCTCTCCTGTCTTTCGTTAAAATTCACTCACACGTATAAGACATGTGTCAGTGTTGGTTATTTTATATCAATTTTCCTGGGACCCATTGTGCCTTTGTGATCTGTATAAGCAATTTTTCCTTTATTTATGTAAAAATGATTCCATTCTATCTCCCAACACAATTCTGCTTCCCTTGGGGGGATTCTTTACTACAGAGACATTAATTATCTCAGTTTTAGATGATCTGTTTGTTCCCCATAATACATTATCTTTCCTTTAATTGCATGAATCAACTTGTTCTTTATTCTGCATTCAGAGTAGCTTTTTAAATCTTCTTTTTCTACAGCAGTGAGTTAATTCTGCACTGTTCTCTTTTCTCTTTGCTCTTCCTATTTTCTTCTTCTGTTTAGGAGTATATCAGTTTTAGTTGCAACTTTTTAATCTCTACAATCTGTCATTGTAGCTACTTTTATTTTAATACCCCATGCTTTGAATCCGTAATTATAGTTACTTTTATTTTAATACCCCATGCTTTGAAGTCCTTTAAAAAATAAACCCATTATTTATAAATGCTTCTGTATGGAGCACAATATTAGTGAGTTTCTTATTTCCTTGGATTTAGATTTTTTTTTTCTAGTAAGATGCTTCATCTTTCTTTTGCCTCCTTCCTTCCTCCCTTCCTCTCTCCCTTCCTCCCTCCCTCCCTTCCTTCCTTCCTCCCTCCCTCCCTTCCTTCCTCCCCTCCACCCCCTGGCCCACTCTCCCTGTCTCCCATCCTTCCCTTTCTTCCTCCTATCCTTGATGTATCCATGCTGCACAATTGCTGCATAAATATCATGACCTTGAAAGTGGTCCATTCTGCCCAGAGCGTCTACTTGGCCCGATGTGGTGAATTCTCCTCGACCTATGCCCCGTGATGCACAGACCCGCTTCACTCTCCTGGTAAAGCAATATGATTACATGTTCAGGGCCCGAGGTTCCAGGTAGGAGGACTCTGGGCTCAGAGAGGACTGTACACAGCGATGGTTGGTGTCCCAGGGCTCCCTTGTATTTTATCTTGAAGACCCGGAGTTCACAGAAGTGCACTGCATTCCGAGCTGTTCCGGAGCTGATATTAGTCTCACCTGACGTCGCCCCTTTTCTGGGTGGCATCCTCCTCTGGTGTAGGGGCCCTGCACCTGCAGCCTCCATCACACAGGGGCCATCCCTACTTTCACCTGGCAGTCTGCCCTGTGATTGCTTCCCCTGCAGGCAGAGCATGAGGGCCGGGAGGTGGCTGGGTCCCCCTCTAGGGAGCCCACAGAGCCTCTCCGAGACTGTGTGTGCGTTTCCCACTTACACTCCGCTAGCCTGAATTTCTATTTATTGCTCATGATAATTCAGCCCTCCCCTCCTTTTTTCCTCTCTTTTTCTCCCTTGAGGCAGCCACCCGCGTGGAATCCTGCGGTGGTTCTGGCATTCGGCCGTTATTCCTGTAGAACGGGGAGGGTGAAAAGGCTAGGCACTCTCTCGTCACCTGTACCCAGGCCAGGGCTCATGGTGTCCGCACCCTCCTCGGCTCTCTGCAAAGCGCCTCTGCGGATCACAGGGCAAAAATCGAGGTGGAGAGGCACTGCCCTGAGTTTGAGGACTTTCAGAGGATACTTTGTCACTCACTTGTCAGCCACCAGCCCTGAGACCATTTCCTTTGAGCAGGTGCACTTTCCACTACCTCTTCTCATAGCACCTCAACTCCCTCGCTCCCCCAGGGGCAGAGGCACTAAAATGCTGTGCTGGACTCTCAACCTCAGAGGACCTGAAAAGTTTGGGAAATTTTCAAAAGGGGAAGCGGAACCAGAGCTGAAGGTCGGGGCTGGAACGGTAGGGCCCATGGGCTGTGTTTGACACAGGCTCTCCCGGAGCAGCGGAGGCTCGCGCAGACCTGCGGGGGCGGGGGACGTGGGAGCAACCGGGGCAGAGGGACACCTCCCCATCTCAGGCCCCGGGCTGCCTGTGGATTCCGGGACCAGAGTCGTTCCTCAGGTGCCGGTTAGAGCAGCCTTTGAATGGGACCAGTTCATGCACTAAGCTGGACTCGGAGACAACTGTGGCAGAGGGCGGAGGAAGGTGACCTTTTCCTGATCACGCTGGATTATTCATAGCCTTTGGCACATTTTCTCCCCAAAACTCAATGTGATTTTCCAAAACAGTCAGCAGGAAATTTTCTTCACACTTTTTAAAATGACTTTATTTACTGGGACGCCTGAGTGGCTCAGTTGTTGAAGCGTCTGCCTTTGGCTTGGGTCCTGATCTCAGGGTCCTGAGATCAAGTCCCATATCTGGCTCCCTGCCCAGCAGAGTCTGCTTCTCCTTCTCTCTCTGCCCTGCTCATGTGCGCTCTCTCATAAGTAAATAAAATCTTTATTAAAAGACTTTATAAAAAAAAGACTTTATTTATTTATTCATTCATTCATTAGTTTATTTATTTATTTATTCATTCATTCATTTGTTCGTTCGTTCATAGAGCGTGCAAGACAGAGGCAGAGGGAGAGGGACAGAATCCCAAGCAGACTCCCTGCTGAGCCATGAGCCCCACTCAGGGCTCGATCTCACAACCCTGGGATCATGGCCTGAGCTGAAATCAAGAATCGAATGCTTAACTGACTGAGCCACCCCTCTTCACAATTTATCAAAAAATCTTGTTGCAAGAATAGTTTTTTTTTTAAGATTTTATTTATTTATTTGAGAGAGAGAGAATGAGAGAGAGAGAGCACAAGAGGGAAGAGGGTCGGAGGGAGAAGCAGACTCCCCACTAAGCAGGGAGCCCGATGTGGGACTCGATACCGGGACTCCAGGATCATGACCTGAGCCGAAGGCAGTCGCTCAACCGACTGAGCCACCCGGGCGCCCTTGTTGCAAGAGTAGTAAGAGACTGAGTAGAAGCCTCCATAAGATATCTTGCCAGTGGGAAAGACAACTTCAAAGGGTCCTGACAATTCTAAGAACATGGGTCAAACATTGAAAGTAATCTCCTGCAGGGAAAGACGGAAGAAAACTAAGATTTATTGCTAATAACCAGGCTCATATATAGAATGATTCCCTTAATTTTTGTACTAGGAAGAAAGACACGATAATAGCATAAGAGATAATTCCAAGCAAAGCACAAATCATCCCTGTTTTATAAACGAGAAGCCTGATGCTCACAGACCCTAAGCAGCTTCCTCAGGTCAGCAAGCTGGCGAGATTCAAAACTGGAGATGAAGCCCAAGCAGGACTACCCTGAGCAGGTGAGAAGGGGGAGTGCAGACCATGAAGAAATCATTTGGAAAAGTGTGACTCTTCCGTTCGAGTCAATAATTAACATCGCACGGTCTGCTCTGCAATTGCTACCCAGAATATTTTCATGGCTACATAGCCTGAAATCCATTTTTGTGAGAAAAATCAAATGGTTAAAAAGGATGTGTGAAATGAAGATTGCTTCAAAACAAGTGAGTTCTGAGGTATTTCCTAGGGAAAAAAAAAAAAATCCATTCCAATCCAGATCTGGTAACGTCTGCCCCGACGGCTGCATCTGCAAGGCATCTGGTGACCAAGCTTAAAGTCGGTGTCAAATCAAGTGAATTTCCAAGGAGCTTTCAATCAGAAATAGGCTTCCAAGCATCTGTCACGTATTAAGTTGATGTGTTCAGAAGCTGGGGAGGCAAGAGAAGTGTCTTAAAAATTCACAGAAAAACAACCTGACGCAGGACAACGCCGAGGTGGGCCGGTGCTGGTGACTTGGAGGCCAGCCAGGCACAAGGGCATAAGTTATGATAAAATCCATGGAGACAGTAGTTACTGTTTCCCGAGAACCCAGGTGCCAGGGACTTTGCACGCAGGATCTGCAACCCTTCTGTCAACCATGGAAGGGGCACCTAGCATTTATGACCCCCCCTCTACGTGGAAAAGGAAACTGTCCCAGATATGACTCACCTGCCTGAGGACAAAGGCTGCCATAAAAGTTGCAATGAAGCAATCCTTGGGGTGATGGCTTTGCCTTCTTACAGAGTCTCAGAGCACCTGGGAGCATGGCTTTGGTGTCAGTCCACACGTGGCGGGCGGTCTCAGCGGAGCTGGTCTGGTGCAGACGTTCTCAGCTGCAGGGGGACACACAGGTGCGCTGTCTTTGCAGAGTAAAGGACAGATATGTTTTGTATCATGGGAATCTCAGACACAAAAGTGGAACTACATGAACGGCCACACACGTGTTATCGAGCTTTGATGGCTCTCAGCACATGGCTTGTCACGAGGGATGATATTTCTAATTAAGAGAAAAATCCAGATGCTCCCTGTCTCGGCTTTCCTTTGTCTTGGTTTGCCCACTTACAGTGGGCTTGTAGGTGTGGATTTAAGGGCGAGAAACTGTTGATACAGGAAGGTAGCAATCCCTGAATTGAGAGTTAGACTGACCATCCTTACTAGTAACTTGTGAACAAGGGCCAAAAACAAAACATTTAACAACCGCACATCCCTTAAGTGTATGTAGATCTGACACCAAACATCGGGCATATTTTTAGCAAAGAAAAAGCCTTCCTGGTTATTTCTTCACTCAGGACTGTATTCACCATCCTCGACACCACAATTATGACACTGAACATCAGTGAATCTATCGTTTCACCAAGGATCTCGAGCTGCAGTGCCCAGGGCTGTCAGACTAAGGACAGGGAGGATGCTAGGCGGTGCAGGGGGCGTGCGGACTGCGGTGTTTCTTGAGAACGCAGCCTTGTCTAACAGCGTTCCCATTCCAAGCCAAATCCACTGCGAGGGCTGCCAGCCTGCAACCCTGCCTTACCTTTACTGCCTCCTTTATTGCTCACTGTTGAGTAGGGATGTATGTTTGCTCCTATTTCACAGATATCCAGATGCAAGCTCAGCCTCGGAGTGGGTAACCCAAATCACCTCTCCTTCCCCTTCATGCTAGCCACTCCCAAGCCTTGAACTCAGAGCTCATGAGCTGTTGACACGGAACCCCTCTGGCATCACAGTCTTCATAGGTCTTGCCTCCTCTCCCCCTCTCAGGACGCGGCGTATTTCCAACTTCAGGGAGATTTCAGATCCTTGACTCTCTTGTTATTTACTCATGACTTTATTTACCTCCAAGGCGTAGATCCCAGGGATGCCCACCTGTCTTTCCTCAGAGTCTGACTTACACACTGTCAACTTCCTTCCATACTGGACACCTGCTGTGCACCCGGAAAAGCGTCCTGTGACCTGGGGGTTTGCTGGCGGGAGTAAAGCCATTGTGGTCTGCAACCTCAGCAGAGAGGGCAGTCTTACTGGTCACCTGCTCCTCTCTCCCTGGTCACTTATGGTCACATTTCAAGACTGGCTGTAGTTGAGTTCATCTTTTTCCCCGCATGCCCAGCCCATGACTTGATCTCTTATTTTCTAGTGGAAGCAGTAAATCTCTTCTTCATCTTGCTGTCCCTGCCACAAATACAGTCTGACACCACACCGTAGATCTGGTCTCCGTTTCCTCCAGCTCAGGGGTGCTCTCAGGCTCCGCCTCTGCTTGCACTCTGGGTCTATGTGTCCCTGCCTTCTCAAGGACAGCGTTCTACCGAGACGACCCTCATGCCTGATCGTCAACCCCTCCCTCAAGTCTACTCTTTCCTTGCAAGTTCAATTTCCATTGTGTTTTGTGGGATGTTTGATCAATAAAAGTACCTTCTCTGTTCCATGTTTTTTACTTCTTGCCCCATCTATCTCAGATCCCTACAGAAGGAAAAGCAAAATAAAGGCTCCTCAAAAATGTCTATGTCCTCATCGCCAGAACCTGTGAATACGTTATGTGGCATGGAAAAGGGAATGAACTTTGCTAACCGGCCGACCTGCAGAGGAGATTATCCTGGATAATCCAGGTGATTCGAGGCTCCTTCGATGAGGAAGAGGGGAGGAGAAGGGCGTGTTGGAGTAAGTCCCTGTGGGGGAAAGACTGTAGGAAAGACTCAACCAGCCGGGGGTGGCTTTTGATATGGAAGGGACCATGAGCCAAGGAATATAGGAGATCTCTAAGCGGGAAAAGGCAGGGGAATCATGTCTCCCCTAGAATCTCCAGAAGGATTACAGCCCTGCTGATACTTAGATTGATAATACATGTAATCAATATAGATTGTTGTAAGCCACAAAGACTGTGATCATTTGTTACGGCACTAGTAGGAAACTAATATGTACTTCTGTCACACATCCCTCTCTCAGACTGGCCTCGGACTTGGTCTCAGACACAGTCGTTCAGGCGAGAAAGATGCAATAAGTTCAACAAGACCTAACATGCGTTTAAGTAGTCACAACAGTTTTTTTTTTATATATTTGGAGAATAAAATATTTACATGAATGTGTGTGTATGTAATTAGGATTAGGATTAGCCATTGGAAACTGCTATTTAAGTAGGTCAAAATATATTTTTGCAATTAGCAAAATAGCAATTTCAAATAGTTCAGTCCTCTATATGGTAGACAAACATCATGATTTCACGTGCCAACAATGCACCCTTGGTTCTGAGAACAGGTCATAGGGACTCTTCAGCCCCATCGGAGTTGAGTCCCACATTTTGACCTGGACTTTGGGAATCATTACTCTAAAGGCACAGATGGGTAGAAGATAATATATCCACAAATCTTTTGCCTTTCTTTTCATTTCTTCACATAGCATTTAAATGATCAGTACAGCTGGGAGAGAAGCAAGGACCAGGCACGACAGCAAATGTTCCAACCATTACTATGTCCCTCCAACTTAGCAGGAGAGGGAAAAAAGCCAAAAAGGGAAGGAAAGAAGAAGAAAGGATAAGGAAGGAAGGAAGGAAGGAAGGAAGGAAGGAGGGAAGGGAGGAAGGAAGGGCAAAGGAAGGTGAGGGAGACAGATAAAAATAAAGCACTCAAAGGAAAGAGTTTTCAATATGACATTTTTCATGTTCCCTTCAGATACATCGTCCTTTCGAGATATCTTTGAAAGCAGGCTTATTATTCCCAGATAATGATATTCGATGTCATTAAATCATTGATAATAATACATTAAATTATTTGCCTCCCTGCTACTATTGAATGCATGTCATTTAACTAGCGCAAGAGCCTAAAACTACAATAATGAAATCATTGGGTCTGAGTCTACATTTTAGCATCATCGGAGAGAGGACTTATCCAGCTTTAGGACTGAAGTCTTTTTATCTTATTTCATCCCTGCTAGACTCGGAAAAGCTGCATCATTCTTTGATTTATTTCTTTGATACCTTTCCAATGTAATGGCAGACTCTGTGTATCACGACTGATTTTTACTTTTGCTTTCGGTTTTTTATGGCCAAACAAAGGAGATGAAAGTTTAGTGAATACACCACAAGGGTGCGGCAGGCAGGACAGCAGAGGACAGACTGGTTTTAACCTGAACCCTGGGTTCATTTATAGCCAGTCTTCGCAAAGCGCAGCACAGTTCTTACTTAGAGAAAACGGGATGACTTTGGGATCCTGTGGAGTTCACATGCCAAGGAAGCATCTTACACTAAATACTGTCAAAAGTAAAGTGAGGTGAGATTTCTCGTATGTTCACTTTTGTCGTGGTGGTTGTTAACAGACTTTTTAAAGAGGGCTTTGAAGTTCTCAGCACACTTGAGCACCAAGTGCAGAGATTCCCCATGTGCCTCCTGTCTCCCCCATCCCTCCCCGACCCCAGCTTCCCCACCGTCAACATCCCCACCAGATGGTGCGTGTATTACAAGCAATAAACCTACACTGACACACCATTACCAAAGCCCGCATTTAACATCAGGGTTCACTCTTGGTGTTGCACATACTATGGGTTTGGACAAATGTATAATGATATGTACCCACCATCACAGTACGATGCCCTAAAAATCTTCTGTGCTCTGCTTATGCACCCCTCCCTCTCTATCACCCCTGACAATCCCTGACTTTCTACTGTCTCTAGAGTTTTGCCTTTTCCAGAATGTCATGTAGTTGGAATCGTACATTATACAGCTTTCTCAGACTGGCTTCTTTCACTTAGTGATACGCATTTAAGGTTTCTTCATGTCTTTTCATGGATTGGAAGCTCATTTCTTTTTTAGCAGCAAATATTATTCCATTGCCTAGATGGACCGTAGTTTATTTATCCATTCACCTACTGAAGGACACTTGGTTGCTTCCAAATTCAGATGATTATGAAAAAAGCTGCTAAAAATATTGCATGCAGAATTTTGTGTGGACATACATATGTTACCTTTTGAAAAAAAAGATGAAATCTTTTAGCTTTATGTTGTAAGACAAACTACAGTTAAAGGCTACAGAGTGGACGCACAGAGGAACAGCATGGTGGGCCTCTTGTTGAAATCATGACTCCTTGAATCAAGCTTGATGAATATAAACAAATCCATAGATTTACAATTATATGTAGAAAAAAATGACAAAACCACAAAAATGAACAAAACACTCCTGGATCATGATTGAAGGGACTATTTTATTCAGAACTTCTGCTTTTCTGGTATTAATGTATTTCAGGGAGCCAGAGAATAGAAGTTGGTGAAGGAGAGTTTTTCTCCAGAGGAATTCCAGATAATAATGGTGGAAGGAGTATACGGGGAGAGAGGCCCCGTCTGGCATCCTGTCCGGACATCCTTCCGGTAGGTCATCTGACAAGAGCCTCAGGTGAGGCTTGATGAAGACACCACCTCATCCCCTCTTGGGTCTCGGCATCGCGTGAAAGAAGACATGAGCTAGAAGCCTCCTCGATGAGATGCACCTACACACACCCTGTCACCTGGAAGGCATCCCTTGCCGAAAGTGCTGAATCTGGATCTCATAAAACCCCCAGAGCTTCCAGTTATGGCCGCATGGGGGACAGTGGAAAAATTTAAACGGACACCTTGAGGAGAGAAGCCACATCCAGAATTCACGATATTCTAAAGAACAATTGACCCCGTTACTTCAGCAAATCAACCTCACAAAATGAGGGAGAGAAAGAAGCTCAGTTAAAGAAAGATCAAGAGGTGAAGCCAGAGGCAGTGTGTGGGACATTTTCTGGGTTTGCTTGTTGTTGTTTTGGTCCAGCTTTGAAATAAAAAAATATATGTAGAAAGATATTTTTGATATGACTTCATTTGATGTATTTGTGTATCGAGCTATTATTGTATTTGCTGAGAAATTATTATTAATCCTTCAGGTGTTGTAAAGGCATTGAGATTATAGGGTTTTAAAAAAGATTTTATTTATTTATGTGAGAGAGAGAGCGTATGCACAAGTGGGGGAGGGGCAGATGGAGAGGGAGAAGCAGGCTTCCCACGGAGCAGGGAGCCCTACTCGGGGCTCGATCCCAGGACCCCGGGATCATGACCTGAGCTGAAGGCAGACACTTAACTGACTGAGCCACCCAGGCACCCTGAGATTATGTTTGTTTGTTTTTTTTAAATTTTTCTTGCCTTTTGAAATACATGGTCAAGTAGGGCAGGAGTGAAATGACAGGAAGTGTTGCTTTTGCTTTAAACTTCAACGACAAGAAATGAATGAAATAGGGATAAATAAAGCAGGTGTAGCAAAATCTCAATTGCCCATTGGGTCTGGAGGTGTATGTGTGGAAATTCTCACTATAGCAACAGTACATGGTGTACAGTATAAAAACTTGAAATACACTGAACCTGAAAAAAAATACCATTCCTTAGTTCCCATTAAAAAAATTGTCTTACCGCAAATCAATCAACGTGATACAATACATTAACAAAAGAAAGAGCAAGAATCATATGATCCTCTCAATAGATGCAGAAAAAGCATTTGACAAAGTACAACATCCTTTCTTGATCAAAACTCTTCAGAGTATAGGTATAGAGGGTACATACCTCAATATCATAAAAGCCATCTATGAAAAACCTACAGTGAATATCATTCTCAATGGGGAAAGGCTGAGAGCTTTTCCCCTAAGGTCAGGAACGCGGCAGGGATGTCCACTCTCACCACTGCTATTCAACATAGTATTAGAAGTCCTAGCCACAGCAATCAGACAACAAAAAGAAATGAAAGGCATCCAAATCGGCAAAGAGGAAGTCAAACTCTCACTCTTTGCAGATGATATGATACTGTATGTGGAAAACCCAAAAGACTCCACCCCAAGACTGCTAGAACTCATACAGGAATTCAGTAAAGTAGCAGGATATAAAATCAATGCACAGAAATCAGTGGCATTCCTATACACCAACAACAAGACAGAAGAGAGACAAATCAAGGAGTCGATCCCATTTACAATTGCACCGAAGACCATTAGATACCTAGGAATAAATCTAACCAAAGAGGCAAAGGATCTGTACTCAGAAAACTATAAAATACTCATGAAAGAAATTGAAGAAGACACAAAGAAATGGAAAAACGTTCCATGCTCATGGATTGGGAGAATCAACATTGTGAAGATGTCAATGCTACCTAGAGCAATCTACACATTCAATGCAATCGCCATCAAAATACCATCCACTTTTTTCAAAGAAATGGAACAAATAATCCTAAAATTTGTATGGAACCAGAAGAGACCCAGAATAGCCAGAGGAATACTGAAAAAGAAAAGCAAAGCTGGCGGCCTCACAATTCCGGACTTCCAGCTCTATTACAAAGCTGTCATCATCAAGACAGTATGGTCCTGGCACAAAAACAGACACATAGATCAATGGAACAGAATCGAGAGCCCAGAAATGGACCCTCAACTCTATGGTCAACTTATCTTTGACAAAGCAGGAAAGAATGTCCAATGGCAAAAAGACAGTCTCTTCAACAAATGGTGTTGGGAAAATTGGACAGCCACATGCAGAAGAATGAAACTGGACCATTTCCTTACACCACACACAAAAATAGACTCCAAATGGTTGAAAGACCTAAACGTGAGACAGGAGTCCATCAAAATCCTAAAGGAGAACACAGGTAGCAACCTTTTCGACCTTAGCCGCAGCAACTTCTTCCTAGAAACATCGCCAAAGGCACGGGAAGCCAGGGCAAAAATGAACTATTGGGATTTCATCAAGATAAAAAGCTTTTGCACAGCAAAAGAAACAGTCCACAAAACCAAAAGACAACCGACAGAATGGGAGAAAATATTTGCAAATGACATATCAGATAAAGGGCTAGTATCCAAAATCTATAAAGAACTTATCAAACTCAACACCCAAAGAACAAATCATCCAATCAAGAAATGGGCAGAAGACATGAACAGACATTTCTCCAAAGAAGACATCCAAATGGCCAACAGGCACATGAAAAAGTGCTCAACATCGCTCGGCATCAGGGAAATCCAAATCAAAACCTCAATGAGATACCACCTCACACCCGTCAGAATGGCTAAAATTAACAAGTCAGGGAACGACAGATGTTGGCGGGGATGTGGAGAAAGGGGAACCCTCCTACACTGTTGGTGGGAATGCAAGCTGGTGCAACCCCTCTGGAAAACAGTATGGAGGTTCCTCAAACAGTTGAAATTAGAGCTACCGTTCGATCCAGCAATTGCACTACTGGGTATTTACCCCAAAGATACAAATGTAGGGACCCGAAGGGGTACGTGTACCCCAATGTTTATAGCAGCAATGTCCACAATAGCCAAACTGTGGAAAGAGTCAAGATGCCCATCGACAGATGAATGGATAAAGAAGAGGTGGTATATATACACAATGGAATATTATGCAGCCATCAAAAGGAATGAGATCTTGCCATTTGCAATGACGTGGATGGAACTGGAGGGTGTTATGCTGAGTGAAATAAGTCAATCAGAGAAAGACATGTATCACATGACCTCACTGATATGAGGAATTCTTAATCTCAGGAAAGAAACTGAGTGTTACTGGAGTGGTTGGGGGTGGGAGGGATGGGGTGGCTGGGTGATAGACATTGGGGAGGGTATGTGCTACGGTGAGCGCTGTGAATTGTGCAAGACTGTTGAATCACAGTTCTGTACTTCTGAAACAAATAACGCAACATATTTTAAGAAAAAAGATAAAGAAGAAGATAACAGGAGAGGAAGAAAAGGGGAGTATGTCAGAGGGGGAGACGAACCATGAGAGATGATGGACTCTGAAAAACACACTGAGGGTTCTAGAGGGGAGGGGGGTAGGGGGATGGGTTAGCCTGGTGATGGGTATTGAGGAGGGCACGTTCTGCGTGGAGCACTGGGTGTTATGAACAAACAATGAATCATGGAACACTGCACCAAAAACTAATGATGTAATATATGGTGATTAACATAACAATAAAAAAATAAAAAAAAATTGTCTTAAAACATGTTCCAATGAGCTATTGAATCCCACCAGCTCCCCCGATGGAATGCCCCCGGGCACCTGCGCCTCAGCTCTAACTCACCACCAGGGATGTGCTTACTCTGCATAGCTGGAGAGGGGCCGGGGCAGGGCTCCGTGGGGATGTGCCCTTGTGACTCAGACTTGATGTGCGGAGGCCGGGGCTCGCTGCACCGCAGGCTCAGTGAGGCAGCCTTACAAACGGGCGTGAGCTTGTGACCATTGCTAGCGCCTCTGGATGGCGTCACCCATTCTGCCTTGTCTGGAACTCCACCTCCGGTCTCCTTCTTTAATGCTCCTCTCTTGGCTTTTTTCCTCCAACCTTTTTAGGCGTCCAACCAAAACCCAGCACCAGAAAAACCAACAACCCTTCCTTGACTTGTGTTTCAGGGAAGCTCCAAGCCTTCCCACTGTGCCAGGTGCAATGAGTACGGTTGGCTCTGCAGCCCTCATCCACTCAATCGCCGGTGGGAAACAGACCCAGGATGGCCACCACCCTCCTCGCCTCTGTAGAATAATTTTCAGGTTTAACAAACAGCATGACCACCCCCTCTTGAGCAGCTTCTCTCTCTCTTTCACGTCCTCTAGATCGTAAGTCTGCTCTGACGTGCTGAAATTAATGATCATAATGCATGGAGGACCTGCCACATGCCCAGAGACAGTGTTGGTCACTCCATAGGCATTATCTCATTTAATTCTGATGACCAAACAGAAAATTTCAATCTTCTCATTTTCATTAACTGAGGATTAAAGACATTCAGATGACTTTAAATTGAGGTCACAGAGGCACATCGTAAATAATAGCAGAATCAGGATAGAAACCCATGATAGACCCCCCCACACACCATGTGTACACATACATGCATTTATAATACCATATCCACTTGTGAGCAGGAAACATAACGTAAAGTAGGGAGGTAGGGAGTGAAGGATGCTATTTTTAGAAGGCAGAGAAGTCCTCTAAGATGATAACATTTTGGCGGGGACCATTCCACGGGCAGGGTAAGAGTAGCTCAGGCAGAAGAAACAGGACATGCAAATGTCCTGGGATAATATTTGAAAATAACTTATTGAGGTGAAATCCACGCAACATAAAACCAACCACTCTATAGTAAATTCACAATGTTGTGTATTTATAATGTTGTGCGGCTACTGCCTCTCGTTCCAGGATGAACCTCCTGCCCATTCAGCCATTTCTCCCCACTCCACCTGTCTGTGTTCTGTCTCTAAGGATTTATCTATTCTGGGTATTTCATATAAAAAGAATCATACAATATGTGACCTCTTCTATCTGGCTCCTGTAACTCAGCATAATGTTTTGGAAGTTCCTCCACACTTTGGCATCCATCAGTGTTTTATTCCTTTTGATGGCTAAATGATGTCCCCTTTTATTTCTACACCACAGTGTGTTTATCCATTCATCCACTGGTGGACATTTGGGTTGTCTTCACCCTTTGCCTGCTGTAAATAGTGCTGCTGTGGACATGAGTGTACTTACACTTGCTTGAGTCCCTGTCTTTAATTCTCTTTGATGTATACCTAGGAGTGAGATCGCTGGGTCGTATGGCAATTCTACACTTGACGTTTGGAGAACCACCGAGCTGTTCTCCACAGTAGCTGCACCATAGTACAACCCCACCAGCAATGCACGAGCCTTCCTCTTTCTCCACATCCTCACTCTGAGATCGGATGTTGATTGATGTTTTCAAGGGAAAGCAAGGGGAACTGACAGAACAGGCAGCAAAGGAATTAGAAATGTATGTGGGGAGCAGCCAGTGGCCAGAGCTCATGAAGGCCTGTTGGCTAAGACATATGCAAGACATCCTTCGCAAGGACAATGTCAAGAAGCTTTTCTCCTCTGCTCTCTTCTAGAGGTTTTACAGTATTTGTCCTTAGGTTTTTAATTCATTTTGAGTTGCTTTTTGTGTATGGTGTTATGAAAGGACCCGATTTCATTATTTTGTAGGTGGATACTCAGTTTTCCAGTGCCACTTGTTGAAGAAACTGTCCTTTCCCCATTGTGTATTCTTGGCACCCTTATGGAAGGTCAATTGGTCTTATGTGGTGTGGGTTTATTTCTGAGCTCTCTGTCCTGTTCTGTTCGTCTGTAGGACTGTTTTTAAATCAGTACCATACTGTTTTAATTACTAGAGCTCTGTAATGTGGTTTGAAATCCGGATGTGGGATGCCTCCCCAGCTTTGTCCTTCTTTCTCAAGACTGCTTTGAGTATTTGGGTTTTTTTTTTTTTATTGGTTCCACATGAATTGGAGGAATGATAGAAGCCAATTAAAGACTGTGAATGAGATTGTGGGTTATGGTTATTTTCTTTTTACCACTGGAGGAACGAGAGGCTCAGGTGAGACCTCTTGGCGCGGTGCTGTGCTGGCCTGGGCGAGGGGCAATGTGGTCAGTGTGTAGCCATACCTCTTGCCCTCTTAAGGCCATCTGTGTTGGTTTCTCTGGTGCAAGGGTGTTTCAGCCTCCTCTCTATATTCTAGGATTCCTTCAGGGGTTTCTTGTTCTTGAAGAGTTGTTCATTGTTCTTGTGAGGGGGAGTCGAGTCAGGAGTAATCTTTGTCACCATCTTGGTGATGTCCCAAAGTCCAAATTAGACCACCTAGGTAGTAAGTATTTATAGGGAAAAGAGTAAGGCCATGAACAGGTCCCCAAAATATCGAAGCGTGTCTAGACTGGGCACAGGAAGTGGACCCATTAAAGGTGGGATAGTATTCTGCGGACAGGAGGAAATCCAGGAGGAACAATAGCCTAGTGAAGAAATCATTCCAAAGAGAACATGACTAACAATGTCACATGTGCCTGAGATGCTCGTTAAGACGAGAACTGAGCAGTAGCCATTAAATTAAGTGATTAAAACAAAATCTTTTCCCAAATCCAATGCCATTGTTCTCCTAACATTGATCTACAAGCTGCCTGGGAAATGTCGCCATTCCCACAGCCCGAAATTCTATCTGTAGACTAGTGAACGTCAAGACTGTATCTCGAGGGGCAGCCTCTCTTCAACCTAAGCATCTGTGCCTGGATGATCGATCAGGTCTTCAAGCTTAATTTGGCCAGAACTATATCGCCCTCTCTGTTTCTTTGCTTTTTATCCCCTCTCGTTCTTGATATCATTTAGCAGTATGACCCTCCTGTTTCCGGGTTGGAAACCCCAGCAGCATGCTGCCCCCCTCCTCTGATACCCCTCCCCAGCCCAGCAGTTATTTATCCGATCCTCTGCATTCTATGTCATGAATCTTGGAAATAATTCCAGGATTAAGTTCCAACATTGGTCATCTCTTGCTTATATTCTTATAAGAGGCTCTTAAATGATTTCTCCATCACTATTTCCTTCTCACTCTAGTTTATCCAAAGCACTGAAAGCAGTGTAATACTGATTACACTGAGAAAAGCTTAAACCTGGTGGATTTATAATTAAAATCTCTAGGATAAATCTTAATCCTTAAAAATTGTATGTCTAAACAATTAGGTAACATTTTTAAAAGATAACTTTTACAAAGGATCACATTTTAAATCTTTCGCTGGTTATACAAGGTGCTTTACGATCCAGCCTGTCTTAACACTAATACCACCTCCTGCCTTACCATCTCTTCTTCCCCACGTGCCCGTGACCCTGAATCAATTATGGAAAGAAAGAGGTGATTTTTACGGCGCTCCTTTGTTTTAAAGTCACTTATTCTAAGTGCTTGGTAAACTGCTTCTGCTCTTTATAGACCCAGCTGAACCAATAATTCTCTTGCCTTCCCCAGTGCTGCCAAGTAATTAATTACTCCATCCTTGTTGTTATGACAACACCTTACTTTGACCACATTTGCTTCAGAAGTTGCTCCTCAACACACCTATGCACCTCACCTTGACCTCACTGGATGTCAGTAGTTTTGTATTATCCATCTTTGTATCCCAGCGAGGCCCACAAATACCCAATACATATTTATCCAGTGAGCGTAATGTCACCGAATAATATATCTGCCGATGAGTAATAACTGCCAATATGATATTCCCCACCCAGCACACACCAGTGGTTGATAGCCCTGAAAGTGAAGTGTAGGAATTGACTTTTCTATGCGCACTCAGTCCATCACTGCTCAACAATAGCTCACAAAAGCAGAAACAGCAAGGTGACCTATGCTGCCTCACCACCTTCTTCTGTCTTTCTTCTCCATGATTCCAGGTCTGCCTGGGGATCTCTCATCAGTATTTTCCTGGATGTCTGGACACCTGTTTTCCTTTTGAGCTCTTTCGTACTCTTGGGAAATCTTGCAAGGAGATGACAAAATTGTGCAGAGCTGTTACCGAAATGCTGTTAGACTTGGACTCTATAGGTAGAGACTGGCCATGAGAAAGTCAGTAACCCTTCATGCGGATTCCCACGCGTTACTTTGATTGCAAATGATGTATAGTAATACCAGAGTAGAATCAAAGTAAATCGAAATTCAAGGTTGGTCCTTTAATGACAAGATCATTATCATTATGATAATGCTAAACTAATTTTTGGCAAGTTATTAATGTTTTTTAAGTCTTTCATTTAATCAAATAACCTTATGTCCTGATGATCTAGTATTGCATACACACATGGAAATAGGAAGAAGAATGCATGCAGATTCATGTTGATGGCATCGGTTCTGTTTACATGGATCTATGTCTGAGATGAAGCACATCATATCCCAGGAAGAGCCCTCTCCCATAGGAAGAGTGGGTCAGCCCCGGGTAGAACAGTTCTACTTTAGAACACAGAGGTTATGTGAAATATGGAGAGGTTTAAAAAGATGCATAGCCACTCTGCAGATTTAACAAATGCAAAGAAATATGCAAATGGTTTCAGATACAGTGCCGTGACATTTCTTGAAATTCAATCACTATCTCAGCCCATCCCATAAAACAAACTGGGGGAAACTATAGCTTCAACTAATATATATGCTTAATTTAACTTTTAGATAGTGTTAATTCTCTGGTTAATCCTTTCATGTAATCCAATATAAATTGTGCAACGGTGATCAGCCATGGACTGAGGAAACAGAGATAACCTAACAGAGATATCTGTTCCTGTCTCCAAGGATCCCATGTGATCTAGACGTAACAACATGTAAATGGATAATATATTAGAAGGTGGTAAGTGCTATGAAGAACAACAGGAAATTAACCTGTGTCAGGCAGGATAGTGAATTCTCAATGCTACCTGGCCTCAGACTGGTCAGAGAGAGGATTAAACAAGTTCTTTATAAAACCCGTGACCAGTACCATGATGAAGGGGGAGTGGGCACCCCACATGGGGAAACTCACCTGAGTGTCTGTGTGGTCCACACGGAAGGCAGTATGAAGTGGAGGCGTGAGGATAAATACACATGAGAAGCCACACCACAGCAGGAAGAGGTCTGTGGGGAGAGACTGGGCATCCAGGCTAAGCCTGACTGTGTTTGGTTATCTGGTGAGATATCCCGCAGGTTTGGGTCCACTTGGAGCTGCCTCCAAGAAGTGAGCACTGGAAGGAAGGCTGGTGTGGAGCCACGTTCTGCGAGAAGGCTCGGGCTACATGGAGCAGCTCCCAGGGAGGACGGGCTGTGTGAGAGTTCTCGAGAAGAGGAACAAGCCAGCCCTCGAGTCACACTTGGCGAGCTGGAAGAATGAGCGTAAGTGGGGGTTGTTAACATTAAATACAAAACAGGCACAGGACTTGACAATTCCCTGAGCAAACAAAACCATTTCAACCTCACGAGCAAACCCAAATCTAGCTTATTTCATGAACATACGTGAAACTTAGGATGTCTTTTGTAAATGCCTCTGAAATCGTAAGAGAAACTTAAGCCATCGTCTTATAAATGGTATGAGATAATAGGCCTTAGCTGAGTCCCTGCTGTCTGGACACCCCCACTGTGGTAACCGATCGCTGGAAAGATGAGACTCCCTCGTTTCCACTTTATAAACCATCCTGAAACATCAGGCCCCTGTGCTGCGCACCAGGTTTGAAGTTGGAAGCTCCTCATGCACAATCTGTTTTCCTAGGCGTAATAGGCTTCTACGACATAGTATTTAACGATTTGGCTGTTTTGATTTTGCAGCATCTGCATTCCCGACAAAGGGGAGTCTCTACAGCTGAGTTTTGGACCAGCCTCTGGAATGGACTTGTCCTGGTGACATGATTCCTGTGCTCAGTTTTCTGAATTGCAAAATGGGGAGGTTTGATGAGTTGATTGCTTATGTTCAAAATTCAATGAAGATGTCACCGTGTTATGACACTCTACAGCACGTACAGAACTGTTCAGTCTTGTCAGAAGGATACACGAGAACCCATTGTTTGCCTCTCAGAAATGCTGTAAAAAAATATTCTTCCAGAGAACTTGAGAGAAGGCAAAATCATGTGTGTGCGTATGTGTTTGTGTGTATGAGCGTGTGTGTGTGTGTGTGTGTGTGTGTGTGTGTGTTAGGAAGACAAATTAGGGAGTCTAGAGAAAGATCAAATTAAAATATTAAGAGACATTACTCACACGGAAACCTAATTTAGAACAAAATAAAGTAAGTTACTGGGAAAATATTCCAGTTTATATAATTTGATTCACTTCTACCTATTTAAGGATATATCAGCGCATAACGAGAAATGTAATTACCAACTCACAGAAGTTTCCTAAAATATATGAATCTTCACCACGACAAAAAGTTCTATGTAATCATTTCACCAACTCTTCTAACAAAAAAAAACCACAGCCTCCAGAATGCAGTAATAAGATGATACTTTAAGGTGTAAATTTCTCATCCAAAACTCATATTGCTTCAGCATCATAAATGCTCAGCAGAGGTATTCAATAATTATTAAACTGTTATCACAACAACATAACATAACAATGTATGTTGTATGTTGTAACATAACAAGAAGCTATTAATACGGTCCAGAACTACAGGATACAGAATTTTGTAGACTAACCATGTTTTAATAGTTTGGGGTAATTTTTATCAAAATAGCCACGGCCACTGTAAGGCTGTCACTTTAGAGGCATGGTTCTCTATTGGCACAGAGTCCTAGAGAAAAGGCCAAACCTATTCCAGAACCCCTCGGGTTCGGGGAAGCACCGAGTCAGTCTGGCAACAGTCAGGGCAGGGAGGAATTCCCTTCACAGTGAAGAGGCTGACGAGCGGCCCCCCATGCTTGAGACCTGGGGGACAATCCACAAGGAGAAGTGAGAACGGGCTGAGCAAGCATTGCAACTTGGGATTTCTCAAGTTTCAGATATAAACAATCTATTCATATCTTACCGGAGAATAAGGTCTGGCCCTGAATTCCAGTGCAGTGTTTGGGTCAAGAAAACACGTTCGGTTGCATGCATCCCTCTTAAGTTCCTCTAGGGCTTCTAGAACACTTACTCGAGAGTGTATGCCTTGCGGTTGCTTTTAAGAACTAGGAACATATAGGGCTCATGAGCACTATGCTCTTAACCACGGCTCCTGTGTTTCTTATTTGGTTATTTGGACCAATGTCTTCATTGGCTGATTTCATCATCAAGGGAAATATTGAATGTGTGTTAAACACATAGTTCTGTGTCATTCATTGTCAGGGAAATGAAGCTAGAAATGGTGCTTGCTTCCCCGGCCCTTGTGAGTATCAACAGAATTCCAACAGAGCCTGGCTTTGTTTGTTCTTTAGAGACTTATTGTTCCTTAAAAAAAAAAAAAAAAATTCCTTAATTGCAGAGACTTGTGGGGGTGTGGGATCCTGGATATTGAAGAAATGTCCTGTTCTCCGAAGCATGCACCTATTTCTCTAATGTCATCCAGCACAGGACCAGTGTTAACGCCATGAACTGAGACAGCAGTCTGCTTCTTATTTCCATGCTGGGGATTGTTCTAGGGTTGAAAGTTTAGTTTTGGCAATCGTGAGCTGCAGGGAGTTAACCAGGTTATGTTGCAGGATTCATTTTTGTGTTAAAGAAAGATCTGGTTCAGGGGCGCCTGGGTGGCTCAGTTGGTTAAGCATCTGCCTTTGGCTCAGGTCATGATCCCGGGGTCCTGGGATCGAGTCCCGCATCGGGCTCCTTGCTCTGCGGGGAGTCTGCTTCTCCCTCTCCTCCCCACTTGTGCTCTCTCTCACTATCTCTGTCTCTCTCTCTCTCAAATAAATAAATAAAATCTTTAAAAAAACTTAAAAAAAGAAAGATCTGGTTCCACAAACTCGGTCCTTTGCGGAAATTTTCTTGCTTTCATTTCGGAATACTTTCTTCTCCGTCGGCCGTGTTCTCTGTTTCACAGACTCCCGTCCCTGACTTGGTTCTGGTGTTTGGGGACCTTTCATTTTGTTATCTTCCAAACTGCTTGGCTTTCTGTGCTTTTCCTTTTCTGCGTGACCCCATTTCCAGGAATTTTGGGTTTGCTCCCTGTAATTTTACGCACTGGTGGTGGGTGTGTTTCCTTAGCTCTTCACCATCTTTCAGATGTTATTCTGTTCGTTGTCCCGTGGGCTGCAAGCCCAGCTGCTCACTGCGTCATCTTCATCCCCATGAGTTTGCTTTCCAGGCTGCAGTATGACGGAGGACGTGCCTCTCTTGCTTCCACCCGAAGTTCCTGAGACCCACTCCTCTCCGGTTTTATCCTGCTTCTCCTGCCACCTTTCTCACCAGAGCCAGGCTGGGCAGCTCTGTCCACGTGAGGCCCGGGGGACAGACTGGCCTCTGCTTACGGGGCTCTCTTCATGCTTTTCCCCGCTGAGTCTCAAGTTCCAGATACTTGTCTGTGGCCTAACGAAATGAGGCTGGGGTGAGCGATGGGAAGGACAATATATCCCATGAAGGGAGTCTTTGGGTTTTGGAGAGCCTCCTGGAAACTTCATTCATGACAGACGGAGACCTAACCACTCAACAGCACCCATGCCCACCACCCTGGACTCTTGCTGGAAAATATGCACATAGACATTCTTTCCAGATTGAGGGGATGAGGGAGCTTCTCTGAACTGTGTCCATGCCCCAGGGGGACAGAGTCAGGGTCAGGATCTACATGCAGCTGCTCTGGACTGAATCGTGTCACCCCCAGATTGAAGCCGTGACCCCCCCATTGGCTGTATTAATGCTAGGGCTCGTAGGGAGGTGAGGAAGGTTGAATGAGCGTAGGGGAGGAGCCCTAATCCCATAGGACGGGTGTCCTTGTGGGAAGAGGAAGGTGTCCCTCTCTCCTCCGTGTGCGGACAGCCACCAGGCAGCCACGGGCTCTCCAGGAACTGAGTGTGTGGGGCCCCTTTATCACGATCTCCAGCCTCCAGAACTTTGAGCACGGCAGTCTGAGGCACCAGACTGTGGCAGGGCGTCACGGCAGCTGAGGGGACAGCCAGCCAGTCCAGAACTTTCTGTTGGTGCCCTTGGTCACCATGTCATCCCCTTCAGTGACAACAGGCTTTCCCCTCTCTGTGCTGATGGGAGGCGACCACTTGTTTCTTTACCGTTTTCACTTTGGCTGGCTTTTCTTAGTTGGGCCACTTTAGTAGGACTTGGTGTGAAATTCTGACCCTCTGCTTCCTCTCCAGGCTCTGCGGGGACAGCAAGGGCGATTGGGTGCCGTTTTGTCTGCCTGCCCCTCGAGCTTGGCCTCCACCCTTCCCCACCCAGCCCTTGGCTCCTCCTGCTACGAAGCAAACCCCACAGAGTCAGCTGTGAGCCCCGCCTATTTCACCACACCCTCGGGGGCGATGCGGGGCAAGCCCTCTGGGACTCACTCACATCTGCATCATTTGGGGGAGAAACTTGGCTGCCCCTTGAAACCAGGAGCCGATGGAAGGGCTGTTCGTGCATCACGCCAGGCCCACCCTTGAGTCTAGTTCTGAAACAAGGAACGTGCCCTCATCTAGCATTCGTAAGAAAAGGGGGCAAATTTCATGATTAAGAGCAAACATGCAGGTTGCCTGCGTGGCTCAGTGGGTTAAATGTCTATCTTCAGCTCAGGTCATGATCTCAGGGTCCCGGGATCGAGTCTCACAACAGGTTCCCAATTGCTTCTCCCTGTTCCTTTGCCCCTCCCCACCAACTCATGCTTGGGAGTGCTCTCTCTCTCTCTGAAACAAATAAATAAAAATCTTAAAACAAAACAAAACAAAACCAAGTTTCATATGCAGGCTGAGCAGGAGCCCTGCCTTCTGTCACGTGGCACTTTCCAGAGCTCTTTGTCAACTGTCTCTTAAATGCAAATAATGCTAAAGGTTTCAACAGTGTTTTCCTATTAATGAGGGGTATGCTGGTGGAGAGAAATGTGTGCAGTTTCTGTTTCAAAGAGAAGTGATATCAGCAGGGATGGTTGAGGGCAGTTGAAGATGCCAGTGAAGAAGTTTTTAAAAGCCCCTCACTTCCTCTTAAAAAATGTTGATGTAACTTTTTAAAAAGTTCCATTTCATATAGACTAAGTGCTTTTGTCTTTTATACGTACCTTTGTAGCTCTTGACTTCTCATAGTGAAGCAGCCCGAGAGTCCGGAGGAGAAAGGCCTTTCCATTCCTTAATGCAAATTCTTGAAAGAAATCCTACTGGGCTCTCCATTTTAATGGAGCACATTTCTTTCAAATTATAGCCAGAATCTGCCAGGGTTAGAACCGAAATGCTATTTACATTTAAACAAAAAGTGTGTAAAACTTAAGCAAACGTCGTTTTAAAGAGTAATTGTAAAATGTCCACGGAGGGCAATCAGAGAGCTTTGGGGAAGGCGGTAGGTGGGAAGGGGAGCCTTAAGTGCTGAAAGCACACAGCGGGGGCATGCTAAGGGGCCATGCAGCCCCTGAACCCCAGGGCCCTGCAGCGGCTGGAGGGTGTCCTCATTGGCAACTGCCTCCCCCATCGGTGCCTTGCCCCCAGCCCCCGGGCCTGCTTGCGCCCAGCATGGGCAGCTCACCCCCACCCCTGAGCACTCTGCCCTGCTGGAGGGTGGCCTCCGGACCTGGGACAGCACCCCGAAGATATCCTCCAGAGCAGGGGCAGGCCCCCGGGGTGCTGGTCCCTGGCCTGGCACCGTGGTCCTGCATCTTCTCTGCTGTCGCCAGAGCCTGCAAGTAACCAAGCGTGGGCTTCCTTCTCCCCTAGGCAGCCTCTCGGGCTCCCCTCTCCAGTACAGTAGCTTCTGTCAGCAGGGGATTTTACATGGAGCCTGGAGGTCAGTAAGGAGGTGCGCTTCATGCAGCGGAGCAACCAGGAACCTGTGAACCGGGCCACACAGCAAATACTCCAGGACTCAGCCCGAACACCTGGGAGTTGTGGCAACGAGGGGCTTTTGCTCCCTGGGAGTTTTAGCAACCAGCTACATCTGTGCTTTGATTCTTTGATCCCAAACTCGCAGGCAGGCCACTCAGACCACATTAGGCATGTCTGCTAAAGATTCAATGTCTGACATGCCGACACCCACAGAGCACCACGGAAAAACTGAAACAGTACCAAGCTGAGGCTGAGAAAAATACTTGCAAATAATATATAAGTAGTATCCTGCTCTGGGACCTCTGTACAAGCCAATCCTTTCCATCATACTCATTTGGAAGAGCTGTGTCCTCTCTCTTTCTCATTTGGGTGTGCATGAAGCCAGAAGAGACTGTCCAACCACAAAACACTCTGCAAACCCTTTAGGGCAGAAAGCTGATAGTGTGTAAAGTCGAGAAAATTCTTCAGGGGTAGAATATATGGACCAAGCTGCCCCTGGCAGGAAATAAGCATGGACAGTGTGTTGCAAGGCACACTGGGAGTCCGATTTCCTATGGTCCTGATTGCATGTAGTTAACAAGAAACAACAAGAGCTGTAGAAAAAAATAATACTTTGGGGACTTTTCTTTTTAACTTAAAGTATGGACCTTTAGGAATTACAGACAGAGCTACCGAGACCAATTAGAATACATCTGAGAGCCCTGATATCAGGAAGCACCACGCACACCACAGAGCCACACGGACACGAAATGTCATCCTGAGGATGCTAGTGACAAAGGGACAGAAGTCTCCTCTGACCACACTCAGCTCGAGTGTTTCTTTTGTCACCCAGTCTTCAGCGAGGCAGAAAAAGTTAACGCCACTAAAACACAAAGTATTACATTTGTTTTAAATATACTGATGCTTCTTTTTAAAATTTTATTTATTTTTATTTTATTTTATTGTGTTATGTTAGTCACCATACAATACATCGTTAGTTTTTGATGTAGAGATCCATGATCCATTGTTGTCGTACACTAATGCTTCTTTTATCTTTCTCACAAAGTGCGTTTGTTAAGTCCTCATTCCAAAATATGGGCTCAGCCTATTCACCTCCATTAATCTTTTTGTACAATAATACTCTCAAATATTGTTGAAGATCCCTATCTGAGATTCGGAATGAGCAGAATTTTTTTTTTTTTTTGTACTTCTGCCTTAACATTTTTATTTTAGCACGGTACGTGTCTCTAAGTATACACATTTATGTGTGCATATGTGTGTGTGTGTGTGTAGACACACACACACACACACACACACACACACACACATATTTGCCTTTGAGGATATGCATCCGTTCTGTAAAGAGAGTTTGCTGTTGGGTTTGCTGTTATTGGAACTGCTGGGTTTGGTCTTTCTTGATGAGGGACTCTGAACACAGCAGGGTTGCAAAGGAATGCCTTCGGGGACTCAGCCCCACTAACGTTCCTCAGACCCGGCTCGTCACTCCACATGAATCGTGAAGACAAAGCAGTGCGGCGGCTAAGTGAACGCGGTGTCAGGAGAGCCCCCCGCCCCCCGACTCCCAGGGCCGACTTGCTCACCGAGCCCTTTGTAGGCAGAGCTTCCTGAGCCTTTGATTTTATCTGCGGTCATACTACCACCTGAAGAGCATTTTTTACCGCAGTCCTACAAGGTTGATGGTTACCAGCACTGATTTACAACTGAAAACTCGAATCCTTTGATGCCAACCACACGTTTGCAGGCAGATTGTGAACTGGAACCCGGATGTCCTTTTGGTCTTAGGAGCTCTTTTCAACATACAAAGTCACTCATTCATCTTAAGATGACCTCAGCGTTCAAGGAGAGAGAAGTGTGTGGAGGAGAGGCGTCCCTCCCGGCCCCGCTGGTAAAGGAGGCATGCATGCTCTGTGGGCAGAAAGCAGGGCTGAGTCATGACTCCTTCGGACGTCATCTTTATCAGAGTCCTGTCAGCCTCTGAGTAACAGGAATAATACTGATTTCTTCCACTTACAAATATATGGGGTTGCCAGTCGAAAAAGAAAGAATTAATAGTGGCGGCGCCACCGTAGCCCAGTGGCGCTGTGGTTGACATGCGCCGGCCGGCTCGAGTGGATTCCTTCATACACCTCTCAGGAGCCTGAAGTCGGCCACAGAGAATGAAAATCTAGAAATCCTACAAATCAGTGCTTTTATCTTTATATTCCGTGCTGGAGAGATGGTTTCCCGGATTGCCACCGGACCTGGGCAGCCACCGTCCCCGTCCTCCCGATGCCACACGTAGAGGTCGCTACTCCACCTTCCTCCACGTCTGCAGCCCCCGCGGGCCAGGCGTTGATGGTCCAACAGCACGCGCCCTCCCTGAGCCTGTCCCTCCCAGGCCACTCTCCAGGGCACCCAGGACGCCAGACTTCTCAACCTAAAGGCACAAGCCCGCTTCCTAGTCCCGTGCAATCCCTCCCTTCTGTGGGTGCTTTGGAGGACTTGGATCTTTTCCCCAGGATGGTTTTGGGCAGGGAGGCACGGTGGCTGGCATGCCCAGCTGGAGGCCCTGGGGGGCACAGGGACAGGAAGCCTGGCATGGAGGTGGGCTGCCTCCTCCCTGCTTCTCCCCACAGCCCGCCCCCTGCCCCAGGACTGGCCATCACCCCTGCTTCCTCTCCACAGTGACCTAATGTTCCCTTGGCAGCTTCTTAAACTAAAGGAATGATATTAATATCAATGTCTTGAAGAAACATCTGCTTTTTCCTCGTAATCCATATTTAATTCCAGGAGAAATTCACACCTTTGAAAAGCTAAGAAAATGGTAAAATGTGAAAATCACTTATAACCACATTATTCTAACATAGAGCCTTAGTATTGTGGTTAATTCACTTCCGGGAGGATTGTTAATACCGTCATACAAAAATATAAATGCATATGCACGTGCGTGAGTTCACGTTTAAAGTATTTGTAGGCTGTCTGTGTGTCTGCACACGTGTGGGGTGTGTTTGCATGTGTATTGTGTCTCTGTGTGTGAATATAGAATCATACTCTGTTGCACAGTTCTGGTAAGTGATTTTTTTTTTTTACACTTTTTTGGGTTTAAATTTTGCTTACTACATCATGCGAGGGAGGTGCATGTGTTTTTTTTTTTTTTAAGCTTATTTATTTTGTTTTAGTATTCTCTGCACCCAACATGGGGCTCGAACTCACAGCTCCGAGTTCAAGAGTTGCATGCTCCATGAACTGAGCCAGTCAGTCGTCCTGGTCACTTTTTTACTTTTAACCGAGAAAATCATTTAATACCAATACAAATGCCCGGCTTTAACATTGGCAGAGTATGTGTGGTATGGCTGTATGATGATCTTTAAAACCAGTAATATGCCTGTTTCCTTACAACCTTACAGCTCTGGGTATATATGATATATTCTCCAAGTGGGGTCAAGCAGGGTATGTTACGTTCACCCGAAAGCATTTTCCCCACTGTGAATAAAGCCTCCATTGCCAAGGGAACAGTGTGTACCTGGGTGTGGGGCTGATGGAGGTGGGGGGCAAGGCCACCCCTTGGGAGGCCCCCTTTGCTCATCAATAATGGTGCAGAAATGAGAGACCAGAGCCCTCCTTGCTGCCTTCACTTGGAGCCTACCTCTCCACTTTTGGTTCTTCCAATTGCCAGAATCTTGAGATTTCCAGATATACCTCCAAGGTTGTGTCCAGGTCTTATTAGATCTCAGTGGCCTGCCTGCCGTAGGCGACCCTCTCCTTCCCACACTCCTTCTAGGTCATGGACCAGATAAAGTCTTGACACGCCGTCCCTGCAAGTTTGCCGCTCTCAGCTGAAGTTCCACTCGCTTTAGAGCTCCCTTCCAGAAGGTTCTGCATGTAATTAAAATGCAGAATGTGTGAGTGTGTCACACTCAGTTTCTCACAATAAGCGATTGAGGGACTCTGCGTGGCTCACATGGTCTCTGACCTACCTGTCACTTCTTGTGTTTCTTCGTTACGCGATTCACCAGGCCGCTGTCTCCTCTTGCCCACTCCGGTTGGTTTTCATTTTGGTGATGCTTTAAGTAGACATCTCTTCTCAAATTCTTCCTCATTATTATCATTATGAGTTTCCCTCCTCTTCTTCCCCCTTCCTTTTTTTGCTTTAATAAAGCAGACATATTACGGTTTTCTTGGTCATACGGATCTGCATTTTTCCAGTTCTCAGGATGAAGTATTATGTCCACGTACTTACTAATTACTCAAGGCCGTTAACGTGAATGCATGTTATCACACATACGAATTCTGATTGTGCAAAGGCATGCCAATTCCATTTCAAAAGCAGAACAGACATATTTTCCCTGTGGCGACACCTGGAGCTGAATTCAATTTTCCAGGATAAAATGATCCATACTTTTATTAATTATTGTGTTTTCTTAGGAGAGCAAGTTCTCTATCTTACTGCGCACACTCTTCCCTTCTCTGCTTGTAGCCCATGCCTGCTACAGACGGATGGGGATCAGATGGACATTTCCATCTTGGAGACATCGACGGATTGTTTGCTTTTTGACCCTGAGCCACACTCCCCTTTGGTGGGCACTAAGTGCACTTTTATTTGACTTTGAGGCATTCTCCTTGTTTCCCCAGTGAGACTGTGTCATGAGGTCAGCAAATTTGTGTTGTCTAATTATATCTACAGAGCCTGACACTCTGCTGTGTGCATGGTGGTTCTATTTGACAAAAACAAAAAAAACAAAACAAAACCAAAAAAACAAAAAACAAACAAACAAACAAAAAACACATGAGGCTAGGGGACCAAATAAGCAATCCAGCCTTTCAGGGTGAGTCCATGGGAGGTCCTCTGTAAATATGCCTGGACTGAATGAGCAGCTCCCGGGATCGCCCTGTGCCCCTTAGAGTAATAGGAGAGTGGTGGTCAAGGGCGCTGTATCGAGTCCGGTGGTCATTTCAAAGCCCGTGTAGACCCACCCCCATCAGAGATTTCAGTGTAACTGAGGACTGGGGGAAAGAGGAAGGTGTGCTTGAGCAGGCTCCTTGGCTGGTTCTCCATAGACACGGACTCATCTGCCTCATCAGCAACAACTGGCTCAGACCATCATGGGTGGATAGACCTTGGTGGTGGCGGGGCGGGAGTGGGGGGCTCAGGGATTGTGCAGTGTTTCCCAAATTGGTGAAAAGTGAACATGGCCACACGTAGATTCCTCAGCCCTTGCCTGGGAATTCTGAAGAAGGTGGTCTGGGTCGGGGCTTGGCTCTGGGTTCTCTGACTGTCAGCAGATGGAGCATCACCCCCACCCCCACCGCCGCCCTTGGAGGTGTCCCCGGGACACCAGCGTTAGCCCCTGAGGGAGGGACTGCATGCCTCCTGGTATTCTTGCGTCTCAGGACCACGTGACGGGGAAGGTGGCTCTGCTGTGCCAACGCTTGCTAAGGTTTGTTGTGTCACTATAATTACAGGGTGAACTCAGCTACAGCCCCAGTGCAAATAAAGGCGTCAGAGCCCACTCTGTGGGAATTGTTCCCCATTAGGGAAATGTTAGGTTACTTGTACTGGTGAACGGCGTGACACAGTGTGTAATTCCCGTGGCTATGATATAATGTACGCAAGCCAGAAATGCCACGCTCCTGGTAGCCGGGCCTTCACATTGAGGTTTCCCTCTTTACCTTTGGCTTAACATGAATCCACATTTCTTCTTCCCAGGAAGCTGGACAGTGACAGTCTCGGGCCTCACCTTCTTCCTAACACTTAGTAACTCGGACATGGGTTACAAAGGTGTAAGGCTTCGTTACACTGAAAGAAAAATAGTTTGCTTTTTTTCCTGAATTGTTTTCACTGAAACCTTTAAGTATTATGGATAATTCTAGCCCTAGAGGTTCTGTAGAAATGATCTGAAAATTTTCCACGTAAGCCTTGGAGTTTATGCGTAATTACAGCTCTGCAGCTCCAGTAGAAATGTTCTCCTACACACAGCGCTTCTCTGCCTCTCTCTGCAATTTCTGTTTTCCTACACACTCTCTTTCAGAGATTTATCCCCCACAAAAATACAGGCTTATTATCTTCACACAGACACTTCCAAAAAATAACCAGTCAAAATGCTGTCAAAAGTGAAGAAATAACAGAAGTAAGGCCAGTGAATCACCCCAGTGGCAGTTAGCAGAAGTTTATCATGCACACACTCAGGCAACAGTTTGCAAACTGGGAGCACTCGAACCAGAGCATGGAGTGAGGCTCGGGGGTGCATGGTCATAAAGCAGCTCCTGTGGGGAGAAGTCGGTGACTCTGTGTTCTTCCCAGGGACTGGTCATGATGCTAGAACGTTCCTAAGTGATAGGGAATTGGTCAGTGGTTACCTCATACCAACCTTGGAAAAGAGTTCAAGTTTTGCTTGTGATTTTCAGAGGCACAAGCGAGGGATGACCCAGGTCAAGATAGCCTTGCCAAATAAACTAAATTGGGCTTTGTTTGTATGACCAAATTAGTTTTGTCTGCTCAGGGAATTTTCAAGGCTGGTCTCCATTTGTCTTTTATTTTAACAATATGAAGATAAATTCATAGTGACTTAAGTCAGCCTAAATGTGGAGAGAAGTACAATTCTATGGTGGAATCCTAGCATACCCTTGCCTTATGTTTATGGTTCCACATGTAGGAATAAGTTGGGGGGGTAGCAGCAAGAGTTGCGAGGCGGAGACAGGAAGGAGTAGGGCTCAGTGCCCCCCACCACTGGCGGTAGCCTGCTGCAAACTCGGGTGACATTTGTCTAAATACCTGATTTCTGACTTACTGTGTACTTCATGGGTGAGTTTGGGGGACTTACCTCCCACTAAGACCAGTTTTACCATTTCACGATGTGGTGGCGCATGAGAATCGGGACAAGTGTTTGTTTGCCTCAGGTTAGTGGGGAAAATTGTTTTGAAAGACCTTTACTGACTATCTGAGAAATTGATTTCCACGAGGATAGTCTCCTTGTTTGACTTGGTAAGCGTGGGTTGCAGCTTGTCCTTTGGAGCTTGCAAAGAGTATCTTCTGCTTAGATTGTTTCCCACCCCAGGCTTACATTGTTGCCAGTGCAATCAGTCCAAGGAAAGAGTGATTGCAAACAAAAGGTCTTTTTAGCCAATCCTTCTGAATGCTGAGAGCAGGAAACTGGGGCCTGCACCCCGAGAAGAGCTGCAGACAGCCCCCGGGAATGGGGAGGTGTGGGGACACAGAAGGAAATGCTGGTTTTGCAGCAAACGGCAGGGAACCAATGCTGGCTCTGGGGTCTTCCTTGGTTGGTCGCTGGCAGATGATCACAAGGACTCTAAGAGTACCCAGGAAATACCCTTGGGATTTCCAGAGCTATCTAAGGAGCAGTAATGCTCCTCCAAAGAGGCTGGGAGCAGAGCCAGAGATAGATTATATTACACACCATCTATAATTGTTTCTACATATTGTCATGTCATGAAAACTGTTTGCATATTTTTGAAAAAACTAGATTTTCTATTTTGCATTAAATACAACAAAATTTCTGCAGGAAATAAAAGTTATTTTTGAAATATTTACTAAGGGTCTTATTATTTGTATGTTTGGGGCTTTAAAAAACACCATCTTTATTAAGTAATAACTTACCGATTTTTATTCAGTTCTATTTTAGAGCTCTTCTAAGATTACTTAATATAACTTACTACATTTGCAAAACATGCATTTTGTTAGTACGAGGAAATACCAGAATCTGAAAAAAATATTTAAAACAAGGCAAAACAACATTACATCTTCTATTAGCGGTGGATAAAGCATACATTTCAGAGACTCGAGGCTTATTGACTAATGCTCTCGCCACCCCGTCACCCACCCCCCCACCACACACATAGACATACACAGAGTTTGTTTAGGTACTTAGAAAGTCTTCCAAGAAATTTTCCCAAACGTTGTGTATGTGTCTATGAGTCTTAGATCTTCCATTTTGAGTTCTTTTCCTCTGACACTGTATTTTCTAAAATAGTATCATGAACAACAGCACTGCACAGAGTTGACCTGGATGGGTTCCAACTTCAGCACACTCTCTGCTGTAGATTATTCGTGTCCCCCCCACCGCCCCTAAACTCATGCACTGAAACTTAGCCCTGATGTGATGCTATAAGAGGTGGGCGGGGCTTTTAGCAGGTGCTTATGTCATGAGGGGGCAGCCGTCATGGATGGGATTAGTGCCCTTATAAAAGAGAGCCCAGAGAGGTCTTGTCCCTTCCACCTCATGAGGACACGGGGGGAAGACAGACCTTTGTGTACCGGATGGGTCTCGGCAGGCACTAACTTTGCTGGCACCTTGATCCCGGACTTGCTATCTTCCAGAACCAAGCAGTAAATTCCTGTTGTCAGCCACCTCATCTATGATGCTCTGTTATCGCAGCAGATGGGCAAGGAGAGTTCCGTTCCTGGCATGGGGGGCCCCCTGCTCTCTTTCCACCCTGCCCCTCCGGCTACTTCACTTCCATTTCCTTGGATGACTCTCTGTCCTCAGATGACTCTCTTTCCTCTTTGGCTTCTGGACATCTAGAACCACGGCATCAGTGCCCAGGACTGCTATATCCTCTCCATCACACTTACATGACCCTTGGTTCTGAATGTTTTGCTCAGAACACGTACCTTGATCTGAAATTCCAACATGCTTATTGTTTCTGTTGGTTCTGTGGGTTCATGGTTTTCCTCCCTAGAAAGCCATCTCTGGGGAGGTGGGCAGGAGCGTATTCTTTCTCATACCTCAGCGTCCCCTAGCACAGGTGGCATCTGGGACCCATGGACACTCGATGATATTTATTTCATGAATGAGCAGAGACAGTAAACACCTTCTGGAGATGTCGGAGGGCTCGAACAGGCAGAGGTCAGTCATGGGTTGGCTGCGGTGGTGGAGGAAGGGGTCAGGGTCACCTCTAGGCTTCTGGTTTCCAACAGGGCAGAAAGGAAATGAAAAGATCATTTTGGGCGTAAAAGACAATAAGTGTTTGGATGAATACATGAACGAGCGAGTGAATAAAAAATAATTTTGTTTCTTATGGCAAAATACGGATGGGTTAACGTGTGTGAGCCCTGTTCTAGGCCAACAGTTTGGGGTTTGGGCATCACAATGTTCCAGTTTCAATCCAATCGCCGAGCAAGGCAAACAGAAAGGAGGTGAGGCACGCGTCCCTGCCTCCCTGCTGGGTCCGCTGCGGTCTTGCCAGGAGCCCGCTGCAAACGATCTGCACTGAGTGCTCTGTGTTCTCGGGAGGCGAGGCCTAAGAAGCCCCTGGATTCTGGAACGTGTCACTCTGGCTGATTGAATCGTGCAGCCTACAGAGAGCCCTATTGTCTCTGGCCACCTGCCTCCTGCAAATAAAATAAGGAAGAAGGGCTCAAGCAGAGCTCACGGGAAGAAAAATGCTCGGCTGTCCTGCACTGCGAGGGAGAGAAAACACTGCTGGTCCCTGATAAATGAAAAGATAGACTTGTTTTGATTTTCCCTCGGGGAGTATCCACCAGACGAATTTGCCTATTTTTTCCTCTCCTAAACAGCCAGCCTGCCTCGAGGGAAGCAGTAGGTCCTGCTCCCTCTGCCAAGATCTGCCTCTGTTACAACCTGATCTCTCCTCAAGCACATCAAGGATGGGTGGCAACATTTTTCCGGAGGTGTTTACTTTGTCGTCAGTAGAAATTGTGCATAAATAGGAAAAAATAAACGACTATCCCGTGAAATACTGAAGTTTTGCTGGTTTAAAACCAAGGTCTTTAAAATTCTATGTATGCGATGGCAGGAGAAAGAGGAAAAGGAAAGCTAATCCATGGTGAAAAAGCGGAAGAGGGGCCCTCCTGGTGGGGGTGGACGGCACTAGAGGGGCACAAGGGAACCTTCTGGACGGACGTAAATTTCTGAACGTGGATGGGGATTTGGCTTATATAGGCGTATGCATTTGTTGAACATGAAATGGTCTCCTCAAGATTTGTGATTTTTATTCTATGTAATTTTACCACAAAAAAACAAAGCAGACAACAAATAGTACAAAAGTATTTAGGGGTGAAGGGGAGTGATATCTGCAACTTATTTTAGAACACATCAAAAAATGCGGTGTACAGATAGCTGGGCAGACGGAAGGGTGGACGAACAGGTACTGTCGAAAGCAAGTCTAGTAAATGCCAAGAACAGAGCCTGGGTCGGGGTACATAGGTGTTCAGCCTGCAATTCTTTTAACTTCTCTGTGTTTGGATATTTTCAAACTAAGGCGATGGGGGAAAATGCACTGTTTGGGATTGTGCCAAATGACCATTTCCTTTTCCTGTTAAATCTCTCTTCCTTTCTCAGAAATGTAGCATTATGATCACAAAAAGCCTTCCTCTTTAGGGGGCTGAACTACATAATGAGCATGTCCCCCGCAAGCCCAGTGGCAAGGTGCCAAGGGCAGGGGCAAGCTCTTATTGTGAAGGGACCTTAGGGTCACCTGGTCTATAGCACACTAGCCCCTCCGTGCTCAGTCCTGTCCTGGCCCCTGACTGTGGCCACCATCCCTCAGATGCAAGCTCTGTAAGCACCCGGTCTGAATGGCCTGACCCAAGGCTTTATTTCAGTGAAGATACATTCCAAAGACTCATGCACATATCTGGCAGTTGGAAGAAATTTTTTGAATGTCTTGTTTTCTAGATTCATTTACATAACGTGGCAGTAATCACCTTTACAATTAAGGGTAATGAAACTTTTCAACAGCAGAGCATGGATTACAAAGATGGGTAAATATAATTACTATGGAGACATTCAGACATGAATAGAATTCATGCCTCTAATTTTATGTTTGCAACCCTGATTGGCCCAGAATAGCCCTAAAAAATCAACCTTTTCTCCCTGCCCTCCTTCCCACGATGGCTATTCTCTTGGTTCAAATACCTCCCTGCCAGAAACCCAGGTTCTCAGCCACAATGTGTGCAAAATGACTGCAAAGGAACAGCAATTACACTGAGCAGTGATGGAGAGAATGTCTTTGCCAATTTGGGCTAAGGTGTTTGGGATGAGAAAACTAGTTAACGATCCCGCCAGCCAGTGGGAGAACCCAGCATTCCATCAGCTGGCCTGGTTGGTACTGGTGGTGGAGCTCTAGAGTCAGCCCTTTGCAAGCAAGGAAGGAAGGGTGGTCCGATGGGGAGCCATGCAAGCATCCGCACAGCAACCCAGAAGGATGTTTCAATATTCCGGTGCCCAGCTGGCACCCTCTGAATACAACTGGTGGAGGCAGGGACGGCTTCAGGGGCCTGCAACAAGGCCACTGGTCCCAGGACAGTCCCCAGCTAGCCATGGGCTTTTGCTCTTGCACCTCTTTATAGTACACAGCAGCGGTTCTCAAAGTGGGGACCTGAGGCCAGCAGCCGTGGCATCACCTGGAACTTGTTAGAAAAGCAGATCCTTGGGCTCTCCCCCGGACCTGCTGAGCCAGAAATCCTGGGGGTGCCGGCAGCCTGGCAAGCTTGCTTTAGCTCTGATATACCCCGTGAAGTTTGAGAAGCACTGATGTACATAGTCCCTGTTCAGCTCATGACCACTGGGGGTCGGGCTGTGGCTGGAGCCTCCAGTGAGGTTAAGCTTGCTTCAGTTGGGGGTGGGGCCCTCGGGTCTGTAGCCCCACCCTCACCCTGATGGGGTCCAGCATTCCTGAATTTCAGGCCAGGGGGAGTTATGCCAGTGAGGAAGGGTGTGAGTCAGCAAAGGGCACCCAGGGCTGAAAGGGTGGGGACTTGGGGACCTTAGAGTCCATAGCCTCTGGAACGTTCTCCTGCCCCCGACTCAGGCTCGGTGGTCATTTCCGCACTGTGGACCACAGCCCAGACGTACTCAGGACATGCCCCATTTCTACAGTGTTAGTATCAGTGGCTTTTTCCTCCATGATCAAATTAACCAGAGGCAGGAAAATTCTGTTGGCCTCGAGGAGTGTGCATGCAGCCTGATGCTGATCAAGACAGCTCAGTAGAAATCAATCAAAACGTGCTTGGGCTATACTCTGGGATTGTGAGTCCTCCCCTGCCTCGGCCTATGGCTGCCCGGTGGCCAAGAATGCGACAACCTTCCTGGACACCCTCTCACCCTGCCTCATGCAGCAGACAGGTGTTCCGCCCTGGCCTGTAGCCCACGTGCCCCGGGGCTCTGGAGAATGAGCCTTGCTCCCCAGTCCCCCCTCCAGTTTCTCCTCCTCGCCACAGAGCCAGCCCACGCCTGTCCCGCTTGGGGGCCTGGAGCAAGGCCACCTCCCCAGCCTGTGGTCTGACCATGGCCACCCCCAGGTCCCAGCCGGCCCAGGGCTGTCTGTGGGTTCTGCACAGATGTCCCCTTCAGGGCTGTCTCCTCTGTAGGCGGCGGTGGGATTATGAACCACCCCCCTCCCACTTCCTCCTGGAATCTCACCCAAAATGTGGCCGTCAGCCCACGTCTTGCAGAACCCCAGTTCCTTGCTCAGCTGTGAGCAAGTCTTCTCTCGCATCAGCTTCCCCAGCACCCCTGGCAGGGACTCATCCGTCCTTGACACATCCCCCTGCTCCCCCTCATGATTGCTCTCTGCCCTCCCCGCGGCCTCACCCTCACCCCAGCAGCGAGCTCAGGGTCTTCCGGGGTCCACGGGGCACCCCTGAGGACTGGCCTCAAAGCACATTATTTCAGACAGCCAGCCTTTGACACGTCCCCAGTTAATCTTTTGTTTAGTACCTTTTGTTCATTACTGTGCAGAGAGTGGGTCTCCGGCTTGAGCTTTATGGCCTGAGAAGCCCTTCTGTTAGGTGGCCTCTGATGCGTGCCCGGCGGCTGGGGCCCTTGCAGCCACACGGACAATGGACACATTTTCACAAAGGGAGACAGATGCTCGATGGGGAGGCCATCAAGACGATGATGCCCCCAGGCCAGGGGTTGCTCGGATTCCAGAGCCACCCGGGACTTTCCTCCATCAGAGCCGCTGCGTTGGCTCCCCGAGAAGCAGCAGACCCTGCTCCCCTCTGGCAGGCAGGTGACTGAGGGCGAGGGAGCCGATCCGGATGCCGGGGTCAGCGCCGCTCAACTCCGCCTTGATTAACGGGCACTGGCAGTCAGATAAATAGTGAGGACTTGGAGCACTGGCGTGAGCTAAAACATGTTGGTAGAAAAGCCACTTTCAGTGATAATTACGAGGGAGGAATTTTAACCCGTTATAAACGGGAGGCTGGAAAGGCCAGAGCAGGGCTTGCTGTGTGCCAGGGAGTGCAGGGGCAGACCGCTGCGGAAGGAAGGGCGCTCCCTGCAGAAAGGGGAGCAAGCTGTCAGGCCCCCGATTTCTGACAATGTGCAAGTCATTGTCATAGAGGGATTTTCTGTACCACTGCTTTAGCCATTCTGTTCTGCCCGTCAGCGTTTCCTGATGGATTATATCACTGATATGCATGATATTTAAAGCAAATGAGGGCCTTTTCCCTCTGGAGGCGATCTTACAGAGTCCTTACATATAAAGACCCAAAACAGAGCTGCTGCTAGGGGCAGAAAGGGGATTAGTGGGGGCAAGGGGTCTGAGTCTGCCCTGGACCCACATAGTAACCCCTAAGACGAAAGAGGTGTGTGTGTGTGTCATGTGTTCATATGTGCATACATTTGAGTGTGTGTACATATGTGTGGGGTGTGCGAGTGTGTGTAGGTGTGTGCATGCCTGCATGCACATGAGTGCATATGTGAGTATGGTGCGTACGAATGTGTGTGGATATATGGGTGTCTGCGTGCATGTGTGTGCATGTGAGTGTGGTGTGCGTGCGTGTGTGTAGGTGTGTGCATGCGTGTGTGTGGGTGTAAATTCTAGAAATAAATTTCATTAGCTACTAAGCCCAACAGAAATTTCCATCTAAACGGGGTCACATCTTACACAGGAACCCCCACGAGGGAAAATCATGTGTGATCAGAGTTTCACAGTCTTTCGCAGTGACTTCACAGTCCCTCGTTCAGAGGAACTCTCCGCCAGGTCGGCCGAGCTGTTTTCTTCCCTCCTGTGTTTTGAGCAGCTCCCCTCCCTCCTCAGAATATCAGTAACCAGTGAGCATGTTTTTAGGGCCCCATTGAAGGAAAATCATACATTCTAAAATTGTGGGGGCGGAAATCCTTTTTCCTTCACCCTTCTAAGTCTTTCCAGCTGGAGCCCTGAAATTGATATCAACAAAGGCAGATTAACAGGAGAAGAACGAGCAGTTTGTGAACGTGTGTGTTGCACACTTGCGTGGGGGAAGTCGCTGATGACTTATCTCAGAGGCGCCCTTAGAATTTGGCTTATGTAGCGTCTCAACAACGGACAACACATTTGTAGAGAAGTGACAAACACAGGAAAATGGTCTTAGGTTTTTGATGTGCAGGAGGAAGCTCACAAACTCACAAATCAGAAAACATAATTCTGATTTAACACTTCTGAATAAAGCCTTTGTCCGAGGGCCCTTCAAAGGCAGGTCTGAATTTGTGAGTCCCTATGTCCTCTCGATTTCTCTCATGCTTCCATGGGTGCCCCTCGACGATGGGCAGGGGCAGGTTAGGATTTTCATTCTAACCAGTGTCCTGAGAAGCTCAGAAGACAGGCTCCGAAGAACCTCAGTGACTGAATATCTCTACAACATCTTTGGCTTTTTAGGTAACTTGGTGTCTGATCAGGGAACATGGGTGTTCCCTGTTGACCTTCATTTGGCATTTCCAAAGCAGATGAGGCTCTATCCTGGCAGATTTCATTGAGGTTATATCTGACAAGCTCCTCTTCAGGTCTTCCTGAATTGAAGAACGGTGATGCTCAGCCATGCGGTCTCCATCTGAGCAGCAAGGCGGGGGCCAACACCTGAGCCTGCAGGGGTGTTGGATGTGAAGGGAGCTTTGTAGCATCTTTGAACAACAGACGGCTGAATTCCACGAGAACCTATAGATGAACTAATGCACATAGCATTGCGCTTTGGACGTAACTTTTACACATAGTTAAGCAAACTAAGTTAATAGGATGAAGTAAGCTCTCCCATCACTGCTGGTCCTGTGGTCTGCCTTGCAGCACCCCCTCTGCACCTAGGGCAGTGCCTGGCCTCCCACCCCCCATCGGATACCAACTCTGCCTGCACAGCTCTCTAGAGGAACACAGTGCAACCACTTGCCCTTGCTGATTTCCATCAACCCCACATTACTCGGGCTGGGGCACAGAGGGGAGTCTTCTTAATGGAGCGAGCATCCTATGGTCCCGAGCAGGTGTTGGGCTGGGGAAGTAGAGGTTGCACGTCAACAAAAGCTGGTTTGTTAGCCGCAGCTGTGGAGCATGTACTGAAAAACTGGAGGCATCATTCTGGCTTGAAATATCCATTCTTATTTCCCCCACTATCAGCTCCCCATTTCCAGCAGGTGCAAGGCTTTGCAATACCTTGCCTTGAGAAGTTACTCTTGCCTTGAGAGGCAGCTGTGGCAGCCGACCTTGGGCATAAGCTGTGGCCCCAGAGAGACAGTGGGAGGAAGGTGTTCTGCACGGGCCAGCAGGGAGGGAGAGGAGAGTTGAGAAGCAGAGAGGGACATGGGGACCCTCTAGCATCAAGGGCACTTGCGATTTCCTCTACATCTCTTGGCAGAGAAGGTGAGGTCTCAGAGATGCTGGTGCTCTGGTGGCCTTAGGGCATCTGGGCACAAACACAGGGGTTCCCAGGCTCAGCAAAGATTATAATGGCCCAAAATATCACACAGAGAAGAGCTTGGCATACCAGCAGCAACGAAGATATATGGAGGTATATACGGTGGTTAGAAGCCCCCTCCTCATTTGCAGGGACCAAGGAAAGCTACAGGATTCTCATGTGTCCCTGGGAGAGGTGGTGAGAACTGACCCCGCTTGTTATGTATCCAGAACTTTCTCGTGAGTCTGCTGGGAACTGGTGTTAGAGCGTTAGCTGCTGTGGGCAGTAAAACGAAGGGGTCTCAGAATCACCCGCGCCCGCCTCACCACTTTTGAAGAGCTCCTCTTTCTGGAATTCAAAGAGCCGACCTTAACCTCCTCATTTCCAAAAGTGTTCCTCCAGCCTTCCTCTCTGAGGGCCTCTGGTAGATGTGATTTAACTGCAGTTGATTCTCTTTCCAGATCAGACTGGTGTTGAAGTGCTCTTCGACCACAAGCAAAGCCAAGGAGTAGGGACCCAGGAGAGAAGACCCAGATCTGGTCTGACGTTGCAGCGGCCCAGGGTGCTCGGGGCACCCGGGGTGCAGAGCTTGGGCCTTGGATTTTGCAAAGGATAACTGGGCTGTCTAAAGGGCCTTCGCTTAATCTCTCATCCACTGGTGAACACCTGCATGAAGGAAAATCGTTAAAATGTGGGGTGCCTGTCGGGTGGCCATGCTTCTCAGCATCTTGCAGGGCAGGGAGAAGAGATGGCCCAGCTGCAGGGAGGAGTCTCCACCCATGCCCTGAATCTGACGGCCCCCGACATCGATCAAGTCCCTGCGGCCCGCCTGGGCTCTCCATGCGCTCGGCCCGCCTTCAGCAGGACTCCAGGAGACCGGTGTACCCAGGACACCCCTCACCCCTTATGCTCCTTTCAGTGCTTTTCCAGCCCTTGGAACCCCCTCTGCATACCGAGGCAGCTTCTCTCTTTTTACAATAATTCCTAAATAAAATCTGAGGAGGCTGATGACAGTTTCATCAAGGGAATCTCTCTCCACTTATTCTTTGTTTGCAGACCTGATGGAGTTTTTCTTATTGAACAAATTCCACTCAGGCCCCTGAGCTCTTTCTCAGCAAGGCCCATCTTGGACTCCGAGTTCCTGTCTGCTTCATGCAATTTCAGAGAGAACCCTAAGCCGGTTGACGTGGAAGCCACATCTGATGCTGCCCACTATCTGACCATACTCCTCACCCCCCCACCCCCCCCCACGAGGTCTGATTCCCCCAGACCTACAGTTTGACTCCGAATCAACAAAAGTCAGACTGTGGGAGGCTGCCGATCAGGCGGCCTGAGTTTTGCAACAGATAAACTGTAAGAATGAAGAAGTTTGGGTTGGAAGAGACTGAGAAAAGAAAGACTTCTAATGAGTCAACTAAAGGGTAGTGTGGAGGGATGCACCCCCAGGTGGTAACACTAAACACACACAATACATGGTCATCTGCTGTCCTTTTAGAAGCTCACACACCTTCTTCTTCGGCCAGTGGGAGGTGGGGTTTGAGCCCACCTGACTTGACCCTGGGAATGTCTGTCTGGCAGCCTCCTGGTACTCCCAGGTGACAGGAGACTCCAGCCCCAGCGCCAGCATCTCCCGCCCTAGTCCTGGAATCAACCGTGGCTCCCAGAGCCCTGGTTCCCTCGGGCTGGCAATGCTCGGTGAGGTCCCGAGCGCACGGCCAGGAAAGAATTCTTGAGACGTCTTTGGTGCAAAAAGCTGGTTTTATTAAAGCCGGGGGACAGGGCCCGTGGGCAGAAAGAGCGGCACCGGGGTTGTGAGGGGTGACTCATTCTACACTGGGGAGCTGGGGGAGGTAAGGACAGAGGAGGCGTCCGAAAGGACTTTCACATGCTCAAGAAGACTCTCAGGATACTGCAGGCCTGGCCATTGCCCAGTTAAGGTTGTTCTTCCTTCTAGTGAGACACTAGCAAGGACAGAGTAGGGAGCTTCCTGGGGGAACCTTATACTCGGCCTCTCTCAGGTGCTTGTCAACGGGCTGCAGGTCATAAAGAGACAACTTTATCTTCCCTTCCGCCTCAGTTTCCCACGTCACTCGTGGAGGGGAGGGTGATGTTGGGGCTCCAGGGTCTTGACTTACGGGCCTCTGGAAGTCAGGTTATTGGTAAGAATGCCTTTTCCTTGTCAATCGCTAAGACATTGGTAAACTGAGGGAGACTCCTGTCCTGTGGGATTGTGATCTCGGTCTGTGAACCGTTTGTGCTCCCTTCCCTTAGTTCTAGGGCGGCCGGAGGGCCTGGGGAAGGTCCCACCTGGGAGCGGGGGGGGGGGGGTGTGGGGCGCCAGCTTGTGCTTTGTGCTCAGCTCGCCTTCCGCTCCCTCATCACTAGTTCAGGACCACAATTGAGGTGGTAGGTTCTAGATGTTTTCTGTAACTAGACCTAGGATTCTCTTTTTTAAGGTAAAATGCATTGTGAGTTCATACTAATGGTTTCAATTCAAATTCAGGACTATAGGTTTTTTGTATCATCTCCTCTGTCTGGTATTTGTATCTAGAATAATGCCTTTATCATAGTGCTGTTATGAGGATTACAATCAGCCTGGAAAATACCTGGCTCCTTTGAGGGCGTCTGGGAGGGGCAGGCACCTGGGCTTCACAGTGGCACCTGGTCGTGCTTGCGCTGGACGGCGCTTTTCAATGTAATAGTTGTTACTAGTGATTTCCTTGCAAACAGGCACCCTTGGGGTAACTTGGAATGTTTTGTTTTTTAAGATTTTATTTATTTATTTGAGAGAGAGAGAGAGAGAGAGAGTGATAGAGAGCACGAGCCAGGGGGAGGGGTAGAGGGAGAAGCAGACTCCCCGCTGAGCAGGGAACCCAATATGGGACTTGATCCCAGGACCCTGAGATCATGACCTGAGCCGAAGGCAGGCGCTTAGCCAACTGAGCCACCCAAGGGCCCTTAACTTGGAACTTCTGATTTAATAGGACACAACTCCTATTATGTAACTCCTAATTCTGCTATTCTGTTGATTTCAGATAAACTATAGCAAAATCAAAACCATGTGAATTGCACAATAATGCAACTGTTCTTAAAATGGTCAAGATGGTAAAATTCTACACTATATTTATCACAGTTAACACACACACACACACACACACACACACACACACACACACGAAACCAGAGAATGAGAAATGTTTTAGTGATTGGAAACCACACCCTAAACAAACAAAATGAAAGGCAATTTCCATCTGTTTCTTTACAAAATGTGAACATAAATAATTTCGGATGCAAACGTAAAGGAGAGTCAAGGATGGAAAAATAGTACAAAGACATTAAACTTTAGCAAGTAAAGAATGATTTGAGTTTATGTTGGGTTAATGAATTCACCTCAGCTGACTCTTGTCTCCATCTTTATCCAGCATAAAACATGGTGAGGGGTGTCCTATTTTCTGGTTGGCATTTCCCTAGATGGAGAAATGGTAGCGTGGACCAGCATTTATTTCCGAGTGTCCATGACTAGGCCAAGCAGACTTTGCAGCAGGTGGGAAGAACAGCCTGCCCTCTGCGCTCCGTTCACAGAACGACTGAGCCTACGGAAAGACCTGGAATGCTGTTTTCCATCGGCCATCCTCACGGGGATTCAAATACTCCGGGGAGGGGAGTAGGACTCTCACATTCTGCTAATGCCAAGCTTATTTCCTTAAGGAGCTCCCTTCCCGGAAGGCCTTGCCATCTCAGCCGTGGGAAAGGGTCCTGCAGCCTGCGGTGCTCCCCAGCCCTGGGGCAGTTTGGGGGTCAGCCCACAGGCCATTGGGTATTGCGTGGCCAAAATGATATCACTGGTAATCAGAAGCCACATTGTTCTTTGTTTCCATTTTAAGGAGCATCCTGTGCATGGTCCCTCCGTGGTTCTCAGCCCCGGGTGCTTACTACTCCTGCCCCAAGGGCATGAGGAAGCGAGTGTTGAGATTTTGGTTTTCATGGTGACTGGAGGGAACCTAGTGGCCTTCTCTGGGTAGTAGGCCCACTGTGGCAGTGTGCTGAGCGAGGAAGTGTTCGCCACCCAAATGTCCCCAAGACAAACTTGATGTGTGACCACAATTTGGATTTCTTTTAGTTAGCGACACAGACCCTTGATCTTTATATGCTCTTTGCTGCTGTCAGTGTTTCTGAATTCCCAGAGGACGGAGCGTGTTTATAGGAGTGCTTAGTTTCAGGCGGGTCCGGAGGGTAGCACCGAGCCAGCATCCGTAGGCGCCACAAGCCTGGTGCCTCCGCAGTCAAGAGGCCCTGGGCCCAGCAGAAGCATGAAATTATACAAACGGTTTCCTCTTCCATCTCCGTTTCCTAAAAAAATTAAATGCACAGAAGTGGTTTTCAGAAGTTTTGTGAAAATGTGTTGAGTGCCACAAATTGACCTTAGAAATCCTCACCACGGACATTGCAAATAGATCAGTCAGCGTCTTTGCTCCAAGACTCACTCTGACGAGCGGATTGGTTATCCATTGCTTTTTGCATCTGAGAAATCAGATGTTTGCACTAAGCCTAGGGATGGAGTTTGGGGGAAGATGAATCCTTTTATGTGTGTTCCTTCATTTGTTATTTTCCCCTGATTATAACAATTTCTTTACTTATCATTCCTACTATTCTTGCATGTCTATGAGCTTTTTGTTAGTGTGTTGTGCATTTTTTAAGAGTGGATAAGCATATAATATTATTCCACGGAGATGAAGGATCGTATCAGCTTCGTTCATAAAACTCCCAGGCTTTTCAAATGCTCTCTGAGCTCAGAAGTTGGGCTGTGTGTGAACCACTCCCACTCTGGGTCCGTCCCCAGTGTGCTATAGTGCTTGAGCTCTGCACAGGCTTTCGGAATGATGTAACCCATATATTTCTCATTGTGTGTTTGACAGTGTTGGTTCTGCGTGCAAAGAACCCACTACTGCATTTGCAACTTCCGAACCAGTAACTCCAGGGCGGACATTTTTATTTAGCACATATGACATAAGATTGACTTCATAACTTATTAGGTCTTACAACAATTTAAGACTGAAATGCCCTCACGTGCCACCCTCCCTGTGTACATGGAAGCTGAGCAGAAACTGGTAACAACAGGAAGCAGGAGGAGACGTACCATTGTAGAGGTGGCTGTTTCCAGCCACACGGAGTCCGCCTGTACACTTCGCAGCTACCAGAGGCTTACCGTCCAACAGGAAAAGCAGGAATCATTCCACACGCCGCCGCCGAGAAGGCAAGGAGTCCCCCAGAAGGGAAGGGCCATTCAGAATGGGAGGAGGCTGTGTCTAGGTGGAGGCACTGAGAAAGGGTTTATCATGGCATTCCTGACACGTGGTAGAGTCCAAGCTTCCAAGAAGCTGCATAGCCATTCCCGGGGAGAAGAAAGGTCAGGGAGCTGTGGAGGCCTCTGACGTACCATACCCCCTGGTATTCCCACCTCCCCTGGACTCTGATCGCGCCTCCTGAGCCGCTCTAGCCACTAGCACATGGAAGAGACTATGCTGTCCTGTCCCAGGAGTAAGTCGGCTGCTGGAGGTCCCTCACCAAAGCTGGTCACCGCGTATGAAATCTGACGTCCTGAGACCACCGTCCTGTAAGGAGGCCCATGTAGACCACACAGAAGGGGCATAGGCAGGGTCCCAGCTGACAGGGACAGCACCAGGTCCCAGCAGGGCAGTGGGCCACCAGCCTGCAGCCTTTCCTGCTGCCCTCACTGATGCCACATGAGACAGAGAACTGCCCCCAAATGCCCCCTTCACAGTCCTGATCCACGAATGAGGAGCAAATACAGTGACTGTGGTTTCAAGCTCTTGAGCTTTGGGTGCTTTGTTATGCAGCGAGAAAACTAAAAACACATAAGAGACAGTGAAGGAGCAGTGCATGCTCGAGTTTGGGGGCGGGACACACTTCCTAGCGGGTAAAGGGTTGAATTGCACTCAGCACCGGCAGTGCGGGCATTAGCCTGAGTCCAAGGCATAGAAGGCACAGGCTGCTTCTTGATGTTTCTGCAGATCCTTAGGTGAGAAGGGGCACATTCTTATACAAACAGAAACTAACCATGAAGGATCCAGCCAGCGAGTGCCAACGAAGCCCTGCCCTTGGCCTTGGGGATGAGGGCACACCCAGCCTTCCTTGGAGCCCCCTCAGCTCAGCAGGACCACCCCACTTCCCCGGCACTGGCTCTCAGTGTGAGGGAAAACAGCCTCAGATTTGCCAGAGATGAAGCACAGGCACCCGTTTTGCTCTTTTGTGATGATTGGGTAGCAAAACACTGTGACGAGCAATCACCAGATGCAAGCTAAAGTGCAAACAGGAGTTTGGGGGGGGGCAGGTCACAGGGAATGATCCTTGGGTTTTCTTTTGCTAAAGGACATATGCTTTGGGCATTGGTAGCAAGGAGATGGGAGATTCCCTGTAGGAGTGCCACACTGAGCACAGAGTCCCCAACAACAACTTTAGAACCAGAAGTTCTCCATGACCTGAGCCGAAACCGAGAGTCAGGTGTCTAACTGACTGAACCGCCCAGGTGCCCTGGATAACTCTCTTTTGTCTTAGGATCATTCTTACATTGTTGACTTCCATGGTTTTTAGACTATAATTCCTCATGAGATTATAGATCTTATAGTTCCTTGTTTTTCCCATAATGCTTAGCACTAAAGGATTCACAGAATTTCTATTTTTATTTCTTCAATAAATATGTCAAAATCCAAAATTAGCACCCCTTTTAGAATTTCATTTGCCATTTACATTTGATGGCGCTGATATATTTTTGTCTCAAAATCATTTCTATCTTGACTTTTAGGTTCTTTTTAACTTTTTTTCACACTGTTGATAAGATTATTTTAACCTAAGTCTTGCTGCTGTGAGATTTTTGTGTAAATAATATATTTTATGTATCTTAAAAATATTTTTATGGCATAAATATTGGTTCATTTCTATGAATTTATCTGTATAATCATTCTGGGAAATAGGGAACATTAAATACAACCTTTTACTCATTAAAAAAAAAAAAAGAAGGAAAGAAAAGAAAAGAACCTGAGGCTCTTGCTGACCGAGTGTGGGTCTGGTCACAGACATCGTCTCCGTATTGTACCACGAGGACAAGACACATGTCCTGAGTCTGTGCAGTTCAGTGAGTATGTTCGCATGCCTTTGAATCATGCATGTGCAAATCAAGGGGCGTTGTCCTCTTTCATATCTACCCCTGCCCCCTCCATGGGCTGTCTTGCAAATGCAAACATGACAGAGACAACTTGCTTACAAGGAAGACTGTTTAGGGCAGCACGCCCCCCCCCCCCGCCCCCAAATCCACCCACTCAGCTTCTCCCTCTGCAGCTGAAAATCTTAAACCTTAAAGTGGAGACTTTATAGGGACTGAGTCTTCGGTCTCGAGATGGAAATGATTTTATTTTGTGTCTTTCCTAACCACCGAGCTTCTAAACCCAGAAGGGCGTTTGCGCTATAGCACTTCATGGGGACTGAGGCCGAGTGAGTAAGCCCAAAGCAAGGACCCGGCCCAGAAGCTTACCTTTATCTAGACTGTGGGAACGAATTGCAGGGAGTATTCACTCAAAGCCAGGCATTTCTTTTTAATTAAAAAATTCAGCTTGAAGCAACACACAGGATTGTTTGATGTGCTGCGGGCACATTCACACGTTTTGTGATTTTATCTTTTGTGGCAAAATCACCATATGGCCAATTACTTCTGCGGCAAGGACTTGAGGCCAACGTGGGTGTGGCAACGCAGCCCACAACAGGGGCCGTCAGTGATGATGATGATGATTAGTGTTCTGATGCCAACTCAGACTCTCGACACTTGACCGTGTGCTTTCAACTTTTCCAGTAACAGCCCGGAAAGATGCAAGTCCCAGGTTTTCTAGAAACATGGTGACTTTTCACTGCCGTAAACTATGGAGCCATAGTCCCACCAAGAAGTCCAGATTTCCTTCCGGGAGGAGAGGATTAGAGATGGAAACCCGGGCTCATGAGGGTGGGGGGTTAGGGCAAGACCTCTGGTCACTGCAGCCCTTCTGTCTGGGCTCCTTTTTTGGTCACTGAGTTGGAAAGAGTGCACATCGGTTTTCTCATTTTACATAATACAGCCTGTTTATGTGAGAGAATAAATGTTTTCGTCTGTGACTAAGACGATCCTGACCCATGGGGCGCTCTCTCTCCTCTCTTCCTCTCTGTTTTAGTAAAGAGGGAAAAGAGAGAGACGCCCCCCCCCATGCAGGTACACTCCTCCTCCATTTACTCATTTGAGAAAGTTCTTCTCATCCCTGCTGTGGCCCGGGCCCTGCTTTAGGGGTGATGGATACAGCAGTTCCTAAAGGAGCCATGAGGTCATCAATGATAAAGAGATGATGGGGCTCCTGGGGGGCTCAGTTGGTTAAGCGACTGCCTTCGGCTCAGGTCATGATCCCGGGGTCCCAGGATCAAGTCCCACATCGGGTTCCCTGCTCAGCGGGGAGTCTGCTTCTCCCTCTGACCCTCTTCCCTCTCGTGCTCTCTATCTCTCAAATAAATAAATAAAATCTTTTAAAAAATGATAATGAGATGAAGCATCATAAGATTTCATACTTACTTTGGGTGAGGTGGGAAGATGCTGGAGGGGGGCTGGTTTTCGACGGAGAAATGACTCGTGGAGTCAGAGGGCAAACAGTCTGAGCTTTACTGTCCTGGAAAGTTAGCCAGTTATCCCGACACGGTGTAATCTGCATATGCTCACGGAGGCTCAGAGGGCGATTGCTCACAGCAAAGCCAGCAGCGGCAGAAGCTCCGTGTGCTGGTCCCCAGGAGCCACACGCACGGGCAGTGGGGTGCGCCACGAGAGCAGGCCACGTGCTACGTATGCTATTTCACATTTCCTCCCCTCCCACAAGAGGTAAGCAGATACCTTGGGGGAAGCGAAGGAGACGTGGTGGGTTTCTAAACCTATCTGGAGGGATACGCTATGTTTAGGGTCAAAGGCTGTTTGCCATTCAAACCTTTTCTGAAGGCCTACACTTTGCAGAAACACAGGGAAATCAAGGAGAACTGTTTCCAGCAGGGATGTGACAGGACTTATGATTTTGCCTTCTGACTGTTTGGGTTTTGTTCTCAGCTTTATGGAGCTATGATTGACAGATAAAAATTGCACGTAGTTAAGGAGTAAGTACAACGCGTTGTTCGGATATACACATACATTGTGAAATGATCACTACCATCAAACTAATTAACACATCCATCATCCCTCATAGTTGCCTTTTTGTTGTTGTCGTTAGTGGTGAGAACACTTAAGATTTGCTGTATTAGCAAGCTTCAATAAACAGTACATTCTTGTGCCACGCTGTACGTTAGATCCCCAGAACTTACTCACCTTATCACTGAATTTTGTTCCCTCTGACTCACATCTGTCCATTTTCCGCAGCCTTCAGCCCCCCGTGAATATTCTCTTTTCTAGGAGTTTGACTTTTTTAGATTCCGCATAGAAGTGAGATCAAATGCAGTGTTTGTCTTTTTCCACCTGGCTTATTTCGCTCAGCAGAATGTTCTCCAGCTTCAAGCATGCTGTCACAAGGCAGGGAGTCCTTCTTTTTTAAGGCTGACTAATATTCCTCACATTTTCTCACGTATTCAATATATATCTCACATAGTCAATAAACATGGGGGTGCAGACTTCTCCTTAGACAGTGACTTTATTTCCTTTGGATAAAGACCCAGAAGTGGGATTGCTGGATCACATGGTCGTTCTAGTTTTAATTTTTTGAGGAGACCCCAGTTTCTCCACATCCCTCCCAGCCCTTGCTATCTTGACTTTTTGATACCAGCCATTAGAACAGGTGCAAGGTGACCCTTTACTGCAGTTTTGATTTGTTTTAACAGCAACCTCGCTGCTAGGTTGAGATTAGCCCAGTAGGGAGTGGGGAAACCTGTTGGGACATCATTATGATATCCCAGAGCAGGGATGATGGCTTCTTCCAGCTTTTCTAGTATTTCTGTGAAATTGGCCATGTGACTTAAGATCTTTGGGCCTCCGTGCCCTTCTCTGTAGGTATGAGTAACTACATCCTAGGGCTGCTGTATGTAAAACATAAAGTAAAGAATTTGAAGTGACTCTCACTTGGTAATCTTGCATCTAATACTATGGCTATTCTTATTCACTTACAGTGATCACTAGTACAACTGACGTTTCCTTTTTGAAAACAATCCACATAGAAAATACTTGAGTTGAAAGTTAATAATTATCCTTGTAACTTGAGCATTGAATCAAACAAACAGTACTAGATCTACACATAATTACCTGATAAATCTTAACCACAATTATGATACTCAAACCATTGAAATTCTTAAAACTTTATAAAGAATAATTTAAACATTTTTTTGCAAAAATAATTTTATTTGCATCTTTCTTTACCTGATTAATGTTAGAGAAAGATGAATAAAAATGATAAACTCATCAAAAACATTTCTTTTGTATTTTTATGATTTAAAATACATGAGATTTTACAGGTTTATTTAAAATAGTGGAGTGGAGATGACTCATCCATCCTACATTGGGAAAGCAACAAATCAGAACCAAAGAGCATAACAACAGGGGAAAATTACACATTTGAGAAAGTTTCAGTTGTGCAAGGTAAACAAGTTCTAGAGATCTGCTGTCTGATACAATATGGTGCTTATCGTTAACAGAGCCATTCTGTATACTGAAAAGTTTGTTAAGAGAGCAGATTTCAAGTTAAATGTTCTCACCCCCCAAAATAGAAAAAGAAATAAAAAGCAGGGGCCCTCCTGGTGGGGGTGGACGGCACTAGAGGGGCATAAGGGAACCTTCTGGACGGACATAAATTTCTGAACGTGGATGGGGATTTGGGTTATATAGGCGTATGCATTTGTTGAACCATGAAATGGTCTCCTTAAGATTTGTGACTTTTATTCTATGTAATTTTACCACAAAAAACAAAGCAGACAACAAATAGTACAAAAGTATTTAGGGGTGAAGGGGAGTGATATCTGCAACTTATTTTAGAACACATCAAAAAATGTGGTGTACAGATAGCTGGGCAGACGGAAGGGTGGACGAACAGGTACTGTCGAAAGCAAGTCTAGTAAATGCATACGCCCTTTGAGAGACAGTTATCAGCCTAGTATACTGAGCACGGGATCCATGGCCATAAAACCGTATAAAATAAGACCCCAAACCCAATGTGATGTGAGTCTGAACAGAAGTCTCAAATGGCTGAGTGGAGACAACTCAGGAATATTTCACTAGGAAGTAGTAAAAATGGTGCTTCCAGCAGCAGGAGAGACCCAGCCTGTGTGGGCAAGGTCTCAGAGGTCCCTGATGCCTCCCCGGCACCTTGCCCGGGGAGCTGCGGTCCCCCTGGTGCAGTGGGGGCTGGGACAAACACGGGCCTAGTTCGGCGATGGCTCCCCCTGTTACCTTCCGCCGTCCTGACCTGTCTGTGACCCCGTGCGGTAAGGGGCTGTCGAGGCCTTACAAGACCACATTCGTTTCCTGTTCAAGTTTCCTGAGCTCACGGCGTCTGATAACAGCGCCGTCATGCTCCGTATCACCCGCAAGCAGCTGGGGTCATTGTGTGTTTTCATAAACAATTAAACAGTCTTGGGATGCCTGGGTGGCTCAGTCAGTTAAGCGTCTGCCTTCAGCTCAGGTCACGGTCCCGGGGTCCTGGGATCGAGCCCCGCATCGGGCTCCCTGCTCGGCGGGGAGTCTGCTTCTCCCTCTCCCACTCCCCCTGCTTGTGTTCCCTCTCTCGCTGTGTCTCTCTCTGTCAAATAAATAAATTAAAAAAAAAAAAATCTTTAAAAAAACAATGACACGGTCTTTAGTGGGTGATTAAGGAAAAAAAGACAAAATAACCCCAACCCAGACTGTACATCTCCGGTGACCAGACTGGGGACTCAGCATGACAGTTGCCCCAAAAGGGACTTCCTGTTTGTGCCATGTGCTTGTTCAGACTGCCCCTCCTCCTGTTGCATGCCCTTCATTCACCGTTACGGACACCTTAGTCTCCGTTGGGGGGTGGGGGGGTGGAAGGGGCTGCAATGGCCTTCCAGCCCCTTCCAGGCCTTTCTAAGGACTCCAATAGATAGGAGATCCAATGGCCATGAAACAAGAAAATCTGACTGTTTGAAGAAACCCATTTTTTTAAAAGATTTTATTTACTTATTCATAAAAGACAGAGAGAGAGAGAGAGAGAGAGAGAGGCAGAGGGAGAAGCAGGCTCCCCACTGAGCAGGGAGCCCCATGCGAGACTCAATTCCAGGACCCTGGGATCATGACCGGAGCCGAAGGTGGATGCTTAACCGTCTGAGCCACCCAGGCGCCCAAGGAAACCCATTTTAAAATCTTTTTGGCATTCAAAATGTTGTGCTAAGCAATTATTAAATATTATGCTTTTTTTTCTAGTTCAGTTATATAAACGTGGTTTTCTATAAAAATACTTTTGTCCTGGGACACCCGGTTGGTTAAGCGTCTGCCTTCGGCTCAGGTCACGATCTCAGGGCCCTGGGTTCAAGCCCCGCATCGGGCTCCCTGCTCAGCGGGAAGCCCGCTTCTCCCTCTGCCTGATGCTCCCCCTGCTTGTGAGCTGTGAGCTCTCTCTCTCTCTTATAAATAAAATCTTTAAAGAAATACTTTTGTCCTTCTTACCTACAACGCTTCCAGATAAGAAACCTAAATAAAAATTAAAAAAAAAAAACAGATTTGGAAACTTATTAAAGTTTTGGTTGCTAAATAAGACACAGTGATAACGAGGATGTCCCAAACAGACCCGACACCCGGGAAGGCGTGGAGGACAGCTCTCCCTGCTGCAGGCTCGGGGCACAACAAGGGCCCCGTGACCGCTGAAGGGACCTCCAGTGGAGGACTCAGGACCCCCTCCCATCAGACATGCTCTTTGACATGTCTACACCCCAGCCCAAATGGCTTCATGTGGAGGCCTTCCAGGGTGCTTTCTCGGGGGTGCCGGTGAAGACCTCCTTGTGGAGCCACAGGGGAGACGGGAGGACACCTCTCTCCACTCTGACTCTTGCTCGCCTGCTACTTCCCTCTCTCTCTGGCCCTGTCCCGGGGTCCGTCATGCTGCAGGAGCCTTTTGTGGGCAGGGAGACGGTCTCCCCCTGTGCTAAACCTCTTGACCCAGACAGTGGTCCATTCCATGGGAAGAAATCGAGTAGGGTGAGAACTGAGGCCTCCTCCAGGTTAGCCCCCGGCTTATACTCTTACACTAAGGAAGTAAGGACTGGATTGCGACTTTCACTTTTGGCTTATTGGTTTCATCGGCTCCTCCAACACCCAGCAGCTTAGCTTCCGCTGAGCTGCTAAGACTGCTCTCACCACTACTATTCAACATGGTTCTGGAAGTCTTGGCCGGGGCAGAAGACAAGGAAAAGGAAATGAAAGGTTCGCTGAGTGGAAAGGCAGAAATGAAACCATCTCTACTTACAGATGAGATGGCTGTCCACATAGACAACTCCAAGGATTCCACAAAAAAAATCTTGAGGTGCAAGCTACAAAGTCAACACACAAATATCAATCATCTCTTTGTAGACGAGAGATGGAAAGTTGGAGACAAAAATTAAAAACACTATGCCATTCACAATTACTAAAGAATAAAACAGAAAATAACTCAAGTCTAGATCTAACGAAACTGGTGCAGATTCTGTGGACTGAACACTCATGAAATGTCGATTGGGTAAATCAAGGAAGACCTATGTCAGAGGACATCGTGTTCAGCTTAAATGTGTCCATTCACATTTAATTAACTCAACTTAATCCAGGTTGTAACAAGGCCTAGAACTTCGTTCCTTTTCAATGCTGAGTCACATGCCATTGTATAGACAGATCATATGTTGGCTCTCCACGCCTCTACTGATGGGCACTTCGGGGGTGTCCACCTTTTGGCCTTTGTGAATATGCTGCTAGGAACATTCATATATAAGAATCTGTCTGATAGCAGTTTTCAGATCTTTTGAGTATACACCTAGCCGTGGGATTGCTGGGTCATATGGTAATTCTTCGTTTAACTTTTTGAGGAAATTGCAAAGCTTTTCTGCAGTGGTTGCACCATTTTACATTCCAACTAGCAATGAGGAGGGTTCTAATTTCTTCCAAACCATGCCAACACTTGTTATTTTGTTTTATTTATTTTAATTTAATTTAATTATTTTATTTTATTTTTACTTTACTTTATTTGAATTATAGCCATCCTAGTAGGTGTGAAGTGGTATCTCATTGTGGTTTTGATTTGCAATTCCCTGATGACTATTCTTTTTGTGCTTGTTGGCTGTTTGTATACCTTCTTTGGGGAAATGTCTGTTCGAGTTCTTTGTGCAGCTTTTAGCTGAATTGTTTGCCTCTTTGTTGTTGAGTTGTACGTGATTTTGTGCAGTCAGGTTATTAAATCTTTATCAGACATGTGATTTGCAAATATCTTCCCCTATCCAGTGGTATGTCTTTTCACTCTCTTAATAGCACTCTTTGAGGTAGACAAGTTTTTAATTTTAATGAAATGCAACTTATCTAATTTTTCCTTTATTGCCTCTGATTTTAGTGTCGTCTTTCAGAAACTATTGTCCAACCCCAGGACATAAAGGTTTGCCTGTCTGTTTTCTTCTAAGACTTTCATAGTTTGAGCCCTTAGATTTAAATCTTTCTTTTTCTTCCGTTTTGAGCTAATTTTTATACATGGTGTAAGGTAAGGGATCTGCAGCACCATTTCTTGAAAAAAAATTTTCTTTTTCCTATTGAATTATCTTAAAGATCTGTTAAAGTCTTTTTCTGTGGTCAATATATGTATGCTTTTGTTAATTTTGCTGATATTTTTCAAAGAACCACATTCTGGGGTGGTGATTTTCTGTATTTTTTTTTTTATCCACGTCATTTATTTCTACTCTAATCTTTATTTTCTCCCTTCTTCTGTTCCCTTTGAGTTTAGTTTGCTCTCACTTATTTTTTCTTCTCTTAAAATGGAGGGATAGGTTACCAATTTGAGATTTTCCTAATTTTTTAAGTATATCTATTTACAGTTATAAATTTCCATCTAAGCCCTGCTTTAGCTGCATTTCAAATTGTGGCATGCTGTGTTTCATTTTTGATTCATATCAAAGTATTGTTTACCTTCTGTTTTTGTTTCATCACGACTCATGGGTTATTCAGGAGCGAGTGGTTAATGTCCACACCTTTGGGAATCTTTCATGTGTTCTTCTATCATTTGTTTCTAGCTTTATTCCATTGTGACCAGAGAAGATGCTTTGTATTCCTTTAATCTTTTATGATTTATTGAGACTTATTTTGTGGCCTAATATATGGCCAATACTAGAGAACATTCCAAGTACATTTGAAGAAAATGTCTATTTTCCCGTGGTTAGGTGGAGAATTCCAAAAATGTCTGCAAAGTCTGGTTGGTACCTAGTGGTGTTCAAGTCTGCTCTTTCCTTGCTCTTCCAGCCAATCATTCCATCCATTATTAATAATGTAGCACTGAATTCTCCAAATATTGTGAAATTGTCTATTTTTCCCTTTAATTCTATCAATTTTGGCTTCATATATTTGGGGGGGGCTCCGTTTTCAGATTCATATATGTTTGTAATTGATACATCTTTCCAATTAACTTTTACTTTTATCATTATGAAATATCTTTCTTTATCTCAAGTAATGCTTTTTGTTTTAGTCTATTTTGTCTGATACGCGTAGCCACTCTGGCTTTCTTATGATTAATATTTGCCTGGTTTTTCCCTCCACTCCATTTTTTTTTTTTTTTTACTTTCAACATATATGTATCTTTGAATCTATTCTATATCTCTTGTATACCAAATATATTCGGATCATGTGTTTTTTAATCCAATCTATTTAGATGTAATGTCATTAGTTTTAAAACATGTTTTGCATCTGCCATTTTGGAATTTGTTGTCTACATGTTTTATATCTATTATTTTCCTTTGTAGTATGCTGCTATTTTGTTTCTTGTTAAATAAGTATTTTCTAGTGTACCATTTAATTCTATTGGTAGTTATTTTTTTTTGCCCCATATATACTGTTCTATTCCCTCTCTTTGTGCTATTATAATTACACAAATTAGCTCTTTATACAGTGTAAGTTTATCAACACAGGTTTATAATACTACCATTCAATTGTCTTTTAGATCACGTAAAAGAAAAAAGTTGCAAACAAAATATGCTGTACTATACTGGCTTTTGTATTTACTTACATAGTTATCTTTACCAGTGTTATTTCTTTACGTGGATTTGAGTTACTGGCTAGTGCCCTTTCATTTGAGCACGAAGGATTTTCTTTACTATTTTTTTGTACAGCAGATTGTCTGTAATGAATTTCCTCAGTATTTGTTTATCTGAGAATGTCTTAAATTCTCATTCTAAGATAGCTTTGGTGAATATAGAATTCACGGTTGACTTGTCCTTTCAGCACTTTGTGTATGTCATCCATTGCTTCCCACCTTCCATAGTTTCCAATGAGTAATCACCGATTGGCCTTATCAAGGCGCCTTCTGTGTGGTGGGTCACTTCTCTCTTGCTGCTTTCAAGAGACCCCTGTCCTCAACCTCAGTCCCTTTTCTACTGACAAGAGTCACCATGAGTATACAATTGGTCAATCAATTTTGTCCAGAGTCTATAGACATAACCATAATTTATCCTATATTCATCTTAAAGAGAATGCTTCTATCAACTAGTACTTGAGGACATAGAACAGATGTTTGTGTATATTCTTATTTAACAGTTGAGTGGTTTAGATGGCATTTTAGAAGCTCACCTCTAGTACAAGTAGGATTAATAAATTTGGATTAAAGACTGATAGTTTTATAATTGTATCTAAGAGTTTGAGGGTCAGACTCTGGACTGATCTATGTTAAGGCAGATGATGGTATCTTTAGATTCTACATAATAAATGCACTCTTCTGTGGTTGCAAAATACTAAATTCTGGAATCATCTACTGCCATGCACTAAGGTTTTTCAGGGCCCTTTTGGCTATGTGAAATATTTCTCCTCTCAGGCTGAATTTACAAAGCTTGTGCAGATTTTTTTTTAACTTAAGATTGGGTTCATTCTAAGTATGAATAAGACCTGGAAATTATAACATAGAAGAAAATAAATTTGACTACACCATATTCAAAAATTTCTCCATAGCAAAATCCGTCATCTGTAAAGATGTGAAGCCAAAGATGTAAATAAACTGGAAAAGAATATTTATGACTTACGGACCCAAGTGAGAGCATAGTATGCTTCCTATGGTCCCCGGCCTAATATTTTCTCTCTCCAACTTCACACGGTTAGATTGTTTTTGTTTGTCTTCCTGTGCTCTTGCTCTATGAGTCCTGTCTCAGCTACGTGAGGTGCACGTCCCTCTGGATGTAACCTCCCAGGCCCCAGCGGCCAGCGGCCTCCCACCCATGATCTGTGTATGTTCGTGGAGCGTCGCCAGTTGTTCTCAGAAGGAGTGTTTGTTGATCAACTGTAAGCGACACTATGATTGCCCTATTTGGGTTTTACAAGACTGTTAAAATAGAGAACTTTTAAAATGACACAGTTTCGATGAAAATCAATGTTTGGTAAAATGGGTAATTGTCGAAGAAGTTACCCGATTTCTTTATCCTCATTCCCTCCTAAATCGTGAGGTTCTATAACACAGATACAAGTAAGGCATAGTGATTATAAACATGATTTTGTCTTTGCCTAATTCCGTTCAAACTCTTAGCATATCTGGAGCATCCTAGACTCCTTAGATGAGGTAATTTCCCAAAGCGTCTTGGGTTCTGGTTCCAATTTTCAATGAGATAAGATCAAACTGGCATTCAGGTGATTGATTTTAACCTTCCAAGAAAGAAATAATATATCCAAGGTAATTACTTTTTTTTTCAAGTTAATCACTCTTTTAAACACACACACACACACACACACACAAATGTACCCACTGGCAAATACTTCCTATGTGAGAAGCTTATGACTATAGGCTTTAGTTTTTTTCAAATGACACATTCAGTAGTCATATTTCAGCCAATACTAAAGAGTGCATTTGACTGAACCACCTGTCCGTACAGCCTTCAATAAAATCCTTTTGCTTGAATTATCTTTGATTATTGTAAACATAGATTATTCATCGGGGCTCACTTATTCCCCTGGTGTCCCACTGATAGGAATGAGGAATTGTGGCATATTCTCCTGTAATACTTTTGAGAACAGGAAAGTATAATTTTCCCTCTGTTACTTTACATATTCCTCCAGATGCTGCATAGATGGAGGCAGCGCGTTTTATTTGCAGTTCAGGGAAAGCTCTGTGGCAAACGCCTGCATGGCATTGTCCAGCAGGGGCAGACAGATGACAAGTCTGATGGACAAGGTGCGCCAAGAACGGCAGTGAGGAAGCTTCAGTCACACCCCTGGGAAAATGCTCCAACGGGATTTCTTCCCTCGTGTACCAGAGAGAGTCTAGAAGCAGAATTAATCGTTTCCTTCCCTGCAGCGTCGAGATGGGTGTTGGAGGAAACAGTGGGAGGGATTTCCAGATCTATCCTATTGCAGTTAATTGTATGATACTGGGCCAAGTATTCCGTCTTGCTTTCAAAGATAAAAAGGGAAAACTTCCAGCTACGTAACAGTTTACAAAGAACCGTACTCTCGTCCAAATGAGGACGAGTTGAAACAGGCCCAAGGAACCAGATAACCACAGCAGCAACAATAAAAAGTGAATGAATGGGCTATACGTGGATCAGGACCACGTGCCATTTGGGGAAATAAATAAAGCGTGTTCGGAGACCACGTGCGTTCCAGAACAAGGGGGTGCGCTTTGGGGAAACACAGCGGTGGATCCAGGGGTCCCACGGGATCCGTTTAACTTAGGGCTGACAAAAGCCGCTGTTTGGGGGGTGCACAATAGTGTGTCAGCATGGTGGGAATGACAGAAACACACTGATATAAGGGCTTTGAGGTTCCTGGTGGGATGTGCGAGCGGCTGTCACTCACTGACCCTGACCCGCCTCCCTGGGAAAGGGCTGCTTCTCTGTGTGTCTTTATTCTGCTGTTCCTCTTTAGTCGTGAATTCTGTTCCCTTCATCTGTCTGGAGGCTCTTGTACTAGTACACCAGCCTCATCTCACAATTTATTCACTGGTAAGGAAACTCTCTTCGTTTGCAAGATTTTTCTATTTCTTCTCTGCTCCATCCTGCCTCCACTCCAGGCTTGTTTATTTGGGCAAACTTCACCATCAAGCTTCTCCGAGGGGCAGCTAAATCCCTGTGGGACTTTGATTGGAATGATACTGGAGTTTTAGACTAATTTAGGGAGCAATAATGTCATTGGGATAATAAATCCTCCCATTAGAAGGGAACGAACGGTTATTCATTTTTCATATATTTTACATATCTTCCTTCACCTGAGTATTCACAGTGCTAATCGTTTCTGAGCAGAGTTGAATTTCTTTCTACATTCTTTCTTAAGTTCTGTAGTTACCTTAACTGAAGCTTGTTTTCTTTTCTAACTTGGTTGGTGATATATAAGAAACTTTGCGTTTTCTATGTAAATGTTGTCATGTTATAAAGTAACGTCTGGTTACTATAACGTACAGAAATCCGTCTTGGATTGTCTCCCCAGGCATCCCTTCCCGTCATTGGCAAATAAGGGCCACCCTATTACCTTCTTTCTAATATTATTCCATCTTATTTTATTCTCACTGGATTCCACTGATAGGCCGCGTGGTTACCGTTGTCGGGGGGCGGGGAGCATCTAAATGCAGCATCATTAATCAAGCACAGTGCTGCTTGTCGGTTTGTTCCGATAGCCTTTAAAAATCATGTTACAAGTGCGGTGGGGGACAGAACTTTAGATCACAGACTCACAACATTCAATCAAGTCCACGCTCTGTTCCTTCAACTCTGTGGCATCACAGAAATTACCTGAACTCTGTGCTTCAGGTCCTCATCTGCAAAATGGGGGCAATGACACTTATCTGCGAGGGTTCTCATAAATCAGGATTTGTAAAACCCATGAACAGTCCCTGATATATAACAGGTATGGGATAACCTGAATAGCAAACAGGTGTTTGTTATTATTCTAACTTTCTAGCTTTATACTTGTAATCTGTATTTTATTCTGATTAGTGTTGCTCTTTGTTTAATTGTATTATGAAGTTTTCAGGAAAAGAAGGTCTGATGTGCATTTGTCAAACTTCTTTTTTGTACTGCTTAACTTCTCAGTTTGTTCTTATTCTTTATGATATGCTGCACGTAATGTGTGTGTGTGTGTGTATATACATATATATATATATGCATTCAAATTTTATAGAACAAGATAACAAACAAAACCCAGAAGAAAGAAACTGAAAAGTGGAAACTCCCCCTTCTGCTCCCACTCTTGCTGGCTGGGGATTCTCATGGCCCTGGATTTGGTTGGCATGCCTCACCTCCCCGTTGATACCCGTGCACACATGGGATGTGTTTATACAGGAAGAGATGCCTGAGCTTGCATCCTACAAATTCTGTTCTGCAGTGCGTCTTAGCAAGATATTCAGTCCAATCCGAGTCGATCTACTCTTCTCCAGCCCCCTCGGACCACACTCGGCAGACGGGGTGCAATGCCTGCTCTGTGAGCACCTCCTCGTTGACAAATGTGGGCAAGACCCCCGTGGACGCTTCCTTGACTCCCGTGAACTACTGGGAAGGAAAACTCCGGAAGTGGAATGGCTCTCTCAAAAGGCAAAGCCTGTTCTTAAATTTGATGCACGGAATAAGGCTGTTTTCTGACAAGGCGTCTGCCGTTCACAGGACCGCTGACACTCTCTGAGGAGGGGGCCAGTGTCCCGCCCTTGCTGTTGTCACAACGCATTACTGATGCTGGTTTTTGCCAAGAGGATGGCGGGGGCATGTTTTCTTCTTCGTTCGTTTGCATTTCCTCTAAACACCGGTGGGTCTGAGCATCTTTTTATAGACTCATTTACATTTGGATGTGGGTTGTCTTTTGTCCCCCATTTCCAGTTGAGCTGGTTGGGTTGGTAAAATGTGGTTCTGAGCAAGTGTGGACAGTTCACAGGAGTTCTACTCCCTGGGTCCCTGAGTGCTGGCTTCCCTGAGGCTGCCTCTGGTCAGCAGCTGGCTTGTTGGCTTGGCTCCAACCTCTGTCTCTCTCCTTTTTTAAATTTCGGGACACAGAGCAGACTGGCAGTAGCTCCTTGCCTGGCCTCTCCCCCTGAGCCCCTCCTTGGTGGTTGGAACGAAGGGGGATCCCTTAGGTGGTGCCTGCTCTCTGTTCACACAAGGCATCTGTGCGCCCATGGCCGGGGTGGTGGATGAGCCTTCCAAGATTCCCCAGGCTTACCCCTGCCATGCCAAATCATGCTTGGCATCATAAGGATTTAATCAGCTCTGAGCGGTTTCTTCCAATTTGTTCCAGAATGTTACTGCAGCAGGTGCAGTGTGCTCTGAAGTTGTCAGTATGAGGTTAGAGTCATTTCCTGGTTAAAATAGAGTAAGTTGTCTTCTCCAAAATTCTTCTAAGGAAATTTGTAAATGGATACTGGTGCTCATATCCTTCCTGGAAGTCCGAAGTCAATTCTTTATCACTGGCCATCATGACTGGTTTTATCGTAGCCTGCTCTAGGTGAATGGATTTTCCAGTAGTGTTACCGTGTATCATTTCTGGGATTGTTGGTTACCGTCCGTCAAAACCAGGCCTAAAATGGGGACAGATTATCTATTATCCTCTGGTTAGTGGAGGAATCTGTAAATTTGCAAGTTTCTGCATTAGCGAGAGATTCTGTGAATCTCCCGAGAGACTTAGGCAATCGGATGTCTGAGTGCATCCGGTCTGGGCCAGAGATGCAAGAGAATGTGTGCCTGCCAGAAAGCTAGGGAAAGCCTCAGAAGGTGGGGGAGGCCGTGGGGCACTGGGGAGGGGGGCAGGGCGGGCAGCAGCCGGAAGGAGAGGCAAACTCCACCAGGAAGGAGAATCGCAGACAGGACGTGGGGGGCCAGAGGGGTGAAGAAGAGGGGAGGCATCTACAGCAATGGGGGGCTGTGTGAGACCAAAGCAGTGAGGCGAAGAAGGACAGGGAGACATAGGACAAGACCAAGGGATTTAGTGAGGGAGAGGGTGCTAGGGCAGGGCAAGGGGTGGGGGCACAGGGAGTTTGGGCTGCTGCTGGAATATTCCCTTCAAGCACACCTCGCTCTAAGAGGAACCTTGTCACCTTTTCAGGGTATACAGAGCCCCCATTATAACTTCATGTCCATACTGGGGCAGTGAATAATCTGACCCTGAAAGCGTCTTAAACCACACGAAGAGTTAGTAATGAGTGGGTTGGATGAAGCAAAAAAAAAAAAAAAAAAAGAAACCCACAAAAACAAAAACCCCAAAACCAAATCTACTGTGGTCTTACATTTTTTAAAATAATTCATCTTTAATTCATAAGGAATATATAAGTATAACCTACATAATTAATAAAGTAGTATTTCAGTCAGTTTTTCTAAAATGTTACTAAGAAACATAAGTGCCTGGGCCGCTCAGCTGCCCGTCGAGTAGGCCTAGTCCCAGCGCGAGACAGGATCAGCGGGGGTGCAGGGGCGGGTGGAAGATTCTGGAACCGGTCCTCTTGGGCACTTGCACAATCCCTCTCCCTTCTGCACCCTCTGAGCCACGGGATCCAGGAGGCAGCTCCTGGAGGAGGGGAGAGAAGCCCTGAGTCAGCCGCCCTGAGCTCAGTTCCATGCAGAGGCAGGCTTTCCCAAACTCAGTGGGCAGCGGGCAGACAGAGGAGCGGGGCGGCTCACTCCACGAAGGCCAGAGCGCTGACCACTGGGTCTTAAGCAGTCAGGACTCTGTGGTGGAGGCTGGCTCACCTTACCAAGTCGGACTGAGGGCGGGCAGTAGCTGCCTTGGTCTCGGCTGAGGAGAGGTCGAGGGCCAAGTCAGGGCCCAAAGAGTGTGGCCATCTGTCTGTGACCTTGTGTCACGGGCTTTAGGCGACTCCTGTCAAGACACCTGCATCTTTGTCTTAACTTTGTGCAGTGCTTCCGATGACAATCAAATTACACTGAGGTGCATAGATACAGTGGGTATAAGAAAAACGATTTAAAACTTGAACATGAGATTAAAAACACGAGGGGTTGGTCTCTCCATCCCACTCGGACGCAGTTTTAACTGGCTGAGCCAGGGGTTACCTGGGGAGTGGGTTTGGTCACCGTTAGCTGAGGGATGGTCACAGACTTAATGAAGCCACTGTTCTGACCCTTGGAGATGCACATGGTCTGTCTGGCAGAGATCATAACCCCCAGGAATACAGTTTATTGACCAGTAGGGTGTCAGCCAGTTTTATATCTAACTCAGCATCTCAGACTAACTGCCTTTGCCAAATTGCCTATGAAATTATGAAAGAGGCAGCTAGGTCTTTGAACCAGCTTTTCAATCTTATCAGCTCCCTAATTAGCAGATGGAATGAAGTCTTTGATATGCATTCATTTTATATGTGCGTGATGGTCAGTTCTGTTTTAACTTTTGAAGTTTTGTCTTTAACGTAAATGAGGTATCTAATTGCTCCCGGATATTTGTGATCCTCTGAATCTCCTTTAAAAACTTCACTTAAGCTCTTGCAAATGCTCGGATAATTGTCAATTATTTTAGTAATTTAATCTTTCGGCTGAAGCATAAGAATTGACTTCGGAAAAAAAAAAAGTCTCCTTTATTCGATAGCTCCTAGGAGAAGCCTGGTTGTTGACAGTGCGGTTATAAGGACACATCTAAGAGAAAATAAGTGGTAGTTTTTAATAGATGGCCTTATAAATTCACAAGAAACGGCAAAACACCCGTTGGTGGGAATACTGGTAGATAAACTAAAAAGTGAAAGGCATATGTTTTTTTTTAAAGAAAATTTAAATATTTTAGTTGCAGAAATTCGTCGTGCTTCTGGAGGTGGATGAGCTATCTTCTTGTTGCGCCTCAGATGACAGTGAATGTTCAAAGTGTCCTTGAACCCAGAGCTTTACTCTGCACGGTGGGTCTCAGCCTCTGGGAGACGCTGGAATTGCTGGGAGGACTTTGGAAATGCTGATTCCTGGGTCCCCCTTCCTGAAATTCTAGTTTAACTGGTTTGGTGTGTGGTCTGACCATTGGTCTTTCTAAATGCTAGCCAGTAAACAGCAAGGCTGAGGACCGCTGCCTGACCTTGACGATCATCGACCATCTGGACCTCGTTCACAATAAAACTTCCTGGTTCCTGCCACTCAAAGATTCTGATGCAGACGGTTTGAAGTGGGGACAGAGCCCTGAGTGAACTGACCTCGACCTGGCTAAAAGCATTTATTTTAGTAATAACTGATAATATAACCGCATTGATCAGAAACTCTGACAATTGTCCTGAGCTGGCTTTACTCCTTCACATGTTTGGGATTTAGGTTCTTTTTTTAAGATTTATTTATTTATTTGAGAGAAAGAGAGCGAGCGAGAGAGAGCACAAGCGGGGGGAGGTGCAGGGGGAGAGGGAGAAGCAGGCTCCCTGCTGAGCAGGGAGCCCCATGCAGGGCTCGATCCCAGGACCCTGAGATCACAATCTGAGCTGAAGGCAGACGCTTCACCAACCGAGCCACCCAGGTGCCCCTAGTTTTTAATACGTGGCGGGGAACTCTTGTTCTGAGAAGGAACAAGGTTAAACTTGGAGGAGAACCAAGGCACTTCCATAAGGGGAAATACAAATCATTCTGTGACTCGAGTGTGAAAGCCATATCTTACTAAACTTCTGTGATAGTCACTGACAAATATTTGTCAGTTAGGGACACACTTAATCGCCAAGTGGATAAAACTCATTTCTTGGTGTTCTACATTGAAACCTGCCCAAAATGCCGAAGCCTGAGAAAACCTGGGCCCCAGTACATTATCACGATGCTGCCCTAACTTGGGAAATTTATAAATATCTCCCTGAAATGCACATACAACTCTCAACAAAGGAACCTGCCGCCTGCTCTAAATCGGGCTGTGAGAGGAACAGTCCAGCTGGCGAGAGGTGAGCCTGGTCCGGCTCGCTCCCCGCCTGCACAACCATTGATCTGCAAGAGGGTGAACATCAGACGTTGCCTTCAGAGGCAGTAAACACTGATTGAACTTGTTCCCCTTTTTAATTTTACACTCTCGTAAGGAATTAAAAGAACCTTGTGGTTGCATATGCTAACAGAGAAGCTGGCTGGAAAATCAATATTACCGATAAAATCCAGGCGGAGGATAGAGACTTTTCAAGCTGATGGGACTTGTCTTTCATTAGTTCTGGAACTTTTTCCGATATTATTGCTTGAAATATTGTTTTTTTTTTTTTCCCGGCTGGAATGATGTTGCACCTTTCATTCTATCCCCTGAGCCTCCTGACTCTTATTGTTTATAATTTGTCTCTCTGATGAGTCCTGGGCGGTTTTTACAGGTCTATTGGTCATTCCACGAATTCTTCCTTTGGGGACATGTAAGCTGCTCTCCAGTGTATCCATTTCCTATTTAAACTTCATTATTTACATTTTTCTGCCCAGAAATGATCTCTGGACTCTGATTTTTCTCCCACTGGCCTTGTCCAGTGAGACAGGGCCATGGGGCTACAGGGAGGGGACACCTGGAGCCCCGTGGCCCTGCCGCACCAGACGAGGCCAGTGACGGAGGGCCTGCTGGGGAGGGGACACCTGGAGCCCCGTGGCCCTGCCGCACCAGACGAGGCCAGTGACGGAGGGCCTGCTGGGGAGGGGACACCTGGAGCCCCGTGGCCCTGCCGCACCAGACGAGGCCAGTGACGGAGGGCCTGCTGGGGAGGGGACACCTGGAGCCCCGTGGCCCTGCCGCACCAGACGAGGCCAGTGACGGAGGGCCTGCTGGGGAGGGGACACCTGGAGCCCCGTGGCCCTGCCGCACCAGACGAGGCCAGTGACGGAGGGCCTGCTGGGGAGGGGACACCTGGAGCCCCGTGGCCCTGCCGCACCAGACGAGGCCAGTGACGGAGGGCCTGCTGGGGAGGGGACACCTGGAGCCCCGTGGCCCTGCCGCACCAGACGAGGCCAGTGACGGAGGGCCTGCTGGGGAGGGGACACCTGGAGCCCCGTGGCCCTGCCGCACCAGACGAGGCCAGTGACGGAGGGCCTGCTGGGGAGGGGACACCTGGAGCCCCGTGGCCCTGCCGCACCAGACGAGGCCAGTGACGGAGGGCCTGCTGGGGAGGGGACACCTGGAGCCCCGTGGCCCTGCCGCACCAGACGAGGCCAGTGACAGGAAATCAGGAAAGTAAAATAAAAAGAAAAAAGAAGAATAAATACTTAATACAGATGAAGGCCAACAATAATGAAATAGTAGGGGAAATGAGGATCATTCTATTCAAAAATATAAAGTTTATTTGTTTGAAATAGTCAATTACAAAGAGGAAACCTTTGACAAGCCATTTAAAAATGAGAGGAAAAAAACTCAGAAATAATAAAGGTCACGATTTATGGTGTAGCAAAATGATAGAACAATGAAACGTTTTGATTACTGTAGGAATAAACTTGCAAATCTGTGTGAAGTTGATGTTTCCTAACAAAGCATGCTGTCCAAATTAACTCAAAGACAGAAAGGATGATATAATTTATGTTAATACAAACTGGTCAATGCAGTTAAAGTTCATGACCCAAGAAAGGGGGAAGGAAGGTTGGGGAGGGGTCCCCTGTGGAGAGAGAGGGGCCGAGGGTGGGGTTGGCTAGGTGAGGTCACCAGCAGTAATTGTATGGTCTCTAAGGGAAAGCATGAGGAGCAGCAAGACAGCTCGGGTAGGTATGGCTCTGGGAGGGCTGGGCCTACGGATGCCTGTGTCATCGCTGCTGTAAGTCCCCTCAAGCCCCCAACTCCGTGCAGAGTTCAAAAGAAGCCACACGAAGTTTCTATAAAGATGTGAAAACCATTTGGCAAAATCCATCATCCTTTTATGACAAACCCTTTATTCACTGGGCAACAGAAAGAGATCTTGTAAAGAAGCATGTAAACAGCTTTGTCTTACTAGGCAGATCATAGAAACAGTCCCAGCAAAATAAGAAACAGGATGTCTAATGTCACCATTTCAATGTTGGCTTTTACTTATTTCTCAGAAAGGCTCAAGGGCCCTGGAGGTTTGGAAGAATTCTGCTACAACTTTCCTTAAAATGATTTTACTGAAACCGGTCCAAACCTACACAGCCCAAGAGCAGTGATATTTATGCCCATCCTGAGATGCAAGACCGTGCTGTTCTCTCCACCCCCCTGCTTATTTCTTTTTTCTTGATAGTTACGGATTCCTCTGTCATACAGCCTAGTAACACAGTGAAGTTGATGGTAGAGAAAAATGGTTGCAACGAGGCTGAGTTATTAATAGTAACTGTAAATCAGGGATAAGAATATTACTCAGAACAATGAAAGCTTCCAATGGGGATAATGCTCACAGAGCTCTGCTTTGATGGATTAGTTGTCATTGTTATGACTCCAGTAATTAAGAGTTAGGGAGTAAATTTATGTTAACACACTCGTGAATGAGGAAAGTCAGTGAATATTTGGGGAGCGTGCGTCTAGAGATTTGTCAAGGATATGGCATTCTGCAAAAGGATTTCATAGCAAAAAAAAAAAAAAAGCAGCAAAAGCAGCGGGAGATTTAACCATTTATCTAATGTGTGAGGTGGGCAACGTGTGAGGTTTCTCATTCTCCCAAACAATACGTGAAAGCATTCTTTTATTATTCCCATTTTCCAGATGAAGTTGTTGAGGCACAGGGAGATTAAAGTTGGTCCGAGTTCTCACAGATATTAAGTAGAGGATCTTGGATTCAACTCCGGGGATACACTATTACTATATCTCAAGTGTCCCGAAACAGATCACTATTTCAATGAATGTGACCGTGCGGACTCAGAATGCCAGTCTGCACACAAGACATCCATCAGAATCAAGGCGCAGCCTCGCGTGGGAGAAGGGACCGTGGGGTCCGCTACAGAAGCTGAGTTCTGAGTTCACACACTCTGCCTGCATGCAGGGGGCGCTTCACAAAACCCACAGCCTGTGTGTCAGGGAGGTTTGGAAAGCAATCTGTTTGAAAGGGCATGTCTTTGGTCTACAGCCAGTGTTATTTTCTGCTTCGCCATGAACTTGACAAAGGCCGGCTCATCCTGAGTCTGACATCACAGGGAACAGAATTGTATGCACGTGAGGCGCTGCATCTGTGCGATTAGCAAGGCCACTTTGTGAATAGTTAGGGTATAAAATGGAAATGCTGGGTCTGTGATATGTTAGAATAGAAAATTGCTCTTCCTCGTTCCGGGTCCAAAAATAACTCTTCAGGTGAGAGTTGATGCTGAAGAGGAATCATACAGAATTCCACTCTGTGAAGACCAAATACCATTGCAAGCGCTTTTGAGACAATGTCTACTTGTTCTATGGCAAATGAAGATGCTTGAAAAAGTTCTAGGACATGTGTTGGGGCTCTTCACTCACTCCTCCCCCCAGATTCTGACAAGTGAACAAACGTGCAAATGTCAAGGATTAAAATATCTGCTTCACTGCTGATAAAGCTGAGCCGGAGAACTCACTTTGGGCCCAATAAAAAGAAAGAGAGAGAGATTCTGTTTTCCACCTGCATTGGACTTCCAGGGCAGAGATAGAGATCCTGCCGGGTGCGCTGGTCACACTCAGCCACAGCAACCCAAAGCCCAGCCTGGGGAGACGGGGCTGGGGAGGCCAGGGAGAGTGACCTGGTTACCTCACATCAACCCGCTCAGGAAGTGAAGATCCACAGAGGGAGTGGCAGATGCCGCTTCCCCTCTCCAGTGGGTGGGTGTGAATTCCAATTTTGTGGGAGGAAAACTTCTCCTCTAGAATATGAAACTCCAGTCCTAAAGCAAGCGGATCAGCTGGTGGGGTAAAGTGTTAGATACTGTCTCTCCACCTGCTTACCGGGTGCCCTCTTATATGCGTGGCCTCATCATGGGCGACGTGCAGAACCGAAAACACAGCCCTTCTTTGTCTCTCAGACACGGAAACGTGGGTGCCCACACACACATTTGACTCAACACTCAAAGAACAACACAATAAGCCGTCCCACAACACACCAGCTGCTCTCACAACGCGGACAGATTCCCCTGCATCTGAATAGATGAGAAGTTTATGAAGTCTAAGGAGGACGAGATCATCAATGAGCGGAGTCAAGCCAACCTTCATGGGGCAAGTGCCTCCCAGAGAAACCTGTTCTCGAAGGGCAGGCAGGGATGTAATGAGGGACAGTGGGACTGGCAGAGAGGAAGGGGCAGGAGGGGTGTGCGCACGCGTGCGTGTGTGTGTGTGTGTGTAGGGGTACTGAGTGGTCCACGCAGAGAAAGTCTGAGAAGCAGGCTGGAAGTAGGCTTTATGGAGTCTTTGTGGAAAACTGACAAGAACGGAACATTTTAAATCTACAGGTGATGCCTCGGGGAGGTCTTTCAAGCCTGCGCTTCATGAGTTGGCAGAGAGAGAGCCAACCGAGGGGTTGAGAGACATAGCCCACACGGGAGGAGACCTAAAGGCTGAATTACGGCAGAAGAACCAAGAATAGAACCCAAGGAGCGGAGGTGAGAAGTGTCACATGGGGGGCTTCTACAAGCTTCCATTCCCTTCAGGTTCGGACACAAATGGAGATGATTCACAATACAGAAAAGTGGCCAAGGGGCCTACGGGCACAGCCTCTCTGCTCCAGAGAGGACTTTGCACTGGGGCCCCCGAGTTCATGCCCATGCTCAGTGCTGCCCGTGTTGGCTGGACTTTGGTCTGCATTCTCATGACCGAACTCGTGTAGGACAAAGGAACCTAACCTGGAGGACCTCAGGGTGTTTGAGGAGTGGCCCTCAGAAAAGGCCACAGCATATCTCACACAGGAAGGGAATTCCACAGTTACGGAATAATGAAGACTTGCACTGGTGGGGAGGGGTCTCCATATCAGAGAATTCGGTGGTCAAATCTTGGCTTTGACACCTCCCAACTAGGTCACCATGAATAGACAAACACCATTTCTGTGAGTTTGGGAAATGGGGAAATAATTCTCTCACTGAGTGGTTTTGAAAAACAAATAATGTAATACCAGGTGCCGGGACTAAAAGGTCGCTCAATTATTACTCAGAAAGGATGGGTGACTCCTGACTAGCTTTTCTACAGGTTCCGTGAGTAGATGCTACTTTCCGTCTCTGGGACCTTGAGCATCTCATCCGTGAAATCCCTTCATCCCTGGGCATTTCTGTTCAGTCTAGATAATCCCACATGTACTGAATTCTCCCCAGATGTCAGGTGTAATGCCATATATTCAGCACATAGAGCAGAGAAAATACAAAGAGAGAGAGGGGGGGGATGCTAAAGAGGAGATGGGGATGACCACCTGTTCCAGATGGATGAGCAGAGTGGAGCGGCGTTCACTGGCCTCCACCACTTTCATTTCTGTACCAGGTACCCTCCAAAGATAAGCTCAGCAGTAGAAATAAAAGCAAAGAGTATTCGTAGTGAGCCCTGGGTCAGGCTCTGTTTTGGATGCTCGATGCATAGTTTTATTTAATTTTCACTGAAAGAAAGGGAAACTGATTCAGAGAGGTGAAGTGAGTTAGCCCATGTTATGTGAATAGTAAATGCTAGAACAAGGTTTTAGTTCCTGCGTTAGGAGTCCACGTCCAGAATTCTTTCCTCAGTATTAGATCATATGTAGTAGGAGGTTCCAATGAGGAAATTTCTCTAAGCAGGCCTGGAGAGCTATAATGTATCTTAGTTTTGCTTGTAATATGTGGGTTTTATGTCAATGTGGTTTTGAAATTTAAGCAGTGGGCATACTGTTCTGTGTTCTTTTATGTGATGGTAAGTCAGGTGCAGCCATAAGAGGAGACCCAGGACAGACTCAGGAAAACACAGTTGATTATACTCCCAGGGCCCAAAGACAGGAGGCAAGGCATCACAGGGCCATGGAGGAGGCACCAGCTCGGTCCGTCAGGAGGCAGTGGGGCAGGACTGAAGGGAAAGCCCAGACCATGGCTTTTTGGAGCTTCCATGGGAAATGCGAGGTGGGGCAGGGTGAACAGTTTAGGACTACCTAGTCTGAATAACCTTGGTGGGATCTAAGCCATATGGGTGTCCCTAGCGGCCTGGCACCTGGCCCTGGCATGATTAAGACAGGAGACCATTACCTCTAGGGTGCAAAGTGCTAAGTCATTCGGTGCCTCTAAGAATTGACTAGCTCAGGGTGGGGCAATCTCTCTGTAGCAAAATTTTTGTTTTGTTTTGTTTTGTTTTAAGACATCAAACATCATAATACACAAAAAATAAAAAAAATAAAAAATACACATACCCCAAAATCCACCCATTCTATGTGTTCACCTCAACTATTTTCCTCACTTTCGCTTGTACAATCAGCATCACAATCCAGTTTTAGACATGTAAATGTCTAAAATGTTCCCCACACCCATTTCAGTCCATCTCTGCTCCCACCCCCAACCCAGGTAACCACTGGTCTTCTTCCCATATCTATAAATTTGCTTTTTTATAGATATTTCATAAAAATGGGACCATAGAAATGTACACCTTTCCACTGAGGTTTGCTCAATGTCCTGTGAGTGCGGATTAATGCATTCATCAAAACTGAGAAGTGGTCAGTCATTGTGTCTTCAAATGCTATTTTATTTTATTTTGTTTTGTTTTTACCTTTTCTATCTCCCTCTAGGATTCTCAGGACACTTAAGTCGGTATAGTTGACATTCTCCTAAAGGTCATTGAGACAATGTTCATTTTTTCCAACCTCTTTTTTCTCTCTGATCTTCATGTTGAATACTTTTGACTAATCTGACTCTACTTACTCATTATTTCTTCTATCTCAGATCATCTATCCTGAGCTCCTCTAGGAAATTTTTCATTTTGGGTTATTTTACTTTTCGACTCCAGAATTTCCATTTGGTTCTTTTGAATAATTCCTTTAGCTTAATGAGATCTCTGTTTTGTTGATTCATTGCTGTTATACTTTCCTCTAATTTTGTAAAGTTGACTTCCTTTACTCTATGAATATATTTGTAATAACTCCTTTGAAATCTTTGTTTACTGGCTCCAACAGTGGGTTGTCATTCGGAGACGGGTTCTGTTGGTTGTCCACCACCACCACCACCTTGGTTAAACATCTCAATTTCTTTTCCTGTCTTGTAACTTTTTGTTGAAAAGTAGACATTTTAGATGACATCTTGTACCCGCTCTGGATTTTCTTGAAGGTCGTTTCTGATAATATTTGTTTAGTAACTTTCCCGGGTCAACATAATCTGAATCTCCTGGGAGTGTGGACAGGGAGCACATTCAAAGTTCAGGCCATTTTCAAGTCCACTAGGGTTTGACTTCCCATGAGGCCCTATGGAATCTCCCATGTACAAGTGTGTACCCCCAGGGTTAGCCAGGAGTGTGTGACTACCTTGGGTTCTCTGGTCCGAGGCATAAATATGCAGCCTGAACCAGGAATATGTGTTTCCCAATCATGAACTCAACCTCAGGCTCAGAGGGAAAGCAGTTGGCCCTCCTCCACTCATCCACCTCTGAAAGGTTATATCCACCCCAATGCCACTGCCTACAGGATCTTCCTCTCGCATGGCAGAGAAACTGAGGACTGTTATGGACAGTTCTGCCCCAGCAGAACCTCCGTGATCTGGATTTGAGAGATCAGAGCACCCGCAGGCCAAAATGCCACTGATTACCCCCATTCTTCCTCAAAATCGAGAACTTTGTCAATTTCCAGAGTACCAAAATGGTGGTTTGTGAGGATTTTTTCTTTAACCTTACATTTGCTTTTAGATGAGAGAATTTGCTGATCATCACACTGGGCTATGGCCAATCTCTACTATCTTTATAATGGATCTGTAAGTCTAAAATTATCTCAATATAAAAATTAATTACTTATAACATTCTTTCTTACTTTTTTGGGGGGCAGGTCATGAAATCTTAGAACTGAGATCCACCTGGGTTAATAACTATAAAATTATCCTCCTTAGGTGTGAATTGTGTCTAACTTTAATACATATATTAATCTAGGAATAATAATACTCATGTATTATTCTAATAAATTTCTTATTTTGGAGGTTTTAAGGGTAGGTATAAGGAGGCCTGCTATGTTCTGAAGATAAATGTCCAGTTTCAGGGACGTGCTTGTACCCCAGAACTCAGCACTGTTACGAGAGAAGGTTCTGCAGTGTAGAAAGCGTTGGTGAACCCTCACAGAACCACCTCCCGTCTCCTAGGAGATGGGTCCCTCTCTAGCCTGTAATAAGATGGAGATGAGGAGAGCTGCTGAATAATGAAGAAACACTAAAATGAGGCAAATTCAGCTGATGGGAACGGGCCAGTGACAGTGGGGACACAGAGGGTATCAGCAGGGACAATGTGTCACAGAACCCAGCCCTTAAAGTGCAAAATCTCTGGAATCTTTGTTTACTGGCTCCCAAAAATCTTTACCTTTTTAATGGCTATGTGATTCTGAAAAAGTTCCTTAAGCTCTCAGTCTAAGTTTTTGCATCCTGAACATGGGAATAAAAGTGGTACTTTTGTCGTGGGGTTGTTCTGTCCATTAATAACTTAATACATGTAATGCCTTTATTTTTTTTAAAAAAGATTTTATTTATTTATTTGACAGAGAGAGACACAGCGAGAGCAGGAACACAAGCAGGGGGAGTGAGAGAGGGAGAAGCAGGCTTCCCGCGGAGCAGGGAGCCCGACGCGGGGCTCAATCCCAGGACCCCGGGATCATGACCTGAGCCGAAGGCAGATGCTTAACGACTGAGCCACCCAGGTGCCCCAATGCATGTAATGCCTTTAGAGTTAGGGCTATCACATAGTAAATGCTTAATAATACTGGCCATTATTTTTTTTAAAGATTTATTTATTTGAGAGAGAGAGAGAGCTCTAGCGTGCTTAAGTAGGGGGAGGGGCAGAGGGAGAGAGAGAATCTCAAGCAGATTCTCTGCTGAGCATGGAGGTCGACATGGGACTCAATCCCATGACCCTGAGATCGCGACTTGTGCCGAAACCAAAAGTTGGATGCTTACTGACTGAGCCGCCTAGGCGCCTCAGTGCTGGCCATCATTACTGTGAAGCCAGCCCCCTTGTATGTGGTGCCCAGACCCTTGATCAGAACTTATATTCAAGTCATGGAGAGAGCTAGCAGACACACCTGTGGACGTAGTGCTCCACGCCACGGCTTAATTTCCCGGAGCTGCCATAACAAAACACCACGGACTCAGTGGCTTAAAATAGCAGACATTTATTCTCTTACACTTCTGGAGGCTAGAAGTCTAAAATCAAGGTGTTGGCAGTGTCATACGCCCTCTGAAAGGGAATCCTTCCTTGTATCTTCCAGCTACAGTAGTTTGTGGGCAATCTTTGGTGTCCTTTGTCTGTTCCCTAACTTCAATCTCTACCTCATTACCACGTGGCATTGTCCCGTGGCTCTCTGTCCTCAAATGGCCGTTTCCTTACAAGGACTCTACTTGCATTGGATGTGGGACCCATGCGACTCAACATGGCCTCATCTTCACCAGCTACATCTGCACCAACTCTATTTCCAAATAAAGTCCCATTCTGGGGTCCTGGGAGTGGGACTTCTCAGGCAATCTTTTGTGAGGGTGTGTGTGTGTGTGTGTGTGAGGGTGGAACCCACCGTGAAATCCAAAACACGCACCTGAAGGGACCAACGATCTTTACAGCAGATGCAGAAAGAAGTCTTCTCTGAATTTCCCTTGTCTCACTAGAGCAGGGCCTCCAGAGAGTTCCACTGCCAAAAAAACCCCTCCGAGGGAGTTTCCAGACAGGGAACGGGCTGACTTTTGACACCACAATATTCCAAGAAAATTGTGTCAACAGGATTCATCAGAACCCTCCATCCTTTCCCACCAAGGCCCTAAACTTTCCCATTTTTATTAAGCTGGTATATTAGCCTTGGCTGTTCAGAAACACCTCTTTTGTGAGTTTCCACACTTCCGTGGATAGACGTTGTCACTTCACCTGCTACACCATCTATTGTCAGCTCATCTGCATGCCCCTGATCATTAGGCATAAGTTGGTAGAGGAAAAATTTTCCTCACAACCCTGTAAAGATAAAGAAAGCCAAGTGGGGCCAGGGTGACAAAGGAGACATTTGGGCAGAACCCGGAATGAAGGGTTACTTGTGTATAAAGATATAGACTCACTGATGCTCTGAACTTTGTGCCCTAACGTGTAATTCATCACGGGTTCCTCAGGTTAGAAAAATCCATGCTGGTGAAACTAATATGCTGCAGGAATCTAATTATCTCAAAGTTAGAGACTGAAGCTGCTGCAGACATTTTCTTGTCACCAACGGGCTGGATGAATCTGATCAAGAGCAAGTATTAAAATATAGAGTTGACAAGATCAATCCTTCCCAACATTTCAGATGTTAGATCAGTCGTGTTTTGCTGTTCAACAAACCCTCCTGTAACTCACAAGGTTAAAAGCAATGCATTTTTATTACTGCCCATGGGGTTCTGGGGCCATGGGGAGTCCCCTGCTCTCCGCCAGGCTCACTGTGGTTAGTCGTGGGTGTGGTGAGTTGGGAGGGTGGGTGGTTCTGCTGAAACTGGCTGGAATTTCTGCTGTGTCCGGAGGTCAGCTGTCAGCTAAGGTCCTTGACTGTTTCTCCTTTCCCATCCTCCAGTAGGCTGGGCTTCCAAGAAAAGGAGCCGTTGTGCAAGGCCTCTTGAATTATAGGCTCAGAGCTGACATCCCACCACATTCTATGGCCAAAACAAGCACAAGGTCAGCCCAGACTTAAGGGGGGGGTGGGAAAGAGACCCCACTTCTTAATGGGAGAGTCACAAATGCATGCTGAAAAGGAAAGACCACAGGAAAAGAATTGGAGTTCCTTAGTAATTATTCCATACCAATATTTTATAGCTTGAAGTGTGCATTAGGTGTTGACAGGTGTTTTCTGTAAAGGTCCAGATAGTAAATATTTTAGGTTTTGTGGGTCACATACTTTCTCTGGTGTTTCTTCCTTTTTTCCCCTCCAACAAGTCTATACATTATACTGTGCCCACCACAAGTGTAGCTACCATCTGTCACCATACAACCCGATCGCCATACCATTGATTATACTCCCAGTGCTGTACCTTTTATTCCTGATTCACTCATCCCATAACTGGAAGCCTATATCTCCCACTGCCTTTCATGCATTTTGCCCATTTCCCCATCCCCTTTGGCAGCCATCAGTTTGTTGTCTGTATTTATAGGTGTGTTTCTGCTTATTGATTTTTGTTCATTTATTTGTTTTTTTAGATTCCACATATAAGTGAAATTGTATGGTATTTGTCTTTCTCTGTCTGACTTATTTCACTTAGCATTATACTGTCTAGATCCACCCATGTGATTGCAAATGGCAAGATTTCATTCTTTTTAATGGCTGAGTAATACTCCATTGTATGTGTGTGTGTGTGTGTGTGTAGCACATCCTCTGTGCCTTCTGTACACACACACACACACACAGTGTGTGTGTGTATAGCACATCCTCTGTGCCTTCTGTACACACACACACACACACACAGTGTGTGTGTAGCACATCCTCTGTGCCTTCTGTACACACACACACACACACACAGTGTGTGTGTAGCACATCCTCTGTGCCTTCTGTACACACACACACACACACACACAGTGTGTGTGTAGCACATCCTCTGTGCCTTCTGTACACACACACACACACAGTGTGTGTGTGTGTAGCACATCCTCTGTGCCTTCTGTACACACACACACACACACACAGTGTGTGTGTGTGTAGCACATCCTCTGTGCCTTCTGTACACACACACACACACACACACAGTGTGTGTGTAGCACATCCTCTGTGCCTTCTGTACACACACACACACACACACAGTGTGTGTGTAGCACATCCTCTGTGCCTTCTGTACACACACACACACACACACAGTGTGTGTGTAGCACATCCTCTGTGCCTTCTGTACACACACACACACACACACAGTGTGTGTGTGTGTAGCACATCCTCTGTGCCTTCTGTACACACACACACACACACAGTGTGTGTGTGTAGCACATCCTCTGTGCCTTCTGTACACACACACACACACACACACACACACCTATAGATAAACGCCTGTGTTGTGTTTCTATATCTCACATCTTCTGTATCCATTCCACTTGGGCTGCTTCCACATCTTGGCTATTTTAAATAATGCTGCCATAAACATAGGGGTGCATGTGTCTTTTCTAATTAGTTTATTTTTCTTATAATTATCTGCATTCTCATCTTCATCATCTTCTTTTCAATCCTTTAAACATCTCAAAGTATTCTGTGCTCAATGGCTATACAAGTAGAGACTGCAGGCCAAGTTTGGCCTGTAGACCCTAGTTTGTCAACTCTTGTTGTAGATGGTCAAAAAGGCAACTGGCAAGACAAAGGAGGCTAGTTTTTTTATCTATTTAATAATTGTGTGGTGATATGGGTACACACTAAAGCAAGAATATTCTGTTATTTTTTCTCTGAATATGTGCTTATATTCAGCTGATGGGAAAATGCTTATATGTATAAACATATACCATGTAATTTTAATATATAACATGCCTATTTATAAAACTTCAGTTGAAGAATTACCACTTAGAGAACACCTGAGGGAGGCCACTGAAAGTTCCTTGTTCTGAAAAAAATTGTCATTTAAATAAGCATTTTGATTTCTGTAGCTTTTTTGCAAATTTTGAAATCCAGAGATGTGAGTCCTCCACATGTTTTCTTTTTTCAGGATTGTATCGGCTGCTCTGGGTCCTTTGAACTTCCCTGTGAGTTTTAGGATCATCTTGTCAATTTTTGTAGAGTCCAGCTTAGATTTTGTTAGCGATTTTGTCAAGTATGTGTATCTATTTGAAAAGTATTGCCTTTTTAGCAGTACTGTCTTCCAAACCATGAACATAAGATGTCTTTCCATTTATTTAGATAGTCTTTAATTTCTTTAAATAATATTTCATAATTTTCAGGGTTTTCTTGGTTTCCTGCTCTTCTGTTGTTAAATTTATTCCTAAATATTTTATTCTTTTTGGTGCTACTCTAAATGGAATTTTTCTCTTAATTTTATTTTCAGAGGGTTTACTGTCAGTATATAGCAATAAAATTGATTTCTGCATGTCAGTATTCTATACTTCAACCTTGCTTGAGCTTGTTTGCTATTTCTAATAACTTTTTAGTGGATTGCCCTGGATTTTCTATATATAATATATGTCATCTATAAAGAGTGGGCTTTATTTAATTATCTTGCCCAATTACTCTGGCTAGAACACTCACCACAATACTGAAAAGAAATGGCAAGAGTGGATATCCACGCCTTGTTCCTGATTGTAGGATGATTTATTCAGTCTCTCACCATTAAGTATAATGTTAGTTGCAGGTTTCTTGTTGATACTCTGAGCTGAAGGCAGATGCTCAACCGACTGAGCCACCCAAGCACCCCAGATTTCCAGCTCTTTTGGGTAAATACCAGGGAGCGTGAATCCTGAATTGTATGGTAAGAGTACATTTAATTTTATAAGAAATTGCCAAGGTCGATGCATTATTTTGCGTTCCTACTATTAGTGGATCAGAGTTCCTATTGCTCCTTATCCTTGCCAACATTTGGTGTTGTCCATGTCCCAAATTTTGGCCATCGGTGTGTAGTGGTTTCTGGTTGTTGTTTTAATTAGCATTTCCCAGATGGCGGATACTGTTGAGTATCTTTTTGTGTGCGGTTGCATGTAGGGGGAAAGCCCTGACCTCTCAGGTACACTTGCTTGGAATTTAGCCTCCAGAACATTTTGCTGAGGGGAATGAAAAAGGCAGTTGGCTGCACTTACAAGGAAGACATTCCGGCCCTTGTCTGGTAACTAGCAGGAGAAGGAACCCCATCTCCCTGGCCACACCTGCTCAGATGGGAACTTGGATCATGCTGAACGGTGGGGCGGGGGGGCAGTCCTGGCTAACTTGTCACAAACCTTGCTGCTCCTACTGGGAGCTAGTAGATTTCCTTGAATAAATGTGGGTTTTTGTTTTAGTGTTGACCGGAGGACAATTTCCAGAGCCATGAAATCATTTTTAAAACATATTTTCCCCCAGTTTTAGTTGACTTGGTTGAGAGAAGGTCCATGGAGTCCTTCACACTGTTGTTCTGTAAGCTGTCCTCGGTCCATAAGCATTTTTAAAACTGCAGGGTCGGAATGTATGGTGATTAACATAACAATAAAAAAATTAAAAAAAACCTGCAGGGTCGGAGGGGAGGGGAATGGGGAGAGAGCCACAGTTTGCCATTCACTTGCTTATACATACAGTTGTCTGGGCACCAAATGTGATGAGGAAATTCTTGTAACTGACGCTGTGTGTGTAATAAGGACTCATGGAATGAGATGCTGCCTTTTAGGCGACACAGATTCCTGCATGTGTCTAGGTAAAGAGTGACAGGGAAACTCCCAGGAACAGCTGGAGTGAATCATTTAGCCAGAATCTGCATGTTGTGTAAAAGCCTAAGTTTGGCAGGGAAGCATCCTTTAAAGACATCTAGGACCAAGAATCCCAGAAGGGGCAAGCAGAGTTACTGAGAACCTTGTAAGGGTGAAGCTGTGCTGCTTATTTACATTTTAGTGATGTCAGCTCCCTGGATCACATTTATAGTCACACACCTATCTCTTTTTAATATTTAATATTAATATTTTAATACTCTTATTTTTTATTCACAGTCCCCGGTGCTCTTTGATTTGGAATGTTTCCTTAGAAACATCCTAATATAGAGGAAAGTGTGGAGACTTATAACAATCATCCTTATGCCTACCATCTAGAATTATTTGCCTTAGATTTTCATTTTGTTTTATTGATTTGTCTTAGGTAGTTACTTTATTAAAAGAATATGTTACAATAAATGCACTTTAAAATACTTTTCTTTTGGGCCGCCTGGGTGGCTCAGTTGGTTAAGCGTCTGCCTTCTGCTCAGGTCATGATCCCAGGGTCCTGGGATCGAGTCCAGCATCGGGCTCCCTGCTCCGTGGGGAGCCTGCTTCCCCCTTTGCTTGCCCCTCCCCCTGCTTGTGCTCTCTCACTGTCTCTGACAAATAAATAAACAAAATCTTAAAAAAAAGTGTTTTTGTTTTTGTCTGCCATCAGATTTCTCTCCCTAGGGGGAAAAATTAGCATCCTACGTTTGACACGTGTCCTTTCTCTCTCTGTACATCCACACACACACACACACACACACACACACACAGGTGTGTATATAGGTTTACCTGTTCACAGTACGCCTTTTTCTCTTCTTGAATGAATGAAATGTCAAAGACCGTTCCCAGAAACTGGCATGTGTCATAGTTGGAAGGCAATACCACCATCACGAGTGGCAAGTGTGATGGGAAGACACTTTTGGGGAAAAGATACTGGGCCCTATCTTTGAGGTTTTAGTGCTCCTAAGGATTCAGCAGGGAATGATCTATGTACGCTACACATGTCTAAGTCTGGGGAAAGAGGCTTGTCACCTGAACTTTGATGGTGGAGACAAAAGAATGATTATGAAAATAATTAGAGTGAATGAAAACAGGAATGGAAATTTCCTAAATCTCAAAAATGTTTATATCAGATGCCTACAGCAAATAAAGTGTGAACAGGAAAGGATTAAAAGCATTCCTAATAAAAAGTAATATAATATAATTAATATGATATGATATGACATGACATGACATGACATAATAAAAAGGAATCCTTTACTTAAAGTATGGCCCTAACTCAGCCAATAATCAGCATACAACAGAAGTATGAGGGTCAATATTGGATAGGAATATAATATATAATAAATATAATATAATATAATATAACATAACTGCAATTATTTACAGAGAATACAATGTTCTATGAGAAGCAACTGAGAAAGAACCAGCTCCATAAGGTGGCCAGATATACATGAAATATGCAATATCCTATAGCTTTTCTGTAACTCAAGAGTAACAAATTTGAAAATGTACTCTGGGGCAAATGGTTCATACTTAAAATAACACAATAAACCTAAAGTATCTAGGAATTAACTTGTTTTAAAGATTGCAAGGAGAAAATTATGAAATTATACTGAAAGATCCATAATAAGATTTAAATCAATCTATAAACATACCATACATTTGTTTTGGAAACTTAGAGCTTTCCTCAAACTGATCTATTAAATTAATGCCATTCCGCTAAAATTAACAAGTCAGGAAATGACAGATGTTGGTGAGGATGCAGAGAAAAGGGAACCCTCCTACACTGTTGGTGGGAATGCAAACTGGTGCAGCCACTCTGGAAAACAGTATGGAGGTTCCTCAAGAAGTTGAAAATAGAGGGCGCCTGGGTGGCTCAGTTGTTAAGCGTCTGCCTTCGGCTCAGGTCATGGTCCCAGGGTCCTGGGATCAAGCCCCGCATCGGGCTCCCTGCTCTGCGGGAAGCCTGCTTCTCCCTCTCCCCCTGCTTGTGTTCCCTCTCTCGCTGTCTCTCTCTCTGTCAAAAAATAAATAAAATCTTTAAAAAAAAGTTGAAAATAGAGCTACCATACGATCCAGCAATTGCACTACTGGGTATTTACCCCAAAGATACAAATGTAGGGATCCGAAGGGGTACGTGCACCCCAGTGTTTATAGCAGCAATGTCCACAATAGCCAAACTGTGGAAAGAGCCAAGATGTCCATCGACAGATGAATGGATAAAGAAGAGGTGGTAGATATACACAATGGAATATTATGCAGCCATCAAAAGGAATGAGATCTTGCCATTTGCAACGACGTGGATGGAACTGGAGGGTGTTATGCTGAGCGAAATAAGTCAGTCAGAGAAAGACATGTATCATATGACCTCACTGATAGGAGGAATTCTTAATCTCAGGAAACAACCTGAGGGTTGCTGGAGTGGTGGGGGGTGGGAGGGATGGGGTGGCTGGGTGATGGACATTGGGGAGGGTATGTGCTATGGTGAGCGCTGTGAATTGTGCAAGACTGTTGAATCACAGATCTGTACTTCTGAAACAAATAATGCAACATATGTTAAGAAAAAAAAGAAGAAGAAGATAGCAGGAGGGGAAGAATGAAGGGGAGTAAATCGGAGGGGGAGACGAACCATGAGAGACGATGGACTCTGAGAAACAAACTGAGGGTTCTAGAGGGGAGGGGGTGGGGGGATGGGTTAGCCTGGTGATGGGTATTAGAGAGGGCACGTTCTGCGTGGAGCACTGGGTGTTATACACAAACAATGAATCATGGAACACTACATCAAAAGCTAATGATGTAATGTATGGTGATTAACATAACAATAAAAAATTTTTTAAAAATTAATGCCATTCCAATAAAAATCCCAACAGACCCTTTTCATGGCCCTTGTAAGCTGGTTAGAAGTTAGGTGGAAAAGAAATGCACACGTATTTAAGAAAATCTTATCAAAGAAAATAATGAAGCAAATAAATTTGCTTTTCCAGCAGAAAAATATACTAAAAAGTAATTATAATTGAAACAATAGTTATTGGCTCCAGACAAATATATCACTGTTATAGAGGAGAGTGGGTAGAAACACATATAAAGTATAAAAGGGATTTAGTTTATCATTTAATTGACATTGAAATCAGTGAGGGAGGTAGATGGACCATTTAATAAATGATGTTGGAGTAACTAAATGTACAGCTGCCTAAAAAATATACAACTGGATCCCTACCTTAAATTATACATACTTATGTTTTTAATAATCTTTTAAGTCATCACAAATATGACAAAATCTCAACAGAAATAGGGACAAACTCTGTGAGCAGATCATTTATTGAAGGAATACGAATGCCAACTAAACACACACAAAGATAACTTATAACCGAATACATTTTAAAATAGAAATTAGTTAATTTTGGCCTATTAAAATGGCAAGAAATTATACTTACTTTCCAAAATTGGTGAGAATGTTGATAAAGAGCCTTCTCATGTATAGTTGGTGAGGATATACAATGATAACATTTTTAAGATGCTACTTGGCTCTCTCTCTATATATACATATATATATATAATATATGGTAAATTAAAAAGTACACACACATATTTTACGTATAAAATTTATATAAATGTTTTCACACATTCATTAAATGTGATATATATAGGTCTACAAAACTTTAGACCTAACCACTCTACTTTTGGAAATATATCTTAAAGAATATTCACGCATGTATATAGATACATTTGAACAAAGGAGCCCTTTCACTGTGTAATGAGTTTGGGTCCAGACTCAGTGTGTTGAGCAAAAATACCATACAGAGAAGAACTGACTTCTAAAAACTGTTAAATTGCAGATAACCAGTGCCTGCTGCTGTATCTTCCTCAGTAAGAGGTAGCCCTAGATACAGAGTCCCACATTTTTCTGAGCCCGCATGAAGTGGTCTCCTTCATTTAGGGCTGTGCTATCATGAGGTATGGACTGTCCTTCAACACTAACCCATGCTGTGGAGAAACAAACCCGGAGGTCTCTCCTTGACCCCTGGCAGAGGGCTGGCTTGGCAGACTGCAGCTGAAGTCTTGGCATATGTAATTTCCTGGTGAAGTTTAGACTCACATAGCAGCTCTCCAGCCAGAGATGCCCACCCCACATCATTGCGAATGTATCACAATACAAAGCGGGTGTCACTTTTGCAGCCCCTTCTAAGGCATGGCCAGCTGTGCCAGGACCCCCACGCCACTCTGTGACATGAGAACTGGGGTTATCATACCAAGCTTTTCTCCAAACATGCCATTTAAATTTGCCTTGTGTATAGTGCGCCCTGCAAGCGTCCAGGCTTCTCATATAACATACATGCATTGGGGTGAGATGACCCAGATTTGTGACACACCCATGGACTCCGGGAGAAAGGAGGGACTTATTTATGCCATCTCTGTGTTGTCATTAAGCGCATGCCTTTAGCAGGTGCACTGGTAACTAGGATTTCCCCAAGTTCTTCTGTTTCCCCTTAGCTTCCCTCCCCTCCTTTTGCTGAAGGCATAGAGCTACAATAAAATGCACATTTATGATGAAGCTCCGCTATTCGAGTATGCTTACCAAAGCCCAATTTGCAATTTTAAATTTTTTTTTAAAGATTTTACTTATTTGACAGAGAGAGAGACACAGCGAGAGAGGGAACACAAGCAGGGGGAGTGGGAGAGGGAGAAGCGGGCTTCCCACAGAGCAGGGAGCCCGATGCGGGGCTCGATCCCAGGACCCCGGGATCATGACCTGAGCCGAAGGCAGACGCTTAACGACTGAGCCACCCAGGTGCCCCTGCAATTTAAAACTTTTGGAACAATCTAAATACCTATTTGTAGAATGTGTTCAAGTCTTATTAAATACATACTGTGAAATATTGATGTTGTCATTAAAAGAAAGTGGTAGCCAGGATGTGATTTGGTACAGTTTCTAAGACACAATGTCATGTTAAAAAAAAAAAAAAAAAAGAGCAGATCTTGGAAAAAAAAATGTACAGTATGATCCATCTGTTTAAAACCCATTAGGTGTACATCAATATTACATACACATTTAGAGAAGGAACTAAGAGGACTATCATTCACTGTGAGCAGTGTGACCTGTGAGAAATTATGGCAACTGCATCATTTTGCATTGTTTGACTCTTTCAATTAGAATACACTCGAGCATTCACTACATAAACATTTGCATAAATAAATGGAAACTAAACAAAACAGTTTTAAATAATACATGGGCTAAGAGCCAAGTCTCAAAGGAAATGAAAATACATAGAACAGTTTGAAAATAAGGATACAATATATAAAGGTATATAACATGTGCATAAAGCACTGCTGAGGGGAAATTTATAGCAATATGTGCTTATGTTAAAAAAATGAATTAATAATCTTAGTTCCTATCTCAATAAACTAAAAAGAGAACAAAATGAGCCCAAGCAAGCAGAAGGAAAGATATACTAAAGCTAAAAGCAGAAGTTAATGAAATTGAAAATACAGTATAGAAGAAAAATCAATGAAACAAGAAGCTGTTTTTAAAAAATCAATAAAACAGGTAAACCTCTAGCAAAACTGACAAAAACCAAAAGAGCAGAAATACATCATCAGTATCTGGAATGAAAGGGAATATCACCACAGATTCTGCATTTGAAAAGGTAGGAACAGAAGTATATGAACAAACCTACACTTATATTCTACAGTTTAAAAGAAATAGACCAATTCCTTGAAATGCCACAAATTCCAAAATCCAGCCAGGATGAAATATATAACCTAAATAGTCCTATAACCATAATAAGGCACTGAGATTATAGTATAAAGCTCTGCCCCCCCCACAAAAAAAATCTCTAGACCCCGGGGTCCTCATTGGAGATTTATGCTAAATATCTAAAGAAAAATTAACACCAGATCTACATAATCTATTCCACAAAATGGAAGAGACTACTCTTCCCAACGATGTTTCAAAGCCCAAATGACCAGTACCAAAACCAGACAAAGACAGAGAGAGACAGAGAAATTATGTACCATGACCAAGTGAGATTTATTCTAGATATGCAAGGCTAGTTCCACATTTGAAAACCCATCAATGTAGCCTACCACATTAACAGACTAAAAAAGAAAAAATCATATCATCATATCCATTGACAAACCAAAAGCATTTGACAAAATCCAACACTCGTTCATGATAAAGATTATTAGCAGGTTGCCAACAGAGGAACTCAACTGGATAATGAGCATCTACAAAACCCTTGTCGCTAGCGTTATATTTAGTGGTGAAAACCCACACCCTTTCCCCCAAATAGCAAGAACAAGGTAGAAGACCATGCACATCACTATTATTCGATACTATTGCAAGATCTAGCCATTACAATCAAGCATTCATATTCAAAGGAAGAAATAAAACTGACTTTATTTTCAAATGACACAATTGTTTATATATATATATTATATTGAGGAATCTACAAAAAATAAACACGTCTAGAGCTAATAAATGAGTTCAGCAAGGTTGCAGGATAGAAGACCGACCACAAAAATCAATCTCATTTCTATATACTAATAATGGGCATGTGAAAACTTATTTTAAAAATATAGTATTGTGTTTAATTCAAAGGTGAATACTTAGGCATGGACATAGCAAGGCCTGGGCAACATCTGTCCCCTGAATATGACCAAATGGAGAGAAATACGATGTTGAGGGATTGGAAAAATCCATACATTAAAGGTACCAATTTTTCCCAAATTGATGTATAAGTTTAATGAAATTCTATCAAAATTCCATCAAGGTTTCTGAGAGACATGGACAAGCTTGTTCTATAAGAAGGGACAGGCCCTAAAATGACTAAAACAATCTTCAAAATAGAGGTTGATGTGGGAATACTTCCATCAGGATTAAGGCTTACTATATGACCACAGTAATTAAGACAGTGTGGTGTTGGTGGAAAGATAGACACATACCAATGGAGCAGAACATAGAATCTGGACATAGGCTCAAACAAACATGCTCAACTGGTTTCTGACAACAGGACAAAAGATTTTCAACGTTAGAAATATGATCTTTTCAATACATGGAACTGGATTAATTGGATATCCACTGGCAAAAGAAGGAATCACAACAGAATCTGTATACAATATGTAAAAAGGAACTGAAATGAATCATGCACTCAAGTGTAAAACATGAAAGTGTAAATGTTTTATTAAAAAAAGTATAGAAAATCTTTGGGATACTGGGTTAAGCAATGAGTTCTTAGACTTGACACACACACTTAGAAAATCCATTCACAGAAAAGTTAATACATTGAACCTCACCAAGTTTAAAGGTCTTGGGCTCAGTGAAAGCTCATGTGAGAGCTATAACAAGATAAGGTACAGACTGAGAGAAACCAAATGTCATGTTGCAAACCTGACATCTGACGAAGGACCAGTAACCAGAAAATCGAAAGGACTCTCAAAACTCAGCAGAAAAAATCCAATCGAATTAGAGCACGTACAAAAGACTTAGACATTTCACTAAAGAGGACACACAGATGGCAAATACGTAAATGAAAAGATGTTCATCATCATCAGCCACAAGGAAATGCAAATTAAAACCACAACGAGATATCACCGCACGGCTATCAGAATGGTTAGAATAAATAATTCGAACACCACCAAATGTTGGCTAGGGGGCGGAGAAACTGGATCATTCATGCATGTTGGTGGGCATGTAACATGGAACAGCCACTCTGGAAATAGGTTGGCGATTTCTTATAAAATTAACATGCCTTTATCCTACAACCCAGCAGTTGTATTCTTGGGTATTTATCTCAGATTCATGGAAACGTACGCTCACAAAAAAATCTATACGTGAATGTTCATAGCACTTTTATTTCTAACAGCCCCATCCGAGAAGCAGCGCAAACGTTCTTCACCAGGTGAACGGTTAATCAGACCGTCACACATCCCTATCTGGGAACGCTACTCAACGATTAGAAGGAGCAGACTGTTGACCCACACTACAACCTGAGTCGCTTTCCAGGGGATTACAGTGAGTGCAAAAGCCACTTCGACAAGACTTCTTATGGTAGGATTTCATTTCTATAACAATTTTGAGATAAAATTATTTGATATCTGAGTTGATGTGGTTATAAAAGAGCAAACACGAAAGACACTCGCGGTGATGAAGCAGCTTGGGATGTGACCCTTCATGGCAGCTACACTGCCAGACTCTTATACTATGAAGGAAAAGTAATAATGTTTGCTCCACCCTCATATAAGCACTGCTACATCTGTTCTACTTTGCCCCATGTAATGAATGTAACAAATCAAAACACTTGAGTCTCGCTGTTTTTGGATTGGGAGCTTTTTTTTTTTTAAAGATTTTATTTATTTATTTGACAGAGAGAGACACAGCGAGAGAGGGAACACAAGCAGGGGGAGTGGGAGAGGGAGAAGCAGGCTTCCCGCGGAGCAGGGAGCCCGATGCGGGGCTCGAGCCCAGGACCCTGGGATCATGACCTCAGCCGAAGGCAGACTCTTAACGACTGAGCCACCCAGGCGTCCCGAATTGGGAGCTTTTTAGATCACCGAGAGGAAACACAGAGCACATAATGTACACTGAGTATCACCCCCAGGGAAGTCTGGGCCACCACCAGAAAGAAAACACACTGGTATTTCTGCACAAAATGTACAGACATTCTCACTAAAGGCAGTAAATAAACCATAAAGCATTTCATGAAGTTCGTTATGCTTTTTCTGCCCAGAATTTTGGTTTTCATAGTGTTGAGATTTCAGAACTGACCAAAAAAAAAAAAAAAAAAAACATTACGGACGTGTCTCTAGTTTCCACCTGCGTGATGGGAGTGAAGATGTCTGGGAAGCCAGGGACAAGGGGGCATCTGCAGCAGGGGACAGGCAGCATGCTCCACCCGACAAATGGAACCAGAGCAGAAGAGAAAACAGGCAACGTGACCCTCCCAAAGATGTGTTTACTTCTGAATTCCCCTCGAGGTTTCCCACTCAATGGCCTCAGTTCATCTGAAAAAAGGAAGATGAATTCATACAAAAAGCTTTCAAGCATTTTCCAACCATGCTCTTTTAGAACACAACATCATCATGCAATGAAAAGTTCAGTAAACCTTTCTGTCATTCTGGAACTGCCTCCAGGGTACATGTGTAAGAAATCATCCCCATAAGGAAGTGTCTTGGCCCAGCTGTGGCAGGATTTTAGCACAGGGGAATGGAGCCTTGCACAGCCGGTGCTGGTCCTGGACCAAAGGGCTGCTCCTCAACCCCAGCACCGAGCAGAAGCTCACACGGAAGGCGCTGTAACCTCACATCTGTCCTCTACCTGCTGCAACTGTCCCCGCAAGAATGCTGCACCAGCTTCATCCTGCTCTTCATTCCCACACAAGTTCCTTTCATTGTTTGCCTCTCACCCAGAGCCAGGCCAGGGAGGGGATCCTGGAAACCGTAGTGCATAGAACTGTGTTGCCTCCTTTGCAATACTGAGTCAGACTCTCTTTTCTCAAAGTTGCAAACGTGCAAAAGTCGCCATTATGCATAAAACACTAAACGGTCGTCTATGACTTCCTTCTCCCCTGACCCCCCGTGTTATGTTTTTTTAGAATGGGCATGACTGTGGGAATAGAGTGGCCTAAGCTCTTGTGGGACCATGAGTCTGCTCATGAAAGACGTGTTGTCACAGGCAGATGACCAACGCCCTCCCCTGCTATGCGGACAGGGCTGCCTACCGCCCCCAATCCACATGCCTTATGAGACCAAACAGGTCTTTAAAACTCAGAGGAACCTGGGAAAGTTTGCAGAAACTGGACTTTTCCTGACACACCAACCACAGTGCAATTAATATTCAAGAAGCAGAATGCTTTTCATAGTCCCAATGGGATGTCACAATATTTACCCTATCACTGTCCTGGTTATGCTTTTCAACTCAAAAGTAGTCAGCCTCACTTTAGAGCATGATATTATTTTTATAGTGTGCATTGCTGTTATGGAGTTGTTGAAATTCTATTTCATGGTGCTCTCTAGGTTATTAAGATTCTCTATGGGTCATTATCTTCAGACTGTTTGTATTGCTTCTGCATTCTCAATTTTTTGTTTCTGGAAGTATCTAGAAAAAAATGGATATAGATAAAAGAAAGAAGCACGTGGGAAATAATTATTGTGTTAAAGTGATGAAATCTGAGAGTCATCTTCCAAGTTTTTCTTTATTTTCATATTGTTTATCCATTATATATTTTAAAAGAAGAATAAAGACACTTGTATTATATTTGCATTATGCAAGAAAGTGAAAAAAATGCATTGGTTCAAAAACAAGACACGTTCTCTAACAGCTATCTTTGTCAATCATGTGTCCTTTGTTTTTCCTGAGAAAATTGCTGATTGGAAAAAGAATCCCCCACAGACTGTTAGCCAACAAAAACAATCTTCCTCTTAAAAATCTGTAATACATCAGTGTGTATTGTTTCTGCACAGATGCGAGTTCTCCCCAATTTATCAACGGTCTTGGACAGAGAACTAATGTATTGAATTGGGGAAACGGTAACTAATAATTATGTCTTTCCCTTCTGAGTTTGGAGCCGATTGAAATGTGGAACATAAAAGAGAGACACCTTGAGATAAAAACGTCATTATTCACAACAAGCATCCTGTTGAAAGGAGAGCCTGGCTTTCTATCTTCAAGCAACTGGGCTCAGGCAAATGCACTTGATCCCAAGCACAAATGGAGAACCACGGCCCTTGCCCCAGAGGGAGGGGAGAGAACAGTGGGCTCTGAGAGTCAGGGAACCCAAGAGGGTCCTGAACCATGGGCACACCTCAACTCACTGTTCGGATCCATCTTCTTCCTCCCTAGAGAGAGAAAGTGGGGAGAGGCAGGGCTCCTCCTATGGAGCTAAGTGGGAGCTCACTCCCTCTAGGAGCAACATGAGGAAAACAAATTAGTGGTGTCCTAGACAGGCACAGAGGCACAAGAAAAACCCAGTCAGAATCTACCTGTCATGCATGATGGACCCTGTACCCCCTTCCTTCAGTCTACACATCCAGCTCACCAGCAAACCCTCTCACTGTATGTGTCCCCAACTCTGTCACTGCCTTGCTGGTCCCAGCCATCACGTCTCACCTGAGCTCTGCAGCAGCATCTGCCCACCTAGTTTATACACAGTGGAGACTGAAAATGGCTGTTAAAATAACTGCATGGTGTAAGTCCTCGGCGCAAAATTCTTCAGTGGCTGTCAGTTACCCTTTAAGTAAAATCCAAATCCCAGATTCTGGTTCCTTCATGTTCTTCCTCTACATGAATTGGTACCTGATTTTCTTCAGTCTCGTTACACACCCTCACCCGTTTTACCACAATAAGTAAGAAACACCGAACTTACTTTAACTGCTAAACAAGCCAAGCTCATCCCTGTCTTGGGGGGATGTATCAGCTCTCCCCTTTACTATGAATGGCCTCCCAGGTAGCATGACTTTCTTAGCCATTCACATCTTATCTTGAATCACAATTCCTTAGAGAGGCTTTACTTGACCCCTGAATCAAAAGTAAATACCCATGTGGTCTCTAACACACTACCTTACTTTATTTATTTTTTTTAAGGATTTATTTATTTGAGAGAAAAAGAGAGAGAGAAAGTGTGAGCAGTGGGGAGAGAAGGAGAGGGAGAGAAAGTCTTAGGGGACTCCGAGCTGAGCATGGAGCCTGATGCAGGGCTCGATCTCAGGACCCTGAGATCACAACCTGAACCAAAACCAAGAGTTGGATGCTTAACTGACTGCACCACCCAGATGGCCCCAGAAACTACCCTATTTTAACAAATTTCACATTTAGAGCTAGCTGATAATTTCCCTATTTATTTGCTTTTTGCTTCTTTACTCTAATTAAATACAAGTTCTGTAAGAGCAGGAAGCCTTTCATACTCTGTCCCTTGCCGAATCCCATAGCGCCTAGAACAATGCCTGGCATAAAGCAGATGCTCAGAAAGCTTAACAAGGTGAGAACCTGATAACCTTTGCTTCCACCTTGACCTGCACCAATGAGGTGGACAGGGTGAGAAATAAAGGGATATAAGAAATATTCCAAATGCCCTAAATAATTGGTCAAGAACCGAGAGAGCAAGGAGAAAGTAAAAGGCTAATAATGGATAAAGATTTAAATTTGACCTTGAATAACAAAATTAGCCCTGTTAATTTAAATATCCAGTGTATATTGTAGATAGCTTAAGCCATCTGTGGATCGCACCTTTTTGTGAATTCAGGTTGTGCTCAGAATATGGTAGTATCATTCCTGCTCTGTCACAATGGCTGAAAATACGATTTAGTAATGTATCCACTGAGGAACTGTGATCAAAATTGGAAAAGGTAGCAATGGCCACTGTTCTCGCTGTGATCTTTCTGCGTTCTCTCACATTCTGGTTAGTGATCAGCCCCAGGAGTTAGCTAACCATCGTTTTTCTTCTTCATGGGACTGAACTTTTAGTTATGATGGGTTCCTTTTTATTCTGGGGAAAAAACGATAATGCCCTTTGTCTCTGTGACAAGGTGGATAAGAAAGAGTACTTCCCTTTTCACAAGGTGAGGAAGTGCGGTGCCTCACAGCCGCTCCATCCTCCAGCTGTAAGATCCTGGATTTAGCACAACAGCAAGCACAAGCAGACCGAGAGGTGCAGAGAAGAAGGTGGAAGCTGAGGAATTTCCGGACCTGAAGAACCCGGCAGTGAGCTTCCGCAGCTTCTATATTGCCTTCCGCGGGCTCTGGACACGGGCTTTCTGGAGAAAAAAACACAAGTTTCTGGAGAAACTCCTGACCTGGAACCACCAAAAGCCATAGGCATAAGCCATAGCTCCCAAACAGCTCTGTCTGCCCCACTACCAGAGGGTGGCCTCACCACAGAAAACTGGTCTGCTGTGTCCATCCTACTCCAGCTAAACACTGGCAGGAAAACCACCATAGCTCTGTGGTTTCAGAGAATAGATCTTTCAGGATGTTGACCCCAGTGGGGTCCCGTGGAAGCAGGTGGTGTGCTGATTGCTCGGCCAGGTGTCTGTGGTGTCTGAAGACAGAGCAGGGAGCGGCTCATCCATCCCCCGGCAGCAGAGACAGGTGGTGCTCGCCCTCCCCCAGCAGGGCCGTGTCCTAAGCTGAGCCCCCTCCTCACCGACCCGCAAGGGGATTTATGCAACAGGAAGCAAGATTACCCCCCACTCGAACTCACCCCTCACTCCCAGACCCCTCCTCCCTGATGATGTTAGGGACCAGTTGAGGGCGGAGCCTCCACTCCTACTGGCTTTTAAAGAGACTGATGAGGTGGTCCAAGCTGGGGCTGGTCCACACTCCACTGGCACTCCATTGCGGGTGTGCCCAGGGCCCCGTGGGAGCAGAACCTCCCTGCACGTGGGGCAGGGACGGGACAACACATGCAACAGGTGCTGTTTGCACGCCAGTTCTCCCCGTCTGCTGAGCTTCCACTCCAAACCTGAACCAAAGAGGCAGGATAGGAGGTGTTAGGCTGGTGGCATTCTTGACATCCGTCTCCTGCCCGTCTCCATGGTCAGTGGGCCCGATGAGAGAAGCTGAACCTCCACCCCACCATCTGAACTGAGGCAGTGTAACTCGGTACCCCTTTTCCACTGGGGTGCTTTCCACAAGGTTCCAGCAGGAAGCTGAAAATACACTATCCGGCCCCAGGGCTGCACCCTAACCAGACGGACACGTAACATATTGGCTATCGCAGTATCTTAATATAATGTTCAAAATGTGTAATGAGCAATTACGGGAAATCTTAGCAAAGAAATAGAAGCTGTGAAGAAGGAAACATAATTATAGGACTGAAAAATATAGGCACTGAAACAAAACTCAGTGGGATGGTCTCAATTGAGGGTAGAACGTGAGGACAGATCTGTAAGATTTACCTAATCTGAACAGACAGGAAGTAGACTGAAAAGAAATGAACAAAGTGCCATGTATCTGTGGGACAATAGCCCGAGTTAGCATTTGTGTTATTAGAGGACCAGAAAAAGAGAAGAGAGTGGAACTGGAAAAGTATCCTAGGAAATAATGGCTCAAATTCCCCCAATTTGGAGAGCCATAACCTGTAGATCCAAGAAACTGAGTAAACTCAGATGGGCTAGACCCAAGATCCACAAAAGAGACATCATAATTAAAATCCTGTAAGCTAGGGACGCATAGGTGGCTCAGTCGGCTAAGCATCTGCCTTCGGCTCAGGTCGTGAACCTGGGGTCCTGGGATCGAGCCCTGTGTCAGGCTCCCTACTCAACCGGGTGTCTGCTTCCCCCACTTCCTCTGCCCTTCCTACCCCAGCTCATGCTCGTGTTCTCTCCCTCTCTCTCTCAAGTAAAAAAATAAAATCTTTAAAAATAAATAAATAAAAATAAAACCCTGTGAGCTAAAAGCAAAGAAAAACTCTTGATAACAGTCAGAGGAAAATGAGCTTTTACCTGTATGGGACACAAATGTCTACAAATGTCAGCAGATCTCTCATCTGAAATCATGGGGGCTGGAAGGAAATGAAATACAATACTTGAACTACATGAGTGCAGTCAAGCAGAGGGAGAGGAACAGGCACAGCACTGTGTGTTTTCCTTGGGAAAAAAAAAAACACTATTGACCAATCATCTGAGTTCCTACTGCCAGACACTATAAAAGAAAGAACAAAGTAATTCCAAAACATGCAGAAGGAAGGAAATCATAAAGATAAAAGCAGAAAGCAATGAAATTGAAAGTAGGAAACAAGAGAGTAAATCAATGAAGTAAAAACTGGTTCTTTTAAAAATAACCACGAAATAGACAAATCTGCAGCAACACTGACCAAAAAAAAAGAGAGAGAAGGTACAAATTACTGATTTCAGGGGAGAGCAGTACAGGAAAACGCCAAAAGGAAGAGGGTTACTCCTCAAACCCAATGCACATAAAATCGACAACTTTGAGGAAATAGAACAACTCCTTGCAAAGTATGAACTACCACAACTCACCAACTATGAAAGAGGTCATTTGAATGTGCTAACAACTAATAATGAAATTAAATTCATAATGAAAATCCCTGAAAAGAAGAGCCCAGGTAGTTTCACCAAATAATTCTACCAAAAATTAAAGAAGTTTCACATGAATTGTACACAATATGCTCCAGAAGACAGAAACAGGCCAGTGTTGCCCCCTAACAAAAAGAGGACCAAAAAGCAGCAAATAGATCAATATTTCTCATGTATTTAGACACAAAAATCTTTACTACCTTTGCTGGATCTAGCAATGTGTAACTTCAAAGCTAATGAATTAAGCACACACATAACAAAACAACCAGATCTGTATGCTGAATGTGGCAAAATTCTAATGAAAGGAATCAAAAGTCATCTAAATAGATGGAGAGACATACTATGTTAATAGATTGGAAGACTCAATAGAGTAAAGATGTAGATTCTCCTCAAATCGATTTAATGCTAATCCAATCCTATCAAAATGAAGAGTGAAGTGGGAGTATATCCTCCCAAGAGGGTACACAGACGGCAAAAAGCATATAAAAAGATGTTTCACATCATTAGCCATCAGGGAAATGCCAATTTAAGTCACAATGAGATATTATCATATATCTGTAAGAATAGCTAAAATAAAAAACTGTGAAAATGCCCATTTCTGGCAAGGATGCAAAGAAACTTGACCATCCCTATGTTGCTGGTGGGAAAGGAAAACTGGACAGCCATTCTAGAAAATTGTTTGACTTTTTCTTATAAACTAAATATGCAATTACCATATAACCCCACAATTGCACCCTTGGGCATTTCTCTTAGAAAAATGAAGACTTATATTCACATAAAAATCTGTACACAAATATTTATAGTAGCTTTATGTACAATGCTCAGAGACTGGAAACAGCCCAGATGTCCTTCAATGGATAAATGGTTAAACAAACCATTTTAGATCTTTACCGTGAAACACTACTCAGCATTAAAAATGAATGAATTATTGATATGTGCAACAATTTGGATGAATCTCCAAGGAAATATGCTGAGTAAAAAAAAAAAAGAGCCATTTCAATAAAGATTTTATTTATTTATTTGAGAGAGAGAGAATGAGAGACAGAGAGCACGAGAGGGAAGAGGGTCCGAGGGAGAAGCAGACTCCCTGCTGAGCAGGGAGCCCGATGCGGGACTCGATCCCGGGACTCCAGGATCATGACCTGAGCCGAAGGCAGTCGCTTAACCAACTGAGCCACCCAGGCGCCCAAAAAAGAGCCATTTCAAAAAGTTACACAGTGCACGGTTCTACTGATATAAAATTTTTGAAATGACAGAATTTAGAAACAGGGTACAGAGTAGTGGTTGTCGGGATGGTGACCATCCTAACAAGGATGGACTAGGGGTAATTGGTCATAAACGGGCAACAAGGGGTTCTCGTGGTGGTGCAAATGTTCTGAATGTCTGTATAAATGCTGGTATCTTGGTTGTGATATCGTACCATAGTTTTTCAAAATGTTTTCATTTATGGGAACTGGGTAAACAGTATATAGGGCCACTTTGTATTAGTGTTTTAAGAGTGTTTTAGAGTTTTGTGTTGGTGTTTTATAAGCAAAATCTACATTTACTAAAACTAAAATATTTAATTAAAAGGAAAAGAAACACAAACAAGAACCTTTCTCATGGGGATGTTTCTGTCGATTAGCATCGATGTTTTCCCCTGGAATCCTCCTTCGGTTCCAGTGTCCTGCCCATGCTCATCCTTGTGTCTTCCCCTCGCTCTTCTGGAGGGTTTGGTCTCAGGGGGCAGAGGTGATAGGAACACAGGGATGGAGATGGCAGCCAAGGAGAGCGCTCGGAACTAGAACCCAGGTCAGCAATCTTAAAGCAATGTTCCTATCTCTAAGTATATATAATCCACTTTCATTTCTTTGTTTTCATTTTTTTTGTTTGTTTGTTTGCACTGTCCACATTCTTCTTTGGGTAAGAGATCTAAGGACCTGGAAAATGACCCCTTCCTCTCCACATACCTACTATTCTACCCCTGTTTACAGTCTGTGCAAATGCCCGATCTTGTTCTCTCTGACATTTCACTTGGTCATCTTACTAGAAACTACCCCTTGTCCTTCCCGCTGTCTCTTTTTCATCAGTTATGAGAATCCATTTTGTCACCTTCTTCGTCTATACATTCTATAGGTGCTTTAAGAATGTAATCCTTAAACACCTAGGATACTACTTCTAAACTGTTAAGAGACACATAGAATACCCATTTGTTGAATCATCAGATCAACGTCAGAAGAGTATATATTCTGCTCCACTTCCGTGTTCTTTGCTGTGTCTCTGGTTGCTTTTCTATTTTCAAGTTAAATGAACGTTGCTATTTGTTGTGTTATGGGCTGCTGCCCATCCCCGACTTTGAAGTTCCCTAGGAATCAGTGGGATCTATGTTCTTTTTTGTTTTTTTAAGATTTTATTTGTTTATTTGACAGAGAGAGATACAGCGAGAGAGGGAACACAAGCAGGGGGAGTGGGAGAGGGAGAAGCAGGCTTCCCGCGGAGCAGGGAGCCCGATGCGGGGCTCGATCCCAGGACCCTGGGATCATGACCTGAGCCGAAGGCAGATGCCTAACGACTGAGCCACCCAGGTGCCCCTGGGATCTATGTTCTATCTAGTTCACGGTCTAGGTCACGAGCAAGAAGGAACAGGAATCAATCCTTTGATTGACCACTATGAATTCCTGGGGGTCACTATGATACAAGCTCGTCTTTGGATCATCCAGGATGCACTATTTTCAATCTGGAAGTTTCTTTCTATGAGTTTTGTTTGTTTGTTTGTTTGTTTGTTTGTTTGTTTGTTTTAAGAAAAGAGTAAGGACTATTTCCTGGCTGTATACAGGGAGGTGAGTTAAGGATTCTTTGTACGGAAATGTTTTTAGTAAAGGCTGCTTAGTTACAAGTTCTAACTCTGATGAACTATAAAAAATGGCATCACAGGATACTAAAACAGGACAATTAATTTTATATCCCTGGTGTAGTATTTTAACACCTCCATGAAAGTATGAATCCTAGCAGCTTTACTTTTTACCTCAGAAATAATTTAAGAGAGATTCTGGGGTTCACAATGACAAAAATAGTTAGAAGAATAAAGATAAATGCATTATTATTTTTTAAAAATCAGTCTGGCAGATGGAGTGAAGAAGGGTGGGATTTCTCACTTTCTTACTCCCCTCCTTTGCCTTCACTCCTACATCTCATATATAGATACATGAATACATAGACATTTAGCAGAAAACTAACACACGTTCAGGGCTTTCTTCCTGACGTAGGTATCTTCAAAATGAAATTTATTCTTACTTTCATGAGCCAGGGAAACATAGCTCTATGTTGTTGCTTAGTATAATAGGACTTAATTTGTGGAAAGCAAAGATGTGGCCACGTGAATTCGAACAGACAGACTTTTCTTGTGCCCCTTTTGGGCAAGCTTTCTCCCCGTGTCGTGTGCTGTCAACAACCGCTGTTTTCTAGCCCTAGGATCTTGTCTTTTAAAGAATGTCCCATAAAGGCAACCCTGTATTATGTAGCTGTGGTGTAATGAATCTGAAATTCATGTGTGAAGTTTTGTGTATCAGCACTTTGTCCTTTTTAATGCTGAGTCACAACGCTTCGCGCGTAGATAGACAGCAGTTCATTCGCTTGTTAAGAGACGTTTCTAACACTTCCAGCTTTGGGCAGGATATAGATAAAACTATTAGACACATTTGCGGATAGACTTTTGAGTAAACAGAAGTTTTCATTTCTCTTGGGCAAGCACCTAAGGATGAAATTGCTAGGCCATAAGGTTAAGTGTGTGTTTAACTTTACAAGAAGCTGCCAAACTGTTTTCCAGAGCGGCTGCACCATTTTGCACCCCCACCAGCAATCTGTGTGAGATGCAATCTCTCTGCCTCTTCTTAATCAACATTTGAATTTTGTAAGGTCCGTTATTTTTTTTTGCTTTGTTTTTGTTTGTTGCCATTCCAAAAAGTATACAGTGGCATTTTATTGTTTTTAAATTTGCACATCTTTTTTAAGTATATATTTGACATTCATAGATCTTTCATGTCTGTTCAAATCTTTTGTACCTTTTAAAATTGGATTGCTTTCATATTAAGTTTGAGTCAGTTATTTAAACATTCTAGATATGAGTCCTTTTTAAACATATATTTTGGAAATATTTTTCCTCAGTTTGTGACTTGTTATTCTCTTAACCATGACTTTTATACAAAGGTTTAAATTTTTTTTTTAAAGATTTTATTTATTTATTTGAGAGAGAGAGAATGAGAGATAGAGAGCACGAGAGGAAAGAGGGTCAGAGGGAGAAGCAGACTCCCCACCACGCAGGGAGCCCGATGCGGGACTCGATCCCGGGACTCCAGGATCATGACCTGAGCCGAAGGCAGTCGCTTAACCGACTGAGCCACCCAGGCGCCCCAAAGGTTTAAATTTTGAAGACATCCTATTTGCCTTTTTCTTTTCTAAGTCCTGCTTTTGATGTGTGCCTGAGCTATTCTCACTCAACCCAAGATCACAAACATCTCATTTGTTTTCTTTTATTGTTTTAAATTTATATTTAGATTTATGATCCACTTGGAGTCAATTTTTTATATAGCGTGAGGCGTGGTTCACGATTATTTTCTTAGTTTTATCCAAATTTGCCATCACAATTTTTTGAAAATATTTTTTCCATTAAATTGCCTTTGCAGTTTGTTAAATATAGGCCAATCACTCGTCTCTGAGCGCCACACCATCACCCAGTTGTTTCCAGAAAATTCCTCCTGTGCTGTGGTTATAAATTGTTACTTTTCCCCTCTCTCCCCCCATCTGAGAGCTGGTGAATCAGACTGCGGTACACCGCAGAAAGTAGGAATTGCTTCTCCCATCGTGGTTAGGAAAGCCCACTGAAGGGGATCGTCTGTATCAGGTTTTCAAAAATTGCCTTCAAATCTGGAAGTTCAGTCTCCAGGATTTCCCGGAGCTTTCTCTATTTATGCGTCTTCCCTTTAGGGGTACAGGAGCAAGAGCAGCGGACAGAACCCCCAGACACGCAGGCTGGGGGAGCAGCATTCCGGGAAGCTCTCATGCACGCTGGAGCACGAACTTGCAAGAACGCCTGCAGAAGAGCAAATTAAGAAGTGAGTAAATGTCACATCCGTTTTTATGCGGCTCCCTTCATAGAAATGCTTTCCAGTAATACTTGTTTCAAATCTTCATATGAAGAAGTGTAGGGATTATGTAACCGGAGCCTTGAAGCCCTCTATTTGGTTTTTGCCGCCGCTAGGAGGCCCGCCGTGGGTGTGAATTTGCGGGGCTGGAAGCATACGCCCGCCTGAGGTTCAGTGAGCATCGGAGCTGTCTGCCCGCTCTGCGGTGAATAAATGAAGGAGGGGCAGGAATGAGTGAATGCTGCCCCCTTGGGCAAGCAGGGTATTTTCGAGACTGAAAACAAAATTGAAATAAGCGTTCCCCCGTCAACACCCCGCAGCTGATATTTCAGAGTGAATTAAACTTTGAAGATGAAAATTCACCATTGTTGAATGCCATTTAACCTTCCGAAATGGTATTAGGAGTACATTCTTATACGTATAACTACTGCAGAATGAGGCATTTCAGTTGCATGAGACTCCCTGATGAAGTTTTGAAACGTCTTCATTTCAAAAACAGACTCTGGAGCCACCCTGCCTGGCTGCCAATCTCAGCTCCTCCTTTGCTAACTGTGTGCCCTTGGGGCATTTTCTTAATTTACGAAAAGACAGGAAGAACCATTGCACCAGGTGCTGTCTGTTCCCTGTCTGTAATTCCTTGGTGTCCCCCCTGGAAGTCCCCTTTTCCCACCTTCTCGAATCGCCCTGCCAGGAGGTGTGCCCTGGCCATGGACACACACCTGTCCTCACTGTATGCAGGCTGGAAATGCCCGGAGCGGTCAGCGACCGCAGGTGTCAACAGGTGGGTGCCCGCTGTCCCTGAACTCAAGCGCAATTTTGATGTGCGCCTCAGTCTTTTGAGGGTCTTGGGCGGGGCGGGGGGAGTCTCAGCTGCACACACCAGCAAGCAGCTCCCCATTGCACACTGCCCTTCTGCTCTCTGTGTCACCTCCCCACCTGCTCACAACGCTTCCGAGCACCTTTCAAGCAAACCATTCACACCTGAAGCTCCTCTCTGAGAGGAGTCCAATCAAGGACAAAAGCGTTTACCTAATGGAGTTGTGAAAATTAATGAAATGATGGGTGTAAAGGAACAAGTGTGGTGCCTTTCCAAAAGGAGCGGCCAATGAATATTAATGGTAATTACTGTCACAAATATTATACAATCGATGTTACATTAGAATTTCTAATACGAATAACTGCATGAAATATGCATCTATTAAAGCACAGATTTTTAATGTATTTACTAACAATGTGAAATGCAAAATTATTCAAATTCCCAAGTGGCTGTAGTGGAGATGAAATATAAACACATTTATTCTTCAAATTATCTTAAATTCTTAGGTGCCACTTTTTACAACCACAAAACCAATTTATGTATCTCAAACTTCAATTTCAGTCTACTGATTTTACAGATAAAAATCCTGAGGCGGGGCGCCTGGGTGGCTCAGTTGGTCGGGTGTCTGCCTTCGGCTCAGGTCATGATCCCAGGCTCCTGGGATGGAGATCTACATCGGGCTCCTTGCTCAGCGGGGAGTCTGCGTCTCCCTCTAGCCCTCCCCCTGATCCTGTGCATGCTCTCTCTCTCTCTTTCCTCTTTTTCTCTCTCTCTCTCAAATAAATAAATAAAATTATAAAAACATCCTGAGGCAAAGAGATGTTACATGACCTGTCTTGGGTCACACTCCCGTCTAGGTTTTCCAACTTCAGGCTCTTGGCCCAGTGTTCTTGCCAGCACGCGTCCCTCGAAAGTTTTATTACAAGATCATTAGGAAAGATAAAGACATCAAAAAACCAGAAGGTGCTGATCCTGATGTGGATCAAGAGAGAGCTTAAGCTATAGATTACTATTGACTCATGACAGTAGCTAATGGTTTTTGCCCAGTTGCTTCAAAATAGCAAGATTAGAATACCTGTAACAAGGGAGTCTGGGGAACAAATGTGTGGACAGACTCTAGGAAGGGACACGGATGTGCAGATGTCCATTTCAGGGGGCACTTGAGATACAAAGAGGTGGCAGGTGGAGAAAATGGTCCTCTTGGGATCATCAGCTGACCATTTCCTTTAGCCAGTCTGGTGCCTGTTCAGTGAGTCCTTTGGGAGCAGGGACAGAGGCTATTCATGGAAACAACCACAAATCCCCTCCCAAGGGCCACCACTGCTGATCTGGCCAACCCTACTGTTGAGTGCCTCCTGTCAACAGCAGAGTTCAATGTTGAACCCCTTCCGTGGTACTGACCCTGGGGGCAGGGGGCAGCTAACCAGTAGGGGGCAGGTAAGTTATAAAGTTATACAGGGTTCCATTTACCATGGAAGGAGGAGCAACTTGTCTTTATTAGTGTAATTGCATGCAGAATGTCATGCACCTGCAATTAGAGTGTCATGCAAAGTAGTTTCACCACCATAAAAAAAAAAAAAAATCCCCTGTGATTTACCTATTCCAACCTCCCACCCAGATCCTTCATCCCAGGACCTCCGGCGGCCGATGATCACTTTACTGCCAGTACAGTTTACCTTCTTCAAAAGGTCATATAATTGGACTTCTATAGTGTACATCCTTTTCAGACAAGCTTGTTTCACTCTGCACTGTGCCTTTAGGATTCATCTGTGTCTTTATGTAGCTTGAGACAGCTTCTCTCCATTGCTGAGTGATTTTCCAGTATATGAATATATGATAAATTGTTTATCCTTTCAATTCATTGAAGGGCATCTTAGTTGCTCCCAGTTTTTGGCAATTGTGAATGAAACGTCCATGAACGTTTGTTTGCATGTTTTTGTGTTGGATGTGTTCTTAATTCCACTGGGTAAATACCAAGAAGTGCAATTGTTGGAATGTGCTTGGCTCTGTAAGAAACTGCCGAACTATCTTCCAAACTGGCTGCACCGTTGTGACACCTTGTAACCCAGCAAGCCCCCAGGAGAGTCCCCGTTGCTGCACATCTTCACCAGCAGCTGTCACTGCCGGGGCTTGGGGTTTTAGTCATTCTGATCAGGGTGCAGGTTCCCCTGGTTTCATCATTTCCATGGTTCTTTTCAAAGAACTACCTTGTGGGTAACTTGATTTTCTCTACTATTTTCCCGTTTTTGATTGCAAGGATTTCTGTGTTAATTTATTATTTCTTTTGCTCATTCTTTAGGCTTACATTAAGGGTGTTTCTCTTGTTGACTAAGGTAAAAAGCCTAGGACGTGGTTTTTAGACCTGTATTGGTTTCTAATACACGTTCTCTAAGTACTGCTTTCTTTGACACCCCAACATTTTGGTAAATTGTAATTTTGCTTTCATTTCATTCAAAATATTTTCCAATTTACCTTCAGACTCCTTTGATATAGGTGTTGTTTAGGGCATTTTAAAATTTCCAAATATTCATGACCCCTCCAGCTATCTTTTTGTTGTGTATTTTTATATTAATTCTACAGTTGTCTGAAGACATCCCTTCTATGATTTCAATTATTTTTCATTTGTTATGATGCATTTTATAACCCAGGATATTACTTGTGATGAATATTTCATGTAAGCTTAAGATGAATGTGTTCTGCTGTGGTTGGATAGAGTCTTCTATAAATGTCAATTTGATCGAGTTAATCGATAGTGCTGTGTGGGTCCACTACATCCTGAGTGATTTTCTGCTTGCTTGATTTCTCAGTTACTAAAACAAGCATGCTGGAGTCTCCAACCATGATAGTCATTTTCTGTTTCTATTTCGGTTTGATCGGTTTCTGCCTTATGTGTTTGGATGCTCTTTGTTAGGTCATACATGTTTAGGATTGCTATGTGTTTTTGGAAAATTGATCCTTTTGGCAGTGGGCAATACCTCTGTTAATTTTCCTTGTTCTGGAGTCATCTTTGTCTGACATTAATATAGCTTCTCCAGTTTTCTTTCAATGAGTTTTAGCATAGCAAAATTCTCTCTATCATCTTTCTTTTAACCCATCTGAATTTTATATGTGAAGTGAGCTTCCTATAGACCAGACAGTTTTGTCTTTTATCCACTGTGACGATTTCTTTACTGTTGCTGCTGGTTAATATGATTGGATTAATGCCTCTTAATCCAGTTAATTGATTTTTTTGCAGCTGCTTTCTATTCATTACATTTGTTTTGATTACTTCCTTCTGTCTCCTTGCCTGTGTCTCTTGTTAGTTTGGGAATCCCCAAGTACTCTCACTTAGGGAGTCTCTTCTTGCAGCTCTGTCAGCTGGAACCCACTGTTGGTGAGGTGGCGAGGGGTGTGTGTTGGGGGGAAGTGCTTTAATCTTTATGATTAAGTCTTGCTATTTCAGTGGGCCTGTGTTTCTGGTCTGTGACCTTCACACATGTTTCTTAGCATATTTTTCCTCCTTCAGGTGACATAAGATGGCTATAGGGTCTGGAATCAGTGTCTTTACCTTAGATGGAATAATTCTGGACCAGAATTCTCTGGTCTTTCCTTTGTTATAGAGAAGGATCACAGCACATTTCACAATGGCTGCTCTTCTCCCCCTGGAATCTGGGAAGGAACTTTCTTTGTTTTTTTCTATATTGGAGACTTTTTTGCTATACTTTATGCAGTCTTTCTAGGTGTTTTGTAAAAAGAGATTTCCAGATAATCTAGTCTATAATCAAGTAGAAGTCCTTTAATCTGTTATTCAACAAGTATGGACTGAGCACACACTACGTGCCAGGCATTCTGTTAAGTCACAAGGATACAATTGTAAATAATTTAGATCTAGATTTTGCTTTCCCAAAATTTGCAAACTTGTGGACAAGATGGTTATTGCAGGAGGAATTATAATAATATGCTTGTAGCATATATAATGCACAAGAAAAACAGGTATTCATTAGAGGAATGTCCCTCTGCACCTTCTGCTAACAGAGTCTTCAACTTTGATGAAATTCTTACTTCCTCAGAGTCCCTGATTTCTTCGTACATCCCAGGGTCATCCTCATTCTGCCCTCAGAAGTTCCCAAGTCTCCTTTTAGTTCTCAATGTCTTGACAGACGTCCTCCACCTTCCACATTCTGCTTGATCTTCATCAAAGCCTTAGTCCCTTTCATACATATATTTAAGACTTTTGGTTAATTAAAAAATAAGCATCATGGGAAAACTGGATATTCACATGCAAAAGAATGAAGTTGGGCCCTTACCTTACTTTGTATGCAAAAATTAACTTAAAATAAATTAAAGACCTAAAGGTAACATCTGAAACTATAAAACTGTTAGAAGAAAACAGGCAATGATATCTGGGTAAGACACCAAAACCACTGGCAGAAAGAAAGGAAAAAAAAAAAATGAGTGGGAGTGTATCAAACCTTAAAATTTCTGCATAGTAAAGGAAATAATCAGCAGAGTGAAAAGGCAACTATGGAATGGGAGAAAATATTTGCAAATCATATATCTGATAAGGGGTGAGTCACCAGAATACATAAACAACTCCCAAAACTCAACAACAGTACAAAAACAGCGTAGTTCAAAAATGAGCAAAGGACATGAATACATATTTCTCCAAAGAAGGCAGGTAGATGACCAACATAGAGAATATAGATGACCACATAGAGAGTATGAAAAGATGGTCAACATCACTCATCATAGGAGAAATGCAAATCAAAACAACAATGAGCTGTCATCCCACACCTGTTAGGATGACCATTATCAAAACACAGAGTATAACAAGTATTCAGGTGTTGATGACAATGTGGAGAAATTGGAAGCCTTGTGTATTGTCTGTTGTGCATTGTAACATGGAGCAAACATTGTGGAAAACAGTATAGAGAGTCTTCAAGGAAATTAAAAATTGATAATCCAGTTTTACCATTGGAATACCATGTGATCCAGCAATCCTACTTCTGAATATATATATACATATATATACCCGAGAGAACTGAAAGCAAGATCTCAAAAACATATTTGTGTACATATGTTCTTGCAGCATTTTTCACAATAACCAAGACGTAAAAGCAACCCGAGTGCCCAACAACAGATGAATAAACAAATATCATATATACATGCAAAGGAATATTATTCAGTCTTGAAAAAGAGAGAAATGCTGGGGCGCCTGGGTGGCTCAGTCGGTTAAGCATCTGCCTTCGGCTCAGGTCATGATCTCAGGGTCCTGGGATCCAACCCCACTTGGGGCTCCCTGCTCAGCGAGGAGTCTGCTTCTCCCTCTGCCCCAACCCCTGTTCGTGCACCCTCTCTCTCTCTTTCTCTCTCTCTCATAAATAAATAAAATGTTTTTAAAAAAGATAGAAATGCCCTCAGTGCTACAGAATGAGTAAATCTTGAAGGACACTGTGCTAAGTGAAGTAAGTAAATCACAAACAGACAAAGACTATTACTGCACTTATATGAGATATCTAAAGTATTCAAATTCTTAGAATCAAAGTCAAACATTGGTTGTATGGGGGTTCCTAGGGAGAGGAGAAGAAGCAGAGTTGTTTTTCAATGAATAGAGTTCTATTTTGAAAGGTGAAAAAGTTCTAGAGATCTGTTGCACACCAATGTGCATGTAGTTAATAGTATTGTACTGTCCACTTAAAATGGTTAAGATGGTAAAAAAATACACTTTGTAAACTTTATTTAATTCTTTCAGATATTTGAGCTTTTATATCTTTAAGTGCATGATAATCTGCTTTTCAGAATTTTCATAGACACACATATTTGTTTCTATGATAATGTAAGTTTAAAAATGAAGTGCATAGTTTTGTATAAATGATAATTTCTCCACTACTAAGAAAATATAGTTTATGCCACAAATATATTCTAAAATACTTTCTTTGCAACTGTCTCAGTAAATCTCTTGACAACCTGAGCTGATTTAAACACCAAAGAGATTTTATTTTTTACAATTAAGTTCAGATACACCCATACAAAAATAATGAAGAATTAAGAGCACATCTCTTTTGTCCAAAAAAAAAAAAAAGACTCCATTTTCAGCCTCCTTTTAATTATAGGAAATTATACTCTTTCCGTTTTCTGAGTTTTACTAAATTAAGTGTGCAAGGTGCTAAAGAGAAGCCAACTAAAAGCTTTCGTTCCAGTTCATCAAATTTGATTTTAATTATGAGTGGTTAATTAAAATAAGGCCCTGTTGGGAAGGTTTAAGCAACTGGGATTGCTTAGACGAGAGAACAGAAGCCTCTGGAAGGTGTGCAAGCAGAGGGAGATGATGAGAAATATTACAGAACCTACCAGGAGGGAATGTGAATTTGACCAGGAGCATCAGGGATTTTAGATTAGATTTAGAAATGGTTTCTTAGGGGTTCTTACTGAATAATAACATGGATGTATTGGCCATAAGTTTACTTTGTTATTCTTCATCTCGACGGGAACTCTGTAAGGTGAGTGTTTTTTATCTCATAGAGGCTGGGGGAAGCTCAGAAACTTTCCTGAGACGACACAGCTGCCCCATAACTGGGCCAGGACTTTTGCCTGGATTCTCTGATTCCAAGATGGGCCTGCTACCACCCGACCCCGCGCTGTGCGGGCGGCCATCGAGCCTCGGGAGCTGCACCTGTGCATCGCAGCCCCTTCACACCCCGCGCGTCCCGAGGGGTTGTCTCCAGCAGCCCGCAGATGTTTGCTGGGCGCGGGCTTCAGCGGGAGGCCCAGCGCGGATGCCCCCGTTCACAGCTCACTGTCTTCCACTGCACTAGGCAGCCCCGCGTGTTCTCGTTTTACTACCGACCATCAAGGTCATGACATTCTCATCTGCCACAGGGATGTCTTACACCTGACTGTGGCCCAGCGACCACCAATAAACTATCTCCTTTCTTCCCGGCTTGGATTCCATACGTAATGCTCACAAACACTCACAAGCACAGGGCAGCTGTAGTTATAACACTGGGGAAAAGGAGAGGAAAACCATGGGAACCTGCCTCATCCATCTTGAAAGCCCACCGAGAAGCCCTTCTGGATCTCCACCAATCTTGCTCTGCTCCTGGAATCTCTGTGCGCTTTTCTTTAAGCAAGTGTAAACAGAGGAAGAGAATTTATCATTTGAACTACAAATTAATTAATTGTGTTTTGGTTTTTGTCTTTTAATGGGAAACACGATGTTTCACCCTCGTTATGTAACAAGGTGGTGATAGACTAGTCTGAACTTCCCAGACTTTGAAACACGTATCGTCAGCCATGTGTGTGTTTAAATAGAGCAAAGAGTTTCAATTTTAATGAAAAAGAATTAAAATGCATAAAGGTTTTTAAGCAATTTAATCCTTATCTAGTCCCAATATGTCCCCAGTTCCATGAGGGAGAATCAAACTGTTGGGTAGAGTGAGTTTGGACCTGACTTACTTGGAGTCCGAGAGTCCTTAGTTCGAATGCATAATGGGCATTGGGCCCTCTGGCTAGCTCTAGCTGTGTGACTCGGGGAGAGGCTGTTTGGTTGTTTTAAGTCTCTTGGGTGAGATGGGTATAAAAACACCTGCCTCACAGTATTGAGGGTTAGGTGATTGGCAGCACTTGGGAGGTGCTCAAAAAATGGCAGCTCGTTATTTAAATGGAATGAGCGTGGAATTTTACATTTAAAAGCAAAAACATATTTCAACTTCCTAGCCAAACAGAATCATGACCCTCCCAGCATCACCATCTAGGTGGATGCAAGCAACGCAGCTCATTGTCTCCTCGGCTGAATCATGAAGGCTCATCAAAGCATAACAACTGCTTGAGGCAGACAACAGTTTACCCCAGCAACGTCTTTGTACACGGCTTCCTTTATATTCTTCATGGTGCTATGGTACTCCTGGGCTATTTATTTATTTATTTATTTATTTATTTATTTATTAAGATTTTATTTATTTATTTGACAGAGAGAGAAAGACAGCGAGAGCAGGAACACAAGCAGGGGGGGCGGGAGAGGGAGAAGCAGGCTTCCCGCGGAGCAGGGAGCCCGATGTGGGGCTCGATCCCAAGACCCTGGGATCATGACCTGAGCCGAAGGCAGACACTTAACGACTGAGCCACCCAGGCGCCCCACTCTTGGGCAATTTAAATTGTTTTCCTTGCAACAAGATAAAAACTTGAGACCAATATTATCCAGTGTATCCCTGGATAATATTTTTTGGACTGAGTGAAAATCAGATATAATAGTTCTGTGGTGTCAATGCTCAAAAAGTAATTTTTATTACATTTATGAGTTTTTTTTTCCTGTGAGATCTTTATCTGGCAGTTAAATATTTCCTGGGTCTTGATAATAAATATTAAAGAATACAGTTCGGGATGATGTGCTTCCCCCAGCAGATGACTTGACATCTTAAATCTCACAGTGAAAATAAGATGTGTGTAGTAAATGAGGGTTTTGTTTAGTTTTATCAAGCTATGTTTAGGCTGTGGAGGTAAAAAAGTGGGTGTTCTCCCTGTCGGTTTTACAATGCAGTGATTAATCCAGGACCATAGTGTAGAAGCACTATACTTTCCTGGTGGTCATGGTGAAATGCGGGGTTGAGGGCACAAGCCTGTGACTGTTGCCAGGAAACCTTTCTAATATTAGCAGCGTGGGATCAGCCATTCATTTGTGTATCCATCCAACAAATATTTGTTGAGGGCTTGTCATCTTCCAGGTATTGGGGTACAGCAGCAAGCAACACAAAAGGTCACGTGTCTCACAGAGCACGCATCCTGGTGTGGGGGTGGGAGGGTCAGACAGAACAGACTTAGGTAAACAACGCAGATACTGTCGTACTATGATGAGAATATAACAAAATAGTGACCTCCGTGCTGGGGATCGGGGAGAGTGTGTCTGAGAGTCCTGACTCGCGGGAAGAAGTCCTGGGGATCTCAGGAAGAGCCGTGGGACCGAGGTCACAGAGCCAGTGAAGGGCTGGGGTCAGAAACGCGTGTGGGACGAAGCACAAGCTCCAACGGGATCAATGGAGTGCTGTGGCCCTGAAAGAGGGTCTGAGTGTGGGGAGAAGGGACTGGAGGAGCAGAGAGTGTCCGTTCCAGATGAAGCTCTCCAACAATGGTGAGGAGTTTGGGGAGGCCATCAGAGGACTTAAAGCCAGAAAACTACCTTACTTTTTAGTAGGGTTAGACTGGTGGCTACATTCGAAGGAGATTGTGGGTGAGGAAAAGTGGAAATGGGGACAGTAGCGTGAGATTTGTTTCAAGAGACCACACCATGGTTCAGATGGCTGGTTGGGGAGGGGGCTGGAACTCGGGGTCTCCCAGCACGTTGTGCCAGTGCCTTGGCTGGGACGAAGAGTGAAATTCCCTCCTTGTTCCATGTTCCCTCAGCCCGAACCCTGATCAACCATTGCGTGTTCTCTGTAATTTACCATTGGCTCACTGAGGTTGTTTGGCAAGAAACAAGAAGCAAAGACTCATCAATGTTAGTGCAGGTACCCCACAGCTTACTTGAGAAGGAGAGTTCTGGAAAACAGACAATCCAATACTCCCAGTAAAGGCTTAAGGGTTATTTCCATTTAAATGTTTGTATTTGGTGCATGTCCTAGTGTGTCAACTCAGTAGATACTGTTTATGTTTGACACCTGCCCCTGGGAACTGAAATCAAATCCAGGTTTTATTTTATTTTTTAAAGATTTATTTGAGAGAGAGACACAGCGAGAGCAGGAACACAAGCAGGGGGAGGGGGAGAGGGAGAGGCAGGCTTCCCGCCGAGCAGGGAGCCCGACGCGGGGCTCGATCCCAGGACCCCGGGACCATGACCTGAGCCGAAGGCAGACGCTTAACGACTGAGCCACCCAGGCGCCCCTCAAATACAGATTTTAAAGAGCAGATTCACAAATACACTTTAAAATACACTTATATTTCATGCTAGGAAATGCCTATCCTTAGAATATAGGCATGCAGTGGGGCCCCAGGCTGGCTCAGCGGGCTAAGCATCTGACTCTTGATTTCAGTTCAGGTCATGATCTCAGGGTCATGAAATCGAGCCTCGCATCGGGCTCTGTGCTAGGCTTGGAACCTGCTTAAGATTCTCTCCCTCCCTCTCCGTCTGTCCCTTCACCCCCGACCATGTGCACGTGTATGCACTCCCTCTCTCAAAACAAAACAAAAACAATACAGGCACACATTGTTTTATTTCTTACTTTCTCAGTGATCACAAATTAGATATTTCCCTTTAATTTAAAATGTTAATACATCAAGTGAAAGAAGACAGTCTGAAAAGGCTACATAGTGTAGTATTCCAATTATATGTATTCTGGAACACGCAAAACTATAGAGATAGGAAAAAAGATCCGTGGTTGTCAGGGGTTCATAGAGGGAAGGGAGGTTTGACTAGGTGAAACACAGAGTTTTTAGGGGTCAGAACTGTTCTGTATGATACCATAATGGCAAGCACATGGCATTTAACATTTGTGGAAACCCACAGAACTTTACAGAACATACAATGAACCTCAATCTATGGAAATTTAAACTTCATTTAGAAAGCTAAGGATCTCAGGGTGGAATGCAGACTGTGCATGACAAATGTATGAAACAACCTCACTGAAGGGACTCAGGGCAAAAAATGTTGAAGTCCGTAGGTTTGGGAATGAGCAGTCTGTGAGACTAAAGCCAAAGTAACGCCCGTAAGCACTGTGCTCTGTGGATTGCATTGCCTCCCCCAAGGGTCGGGGCTGACAATGTTTCACCAATGCTGCTTTGTGTTCATCCTGGGTTTGAACAATTAAGTGCATGCCTGAGACGTAGTGGGAGCGGGGTTTCTCACTGTTAGAGGTGGAGTTTACGGATAAGCAAGGGGAGGAGACTACAGTGATCCACGTCATAATGGATAGCATTGGAAACCAGTAGAACCCATGTTAGTTAATACGAATACAGAGCTTTACATATAGAAATACCAGTAGATGCGTGTAAGTCCACACATTAATATGCATATATGTATTTACTTGCTCTGTCTGCTTATACAGCCTAAAAGAAATAATACCCCAGTAAGTACATGCATCTAACACCGTTCTCCACTAAAATGAACCAGGGATCCTCAAAGAAATGGCTGGTTCTAGGACTGGGTCACAAAATACACCAGGGGAACCTAGAGAATGTCATAGTGTCAGAAAATAAGGGAGTGCTAACTGATGGAGGCACGCTCCCGTGGCACTGGAGTCAGCCGGAGAGACTGCCAGGGGCCATAGCTGGCGTGGTTTGAGCACACACAAAAAATTAAGAAGCTTTAGATTATAAAAATATATATAAAATAGATATCTGAGACCTCAAACTGATCTAAATAAATGCGGGGAATAGACACAGCCCACATGAAAAAGAATTTCAAACAGATAATTTAGGATTATCCTGTCCACTCAATGAAAGGAGGTATAATTTCCAGCTCCTTGAATAGGGGCTGAACAGAGTGACTTCTTTCCAAAGAGTAAGGTAGGGGAAGGTTGGGGGGTAACTTTACAGTGGAGAAGCTTGACAGCATGACGTCAGCCAGGGACCAAGGTCAGCATCAGGAACGCTAAACCATGTGATAGCATAAACCTTGACACAAGACAAGAATGGTGCTTTATTTCTGTGATCTTCTTCCTCCATGCTTTTCCTCAAGAGAAGCATCAGAAGAATTCCAACAGAGGCGTGGTCTACAAAGCTGCTGACCAGTTTTCTTCAAAGCTTTCAAGGTCATCGGAGACAGAAAATGTTTGAGAAAGTGTCACTGCCAAGAGGAGCCTAGGTAAACATGACAACTGCTCGTGGCATGGGGTCCTGGAACAGAGGAAGGACATCAGGTGAAAACCAGGAAGTCTGAATGAAGTGCGAACTTTAGTTAATAATGTACCAATATTGGTTCGCTCATGGTAACCTGTGTAGCTATATAACCAATTATAACAAATGGACGGTAGTGGAGGATGTTAACAGAAGAAAGTTAGTGGGGTATACTGGAACCCTCTGTGCTACCATCTTAATTTTTCTATAAATCTAAACCTGTTCTAAAAATTAAAGTCTATTTACAGAATGTCATGGAGGAAGACTTCCAGTTAAAGGTGAGATGGAGAGGTGCATTTCTCCCTATTCCTGCTGCCATGAACAACTCACACCCCGGATATCACGTATAAAATGAACAGAAACGGGTAGTCAGATAGGTCACGTTGCCAGTGTAAAACATGAAAACATTAAACTTTTAGAAGAATATGTAGAAAAAAATCTTCAGGGCCTGTGGATAGGTGAAGAGCTCTTAGATATGATGCTGAGAGTAAAACCTATAAAAGAAAAAAAGAATTGATAATGTTGAACTTCATCAAATGAAAACATTTAGGTGTGCAAAAGACCTTGTTAAGAAGACGAAAAGAAAATCTACAGATTAGAGAATGTAATTGCAAGCAACACCCCTAACAAAGGACTCAAATATAGAATATATAAAAAAAAATTCTCAAAATACAATGGGAAAAATATATGAAATTGGCAAAAGTCATGAATAGATATTTTGCCAAAGATGGATGCCGATAAACACATGGAAGGATATTTGAACACATGAATCGCTAAGAAGTGCAAATTAAAACCCCAACATGATATCAATACGTATCTATGAGAATGGTTAAAAAAAGAAAAAAAAAAAAAACAGTGGCACCAGGAACTGCTGGTAAGGATGCAGAGAAACTGGAATCTTCCTAATGTACCAATCTGGAAGAAAGTTAGACAGTGTCTTTAAGAAACCAAACATAGACTTAGCATATGATACAGAGATCACACTTGTGGGCATTTATCTCAGAGAGATGAAAACTTATGTCTACACAAGAAACTGTATACAAATGTTCATAGCAATTTTATATTTAATGGTCAAAAACTGGAGAAAAGGCAAATGTCCTATAGAAGGCGAATGAGTAAACAACAGCCGTGCAAAAGAACACACTGTTGCTACAGTCACCAAATTATAGAGGCGGAGAGCAGGTGAGTGGTGCCAGGGGTTAGCCGTAGCACGTGGGGACTTCTTGTGATTATGGAGCAGTTTTTTATCTTGAATATGGTGGTGGTTACACAAATGTACACATGCAATAAAATGGTACAGAACCACACACACACACACACACTCACACACACACACAACAATGGTAAATCTGCATGATGTCTGTGCATGGTTCCAGTGTCAATGTCCTAGTCTGATATTACGCCCACCTATGCAAGATGTTAAGATGTTACCATTGGAGAAACCTGGACAAAGGGCACAGGGACAACTCCACTACTTTTGCAACATCCTGTGATTGATGATTATGTCAACATTACAATTGCTTCAAATGCCAAGGAGGACACTGAACTTCTCTGGAGAAAAGACAGCACTTCGTGTTTCTACTCATCTGCCTTTATTAAGGCTACCAGTTGAAAATACCTGCATAAGGTGATCATATCACGCGTTCGCTGCTAGTATACTGGAGAGTTTCCTCTTGGCCGTAAGGGGTTTCCAGCATGAAGATGGGAAGTGGCGATGTTGGTAGTGCTGGTGGAGGAATCCATGGTTATGGGACTGGGAGGGATCCGAGAGCTGGGACATCCTGGGGAAAAGCACCGAAGGCAAATGAAGATTGCAAATGGTGGTGTGGTTAGGAAAGGTGAATGTGTCCCGTAGGGAGGTGTCTCTAGGGTTGGGCGAAGCCCAAGGACAGTGGAAGAGCCTCCAGGGTGTGGAGGCCCCAGGCACTGACTATGGCAGAGAAGCAGAGTGCCGTTTAAGGAGCTGGTTGCTGTCCTCATGTCTTATGAAAAAAATCCTTTCATGTAATGCAGGAAAAATAAAAAATTCTTACCCAGAACTTGATTAGTTGATCGAAAGCCAAAAATAACCCAAGCCATATGTTAGGAGGAAGAAAACAGTTACATTTAAATCATGGTTCTTAGAAAATAAGGCAATTTTTAAATGTGGGTGAAAAGACAACCCAGAGAATGGGAGAGATACTTGGAAATCATATTTCTGATAAGGGTTTCGTGTCCAGAATATATAAAGAGCTCTTGAAATTTAACAATAAAAGACAAATGGCCCAACTAAAAACACGGGCAAAACATTTAAATAAATATGTCTCTGAAGGAGATCTGCAAATGAGAAAGAATCACGAGAAGATGCTCAAAATCATTGGTCCTCGGGGAAATGCAAATCGAAACCACAATGAGACGTCACCTCACATCCACGAAGATTGGTATAATAGTAAAAAAAGAAAAGAAACTTGCAAGTTTCTTTTAGGATGTTGACCAAAACGAGATTCTCATGTGTTGGGGGTGGGGATGGAAAATGCACAGTCACTGTGGAAAGCTCCTCAAAAAGTTAAATATACAATTACTGTATGATCCAGCAATTCTACTCCTAGTTACATGCCCAAGAAAATTGAAAACATATATTCACACAAAAATTTGTACGTGAATATTCATAGCAACGTTATTGTAGCATCTATAAAATAGAAATCATCAAAATGTCCATGAGCTGATGAAGGAATAAACCAGAAATATGGCATATGTCCATATGAAGAAATTTAATTCATCGTAAAAACAAATGGAATATTGCTACATGCTGAACCTTAGCTATAACACATGAACTCAAAACAATACGCGAAATGAAAGAATCAAGACAAAAAAGCCACCGATTTTATGATCCCATGTATATGAAATGTCCTGAACAGTCAAATCCATAGGGACAGAAAGCAGATCACTGGTCGGCAGAGGTTGGGGAGTTCACGTACGTTTTTGGGGTGGCGAAATGATCTGGAATCGGGTAGTGGTGCTGGAGGTATAGTGAGCACGCTGAGGACACTGAGAAATAGACGTTAAGTGGGGGAAATGATGTTGTGTGACTTACATCTCAATCAAGGAAACAGAGGGTTTCCTTTGTTCCCCTCACGTGGGTACTAACACTCACAGAAACGAAAGCCATTAGGAAGGAACTGAGTCAGACGTGGGCAGCCTTGTCTTTCAGAGAAGCAAGCAAGGAAAAGAAAAAAATAAGACAATTTAGAATTCATGTATCTTCTGCTTCATTTTCTTTTTTAAGTCAAGCTGTGTGTTTCTAAAGAATACAGACATTCTTAATCATTTCATCATTTATCCATCCTGGGGATTTTAAAAAAAAGCCTTTCCATTCTCTACCTGCAGTGTTGTAGAAGGAAGGAATTATGCCAGAGGATGGGCAGCAGACCATGAAAATCAAATAAATTAATTTGGCTTTTAACTGTTGTTGTAAAAAGTTCGATAGAAGTTGGCTTACATTTTGGATAAATGTGGACTTTTCCCCTCTTGCAAGCTCAAGCCATTGTCATAAAAGATACATGGTTATATTTGCTATTCAGAGCCTTGTTTAGTGGGTGGGTTACAGCATGAATTCCCCAGCATCACAGAGACCATGAAATAAAACACTGACCCCATCTTATATGTCCCGAGTCACACACTTTTCTTACTTCTCCCCCTAAATGTGAGGACTTATGGACTAAGATGTTAGCACATCAGCTCTGTCAGAGAAGTCTACCCCAAGTCACTCAACAAGATCTATTTTTAAAACCTTCACAATTGCACTCAAAGAAGGAAAACTAAGAATCAAATGCCCCATAGTCTGTGTATGAGTTTCACAAACTTTAGCCAGAAAAATAAAAGGGGTTGACAAATGTCACCATGGGCCATGCATATCCCCACGGGAGCCCAAGCAAGCTTTGTAAGATGACATTGTACATACGTAGACATGTTTGTCCCACTCTGGGAAGACACCATACCCTCATCGTGCAACCTCTGTTGAGGGAATATTTTAATGAGAATATGTATATCCTGTTAATGCTTTCATGTTGGTGGATTTGGTTCAGGGGAAATAGGGTGGTAAGCAACTGAGGTTAGGGAATACAGTAGAGGGGACATTTGGGTTATACCATGAAATAAAAAGCCCCACTTGAAAAGAAACAAGATGGCGGTTGAACACATGGGTGTATCTTCCACTCTGAATCTCATAGAAAAGGCAGGAAATATCTACGGTAGAAACAGACTCATAATAACAACAAGGAAAATGTTTTCAAACTTAGCTGCAGCATTTTGAGGAATTTTAAAAACAGGGGATGGAAGAGAAACCAGTGAAAATAAAAACATTAATGAAAACAGGTAGGAAAATTCTGTTGCTGTCAGTTTTATCAGTGAAGCCCAGAAAGTCTCTAAGAGAAAAGTCACCAATATTGTAGAGAAATGATACTGTTTTCAACAAATGATGTTGGGACAATAGAACATACAAAAAATATGCATATACATCTTCGTTTCACCTAAAAATGAACTAAAAATTGATCACAGATCTAAATATAAAAGGGAAAGCTTTAAAACTTTTTTAGAAGAAAACAGAGTAAAAATCTTGGTGTCTTTATGTTAGGCAAGTATTTTTCAGACGTGACACCAAAAAATAATCCATAAGAGAAAAAATAGGATCTAATTTCACTTTGTTCAAATTAGTAACATTTACATTTGAAGACATCCTTAAAAGATTCAAAACGAAGCCAGAGACTGGAAGGAAATTTTTGTGAATCACACATCTGATTAAAGATTCCTCTCTGCAGTATGTAAGGAGCTCTTTAAATTCCACAGTGAGGAAACAGACATCCAATTTTAAAAGATCTGAACACACACTTTACCAGAAAAGATATATGGATGGCAAGTACGCTCAGGAAAATGCTCAGTATCATTCATCCTTAGGGAAACACAAATTAATGCCTCAGTGGGATACCACTGCACTCTTCAGGGAAGCTTAAAATCCCAAAGAGAAGCACCATGATACGGAATGCCAGCAATAAAGCTGGGCGATAGAAAATGCAGGGAAGGGGCTCCTGGGTGGCTCAGCAGTTTAGCGTCTACCTTCGGCTCAGGTCATGATTCCCAGGGTCCTGGGATCGAGCCCCGCATCCGGCTCCCTGCTCCGGGGGAAGCCTGCTTCTCCCTCTCCCACTCCCCCTGCTGGTGTTCCCTCTCTCGCTGTCTCTCTCTCTGTGTCAAAAAATAAATAAAAATCTTTAAAAAAAAATGCAGGGAAATGCAAAATGATGTTGTCACTTTGAAAGACAGTTTGGAAATTTTGTATAAACTTACCATATAACACAACAACTGAACTCTTAGGTATTTACACAAGTGAACTGAAGCTTAAATTAGTACAAAACTCTCCTTGAATGTTTATAGCATAGCAGCTTTATTTGTAATTGCTAATATCTTGGAGGGAAGTATAACAGGGAAATGGTTAAAGCACAGTGTGGTGTATGTGATTAAACGATCAAAGTATTGAGTCATGCCAGCCACAGAGGGCTATATATCGTATGATTCCATTCATATGGTATTTGGGAAAAGGAAAGCGTATTAATCATTGCCATTGGTTGGGGAAGGAGAGGGTGATTGAAAGTTAATTTGAAACATCAGCTGGATGCTATGGGGTATCAGAATGGAAATCAGACCACAGCTGATGAAACAGGCTGTATTACAAATATATGCAAAATTTGTTCCAGAGGAAGGGCGGAGGGGGAGGGGAGAAACTTTTTGGAAAGTAGGGTTTTCACTGGAAAGTAGGTATCTAAAGACAAAAGGAACTGTACATAAGCAATATACTCTAGTTGGTAAATATTATTTCTTGGAAATGCAAAGAACCCAGACTAGCTAAAATAATTTTGAAAAAGAACAAATTTGGAGAACTCTCATTTCCTAATTTTAAGTTACTACAAAGCTATAAAAATCAAGAGACTGTGGTACTGGCCTAAGGATAGACATATCAAACAGGGAATTAGAATTAAGAATCCAGAAATAGGGGCACCTGGGGTCTCAGTCAGGTAAGCGGCTGTCTTTGGCTCAGGTCATGATCTCAGGGTGCTGGGATCAAGTCCTGCATCAGGCTCCCTGATCAGCGGGGAGTCTGTTTCTCCCTCTGATCTGTTTCTCCCTCTCTCCCTCTGCTGCTCCCCCTGCTGGTGCTCTCTCTCTCTCTCTCTCTCTCTCTCAAGTAAATAAATAAAATCTTATAAAAAGAATCCAGAAATAAACCCCTGTATCTGTGACCAACTGACTTTTGCAAAGGTGCCAAGAACCTTAACGGGGAAAGCATAGTCTTTCCAGCAAATGTCACTGGACAACTATTCCTCCAAATGCAAAAGAATGAAATTAGACCTTACCTCACACCATGTATAATTCCCAAATGGACTAAAACCTAAACGTAAGAGCTAAATGTATACAACTATTAGAAAAAAACAGAGGTATAATTCTTTGTGACCTTGTGTCGAAGAAATACAAACAATTAGAAGGGATATCATGAGCAATTATATGCCAACTAATTAGGCAATCTGGAAGAAATGGATATGTTCCTAGAGACGTATAAACTACCAAAACTGAAACAGGAAGAACAGACCCATAATCAGCAAGGAAATTAAAGCAGTCATCAAAAATCTCCCAACAAACAAGAGTGCAGGGCCAGATGGCTTCCCAGCGGAATTTTATGAAACATTTAAAAAAGAATTAATACCTATTCTTCTGAATCTGTTTCAAAAATAGAAATGGAAGGAAATTTCCAAACTCATTCTATGAGACCAGTATTACCTTCATCCCAAAACCAAAGACCCCACTAAAAAGGAGAATTACAGATCAATATCCCTGATGAACATGGATGCAAAAATTCTCACCGAGATACTAGCCAATAGGATCCAATAGTACATTAAAAGGATTATTCACCACGACCAGGTGGGATTTATTCCCTGGGCTGCAAGTTTGGTTCAACATCTGCAAATCAATCAATGTGATATAATACATTAATAAAAGAAAGACCAAGAACCATGTGATCCTCTCAATTGATGCAGAAAAAGCACTTGACAAAATACGGCATCCTTTCTTGACAAAAACTCTCCACCATGTAGGGATAGAGGGAACATACTTCAATATCATAAAAGCCATCTATGGAAGACCCACAGTGAATATCATCCTCAGTGGGGAAAACCTGAGGAAAGATTCCTTCTTTACAACACCACAAGCCCACATATAAATAAAATTAGTTGCATTTCATTAGAATTGTTATTATCATTATTTCTTTCACAAGACGCCATAAAGAAAAAGAAAAGCTACAGAGCATCCACGTTTCTAATTGGAGCCCGTCTACCACCCAAAGACAGGCCCATCTGGCTCATGCCTTCCTGGGACCTGAGCTATTTTCCTAAACTCCTCTTCTGGGTGTTGCTAAGCTTAGAAGGAGGGCAGGTCTCTTATTGTTTGTTTCCGAAAACCTAAGAACTATTTTCAATAGGCTGAATACCCAAGAGAGCCAACCGGGGCTAAAAGACAGCTGAGGTGAACCCTGGTGAGTGAGGGTGGATATACGTGACTTACTTGCTCTGGGCCCATCTCGTCCTTTGTCACCCAGGAGTAACAAATCACGTGGTGGGCTTCGTTTGACTGGAAATCTGAGCGTGTGTCAGTAAGAGGGCAGTGCCTTCTTTAAGGTCTCTGAGTTCTTTGCTGCTTGCCCTGTTCAGAGGCAGCATCTAACCCCAACTGCTGACATCTGGGCAGGCTCTGTGACTGCTTTGGCCAACAGAACACAGCAGAAATGACACCCTAGCATTTTCTAGGCTGAGACCTTAAGGGACAAAGAGCTTCAACTTTCTGTCTCTGGAAACATGTGTGTTTGGCCCACAGCCGCCATGCTGTGAGGAAACCCAAGCAGCCGAGGCTGCCAGCTGGTGGCCATGGATGAGCGCCCAGACTAGGATCAGCACTGAGGCCACGAGCCAGGTGGATAGGCCATCCTAAAGTGGACCCGAAAACCCCACTGGAGCTGTGCCTCCCTGAGCCTTCAAAGAGCAGAAAGGAGCAGAGATAAGAAACAATACCTCCCCTCGAAAGCTTAACATAATTTATAATTGCTTATAAAATATTGAAAACACCAATTAAAGAACTTAAATGTTTAAAAATTAAAATATCAATTGAATAAACTCTTGATAACAGAAGACTAGAAAGATAGGGTTTAATTTTTTTTTAAAAAATGTGATTCTGGGGGCACCTGGGTGGCTCAGTTGGTTGAGCATCCAACTCCTGATTTTGGCTCAGGTCATGATCTCAGGGTGGTGAGATGGAGCTCCACATCGGGCTCCATGCTGGGTGTGGAGCCTGCTTAAGATTCTCTCTCTCCCTGTCCCTCTGCTCTTCCCCCCTGTTTGTGCTCTCTCTTTCTCTCTCAAAATCAATCAATAAAATAAAATCTTTAAAAAAGTGATTCTGTGTCTGCTAGTATTTCATTGACACACACACATTGCCTCATTGAGTGAACTTGGCCACACACTTCCATTTCTGGGCCTTGGAGTCTTCCTCTATGGGTTTCTCTCAGATTAGAAGCAAAATGGTTTTTGAAATTATAAAAGAAATTTATAAATTATGAAAAGAAAACATAAAGCAAGTCAGGTTACATCAGCGGCTACTCTTAGTATAAAAATCGACCTCATAGAAGTACGTTTTAATCAGGCTGCAGATGGAATGATCTATCGATTCCTACATTTATTTATAGGTTTGCATTTCCTCTGGTCTTTATATGTAGGCTTGTATTTGCAATGCATGGCAATAGCTGGTCAGTGACTAATTCCAGTGGCTACTTCCCAGGATAATGAAAAATGTCATTTGTTGATGGAAGCTGAAAAAGAGATTAAGCAGGGATTTTCGGGGTCATTCTATTCTTTTTTGTTGAGGTTGAACCTCATTCTAATGTATCCCTTTTGCAGTTTTCAACGTGGCAATGGATTGCACAGAGCAATGTCAGATTGTCACATCTGTGTCAGGACTCTTGCACGGAGCATTCTGGAACCGTCTGTGGAAACCACGTCTGGACCAATGCATCTTCACAGGCATGCCTGTTTTATGCATAGAATTACTTCCTCTTTTGAGATGACTCTGAGTGTTTTCATGACAGAGTTATAAAAATAGCAGGGACCTGAGGCAGGACTGAACGGGCAAATGGCCAACGCCCTGCTGACAGTGACGTTTTGTCAGGTCCAGATGGTGTGCTGATTTTCTCTCTGGCCTGGAGCCAGTGCCCGGCAGTCCCTAAAGCTGCCCGCCTGCTTCCTAACCTTGGACACGGAGGATCCTGACGCTGAGTTTGATGGTGCGGACGGAGTCCAGCGTGCAAGCCAAAGAGGGCTTTCTGAGCTCCTGCTACCTGCAGGCAACTCATTGCTCACATCAAAATGTGCACACCTGGCACCCAACAGCCAGGATTTCAGTCTAAAGGGGAAGAAGCCAGAGCCTAGAGGTGTTAAGAGGCAGAGATGAGGGGCCAAGGCAGTGCCCAGATGCCCACAGGGCACTTATCAAGGGGTGCTGTGGAGGACTGGCTTTCTGCCAAGCCAACTTTGACCAGAGTCTCTATGCTGCTTCTTGACCATGGTTTCATTACCTTTAATTTAGAGCCACCTGAATTAAAGATAATTTAATTTGCACCATGCCTCCCACCTCCTCAATTCCAATAGACCTCATTAGCTTCGGATCCCTGTGGGCATCTTTAGCCAGAGGCTGTCAGGGATGCTCCCCACATCCCTGCAACTAAGAGACACGGTAAGAGTCCACTGGCCAGTGAGGACTTTGGTCTTAGAAGGCCTGACAGGTACGTAGAGCTCGGCACCATGTCCTGACCCCAACCACCCAACTGTATCTGCTCAGAAAGAAGAAAGTGTTCTTACCCAGAAGATAAGGGCATCACATTTGGCTTTCCTACCAGAAAAATAATTAACACTCAAATCAGTTATGCAATTTATTAAAATGTGCATTAAACATAACTGATAAAACAGATTACGTTTCCTTAAAAATTTTTGGCTGGCTCATTTTTAATGCTAATATGAGGTCACAGTATGATAGATCATTCCATCAATTGCTGAGTGAGCCTACTATTTGAATGAACAAGATCTTCCCTTCTTTTAGAACTAGTAGAACAGAAAATAGACATGACATCCATTTGTTAATGAAGCCTATGTTGTTCTAGCAGCAAGACAACATACTATGGGAATGTCTTTGCCTGACAGGTGGGTCCCTCCCATCTGTAGTCTGACCGGAAGCAAAAAAACAAACAAGTGGACAAACAAAAACAAAAAAACCTGCAGTATCTTGAGTGGTTATTTCTTTAATTTCTCCTACCACACGACATTATGCTATGAGATTCATTTTTCTCTGTGTGTATTTTGGCTGATCTTATCTCAGAGTATGGAGTGTAAGGGGGGATGACGAAGCATATCGCAATCTGAGAGAACAGATAACCTGGTGGTGTTTCCTTCTGGTCACCAATCGTTCCACTCATGCCAGAGGGTGGCCGTCCTATGCACCACCTGTTGAGTTTCCATGATCATTTTTGTCCTGAAGAGGGTGAATGATGGCCAAACCATCTATTGGGAGTCGTGTTAGAACCACTGATAATAAGGAATTTACGTCTGAAATCATTGTGTTTGCATATCTTAAATAATTAGCTTAGCTTCCAGAAACATGGGAATATATGAGATTTGAGAACCCTCAATCACAGTCACTGCCCCAGTGTGTGGTTTAAAGAACTGGAGAGGTGATGATAGGGTGGGGGGGGGGGACTGCGTATTGTCTGCGGACAGGAGCAGCTTTGAGGGAGAGTTGGTGGGGGAACTCTGAAGCCCAGAGCAGAGGAAGGAGATACAGTTGGCTGGCAAATCGAGTGGAAACTTAAGACAATTTTGAATCCCACCTGCAGCCATAGAAAAGAAACACAGTTAGTTGGTCTTTTGATAAGTTAGGAACTTAAAAACAAAACAAAACAAAAACAGAGAGGTATGGAAAAGAAAGAGAATGTGTTAGAAAGGAACAGACTCCTCCTGGCTCCATATTTTCCTGTGTGATACACGTCACTGATGGGGGTTTAGGGCAGCTGAGATTCAGCTCCTGTGTTCAGCCAGCAGAGAGACTGACTCCTTTTTAGAGGGCGCTCACTGGTTCTAAGGAAAGAATTATGATTCAACTGTAGGATGGACAGTCTGCTGATAAAAGTCACTCGCCAATCAACCAGGCTGGCTTGGTGGCTCAGTCAGTTAAGCATCTGGCCCTTGATTTGAGCTCAGGTCATGATCTCAGGGTTGTGAGATCGAGCACCACGTCAGGCTCCGCCACACTCAGCAAAGAGTCTGTTTGAGAGTTTCTCTCTCCCTCTGCCCTTCTTCCCACTCTCTCTCTCTCTAAAAGTTAACTAAGTAAATCTTTAAAAAAGAAAGAAAAAAAAGCCAACTGTAACCCTGGGCCAAAGGGGGCTGAGCAGTGGGGGCATGGGGGCCCAGGAGGACCTTGGTCGATCACCAGACCATACACAGAGTGGAGACACTGGGAGAAACAAAACAGAGCAAAGAGATATTTTTTTAAACTAGACTAAATCTCCAAGTGATAAGAACAGATTGAACTCATGAAGCAAGAACATGTGGCTCTAAAAGGAAACATTCAAAGAATAAAAATTAATTTTTAACAAACTGGAAGTCTAAAAAAAATCTAATTGAATGGTTATAGGCTAAAGTTAAAGAAGTTTACCCGAAGTAAATTTACCAGAAGTCAAGCCTGCAAGAAACAGATATGGAAAATATGAGAAAGGTAATATACTGGATGATCTTTCTAAAGAGTCCAAATAAACAGTCACTGTTTTATAAAGTCAAAATAACACAAAAGAAAAAAAAAAACCAGAAAGACAAAAGTCATAGAAAAATTTTCATAATAGAAGCATGTGAGTTTCTAAATGTTTCTAGATTTTCTGCTAACAAATGTAGAATAACGAGTTTTAAAATGACACAAAGCCCCCACTGTAAACATTTTGGAGTATTGACAGTAATGTTGAGGTCGTAAACTCTTCCAGAGAGAAGGGGGAAAGACGATCACATGGGTAAATACTTGAGAATCTGAATGGCACAGGACTTCTCAACAGCAACTCCAAAAACAATAGTTCCGTGAACCCTCTGTTGCTCATTGCTCTGCTCAGTGGTGGACAAAGTCTTCATGCTACACCCTGAACCTACCAAAGGTAGGTGTAATGTGATGATAAAGTAGAGTCTAGGGACTAAGCTAGAAAGGGCCTTGGGGAAACAACTGTTTTTGGATGTTTTTGGAGGATTGGAGCAGAGAGAGAGATAGAAAGAGAGACAGAGAGACAAAGAGGTAGAGAGAGAGGGGCACATACGCAGAGACATGCAGGCCATGTGAGTCCAGCAGCCTGCTCCTTCCCTCTCTGGCACATCAACCCACCCCCCACCACGGAGTCAACAACCCTGGAGTCCTGGGATCTACCCGGAACCCCGTCTCGTTCCGCCAGGGGCTGGCCTGAGGGAAGCGGGCGAGGAGGAGGGAAGGACGAAGGGTCAGGCCCCATGGTGCCTACAAGGAGAAGGTGGTAACTTCCCAAATGAATAGAGTCCCGCCTGCCTTCAGAACTAAGCCTTCAACTGTGAGTGTTGCTTGGTGAGGTGGAGGAAAGGGGTTGCTTTCATTGCCTACACGAGACATGGCCCGTGGTTTGCCCAGATGCAGTGAGGAACAGACGGGGGCCTAGAGCGGCGGCGGTGCAGGGAGGTGGGGTCGGCCAGAAGGGGGCCCCTGGCCCGCCCACACTGTGGGAGCTCTGCAGGTGGAAGGAGCTGAGGGCCGCCGCTGGAGCAGGCTCCCTGGGCGGTCTGCTTCTGGGAAGGGGGGTGGGAGGGGAGGGGTGGCTCCTCTTGGCTCTGGTGTCGCTCCCAGCACAGACACTGCCAAGAAGTTGGGGTGAGAAGGCAAAAAAGTCACAGTGTGGAAGGGGCAGCCCCTGGAATGTGTTACATCACTTGATGTGATTTTTTTAGACTTCCAATTCGTTAAAAATTAACAATTTTTAATTGTAATGTAAATAAAAATTAATTTTTATTCTTTTATTCTTTGAATGTTTCCTTTTAGAGCCACATGTGAGCAAAACCGATGAGATAGGAACAAAAATTTACTACCGTGATGCGGTGTTAGGACAAAGGCATAAAGTTTATTAAGGAAATAACCATCACCATTTTGTTTGTTGCTTTGACTTCTAATCAAAGTTCACAGATCACGTTGTCGACACCTCCCGATTCCATGCAGGGGGGGTGTCTCAGTGAGCTGCTCATCGCAAGCGGTGTTAACATCTCCAGGAGGGATACTTTTGTCTTCTGGACCACTGATCCTGCGTCTCTGCAGTCTCAGAACAAGATAGAAGTTTTTGTTCAACAGTGCAAGCGTGGCTTTTGGAGAATGCTGACAGTTGTTGAATAAATCACCCAAGGCCCTCTCTCCTGGGCTGAACAACATCTAACAGGAACAAAGGACATCAGGAACCATGAACTCTGGGGAATCCAGAGCCATGTAGCCAAAAATGACACAATCCATATGCTCTGCGTTTGGGAGGAAACTGGTGGAAACAGTGATTCTACAGAGAAACTGGAATGTCAGACTGGTGGGACTTATGTCCCCAGTGCATAGTGACCCCTTGGCCTCCAGACGGGTTTCACAGAGTCCCAACCGGTGTAGACAGTGAACCTGCTGTCCCCAAGCCGTGGTCTGACCCAGGCTTCCACTGCCGTGGCCACGTGCACTCCACCTGGCTCCACTCTGCACTGTGAACACAGAGGGGTCCCCCTATGGGCTGGATGTGGTGTGATTCTGGGGGGGCAGCTTTGGCTTTGAGGTTCCATGAGTGACTGTGGTCTATTCCTTTCTCAAGGAAAGTGTGTTAGTCGGGACATCTTCTTTCTTGTACGTGGTGCTCTGATGTCTGGAGCCCTGCCGCCCTGGAGGGACCGCCCTTCCCAGGGCTGGATAATTCCTGGAGATGGGAAAGGACTTCTTTTATAGGTAAACCAACCGATGGGGACCCTACACCCACACCCCCTCCTCTGTGGGGCCCCCTTGCTCCAGAGGCCCCGTGGAGCCCTAAACACCGGCAGTGGACCACTCGGGACGGCCCCTCTGCCCCGACCTGTTTCCCACAGAAGCCACAGTGAAGGCTCTGGCCTCCGTGTCCCCTCCTCTCCCCCTGACTTGCTCCAGTGCCCCCCGTGTGGACCCCTGGGCATAGCAGCCCCTCCGCGTGGGCCCCGTGTGGACCCCTGGGCATGGCAGCCCCTCCGCGTGGGCAGTGACTCATCAAGGCCAGTCGTCGCCTGATCTGTTAGCTGGACTATATTGAATAATACCAACACGACCTACACTGACAACAGTAAACCTGGCCCAGTAAACAGACACTTACTGACTGCGGGCAGGTCCTGGCCCGCCCGTGACCTGAGAGGGTCAGCGACAGCAGCACCACCCACACGTGCGTGGCGTCGGAAGAACGCTGTGTTGCACACTTTGTTGGTGTTGCACTCACACTCTCACCCCCGGTGCTCGTCACAACACGACTGTGTCCGTTGGATGACGTCCATCACATGGCAATTAAGGACCCGCCAAAGCCACACAGCTAGGATGGGACAGATGCTGCAGTTTTTACTGACTCCAGGTGAAGTGACCGTGGGGCTTTCGCACCGTGCCCTGGGGCCTCCGGGAGCCGTGGGCCTAGAGAACCCATTTCGCAGCACTCACCATGATTCCACAGCCCACTGGAGGTCTGCCCTTGCATGAGGACGTCGGGGTAGAAGGAACATCGGAGTAAAAGGGGAAAAGATAAGCATAGGTCAGCAGAGAAGAACACACCTCGCCCACGTGGGTGCTTCGAGCTCTGTGCATCAGGCAGGGGTCACCCCGGGAGCAGAACCAGGGGGATATGCACACGTATACGCGCAGGTACTTGATGAAGCACCAGGAAACTTATTGCAGAAGGGACTTCCAAGGAACTGGCCTGTGCGTCTCAGCAGGAGGGGAAGGGCACTGGCCGTGTGGACCGCTCGGCCCCAGCCAACCTTGTCCACAGGCAATGGCCCGGAAGGAAGTCCGGAGGGGAATGGGATTGCACACCCAGCTGCCATTCCGAGTTTCTAGACCAGAGGACCGAGAAACTCTCCTTCACACGCCTTCCTACTGATTAAGTCAGGCCCACCAAGGATATTCTCCCTTTGGATGAATTCACTGTCAGGTGATGAGGGATTTTAATCACGTTGCAGCGCCCTTCATGGCAGCCCCTCGGTTACTGTTTGGGGGAATGACTGCAAGAAGATATGTGTAAGCTTCAAAATGTTGCCCTTCCAGTTCTCACTCGGAACAGCACCCCTAAGCCCTGACCGGAACCATGCCCGCGAGGTAATTCTATATTTCAGCTGGGCCAAGGTGACAGGACACGCCAAAAGCCCATCACACTATGTCCTTGGCAGTACTGCACACATGAGCTCATGATATCTTTGTAGCCACCCATGAAGTAGACAGATTGTGCCAGGAACCAAGCAGAGCAGAGGACCCTGTGCCGGATGAGGAATGGTTTCCCAGGTCCCAGCTGGACTGGCCAATGGTCTCTGCCCTCTCCATATTGGATTCCTTTCAGGGCCAGACACAGTAATTATCTGGTTAACGCTCTCAGACCAGTGTTTATGAAGCAAGATCCAGAGCCTCCCTTTAGAAACAATAAAGATTTCTAGGATTTACAGAGGGTGAAATTTTCAGATACGCATATGGAAGTTGGAATGACTTTCATCTAACTTCTTAAGGGAGCAGGAAAGAAGAAAAATGTTTTCACCCATTTTTATCCCAGACTAGCCACCTTGCTTGTTTGTTTCAAAGAAAAAAATGTCTTCTATGTGGACATGCTTTTGTTTCCAGTAAACATTGTGTGTGGGAGTAAGGACTTTGCAGAGAGAGACATGCTTTTCAGATGTAATCCCAAGCATATTCTCTGCCCGAGGTTCATTTTTAGTCTTTATCTGTAGTAGCAATTTTGCTCTGGGTGTAACGTCTAATGAGCGGTGAATCATGCAGCCCACTCGTAAGGCAGACTGTCAGCCTCCTGTCAGAACATTACTATACTTTTATTTTTTATTAGCTGCCCAGTTACCTTTTAAAATTCTGGATGTGTAGTTTTCAAAATTCCATAGATTGTCAGAGCCTGCGGCAATACTTGGGGAAATGTCTGGGGGCTGTATTTTAACGTGGGAGAGGACAGAGAAATTTTGTCTGCTGTGCAGGTGTTTGCTGGCAGTTTCTTCAGCTGCTCCTTGAGTCCAGGGCTGGACACATGTCCCCAAAGGGAGAAATGTCCGTGTCCTGACCAGCTTCTCTCTGCTCTTTGTTCTGGGGCTGTGCCCCCTCCAGACTGTGTGTACTGATCACGGGAAGGACGTTTTTCTTTCTTTTTTTTTTTTAATTTAAAGTCAATTAATTAACATACAGTGCATTATTAGTTTCAGAGGTAGAGGTCAGTGATTCATCCGTTGTATGTAACACCCAGTGCTCATTCCATCCCATGCCCAAATTAATGTCCGTCACCCAACTACCCCGTCCCCCACCCGCCTCCCCTCCAAGAGCTGTTTGTTTCCTATGATTAAGAGGAATTTTTTTTTTGATGGCTATAAAGAATTTATCAAACTCAACATAAAAAGAACAAATAGTCCGGTCAAGGGAGGATCCTGCCACTAGCAGCACAGCCCCGGTGGGATGCTGGGAGCGGAGGGCTTCCCCGGAGCCCGTCCCCACGACCCACCCCCCGGGCCTCAGGGAGTTGTATCTGGGGCTGATTGCACTGACCTCACTTGCAGGAGAAAACGCTACCTATGGAAAATGTCTACCCCAGGATGTTACCTCAGCATCTTGATAAGGGCTGTGTCCCTGCTGCAAATCTGGGATGCACACCTGGGATGCGGTGCTCAGCCGGGGCCACCTCATCGTCGGCTCTCAGCAGCTGTTTTGGGTCACGAGGAGGTTGTGGAGAGGGGGACGAGAGGGGGCAGCTAAACGCCGGAGCAGGAAGGCCAGGCCGGGAGGTGAGGAGCAGCCCCAGTCTCCAGAAAGTCTGACGTCTTCTAAGTGTCCCTGTTGGAACCGAGGTCCCCAGGCAGCACTGTATCTGGACACAAAGACTAGATCAGCAGAAATATGAGTTCCTTCCCAGCTCCTTTGCTTATTATTTATTTGTGAGAAGTGCTGAGTGCCCACTAACCATCAGGTGCAGCGAGGAACTGAGGACACGTCAGGGAAGGGGCTCTGTGCTCCCTGAGCCCGCAGCCCTTCCCGCGGCTTGTGGGAAGCCGATTTCCAAGCAAAAAGATAAATTAATTACCACTTGCGAAAGGAGCTGCTCAGTGGAAGCTGATGGTGGAGGTGGGGTCCCGGGGCTGGCGTCCCTGAGGACACGATCGCCCACCGTGAGCGAGGGTGCTGGCTGGCCAGAAGCTGGCAGGGGCTGCCCCTGCAGAAGGACAGACGGACACCAACGCCCCCGGGGGAAGAGAAAGCTGTCAGAACAGGCCTTGCTGGGCTCTGACAGAGGGGGCAGGGCTGTGGGACTTGGGCAAGGGTGGGACGTGTGGATGGAGAGCCAGCTGGGGGCACGGCCAAGGGGGCGCAGGCCCTGTGGGGACATGGAGGCACGTCTTAGTCAGCGCAAGGCTGTCAGGGGCGGAGGTCCCAAGCAAGGGCTCTGCTCAGCTGGATGTTTGCAGAAAACGTCACGCTGCAGTGAACCAACATACAAAAGTCAGCGAGGCTAGAACAAAGAAGGAGCGCAGACCCTGTAGGACGGGTCACAGCCACCAGGAGGGAGGTGACGGTGACCAGGACCAAACTGGGGAGGGGAGGACTCGCCCCAGCAGTGCTCGGTGATGTGGGGCGAGGGTTATAGCAAACGCAGAAGGAGAGGTGGGCTCCGGGCTTGGGCAATTGTCTGTGCTCTCGGGGCCTCTTCATCTCTTGCAGGAACCCCTAAAGCTTTCCAAACTTGTTTTGCCTGCTTCCATCTCTGCCCTTCTGTACTTCCCACAGAGGCCGGAGATAGCCGGTTACTACCCACACCATCCCAGCGTGCATCTGCTGAAGCCGTTCCTCCGGCACAAAGAAGGTGCCCAGCCTGAGGCTCTCCGTGTTCCCTGGCGGGGGTCGTGGCCTCACGTCCCCCATACTGCACACCTGTCCACGCTGCTGCCGCACCCTGGCTTCTCCGGCTCCACAGGCCACCCGCAGGGCAGTGTGGACCACAGCAGTGGCGGCTGAGGACAAGGGGAGGCAATGGGGAGGTCTGGGAGAGCGACCACATGCCAGACGTCATCATCACTGATGCTCCAGTGACAAGACGCGCAGGGCGTGTCCAGGAGGACAGCGAACAAGCAGAAGGTGGTAGAGGGGGGCCTGAGCCTGAAAGCAGTGTTGTTTGAAGGCGGGGGAGGGCAGTGGGGGGAAAGTAAGCCTCACGCCGCTTTCCCGGCCCAGAAGCAGAGGAGGTCGGGGAGCCCAGGTCAGCCTCCACTGTGAAGGCTGCAGGGGAGAGTCAGAACCCATGAAGGCAGGAGGGGAGGAGGAGCTGCGAGCACAGGGTCATTGTCCATCTTCGTGCAGTTTATGATCGTCTGATCCTCCGACTCATCTGAGAAATAATAGCCAAGGAAAAATGCTTGTAGTGCCTAGAAACCTATGCAACACGGACTCAAAGTCCAGGAAGTTTCCACATCTTCATCCCTCGCCGGCTGGCCTGGCAGAGCAGAGCGCCTGTGTCCACGCAGACATCGCAAAACACCAGTGTGATTCCTTGGAAGGTGTTGGCCTAGAAAGTGCTGCCCCCCGTAAGCTGGCAGTTATGTCCTTGCCTGAAACTCTAATGCTAAACTATACCTCGTATAGAATATTCCTTTAGTGTGATTTGTATGCAGATGACATTATATTCGCCCCCAAACAGCCAACCAGAAGGCGGTCTAATTTCTCAAGAGCCCTGATGTCAAAATGTGGTTAAATGACTTAGTCGTTATTTGGAGGAATTCTGTGCACTCAACACAGAGACACTCCCCAGGGGTGTTCGGTGGGGGTCACACAGGCCCCCACAGAAAATGCTCCAGCAGGATATCCAAATGGCAAATAATCAACCCTTTGCCACTCCCCAAGTTTGAACAAATCATTTTCTGTCATATGTTTAAGAAAGAAATTTCGAGGTCCCACCTAAGTGGAAGACATTTCTACCACTTCCCAAGGACTGCCGTCCTTCCTTCTCCTGGAGACTGTGGGGCAGGATGGAGGTGGACATCCGTGCTGGTCTGGAAGAACCACGACATGAGACACAGGGTAGTTCCAAACAGCAAGCCCACACCTGGGTGGGGTAGAGGTCTTGCGCATGGAGAGGATGCTCAGCCCACTGCTGACTTCTGGAAGGGGTCCTTCTGGAGGCCTGGCTTTGAAAGGTCTTACACTGCTTGAGGAAAGCTAGTGTCTCAGCTAGAACTTGAAGGTCAACCTTTCTTCTCGATGCCCTTAAGGGGTGAGGTGTCTCTGGAGCTGACCAGCAGCTGCGCCGCACTTCAGAAGATGCTGAAGAGGATCTAGACAGGAAGAAGGTGAGAGAGACTTCCTGATGGGTAGCACAGCAGGGCTACAGTCTGTGAGGGACCCAGCAAGTCGAGAGCAATGCCAGAGAACAGGTATCTCAAAACAGTGGCTGTCCAAGATGTCCATCGACAGATGAATGGATAAAGAAGATGTGGTATATATACACAATGGAATATTATGCAGCCATCAGAAGGAATGAGATCTTGCCATTTGCAACGACGTGGATGGAACTGGAGGGTGTTATGCTGAGTGAAATAAGTCAATCAGAGAAAGACATGTATCCTATGACCTCACTGATATGAGGAATTCTTAATCTCAGGAAACAAACTGAGGGTTGTTGGAGTGGTGGGGGGTGGGAGGGATGGGGTGGCTGGGTGACAGACATTGGGGAGGGTATGTGCTACGGTGAGCGCTGTGAATTGTACAAGACTGATGAATCACGTATCTGTATTTCTGAAACAAATAATGCAATATATGTTAAGAAAAAAAAAAGAAGAAGATAGCAGGAGGGGAAGAATGAAGGGGAGTAAGTCGGAGGGGGAGACAAACCATGAGAGACGATGGACTCTGAAAAACAAACTGAGGGTTCTAGAGGGGAGGGGGTGGGGGGATGGGTTAGCCTGGTGATGGGTATTAAAGAGGGCACATTCTGCGTGGAGCACTGGGTGTTATGCACAAACAATGAATCATGGAACACTACATCAAGAACTAATGATGTAATGTATGGTGATTAACATAACAATAAAAACACAACGGCTGTCAGCATCTCAGTGTTTTTGTTGCTCTTGAGGGGGCCTCAAGAGCATAACCCCAAGTCACGCTCTGCCCATACGCTTGTTGACTCTTTCTTAATACCCTCTGCAAAAGCCATCTGCTAAATTTAGTAAGGCCCTGGGGGGGAGGGGAACAACAACATCAACCGAATTAAAAAATTGTCCTCCTATCCCTTGAAAAACTATAGAAAAGTAATGTCACACACATGCTCAATTTCTGATTTTTCCAATTGCTAATACAAGGGCTTATCTGTTACCATGGCAACTAAGAGCTTTATACATTTTTTTCCTAACCTCTGATATTTTCTAGAACATGTCTGCATTTTGGTGCTTTTTTTAAAAATAATTTTGAGCTAACACTAGTAACGCAATTCTGTTGGATTGTGTGTGTGTGTGTGTGTGTGTATGTGTGTTGGGAAGGCATAATTGATTCCTCTGTTTTTCAGTGTGGGATGTTTGTTATAAATCCTTCTATTTAATGTGTACATTCAGGGGGCCATTCACTCTGCTGCACATCGAGTTAAACCACTGCCTGGCTTCTCATCATCTTCCCGTCCAAACTGAGAAAGAATCACTAGAGCGAGGTTTCCTCCAGGCACTTGTGAGACCTAGCTGGGTTCCTCAAACTAGCTGGGTTAATTAAAACTTGGAGAAACAGTAAAAGAAGGGCTTTAAGTGAAATTTATCGTCTTATAAATTTATATTAAGAGATATTAAAGCTAAAAATAATAAGCAAAATGTCTACATTAAGTAATCAATCATGAAAAATAAAATAAATCCCAGGAAAACAAAAAGGAGATGCTAGGCGTGGAAATGAAAAGATCTAACAGAAAAGCAACAAAGGGAAAAGTTGCTTCTTTGAAAATATGCACAAAAATTGGGTAATTGGACGCCTGGCATCCCCAAGACTGCCCCTTTCCCTCTGTTGTCTTGAGTCACCTTCCATTTAGCTTATATCTCAGATTGTTTATCGCTAATGAAGTATAATTATTAATTGTTGAATTCTGTTAACTCAGGATGAATTTGTTAAACCTCTACTTTGCATTTCTAGCCTCTTCCACGGTCTTGACTACCAGAGGGCAACTGAGCTGAATTCTTAATTTAAGATGTGTTTAAATCTGAACTATGACCTGTGATAACTTGCTTCCCCATTTACAGTCTTTCCCAGATGGAATGTGACCAGTGCCTCCCTTGGATGGACAGCGTGCGGTGCCTCCTGATAGGCCAGTGCGCCTGGACACGGGCAGTCACAGGGCAGCTAACCTTTTCTGATTGTGGAAGACATACTTCACCATGAGTTCCTGCCACCCATTTGGTAGACCAGCTAAGTGTGGCATGGCCACCAGGATCCCTGTTGGTGGAGCCAATGACTGAACGTGCAGAATTATAGTTTAGGGATATGTAAAGTATGTATGAGAAATAGAAGTAGACCAATTCTTCCAAAGAATGTACATAGTCTAGACACTCTTGTTACAGCTTTTTCCCTATTGATCATGTGCTGTAAATCAAATAGTTGTAGATTTTATTCTGTAGTGTAGCATAGAAAGTGTACTGTAGACACTTTAATTTTACAATTAAGTGTTTGGTTTTGCAGTTATTTTATAACAACGAGCTAAAAAAGTAAAAGTTCATGTTTAATTGAAAATAATGCTCAGTAATTATATTTCTCAAGAAGATTGATGATGAGTAGTTACCTTGCACAAACTCTTGGCATTGACCACCCACTATGGGGACCGCAGTGGCCCTATGGAAAGGAACAGTGATGACACCGACATGGAAATCAGAAGGTTAGGAGTTCTTATAAGACGACTATGCTTGAGAGAGACCACTGAACACATCTTCCAAAAATGAGTGTGCGTGGCATGCTGTGAAGAAGGAGGACTTGGTTTAGATCGAATAACTATTTTCACTTTGAATTTCAGGTTGTCTTGGCGTGTGTAGGAGGTGAGGCAAGAGCGGTCGATGCTTGGCTTCAGTTCGCGGAAGGAAATGGCTGATAATTAAGTGAAGCCAGATTTCTATCCATGTACGGAATGCTTCAAGCAGAAAATGATTTAATTCTATACTGATCTAATCTTTTCATTTAATCAAGGCCGGGATTTGGAAGTTGATTTTGTTGAAAGTAAAGCATTTGACATTATGTGAGTGTTCCAGGATTTGAGTTGAGGAGGTCAAGCCATGAGGATAAAAGCATTTGTATTTGTGATAATAATAAAGGAAAACATTGGTGGTGACAAGTTTAGTGGTAAAAATAATGTTTCTCAAGTTAAAGAACCTGAGAGCAGAACTGTACTAAAATTTGATTGTGGAGTACGCAGAAGTCATAATTTTGGAGTAAAAATATAGTTCACAAAACTTACGAGTATTTTACACGCACACACACAACTGAGTGAATGAACTACAAAATTTTGCCAAGGACCGGGGCACCTAGATGACGAGCATGGAGTCGCCTTGAGATTCTTTCTTCCTCTCCCTCTGCGCCTTATGCTCTCTCTCCCTCTATCTCTCATATAAATAAATAAATATTGTGAAAAATTTGCAGAGGATTTACCTAAATTTTTAAAATAGCACAAGGGAGTATATTTCATTCCTCTACCTCCATCTCAGATCACATTTTAGGTGCTGGGACGTCTGAAGTAACAACTGTGATAAGTAACCCATATGATCAACAGCTTTGTAGTTTATTCTAAATAAATGAGAAGTCTTAGAAACATGAGAATATCTAAGAAAATGCTGAATGAAAAGGCATGACAATTTTTGCAGCATCTAAATTTGGCAAAACAGTCCCAAAATTATAGAGACTGATTATCTGACAAGCTTCGTCTAGCTAAAACATAATGACGACGTGTATTCTGAGTGAAGGCAAAAAGGTGGTACCTGTGAAAACATTTTGGCGAAAATACTTATGATTTCTATAAAAAAAAATTAAAATTGAAAACAGCTTCCATCAAGCTCTGTACTTTCCAAGTACTTCAGGTCTATTCGAGTATTTTCACCATGAAAAATATCAGGATGTTCAGAGGAGGCTCAAATTTATTAATCATAAAATGCAACTTGGAAGAAGTCTGGGAATTTTTTTTTTAAGTAGGCTCCATGCTCAGCATGGAGCCCAAGGCGGGGCTCGAACTCATGGCCCTGAGATTAAGACCTGAGCTGAGATCAAGAGTCAGACGCTTAACTGACTGAGCCACCCAGGGGCCCCAAGACTGGGAGTTTTTTAATTAAAAAAAATAAGGCCATATATAACTTAAACATAAATTTCTCTAAAAATTGTACTAGAAGAATTTACAATTAAGAAACTGAAGCATGTGAATACCTACCAAGAATAATTATTCCTGCATTCTTAATGTTGGAGATTGATTTCTAAGGAGTATTTTTGTTTCTAAATCTGCTTTAGCAATTGTGTGTATTTTTTAAGAAAAAAATTATTTTTAAAGGGTTTTCAACAAATTATCCCACTAAAAAACAAGATAATTATTTTTAAATGTTTTTCTCATTGTATCTATGATTTTGATGATTCATTATACATTTTTTATCTCTCTATAATTGACTTTTGAGTATAAATTAAGCATTCCAACCTCTGTGATAATTTATAGTCACAGGTGTTTCGGGGGAATTAATGCAATATCATGCTGTGCACCAAGTTCCTTGGGAAAAATCAAATCTATTGAGAAATTGTTGAGTATTATTAGTGGATAGATTTTGCAACTGGATCTAGCACACTGCTACTGTGTCAATAAATTATAAAAATAAAATGAATGCATCATATTTATGTTTGCAAAGATGTTTGATTTGTATGCTCTGTTTTTGGCTCAGAGAACTGCAAAAAAACCTGATCACTGTTCACTCAACTGTCTACGTTCAGGCTGGCTGGGTGCCCTCCCAGGGACTGTGCTCCAGAACTGATAAAATGAGGAACTTTATTTGAGGAGTGATAATCTACTCTTCACATCTCAAGTTTTGTAAACCTCATCATGAACAAGAACATTCAAAAACAAGCTAATGGGAATTCTGTTGTTTGAAAATATTCTTACTTTGGTGGTTAAGTTTGTGTTGCTCTAAACCCAGCACATCTAATTCTAACCCACTGCATCCTGGGGCATAGAGTAGTGAGCACTGAAAACAAAAAGCCTCTTTTACATATTAAAAAAAAAGAAAGGTAAGAAAGTTAAGGCAATATTGGCACACTGGACAGTTACAAAAAGAGGGTTTAAGTAGTAAGACAAATGTGGGGAAATCGTGTCAAATAAGGGACCCAGCAGGAAACTGATGGTGGGGGTAGAGGTGTACGGTCTGCCTTCAAACATTTGAAATGTTGTCGTAACTAAACTAATTAAGCTTTATGTCATTACAGAGGAAAAACTGGAACCAACAGATAGAATCAGGTAAATATTAAATATCAAAATTTTAAAAATTAAATATTAGACCAGTTCCAAAAAGAGTTAGTTTTGTATAAAGCAATGTAAGAAAAGTTGCATAATTATCAGATTTTGTGAAAAAATATTCTTCAATTGGCATAGAAGTAGAATGAGATGACCTTGACGTTCCTTCCAAAGCTGACTTTCAGTTTTTTATATTCTTCTGACAATAGAACATCATAAAAATAGAAAAGTAACACTTCATCTTCTTCACTTCTGTACTGCGATTTAAGAGACAGATCTTTTACATAATGGCTTATCTATATTATACAATGAGGAAGTCTGTTTGGAAAAGAACACCAAAGGTGTGGCCAAGTGACCGACAACCAAATTAGTATGAAGGTGAACCACAGGCTTAACCAGGCATCTCAACCAAAGCCAAGAGTAGAGATGAGAGCTCACCAGTGGAGATATTACCAGGTGCAACGGAAGGAAACAGAAAACAGGACAAAGTTAAGAAAGACTCTCCGACTTTATTAGGCCTTACAGGACTGCAACATAGAACTGTTTTGCTGTGAACTCATGCTGTTCTTCAAGACAAGGGAAGAAGGACCCCTGAAGTGCATTCAAAGACCATAAGGGTTGCCACTCCCACAACAGGCCCAGGGAGCATGGCGGCCTCCACCTCAATTTCAAAGGGCAGAATCAATGCCCAGTTGAGCCATGTGGATGGGGCCCCATAGCAGAGCCCTGGGGGTGCACCTCCACCCCAACAGAGAGACATCACAGACAGCCACGGCATGGGTGCTCCACTGAGCTATGGGGATGTTATTGTCACCCCAGTAAGTCCAGAAGGTGGAATTTCCACCCCAAGGTGTCTGAAGGTTTGACTGCCACTCCAGTGGGCCTGTAGGGCACGGTATGGGGCCAAACAGGATCGGTATTGAGCCTTAAGGTCTCATAAAGTTCGGGGCACCTGGGTGGCTCAGTCAGTTATGCATCTGCCTTTAGCCCAGATCATGATCTCAGGGTCCTGGGATGGAGCCCTGTGTCTGGCTCCCTGCTCAGCAGGGAGTCTGCTTCTCCTTCTGCCCCTCCCCCTGCTCATGCTCTCTTTCTCTCCCCCCTCTTTCTCAAATAAATAAAATCTTAAGAAAAAAATCTCATAAAGTGTGCTGTGCTAGGTTTTGGACTTGCTTATGACCCTTCCTTCTTCCCTATTTCTCCCTTTTAGAATAGGAATATCTATCCTATAAGGATTCTACTATTTAAAAAATCAAACAAAATGTTTGATTTCACAAGTTCATACCTGGAGGGGAATAGTGCCTCAGGGTGAATAGCGTCTTGACTCTCACCCACGCTTGATTTAGATGATATTCAGATGAGACTTTGGACTTTAGAGCTGATGCTGGAATGGGTTAGGACTCTTGGAGTTGTTTGGATCAATTTATTTTGCATGTGAAAAGGACATACATTTGGGGGAACCGGGGGCAGAATGTTTTGGACTGAATATAGTTCCCCCCAAGTCCCCATGCTAAACTCTAGCCCCCAGTGTGATGGTATTAGGAGGTGGGGGCCTTGAGAAGTAATATGGGCTAGACGAGGTCATGAGCCTGGAGTTCATACCAATGGGATTAGTGCCCTTATCTGAGTCCCAAGAAGGATTGCAGGGATTGCTTCCTCTCTCTGCTCTCCAGCGTGTGGGAGAGCACAATGAAACATATGTGCTGTGCACCCCGGAGGAGGGCGCTCACCAGATTTCACCCATGCCGGCACCCTCATCTCAAACTTCCAGCTTCCATAACCATGAGAAATAAAGTTTCATTGTTTATAAGCCACTTGGTCTACGGTATTTTTTTTACTGCAGCCAGAAAAAACTAAGACCATTATGCACCAACATTGGAATAGCAAACAAATATGTATTTGTCTGTAGGTTTATTTTTCCCAGCCAACTTTATATTTTATTTGCTTTCACGTTGCTTACAAGCATCTCCTCCTTTCAACGTGAATGACTCACTCCAGCATTTCTTGTAAGGCAAGTTCTGTAGTGGTGAACGCCTCAGCTTTTATTTGGGAAAGTGTTTATTTCTCCTTTAGTTTTGGAAGAACGGTTTTACCAAATATAGTATTTTGGGTTGGGAATGTTTTTTTTTTATCAACACGGAAATATATCCTCCTAGTCCCTTCTGGCTAATAAAGTTTCTGCTGAGAAATTTACTCATGATCTTACTGTATTTGATGAACCGCTTCTCTTTTCTTTTTTCTTTTTTTAAGATTTATTTATTTATTTGGGGGGGAGAGGCAGAGGGGGAAAAAGAATCTCATGCAGACTCCCCACTGAGTGTGGAGCCTGACGTGGGGCTCGATCTCATGACCCTGAGCTGAAATCAGGAGTCATACACTTAACCAACTAAGCCGGTCAGGAGCCCCTGGAGCTGCTTTTCACTCGCTATGAAGATTTTCTCTTTGTGACTTTTGACTGTTTGGTTATAAAGTGTCCTGATATGGGTCTCTGAGTTCTTCCAGTTGGAGTACGTTGTCCTTCTTAAAAATGTGTACACCCATTTCACTCCATAAATTTCAGAAATTTATGGCCACTGTTTCTTCAAAGAGGTTATCTGCCCCTTTTTTTTCTCTCTTCTCCCTCTGGGATTTCCATAAAGTGCTATTGCTCTTTTTAATGGTGTCCCAGTAATCTAGTAGGCTTTCTGCACCTTTTTTTTTTTTTGCTTCTCAGATTTGATTATTTCAGATGACCTGTCTTAAGCTTTCTGATTGATCGAGTCTGCTGATGTGTCTAAGTGAATTCTTCAGTTCAGTTATTATGTTCTTTAATTCTTGATTTTTTAAATAATTTCTATCCTTTTGTAGAGATTCTCATGTTTTTTGTATATTGTTTTCATGATTTCATTTAGTTATCTGTCTCTATTCTCTCTCTCTCTCTTTTTTTAGCTCATTGATCATCTTTAAGAGATTTATGATCTTTAAGATCATCTTTAAGATATTTTGAATTCTTTAACAGGTAATTGGCATATCTCCATTTCTTTAAAATCAGTTTCTGGAGATTTATTTTGTTCCTTTATTTGGGCCATGTTTTTGTTTGTTTCTTTCTTTCTTTGTGTGTTTTGTGATCTTCTGTTGAGATTTGAGCATTTGAAAAAAAAATACGGCCACCTCTCCCTGTCCTTACAGACTGGCTTCATACAGGGGGAGACCTCCATCCATCAGCATGGCTAGAGATTCTGGGGCCCTCTGTAACCTTTTCGGGGACTTGCCCTGTCTTGGTTAATGCATATAAATCCCAGTGAAAGAGGTTGTCCCTGTTGTCAAGATCCGTAATCTCTTGCTCCACCTGGTGTCTGTCTGTGGTACCGCAGGGTCTCTGCTGCTTTGACACGCTGTGGGACTACATTTGTCCTCAGAGGTTCCCCCACCTGGCATCTGAATTCTACCTCTGTTTCCTTTGGCTCTGCAAGTCAAGTGAGATGGACACCGGTTCCTGTGCCAGGGCCCAAATATCCCAAACACTGATGCACATTCTACTCTTCTCTCTTTCCCTTCCTAAGGAGGAGCTAGGGGGTGGGAGTTTTCTCCAAATTCACCAAGTTGAGTAAATACAATAAACCTTCTTACTTCCCTGTGACCCTTCTTTGCCTTGTGCTCGCCTGCGACGCTGCAATCTCTTCTCAGGTGTCTGAAGCTCTTATAAAGGAAATTTGGTCTATGCCTGTTTTTTAAATTGATGTCTCCTGGGGCTGTCAGTTGGTGAAGCATCCGACTTCAGCTCAGGTCATGATCCCGGGGTCCTGGGATCGAGCCCCGCGTCGGGCTCCCTGCTCGGCGGGAAGCCTGCTTCTCCCTCTCCCACTCCCCCTGCTTGTGTGCCCTCTCTCGCTGTGTCTCTCTCTCTCAAATAAATAAATAAAATCTTAAAAAAAAAAAAAGTTGGTGTCTCCTTGGGAGAACGAGGGCCTGGATCTTCCTATTCAATCCTCTTGCTGATGTAAGACTGTACTGTTTTATCTAGTCAATGTCTTTATTACCTTATATTAATTATAATTATTTATTCTGGGGCATTTTTGCCACCTTACTTTATGAGTTTTTTTGTTTATGTATTTCCTTTCCTACTTTGCATTAGATCTATCCATTGTCCTATACTTATGAAAACTATACATTCTAGTTTTATTTTCCTGGTAATTATCTCTAACTTACTCAGATGGACTTATTTCTTTCCAGTAACTTCAAAGCTAATCAATATCTATGGTTTCACCCTAAATGAAATGATTATTTCAAATGCCTGTATATCTCTCTCCTGTCACCACCAGACCACCATATTGCTATTTTTCAAAATTTTAGCTCTTGATTGCTATAGATGTATTTTTGAGTTTAGGATGGCCTTGCCACTTTAGAATAATCATCCAAAAACTTGCTTGATGATAACTACCTAGGAATGTAAAAATCATATTCATTAATTGGAAAATGTAGGCTACTGCTTTTAAGAACATGTTACATGATAATGAATCCACCCAAAAAGTAGAATAAAAAATCAGATTATAATTATGAATTAAAGATTTTTCTTTCTAGAGTCTATGGCACCCTCTGTATCACCATAGGATGAACTGAATCCGCTTTAGAAAGCACGGTAAACTTCTTTAGTTTTTTTTTTTTTTAATGTATCCTTACTCTTAATCATATTGTTCATATCTTGTACCTTTGAAAATGTATTTATCTTCTTCCCGGAATATTTCCCCCAAGGGTGTATTCAATGACGGTCTATTTTCTCTTCGTATGCCATGTTACTGTTGGAAATTCTGATGTCGATCTGAATCTTCCTCTTTATTTTTTTTCTTCATCTCAGGAAGCTTCCTGAACTCTATTCATATTTCTACTTTAAAATTTTCCTGTGTATGTATTATTTTTTTATTCATCTTATTTTGTTTGTCTTAACTATAAGAGGTCCTATATAAAGGAGAAGCCACAGATGGAACAAAAAGACTAATTTTCTGGTAGAAAAATGGGTAAAAACTATCAATACATAATTCTCAGAAGACTAAAAGTAAATATCTGAAAATGTTTGACTCCTCTGTAATTAGCAAAACACAAATTAAAACTAGATAAACTTTCTTATTCTTCACATTGACAATCTTAAAAGGGGAAACTTCAAACTGTTGGCTAGGATGTGATGGAAATTTTTCTCTCATGCTCATGTTCTGTGAGGATAAATTTATAAAACTGCTTTGAAGATTATTTAGCAGTACATTTCAAAATGGAAAAAAAAATCCACATGACCTTTGAGTCAACAATTCTCCTTTTAGGAATCCAGCCTAAAGAAACACTAAATTACATTTCTACATCAAAAAATATTATGTACATATTCTCAAACTAACTCAAATAGACCATAAACCTACAATTATAATAATACAGAAAAAAGTACAAGAGTAAATCTCCAAAACCTTCGGTTACACAAAGCTTTCTTAGATATGGTACCAAAAACACAAGCAAGAAAATACGATGTAAATTTGACTTCATCAGAATTATTAAAAATTTAGTTTTGTAAAGGTTACCTTAAAGAAAATGAAAAAAACAACTGAGAAAATATTTGAAAGTCATTTATCCGCTAAGGGTTTCTAGAATTATTTTGTGTCTGGCATTTATAAATAATTCTTACAACTTCATACTATAAAGACACATAACCTAAATAAAAATGGACATAGAATCTGACTAGATGTCTCCCCAAAGAAAATGGACAAATGACCAATAAGCCTGTAAAAAGATGTTCAACATCATTCTAGGATGCCTACTAAAAGAAAAGAAAAGAAAAGAGGAAAAGTCAGTGTGGATGAGAATATGAAAAAAATAGAATTCTCATACATTGGTGGTGGGAATACAAAATAGCACAGCCGCTTTAGAAAACAGTTCAGGGTTTCTTCAATAAGTCAAACAGGGGGTTACCATAGGACTCAGCAAGTCCATTCCTTGGTTTATACCCAAGAGACTTGAAAACATAAGAGTTCACAAACACCAGTGTTTGTATGTTCATAGTATCACTATTCACACGAGTCAAAAAGTAGAAGCAACCCAAATATCCATCACTGGATGAATTGGTAAAATGTGGTATAAGCATATGTTGGAATATTGTCCAGAAAGAGAAAGCAAGTACCGATCGATGCTTCAGCGTAGCTGAACCTTGTAAACTTATTCTAAGTGAAAGAATGCAGAGTAAAGAAAGTGATATATTATTTGATTCCATGTATATAAAATGACTAGAGTAGGCAAATCTACAGAGATAGAAATTGGATTAATGGTTGCTTAGGTCTGAAGGGCTTGAGGAAATGAGGAATGACTATTAATAGGTTACTAGGCTTATTTGGAGGATGATGAAAGTGTTCTAGAATGTATTGCAGAGATATTGCAGAACTCTTTGAATATACTAAAAACCACTGAATGGAGCCCTTTAAATTGCAAATTATGTGTTATGGGAATTATATATCAACACAACTATATGACAAATTATATACAAAAATATTCACGGAGGCATTGAGAAGAAAATAAGGGGAAAAACTGTTAAAATGTCTATGAGTAGCACCTAAGTCAAACAGCATCCTTCTAATGGCATATTATGTGGTCCTCAGAAAGAATATGGCAGCGATCTCTGTATACTTACAGATAAGCAGCAAACTCCAAAACACGACAGTTAAGTGAAAATTCAGTTTTACATAAATGTGTACATACCATACCCCAACGTTAAATTTGTATGGTTTTTTTTTCATTATTTGTGCAAGAATACTAAACAAATTAAAGACATATCCAGGTGCTGACCTTGTTTTGGAGAATACATGAAAGCTTTAGTTCATATTATCTGGCACCGCTGGAGTCTTTTAGAATGGGAGTGTCTTTCTGTCTTCTTGAAGAGTGAACAACAGATAAATAGGTAAACAAATAGGTAAACTGAAGCACTAAGCGCACAAGAATGAGGAGTGTAATAAAAAAAGATCTGTCTCTGTTCAGTGTCCTCTTAGCAGACTAAATGTGAGTGCCTGCTGTCTGGACAGTGGCCCCCAGAGAGGACTTTACCCAACTTCAGTTGAAAACATGGACCTAGGAGGGCAGAGTTTCACTTAAAGAACAGAAGAAAAGGGGGGGGCGGAGCGGTTCCAAGTCCTTTTTTTTTTCCTTTTTGTACTTCATTTCTTCCTATCATTTTAATAGTAATTTATTTCTGTTTTCGTAATTCATTTCTATTTTTAACCGTTTATACCTATTGGTAAAGATCATATACCAGCGTGTGCCGATCAGTTTCCAAATTAAGATTAAGGAGGGTTTATTTGTGAAGAGACTCTGTCTGATAATATACAAGATGTTTGTGGGGTTGTCATGCGGACGGCGCAGCGTGGGTACCATTACCACCCTTGGCGGGACCAGGCCAGGAGCAGCTGAAATGATGCTGAGAACAGGGATGTCCCACGGAGGAGCTCAGCCCTCCCCAGGTTACCTCCTCTTGTGAATACCAGTGAAGAAGCACCCTGGCCACTGTCTGCCCTCTCTCTGATCTCCTGCCACAACCTCCCACTAGAAAACCCACCGGGAAGCCCACAAACATGGGAGCCCACTGGGGAAGGCTCTTCGGGCAGAGAGCCGATGGAGAAGTCTCGATTTGGAAAACGGAGTGAAGGCTTGGATAGAACATTTTTGACCTTATTTGTTGTATAATGTGCTAAACTGTCATGTGAACTTGACTTTTTTTTTTTTTTTTTTTTTTTTTTTTTACAATTCTTCTGGTTTCTGACCTACTCTGGTTGGCATTTCGTCATAAAAATTTGTTTTTGATTTGTTGTTATTGAAATATCAAAAATAGCCTTCAAACGTGTTCAACACAGTTGCTAAACACCAGAGTTCAGTGTCCCCAAGGTCTCTGGTGACTCCAGTTTACACAGTACTCTCGTCCAAAATTGCTTTTGAGAAAACTCTTGCAGCCTTAATGTAACCCTTCTCTGCAGGACTTTAGAAGTGAAGCACTACCCTGAACTCATTTTTAATTGCTCTCTAAAAAGCAATACTTGACAATCTTCCCACAGCAAGAACCAAGTTCTTTTCCTTTCTTTCTGTTTTTTGTTTTTGTTTTTGTTTTTTTTTTAATGGGAAAAATAGGGACAGATGAATCTGGAGGTCAAGGGAAGGAATACGTATTGGGTTTTGCTCCATGATCTTGAATATTCTGGGAGATGTCACAGTGGCTCTGCTTTTCCTAAACAAGCACGTTCTTTCTGGTTGGCGAACTGGGGCTGCCCTTTATCCCACACAGAAAATAAGCTTCATCTTCACTGCCTCCCACACAGGCAATGTGAGAGCTGTATGCGATGTCACCTTCATGCCCTTGTAAGGAATAGGTACAGAGCACAAGAGGAGTCCCGATCTCTTTGGCATTTGAAAAACTGCTGTAGTTACGCCCATTCACCAAGACCAAGAACACCTAAGCGATGCATATAAAGCTGCCTAACCCAAGAGAGAACTTGAGGAAAACGCTTATCTCTTTTGTAACCCGCACCTTGTTCTTCTGATCCAGACAATGTTTGACTGAGATTTGAGTCCCTTAAGTCACACGCACTATGCTTTTATGGTGCTGGGAACACTTAAATTTACTTCAGAGTCCCTTAAGACAGTTTTCTTCCAAAGCAGAGGGCACGTCGGCATCACCCAAGAACGGGCTTCGCTCCAGGATGGTTGGATCAAATTGAATCCAGAAGCTATCACTCTAAAGAGCTTCTCTTTTGATTCTAATGCCCAGCCATGTCTGGAACCTGCAGCACAGAATGATTTTGGTTTTTTTTATGTGTAAAGGTGTAAAGGTATTATATTTTCTAAGTAGGTAAGTACCAAGGAAGTGAGACTCTGTGTGTGTGTGTGTGTGTGTACATACTTACATATATTGTGTTGGGTCGATAGCTTCAGGAACTTCTATTAGGAAAATTTTTGAGGGTGATTTTCTAAGTTTGGGTGCTTCTTCACAAGATGGTGCTACGCTTTGTTATAAGACTACCTTTAATTTCAGGAAACTAAAGAAAAATGTGTAAGTCATTAAAAGTTCTCTCTGGTAGCTACTTTTCATAACTTCCAATCTGACTTGAAATCCATTTCCAACTTTCCCTAGGATGAAGAAGACAGCGCCCAGGAAATACAGAATGGGCAGGGCAGGATGGTGGGTAATCTCCAAGTGTCAGTGATTTCATTGGCTCTAAAGAAGATAACCCATTACAGGAAAATGGAATATTCCAGTTAAAACTCCAGTTAAAAGATTGTTAGTCTGGATTAAACGTATCTATTTATATACAGCTTACAAAACAACTGCTCTAAATATCAGACTGTAGTGCTTATGCTAATGAGGACGCCACACGGAGAGAATTAAAGGACCATCTCAACACTTGCACAAAAATGATGAAAATCAACATGCATTAGTGACAAGGGCTCTTATGAACTAGAAGTCAGAGGAAACTTTCTTAATCTGATAAAGGAGATCTGAATCACAAACAAGATGTAAAGTAAGCATCATATGCAAAGATTGAATGAAAATGTTTCCTCTGAAATAAGAAACAAGATGACATTGTCTGTTCTGTCTGCTTGAATTCAATTCTATAGTAGAGATGCCAGTCAGCACAGTTAGACAGGGGGACAAAAGAAAAGTTAAAAGGGAAGAAATAGAACAGTTATTATTCTTATGTCTTGTAGATGACTCTACGTCTATTATAATTAATAAACACATTTGTCGAGATGATTGGGTTATAATACCAATAGATAAGAGCCAACTGTATTTCTATAAGCTAGCAAAAAAAGTGGAAAAAATATTAATGAAAAGAGACCATTTCTACAAGCATCAAGAACTCCAAGTGTGGGAGGAAGTCTCAACAAAGCTGTGATATAAACTCAACTGGTGCCTCTAACCCCTCATCCGTACTGCCTCCTAGAAATGGACAGCTCCACTCATACTGGCCACACGCTCTGTGCTGTTTTCCTCGCTAGAACAGGTTACCGAAGCTGCTGGTACTTGGAATAGAGCCACGAGTCTGGCGAACCCATCTTCTTCCCCACTGCAATGCCCAAAACACCAGAGCCAATTGACTTTTGCCAAGCCAGGACAGCAGCTTGCCCTTCCTCTAGTATCACCCTGTATGGGGATTGACATATGGCACGGGTGTCCTCACCTGCTCTGTGTGACCTTGACGCCATCATCATCCTATCTACAGTGTGGATACCCTACTGGAGAGGACCCAGGGTGCAGAATCTTCTTGGGCTTTTAAAAGATTTTTATTTATTTATTTGACACAGAAAGACAGAGCGAGAGAGGGAACACAAGCAGGGGGAGTGGGAGAGGGAGAAGTGGGCTTCCCGCGGAGCAGGGAGCCGGATGTGGGACTCGATCCCAGGACCCTGGGATCACAACCCAAGCCGAAGGCAGACGCTTAACGACTGAGCCACCCAGGCGCCCCTCTTCCTGGATTTTTAAAAGAGGGCGCTAACTCCCATGAAAAGAGTGAGGTCAACTTGAGTCCTACGGACTTAAAAGGACATGGTCTGCCAAGGTAAGGATCCCGTGGACCTCCTACCACTAATGCCAGGGAGACTGCTCTGAATTTTGTAGGCAGCATTTATCACATCTGCATGTTCTGCTCTGACGTGAAAGGCTGATGACGTTGAGTGTGGCCGTGAGCACGAGGCAGCTCCCCAACTCAGCTGCAGGGCCGCTCAGCTCTGTCGTGTGGTCCATGCAGAGCCTCAGAGAAATGGCTCCAGCCGAATGGGACTCTGTCCGTGGTCAGGGCAAGGCCTGAAGGGAAAATCACAGTTGAACCCCCCAGAATGCTTCAACAAAACTCATTCGGTTTTGAGTGTTTTCCTTTTGAGGAACAGCTCCTAGCTTATTCATCTAAACGAGACAGAATGCTTAGCTATGAGACGGGAGGTGGCCAAGGGACCCAGGAGGCCCTGCCTGCACGGCTTTCTGTGTGACTCAGTCATGGTAATGTGAGCGCGTCCAGCCACATTCCACCATCAGGTGCGGTGCTGGACACCTGTCTCAAGCTGGCCTTGAAGTGCGAGCAAGATACCCCACCAGCTACCCCTCACAGCCCACTCGTATGTCCCGAGGACTTCCCCATGGCCGCGTGGTAGAGAAGGGTCACCTCCAAGCCCTTTTGCAGATGGCTCTGGTCGATATCCGGGGTGGGCGGTAGAGCTCTCCAGCTCTCCATCCAGCCTGCCAAAACCCAGCAGCACCTTCTCAGAGAGGCCTTCTTCCCTAGTCTTCTACCCTCATTCTATCATATCCCAGCGTTTCACTCAGACTATACAACTTACCAGTAGACAAAATTGTCTTGCTTGCAAACTTTCCTTTGTTTTTGTCTGGTCCTTTTGGCTGGGGTATAAAATAACTAAGTGCAGGGAACTTATTTGTCCCAGGACATAGAAAAGTACTTGGAATGTTAGCATAATATAATAAGAAAGTAAAAAGAAATAAAAAAAAGAAAAGCACTTGGACTCTCACATTCAACCAAAATGTAATGCAAGCCAGATATGTAATTTTAAAAGTTTCTACTAGACACATTACACAAGTGAAACAAAACAAAACAGATGAAATTAATTTAATAATGCATTTTATTCAACTTAATATATGTAAATACTATCATTTACCATGTGATCAACATTACATTGCTTTTCCCCACCCACAGCACGTGTCAGTTTGGACTTGCCACGTATGGGTGTAGCTGTTGGAATGTGCAGCCCAGGACCGATATGTTGTGTGTGATCAATAAATACTTGTTGAATAAATGAATGCACAAAGCCTTCAGCACTGTAGCCCTAATCAGAAGTCTTTAAAGACAGATAACTGATACCTTAGATATTACTCCTTCTGAATGATTTATAATAATAATGCTATATTTTATTTTTATTTCCTTTTTTCTTCTCTTCCGTATTTTTGCTGGTTTCATCATATTTCAGTTTCCTCCTCCTTTACATTTTGTATCTGAGTCTGGTTTTCAGTTCTAAAAATGTTTATGTTTCCATTCTAAACAGTCAATTTCTTTAGCAAAATGCGAAAGTGAAGTAATTATTAGGCCACTCACTTTAGATGACTTATTACTTGTTTTCCTCACCACCAAAAAGTAGTATTTTGAGCCCTGTTATCTTCTCTGCTCTTTCCCGTACAGAGGAAACCTGATTATGAGATCCCTTCTCCTACCACACGCATCTGTAAATCTTGAGAGATCTTTGTTGTCAAGCCATTATTAAAGTTATCTGACAACGTACAGTCAACCCTTGAACAACGCGGGGGTTGGGAGTGCCAACACCCCTGCACATTCAAATCGAGGTATAACTTTTGACTCCCTGAAATTTAACTACTAGTAGCCTGCTGTTGACCAGAAGCCTTGTCAATAACATAAACAGTTGAGTGACACATGTCTTGCATATATATATTATATGCTGTATTCTTATGATAAAGTAAGAGAAAAGAAAATGTTATTTAAAAATCATAAGAAAGAGAAAATATGTTTACAGTATGTGCTGTATTTATAAAAAAAAAAAATCTGCATATAAGTGGACCCACAGAGTTCAAACCTGTATTGTTCACGGGTGAACTGTAGTATGTCTTTTTTTCAAAAAGCCATAGTGACACCCCATATCTTTATTCCAGCCTCATCATCATCATCTGCTCACTGTCTACTGCACCGGTCTTAGCCCATCACTATTGCCCCTACTAGTGATCTACCACTGTTTCAACATATTTATTCTGCTCTAGTTACCATTCGGGTAAAGACCTTCAAGTGTCCTAAGACAAGAGTCATGGGATGAATTCTCTCTGCTTCAATAAAAATGTTTTCTCTGATCCAGAATATATTGATAAGTTATATTTTTATTCTCACTTGGCTCAAAACATTTTTTTTAATTTCTTTTGACATTGCTTTGACTGATGTGTTATTTAAAACCATATTGTTTAATCTCCAAATATACTGGGATTTTTCAGCTTTCTGTTACTTTCTAGTTCAATACCGTTGTTATCTGAAAGAGTACTTTGTGTGATCTCCATTCTTTTAAAATTGTCATGGTATATTTTGTAGCTCAGAGCATGGCCTATCCTGATGGAAAAAAAAAATGAGTTTGAAAAGAATGTGTACTCTGCTGTTGTTGGAGGAAGTATTCTATAAATGTCAATTATTTCCAGTTGATTGGTGGCCCCGGTGAGTTTAAACACACTCACACTTTTGGGTCTTCTTTTCAACCTACTTTGTGATACTCTGCTTTAAGTGGTGGATTTAGACCAGTCACCCTAAAGTGATTGTTAATATGCACCACATTTTTATTTATAATTTTTATTTATTTATTTATTGTCTATATACACCACACTTGCAGCTGCTTTCTCTTCATTCCTCTTGTTCCTTTTCTCTTTACTTGATTTTTAGCTCCCCCTCTTTTTTTGACTGCCCTGGTTTAGATTATATTTTTTCTGCTCTTGTAGCATATCAGCTATACTAATTTTTTTAAGCGTTTACCCTAGCATTTGCAATATCTATTTGCAACTAATCTAAGTCCACCTTCAAATAACACTTGCAAGTACCTGCTTCACAGGTATTGCCGGTACCTGCTCACAGAGTGCTCCCCGTTCCTCCCTCCCGCCCCTCATCATGCTGTGCTCACCCCCTGCACATACCCATAATTTCCAGTTCCCTGATGCATTGTTGCCATTATTGTACTGAACAAACATTATCTATTAGATCAGCCAAGAGTGAGAGAAATAAAATATTTTATTTTACGTCCTTTATCCCTAACACACATCCAAGCCATTTGCTTCTCTGCCATAAATATTTCTTTACTGAAATGAGCTGGAGCAAACTCTGGTTTCCGCAACTGAACCCCGACTAATAATGTTGTTCTGTTTTCGAAAGCCTTCCAGGTTTTGTCAAGTGAATAAGTAAAACATGGTATGTGTCCAGGACGGCATTCATACTGAGAGCTAGCATGTTTTCATGACGGCATATTTGTCAAGGGCAGGACTTGCGGGACAGGTACTATCCCTGTGTTTCCCACCTTTCCCCTCCAGTGTGGCTTACGGATGATGTCATGAAGTCCTATAAATAGCAGCTACAAAAGGACTTCAGTGCAGACACACAGTTCCTGGCATAAACAAGAGTGACCGAATCTTGCCATTGACCACACTGCAGAATGGTCTCACTGGCTCTATTTTGTTCCTTAGTGGTACTTCCTGATGTCCGGGGCTTCATCACTTTCCTTCGCGGGGTTGTTAATTTATCCCCTGAGTCTTTAGCTAATAATGATCTGTTAGCCCTAAAGACATTGAGGGAACATTTAGAAATAAAATAAAGCCATACAGAGCTGACTCTACTTAATCGAGTTGCATACCTTGGCAAGCCAATGAAGCAAACTCTTCTGTGTAATGTAGGGTGAAGGGAGTAAACACTTCCGATTCCTTTCCAGAGTTTGTTCTGACAGTAGCTGCTTACTCTGATGAATAATAAATTGTCCTCAGTTGTCATCTGTGGTCCTGAGAACACTAAGTATCAGTGGCCTTTATAACAGGCGCAGGGAGTTTTGGATATGTGACAGGAGTTTTCCAAAACAGTGTACCTAGGATGGGACCCGTTGCTTGGCATATGTGTAGAATAAAGGAACTTCACCATCTGTCCCTCGACTAGATTCCCAGTATCAGTTCTTGACTTTATTTTACTCCAGTCTTAATGAAAACTGTAATGACTTATAATTGTCCCTTCACTCCTCTGTATCATTGTACACACACAATCCCTGCTCCTTGCAGTACTTTTCCCTCCTTGACCGCCTGGGACATTCTACACGGCTCAAGTTCCAGCTCAAGTTTACCCACGTGGGTTGGCTCCAGAATTTTTATCTATATTGATGGCAGCTCTAAGGTGGGCGTTTGGGGGGTTGTTGAATACATGTCTGGGGAGGATACCAGGAGAGGGCTGGTAGAGATGACAGGCAGCTTGTTTCCCCCAGGAGCCTTCTCGGATTCCTCCAGGCAAAAGTCACTCTGTCCTCAGTGCCCACCTAATTCTTTATTCCTGTACTATTACGATAAAAAATTGCACTGTCATTGTCATTTGTTTATGTGAATACGTCCCCTTCTAGGAAGAGCAGGCTATACTCTCTGGAGTCAGGTCCTGCCATTCTTGTAAAACCCCCAACACAGTTTTGTTCTCAGTACTTCCTGAATGAGTGGAGTGATCTGTAGAACCTTACCATGGGCGTCACTTCGCACCCCTGGGCCGCTCGGGAGGACAGCAGGAGATGCGTGTGCTGGAGGGGAAGACAAGTGCGCCGTGAGGCCCAGCGGCTGCGGCGGACCAGGATTCGCTGGCGGCACAAGGGGCGTGGCGCCTACCATAAATCTAGGGAGAATTGCTGACGTTTTGATGCTGTGATTAAAAGAGGAAAGAAAAAAAGAAAAACGGAACAAAACGGATTTTATTTCAATCAGCTTTCAATCACTGGAGAGCCATTCCGCAGCGGGGCGTTGCTAACGGAGCGGCTCCTCGCTCCAGGGCCCTGCGCGAGTCTCGTGCCGGCTCATCGGCGGCGGCGCAAGCCCGGGGGACTCGGCGTCCGCGCACCGGCCGGTCCTGCCTGCGCCTGGTTTACCCGAGGCCTCCGACCAGCGCAAGAGCCTTCAAAGAACCAATTGACGACGTGTGCTGCTCACGGAGTTCCCTGCAGCTGCCGGGAGAGCCCAGTTGCATTCATAACCAAGAGGACTTTCCAAATAAAAAGAAATGATTTAGTGACAGAACAGCTGTGTTCCACTCCACGCAGCAGACGTCAGGAAAGCTGTGATCATTTTCCTCTCGTCTTTCAGCTCATTATGGTGTAGCAAAAGGGGAGCCTGGCATTTGCAAATTAGTCTCACTCCCTGGGTTTTGCAAAAACTGCTTGAATAAGGTAATGTAGTTGGCACAGCTGTCTCTTTAAAACAGTACTTTTTCATGCAATTTTAGTGTCAGCACTGACCAGTCTCTTCTCCCACAGTAAGACAGGAAAACGGGCAAAAGTGTGGGTGGGGCACAGATTCCTCACAAATTACAGGGAATATCTCACTTACAGGCCAGGGGACTGTCCCTGTTCAGTCTCAAGGAGATGTTTTCCTTCCCTTTGCACCCCTGTTTTGGGTGCATCCTCTGGGAACCCAAGATGGAGCAAGGAGGGCAAGGGAGTACACCTGTGACAGGGGAAGCGTAGGGGACAAGTGTCGGCAGCAATCATGCTGGGCTGACACCTGTACAAGTAGCAGAAGGGAGGGGCTGGGGGCAGAGCCTCAGGCTGCAGCACCTCTCAAAAAATCTTGACCAGCTTGGGCGCCTGGGTGGCTCAGTCGTTAAGCGTCTGCCTTCGGCTCGGGTCATGATCCCAGGAGTCCCACATCCGGCTCCCTGCTCAGCGGGAAGCCTGCTTCTCCCTCTGTCACTCCCCCTGCTTGTGTTCCTACTCTCACTGTCTCTCTCTGTCAAATAAATAAATAAAATCTTTAAAAAAAAAAAAATCTTGACCAGCTCAATGGTGAGCTTGAACGCAAAGAATCCTGCATTGCACAGAAATACCCAGACCCAAGGACACAAGCCACACTGAGCCACCAACAGGGGGCTGCCTGGCAGGTGTGTCCTCAGCTCAAATGTTGCAGCTAACTGCATCCCTAACAGCTGAACACCAGGTTGTTTTTTGACAGGAGATCCCAATGGCGTGTATCTCTGGTTGCTATGGAGGCCTCCTGTGGAACAGACTGGGCACTTTCTGCTCTCTTTCCTGCTTCCTTTGTCCTCACGGGACTTACCTATTTTTTCCTAAAATACTATGCATTTGAGGGTGGGGTGGCTGAGTTGGTTAAGTATCTGACTTTGACTCAGATCATGATTTCAGGGTCCTGGGATCGAGCCCCACATCGGGCTCCACACTCGGTGGGGAGTCTGCTTGAGATTCTCTCTCCCGCCCCCTCAGCTTCTCCCCCAACTTGTGCTCACTCTCTCTCATAAATAAATAAAATCTTTAAAAAAAATACTGTGCATTTGAGTTGCTCGTTGTTGCTTCCTTTCTGTTCATAAACACAAGAATGTCAGATACTTGAAGGAAGGATTATTTCTGGTTTCACTATCCCCTGCACCAAGCACTGGCCTTGTGTTCAATAATTACTCATGGAAAGAATGCAAAGAAAGTGAGGGTGATCGTGTTGCTGCAAGGTGCCTGGGCTCACAGCTGCTACACAAAGAAGGCATTTTATTCCATTGAACAAAGAGGAAAATAGGAGGTCACGACGTTCATGCCACTTGCCCAAGGTCACACGGTCTCTAAGCTCAGGTGAACATCCCCCTCTGAAGCCCCCACTCTTTCCACTGTTCTGGGCTGACACGCCATCAGTGTCTGTACCGCCATGCAGTAAGTTCTGTGGGGGTTTTTCTTGGTAAGGTGAGTTGAATGTATATATCCCCATATCACACACAGAGGAGGCACCTGATTATTTTCTTTTAATTCTGCAGATTGGCACTTGTTCTCAGTAAGTCCAGAAGCTATGGAAGCAATTTGTTCCCTGAATCCAGAATGCTGTGTTGCATTACTATTTACTTGCCAACAGTCCGAGAACTACTCTCGGGCATGACAAAGCAGACTGGTTCCCCCGCTGTTGCTCAGTATCCCGCCAGCTTCAAGCAAACGGGCAGAGCGGACAATCCCTTCACCAGCAACATCACGACAAAAATCGAGAGAGGAAGTCCAAAACCAATTAAAATATTGTTTGATAAATAGTCATAATCACTTTCTCATGGAATAACATCTTAAAATTATCAGCAGATGAGAATCGGAAGACGCTAGAAGCAGAGTTGAGTTTAGACATCATCTACAGCCTGTCCTCTGCGCCGTGACTGGGGAAATGGACAGAACACCTAGGGGTGAGGGGAGGCGAGAGCAGAGACCGCGGGGCAAGCTGTGGTTCAGAATTCTGCAGCAGGACACGAGAGTAGGAAAGCGGGCAAGACGTGCATGAACACCCCCAGCGTGATTGCTGGGTGTGTGCATGTGGCCACAGCCTGAGCGCTGCCGGCTCTCCAGACCTCCCTGTGACCGCTGCTTGCTCCTCCCAAAGGCGACTGCTCTTGTTTTCATGGTATTTACGTCCATGTGCTAAAATTAACAGTCTTCTCGCCATTCACGAACTCCCTGACAGTGTATAGAAGTGTTCCCCTTTTCTACACTTCACAATGCTAATGGGAACGGCATATTCTTTTGCTCTGTCTTTGCTCACCCAGCATTTGTGTTCCTCTGTGTTGTGGTTCATGGGTTTTGTGTTGCTAAGTAGAATTTCGTGGTATGAACATTCCACAGTCTGTGATCTAATTTTTTTTGTTGGTGCACGGACACTTGGGTTGTTTCAAGTTTTGGCCTGCTGTAAATAATACTGATATTTTGTTTTTTTATGACTCTTGATGCACATGCTAAATCATAGTGTATGCACAGATTTAGGTTTTTACTGCCAAACACATTTTGCTGTGAGTCAGACCAATGTCTAACGGGAGGGAATGCCACGTGCTGGGCTGGTCATCAGAGAAACAGAAATAAAGAGGCCTTTAAAATGTGTGAGGTGGTGTAAATACTTGGGAAGTTGGAAAAGATCAAAATGTGTGTGAGATGGCAGGAAATAAGATGTGCAGTGTTAAGTTGAAGAGTTCAATCAAAATACCTAGGAGAAAACCAGCTATTTCTTCTTGATGCGTCTAAACGCAACCCTTGGTGCTAGGTTGCTCCTCGTAGAACATGGCCATAATTCATACATTTTTATACTTGCTGAAATATGGTCAGATTAGCCTTGCCAAATCACACATAGGCTAGTCTCTATAACTACTTAACCATGAATCACTCACTAAATTCATTTTACTATGAAGTTTCAGGACATGGTCATATGTTTAAGGAAAAAAGTAATATTTGGAGAGGTCCTGAGACAAGTGTTTTAGAATCAGAGTCTCAAATCAATATTAAGTAGATGAACAATGTACTATGCATTTGAGGGCAGGGTGGCTGAGTTCCCTTGCTTAAAACACACTGGGGAGGGTATGTGCTATGGTGTGCGCTGTGAATTGTGTAAGACTGATGAATCACGGATCTGTACCTCTGAAACAAATAAAACATTGTATGTTAAAAAAAAAAGATAGTAGGAAGGGAAAAATGAAGGGAGGGAAATTGGAGGGGGAGACGAACCATGAGAGACGATGGACTCTGAGAAACAAACTGAGGGTTCTAGAGGGGGGGGTGGGGGGGGATGGGCGAGCCTGGTGATGGGTATTAAGGAGGGCACGCACTGCATGGAGCACTGGGTGTTATACGCAAATAATGAATCATGGAACACTACATCAAAAACTAATGATGTCATGTATGGTGATTAACATAACATAATAAAATAAAATTTAAAAAAATATATAAAAATCTCTGAAAATCAAACAATTTTAAATAATTTATTTCACTGCAAAACCCAACCTAGGTGGATCTGAAATTACTCTTTTTTTTGAAGATTTTATTTATTTATTTGAGAGAGACAATGAGATAGAGAGAGAGAGCATGAGAGGGGGGAGGCTCCAAGGGAGAAGCAGACTCCCTGCTGAGCAGGGAGCCCGATGCGGGACTCGATCCCGGGACTCCAGGATCATGACCTGAGCCAAAGGCAGTCGCTTAACCAACTGAGCCACCCAGGCGCCCTGAAATTACTCTTAAAAAGAAAAAAAACCAACACTATGGAAAGAGGCAATTGTCTAGGTGAGGACATAGCCATGTGGGTGTGGCAGGTCCAGAAATTTGAGAAGTCTTAAAGCTTTGAATCCAGAAGATGAAGCTGGAGGCAAGATGGAATCATAGGATTCTAGCACCAGGTCCATCGAGACTGAGAGCGATGGTACGGAGAATGAAGACAGTGCTCACCATTCAATACTCAAGTGTAACAGGGCTTTGGGGGAAGGAGTAGGGACAAGGGACACATTTATAAAGTGTCTGAAAAACAGTGGCTAACTAAAAACAGGTAGGAAAATAGGTTTAAATTTGAGAAGATTTAAATTAACTAAGAAGTTAATTTCTTTTTTTTTTTTTTTTTTTTTTGGAGATAGGGAGAGGCTCTACGTTCATTAAGGACCTGTTGCCATTTGGAGAAGACAGATAATGGAATGGACAGGGAGCCTTCGGGGGAAGCCAGGGGGGACCTACGGGTGCCACCATCTTGGGGGAGAAGCCACAGTCCAGCCCGATCTTTGGTCTCGGACGCTGGAAGCTGGACCTGGCCCAATCTCCCAGGGCAGACTCACTCGGATGCGATTCTCAAAGGCGGATGTGAGAACCAGAAAGAGTGCGGTCCCTTCCCATGAGGTCCCTTGTCAAAGAGACCAAATGGTCATGGCCATAGATGCCACGTGAAAAATTCAGATATCACAGGCAGACTTCCGAGGTTTCTCTCAGGGACGCGACTCCGAAACCCTGTGCCCACCTTGAAGACTGGTGGACCAGGTCACGGGGTTTCTTGTTTCAGCACTTTCGTGTTTCAGCCTGTGGATCTAAGGCGGGTTTTTCCTGCCCATGACTGCTGGTTCTAGTGACAGTCTAGTGTGTCAGGAACCATGTCCAGCTATGCAGAGTAGCACAAGCAGGGGCTCTCCAGATTCCTATAGAAGTGTCGTGACAGTTGCAGAATGACCGTGGACAGAAGAACGTGCAAGAATGAGGTCGCCTTGCCATCCTCTGCTGTCCACGCCTGGACAGTAACTCATTTTCCCCCTCTCCGGGAATACTGGCCCTATGGAGCTCACAGAGGTTAGCGTGAGGATGGTCCTGGTTCTGGGAGAAGGTTGGTCTTTTAGCCATGCCCCTTGAGGCTGGTCTGTGAAGGGCTACCGCCCTTGTCCCCTGCACCTGCCTCTCACAGCTTTGCCCCCAGTCCCAGTGGAGGCGCAAATCTGGTGAACCTGCACCTCATTAGCCCGACCTTCCCAGCTCGCCAATGCCAGCCTTCTTCGGTTCCCTGGAGTGGATCAAGCTGTTTGCCACTTCATCACCCCTGCTGGTTTCCCTTCCTCCTCCGAAAACAGTCTTCCTGATGCTCCTGGTTGGTCTCGGTCTACTCTGCCTACTCTACTCACTCTCTGGGCTTGGTCATCTCTGCCTCCATGCCCACCACGTGTTAGAGAAACTCCCCACTCTCCCTGCGCAGTTAAGACACCCTCTTATCGACCTTGACCCCAGGAAACAGTTTTCTCTTAGTGGCACTCAGCACTTCTGAGAGTGCTCACTTGTTCGTGGTCCTTCTAACCAGCCTGAACACGGGACCCCTGGGAGCTTTGGTCACGTGATGGGGCCATGTCAGTGCCCCATCTGGAGCCATGTCTGGCAAGGAGGTGATAGCTAATAAATATTTATTGGGTGGATACTTGTATAGGTGTACAAAAGAGATTCCTTCGTTTAGTGATATTATAGTCATACCCTCGGCTTTTCCAAGGCGGGAACCTTCTCCCTTTGGACCCACCGTCACTCTGCTCGATTCACAGCTGATTCCTGCAGCCCCTAAGAAACCCAGCACTTTACAGCGTGACTTCATAATCCCTCCATTCTTTAGCAGAGTTTCTCCCACGTTACTTCACATATATCCGCCCCCAGAGAAATCCTAAAATATCAGAAGACTTACATGTCACTTCCTTTTAAACTTAAAATGCATGTCATCTGTGACAGCGAAGTAGGTTTGCACTTAGATGGGTGCCCCCGCATCGCTAATGATCGTCCCGGGGAGGCTGGAGATTCTCTCCTCTGCGTTATATCCCTGCAGAGAAACGAGCAAAAGCAAACACAAGACTCAAAACTTTTCTCTTGCTAGATGTTTTAGAACTATGCTTTGTTCTTTTTGGATTCAAGATAGCAACTGCTGTTTATTACTCTGCACTTCAAGTCTCCATGTGTCTGCATGTGACTCCTGGGACAAGCCAGTGTTGTACATATTACCTATTTTGGGCAGTAAGGAAACTGCAGAAATTAAATAATTACCCCTAATCAGGAAAGAGATGGCAGAGGATTTGAAACCGAGCCCGTCTGACTCTCTGCCAGACTAACCCTGGGCTGTACACTCAAATCACAGCAATCCCGTGTGCCTGCCTCCCATGCTCTGGGGTTTTTGTATAAAATACCTGGAAAAGGGTATTCACATGGACAAGATTTAGCAAATGAAAGTGTATGTATCCCCACCCCCACCCCAACATCCAACGAAAGAAGGAGCTTATCGCTTTTGCTGTTTTCCTGTTTTTAATTTCATTGACATCCAATCTAATCTTAAAAATTTATTTTCTTCTTCTTGCTTTAGGCCTAAATTGCTCTTTTCCTTTTCTAGTTTCTTAAGTGATAGCTTAGGTTATCTTAGGATATCTCAGCTCTTTCTTCTTTCCTAAAGCTTGCACACAATGCCCTTTGAATGGTGTCTTTACAAAATCCTGCTCATTTTGACAAATTCCAATTTTATTTTCATCTAGTTCAAAATATGTTTAAATTTCTTTAGAGACTTCTTTGACCCACATTTTATTTAGAAGTATGGTTTTAACCTCCAGATATTTGAAAGTTTTCCAGCTATTTTCTGTTTTTAATTCCTAGTTTAATTCCCTTGTGTTCTGAGGACATCCTTTCTAGGCTCCCAAATGTGTTGAGGTGGGTTTTATGACCACAAGGTGGCCCACGCCTTGGTGCATGTTCCATGTAAACCTGAGAAGAACGTGTGTCCTACCGTGGTTGGGTGGAGCATTTGGTCAACTGGATCAAATTCGTGATGGCGCCATTCTGGTCACCGATGCTCGGCCAGCTTCACCCATCAACCATCCAGCTGTCCATAGGGGCTATGTCTATGTCTATGTCTCCTTCAGTTCTGTCTGTTTTTGCCTCACGCATGTTGGTATTTTCTCGTTAGGCTCATAAAAAATTACAATTTGTATGTTTTGTTGGAGAATCAACTCCTGATAATCTTCCTTGTTCTGAAGTTTGCCTTACCTGAATTAACATCGCTACTCCAGCTTCTTTATTTTCCTTCACCCCTTTAATTTTAAAACTGAGTCTATATATTTAAAGTTGGTGTCTCATGGAAAACATATAGGTGGGTCTTGTTTTCTTGGTTTGTTTTTTGGTTTGTTTATAATCCACTCAGCCAATCTGTGTCTCTTGCTGGTGTATTTAGACAATTGACATTGAAAGTGACACTTGACATACTTGGATTAATGTCCCTCATTTGTGTCAATGTTTTCTATCCGCTGCTTTTGCTCTTTGGAGCTCCCTTTTCCAATTCTAACACAGATTTGATAGGCTTCCATCCCCGCCCTTAGTATATCAATTGTACTTGTTTTATAAAATAAAACTTGTTTTATAAATTAAGTGTTTGTGGTTTTGCCTCAGAGCACATGAAATATGCACTTTTAAGTAATTTAAATCCACCTCCAAACAACACAACACTGCTTCACGTATGTGTGATGCCTTGTGACAGTGTGACCCACTCGCTCCTTCTCATGCCTAGGGGCCCATGCCTCTTTTTCACTCATCTGATGCTATGATCACCTAATAGAGTGCTACTATTGGTACTTTAATCAAACAACTTCGTTTCAGATCAATTAATCAATAAGATAAATGAGAGATATACTTTGACCTTCATTTATTCAGGCTCTGATGCCTTCCTCCAGGTAAAGCTGAGTTTCTGAACTATATCATTTTCCTTCTCTCTGAACAAAGTCTTTTAACGTTTCTTAAAAACAAGGGTATGTCAATTGAAATCCCTAAATTTTTGTTTTTCTGAGAAAGTCTTTATTTCTCCTTCATTTTTGACGGGCAATTTTGGAGGGCATAAAATTCTTGGTTGGCGATGTTTTAAAATTCTGAATACTTCACTCTACTCTCTGATTTGCATGTGTAAAACTATGTCATGAGAAGTACATATGGGAAATCAAAACATTTCTCCATGCTTCTTAAAACAAAGATTTTTCTTTTTTTTTAAATTATTATTATATTGAGTGTGTCACTCATTTGAAATGCCTTTGGTCATGAACATGCTTTCCTTGGCCATCTTAGGGCAAGCCTCTTGCACATTCACAGAGACAGGACTACCATCTCTGTTCAAGTCCTCTCCTCCTCTCCTCCTGGCTGCATGACTTTGGCCCTACAACACTTTTTTCTGACATGTAAAACGATAAAAATAATAGAATCTAACTCCTAATGTTATTTGAAAATTAAATGGGTTCTTACATGTTAGAAAGGTTATGTGCCTGACCAAATGCAAGCTTTATTTTTATTCTGGTTTTCTAGGCAATTTTATCATGGTAACTGATTTGTGCCAAGGTCTCTCAATTTTATTGAACCATCAGTGGGTGATTATACGAAGCTGCACAATCATGGTTTTCTTTGTTGAAACCTGATGGTTATAACTTAGGGAAATAATAGGAGACCATGGCAGACTTCATTGTCATCCCCTGGTGAAGGGATAAATCAAAGAAGAATTCAGTGATCATCAGGATTGTTAAAGGGTATCGAAAATTATCTTTGTTTATGCACATTTACTACCAGGCAGTATCAAATTCCAGGAATTTGAAAAGGTGTCCAGATGAACCAGAGGCATCATGACCCTCGAGGACTCTTTTCCATTCCGGAAATGAAATCGGGTTGATAGATGATTATATCATGCACTGGGTGTACGGCCACATTAAAGGGAAAATCTAGGAGCTGCATAGGTAAGGTCTTAACATATTTATTGCAGTCTGATGGTAATTAAACAATAAAACAATGAATATTGTCTACATAAGTAATATGGATATGCACTAACTGATAGGAATTAAGTGCAGGTAAAGCTGCTTATAATACAAGACTATGATTTATCTACGGGTGTCATCAAGTTAGGCATTCTAAGGGTATCTCATGGGACCATATGCTTCAAGATCTCACTGTACTTTTTCTGGTGGGAAATTTGACTGCTAACATTCGATGTAGAAACAGATGCCCGATCTCCCCCATCCCCTCCTCCTCACTATTTCACCCATGTTCCGCTTGTCAATGTGATTCCTTCAACCAAATGAAGCCACGGGAAACATACAGGGTACAATTTCATGCTTGACCTTGAGGAAGCAATCTTTCTTATGATTAGAGAATGAAGATTTAATTGTGAATTGAGAATAATAATAATGCTCGCATCAGAGAACCTGAGGTGTTACACTTAAATTGAAAGATAGCCAGATTTAAGATGCAAAATATTTCAAACCACCATTTAAAAATGAGTATTAAACACCCATTTTAAACGAGAGGAAAAGTTTTGTTTCATACCCTCAGAAGTCAACGTGTGTGAGTGACGGTGACCTGAGTGTTCCAAATATCAACAACACAGACAGGAATGGGACATGACCACAGCAGTTCCTGTGTGATACCCTTGGAGGAAGAAAGTCATGTGAAAGTAAGGCATATTGATTCCCAGGGCTGGATGAGACTGTGGATGCTGGTAATTTCAGACCCCACAAAATCTGGAGCCACCCGTACGAGAAACAGATTTCCCTATAGCCACATGGAAGCCCTACAGACATGGTCAAGCAATATGCCTAGAGAACCAATCCTAGTGAGAGAGTTCAACATGCAGCTTATCAGAATCTAAGCTTCCATAACTCAGGACTGCCTGCCCAACTGCAAGAGTGAATATTTCTTCTGCTCTCCTTATACCTCAAGATTGAATCTATGGCCAAAAGCTGTCTATGTGCTGCTCTGATGAGTTTCCTTATATAAAATCAGACCCAAAGTGAAGCCCTACGCAGTCCACCAGGAGAGAGGAGACCAACCAACTGTGATACACAAGGTCTAGAAATTAAGGTACTGTGGTCCAAAGAGATGTGTTTGTGGTATGTATCAGCAGTCCCTACTCAAAGCACCTTTATTCCTTTTGGTTAATTTTAGATTAAGGCATAGTTACTTTCGAGAACAAAGGTACTGGCGGGGACATGATCTCTGGTTCACAGCCCTGCTTCGGACCCCGCCGCTCTGCATTTCACGACCACCGTTCTAAAAGGAAGTAAAACTCACATAGTTTCCTATAGAAACAGGAAGCTGCTGAAGGCTCTGCGAAAGTGTTAGCTAAATATTAAGAGAAATTATTGAAAAGTAGAAAATTAGCCAGACAAAAAAAATACATATAACCTTAATTGAGTTCCTCTAGAATATTTTTCAGGATTGGCTCTAACGTCTCTGAAACATTTAACAGATATGGAGGTTGTCTGCCAGGACAACTGATTGCTGCTGATTGCCTTATATTTACAGAAGAGAAAGATTTCTAAGTGGAGGAAAATGAACCTTTAATTTTTATTCACATTTCATCAAACTCAGCGAGGGGTTCTAAAATCCTTTCAAGTCTACTGTCAGTAGGAATTACTTTTTATGCTAGAAATATCTTCTTAATAGAAGTTACAGGCTACAGAGAAAGTAAAGACATGAACATAAATCAAAGTAAGGATGTTAGGGGAAAAATGCTTCATCAAAAGCCTGAACATCACTTTGAAAGATGAAAGAAATGGAAAATATATAGACCACAGCCAGAAAATAAAGATAAATAAGAAAATCAAGGAAGAGGTATAGCCTCTTCAGAAGCCCATTGAAAGAGCCAGTGTGTGGGTATGAATGTGTGTACATCCATGCATGTGTGAGGTTTGTCATGTTTCAGACATAAGAACAGCAGTGATGGCCAGGGCATATGAGGGTTTCCAAACAAAGAATCTTCCAATTCCAAGTGTCCTTGGTTTGTCCTTGGTATTACTTCTCCACTCCACTCATGGAGCCATGGCAATTATTTCCGTGAAATATTTGAAATCTGCCTCTTTCAAATTTCCAGTACATAAGAAGAATATGGCATGAGATATTCCTCAGTACTATACAACTCCTCTTAAACATGAGACTTAAGCACAAGACAGAAATTTTCCTCATTTTTCAACTGCTGTGTGTGGAAAAGATTGTCACTACAGAGAGTAAACAGTTTAACAGGATTTTCTGCCAAATAATATTCCACCATTATTCCTGCTTGAAGTTCCCCTCTCCCCATGAATAAATCCTGTTTCTGGGTCAAAGATTTTCATCTCGGAAGAAAGCATGATCCACACCCCTCTGGTTAAGAAGCCAGATTCTCGAGACTAGGGAGCAAGATGGCGGAGGAGCAGGAGACCTGGATTTCGTCTGGTCTCAGGAATTCAGCTGAATAGGGATCAAACCATTCTGAACACCTACGAACTCAACAGGAGACCGAAGAGGAGAGTAGCGACAACTCTCTGAACAGAGAAGCGACCACTTACTGGAAGGTAGGACGTGCGGAGAAGTGAACCCGAGGCGATATTCGGGAGGATAGACGGCGGGGGAGGGGGCCTCCGTCGGCCGCTTCTGGCAAGTGCTAGAGCCGCGGAGCACAAAATCGGACCTTTTAGAAGCCGGCTCCGCGGAGGGACGTCGCTGCAGTGGCTAAGCGGGGGGTGGAACCCTCGCGGGACAGTGTGGTCTCAGGACCCTCGGGGTCACAGAAAGACCGGGGGTGCCTGAGTGCGGCAGAGCTCCCAGGGATCGGAGCGGGGAAGCCGGCTGCAGAGACGGAGCCGAGGCGCGGGCTCTCAGCTCGGGGTTGCCACAAACTGTGATCCGCGGCCCAGTCGGGCCACTGCTCCTCCAGCAGGGACCCAACAAGCGGCAGAGCCGGGGAGACTCCCCTTCCTCCCCCGGGAGGAGCGGCGCGGGAGCGCACCGCAGGGATCTGCTGGGTTTGGAGACTCCACACGGGGTCGGGTGCCAGAGATAGAAACGCTCGGTCACAGGCCGGGTGAGCACGGAGTGCGGCCGGAGACCGGGGACAAGGGAGTGGCTGCTTTTCTCTGGGGGCGCACTGAGGAGCGGGGCCCCAAGTTCTCGGCTCCTCCGGGCGGAGATTGGGGGGCCACCGTTTTCACTGTCGTCCTCCAAAACTTGCAGGGAACAAAAGCTCCTGAGAGCAAACCCGAGCAGCTTGCTTAGCCTGGACCCACAAGGGCGGGGCAATTCCGCCTCCGGCAAAGACATTTGGGAACCACGGCAACAGGCCCCTCCCCCAGAAGATCAGCACGAACAGCCAACAAGCCAAGACCAAGTTTACCGATCAAGGAGAACGGGAGAACTCCAGCGCTAGGGGAATACTGCACATAGAATTCATGGCTTTTTTTTTTTACCATGATTCATTAGTTTTTCAAAGTTAATTTTTTTAACTGTTTTTTTAATTTCTCTTTTTCCTTTTTTTTTTTTAAAGATTTTATTTATTCATTTGAGACACAGAGATACAGAGAGAGAAAGCATGAGCAGGGGGAGATGCAGAGGGAGAAGCAGGCTCCTCGCTGAGCCAGGAGCCCGATGTGGGGCTCGATCCCATGACCCTGGGATCACGACCTGAGCCGAAAGCAGAGGCTTAACCATCTGAGCCACCCAGGCGCCCCTCTCTTTTTCCCGTTTTCAACCAACATCTTATCAATCCCTTTTTTTAAAAAAACATTTTTTATTTTTCATTTTTAGAGTCATATTTTATCCCTTCATAGTAGTTACCCTTATTTTTGGCATATATATATAAGTTGTTCTCTCTTTAAAATTTTGAGATACAGTTTCTTCTAACAGATCAAAATATACCCTAAATCACTACTGTATGGCTTTGTTCTAGTCTCCCGCTTGATCGCATTCTCTCCCCTTTTTTTTTTAAATCATCTTCTTTCTTTTTTCAAACAATTTCTTATTGTATCAATTCCTTTTATAAAATCTTTTATAATTTTCATCTTTACAGTCATCTTCCATCCCTTCCATGTATCAACCCTTATTTTGTACATATATAGGTCTTTCTTCCTTTAAAATTTTAGGAGGCACTTTTTTCTAACAGACCAAAATACGCCCAAAATCTAGTCTGTGGCACTGATCTATGCACTAGCCTGATCATATTTGATCATATTCGTTTTTTTTGTATTGTTCTGTTTTTGTTTTTAATCTTTTTCTTTTTGTTTTTTTTTTCTTTCTCTCTTTTCTCTTTCTTTTTTCTTTCTTTCCCTTTCTTTTCCCCTGGTTTCAGGTCTTTTCTGGTTTGTATAGAGTATATTTGCTGGGGACGTTGTTAACCTGTTAGCATTTTGTTCTCTCATTCATCTATTCTCCTCTGGACAAAATGACAAGATGAAAAAAATCACCTCAGCAAAAAGAACATGAGATAGTACCGTCAGCCAAGGACCTACTCAATACTGACATTAGTACGATGTTGGCCCTAGAGTTCAGAATCATAACTTTAAAGATACTAGCTGGGCTTGAAAAAAGCATGGAAGTTATTAGAGAAACCCTTTCTGGAGAAATAAAAGAACTAAAATCTAACCAAGTCAAAATCAAAAAGGCTATTAATGAGGTGCAATCAAAAATGGGGGCACTAACTGCTAGGATAAATGAGGCAGAAGAGAGAATCAGCGATATAGAAGACCAAATGATGGAAAATAAAGCGGCTGAGAAAAAGAGAGATAAACAACTACAGGATCACGAGGGCAGAATTCGAGAGATAAGCGATACGATAAGACAAAACAACATTAGAATAATTGGAATCCCAGAAGAAGAAGAAAGAGAGAGAGGGGCAGAAGGTATATTGGAGCAAATAATAGCAGAGAACTTCCCTAATGTGAGGAAGGAAACAGGCATCAAAATCCAGGAGGCACAGAGAACCCCTCTCAAAATCAATAAAAATAGGTCAACACCCCGACATCTAAGAGTAAAACTTACGAGTCTCAGAGACAAAGAGAAAATCCTGAAAGCAGCTCGGGAGAAGAGATATGTAACCTACAATGGTAGAAACATTAGATTTGCAAGAGACCTATCCACAGAGACCTGGCAGGCCAGAAAGGACTGGCATGATATCTTCAGAGCACTAAACGAGAAAAATATGCAGCCAAGATTACTATATCCAGCTAGGCTATCATTGAAAATAGAAGGAGAGAGAAAAAGCTTCCAGGACAAACAAAAACTAAAGGAATTTGCAAACACGAAACCAGCCTTAAAAGAAATATTGAAAGGGGTCCTCTAAGCAAAGAGAGAGCCTAAAAGCAGCACAGATCAGAAAGGAACAGAGACAATATACAGTAACAGTCACCTTACAGGCAATATAATGGCACTAAATTCATACTTTCAATAGTTACCCTGAATGTAAATGGGCTCAATGCCCCAATCAAAAGACACAGGCTATCAGATTGGATTAAAAAACAAGACCCATCAATATGCTGTCTGCAAGAGACTCATTTTAGACCCAAAGACACCCCCAGATTGAAAGTCAGGGGGTGGAAAACCATTTACCATGCTAATGGACACCAAAAGAAAGCTGGGGTGGCAATCCTTATATCAGACAAATTAGATTTTAAAACAAACACTGTAATAAGAGATGAGGAAGGACACTATATCCTACTTAAAGGGTCTATCCAACAAGAAGATCTAACAATTGTAAATATCTATGCCCCTAACGTGAAAGCAGCCAATTATATAAGGCAATTAATAACAAAAGCAAAGAAACACATTGACAACAAAACAATAATAGTGGGGGACTTTAACACCCCCCTGACTGAAATGGACAGATCATCTAAGCAAAAGATCAACAAGGAAATAAAGACTTTAAATGAAACACTGGACCAAATGGACATCACAGACATATTCAGAACATTCCATCCCAAAGCAACAGAATACACATTCTTCTCTAGTGCCCATGGAACATTCTCCAGAATCGATCACATCCTAGGTCACGAATCACATCTCGACCGGTACCAAAAGATTGGGATTATTCCCTGCATATTTTCAGACCACAATGCTTTGAAACTAGAACTTAATCACAAGAGCAAAGTCGGAAAGAACTCAAATACATGGAGGCTAAAGAGCATCCTACTAAAGAATGAATGGGTCAACCAGGAAATTAAAGAGGAATTAAAAAAATTCATGGAAACCAATGAAAATGAAAACACAACTGTTCAAAATCTTTGGGATACAGCAAAGGCAGTCCTGACAGGAAAGTATATAGCAATACAAGGCTTTCTCAAGAAACAACAAAGGTCTCAAATACACAACCTAACCCTACACCTAAAGGAGCTGGAGGAAGAACAGCAAATAAAGCCTAAACCGAGCAAGAGAAGAGAAATAACAAAGATCAGAGCAGAAATCAAGGAAATAGAAACCAAAAGTACAGTAGAACAGATCAATGAAACTAGGAGCTGGTTCTTAGAAAGAATTAACAAGATTGATAAACCCCTGGCCAGACTGATCAAAAAGAAAAGAGAAATGACCCAAATCAACAAAATCATGAATGAAAGAGGACAGATCACAACCAACAACAAAGAAATACAAACAATTATAAGACATATTATGAGCAATTCTATGCCAGCAAATTAGATAACCTGGAAGAAATGGGTGCATTCCTAGAGATGTATCAACTACCCAAATTGAACCAGGAAGAAATAGAAAACCTGAACAGACTTATAACCACTAAGGAAATTGAAGCAGTCATCAAAAATCTCCCAACAAACAAAAGCCCAGGGCCAGATGGCTTCCCAGGGGAATTCTATCAGACATTTAAAGAAGAATTAATGCCTATTCTCCTGAAACTGTTCCAAAAAATAGAAATGGAAGGAAAACTTCCAAACTCATTTTACGAGGCCATCATTACCTTGATCCCCAAACCAGACAAAGACCCCATCAAAAAGGAGAACTACAGACCAATATCCTTGATGAACATGGAAGCAAAAATTCTCACCAAAATACTAGCCAATACGATCCAACAGTACATTAAAAGGATTATTCACCACGACCAAGTGGGATTTATCCCTGGGCTGCAAGGCTGGTTCAACATCCGCAAATCAATCAACGTGATACAATACATTAACAAAAGAAAGAACAAGAATCATATGATCCTCTCAATAGATGCAGAAAAAGCATTTGACAAAGTACAGCATCCTTTCTTGATCAAAACTCTTCAGAGTATAGGGATAGAGGGTACATACCTCAATATCATAAAAGCCATCTATGAAAATCTACAGCCAATATCATTGTCAACGGGGAAAAGCTGAGAGCTTTTCCCCTAAGGTCAGGAACACGGCAGGGATGTCCACTATCACCACTGCTATTCAACATGGTATTAGAAGTCCTAGCCACAGCAATCAGACAACAAAAAGAAATCAAAGGCATCCAAATCGGCAAAGAGAAAGTCAAACTCTCTCTCTTTGCAGATGATAGGATACTGTATGTGGAAGACCCAAAAGACTCCACCCCAAAACTGCTAGAACTCATATAGGAATTCAGTAAAGTAGCAGGATATAAAATCAATGCACAGAAATCAGTGGCATTCCTATACACCAACAACAAGACAGAAGAGAGACAAATCAAGGAGTCGATCCCATTTACAATTGCAACCAAAACCATAAGATACCTAGGAATAAATTTAACCAAAGAGGCAAAGGATCTGTACTCAGAAAACTATAAAATACTCATGAAAGAAATTGAAGAAGACACAAAGAAATGGAAAAACTTTCCATGCTCATGGATTGGAAGAACAAACATTGTGAAGATGTCAATGCTCCCTAGAGCAATCTACACATTCAATGCAATCCCCATCAAAATACCATCCACTTTTTTCCAAGAAACGGAACAAATAATCCTAAAATTTGTATGGAACCAGAAGAGACCCCGATTAGCCAGGGGAATACTGAAAAAGAAAAGCAAAGCTGGCGGCATCACAATTCCGGACTTCTAGCTCTATTACAAAGCTGTCATCATCAAGACAGTATGGTACTGGCACAAAAATAGACACATAGATCAATGGAACAGAATCGAGAGCCCAGAAATGGACCCTCAACTCTATGGTCAACTCATCTTTGACAAAGCAGGAAAGAATGTCCAATGGAAAAAAGACAGTCTCTTCAACAAATGGTGTTGGGAAAATTGGACAGCCATATGCAGAAGAATAAAACTGGACCATTTCCTTACACCACACACAAAAATAGACTCCAAATGGTTGAAAGACCTAAACGTGAGACAGGAGTCCATCAAAATCCTAAAGGAGAACACAGGTAGCAACCTCTTTGACCTCAGCTGCAGCAACTTCTTCCTAGAAACATCACCAAAGGCAAGGGAAGCAAGGGCAAAAATGAACTATTGGGATTTCATCAAGATAAAAAGGTTTTGCACAGCAAAAGAAACAGTCCACAAAACCAAAAGACAACCGACAGAATGGGAGAAGATATTTGCAAATGACAGATAAAGGGATAGTATCCAAAACGTATAAAGAACTAATTAAACTCCACACCCAAAGAACAAATAATCCAATCAAGAAATGGACAGAAGACACGAACGGACATTTTTCCAAAGAAGACATCCAAATGGCCAACAGACACATGAAAAAGTGCTCAAGATCGCTCGGCATCAGGGAAATCCAAATCAAAACCTCAATGAGATACCACCTCACACCCATCAGAATGGCTAAAATGAACAAGTCAGGAAACGACAGATGTTGGCGGGGATGCGGAGAAAGGGGAACCTCCTACACTGTTGGTGGGAATGCAAGCTGGTGCAACCCCTCTGGAAAACAGTATGGAGGTTCCTCAAACAGTTGAAAATAGAGCTACCCTACGATCCAGCAATTGCACTACTGGGTATTTACCCCAAAGATACAAATGTAGGGATCCGAAGGGGTACGTGAACCCCAATGTTTATAGCAGCAATGTCCACAATAGCCAAACTGTGGAAAGAGACAAGATGTCCATCGACAGATGAATGGATAAAGAAGAGGTGGTATATATACACAATGGAATATTATGCAGCCATCAAAAGGAATGAGATCTTGCCATTTGCAACGACGTGGATGGAACTGGAGGGTGTTATGCTGAGTGAAATAAGTCAATCAGAGAAAGACATGTATCCTATGACCTCACTGATATGAGGAATTCTTAATCTCAGGAAACAAACTGAGTGTTGCTGAGTGGTGGGGGGTGGGAGGGATGGGGTGGCTGGGTGATAGACATTGGGGAGGGTATGTGCTATGGTGAGCGCTGTGAAGTGTGCAAGACTGTTGAATCACAGATCTGTACTTCTGAAACAAATAATGCAAGATATGTTAAGAAAAAAGGAAAAGAAGAAGATAGCAGGAGGGGAAGAATGAAGGGGACTAAGTCAGAGGGGGAGACGAACCATGAGAGATGATGGACTCTGAAAAACAAAATGAGGGTTCTAGAGGGGAGGGGGTGGGGGGATGGGTTAGCCTGGTGATGGGTATTGAGGAGGGCACGTTCTGCGTGGAGCACTGGGTGTTATGCACAAACAATGAATCATGGAACAGTACATCAAAAAAAAAAAAAAAAAAGAAACCAGATTCTTGTTCTTTGTTCTAATAACTTCTCTTTCTCTCTACGCTCAAATGTGGGCTTAAATAGATGGGATTATATTCCAAATAAATAGTACTAGTTCTACTGGAACTAGTTGGAACTTTGGAAATGCATTTTTCTGTTGTTTAAACTCCCATTGTAACATACTATGTGGGTCCAACTTTATCAGATATCAGAGATTCCCTTACATTTTATTTACTTCTTTGAGTTAGCACATTGGTTCCATTTTTTTTTTTTTTTGACTATACATTCTGCACTCTTACATAGAGACCTGAAACTGAAATTAGTATGTTTGGTCCACATTCCTGCGATTTTTCTATTGATGGTTACAGCAACGCTAAATGAGAAAAGAATAAAAAAAAGAGTCGACAGCTTTGAGCAAGAAAGTCTCCTTTTTTTTGTTAACTTTTCGCAAATGTCCCTGGTAGCGTCCCCCAGACGACAGCATCAATCTCATGACAACATGTTCTTCCCGGTTTTTATGATGCACTGTACTGCCTCCAAGAACCCGTCATTCTGGTATGACAAAGTGGAAATCAGAAAAGAGAATTTTATGCTACACAATCTTGGAGGATGGGCAGTCATTTCCTACATCCTCCATTCAAATATCCAAAAACAAGACTTCATAGTTTAAAAGTGATTTTTAAAAAAGGCAACTCTTCAATTTCTAATGAGATTTTTAAATCTCTAGAAATATACTTCATGTTTTTAGTACTGTGCGTATTCCCAGAGAAATTCTCACGAATATGTAGTGATGACTTTGCCCCTGTTTGGTGATGAGAATTTGGAATCTTTTGCTGAACATTTTCAGGGGAACATAATAGAGCCTCTAGTTGTAGTTATCAAGAAATGATTACAGAATCAAAGGTGGAGAAATATATTAAGGCTGAGAGAGTTAAGGGGTACAGTCGCAATAACCAAGGATCGGGTCTCCAATTATGTTTTAGAAACTTGAGACATTATTACAATGTAAGTGCATGGTTTCTGATGGCAGCACATTGTATGCTATGATAAATTTGCTAAGAGGATGTCATCTGCAAAAGAAGCTCAGAAAATGGGGTAAATATATTCAAAGTATTTTGTGGGAGTACAAGACAAATAAAACTTGGAAAATGAGGTGTTCAAATGGAAATATGAATGTGAACTCCTGTCCTTTAAAAAAATATGTCATTTCTAACTTTACCTCTATAATGATGGAGAAAGGATAGTAGCTACCGCGTGTGCTCAAGAAAAGTCATCTCCCATCTTCCATCTTCCACTAAAAGAAAACTATAGCTTTCTAGAAAGGACTTTTGGCATTTCAATAGACAGAAAACATCAAGTGGAGACTAGATATCTTTTAGCTGCCAGGATTAAGAGTGGCTCAAAAGATATCCAGTGTCATGCTGGCATGAACAAAGGAGCTTCTGACTTATTACTCTTCCAAGTTCAAACCATTTTAAGCAATACAAGGAAAATAATCATGCCATGAAAATCACGAGCTTGTAGTGAGATTTTAAAAGATCAACAGTTATCAGACAACCTAAAGAGCAGGTATGCAGGATTTCTAATTTACAGAAATACTGCATATTGATCAGCTCAAGCCATGTTTAGGCTGCATTAAATTTTTCGTCAATGGCTAGACCCATCAATGCAAATCAAGCACCAGCGGTCTAGTCGAGCTCTGTTCAGAGTGAGTGTGTGTGTTAGTCACAGCAGGCTCTGCTGCAGTAAAGAGAGAGCCCCCCAGCCTTCCGTGGGTTAAAATAAACTACAAAAAGTGTATTTCTTTCTCACATATCAGTGAAAGTAGGTTTTGGGGAAACGAGGTGGCTCTCTCCTCTTGGTCATGCAAGGAGCCAAGGTGATTCTGTTCTGCCGCCCATAGTGTAACATTCCCTCTCAGCCAAAGAGAAGGGAGCTGGACGTGAACGCATCAGTTCTGCTCACGTCCAGGTGGGGGGTGCTCACACGGCCACACCTAGCTGCAAGAGAATGAAGGAACGTGGGCTGCTGTGTAGTGAGAGCACAGGAAGTGGGTTTTGGAGACCAGCCAGCCGGCCTCTGCCGCAGTACAGATGGCATCCTCTTGATCAGGAAACAAAGTTAAGAAGACATTATGATAAGATGCTTGTCAGTGCTTTCGAAAAAAAAAGGGAAAAAAAAACTGGAAGAAGACAGTTGTGCTGTTGTAAGAAAACACAGAAATCCGAAACATCCCGTTACAAGTAAGAGCTAATCCAAGGAAAGCCAGTTAGGACCAATAATCTTGGATTTTTTTTTTCTTTTTTCACAAGTCTCAGGTGCTGATCCTCAGTCCCGAGTTAATCTCCTAAATGTGTTCCCTTAGTGGCTCTGGAGGCCCCTCTTTCCCAGGCTGGGGTGAGTGGAATTTGTGAGCACGGGTACAGAAGCAAAAGCCACCATCCTGCCGCAGGTGATGCGTTCTACAGGTACAGTGACAACTTGTTAGCCACCCATGCTGCTTTTGTGCTGATTCATCTGTATGGTGTTCAAAACAGTTCATTATATTTACAAGTGTAATTTCTTAGCACCGTTAAGAGCTGATTAGGAAAAGTTTTGTTTGTTAGATGTGTAAGTCCAGGTAGGTGATTGAAGGTCTTCAGACAATCAGGTGTGTTAATTTTGTGGTTTTACTTTTGTTTATGTCACAGTAAAGTGAAAGTTTTAATAGCGTTTTTTTTTTTTTTTACTGGATTATAAAATGAACTGTTAATGGAAGGTAAATGTTATTTTTAAACAATAAATGTTCTTTGCCCCAAATTTAACAAATTCAGTATTAGTTAAAACACTAGTAGCAAGAATTATCATTTTCCTTGGATCAAAGTTTTCCTCAGATATGAAAAATTCCAGTTGGGACAAAATCCAAGACCAATCCCAAAGGTTCAACTACTCCCAAGTGTTCTCTCCAATGACCCAAACCTTCCACTATGGAAGCCCACCGTGGAAATGCACAACAAATAAAATGGAAGGTAGTATTGGTGAATATTCTGAACATAGAGAGAGTTCTGGAATTATCTGTGACGTGCCAGAGGACAGAGTCATGACAGGAGAAGATGCAGTATGCACACATTTTAAGTCAGGATGGAAGGTGGCAGAACCAGATGTGGTCAGTGTCATGCATGCTTTGCTCCCTGGACCCCATCCCTATTAATGGAAATAGGAAACGCACCAGACGCTGAGACCTGGATAAAGAAGTTCTGGGTAGAGCCATGGTTTTTTCCCCTCTCTTAATGCTTAGAGACCTTGAACAGAGATCAGGGATCACTCATTTGCATGGTGTGTTTTGCGTAAAGTCAGAAAATCCAAGTCTTGCTCTGGCCTGAGCACAGGAGTGTGACTTCTAGACGCCAAAGCATCTTGAGGCTGAGAGCAGGTGGAGAGAGCCCCAGCTGGAGAGGAGGAAGGCTTGCCCACTTCACAACTCCCCAAGGCCTTGGCTCTGATTTCGGAGGACTGTGTTGTCCTTGTCTGTGATTGTAGGTCATGTTTGCACTAATTCTCCCAAAGAATGTGCTGCTAATGCACCACCAACACAGTGGGTCATAATCCTGAGCACCTCCTTGCCATTTAATTGTTAAAAACATGGCACACCAGTTCATCCGTACCTTAGGAAATATCAAGAATTAGGGAAACATGCCAAACAGATGGGCACAGAGAAAAATGGCACTTGGCTAATTTCTTCCCCACCATTTTTCTTCCAACGTTCGTCCTAAGACAGTTTTTGACTGCTTCTCCATCGTGTTCCCATGTTGGCTTCTTGTGGGGCCTTTACTCCTGTTTGGTTTCACCAACTGCTATCCACAAAATCACCACACAAATGTGTGGTGTTTGATGCTGGAAGAGACTCAGCGGAGAGTGGCAGGTAAGGACCTGAGCAGGTTAGTTCTGCTCTAAACAAGGCCCTGACTAGCAGCTCCTCATGCAGGGTCCCCAGCTTTCCTCTAAAATATTTGTGAAGGCGCAAAAGAAATTACGATTTACAACACTGAAAAATAAGCTGGGCAGGGAAAACTTTGCCAGAATCTGGCAAGCATTTCCATGAACTGAGATGTATTTCTCAGCCTGGAGGTAAATTGGGAGTCTCACAGAGAGATTTTAGACAGAGTCTCTTGGATGTGGTTGTCATTTGCAGCCAGTTGGGACACGCAGATCAAAGTGGGTGGCCACGAACTGAGGAATACAACCAGGAGGCTGTGTTTGACATGGAAATTAAAACAGCATGTCTCCAGCCCAAAGCAAGGCTGACATCTCCTGATCCTTGTAGGGAAGCCCGGCGTGTGGTACAGAAATGTGAGTTCCACACTCCCAAATACTTACTCCTTCAGGAAGCCGAACTGCTGTTGGCTCAGAGCTACATTCCAACCATTTCTAACCAAGCACTTCCTAGTCATGGAATCTGCACCACACAGAACAGAGAGGACGTGAAGATCTCATCATGGTGAATTGTGCCCTAGAAACTGCAGGCGCCACCACGAAGCTCCTTAGGCATAAAATGAGGATGGAAGAGGCTTGAGAGATGTACAAAGACTACTTCGTGCAATCTCGCCCTCAGATCATCAGGAGCAGCCTGGGGAGTAGCAAAATTCCCATTTTTTTCCCTGAAAAGCATTTGTAAATGGACACCTGCCAGACACCAGAAGATGGGTGTATGCCAGGCCCATGGTATACAGTGGAGGTGAATAGACAGGCGGACCGACATTGTTAGCTGGCAAAAGCACTGTCTGAGAGGACAGCATCTCTTTTGAAAAGAAAAGCAGAAGGAGTTGAGGCACATGAAGAAATGGTACAAATTAAAACGTGGAGAATTATTAGCTATAGAAATTGGAAGACACTTTTAGAAATATGTTCATATATTCAAGAAAGCAGCATCTAAAAAACTGAAGCCCCAAACCATCAGTTGGAACAGGCTAATATGACGTGGGGCAGAGGGGAGAAGACCAACAACATGGGCCAGCGAAAGGTGCAAAAATCCCGTTAAAAATCTACACGGAGGCAATCATAGGCTCAGCTGATGCTAAGGATCTTGTCAAGGATTTAGGGAAATCAAAATAAGCTTTCCCGGAATAGAGAGTATGCTGTCTGCCGATGCAAATCAACCAGGCCCTTCCTCCCGTGTTCTGGGTCATCACACAGTCCTGCCCCGATGGTCACAGAGGATCCACAACAGCTCCAGACAGTCCTTCCAAACCCACGCAGAAGGGAGGAAGGGCAATGCCAAAAGGCAAAACCCCTTTTCCTCCAAATAGTTTGATGTCCTGTGACCATGTTGAGAGGAAAGCCTCTTTCCACCTTTGAGCCACCCTCTGCGAGGGAAGAAGCAGAGCACAGAGGCTTTGGCCGCGTGTTTACACAGCTAGAACCGGGTTCTTTCCAGGTTCCCCCGCAGCCTCTCTGAAATTCTCAGACAGGGTCCTAGGAGCTTGATGGAAAACCAGTCCTCCTGGAAATAAATTCTGTGTTGTAAACCGTGTCTCATCTCCTCCAGCCGCCTAAGGTTCATAACAGAGCTGAACATGTGGCTCTTCCCGCAAGATGGTTTCCTTCTTTGAGAAAGGGTCTGTCCTTCAAGTAAGTAAATGTGGGGAAGGCCAACCTCGCCGAGTCCTAATCTATGGTAGACAATTCTGAGGTGTCATTTCCTAAACAATTAGGAAATTAAGTAATTTCTTTCTGTTGTGGTTTTTTTTAACTTAAAAAACAAAACAGACAAAAAAAAACCCTTTTATCATAACTTAACTGGACCTGTGAGATATATATCTAAGAGTAAGATTTTCATAATATTTTAAAAAATAAAGTGGTGCTGCCCGGATTATGAAGCATGTGTATTTTCCCCTATTTTTCCCATTAAATACAAATAAAAAATCTCAAGATTATATGTAAAATAAATATAAGCATCAAAAACTAACGATGTACTGTATGCTGACTAACATAACATAATAAAATTAAATTAAAAAAATAAAATAAACATAAGCATACTCTGAAAGTGCATCTGTAGAAGGCAGACCAGTTAGGGATGAAGGGATCCAAGAAAATACAGGGGTGAATTCTCCTGGGCTTTCCTTTTGCCTCTTTGTCTTACACCAGGTAAAGTAAAGCCAACAACCTGAAATGTGGGCAGGTATAGGGGAGACAAGCCCCAGCAAAGGCCTGCTCTCTGCAGCCAGAGGATCATGAAGAGGGCACCATGACAAGAGAGATCACCTTGAGCCAACGATCACTCTACTCTTGTCAAAGACACCAGAAAACAAAAAAAGCACACACATCCAGAAGGGAAGAACAGAACTGTCCTTATTTGCAATGACACAATCATCCACAAGAAAATCCTAGGGAATAAATCCCATGCACTGCAAGACCATAAAGATCTAAGGATTCAAGGTGAACACAAAAATCAACAGATTTCTATGTACTAGCAGTGAACACACAGACACTGAAGTTAGAAACACAATATTATTTACCATCATTAAACAATCAAATTACTCAGGGATAAATCTAAAAAAAAATCTAAAACAAAAAAAATCTAAATAAGAAAATGAGACAGTACTGATCAAAGAAATCAATAAGATCTAGATAAATGGGGACACATAACATGTTTCTATTTTGGAAGATGCAACATAGTAAAGATGCCAATTCTCCCCCAGATTGATACACAGATTTCATGCAAGACTTGTTAAAATCTCAGTGAGGATTTTTTGCAGACACAGACAATATAATTCTAAAATGTATACAGAAACTAGACTAGCTAAAGGAGTTTTATTAACCGTTAAATGAACTAGAATCACTAAAAGAATTTTGAAAAAGAAGAATGAAGTAGGATAAATTGGTCCATGCAATTTCAAGGTGTAAAATGTAGCTGCAGTGATCAAGACTGTGTGGTATGGATGAACAGACAATGATAAACACATAGTTCAATAGAATGTAATAGAGAACCTATAAATATTCTCACACAAATATGCCCAAGCAATTTTTGGGAAAAGTGCAAAAACAATTTGAAAGAAAGATAACCTTTCAACAAATGGTGCTGCAGTAATTAGATATCTTAGAGGCAAAAAAAAAAAAAAAATGAAACTCAACCTTATTCTCACATTTTATACAAAAAAAAGCCAACTTGAAAACGGATCATGAATTGAAATATAAAATATAAAGCTATAGAACTTTTAGAGAAAAGATAGAAGAAAATGTGTAGGACCTAGAGCTGGTCAAAGACTGCCTTAGACCCAACACCAAAGGCATGAGCCATGAAAGTAAAAATTGATGTCAAATGTCCCCCAAATTTGTAACATTTTTACTGTGAAATATCCTGTTAAGAAGGTGGAAAGACAAGCTACGGACTGGAAGGAATTATTTGTAACCTACATATCTGACAAAGTACTGGTATCCAGGAAACATAAAGAACTCTCAAAACTCAATGTTAAAGAAGGATGTCATCAAGGTGATGCGATAGGAAGCCCCAGGGTTATTTCTCCCGTACAGGCACAGACTTCACAACAATGTATGGACCAAACTGCCCTTGTGAGATCTCTGAGGTTCACTTCAGAGGCTGCAGCACCCAGGCGAGTGCAAAGCCCAGAGGAGCCTCAATGAAGCAGGTCAGAAAAAGCTTTGCATTTTGTCCACTCCAGCCTCTCTTGCTTCCCAGTATAGTGCAGCTTCATTGAGAAAAAAAATACCCAACTCCTGGTTTCTCCCTCAGGAGGGACATAGGCCAGTGGGACGTGTATCCAACATTCTGGATTTGGAAGGGGGTTCCCGGGGGACCGGGTTGTGTCTTACCTGACTTGGAGTGCTTTTGGGAACCAGCATGGTTTGGATGCCAGGCTGGGGGCCACTGGTAACAACTGCCAAGTACCAGAGCTGGTTACAGCACCGAAGAGGCTGCAGTCCAGCAGACAGTCACAAGGGAAGCAAGAGATAGGAGATCCTGAAAGGAAACACGGGTAAACCTCTTTAACTGGGTAATCACACCATAAACCCAGAGAGAACACACCTCAGAAAAGGCTTGAGAGTCCCTCAGAAACTTTACCCAGGCTGACTAGTGAAGGTTTTCTCATAAATGAAGCTAGGTTATAAAGAGGGAAGAGGTGGCTGTCTTACCAATGCTCACATCTCAACGACAATTGGAAGACATGTGAAGAACTATTTGATTTGTTCCGATCAAAGGAACAAGATACATTTCTAGAAACCAACTCTAAAGAAACAGAGATTTACGAATTACCTGACAAAGAATTCAAAATAACAATTTAAGTATTCTGAATGAGGTGAAAAAGAACGCAGACTACTAAAGGAAATTGGGAAAGTGATACATGAAGAAGATGAGATTACCAACAAGGGGATAAAAGCTATAAAAAAGAACCAAGCAGATAATCTGGAGCTGAAGAATATGAGAATTGAAAAATAAGCTAGAGAGATTCTGGATCAGGCAGAAGCATTAGAGAGTCAGCAATCTTAAAAACAGGTCATCTGAAATTACTGAGTCAGAGAAGCCAAATGAAAAAAGAAGAAAGGAAAAAAAAAAGAACGAAGAGCAGGAAGAGAGCCTAATGGTGCATCATTAATAAGACCGATATGTGTGTTATGGGAGTCACAGAACAAGAGACAGGGAAAGGGCAGAAACTTATTTTAAGAAATAATGGCCAAAAACTTTCCAAGTTTGAGGAGTGAAACAGACATGCAAATCTCAGAATCACATTGAAATCCAAAGAGGATAAACCCAGATATCTGCACTGAGATGCATTATAATCAAACTGTCAAAAGTCACCGACACAGGGAAAATCTTTTCAAGCCAGAGAAAAGTGATTCATCACATATAACTGAGCTCCTAGAAAATTATCAGTGGATTTTGCAGCAGCAATTTTGCAGACCAGAGGGAGTGGGATAATATATTCAAAGTGCTGAAGAAAAGAAAAACTGCCAAAAATGCATACAGTATCTGGCAAAATTATCCTTCAAAACTGAAGGAGAAATTAAGAGATTTCCAGATAAATAAGCCCTGAAGTAGTTCTCAATGAGACCTGCCTACAAGAAATGCTAAAAGTGCTCTCCCAGTTAAAATGAAAGGATGCTAGGCAGGTTTTAAAATATAAAGTTTTCGGGGCACCCGGGTGGCTCAGTCGTTAAGTGTCTGCCTTCGGCTCAGGTCATGATCCCAGGGTCCTGGGATCGAGCCCCGCATCGGGGTCCCTGCTCAGCAGGAAGCCTGCTTCTCCCTCTCCCACTCCCCCTGCTTGTGTTCCCTCTCTCGCTGTGTCTCTCTCGGTCAAATAAATAAAAATCTTAAAAAAAATAAAAATAAAAAATAAAATAAATAAAAATATAAAGTTTTCTGGTAAAGGTAGTACATAGACAAATATAGAATCCAGTAGCATTGTTATGTTGATATACAGATCACTCTTAGTTCTGGTATAGAATTGAAAAGACAAAGGCACAAAAAAGTAACCGTACAACTGTGTTAGGAGATACACATTATAAACCCATGTCATTTGTGATACTAACAACATAAAGTGGAAAAAGGCAGATATGTAAAGGAGTTGAATTTTTGTACGCAATTGAAACTGTCATCAGTTTAAAATTAAGTGTTAGGACTTTAAGATGTTTGATGTAACCACCAAGAAAATATCTATAGAAGATGGACAAAGGAAATGAGAAGGGAATCCAAGCACGACCCCATAAAAAATCTGGTAAAAGACAAAGGAAGCTAGGAAGAGAGGAAAACAGGAACAAAAATAGTGACAAGAAATAGAAAACCACCAAATGGCAATAGTAAGCCCTTTCCTATCATGAATTACTTCAAACGTAAATGGATTAAATTCCCTAGTGGAAAGACAGATCTATGTCCTTTTTAATCCATTCTTCAATTTAGGTGAATGGATTAAAAAGGAAGAAAAGATCCAAGTACACATGTGCACAACAAGCTCACTTTAGATCTGAGGACACCGATGGGCTAGAAGGGAAAGAAGGAACAAAGGGTATTCTTTGCAAACAGAAACCAAACAAGAACAAGGATGGCCAGGTTTGCATCAGACCAAATAGACTTGAAGTAAAAAATTGTTGCAACGCACGAGGAAGGACATTATAATGATCAAAGAGTCAGATCACCAGAAAGGTATAACAATTATAAATACAAGTGCACCTCTTCTCAGAGTTCCCTAATATCTGGAGAAAAATACACATATCAACAGAATAAAAGATATTCTTACATGTTTTATTGATATTTAGTTCACATAACATCTAATTTTGCCATTTGAAGTGTTCAACTCAATGATTTTTAGTATATACAGAGTTATACACCATCACGACTATCAATCTTAGAACACTTTCATCAAACCAAAAATAAACCTGGTAATCGATCAGCCGTCACTCCTTAGTCCCCCCCCAAGCCCTTTAGACCCAAGCAAACTTTGGTCCACTTTCTATCTCTATAGGTTTTCCTTTTCCAGACATTTTGTATAAATGGAATTATACAGTATGTGCCTTTTTTTTTTTGGTCTGGATTCTTTCACTTACCATATTTTCAAGGTGCATCCTTCACAGCATTCCATTTTTTCAAAATATATTTTTGATGAAGTTCGATTTATTTTTTCTTGTATCGTGTGTGTTTTTGGTGTCATATCTGAGAAGTTTTGCCTAAACAAAGGTCACATAGATTTACTCCTGTATTTTTTCTGAGTCTTATAGTTTTAGATCTGTAATTCATCTGAGTTTTTTGGGGACTATGTGTGTGTGTGTGTGTGTGTACATATATATATATATATATATATAGTTAGTGTAATTTTATTATTGTAAGATGGATATTAAAAGGTAATTGCTAATTCAGAGGCTGTATGGATTATCTTCACTTTATACTGCCAAGTAATCTTCCTGTACAATTTCATCAATTTATCCTCACAAAAAAGAAGCATACAAGAAAAGTTTTACCACATCCTAGACAATGGCAGAACTTTTCACTTTAAAGATTCTTGCCATTATGATGGAGAATGTTTATCTATTTTAATTTGCATTTTGCTAATTACAGATGAGTCAAAATATATTTTCAACTGCTTTAGATGTTTGCTGTTACTTTTTTGAAAATTGTCTATTAATATTCTTACTCACTTTTCTATCAGAAAATTATTATTTTGTCCTTTCAGTGGCTTATCTTTTCTCTTTTTATAAAACTTCTTTAAAAAAAAAACAATGATTTACAAAAATAATACATAGCCCTGGAAATTTTAAAAGCACAACTATGGAAAGAATTCAGAAAGCTTCCTGAGATAAGGGAAAAGAAAAAAATAGAAAATTCAGGTTGACATCAGAATTCTCACCAGCAATATGACATATAATTTATTATATAATTTATTATCTAGTTAAGCTATCAGCTAAATGTAGACATAGAATAAAACATTTTCAGTCATGCAGACTGAAAGGTGTGGGAAACTGCATTTGAAACTGTCATTGAAGACTCCCTTGAAGGGAAATATTTCAGGAAAAAGATGAATACATTCTCAAAGAAATGAGATAAGAATCATGTATTTAAGAAAATGATACATAAAAAACCTGGGGAAGTTTACTCGGCTTTGCCAAGTGGTCTCTATGCATTCTAGGGTGGCAGGAAAGAAATCACTGAATTTAGAAAGAAAAACATTTAATTCATAGTTATAATCTGATTTTTATTTCTACTATTTTGAGAATGGTTTATTTCTATACAATGTGTTTATAAAAAGCATTAACATAAATATTAATGAATGTGATTTTTTAATTGATAAGTATTTATAATCAAACAGGTTTGCAGGTGACTATTCTAAAATGGCAAGGTCACCTTAAAATAAAAAAAATACACCCAGAACTAAAATGTTGAAAAATAGTAAAATCATAGTCTGATGAGTAGTAAGGGGCAAAAGAGAGACAGATGAGCATAATGAAGGAATCCTTTCATTCAGGGTGAAATTTTAGATATTTATAAGCTTTTGAAGTTATTAGAAAAAGCAACAATGCATCTGAGTAAGTTAGAGATATTTGTCAGAAGAATAAAAATATAATGTATAGCTTTCCTAAATGTGGAAAATAAAATATATGCAGTGCAATTTAAAAAAGAAAAAATAAATTTATCAGAATTCATAAAATAAGATAGCAAAAACAAGTCTCATTATGAGCAGTCATAAAAAATATAAAGTAATACAAACATTAATACAGTAAAACAGTGTGGGTTGACATCAGCAAGATGGCAGAGTAGGAAGCCCCCAGCCCTCATTCTTCTGTAGAGATAGCAACTTAAAGACAATATACAGACTAAAGGTCCTTGGTGAGAGCTTCCGGCACCAGACAGGTGGCTGAGCACCCCAGGGGAGCACAAAACAAAGAAGCAGGTGGGGAAGTCCATTCATTTGCCTGCCCTGGTCTCTCTTACTTCCCAGAATCATGTAGCACAATTGGGAGAAAACCCTTAACGCCTGGCTCTCTCTCAAGATGAAAATAGAATGTGCATCAGTGTTTGGGATATTTGGGCCCTGGCACAGGAACCGGCGTCCATCTCACTTGACTTGCAGAGCCAAAGGAAACAGAGGTAGAATTCAGATGCCAGGTGGGGGAACCTCTGAGGACAAATGTAGTCCCACAGCGTGTCAAAGCAGCAGAGACCCTGCGGTACCACAGACAGACACCAGGTGGAGCAAGAGATTACGGATCTTGACAACAGGGACAACCTCTTTCACTGGGATTTATATGCATTAACCAAGACAGGGCAAGTCCCCGAAAAGGTTACAGAGGGCCCCAGAATCTCTAGCCATGCTGATGGATGGAGGTCTCCCCCTGTATGAAGCCAGTCTGTAAGGACAGGGAGAGGTGGCCGTATTTTTTTTTCAAATGCTCAAATCTCAACAGAGGATCACAAGACACACAAAGAAAAAATCATGGTCCAAATAAAGGACAAAATAAATCTTCAGAAACTGATTTTAAAGAAATGGAGATGTACCAACTACCTGATAAGGAATTCAAAAATATCTGTCTTAAAGATGAACGATGAGCTAAGACAACAGAGACAACTAAATGAAATCAGGCAAATGATTCATGAACAAAATGAAGATACCAACAAAGATTCAAAGATTATTAAAAAGAACCAAATAGAAATTCAGGAACTGAGAATACAGTAACTGAATTAGAAAATTTAACCAGAGAGATTCATCAGCAAACTTAATCAGAAGGAAGAATCAGGGGCACCTGGGTGGCTCAGTCGGTGAAGCATCTGCCTTCAGGTGAGGTCATAATCTCAAGGTCCTGGGATCGAGCCCACCATCGGGCTCCCTGCTCAGTGGGGAGTCTGCTTCTCCCTCCCTCTGCCACTGCTCATGCTCTCTCTCTCTTTCAAACAAATAAAATCTTAAGAAAATGAAGAAGAAGAAGAAGGAAGAATCAGAGAACTTGAAGACAGGTCATTTGTAATAAAATCTAAGGAATAATAAAAAATGAAGAAAGTGAAGGGTTTTATGGGACATTCACAAAAGGACCACAGTGTGTATTATGGGAGTCCCAAAAGGAGAAGAGAGAGGAAAAAATGAAGAAAGCCTATTTGAAGAAATAATGGCCAACAATTTCTGAAATTCAAGGAATGAAATGCACAGACGGATTCAAGAAATTCAACAAACTCCAACTAAAATAAACTCAGGCCAGCATTACCCTGCACCAAAGCCAGAAAAAGGTAGTAAAAGAAAAGAAAATTACAGACCAGTCTCCCTGATAGTTTATGATGCACAAATCCTCAACAAAATCTTAGCAAACTGAATTCAACAGCAGATAAAAGGGATGACAGACTAGAACCAACAGGGTCTATTCTTGTAAGGCAAAGATGGTCCAAAATATAAAAACCAGTTAATGTAATATACCACATCAATAGAATGGAGGACAAAAACCATAGGATCATCTCAACTAATACACGGGGAAGCACTGGAAAAATCTCAACATCTTTTCATCATAAAAACACTCAAGAACTAGGAATAGAAACAACACATAAAAAAAAAAACATATTTGAAAAGACCGCAGCTATCATCTTACTTGATGATGAAAGCCTGAGAGCTTTTCCTCTAAGATCAGGAATGAGTCAAGGATACTCCCTCTCACCAATTCTATTCAACATAGTACTGGAAGTCCTGGCCACAGCAATTAGTCAAGAAAAAGAAATAAAAAGCATCCAAGTTGGAAAGTAAAAAGCAAAATTATCTCTGTTTATGATGACACAGTCTCATATATGGAAAATTCTAAAGTTTCAAAAAAAATCTGTTAGAACTAACAAATGGATTCGGCAAAGTTGAAATAAAAATAAACATCCTATAATTTATGAGGAATTTTAAGGGATCCTGAATAACCAAACAATCTTGAAAAAGAAGAACCAAGTTGGAAACCTCATGGTTCTTGAATCCAAAACTTATTCCCAATTGCAGTAATCTTTACGCCAGTGTGGTTCTGGCGTAAAGAAAGACATGGAGACCAACAGAACAGAATAGAGAGTTCAGAAATAAACTCTTGTTTATACAGTAAATTATGATAACATCTTCCAAAACTACAGTACAATATCAAACCAGATTACTGGCATTGATACAGTCAAGATACAGAATATTTCCATGACCGCAAGGATCCTCCATGTTGCCATTTTATAGCCACACCCACTTACCTCTTGCCCCTGCCCCCCATCAACCTTTGGCAACCACTAATCTGCACTACTTCTCCATTTCTGCATTTTTCTCATTTCAGAATGTTCTAGAAGCAGAATCACACAATATGTAACCTTTTGGGATTGGCTTTTTCCACCTAGTGTAATTTACTAGTGATTCACCCAGGTTGTTGTGTCTATCAATAATTCCTTCCTTCTGATTGCTGATTAATATTGCATGGCATGTATCTATCACAGGTGCACTGCTCACCTGCTGAAAGACATCTGGATTATTTCAACTTTTAGTTATTATGAATAAGGACGGTGTGATCACTGACATTCACGTAGACAATCTGATGGAATCAACAATCAAGCTTCTAGAATTAATGACTTATTTTAACAAGGTTGTAGGATACCAGATCAAAACACAGAAAAAAATTTTATTTCTATAAAATGACAAATAACAATTGGAAACTGAAATGTAAAAAAAAAAAAAAAAAAAAGACACCACCACCTCCAGTGGCATAAAAAACAAAACAAAACAAAACAAAACAAACCTAGGGATACATTTGACAAAAGGAAAAAGCCTGTAACACACTGTAGATGGGAGATCATTGGTGAGGGACATAAATGAACGAATGGGGAGATACGCATGTTCACAGGTGAGAAGAGCCAGCGTTGTTTGTAAGTTCATTCTCTCCAATCATAACCCCACATCCAACACCATCCCTATCAAAATCCCAGGGAGCTTTCTGTAGAAATTGGCCTCTTGATTCTAAAATCCATAGGAAAATGGAAAAAGCAGAGAATAACAAAACAACTTTGAAAAAGACAAAGCTAGAGGGCTAACGTTACCGAATTTCAACATAAATGAATCTCAAAATGTGCAGAGGGAAGGCAGTGGCTAAACAATAATACATAGCCCAGGGTTCCACGTACCTGAAATCCCAGTGAATGCACAGAAGCAGGTGAGCGGTGGCCGGGGGCTGGGCGGTGGTCACAGGATGGAGGGATTACGCAGAAACATCAGGGAACTTTGGGGGTGATGGATGTCTTTGTTATCTTGACTGTGATAATGTTTTCACAGGTGCATGCATACCTCAAAGCTCATCAAATTAAACTCTTCAAATATGCACACCTTACTGTCCGCCAACATAGCTGTTAAATAAAGTATTAGAAAATGTAACTTGTGGGGGCGCCTGGATGGCTCCGTCGTTAAGCGTCTGCCTTCGGCTCAGGTCATGATCATGTACATTAAAGAGCAAGACATCTGAACAAGAAGGAAGGTGACGAGGGACAGCACCAGACAGAGAGGAAGCAGGTGCAAGGAGAATGAAAAGTGGGCGTCTGACCCCTGAGACCCAGGGGGCACAGGGTCTGGGGTCCATAATAATTTCAGGGACCCAGGAATATGTTTTAATTTTAAATTCTCTGAAAATATGAGGAAAGTGAAGATACATATATAATAAACGTAACCAGAGAATATCTGTCTTTATACTGACATAGTCATGACTTTCAAGTGAATTTTCAATCTTTGTTTCTCACGGAGCTCACAAAGGTGGCAGTGCCCCAGGCTCAGGGAAGGCAGGATGCAGCCCTGCACAAAGGAAGCTACCAGCGAGGCTGCCCGTCTTCATAAATATTAAGACGGAGGCCCATGCGATGTCCAGGGTGACCCTCAGGCTTATCCTGTGGACGGCAATGTGGACGGCGATGTGATTTTCCTGGACCAGGAAGCAGGTGCGGGGTGAGCAGCTGCAGACAGGTGTTTGCTGTGAAGTTCTCAGAAGCTGCCCGGTGGAGAGGAGCCGGTAAGAATGAGCAGGATCTGCTCCCGGGTGGCCTGCAGGGGCTTTCTGACCAGGACCCAGCTGCTACAAACACATGGATGTCACCTTGAGAACAAGACACAGTTATTAAAAGGACAATAAGAGGACTCTTATTATCTAACTCCATCTAGCCTTTCCTTCCTCATCTTCAAGGGGAAACTTTAGAGGGGAATTTCAGTTAGATTAGTAAAATGGTAATGCAGTCCAAAAACTCATCGCGGGATGGGGAGGTGGACACCAACACGCCCAGAACACAGCCAGGAGAACTCTGATCAAGATGCACTGCTTGTCTACCTTCAGAAGATTGCCACAAATGTCATAAAATGGTAGTATCCACAAATAATATGCTGCGAAGCGGCTTTAAGTCTTCCAAGACTTTTAATGCTAAAACGTGCTTGTGGCATGTTCAAACTCTCCCCGTGTCTTCCCGATGGGATTGCATCTGCTAGCCTAGTTTCTACTGCAAGTGACAATAGTGCCCACTCTGCACTTCGGGGTGGGTGGGCTCATTCAGTTGTGAGGGTCTCCGTGTGAGCAGGACTGGAAGCTGGGCTTGAAGAGTCAGGATCGTGAGTAGATCACCACTCAGGAACTGGGGGTGAGCGTGGAAGGCAGGGTCCCTACACAAGAGCGCATTGGCTTTCGCAGAAAAAGTGATCTAGAAGAAAAGGAAAGCTAGGTATGGTGGAAGGAGAAAGCCACAGCACTCCAGTGGCTCAGACAAAGCTCCGGGACGTGATGCTTTGCGCCACGGCTGACGGCTGCCCGCCCCCACCCCAGCAGGTGGGGCAGGACGAGGGGAGGCCAGAGGAAGCACAGCCCTCACCTGTCTGCATCCCTGGCCCAGGGCACGTGGCTCTGTGAGCCGAGCACCTTGGAGAGCATGTGATGTGCATTTCGTGAACAGGCGTCGAGAGCTAAAGTGGAGGGCAGGTCTGGTCTCCACTTTTACACGTCTGTCTCCTACATTGTGCTACCTGCTCTTTTCTGTCTGGCAATGTGCGCCATTTGTAAACAGATTTTCAGTCTTAGAATTATTTTTTTACCACTTTTTCTTTACCGCTTAGCTTTTTATTTGTCACTTTCCATTCTTGAAAGGGGAGTTCCTTCTGTATCACTAGGATAAAGAGGTCCTTTGAAACACCTCAGAGAACCCTCTGATCTTGTTTCTGGTCTGCTCCTGGTCAGGGATGAGTGTCAGGAGCTGGGCACGGACCCCTGGATCAGGATGGGGCACCTGCCAGCCTGCCGGCTGAGGGCGGTGGGGCAACACCCACCCTCACCTCAGTGGTGATGGGCTGGTGTCCACATTAGGAACACATTTGGGGTTTTACACCTGATGTTCTCGGGTATATGAAAAACGTGTGAATCTTAAATCCTGCATTATTCCTGGAAAACAGGTTTCATTTTAACTGAAAAGCTATTGATTCCATATGTTTGATTCTGCGGAGACAACTTCCTTGTAGGGCCATGGCCCCTTCTGCTCAGGTACTTGAGTCAGGGAGGGTCTTGAGCAAAAGGGAGTCAAGGGAAGGGAGCCTTTGAGTTAACACTTCACAACTACCTCCTGTTTCTTGTGTATGCAAGTATTTCCTAATTAAAGTGCCTTTACTGGTTTACAAATTATTCTGCAGAGTTTATCATAAAAAGCTTTCTAGCCATACTCATTCTGCTTTATTCACCAGCAGCATAAACACGCTGTTAGAAAATCGAAATGAAATAATTAGCAATTAAACGAGTTTCCTTGGAATGCTGATGTATCATTTCTATAGTGTGCCATTTCAAAACTAGCAGAAGATAAACCAAAATTGTAGGACAATGTATATAACGCATATCAGCTTTGATCCGGAAAGAGTTGAGGTCCCCGCTCCAGCTACACCCCTCCGTCAGTTTCTGCACCTCCGTACAGGGGAGAGAGCCCCTGCGAGCTCAGGGGTATCACACAAAGGACAGTCCCTTCATTTCCGTAAAGATTGAAAACACTCGCCTCCAATTCCAGTAACAGCACAGCACACCCAGTCATTCTTTTCTTCTTTGATTTCCAGCAGTTCCCGTTGCCAATTAGCCCTTTGGATTTCATAAAGCATCCGTTTACGAATTGCGCATTTAAATTACGTGGTGCATGGCAAGAAGTGGTAGATTTGTAGGCATGCCAGTTGCAATGAAAGAAAAGGAACAGTAAACAAAGGAGAATGTTTAGTTAGACATAAAGGCATTTTAATAAAAGGAGCAAGGTGGGTGCCCTCAAATATGAGAAAGCAGGGGAAGTTGGCATGGGCATTTCTAGAAGGAGGTGTACTCTGAGCCAAACAGGAAACCGTAGCTATTTATTGTCCTGTATGGGCTGTTTAGGAGAAACTGGTGTGCACTGCCCGTTCTCAGATTGTCAGAATGCACTATTTTATTGATAACCGAATTTTAATATATTAGATAGTGGTATATGTCATGGGGAGTCTTGGCTAATGAAAGCAGTTCATCATCACACACCAACGCCTTTGGCATGAGTGCCTGTGGTTGTCTCGTTCCTTCCCTGATCTAACAGGCAGATGACACGGCATCCATGTGGGCCTAAGAGTAAGGGAGGAGCTCCCGGGATGGGTCCGAGGGAGTTTCCTGGACCGGCTGTAGATGCGCTGAGCTCCCAGCACCCTGTGTCTACACAGCCCGCAGAACAGCTGTGTTGTCAGCCAGAAGCTTTGAGAAAAAAAGTCTAGAAGTGCAGAAAAAGAAACAAAGCACAGCTGGTTCTACAGCGGGGGAAAGATAGATAAACACCCATAGAACTGCTCCCTTCCTGCACTTCCTGCCCTTGGAATCCTGCGACTCTTCGTCTGTTCATTAGATGAAACCAGCCACTGAGGAAGACAGAGATTTCTCAGGCCTCTCTCCGGATGTCTTGTTATGCCCCGGGGCACGCATTTGCTTTCGGGCTTCCTGAGAGCTCAGTTTCCACTAAGGAGCATCCGGCGGGACCCCCGGAGACCAGCATCTCTGGTGGAGACAAGATCTCGGTCATTTATGCAATGAGCATTTCCCCAGAGGTTCAGCGAGTGCTCATTAAGTCCAGTTTATTTGCATATCGAGTTTGCTGTCCTAAAGTTCCCGGAACACGGTCACGACAACCCGAGTCCAAAGCAGGCTGTGTGGTGGTGGCAGCGAGGATGGAGGGGTTTGCCGACTGAGACCCCCAAGCTGCTTGTGCTGTCGGAGGCTGTGCCCGCGTGGGGCGGGGAGGGTGTGGGCGGCTCTGAGGGCAAATCCACGAGTTCTGGTTCTGGGGGTCTGGGGAGGCGTGTGAGGGCGGGCAGATGCAGTGGATCTAGATAGAGAGGCGGACCAGCTCTCGACTTGACTAAGTCAGACAGAAGAAAGAGCGTGGACACCGGGAAACTGGAGAGGTGAGCTCCAAACATGGGTCAGCCCCTTGTCTCCAGATGCCCTGCATACCAGGGGCCTGTAGGTGGCCCTTTGTTGGGGGGAGCCTGAGCGCTCCTGCCTGGGGCAAGAGGGACGCATCGCTCACCACAAAGAACTGGCCTGGTCCTGGGCAGAGGCCCCCCCAACAGGACAGCAGCCCTTCCAACTGGAAAGAGCCACCGAGGCCAAGACGGAGCGTCTCGGAGCTGTTTCAGTTTTGATTGGCATCGGACTCCACTGAGAAAGTCATTCCCATGCAAATTCCCAATTCCCCGGGATTCTATCCCAGACCTGCCCCAGGCAGACCCTCCAGGGACCTGCAGGAGGGGCGGGTTCCAGCCTCACATAAGTTTGCAAACCTCTGAGCGACGGGTAGGTTCTGCTCTTGCCGATCTTGGCTTGACTTCCACCTCACTATTGACCTTGGGCAACAGGTGCTCAGCAACCCAACAAAGATGACCGTTCAGTGTCTGGCTATCGGATAAAATAAGAGACAATTCCTTTTTGAACTTGGAAGTCGAACCCAGAGGTTACCAAGGTGAGCACTCCCCTGGCGGCCAGCCGTGGTCCACACCCGTGTTCTAGTGTTAGGTGCTTGCAGGGGGAATGTGTTGAGCCAAACTTGCTTCTCCAGACTCGCCAAGTGCACAGAGAACACACCTCACGTAATGCAAGAGACAGGGCATGGGCATCGACATAAAATCGGTTCAGGATGAGGCCATACAAGGAAAGCTCCCTTCTGACAAAGGTGGTCAGGGAGGCTCCACGAGGGAGCAGGATGGACCCAGCCTTTCCGTCACCTGCGTGGGGCTGGCCAGTGGGAGGGACCCGCAGACCCATGAGACGTGGCGGGAGGAGAACAGGACAGACAGGACAAGGTCTGGGGCCAGATTGTTTTTCCACACCTAAAAAAACAGGAAGTTTATTTTTCTTAATAACATTTACTTAACAGAAGACAGCACACAAGAGTATACGTACTTTTACGATCCCAAAATGCTTTGCATTAAATAGTAGCTTTGTTTGCTAGGCCAAAGTAAAATAAGTCAAAAAACATAAGCACAGGAGAGATGTCAGATCCTTCTTGTGTGTGCGGATATTCAGAGAAGTTATCCGTGGCTTGGGTTCTGCACCCGGGAGCAACCACCTTCCTGGCAGTTTCCTTGATCTGCCCCCTGCCCTCCTGCACCCAACCCTGTCTCCACGCTCAGTGCACAGGACACGCAACTGTGCCGGGGAACGAGCAGGCGGCTGTGGCAAAGCAGACCAGAACTCAAGGCCGCCCTGGGACCAGAGCAACCCCAGCCGGGACCGCCTCTCCCTCCGCCCACCCCACCTCCACTGTGACGGATGCCCATCTTCACACAAACAGAGAAGTCCAACAGCAGTGGATCTCCTTCCACCTGCCCCCAGCCACATGTCATTTCAGGACTTAGAATTTAAGGTAGGTTTTTCCAAAAATAGGAGTCAAGTCCACACTCAGGGTTCATGGTCTTATTTTTCCTAGAGAACGATCTGAGGCAGCATACAACTGACTTCACCCACTTTGAAAATAGTGCCTTAAACAACTCATTGGGGTATTAATCTTATACAGGTTTCATGTAACAGGGGTTTTGTGTGCACTTAAGACCCTGGGAAGGGAAGGGAGAGGAAAGAAGGAGGTAGAAGGTCTGTAGAGGAAATGTCAAGAGAGAGAGGGAGGGCCCGGGCTCCTGCCAGTGAGGTGCAGAACAGCTTCTGACAAAAAGCCAGATGAATCCTGGGAGAGGATTTCCCCTACTCCGGAAATGTGCCCGCCCCGGCCTGGGCATCTGAGGCCAGACTCTGGGCTGGTGCCCCCACCCACGCCACGCACCCCACCCTGAGGGCAGACAGCTGCGGGTACATTCGGGACAATTAGTGTAGGTTTAGTTCAGCCTGCGATGCTGTGCTGTCCCATAGTCGTGACTGGACCTGAGGAGGGACAGCAGCCCTGGGAGGCACGGGAGGTGGCTTGTGGATGCTGTCAGCGTCGGCGGGCGCGGGCAGGAGGTGCGGCCAGCCACCTTCAGGTGTGGGACACATCGCGGGGCCTGCCCAACGGGACCTCATTAGACTCTGTGGCTGAGAAAGTCAGGAAGCAAAGAGCTTGTATTTTGAGCCCAGGGGAATGGGATGAGGGTGTGTCCCGAACAAAAACAACCTCATCCTCAGCAGAAGCCTTTCTACAGGGCGGTGGGAAAGGCTAGAAGGGTGTGGTCGTGTGAAGCACCTGCATCCAAGAAAAGAAGGGTGAGCTTTTGTTGCGGTTAAAATGGCGTGGACAGATCTAGGTGTCGGTAAGTGGAGGCGGTGACCTGTGCAGCAAAGCACTCTGTCCAGGCGACATCGCCCCTTTGTAAAGGTACTTCTGCCTAGAACCGACACGTAGCAGTGAACCTAAACTTTGTCAGCCTGGCCAACGAGGACTGTTGGTTCGGGATCAGGCGATACAATTCAAGGTCACCCAAATGGAACCAGGAAGACCACCCGGGCGAGCCATCCTGCGGACCAGACTTGGGTACGAGGTGGTGGGAGAGGGGGGCAGCAGGGTCCGGGCCCGTGATGTGTTGTGCAGGTAGATTGAGAATTACATCCCCACTAGGGGGCTTACCATCACTTAACAGATCATTTATTGATCCATAGGTAGCTCCTTTCCAGTTCTTATTCCCATGAACCAGGATACACAGGCTTGCACACTTGTGCTGAGTGCATCACACGATTATAAATGGACATGCAGAGGCCAACTACATCTATTTCAAAGTGCACGCATGCTGTCTAGTTGTCCTATGTGATGGGGGCGTCATTTTCTGTCTGCCATCGATGGCATGTTTCACGTAGCCCCCATCAGCCCATGAGGAGACTTTTCAATCTTGGCCAGATGTGTGAACGAAAGGTGATGTCTCATAACTGATTTAACTTGTATCTCATGAAGTAGGAATACAGTTAAATACCCTTTCTTGTGCCGATTGACCATTTTAAGGTCCTTGTTTTAAATATCTGCTCACCCACTTTATGTATTCTTCTATTGATTTGTGGTGTCTACTTTTTTTTCAGCAGTTTTTTTATGTCATGGAAATGACACCATTTTCATTTGCCTTTGAGCTTGGGCCACCTTCCAGCTGCGCCCTGGTCCAGACAATACCTCCTTAGCACAGGAAATGATTTGGCTGGAACCATCGACGGCACTCTGGGAGCATTCTCCATAATGTAATTCGATTTCCCTCTTCCTGAGCAAGACCATTTCCTACTCTATGATAAGTACCTTCCATTAACTAATGACCAAGAACACAATCTCAGCAGCCGAGATGATCATCACGTAGCAGGGGGATTTCAAGCATACTTCTCATCAGCGAGTTTGGCTAAAATAAAATATTTTGCTAAGTAACTTCTATTGTTTTCTTAGCAATCATACTTAACTTATGAAAAGGTTGACATATTAGAAAAGGGGAACTACACCAGAAGGAATAGTTTGTAAACAAAACAAAACAAAACAAAACAACAAGTGTTAGGTGCAGAGCATTATCTGAGAGCTGAGAGGATTAACAGAGAAAATATTGGCTGAGGTTTCAAGGATGGACCAACGGACACACTCACATAATGATGTGTAAGAGCATTTGTAGCAGAAAGAGTTATACTCGGTCCTCAGTCACTGGATCTTGGAACTCTCTTCGGAGCTACAGCTGAACTCAACGTTGGGCGTTCAAAACTAGCCATTCAGACTGAATCCTGTGTGGGGGCTTGGAGTTTGGAGAAAATGACATCTCCAAATGCAGGCATGGCCACCCCGAGGCTTCCTGACGAAGGTGAGCCTCAGTGCTCAAGGGGAAAGCCCCGTACCGAGCACCCAAAGAGAGGGGTTCTAATGAAGCCTTAGCTTTAATAAAAACAGCATTAGCTTTGAGCCTCTGGTCAACAGGGGCAGGGGACAGGAAAATAGAGGAGGAGGTGACGGACCAAACGAAGTGAGTTTACATCAGTAGCATATTTCAGTTGCCCCCGCCCCAGCCATCCATACAGCGCCCCTACATCTGACCGGTGTGGACGGAGAGTCACTGCAAACCTGGAGTTGTAAACATGGTCTACCATGCCACTGGGCTCATGGGGTTTGGACCTGATGATGCTGCATGCAGGCTCTGTTCACTTGGTTTCGCTTGTTGAGCATCCCTGGAAGAAATATGAGACCGTGTTGCCAACTGCATCCGTGTGCTTGCATCCTGAAAATAGTCAGATTAGGGTCCACTGGTCCTAGGAATTCACCTCCAGGCAAATGTTCTAGTTGGAAAAAGTACAAAATGATCTGCATAGATGCTATCTCATTTCTTCTAGGGATTAAACAACCACCTTTGCAAGAATGCACTTAGAGATACGTGGTTAAGAGTTACATAGAAAAGACATCAGAAGGCCACCAACCCACCCTCACGCGTCCCCTGCCTGTGGAGCCAGGGACCCTGGAAGGACACCTGAGGCCAGCCCCATTCAGCCTGCGCTGAATCCCCTGAGCATAGATGTTTCCACTGTGACTTGTCCACATCCCATATTCTACATCATAATAGACACGATCCTCTCAAGGTCTGTGTAGGACAAGTTTCTAAGGGAATTCTAGCATCCATCAGGGAATGGGGAAGCAAATAGCAAAGAGAGCCATTTTGCGGAAGTGGTCAACTTTTTGTTATCTGGATCCAATATGGATAGTTTTATAAAAATCTCTCTGTTTTTAAGATTTGCCCCTTAGGATCGGTGTTAGATGCTTGCCTTCCCTTTCGGAAGCATTTCTCTATGAACGTCTCATAGGCAATTAGCCACGATCGAACCTTTCCAATTAACCAACACACCTGTGTGATTTCTTAGCCTTCTGGAACGTCTAGGCGAGCCTTTCAGAGGCCAGCTTGCACTTCACCCGGGATCTCCGCTCACACACACTGCACGGGCCTGGGCGGACCAGGCTGCTTCCAAAGCCCGATGTCTCTTGTAAAATCCACATCATCTAGACCAAAATGTTAATCCAGTATGGGAGTATATAACATTAGGTCAAGAAATCTGCACTAAATATTCCTTCTTAGCTAAATTTTTGCCTTTCTCACACGGAGAAAAAAAAATTGAGGCTAAAGATTCATGATCTAAGAATAACATAATTAAAACATATCTGGGTCGCTAGACTAGATACGTTTTAATCAGGCTATTATTTTGCCTTTGTCTAAAATCCCAGCGTCAGGCTAAAAGCGGTGCTGTGTATATTTTGATTAGCAGTGCCATCAGAGAGCACAGCCCAGTGCTGGGCACAGAGGGTGCCTGGGACATCTGTCGTCTGACTGGTGGAGGGCCCACCGCCCCATCCTGCAGCTTGCTGTCAGGTAACCCGGAGCAAGGCCTGCAGCAGGAATCACCATCCCCTCTGCTAAAGGTTTAATTTAATGGTCCCGTGACCCAGCCCAGTAGGCTAGAGACCGTTTCAGGGTCCAGGATGCCCTACCTGTCATTGGGTCAGCATCCCTGTGTATGGCTCGTGTGGGTACATCATACCACTTTACTGATTCATCGAAGTAATTACTTTCCAAGTGTTATCCCTTTTTAAAATTTTTCATTTAAGAACTAACCGCTGTGTTTTTAAAACCCTGCCATTATATTTGAAGAGTATCTTAATATTTTTATTTGCACCAGAACAAGATAAAGATGGTCTCCAGTATTCCCTGAGCTCTGTATGTCGTCACTAAGGTGATCAGCATCCATGGCTCACTGTCCTTCCAAGTACAGGAATGTGTCCAGGGTTAGCCGCGACCCCGTTCTTCCTCCAGCCCTCCGAAGGACTGAGAAAGACATCGTCCTAACAATGAGAGTCTTTTCCTTGCCATGTTTTTATGGCCTTAAGTCAGCTGTGGGAGCAGAATGAGTCCTGGAAATCTGCAGCTTTGGGTACCAGGACCAGCCAGGCAGCCTTTTCTCGTTTCTTGCGAGTTTCTTTTTGCCTCTTTACATGAACAGTAACAGAAGAGACACAGTCTGGTACCTTGCTTTTCTCTCTCAGAAATATGTTTTGAATATTCAGCTATCATTAAATAAGCAGATTCCTCATTTTTTTTTGCTGGCTTAATATTCTCCTTTTTTTCCTTCAAATTTTTATTTAAATCCTAGTTAGTTCACATACGTGCGATTTTGCCTTCAAGAGTAGAATTTAGTGATGCATCACTTACATACAACACCCAGCGCTCATCACAACAGGTGCCCTCTTAATGCCCATCCCCCACCCACATCCTTCCATCCACCCTCAGTTTGTTCTCCATCATTAAGAGACTCTTATGGCTTCTTTCCCTTTCTCTTTTTTTCCCCCTCCTCCCATATGTTCATCTATTCTGTTTCTTACTCTCCACACGTGAATGAAATCATATGGTATTTGTCTTTCTCTGATTGACTTATTTCACTTAGCATAATACCCTCCGGTTCCATCCACGTCCTTGCTAGGCTGTCTTAGTAGTTTACTTTGGGGACATACTATTGTTTACTAAACCAGTTCCTCGTTGGTGTCTCCAGTTTTTGCTAATGCAAAGAAAGTGGCCTTTTCAAATCACAATTATTTTGCACATATTCAAGTAGAGAAGTGGGATGAATTCCTCAAAATGGAAACGTTGAGTCAAAGGCTGTGTATAATTTGAACTTGACAGTGTTTCCCTAATGTCTTTCCTGGATGCCGTTCCAGCTTCCCTCTCTCAAGGAAAGCTTAACAACACCTTTCCTCCGCACGTCATCAACCCTGTGTGTGATATAACTTCTCTGTCTTTCCAAACCAGGTGGGTTAATTGCATTCTCTTCTTACTATGAATGAGGCTAAGTATCTTTCCTTATATTTAAAATTCAATTATTTTCTTTGTCATTTATTTGCAGGAGCTCTTTATCCATGAAGGCAATCAGTTTTGTTAAATGAGTTAAGGTGTATTCCTAGTTTTTCATTTGTCTTTGGACTTTGCTCTTGGTGATTTTAGAAGTGTGCTGGACTTTGAATCCAGCTGAATCTTCTGGCTAAATGTAAGGTGTGTGATGCACATCTTATCTCTGTTCCCGAGAAATGCTCTAAACTGACCATAATGAATGCAGAGCATAAAACTGTGAGGACACAAAGCCAAGGGGGGAATTTGGTGGCAAACTAGAAGACTTTGGGAGACAGACAGTGAGCCGAGGAGGGTGCAGGCTGACGCAGCCCTCAGAGGGAACCAGCAGGAGCAAGCCAGACCCAGAAGAGCTCAGAAAGCGGGGTCGCTGCTACGTCCCAATGAAAAGCTGAGAAGTGTGATGAGACACAGGATGATTGGTTGAAAGGAGCTATTTAGCCTCAAAAGAAACTGAGCTTGCAGAGCCCTGGTCATGGAACTTCTGAGGATATGGACAAGGCAAACACAGAAGACGGAAGTTACCGTGTTCTGTCAACACTAACATGTTCATTTTCCCAGCTTTGGAATCAGAATGTTTCTTACTATCATTTGTTTCTTAGAATTTTAGTTGGAAGCATCATATTATCCTTAGCTTCTTCTGCCCTTCATATCTAAGATTCTGGCAGACAGACTTATTATCGCCTTCATTCCCGGCCCCAACACACCCGCACCCAGGAAAGTGACATCACAGCTCAAACACAAATCCTGCAGATGAAAACGTCCAGCCTGGCCCACCATGCCCTGGACTTTGGCGGTTGGCAAACCAATAAACACCCACGGAATTAACAGTCGATCTTTTCGTGCCTTCTTCTTAAATAAAAACCCATACCTGAGAGTCACCAGACTTCTGGAGAACCTCTAACAGAGCACAGAGCAAAACCTATGGGAACAAAGACAAACAAGAGAAGGAAAAATTACAGAACTCACAAGAAGGGAGAGATGGGAGGGGGCAAAAGAAAGTTTCAAATGAACCATAAGTAACACTTTGAGGGAAGACAAAAGAAGACGCCGTATTCTTGAAGAAAGGAAGACAAAGACACGGGTCAGGAGCCAGGATCTGGTCCCGTGGGCTTACCTGGCTCATCAGGACTCGCCTGGGAGATTCCCATGTGGTTACTGTCAGAAGTTGGCAGAGACTGGAGTCACTGGAAGCCTCAGTGGATGGACACACAAGAAGCCATTTCTCTGCCTGGCTGCTAGTGGAACGGCCTGAGAATGGCCAGGCATCACTTTCTGTCCACACAGCAGCCCCACATGCTGACTTGCACTTTCTCACACCAGACCAACATCTTCCCCCAGAGCAGGTGTTGGAGGGACTCAGGTTAAAGCGCAAGACTCCTTACAACATAGCCTCAGAAGACCCAGAGTATCGCTTCTACCACATTCTTGGTCAGCCTAGCCCAATTCAAGAGGAGAAGACCAAGAGAAGTCATGAAAGCTGAGAGGTTTAGTTCATTGGGCGCCATCTTTGTATGTGAGCTCCCACATCAACCCAATGAAGTAACACAAGAAAAACGTCCTGTTGGGTGAGAAGGTGTATGTAAACATAATTGCATGGTGGAGAGCAATATTCAGGTCCTGATAACCAAGTAAATGCTAGACATTGATTCAACTCAACAGCAGCTATGCCAGGCTGAGAGAACATGGCTGGGGCTATGGTGTGGGGTTAGGTGGGGCACAGAACGCAGGTCAGGAGGAGGTGGTGAGGGGAGGCAGCTCAGGCCCGCACAGGTGCAGGGCTAGTACCTGAGGGCAATGTTCTACAAGTCTGCACCCTCCAAGACTTGGTTAATGCTAACCCCTGCCCAGGCAACAAGGGAAGAATTTCCTTCTCCTTGCACTTGTCACATAAGCAACCAATAGATAATGATTACGCTCAAAACCCAAGGATGTGGGTACATAGTCTCAATTCTGGAAGGGGAAAAATGTTCTGGAGATGGAAAGTGGTGATGGTTGTACAACAATGTGATTGTATTTAGTACCTCCATCCCAAAATGTTTAACCACTGAACAATGGTTACAATGGTACATTTTGTTATGCATGTTGTATACAGACACCCTCATATCTAATATTTAAAAATGGTTTTATTTATTTTTTTAATAATTTTTTATTGTTATGTTAATCACCATATATTACATCATTAGTTTTTGATGTAGTGTTCCATGATTCATTGTTTGTGCGTAACACCCAGTGCTCCATGCAGAACGTGCCCTCCTTAATACCCATCACCAGGCTAACCCATCCCCCCAGCCCTCTTCCCTCTAGAACCCTCAGTTTGTTTTTCAGAGTCCATCGTCTCTAATGGTTCGTCGCCCCCTCCGACTTACTCCCCTTCCACCTTCCCCTCCTGCTATCTTCTTCTTTTTTTTTCTTAACATATATTGCATTATTTGTTTCAAAAGTACAGATCCATGATTCATCAGTCTTGTACAATTCACAGCGCTCACCATAGCACATACCCTCCCCAATGTCTATCACCCAGCCACCCCATCCCTCCCACCGCCCACCACTCCAGCAACCCTCAGTTTGTTTCCTGAGATTAAGAATTCCTCATATCAGTGAGGTCATAGGATACATGTCTTTCTCTGACTGACTCATTTCACTCAGCATAACACCCTCCAGTTCCATCCACGTCGTTGCAAATGGCAAGCTCTCATTCCTTTTGATGGCTGCATAATATTCCATTGTGTATATATACCACTTCTTCTTTATCCATTCATCTGTCGATGGACATCTTGGCTCTTTCCACAGTTTGGCTATTGTGGACATTGCTGCTATAAACATTGGGGTGCACGTACCCCTTCGGATCCCTACATTTGTATCTTTGGGGTCAATACCCAGTAGTGCAATTGCTGGATCATAGGGTAGCTCTATTTTCAACTGTTTGAGGAACCTCCATACTGTTTTCCAGAGTGGTTGCACCAGCTTGCATTCCCACCAACAGTGTAGGAGGGTTCCCCTTTCTCCACATCCCCGCCAACATCTGTCATTTCCTGACTTGTTAATTTTAACCATTCTGACGGGCGTGAGGTGGTATCTCATGGAGGTTTTGATTTGGATTTCCCTGATGCCGAGCGATGTTGAGCACTTTTTCGTGTGTCTGTTGGCCATTTGGATGTCTTCTTTGGAGAAATGTCTGTTCATGTCTTCTGCCCATTTCTTGATTGGATCATTTGTTCTTTGGGTGTTGAGTTTGATAAGTTCTTTATAGATTTTGGATACTAGCCCTTTATCTGATATGTCATTTGCAAATATTTTCTCCCATTCTGTCGGTTGTCTTTTGGTTTTGTGGACTGTTTCTTTTGCTGTGCAAAAGCTTTTTATCTTGATCAAATCCCAAGAATTCATTTTTGCCCTTGCTTCCCCTGCCTTTGGCGATGTTTCTAGGAAGAAGTTGCTGTGGCTGAGGTCAAAGAGGTTGCTGCCTGTGTTCTCCTTTAGGATTTTGATGGACTCCCGTCTCACGTTTAGGTCTTTCAACCATTTGGAGTCTGTTTTTGTGTGTGGTGTAAGGAAATGGTCCAGTTTCATTCTTCTGCATGTGGCTGTCCAATTTTCCCCACACCATTTGTTGAAGAGACTGTCTTTTTTCCACTGGACATTCTTTCTTGCTTTGTCAAAGATGAGTTGACCATAGAGTTGAGGGCCCATTTCTGGGCTCTCGATTCTGTTCTATTGATCTATGTGTCTATTTTTGTGCCAGTACCATACTGTCTTGATGATGACAGCTTTATAATAGAGCTGGAAGTCCGGAATTGTGATGCCGCCAGCTTTGCTTTTCTTTTTCAATATTCCCCTGGCTAATCGGGGTCTCTTCTGGTTCCATACAAATTTTAGGATTATTTGTTCCATTTCTTGGAAAAAAGTGGATGGTATTTTGATGGGGATTGCACTGAATGTGTAGATTGCTCTAGGGAGCATTGACATCTTCACAATGTTTGCTCTTCCAATCCATGAGCATGGAAAGTTTTTCCATTTCTTTGTGTCTTCTTCAATTTCTTTCATGAGTATTTTATAGTTTTCTGAGTACAGCTCCTTTGCCTCTTTGGTTAAATTTATTCCTAGGTATCTTATGGTTTTGGGTGCAATTGTAAATGGGCTCGACTCCTTGATTTGTCTCTCTTCTGTCTTGTTGTTGGTGTATAGGAATGCCACTGATTTCTGTGCATTGATTTTATATCCTGCTACTTTACTGAATTCCTATATGAGTTCTAGCAGTTTTGGGGTGGAGTCTTTTGGGTCTTCCACATACAGTATCCTATCATCTGCAAAGAGTGAGAGTTTGACTTTCTCTTTGCCGATTTGGATGCCTTTGATTTCTTTTTGTTGTCTGATGGCTGTGGCTAGGACTTCTAATACCATGTTGAATAGCAGTGGTGATAGTGGACATCCCTGCTGTGTTCCTGACCTTAGGGGAAAAGGTCTCAGCTTTTCCCCATTGACAATGATATTGGCTGTAGATTTTCATAGATGGCTTTTATGATATTGAGGTATGTACCCTCTATCCCTATACTCTGAAGAGTTTTGATCAAGAAAGGATGCTGTACTTTGTCAAATGCTTTTTCTGCATCTATTGAGAGGATCATATGATTCTTGTTCTTTCTTTTGTTAATATATTGTTTCACGTTGATTGATTTGCAGATGTTGAACCAGCCTTGCAGCCCAGGGATAAATCCCACTTGGTCGTGGTGAATAATCCTTTTAATGTACTGTTGGATCGTATTGGCTAGTATTTTGGTGAGAATTTTTGCATCCATGTTCATCAAGGATATTGGTCTGTAGTTCTCCTTTTTGATGGGGTCTTTGTCTGGTTTGGGGATCAAGGTAATGGTGGCCTCGTAAAATGAGTTTGGAAGTTTTCCTTCCATTTCTATTTTTTGGAACAGTTTCAGGAGAATAGGCATTAATTCTTCTTTAAATGTTTGGTAGAATTCCCCTGGGAAGCCATCTGGTCCTGGGCTTTTGTTTGTTGGGAGATTTTGGATGACTGCTTCAATTTCCTTAGTGGTTATAGGTCTGTTCAGGTTTTCTATTTCTTCCTGGTTCAATTTTGGTAGTTGATACATCTCTAGGAATGCACCCATTTCTTCCAGGTTATCTAATTTGCTGGCATAGAATTGCTCATAATATGTCTTATAATTGTTTGTATTTCTTTGTTGTTGGTTGTGATCTGTCCTCTTTCATTCATGATTTTGTTGATTTGGGTCATTTCTCTTTTCTTTTTGATCAGTCTGGCCAGGGGTTTATCAATCTTGTTAATTCTTTCAAAGAACCAGCTCCTAATTTCGTTAATCTGTTCTACTATTCTTTTGGTTTCTATTTCATTGATTTCTGCTCTGATCTTTGTTATTTCTCTTCTCCTGCTCGGTTTAGGTTTTATTTGCTGTTCTTTCTCCAGCTCCTTTAGGTGTAGGGTTAGGTTGTGTATTTGAGACCTTTGTTGTTTCTTGAGAAAGGCTTGTATTGCTATATACTTTCCTCTCAGGACTGCCTTTGCTGTAATCCAAAGATTTTGAACAGTTGTGTTTTCATTTTCATTGGTTTCCATGAAATTTTTTAATTCTTCTTTAATTTCCTGGTTGACCCATTCATTCTTTAGTAGGATGCTCTTTAGCCTCCATGTATTTGAGTTCCTTCCGATTTTCCTCTTGTGATTGAGTTCTAGTTTCAAAGCATTGTGGTCTGAAAATATGCAAGGAATAATCCCAATCTTTTGGTACCGGTCGAGACCTGATTTGTGACCTAGGATGTGATCAGTTCTGGAGAATGTTCCATGGGCACTAGAGAAGAATGTGTATTCCGTTGCTTTTGGATGGAATGTTCTGAATACGTCTGTGATGTCCATGTGGTCCAGTGTTTCATTTAAAGTCTTTATTTCCTTGTTGATCTTTTGCTTAGATGATCTGTCCATTTCAGTCAGGGGGGTGTGAAAGTCCCCCACTATTATTGTATTGTTTTCAGTGTGTTTCTTTGCCTTTGTTATTAATTGCCTTATATAATTGGCTGCTTTCACGTTAGGGGCCTAGATATTTACAATTGTTAGATCTTCTTGTTGGGTAGACCCTCTAAGTAGGATATAGTGTCCTTCTTCATCTCTTATTACAGTGTTTGTTTTAAAATCTAATTTGTCTGATATAAGGATTGCCACCCCAGCTTTCTTTTGGTGTCCATTAGCATGGTAAATGGTTTTCCACCCCCTGACTTTCAATCTGGGGGTGTCTTTGGGTCTAAAATGAGTCTCTTGCAGACAGCATATTGATGGGTCTTGTTTTTTAATCCAATCTGATAGCCTGTGTCTTTTGATTGGGGCATTGAGCCCATTTACATTCAGGGTAACTATTGAAAGGTATGAATTTAGTGCCATTGTATTGCCTGTAAGGTGACTGTTACTGTATATTGTCTCTGTTCCTTTCTGATCTGTGCTGCTTTTAGGCTCTCTCTTTGCTTAGAGGACCTCTTTCAATATTTCTTTTAGGGCTGGTTTTGTGTTTGCAAATTCCTTTAGTTTTTGTTTGTCCTGGAAGCTTTTTCTCTCTCCTTCAATTTTCAATGATAGCCTAGCTGGATATAGTTCTTGGCTGCATATTTTTCTCGTTTAGTGCTCTGAAGATATCATGCCAGTCCTTTCTGGCCTGCCAGGTCTCTGTGGATAGGTCTCTTGCCAATCTAATGTTTCTACCATTGTAGGTTACATATCTCTTCTCCCGAGCTGCTTTCAGGATTTTCTCTTTGTCTCTGAGACTCGTAAGTTTTACTCTTAGATGTCGGGGTGTTGACCTATTTTTATTGATTTTGAGAGGGGTTCTCTGTGCCTCCTGGATTTTGATGCCTGTTTCCTTCCTCACATTAGGGAAGTTCTCTGCTATTATTTGCTCCAATATACCTTCTGCCCCCTCTCTCTTTCTTCTTCTTCTGGGATCCCTATTATTCTAATGTTGTTTTGTCTTATCGTATCGTTTACCTCTCAAATTCTGCCCTCGTGATCCTGTAGTTGTTTCTCTCTCTTTTTCTCAGCCTCTTTATTTTCCATCATTTGGTCTTCTATATCGCTGATTCTTTCTTCTGCCTCATTTATCCTAGCAGTTAGTGCCCCCATTTTTGATTGCACCTCATTAACAGCCTGTTTGATTTCGACTTGGTTAGATTTTAGTTCTTTTATTTCTCCAGAAAGGGTTTCTCTAATAACTTCCACGCTTTTTTCAAGCCCAGCTAGTATCTTTAAAGTCATGATTCTGAACTCTAGTTCCGACATCGTACTAATGTCCGTATTGAGTAGGTCCCTGGCAGACGGTACTACCTCTTGTTCTTTTTGCTGAGGTGAGTTTTTTCATCTTGTCATTTTGTCCAGAGGAGAACAGATGAATGAGAGAACAGAATGCTAACAGGTTAACAACATCCAGCAAATATACTCTATACAAATCAGAAAAGACCTGAAACCAGGGGACAAGAAAGGGAAAGAAAGAAGAGAAAAAAAAAAGGAAAAAGAAAAAGATAAAAACAAACAAAAACAGAACAAAACAAAAAAAAACAGAATATGATGAAATATGATCAGGCTAGTGCATAGATCAGTGCCACACACTAGCTTTTGGGCATAATTTGGTCTGTTGGAAGAAAGTGCCTGCTAAAATTTTAAAGGAAGAAAGACTTATATACGTACAAAATAAGGGTTGATAAAATGAAGGGATGGAAGATGACTGTAAAGATGAAAATTAAAGAAGATTTTATAAAAGGAATCGATAAGATAAGAAGTTGTTTTTAAAAAGAAAGAAGAAGATTTAAAAAGAAAAAAAAAAAGAAAAAAAATGGAGAGAATCTGATCAGGCAGGAGACTAGAACAAAGCCATACACTAGTGATTTAGGGTATATTTTGATCTGTTAGAAGAAATTGTATCTCAAAGTTTTAAAGAGAGAACAACTTATATATATATGCCAAAAATAAGGGTAACTACTATGAAGGGATAAAATATGACTCTAAAAATGAAAAATAAAAAATGTTTTTTTAAAAAAAGGGATTGATAAGATGTTGGTTGAAAAAGGGAAAAAGAGAAATTAAAAAAACAGTTAAAAAAATTAACTTTGAAAAACTAATGAATCATGGTAAAAAAAAAAAAAAAAGCCATGAATTCTATGTGCAGTATTCCCCTAGCGCTGGAGTTCTCCCGTTCTCCTTGATCGGTAAACTTGGTCTTGGCTTGCTGGCTGTTCGTGCTGATCTTCTGGGGGAGGGGCCTGTTGCCGTGGTTCCCAAATGTCTTTGCCGGAGGCGGAATTGCCCCGCCCTTGTGGGTCCAGGCTAAGCAAGCTGCTCGGGTTTGCTCTCAGGAGCTTTTGTTCCCTGCAAGCTCTCGGTACAGCCTTGGAGGACCAGGGCGAAAATGGTGGCCTCCCAATCTCCACCCGGAGGAGCTGAGAACTCGGGGCCCCGCTCCTCAGTGCGCCCCCAGAGAAAAGCAGTCACTCCCGTCTCCCGGTCTCCGGCCGCACTCCGTGCTCACCCGGCCTGTGACCGAGCGTTTCTGTCTCTGGCACCCGACCCCGTGTGGAGTCTCCAAACCCAGCAGATCCCTGCGGTGCGCTCCCGCGCCGCTCCTCCCGGGGGAGGGAGGGGAGTCTCCCGGATCTGCTGCTTGTTGGGTCCCTGCTGGAGGAGCAGTGGCCCGACTGGGCCGCGGATCACAGTTTATGGCCACCCCGAGCTGAGAGCCCGCGCCTCGGCTCCGTCTCTGCAGCCGGCTTCCCCGCTCCGATCCCTGGGAGCTCTGGCGCACTCAGGCACCCCCGGTCTTTCTGTGACCCCGAGGGTCCTGAGACCACACTGTCCCGCGAGGGTTCCACCCCCCGCTTAGCCACTGCAGCGACGTCCCTCCGCGGAGCCGGCTTCTAAAAGGTCCGATTTTGTGCTCCGCGGCTCTAGCACTTGCCAGAAGCGGCCGACGGAGGCCCCCTCCCCCGCCGTCTATCCTCCCGAATATCACCTCGGATTCACTTCTCCGCACGTCCTACCTTCCAGTAAGTGGTCGCTTCTCTGTTCAGAGAGTTGTCGCTACTCTCCTCTTCGATCTCCTGTTGAGTTCGTAGGTGTTCAGAATGGTTTGGTCCCTATTCAGCTGAATTCCTGAGACCAGACGAAATCCAGGTCTCCTGCTCCTCCGCCATCTTGCTCCGCCCCCTAAAAATGGTTTTAAAAGCAGCCAACAGAAATTAAAATGCAATGAAGGGAAAGAATCAAGGAATAGGTAATGTGTGTTATTTAGAAGGAATAAAAGTAAACAGTAGAGCGCCTGGGTGGCTCAGTCAGTTAAGCGTCTGCCTTCGGCTCAGGTCATGATCCCAGGGTCCTGGGATGGAGCCCCGCATTGGGGTCCCTGCTCCGTGGGGAGTCTGCTTCTCCCTATGCCTCTGCCCCTCCCCCAATTCATGCTTGCACTCTCTCTCTCTCTCAAATAAATAAAATCCTTTTTTTTTAAAAAAAAAGGTAAACAGTGAAATACTTAAAAGCAGTTTTCTGTGGGGAGAAACAGTCAGGACTAGGGAAGGAGATTATGGTTTCTTATTATAAAACGCAATGCACTTTTTAAACTTTTTAAACCATTTCCACCTATTCATTTGATAAAAATACAAATGCACCCTAAATGTTAAAAACTATGCCATTTTGAATAGTAAGGGAAATAATCTGGTTTACAGACTTAATCCCGAGGGAAATCAAATGTCCTGGGTATTCTAGAACAGGACTAGTTTCAGATATGTGGTTCCCTTTTCACCGGAGATCTACTCTTCCTCATGGATGCTACTTCCTTCTCAGGAAAAGAGGTCTTCCTTCTGGAAGCACCTCTGTACCTGGAGGACACTCACAGAAATAAGCAGATGTGAGGATGTAGGCACAATAAAGCAATTTATAGGAGCCGTAGGGAGTATTTAGAAAAAAGGCAAATCCTTCCCAGGGAAATAAAATGCCTTTGCTCATAAATTCCGAGTTACACCTGTTCCTTAAAAATGGCAGAAGAGAAGATAACTCTTCATAAACTTGCTGCAGGAGACACTGTTGTGGTCAGTTTCGGGCCGTTGACTAGTTCCCAATACAGAGTATACTCAATAAAATAGAAGTTTCCTCTAATGAACTTGAATTTTACTATATATGCTTGGCTTTGTGAATTACACCCAAAAGACCTGTGGATGGTTTTATTGCTAATCATGTTATTAAGTGTTTCTGGATTGATTTACCTCAAAAAAAGTACTATCTTAAAGAGGATTGCCAGTCAGAAGTTGTACATTATGAATAACTTAGTCAGACTGAAACTTTCTCCATTCACTTAGCGCTGTCATAAAAGCATATTCTTGCCTCAATCTGGAGGACTTAAAACATAATGTCCCAAATATATAAATTTTACGAGAGCCTAGCACCATTAATTTTTATTGTTGTAAGAATACATTTCCAGGGAGGCATAAACAAAGGGCATAACAGGAAGCTACATTTGGCTGGTTTGAGCATCTGTATGATCTGTTCACAAACCTGCAAGCATTTTCAATTCCAAGGACAATGTGGTTTTGATCAATAAACGGAAATTCTACTTTTCTTTCATGAGTTGTAATCACTAGAACCCAACGCTGTTCCCGTCCTGGCTTGGATGGGACGAGCGCACTCCACTCGGTTTCTTTGTGGAATGTGGCTATAAAACCAAAACAAAATCCGTGATGCAGCTTTTTGAGGACACTTAAGAGTGAATGGTGTCACCTCACACCATTTAGGATGACCGCTATTGAAGGAACGGGAAATGAGAAGCGTTGGCGAGGACATGGAGAACTTGGGCCCCTCCTGCACCCCGTTGCTGGAAAGGTAAAATGGTGCCGTCATTATGGAAAACAGTATGGAGATTCCTTAAAAAACCCCTATCATTCAGCAATGCCACTTCTGGGTACATATCAAAAGAATTCAAAACAGGATCTCAAAGAATTATTTGTTCATTCATGTTCGTCGCAGCATTATTCCACAATAACCAAGAGGTGGAAGCAACCCAAACATCTATTTATTGATTAGCTGATAGACAAAATATGATACATACATAACATAGAATATCATGGAGTCTTTAAAGAGCAGGAGATCCCGACACAGGCTACAACATAGATGAAACTTAAGAACGTTACAGTACGTATGTCACAGAAAAACAGATACTATAGGATTCCACTTACACAAAGCATCTAAAGCTCGTAAAGTCAGGCTCATGGAGACAGAAAGTGGAACAGTGGCTGCCAGAGGCTGGGGCTGGGAAGGGAGAGTTCATGTTTAATGGGGAAGAGTTTAAGTTTTGCGAGATGGAAAGAGTTCTGAAGTCAGCTGCCCCAAATGTGAAATATACTGAACACTCCCCACCTTCATAATGAACTGAAGGCTGAGATGGTTAATTTAATGTTGTGTATTTTTACCACCGTAAAAAAATGTAACTAACTAAATAAGTAAAGGTAGTTGGCAGATTGGAGAAGACCAAAATTCAGAGCAGCACTGAGCTGGTGGGAGAAGAAAATGGGAGTTTCCATTTCTCCTCTAACATCCCCAGCTTGAAGTCAAGGCATCCCGATGCCCAGACGTGGGCACTTGGGCACAGAGGCAGACCTAGGCCACGCAGGACAGGGTGTTGTCACCACGGCCCCAGCTTTCTGGCCACAGGACACAGAGGGGAGTGATGCAAAGCCAGATAGGACCAGGGGGACCGTGGAAGGGAGGGAGCACATGAACAAGACCCCCAGAGAGCTGTTTATGAAATTTTGATCAGCCTCACACCAGAGGTCGCACACGTGTGGACTCAATCCTAATAGGAAAACAAAGACTTTGAGAGCAAATCAAGGGACTGACCGGCACACGGGTCCCAGACTGTCTGGATAGCAATGCAAAGCCTTTCCGAACTGAACCGACGTGGGAGCCAACACGCACACAGGCTGGTAGGAACCCGAAGCCTGAATCCAAGGAGGTGGACTATCCACTGGAGGGAACACGGCAGCGTTCCAGACAGAGTATCCACCAGACACAGCTTTGTAACAGGAGACACAAAGCGTGCAGGATACAGTGCAGGCTGAGTGTGGATGTGGTTTCAGGATTCTCTACAATGTATCACATTTCACAGCACTGAACATCCGGGGAGGGTCTCTGTTACTGTGTATGCCCGGTAAAGACATTGAAATGCCAATACGATATCGGTCTTAGTCTGTTCCGGCCGCTCTTAGGAAATCCCACAGACTGGCTGGCGTATCAACAAGAGTTTATGGAGGCTGAACATCTGTGATCAGGTGTCTGCATGATCCAGATCTGCTTCTAGGGAAATGGCCATGTTTTGCTATCACTGCAAATGGTTGGAAGGGGCGAGGGAGCTCTGTGGGGTCCCCTTTTATAAGGGTGCTAGTCCCATTCACCTCTTGCACCTGCTAAGGGACATGCATCGGATTCCACCTCGGAGCCCATCACTCTGAGGGTTAGTGACGGTAGGATGAAGCCCTCCAGCTATGCGAGCCCTTGCTTGGAGGGTGACTTCTCTCCGCGGCACTGCCATCCATTCGGAGTAATGTCAGAATTTCTAAAAACTTTCCAAACCATCCATTCAGAGTAATGTCAGAATTTCTAAAATGCTACGGGGGACACGTGTCCTAGGCACAAGTCTGATTTTCTACCTGGGATGCGAGCAAACCGTGGAGTCAGGGTAGGAAAGGGCGATGCTTCACAAAAGAGAGAAAAACGAAGAAGCGAAGGCTTCCTTTCATTACTGTTCTTGGGGGTCTTCACTAAAATTACTGAAATTCCTTAGTAAACTGGCAAACAAATACAGCACAGCCCAGTGTTAGAATTGGACATTATCAACTTTCTAGACTCACGGGGATTCCTGCTAAGCCCCTGAATGTTGCATTTTAACCTCAAGGATGTGTTTGGTTCATCCTGAACAACCTTTCCTTACAGGATATTTGCCTCAAAACCAGTCGTGGCTCAGAGAGAAATTGTGGCGAGGAAGAAAAATATCCCATGGTTTTTGTTTGCCTGTATTTTAACTGCAGGGCGCCATCTGCTGACCATGTATTTCTGACTTTTTTTTTTTTTTTTTTTTTTTTTACCATTCCCATTGATTATATTAAGTGAATTCATAATCAAGAAAAATTATTTGGATTATGCACATCAGCTTCCATTCCAAGACTTGGCCAAGCTGACTTATCATGACACCTTTGGAAGTAAAATCAGGAGAATAATAGTTTTTTTAACCTGAAAAGAATACTCATCTCAATTCGGCAAGGGGACAATGCGACGTACCTGCTCAGACACAGGTGTGAGCAGCACCTATGTAAGGAGGTAAGCACAGAGGCAGGTAACTATGTGCCTGTAGATTAAGAGCTCAAAAATGTCCGTTCCTTTTAACTAAAATACACCCATGGAAGGACCAGAGATGTGGGCAAATACCCACGGGCGTGGCTGTTTACACTGGCTTTATTTGTAATGCTCTTCCTATACCTGCAGAGAGGTAAACAAATACAATATGCAACCGTTATGGTTCAATTAAAATTTAAAAATTCAAGAATGATGTGGGAAAACGTGTATGAGACAATGGTAGGTGAAACAAATGCAGAAACTAAACAGAATTTGCAGTATAATCCCAGCTAAGTGCAAAACAGATTTATACATCAACTTAAAAGAAACAATTTAAAAGAAGCTATGTAGATGGTAAAAGGATTGCAGTTAAATTATACTTTCTTGTTATGATGTTTTCATATTTCCAAAAACATATAAGTATCTTTCATTCCTGTAATCAGATAACGTAGGTATTTAGTGGAAGCGTGTGTTTTTACTGAAAACAAATGTTGGAGATGGAAAAATAAAATTGCATACTTTGCTTCCTCCTAGTGGACATGGGAGAAATTGCACTTAGAAGCTAACTTTTTCATGAAAGGTAAACCACGTCAAAGCAAAACCGAGAAGGGGGTGGTAGAGCAGAGGGGAGGAAAAGACAACAGGACTGAACACTATGCGGGCAGCAACTGAACTCAAATACACCAAGCCTCAAATTGTCATTTTAAGTAGAATTGTACTGCTAAGTATTTATGCATACTACACAATCTGTTCAAAAAGCTAAACTCTACGTGCTTCTCCGATTTGACTCTGGATTCCCTCTACTTTCTCTTCCAGGACAACCTGCTCCCCACTTCCCAGCATCTGTAGCCCCTGCTCCCCACTGGCCACCCCAGTCTGCCCCGACCTCAGCAAGATTAGCTGATCCTGGAGGATCACATGCTCTGTGTTGTTGGAAATAAAGCCTGTATTTCTTTCAGTTCTATTTTTGCTTTATGCATGATGTGCTCCTATGTGAGGTGCCTAGCGGTTTATAATTGTTAGGTCTTGGTGGATTGAACCCTTTATCATTATATGATGACCTTCTTTGTCTCTTTTTACCGTTTCTTTCGTTCAAAGTCTATTTTGTCTGACGTACCTAGAGCTACCCCTGTTTGCTTGTTTTGTTTATTTGTTCGGTTGGTTGGTTACCATTTGCTTAAAATATCTTTTCCTTCCCAGTCTACATGCGTCTTTAGAGCTAAAGGGAGTCTCTTATAGGCAGTACATTGTTGGATCTTGTTTTCTTAACCATTCAAGTAACACATTCCTTACCAAGGTGTAGGGGTCATGTCAGGACTGAGCCTTTCCCTCCTGTTGCTGAGCGGCCCCCTTCCCTCCCTACGCCTGCACCACTGTGCTCTCTCAGGCTTCTGCGCCTGGCCACTGGCCATGCCCTTTACCTGGAATACCTTTCCACCTTATACACCTGGAAAAATCCTAGGCACAGCCTCCTTCTCCTCCGTGAAAACCAGGCATCTAGAGAAATGCAGATTTTTTTCTTATCATGATGGAAACTTCAGATATGGTCTTTCCAATGACTAGTACTTGGGCAAATATATATGCATATCTGTATGTAGATAAAGATCTCAATCCTGACCTAAACATCCACCTCAGTCTAGAGATAAGAATATGGAAGCCAAGAGAAAGGATTGGAAGCTTGACCGCTGAGAGTGTGCATCCATAGGTATTTTTGGAAAGCTCTTTTCTAATTAGTGCTGCACACGATCTCAGAAATTTGGCATCATTTATTCCTTGACTTTTTAGTGCAATTCACAAGTACGACTACCTAGGTCTGAAGCGTTATGCTTCTTGTGGAAAAGATTTAAATGACTGATTTCAGTGTATTTCATAGATACAGGACTGGTCCGAGTCTTTCTGTGCCTTGTGTTCATTTGGGTAGTTTAGATGGGCATGCTCATCACCCCCCGGTGGTAATGCGAATCAGTTCAACCACTGGGCGAACCATCTGAATTACCGCATCCGTCCGTAAGAGGGACACACCGTAGACACAGCCAATCTCACTGCCAGAGACACGCCCTAACGCTGATTGATGCCTGCCGTATGTCAGACACTCTGCCGGGAGTTTGAGAAATCTTAACTCATTAATACTTCCTAAGAACCATGTAGGTATCATTTTTCCCCTTTATGGAACAATGAAATAGCTGGCTAGCTTAAGTCACACTGTTAGTAGCAACAAGGGGAGATTTCAACTGAAATCCACTCAGCATCCAAGTCCAAGAAGAGCACACACTGCTCTCACTCTGTTTGTTGTTTTTGTCCTAACACACGACATGTAACAGGGCTATGGTCCCGCACCCGTGTCATCTGTCCCGAGACTCCTGCGGCTGCACAGGGAGAGTTGTCTCTTGGCCTTCAGGTGGAGCAGACCCTCAGTGCTAAGGAGGGGATGATTTGTGAGCAGCCTGCAGCCATGGACAATGGAAGTCAGAGAACTGTCCCCTCTTCTTTGTCGGAGGTGGATTGCCGGGAGCATGTTCCACATCATCACCGGGAAGTCCCCACCAGGACTGAGCCTTGGCTTCCTTCTACCCGCCCATCCCCACCCCACTTCCCACCCACCTTGTGCGCCTACCTGGGGTGGCCTTCCAGAGAAACCACTTGCACCGGGGATCTCTCCAAGTGTGTGCAGGAGCCCAACCCAAGAAGACACCCTTATAAAAAGAGAGTGGCCAGCTCCCTAGATGGCTATGGGAACGATCTTAAATCACTGCACATTACCTAAAATTAGTGATGTCAGGACCACATTACTCATCATGCATGGAGGAAATAGCAGTCACCTCTCAAGTTACTTCCCTTCCTTCTTAAAATGCTTCCTCTAGAAGTTTGTCAACATGCCTACAATTTCTACTCCTGAAATTTATTATTTTGACCTTAAAGGAGTAGTTTTCAAAGCACCAAGCAGTGGTTTGAAAGAAACACAGATTTGTTTTTTTTTTTTTTTAAGAAATTAAGCAGAACCCCAATGTTTAATCTAGAAAAAAGCAGAGATTCTCTGTTGGAAAAGGGGGTGGGAACTCAGGATTCTGTGTGCCAGACATTCACTCCCCTAGTATTTCTCGAGAAAACCCATAAGCTCCAGGGTATAAAGTCAGAACAGCTCTGAGTTCCGGAATTGAATTCCCAAGAAGCTCTTTTTTTTTTTTTTTTTTTTCTTAATGTGGTATGGCTGGGAGAGGAAGTACCTTCGCTTGTTAAATATAAAACTCTAAAGGACGGGGCTAGAACTTTGGCCAGGGCGTTGGTGAGCTTATAACCAGGAGCTTGGTTCTCCCTCTGCCCCAGTAGCCTTGCAGGGTCAGTGTTACCATAACAAGTTACAGATAAGACACAGAGGCCAAGGGCTAAGACGTGAACACGGGTTAAAACGGATTTGTTTTAACGAACGGGTTTATAATGGAGGAGCTGAGATGTGGGTCTATTCTCTGCAGTTTCAACACTCCTATGCTTTATATAATCCACTTCCAGAGAGCCAACCACCAGTGAAAGCAGAGGGCGAAGGCCATTGGAGTTACCTGTCTGTTAGATTGATGGAGCAGACAAGAAACAAAGACTGCGTTAGAATGTTTCAGCCGACAAGGACAGTTTCAACCCAGAGCGACAATGATCCCAGGCAGCCCTCCTTCCTCCGCTCCTCCCTAACCTTTCCAGCAAGGAAAGGCAGCTCAGAAAAGCCAGAGGCTCCAATGCTCCATGTTTCCTTTTCTACTTGTTTGTATCCACCTGGCTTATGTGCAACTGCTCTGCACGCCCTGAGTGCACCCATCATCTGTCCCCGGACATCCCCGCCCCTCGCTGTGTAGCGCTTGGAATGAAATGGTAAAAAGCAACAGAGACAGCAGGGAGACAAGTGGGGACAGTAGCTGAGACAGTCCAGGCAGGAGGCATGTGGCTGGCTGTGAACACCGGAGTGGAGAGGGGCCTGTGGGGGTGGAGCTGAGAACACCTGCGGATGAGCGGAATGGAGGGGTGTGGGGAGGTGAGGCAAACTTAAGACCCAAGGGTGGCGCCAGCGTCGGGCTTCTGGCGGGGTCCAGGAGCTGCCGGGTGGTGCAGACAGCAAGGTCGGGAGGAAAACAGTGAGGCAGGTGAAGAACAGAGCTCTGCCATTTGCGGATGCCCCCAGGCGAGGACGGAAAGACACCAGGCAGGCAGGCAGGCAGGGGACGGCCGCTGCAGAGAAGGAAGGTGGAGAGAACTGGTCCTTGAGATGAGCGGTATTTAACCAGAAGATGATGGGGAGTCGATGACGTGGGGAAGGAGGAGACGATTGCTCCAGCAAAGTCCCTTGCGAGGGTGCTGAGGGTTTACAGCAACCAAAGCACGAGTGCCCAGAGCAACCAGAAGGGAGGTGCGCCGAGTACGTCCCAGCCTTCGGAGGGATCAGGGGCCCATCTGCCACTGCAGCCAGGAGGTAGGAAGACTGTGAGCCTGGGATGAGGAGGGGGAAGGAGCCACGTGCAGCGCTGTGCGGGACTGCCGAGAGCAAGCGCTCGGAGCTCCGGGCTCCTGGTAGACTGCGCATGCCCTGGAAGAGGCAGGCTAGAACGCAGGGGTGATTCGGTTTCCCTCACCCGCCCAGGGAATTGGATGCAGATTTGGAACCATGGGACAGCCAACCAGTTGCTAGAAGGAGAGGCACTGCACCCCTGTTGCGTGGCCATCTCCCCGAGGCTGCTGGGGCTGCCGGGGCTGTGAGGGATGGTGCCCGGGGTTGTGCAGGGAAGGAGAGCCCTCTGTCCCTCTGTGCTTCCTTGGTCCACCTCCTCCTCCAGACTTCTTGCTGCCCGGACCTCCTCTTTGCTTCGGGAGCCTCTTCGGAATATCCTCATGAATGGAATCTGCCAAAACTTCACCAGTCCCAGGGTTTCCCCTGAACACCACTGGCCAGGCCTCTCCTGCTGGCTTCATCATCTGGGCTGGCCTCTCCCCCATCCTCCCGTGGTCCCTGCGGGTGCGCGAGGTGGGCTACAGGACAGCAACGCTGGCCTCCCTGCTCTTCCCAAACGTGACCACCCCCTCCTCGGCTTCCTGAACTCACTCCGTCTTCCCTTGAGCTTCGGAAGCCTGCAGACAGCGGCCCTTTCCCCAGCTCAGAGTTCTCCCTGTCTTTTCAGGTCCAGGTTAAACACCGGCCCAGAGAGCAGTGGCCTGTGTTCTGTGCTCTGAGTTTGCAAGGCACCTGTGCAAAAATCGCATCGATTTGCATCCAGTGCATTTCTGCACGATGGATCCTTATAACTGCAGAAAGAATTCAGCACGGGTCCTATCCAGCTTGGGAGTGCAGGTTTGAAAGGCCTTGATATTTCCAGGTGATCCATCCAGAGGAATGAGCAAATGCAGGCTCCCCAGGGCCTGGGGAGGTGGGCCGCTGGCTGCTGGACAAGGCCATGGGTCAAGGCTCTGCGGTGGTCACAGGGCATGGGAGTCTGTGAGGCTGACGTCTGGAATTAGGTCGGTGTGAGAGCAGCTAGATTGTGGGTGGTCAGCAATCAGGAACAAGGAGGAGCAGATTTCTAACCCAACAGAAATAGCAGCTGATGACTGATGAATGATGTCAACTTTGATTTCCTGGGAGATATTGTCTTATTCATGTGTTGCTTATTGTTTGCCCCCAAAATGCACACCTGAAGACATGTTAAAGGAGATGTTTTTAGAATATTCGGAACAATTTGAAACTGAATGTGTTCTATTTTTGAATCCCTACATCTTTCTGCAACCAGAAAAAAGCTCTCACGTCAACCAGCAGGAGTCTTCCAGATTCAACAAGCAAAACAGCCACTTTTTACGCAAATTGTTTTTTATAGATCTCAGCTTACTAGTTCTGTGGACAATGAGAACTGTGGTCCACACCAGGGTCAAAGCACCTTGTCGCAGGCAGAAAAGACCCTCCCGTCCCACTTCTGTCTCCACCTGTGGGGCAGGACAGTGATTGGAACTGTTTCTCAATTTGTGGGGACAAGTCACACTGACCTGGGTGCATCCTGTCACTCTACTCAGCTCTGTATGTGAGACACTGTCCCTGCCCTGTACCTGAGGCACTGGCCAGATTATACTGTTTATCAAACCCAAACCCTTGGTATTGATAACCCAGGGAAACCCCTGAGCCCCTCCTTTCATTAGTGGGGCTTCTCATTCAAGCAGAATAGAGGGACCATTACCCACCCTGGATAGCAGCCCGTTCTGAAATTGCATGCAGTCTTCCAGGGCCTGGCGCGGCACGCAGCCTCAAGAACTCAATGTTAGATGAAGGGATGATGTCATTGCAAGGAAGGAACCCCAAACTGGGCCAGCGGAACGGTGGCCCTTGTGAAGCCGTGGGGGTCGAGGAGCGAGAGGGACAGCAAAACCGTGAATATGGCCATGAGAGAGAAAAAAACGAAAACTTGCAATTCAAGATGCATTTGCAATCTAGAATCCTGAGCCCACAGTAGAAACAAAGACTAACCAAGAGAACCATCCATAAAGTGTTCTTTCCTGACAGATGAAGTAGGACAACATGCAGGAATGCCTGTAATATAAATATGCTTATATCTCTGGAGAGAGAAAGGAAGGACAAGTCTGCGCTAAAACTAAGTAATTACGAAGGAAAGCACCAGGAACGCATGTACATAAAAAATAACCACTTTGAAATAGGAGAAATAGCAAATACAGCCGTTGGAATTTTAAAAAGCTCTTGAAGGATAAGATAAACCTTATCTTGCCTTTTCTGTCTTTGAAAGAAAGAAAACGGGGTAAATCAGAAGAGAAAACTGGGTGATCCCTGCCTAGGACAGAGTTCAGAGAAGATAGTGCTTGCAGTTAAAAAATCCACTGCATCGTTTCCACAATGTAGGAAGAACTGAATAATAGAATAAGCCAAAATTAGCCTCGTTATATTGGGTTGAAACCGAAGAACATCAAACGTGAAAAGAAAATTGTAAAAGCTAACAGAGAAGACAGACCCACAAAGGGCTGATCATTTGGTGGCAGATTTCTCATTAGAAGCAGCAGAAAATGAAATAATGACAGTCTGAAAATCACAACTTCCAGCGTAGGATTCTGGGTAGGAGCATAACCAGAAGGGAACCGTTGAATCAGGGAAAAGACAACACATCAAGGAAAGACAGGAGAAATTAGTGGCTGCCATACACACACTAGAGGAAGAAATTAATCTTGCAAAGCAGTGAGAAGACAAGGAGAAAGACGGCAGAACCGGGGAGGGGTCTGAATTCTTTGAAGCACAACAGTGATGCCCCTGGCCCCCAACAGAGCAGTACCTGACAGACCTTCCTTACATACCCACTCCTCCGTGCTGACATTGACCTGGTAATTAGACGCCCCACCTGTTGTAAAGGCATGGTAGTAAGCAAATTCACATGCAAATGAGCCAGCAATAGTTAAGAGTTAGCTCCACTCTGGAGAAGGTCTAGAGTGAAAATTGGAAGAATTTTATAGCCTAGACTCAGAATGGAAACAGAAAGAAATGACATGATTTATGTCACAAAGCAGTTGATTTGATTTCCAGTGCTTGCAAAAGGCAGACTTGCTTACCTGCTCCATGACTGGAAGAAACTCTCAGGGCTCAAGCCTTGGAAAATCCTCCTCCCTCTCTGGGAGCTCTGTGCAGGATTTCTCTCCCAGGGACCGGGATCACCCAGAAATGCAGCACAAAGTGTCGACCCTATACCCAGCTAAAATATCACTCAATAATGCAGGTGAAGCACAGATGTTTCCCAACCTACACAGGCAAAGTGGTTTACCATTGAAAAACCTTTCCTTCAAATGTGGTGGGTAGAATGTAAAAAATACTAGAAAGCAAAGAATTTGTAAACCTGCTTATAAAATCTAATTAGCTCATTACAGTTAAGAAACTAACATTTTGTTTGTTTAATGAGAAGGTAAAATTAAAATACTCTACAGTAACAAGGAACAGGAGATTTAGAAAGCAGCAAAAGCACTGAACATTCCTTGTTTTGTTCAGGGGTTCGCAGTGTGGGGTTGGTTTGTTTATGAACTTAAGAACAATTCTTATTGCGTGGTGATTTTTTTCTAAAAAAGGTGTTATAGTGAATAAACCTTTCAACTTTATTTTTCCATAATCCTATGTTGGTAAATGGGGAAGTAGCTAGAAGAGTAGAAAGAGCACTGGGGTCTATGTTATTAATTAATGTGATGGGATCTATTACAGCATGTTCTTGTGCTCCAAAGGAGATATGATTGCACTTAATTTTTTAGAGGTATAAGAAGCAAGCTTTGAGAGAGCGGGGGAGGGGAAGTTTGGGGTATTTGGGGAGCAAGAAGAATAAGTTGTCCCAGAGAGAGAGTAAAAGTTGATGAAGGGTTGCTAGCAGCCTGGCCAGGCAAGCTGTGTCCCCCTGATCCTGGAGAAGGTACAGGTAGAGGATGGCTGAATGTCATGGCTGTGTGTTTTGTGTGCTTGGGGCCTGTTGCAGAATGAGCAGATTGTTTGACCAAAGCTGGGAGTTTCAAGGACAAGTATCCCACAGGGAGAAAGGGGCAAGAACATTGAGATTATCTATAAGGGGTTGCTTACTGTGGGGGTCAGAAAGGAGGGAAGTGCATATATATGATCTGGAAAATGGAGGCATGGCAGTGAATGGCTTGGAGGGCTCCTTGGAGTAAGACATTTTGCAGTTGTTGAACTAGAGGAAGTGGCTTGGAACACGAGCAGTTTATGGTAAGAGAGTAAGAAGCTCACAGTCGAGATTTGGGAGGAAACGCTGCTGTTGCTAAGGATCGGGTCTAGAATGTAACGGGGGCAGCAGGTTTCTGAGGTGACGTGGTAGGAAAGAGTATTGTCGGGGGAGGAGGAAGGGCGGGGACCAGGCACAGGAAGCTATGGTCTGCGTGAGTGCTGAAGTCACCACATCTGGTGACAGAGAGATGGACAGAAGACAGAAAGCCAAAGGCACAACTTGAAGCAATATTGGGGAAATACCCTGGATAATCACATCCAGAAGAGCAGGAAGGGGCTGCAGTCTTAGCCATGGGCTTCAAAATGGGGGGTTAGTGAGGAAGGAGGGGTGGTGGTCATGAAGTCAGAATGAAGAACGAGAAGACGCACCGTCTGCATCTAGGCCTGGGGTAAAGGGGAATGGAGAAAATGGCCACCACTTAAGATGGCCAAAGGGAAAGCAGCGTCCTTAACGAAGAAGCTGGTCTCAGCTGGACTAAATTACAAGACCCACTGACAGGAGAGGTTGAAGAGGTGACCCTGACCATGGTGTCTCCAGGCACAGTTGGGAGTTTGTGGAGTTGGTGTGGCCTCCAACCACCAGAAATTCCGACTGGGTGATGCCTGAGGTCACCAGGCTGCAGAGCACCTGGAAGGCACGCCACTAACCTGTTACTAGGAGTAGGTGGGTCAGCATTCTGATGATGGCTTCTTTATAGAAACCAAGCTGTACTGTGGCCAGAGGAGGGACTTGAATGAGTAAGTGGGAACTTGGGCGGAGACCACATGGGAGGCCAAGGCACGGTTCATGGTAGGGCTTCCAGACTGGGTCCTCTGCTCCTCCATCGGAGGCCCCGAGGTCCCCAGGAGTGCCAGCCCTGCTGACCGGGTGAGCAGAGATGATCTGCGCGTGCTTCGAGGCATGCCCTTTCCTGGTGTATTCTCTGTGATGTCAATTCCTCAGAATCCAGTGCCATGTTAAATGTTAGGTCAAGTGTTTGGTGGAGCAATCTTTCTTTCCACTGGGAGGCATAGCTAGCCCTGTCTTCTGTCCCCAGTTCTTTGAAGTGCATCACCAGTGTACGAATCATGCCCAGCACAAAAGTCCCCTTTACCCCAGTGGCTCTCACTCAAGCTCTGGCCCATCACCTCCTCTCAGTCACAGCTGGGATATGACAGATGGACAGAATGAATGGGAGCCCCAGGAGAGCCCTGGCGGAGCCAATGGGCAGGCAGTATCCCAAGGCCAACAAATGGCCAATTCATGGAATGAAGAGGGGGTAGATTTCACCATGCTTCAAACATCCAAGCTGTGAGGAACTTGTTTCTAGAATATGCCAGACTACTATTATACCTCAGGCCACATCTTGAACCACTGATCTGAGCTACCCTGGTGCAAGAAACCACGCATGCATATTCGGTCCCAGGAAACTGCTAGGTGCAAGAATGCGACACACGTGGGTCATGATTTCAAGGAGCTTCCGTAGCCAAGTAGAGGGCCAGTTGTCTGATCTTTGCAGTATGGCGGAAAACGTAGGCTGGAGGCTTTGCAGCAATGTACAGAAACAGGTGCTAATGTCCAGGACTGGTTGGCCGCAGACAGGAAATCGATGTGAAGAGTCCATGGTAAAAGCCCCTTTCCCCACTTCTAGTCGAGTCAGATAACAGGGACCGTCTCCAGTATTTTCTTATTTTCTCTGTGCTCACTGAGTGATGGGAAAGAGGATTTAGACCCCGAGCTCCCTGCGCCCTGCTTGCTGTAGAGTGCACATCCTGACCTCCCGAACGCTGCGGTGTGTCTGCCAGGCTCGAGGCAGAGCTCGGGATTCTCTCCACAGGAAGCAAAGACATGCTCAGTGATTTCCTGCACATCCTTTTGCTCGTTCCCCAGAGAAACTATAAATGTTTATCAGCTCAAGGGAGATGCTTAAGAGTTGCTGGGTTTGCTCTTCCTACACTTGATGTCTTTATCCAAAGAGACTAGAATCACTTTTTCATTCTGAGCTCTTGTGTTGCTACCTTACATCTTCTTGTCGAGCGCTTCACTGGATTGAGGGAGGTGTCACCTATTTGGTTGAGATGCTGGTAATTACCTTGTGTGATGCAGAGCTAGTGATGTGTTACATTTTCTCCTTGATCTGTCAACACCTCTCTACCGATTTTGACATGAGCTGCAGTCGGGGGGTATACGATGCACATGTACACAAAAACTTCTCTCTGTCTCTGTCTCCCCTTGCCCCCTTCTCTCTCTGTCTTTCACATACACACATGATCACGCATGCCTCCAAACTCAGAGAGGCACGGGCATGCTCTTGATGACAGATGGTTACCCTAGAAACTCCGCAAGCCTCTGTCTGCACCAGGTGGCCAGGAAATAATTGAGAGAGGGTCAGAGAAAAGGTGTTTACTATTTGTGTCCATTAGAGTCTAGGCAGGAAAGGATTGATGTTCTCAAACAGCCATTAAGGAAAGTTTCCTGAAGTGCTTTCAGCAACATGGAAGAATGGGACAGCTCCAGCCTCACGAGGCAGCACGGGGGGAGTAGCTGACACCAGCGGGTACCCAGGTGTCCCAGCGGGCGTGGTTGTCTGGAGCACCCTGCCTGACCGGCTCCAGGCCTTCAGGAGTGGGACACAAACAGACTGTAACATGCCTGGCACACAGTAAGACATGATAGAGACAAGCCTGGCTGACTTGTTTGTTCACAATTTTACTCTCCTGCCAATAAACGTATTTGCTTTTAAGACATGACACATCTCACTCTGGATCAAACTAGCCAAAGCCCCAGAGGACAGACGTGTCACGGTGGCACCCAGTCTCGGGGGCACGATGAAGAAATGAAGAACCTTTTGGGGCGCCTGGATGGCTCAGTCGCTAAGCGTCTACCTTCAGCTCAGGTCATGATCCCAGGGTCCTGGGACCGAGCCCCACATCGGGCTCCCTGCTCCGCGGGAAGCCTGCTTCTCCCTCTCCCGCTCCCCCTGCTTTGTGTTCCCTCTCTCGCTGTGTCTCTGTCAAATAAATAAATAAAATCTGGAAAAATAAATAAATAAAATATTGGCAACAAAATAGCTCCATCCTAAAGCAAATGCACGTCGGCCTCTGAGGTGTCAGGGAGCACCCTTGTGCCCACAGGCAGCCGTGCGTGGCCCTGGGCGGGCGATTCCCAGGTGTAGCTGGGGCCCCTGCACCTGCCCCCAAAGGAAGGATCTCAGACTGGAGTGTCGTGCTTCTGTTTCAAGAGCGGGATCCCCCTTCCTCCTCCAAACCAGGTGGCCCCCAGCAGGGGCCCTCGTGAGCACGGGCACTGCACCACCACCGGCTTCCCGCCTCATGGGCTCATACACCCCTGGGCCACCCAGGTGCACGGGGCAAGTGAAGGACACTGCGTTGTAGTCTTAATTTTAGAAAAATGGAAAATTTAGAGAGAGCTTCAATTTTCATTGTTTACGAGGATCTGGAAGTTGGTAGTAAAATGTGATGAAAATATCTTCAGGATACGCTTGCCTAAAGCCTGGAGCCTTTCATTCTTGGAAGGCCCTTGTGGACATTTTCTGTAGAGGTGCGAAAGGCTGCCTGTCCTCTTCAGCACTTGGGATTGAGTCTGGGACCCACATGGGCAGCAGAGGCCAAGAACATGGACTGTTTCTGAATCCTTCACTAGAAAGCCTGATTTCACTCGAAATTATGCGTGTTTGCTTGCTTTAGGTATTCCCGTAAAGCCACGTCTGAGGGTCCTGAGCACAGCTGGAGTGTGAGGCTGCTCGAGGAGACTCTCATCCACCCCCTTAGCGGTGAAGGGGCCAGCTCGGGCCGCTGGACGAGCGAAGACCCTCACCGCTGCCAAGGGCTGTAACATCCACGTATCATTTAGCAAAAATGCATCTGTAAGAAAAAAAGGGACGATATTAAAGAAATATATAACTTTGGTGGTCTCCTCTCTTGCTGTCCAAATTTATATCTTATCAAAATAAAAATAAGAGACAGGAGATGGCAAATATTTGCAGACCCTAAGACAGAGGTGAATTTCTGCAAAGTTCAAAAAATATTCAAGGGATATTTGGTTTTAGAGATGTGGTCATTTATCCAGGATTTCTATGTCATTTATCGTGTGACAGTTTTTATTGGTGCAAAGGAGAATCCTCAAAGTGCTGGCCCTCACAGAGCTTCGGGTCTAGGAAGGGAAGAGAACGCATCTCTGAAGTCGGGATGAATTAAGTGGAGGTGAATGCATGAGGGCACAGATGAAGGAGAGAGAAGCTCGGTGCTGAGTGATGGGTGAGGCTTCCTAAACCTGTGGGCATATGTAGAGGCAGCATACAGAGTCCCTAGCATTTCGTGAGGTGGGGGGAAGGGGACAGTGCCGAGAACACAGGGCAGGGGCTGGAGAAGGAAGGAGGCTAGGGGAGGGGCAAATCCCAAAACTGTTGCCCACAGGAGCACCTGGAGTGAATCCTGCAGGGAGCCTGGATACAGGGTACGAGGGAGAGCGCACACTTGCGGGGACGAGCCGTCCCAGCCGCAGGCTGCCCTGGTGTAAGCTGGAGCCCGGGGCTCCCCCAGAGAGTGTGGAAGAGCCTTTGGTTGGGCTCAGGAGGATCCCTGAAGAACGAAACACACGGGCCTGGCAGGGGAGGTTAGAGGACCATCCCGAAGATGAGGCCCGGGGGATCTGGGGGGACTGGGGTCCAGGATGCTTCTGCCACAAAGTGGGCATGAGCAACAGGTTCCGAGCCCTGGGCTGGTGGTCTGGAGAGAGTGCACCAGGTGTGAGTGTGAGTGTGGAACAGAGAGAGGGGCAGTTATGAAAATCCAGCTCAAGTAGGCAGTGTTGGGATCCCCGAGCTGCAGAGCAAGGACCCGGGTCCAGGACGCAGAGGCTAAGTTGAGTTTTGGACGTAGGCGCCTGTGGCCAAACTGAACGGCCATGGCTAGTCAGCCCCTTGGATGATGAAAATCTCCTGAAGATCAGATTTGGGCTGGATTTTTAGTTGGAAACATCCCAGGGCAGTGTGGGCTTGTACAAAGTCACTGGATCTGCAGGGCCCCTGACGGTCTGACTTGGTTTCGGCTCAGGTTGTGATATCAGAGTCATGGGCTCGAGCCCCAGGCTGGGCTCTGCGCTCATCGCGGAGTTAGCCTGCCCCTCTCATGCTCCCTCTCTCTCAATAACCAAATACATAAAATCGTCAAAGTCACAGAAACTGAAATGAGAAAAGGCAGCCAGGGGCCTCCGGACGGCCACGGCCCCGGCTCGGTGGGCTAACTGGAGAAGAGCGAGACCTAGGGCTGTGTGGCCAGTGTCATGGAAGCGTTGTTGTGTTGACTGGGGACAAAGCTACACCGACTGCAGGAGAGAGGGGGGCCTGAAGAGTGCTGTTTTTCCATTTGTTTTCCAGGAGACCCGTGCTGGGTTGCTAAACAACAGCTCTGCTTTGGACGGCTTTGGCGTCCTATAAATACAGATCCCCACGGGAGGGTCCGGTGTTCCCTGACTCAGCTCCAGAAAGAGCAGGTGCGTTCACTGGGTGAGTCATGCCCCTGGCGGCCGCGCCGGGACGGGGCTGCAGAGGCCCTCATGGGACGAGAGCAGGCGAGGGAGGAGGCCCAGGCTTCCAGGGCCGCAATGACCTGGAATTTGGGGATTCTTGTTTTTCATTTCTGCTAAAATCAGTAACACCACCCGGGCTTCAGAGGAAAACTCCTGCGTTGATGAATATTTTTATCTGTTCATCTGTGGATGCACATTTAGGTCACTTCCACACCTTGGCTGTGGATTAAAAAAGAGACAGACAGAAAGAGACATACTTACAGTGGAATACTCTTTGGCCTTAAGGAAAGAAATCTTACCACGTGGAACAACACATATGGACCCAGAGGACACAGTGCTAAGTAGAACGAAGCAGACACAGAAGGACAAACGCCGCATGGTTCCCCTGCCGTGAGGGCCCTAGAGTGGTCCAGCACAGGGAAGCCGAGCGGAAGGGGGGAGCCAGGGTAGGGGGGAAGGGGAGGGGGGCGGGTGCCGTTCAAGGGAGAAAGCCTCAGTTGTGCAGGATGAACGAGCCCGGAGAGCTGCACCGGCCCCGTGCCTGTGGCCAACGGCACTCTGCTCTGCCCTCGGAAGTCTATGAGGAGGGTGGACCCCATGTTAGCTGCTTTTACCGTAACATAAAACCAATAGGTGACTATCTGATCGACCCCGAGAACTTCCTTCTCTCCTGTTGCATCCACAAAGCACTAGTACACATGCACGGAGACCTGGTTCACACCAGCCTTCCAGGTCAAAACGCCCGTTTTGTCAAAAGCACCTCAGAAGCGCTGACATGGGAAGCAACAGACAAATGTGACTGTATTGAGGACACTTGAGATTTGGAATCCTTTATCTAATTATTTTTTTTCGTTAATGAGTAGACACTCATGTGGCAGGAATATGGGCTGTGCGTTCGGATTTGGGACACTGTTTTAAAGTGGATTCTGCAGTTCCTATGAGCTTTCAAGCTCCTTGCACTCTGAGTAAAATGCTACTTTTATAAAAGCCGGGGAAATTGTTCTTAACGGCTGCTAGAAGGACGGTGAAGCCCAGCTAGAGGCAGCTGCAGGGCGGGAGCCGGGCTGGATGACGCGCTGAAGCAGGTTTGCGGGAAGTACACAGGGGGGCTCGCCCTCAGAGGTCAGCCCCGCGGCTCCGCTCGCTGTCCCGCCCGCCCTGCGGATCTCTGCTTCCCACGCCCTCCGCCCTGCTTTTCCGGGGGTCCCCCACACAGGCACCTGGCAGGCGGGCTGTGGGGCCCACGCCCCTTCCCCGGGCCGGCGGCAGCGGCTCTGGCCGGGAAGTACCGGCCCAGTTGATCGCACCCTTCCAGGAACCCTGCAAAAGGAGCCACGGAGCTGAGAGCAGCTCCTGGGGCCGAAGAGAACAGGCGGTTTGCCCTGACCACGTGTCTCTGTTATAATCAGACAGCCACGGGCTTACCCCGATCAACAGAGGATGTGGGGAAAGCATGATGACGCATCCTGTTTGCCCCCAGCTTTCCTTTCACTCATCACCCTCCAGAGAATTTCTGGGAATACACGGACCTTAGTGAAGCTCCTAGAAAACAGAGTCAGTTGGATAGGAGTATCGTTGTTATTCTTAAGTCATGTTTATGATAACCTATTATTTATAGTAATCAAACCGTTTGTGAAAAGTTACCAAATAAACAGCTGGGTGACTTTCGGTGGGAGACTGTATTGGCCTGTCACTCAGGAAGTATGGATCCCCCTTGCCACACCCCCACCTCCCCGGGAAGAGGTACAGCCTGGTCTGACAAGCACCAGGCTGAAGGACTTGCTTTCGCTTTTTGCAATGGGAGGGGATGTGATCTGCCTGAGCAAAGACCTAAACACACTTGCTTATTTTGGCTCACTCTATATGCAACTCCTGTCTGCATGGGAAGCATGTGTCCCAGTTCACAGCTCTTCCTTCAACCTGGAAAGGCGTGATAATCAGAGCTGTGCTGACCTGCAGCCTGCAGTAGAATACTGTAGCCTACCTGCAGACCCGGTGGGAAATAGTGAAATGCTGGCTGCTTTAAGTCACTGAAAGGGGAACTGTTTGTTGCCCACAGCAAAAGCTGACTTGCCTGTTTGCTCATTGACTTACACTATCACTTCAGAGTATACATTTTATTCTGCTGATCTTCAGTTGGCAGTTACATCAGCTAGCTATTGCCACAATAATGCTGCGTAACAACCAACCACAAATTTCAATAGCATTCAGTATGTGTTGATACCTTATGCACTTGTGCATTCACTGGAGTAAACTAACATAGGCTGGACCTAACTGAGGTGAACTGCCTGGGGTAGCTCTGCACTGTGTGTCTGACATCCAATTCCTGGACCAGCGGGTTATCTTAGGCACCAGAATCCAACTGTACAAGCAATCCTCAAGCTTCTTCTGTGTCACGAATGCTAACATCCCAACTCACATGACCAAGCCAGCATCAGTGGACCAGGGAGGTAAATTGCTCCTTGGTGTCACCTTGAGGTAAAGAGGAAGGACTGAATATTTCTGAAGACAATCTGATTTACTGCTCTAATTAGTCCCAATATTTTACTGGGAGTAATTTTGTTGTTGTTGTTGTTTGTTTATGTTCTGCTTTCTCTTTCCATTTCCAGATAAAGTATACTAAAAAAACATGCTTTACAACCTATATACAGACTGCCTTCAGAGGATTTCTGCCATTGAGCACTTACATAATGCGACCACCTGTAACCTAATTAACTGGTCATTCTCTACACTATCTATTGAATATTGATCAAGCGTAATGGAACATATTGAACACACTTAGAGCTCTGACAAAAATCTGTTTTGTTCAATGTGGTGCCATAGCCACATGGAGCTACGGAACGTTTGAAATGTGGCTCATCCAAGTTGAAATGCTTTGTTAGTATAAAATACACACTGGATTTTGAAGACATCACATAAAAATGTAAAATATATCATTAACAATTTTTGTCCTGATTATATATTCAAATAAAAATATTCTGGATATATTGAGTTAAATAAAATGCAATACTAAAATTAACTTTACCCAGTGGTGTCAAGGAACAAGTAAGGAACTCTGAAAGCCCTCTCTTTCATAAAAGTAATGGGACCACTGGCAAATTGGTCAGAATCAGCTTTTTCAGTACTCTGGAAATTAATTAAAGGTGTACAACAATCTAGGGAGTCACTTCAAGAAAAATGGCCAAATCTTGGTAAGAACAACAAGCTTTGTAGCATTTTAACTTGCATTCTCCCATCTCTTCTCTTCCCTGCTCCACAGTGCCTTTGAACACCATCAGCATTTGGTTGTGGTGAAGATCAGCAGCCCAGGAGGAGACAGAATGGTGGCCTGTTCGGGGTTCCCTGGGAGACTCCACTCACAAGCCTCTCTTTGTTTTGCTTGATTTAGAGCCTATTCCTACCAGTAGCCTTTTCTCCAGTGGTGTTTGTCTAAAACAATCAGAGGCAATTGTTGAGTATTGCAGTTGCCTAAGGCAGTGGGAAAAGTTGGACAATCAATAGAATAAAATAAAAACTGGAGAATGACACATCCATAGAATGCTTTAAAAAGTTCTAAGCTATTTCTGGGACCCTAGAAGGTCATGCACATACATACGGTTGTATGCAGGCTCAGGAAAGTTCTTAAAACACTGGAAGCTCTGGGGGTGCCTAGGTGGTGCAGTCAGTTAGGCCTTTAACTCTTGGTTTTGGCTCAGGTCCTAGTCTCAGGGTCATGAGATCGAGTCCCTCATGGGGCTCTGTGCCCAGCACAGAGTCTGCCTAGGACTCTTCTCCCTCTCCCTTTGCCCCTCCCCACTAAAATAAATAAATAAATCTTCTTTAAAAATCTGGAAGTAGGGGCGCCCGGGTGGCTCAGTTGGTTAAGCATCTGTCTTTAGCTCAGGTCATGATCCCAGGGTCCTGGGATCGATCCCTGCATCGGGCTCCCTGCCCAGTGGGGAGCCCGCTTCTCGCTCTCCCTCTGTTTCTTCTCCCTCCCCCGCTCATGCTTGCTCTCTCTCTCAAATAAATAAATAAAATCTTTAAAAATATTAATAAAATCTTTAAAAATTAACAAATTAAAAAATCTGGAAGCTCTTATCTCTGGATGACCTTGGGACTCTAAGCCAGGAAGAAGTGCAGGTTAAGGCAGGGTTGCCAACTGCCTGGCTGAGTTTTGAAAGCATTCCCCAACTTGCACACAGGGCCCCTTGGCAAAGGTTGGGAGACTTACTGCTTCCAGGCAGTTAAGGAGATCTCTGTCCACACATTTGCTGCTCACTAAGGTAATCGAGCAGAGACATCAGTGACCAAATAGAGGGGACATAATTAGTTCAGAAAGGTAGCTAAACAAACAACAGCCAAGTAACAGCACAACAGCAAACCCTAGGGAGAGGGGGGACTCTGATTTCCAGAGTTGCCACATATTATGACCTAGAATGTTCAGTTTTCAGCCACCACAACAAGAAAACTATAAGACAGAATAGGAAACAAGGAGATGAGGCTCTCACACAGGGGGAAACGAAGTTGTTGATAGAGATGATCCATGAGGAAGCCCGGACACAGAACCTACTAGCCAGAAACTTCAAGTCATCTGTTGTCAATGTGTAGAAAGAACTCAAGGAACTGTGTTGAAGGAACAAAGGCAAAGTATGAGAATGCTGTCTCATCTAGCAGAGAACAATAATAAAGATAAATAATTTAAGAAGAGCCAAGTGGAAATTCTGGAATTGAAAAGTACAATACTGAAGTGAAAAACTCCCCAGGGAAGCTCAAGCACAGATTTCCAGAATCAGGATTTCTGCAGGTGGGGCGTGAGCCTGTCCCATTTTCAAGCTCCTACATGAGTCTCACGTGCTCCTCTGACAGCCCCAGGTCCTGCACACTGCGTCCGCTGAGAGTCCTCTAGATTTCCTGGGACACTTGGAGCATTCAGAGGTCAAGGGTCCAGCCAGAACTATACACGGGCTCCCCCAGGCATTTGTCTTTTGGACAGAGCTTCGCAAGCAATTCTGACGTGTGTGGCAGGATGATCCCATTGCCCAGTGGGGCCTGGAGACGGACTGAGCAGCCACTTCTGGGGAGAACTGGCTGACAAATGTTCCAAGAAGACAGGGGACATGTGTAAGAGCTTTGCTTAGGATTGAGCTCTCGAGGGAAGCAATCTTTTTCAGAGCCAAACTCAGACACTTGGGAGAGAACAGTTTGGAGGTGCACCTGCTCTGGCATAACACGTACCACTCAGTGGGGAGAGAGGGAGTGGTCTTAAACAGCAGAATGTTATTTTCTCTGAGTTCTAGAGGCTGGAAAGTCCGAGATCAAGTTGTGGGCAGGGCTGGTTTCTGGTGAAGCCTGTCTCCTTGGGTTGCAGACAACTGCCTTCCCACTGTGTCTACATGTGGCCTCATGTGTGTGTGTGGAGACAGAGATCTCTGGTGTGTCTTCTTTATGTCACCAGTCCGATCGGATTAGGACCCCACTCTTAGGATCTCATTACACCCTACTTACCTCCTTAAAGGCTTTGCGTCCAAATGCAATTACCCTGGGGTTAAGGCTTAAATGTACAAACAGGGGAGGGAACTGTTCAGTCTAGAAACGGGAGGGCAACAAAGATTTGACCCTTGGGAACAGATATAGAGCCTTCAAAATGGAGATATGCCTTCAGGACTGCATTGTTGAAGAATCCCCAAGGTTCCCTCCCTGAGGTTCTCTCTGGTGCGAAATGATAACAGCCTGCACGCCTATAATTAGTGCCATTAAAGGCCAAGTGGCATGAAGGGGACGATGTCTCGCCATTACAATGAAGTCATCTAAGGGGCAAAGTTTCAATTTATCTTCTTTTTGAAAGAATTTGGTATCACGTGCAGAGAACTGTGAAATTTTAAAATCGTAGGGACGGAAGGAACGCAGAGGTCTTCTGATATAAAAGCCTCGTCAGACCCACCTGCTGCTTGGTCGCTCTTCACAATTCTCCTGCTCCATCTGAAAAAGAATTGTTACCCCTCAACCCACACACTCATACTGAGGTGCAGCGAAGTTTGACGAAGACATACAAATTGACCAAGCAACGTACTAAAAGCAAAAGGGCAAGAAGTGAGGCTTTAATTAAACAAACTAATGAACAAACAAAAGCACTGATCAGAAATAAAGAAAATGTTCTTGAACCTATCTGCTTTTTCCCCATGTTTTTGAGTTGCTTGTATAAAAGTTTATACAAGTTATTTAAAAGTTGACTGGAATCCTCAAAAGAGAAAGGTCTAATGGTACCTGGAGAAAATCTCAAAGAACATGGTTCTCCAACTCCAAACTTAGGCATGGTTCTCCACCCTTTGCAGCCTCACATATTGGCCCACATGTAGATACCTGTAAACGTTATTCCCTGTTCCCAGCAGACTTCATTCAGGACGCGTATAGCAGCACAGAAATGCCTACAACGGTCTCGTTCTGCAAGTCTTCAAAGCAACATTTCCAGAAAAGAGAAGATGACAAATCGCCATCCCCAAATTGTCGCTCTGAAACCTTCCCGGAGCTGGAGATTAGAGGATGCTGCCGTCCAGATGGTCTGTGGTTTCAAGTTGCGGGTGAGGTCATCCACAAAGCTGAAACGGGGACTTTGCTTCATGATTCCCTGTGATGGAGAAAGAAATAGCTGCCTATCAGATTTGCCATCGAGAACACGAGGGAAGACCAAGAAACTTGTTGAGACTATTACAGGGCACTGCTATCCCATAGTGGTTCAAAACCCAGCATAACTTGGCAGTAGACGTAGAGCTTCGGGCCCGAGTCAGTGACAGACACCAGGGTTGGTAAGTGGCAATCTCCGGGGCCAAATCCATCGCAGCCCGTTTGGGTGTGTCCGGTGAGCAAAGAGTGATTTTGGATTTTTTTTAAATGATTGAACAATATTAGAGGAACAGAACTATTTCATGACAGATGAAAAATATGTGAAATTCAAATTTCACTGCCCTTTAATGAAATTTCCTTGGAACTCCGTGTGCATATCTGTTCATTCATTGTGGATCATTGGTGGCTTTTTCCAGGCTACACGGAAACAGCTGGGTGGTTGTAACAGAGGTTATATGGCTCTAAGGGCTCTCAGTGGGCACTAGCTCGTTCTGGATTCACAACTACAGTGCTGTCCTCCTCCCGTATGACCCTGGAGCTCTCCTCCGGCTGGACTCCTCACACAAGAACGCCTGCCCAAGAACCACACACGTGATGTGAGCACACACATGTGCACAGACACCGCGCACAGGACTCCCACCTGCACACACACACACGCACCCCCGGTGACTGTAGATTCTACTACATTGCGGTGGCAGACCACTTATCTAAGGAACACATGCCTCCTTTTCCTAACGGAAACCTCGCTGGCCCTCGAATTTGAAAAATAAGCAGTTGCCCCTGGACACAGGGATCCTATTGTAATATCTCAAGGTGGTTTCGTTCCTTGATCGACCTCTGCCGCAGCTGAGCCTGTAGGTGGCAGCAGAAACCCACTGATGACGCGCTTCACGGCGTATTTGTGGACCTGTCTGTGTGTATGTACGGGGTGTGTGTGTGTGAGTGTGTGTGTGTGTGTGTGGTATGTATGAGTGTGTCTGCATACGTATGACTCAGGTGTGTGTGAGTGTGTACGTATGGTGTGTGTGTGTGTACATAGTGCGTGTATGTGTGATGTGTGCATATACGTGTGTATGAGTGTGTGAATATGCATATGGTACGTGGGGGGTGTGTGTGTATGATGTGTGTGTCTGTCTCCGTGTGTGTGTGTGAAGCACACCTGCTTAGGTGGCGGTGCCCCAGAGAGGCCATTTCAGGGAAGACAGCTTGGGGAGGCGTGCCCTGCTCTGTGCCGCGCACGGGAGGGGAGGACCAGGCCTGTGTGCCAGGACAGCGCGCAGGGACACTGTGGAGACACCCAGTGCCACCTCCACTCCCGCTGGCTTAAGTGTCCACCCTCGGGGCTCTGCTGAGGGGCAGGTGCCGCCCTCTGAGGATGCTTCTTGGGGGGCGGAGGGCTGTCTGCTTCTCCACCAGCTCCTTTGCTTTCTGCCCTCGGCCCTGGCCCAGGGGCCACAGGTCCTGCCTTTGGGGCTCTTTGTCTGAATTTGCACCATTTGCGGATGATGGCGAGCCGCACACCTGCAGCCGGCCCTGCTCCCTGGGCTGTGAATGGCAGAAGCTTCCATTCTTCCCAGCCCCCGTGTGGGCACCCTCAGCTCCCCACACCCTGAGCCAGCAGCCAGGTGCCATCGCTGCATTGAACTGATGGGGAGAGCTTTGGCCCTGGTCGTTTTGCCTGGGGCATGTTATAAGAAGTTTGAGGAGGGGGATTTCTTTTAATTCAGTTCTTTCGGATTAAAGTATTACTGGATTTGCAGACCCAAGAAAGCCCAGAAAGGAAGGAAGCCTGTGGACACACTCCCCAAGGTGGAGCAAGAGGACCCGCTGCTCCAAACCAGCCTCGCCACTGCATACGTGGCGCTCTGAGCCTCGCTTTCCCTATCTGAGAAATGGGCCATGTTGCCCTACCGCCCTCCAGCGCTGGGGGCTTGAACGAGGCAGTGTGCGCAGCCAGGCTGGGTGACCCACAGCGCACACACCGTTCCTGGACGTGCCGACGACTAGCACGGGCTAGGACAGCGTGTCCCTGCGGACAGGGCCAACTCAGCACGGCCCCTCCAGGCCCCCATCGCGTCTGACTTCTGCCCACCCTCTGCACGCCCCCAGCAGCTCCGTGGCCACTCTGCAGGCAGCAAAGGCTCTGCCTGCCTCTGCGCCGGACTGGCGCTCGCTGGAGTGAACGGTGTGCACCTGGCAGCGGGCAGAGCCCGTGTGAGCACCGTGCTCTGCTGGGGACGCCAGGGTTTTGCCCTGGGATGGTCTCTGCCGCCGTCCTGCGGCCTCCATTTGTTTTGGAGCCTGGGGGATGAGCGCCGGCCCGCTCAGCCACATCCTGGGCCGGGGCCACCATACCCACACGTCGCCCTTTTCCCTCAGAGCGGACCTTCTGGAGCCAGCGTGCCTTCCCTGGTGGGAGGTCCCCGCGGCTCGGCCCCGGACACGCGGCTTGCTCCACTCCCCGTTGAACCCAGAACCACTGTGGCTCTGAAGTGCGCCACGCTGCTCTGCCGGACGTGACCTTGTTCCTTTATTACTTGAATCACAGTCTGTCTTATCCTGTTCTCTTTGTCGGGGCTCAGGCTACAGGCGAGATCCTCCACTTGGGACACACGTGTACCCACTGAAGAATTCTTGGAGACACCAGACACGATTTCTAGGGGAAGGGGAGTGCGTTCTCTCAAAAGGCAGCTCCTGACTTCTCGCAGCGCCCCCCCCACCAGGGTTACCAAGTGTGCAGCGAAGGGTCCAGCTCAGCATGAGGGGCCTCTCAAAGACAGACATCCGTCTGCAGCAACTGTGGCCACACAGCTTCTTCTCCACGCCGGTCAGGGGTCAGAGCCACAGGTCTGCAGCAGCTCCAGGCTCAGGGGGCAGCACTGGATTCACTTCCCCACAAGCCGCCTGGCCATGCAGGGCTTCAGGGATTCCCATGTCCTGCCGTCTTCAACCATAAGATGACTGAGCAGAGCCTGTTCTGTGGTGCCCACTGCGTCAGAGGAAAGCTCCGGCCAGGCCTTGGACCCACGCAACTTCAGATTAAGAACTAGTAGAAGGACTGGGGTTTTCCATCGCTCTGAGATGTCTCGTGTGTGTGCACGTGGGCCAGAACACAGAGGCTAGCTTACCAACAGTGTGTGCTCTCTTTCTATCAGACAAAACACCACAGTCTTGTTGGATAACTGCACAGAAAAAGAAACTCTGCCCTTTCCTGTTGTTCCATATTTTTTCTCGGGTACTTGGCTGGCGCAGTCAGTTAAGCGTCAGCTCTTAGTTTTGGCTCAGGTTGTGATCTCACGGTCGTGAGATCGAGCCCCATGTCGGGCTCCGTGCTCAGCACCGAGCCTCCTTGAGACTCTCTCTCCATCTGCCCCTCCACCCACACATGCTCTCTCTCTCTCTCTCTCAAATAAATAAATAAATCTTAAAGAAAAAAAGAAATAGCCCTTCAATGTTTTTTCCTGCCTGTTCAAATAATAATGGGTTAACAATACCAGTGCTCGTGTGACCTAACTCCAGCAACCCAATCAAAGCAAAGGTGAGAAAAGGCGGCTGAGGTGTGCCCCAAACACAGCAGTCTCCAAGCACCCCTTTCATTCTGCAGGGATGCGCCCGGTGCCTCCTGAATCGGGAATCCTGGGCTTCTTGCGGCAGACCCCATGGGGATCTGCAGGCATCCAAATGTACTCAGAAGGCACTTGTGGATTTGGCTTGATTGGAAGATGCTTCTGTTCCATGTTCAACCATCGGAGAGAAAGCTGACTTCGCACGGGCCGTGGTCCTCACTGTAACTGACAGTTGCCATAAAAACGGGGAGGTGTAGTGCAAATTTTGCCGAACGTTTATGAAGACTGGGAGAGCCTTTCTGCACAGAAATCTCTGTGAGGGTCCACAGGTAGTGGGGCGGAGCCGGGCGGGAAGGACCTCGGCGGGGGCTCGGCAGCACCTGTCAGACTCACATTGTCCGCAGACAGAGTGGCAGCCAGGGGAAGACGCTCGCGGCTGCCGGCTTAGTGATTGGTAAATAATGAGCTCCTGGAGGGAGGCCTCTGGTTTTCAGAGCATATGCTCTAACAGATGGAGTTGCATCGGCCCGTTTGGGGTGCACTCCGGGGACCTGCCAATCACTGGCATCTAGCTTCTGGGAGGGAGCGAGACTTTGGAGAAGGACAGAGATATTGGATAGCAGCTTCGAACCCATTTCAGTGTGGGCCAACCTTAACCACAAGGGCCCCCTTCCGCCCCAAGGAGCCCAGAGAGCCCCAGCGAGGCTTCAGCTCAGTCTGGACATGTTGCACGCAGGGAACTCTACAACTGGATCTGTGGTTCTCAAAGTGGGGTCCCGGGACCAGCAGCAGTGGTGGCCCCTGTGAGGTCGTTAGAAAGGAGAAGTCTGGCCCACCCTACACCTGCTGGGGAAACGCGCAGGCCGTGTGGCAGCAAGCCCCCAGGCAAGCTAAGGTTTACGGACCACTGCACTAGCTCATCACTCAGGTAAGGACCAGGATGACGGTCTTTGCTCCTTCCCACCCTTCTTTCTGAGGCCCAGCACATTGCTGGACACGCATGTGATCCAAACAGATGGTTTTGGAGGGAGCGGAGGAAGTGGAGAAGGCACATGGATATAACCTCTGCTTCCCTCCTTAAACTTGGTTTCAGACTGAAAAGCCGAAACCCAAGGAAGAGAGAGCCTCTGTATGGGTTTGTTTCACATGCTGCTCAGGAGCAAGATGCGGTGGTGGGACCTGTGCCCACTTCTGCCGGGCCCCCAGAGAAGCAAATTTCATAGAGAGATGCAGAGCTGCTGCCAGCCCAATCTTGAATTTGGGAGGGCTCCGTTTGAAGCGACAGGATGAGCCCTATGCACCACGCCAGTTAAGAGGCAAAGAGAGCAAAATGCAAAGCAGAGCAGCTGGGGGAGAAGCTCCCGCTCGGGCGAGTGGTGCTTCTATCAGCCACGCTCCTGGTGGCAGCGACATGGAGGGGCTGCCCCTGAGGGGCTGAGCGGCATTCCTGTGTCCAGACTTTGGAAGAGCAACTACGGCCCTCGGAGACCCCGCATCGACCCGGCTCCAGGAAGCTCCTACCACCCAGCAGGGCTGGTGTCCGCTCCTGCCATTGACACCGAAGGAGGGGAGCAAGAAAAGCCTTTTAGGGAGCAAAGGATTTCTCCAAGTCATTTAGGCTGACTGGGCTTTGAGTTTCTCCATCGGCAAAATAGAGCTATTAATATCTTCCTCAAATATGTTTTGTGGATGTTAAATGAGCCGTGCCCAGCGCCCAGCATCTGGTTCGTGATGGTGCCAGTGGTTTGGAAATGTGGGTTGCCACCCATTATGGGGAAAGAAAATCAATTCATAATAAGCCACGATTCTAAATGATTCAGGTTGTTGTTGATTCTAAATGCTTTATTGGGGCTTCCAACTTGAATCTTCTTGATATTAACTGTTGCATTTTGTTCTTTATCATACATAGTATGAGTAAGCTTCTTCACAAAACTTTTGTTTCATTTGTATTTATCATACACGTGAAGTGGTTTGCAAAGCATCATCCATTTCTTAGAATTGTAGACAAAACAACAACAACAACAAAACCAAAAGGAAAACATTGCGTTAGGTGATCAACAGATACTAGTCACTCTGCTCGTTTCTCCCCTCACCTGTCCCTCAGGAAAACAGGGTGGCCACCTGTATCCATCTGGGTATCTCAAAGGATTCTGTACCCAGTGACGGTTCAGGTAGCAGGGGCATGGGGGTTCCCCGCACCGCCAAGCAACTCAGTTGTGATCCTGTCTCTCCCCAAGGGTAGTGTCAGATTCCCTGGGTTAGGGGCTCAGTCCCACAGGACTGCCCCCACGCCCTTCAGACGCCAGTCCCCAAGATCAGGCTGTCACCCGAGCTCTTAGGCTCCAGATCAGAGGTTTGGAATCGAGTAATTTGCTAGTGGGGCTCACAGAACTCAGGGAAATGTTTTACTTACCAGACCACGGGTTTCTTATTAAAGGACACAGCTCAGGAACAGCCGATGAAGAGACGCACAGGGCCGCACCACTCTCCCGAAATCTCCAGATGTTCACCGACCCAGAAGCTCTCCAAACCCTGTCCTTTGGGAGGTTTATGGAGGCTTCACTGCATAGGCATGATCGATTAAACCACGGGCCTTTGGTGATTGACCCAACCTCTAGCCCCTCTCCTCTCTTCTCCTGGAGGTCAGGGGTGTCACTGAAAGTTCCAACCCCCTAATCAATCACAGGGTTGATTTGTTGATCCTCCAGGTGGCTGAATTCACCAGATTCTAGTTGTGGCTAGAATTGCCTCATCAACATCACAAAAGGCACCTTTCATTGCTCTCCTCACTCTGGAAAACCCAGCATTTTAGGAGCTCTGTGGCAGAAGTAGGGACAAGGACCAAATATATCATTCTTTTCTTTAAAATTTTTTTAATTTTTTACTGTTATGTTAATCACCATACATTACATCATTAGCTTTTGATGTAGTGTTCCATGATTCATTGTTTGTGCGTAACACCCAGTGCTCCACGCAGAACGTGCCCTCCTCAATACCCATCACCAGGCTAACCCATCCCCCCACCCCCTCCCCTCTAGAACCCTCAGCTTGTTTCTCAGAGTCCATCGTCTCTCATGGTTCGTCTCCCCCTCCGATTTCCCCCCTTCATTCTTCCCCTCCTGCTCTCTTCTTCTTTTTCTTTTTTCTTAACATATGTTGCATTATTTGTTTCAGAGGTACAGGTCTGTGATTCAACAGTCTTGCACAATTCACAGCGCTCACCATAGCACATACCCTCCCCAATGTCTATCACCCGGCCACCCCATCCCTCCCACCCCCCATCACTCCAGCAACCCTCAGTTTGTTTCCTGAGATTACCAAATATATCACTCTTATGATGAATGGCAATATTACAGTATCAGTACGAAGGGCCGCCACAGTTGAGACAGAGGGACAGGGTACGGATCAGTATTTCAGCACGCTGTACGGCCATTCCCCTCCTGGGGAATCATGGGCCAGCAGGTGTTGCGTGGAAGCAGGACTCCACAAGCACCCAGCTGCCCCCCAAGAGCCAGTGGGACTCAAGGGGCTCCGGGGTCCGGAGGGACAGATCAGGGTGCTGGCGGGCGGCTTGTGGATAAAGACAGAACAGAGTACCCTTCTTGCTTGCCCTTCTTGTCATGGTTTTCTACCAGGCAGTTCTGGTAGACCAAGACGAAGAAACCCAAACTCAGAGAGCCGCAGGAGGTAACTCGGAGACGGAGAGAGAGAGACAGCGAGATGCAGAGACGGAGGCGTGTGCGTGTGTATGGGGCAGGGGCAGGTCCCCGCCAGGCCGCACCTACCCTGGTGTTTGAAGGGAAGGCAAATGTGAGTGAGCTCCCCCTGCCTGGGCCAAGGCACCTGCCCCATGCAGCTGGGCTGCTGTGGGGACATGCACATGTGGGGTAGAGACCCAGCTGCCGGAACACAGTGGCCATCACTCCCCTGAACAATGACCGTGACTCCCCCAGGAGCAGGCACCCCATAGATTCACCAGGCGGTCCGCCCCTCTCTCGCCGTGCAGGCATGGCAGACATCCAGCCTCGCCTCTCTGCTATCTCTGCTTCTTTCACCTCAAACACACTCCCCTCTCCTGCTGGAAGCTTCTGCTCAGAGCAACAAGACAAGACGTGCATTCCCTGCTCACGCCCCGCTGGTCCATGGTCTACTTCCCCAGGCCTCCTTCCCCAAAACTCAAAGTTTCCAGCCTGAGATGCTAAGAGGGCAGCATGCTTCCTGGAGGCTGCCAACTCCCACGTTGGGTTCCTGCCCAGGGGCAGGACAGTGATGAGAGCGAGCAGCTGGGTAAAAGCCTCTGGGCTTAGGAGCATGCCCTCTGACCTCAGAGCAAGCCATGGTTTAGGACTGGAAAGTAAGGTGGGAATCCTACTAAGAAGCCCCCCCATCTCTCCGGGGTCGGGGAGCACTGCAGAGGCTTTGTGTCACCCCCTCATGGTTGCCACCAGAACCTAGGAGAGAAGGGATGTCTCCGCAGATGTGGAAAAACACTCTCCCTTTCTCTCTGTGTGTCCCTCTCTTGTTGTTTTATTGTTTTTGGCCGGTGGGGCTTCAGCAGACCTACACTGCTGCTCATCTGAGGACAAAGCGCTTACTCAATACATTTTATTTTTTGGAAAGGCATTCTGAGAAATATTTTTGGCAGGGGTTTGGGGGGAGGTACCCAACAAAATGTGATAGATTTACACTAAGAAATTGAAAGAAGAAATGATCTGAATGAGTTAGATTCACAGTTTCCAAATTGCATTTCCTTTTTCCTCATCCCCGTCAGGGTGTGTGTTAACTAAATTGGCAGCAAGCAGATTTAGGCTTTGGGGTAGAAGATAAAGCTGGAAGGAAGCTTTGCTGTTAGGGCTGCAAGTGGCCCATTGATACTCTGTCTATTTCTGGAAACTCGCATTGTTGAAATGCCTCCAGCTTTCATTCCAGCGCCATCTTTCCGGAAACATACATTTTTGTGTGGGTGGTATCCAAGTGCTTTTTATTATGAATTCATCCATTCAGCAAATATGAACAGAATGCCTCTGACCACTGGCATTCCAGCCGGCCTCTCCTCGGAGCATGGTGTGTGATGAGGAAACCTACAGCACGTGGTTTTACAACCTTGGCTGCACATCTGAAATGGAAAACCTCATGGCCATGTCAATATGTAGACAATCCCACTTCTGAGTATAGACCCAGAATAACGAAGCAGGGAGTATTCCAGTTGCTTGTATGCCCACGTTTGTAGCAGAATTATTCACAATAACCGGAAGGTAGAAACAAATGTCCACTGACAGATGAATGGAGAAACAAAATATGGCATATACACCCAATGGGACGCGATTTGGCCTTCAAAAGGCAAGAAATTCTGACACCTGCTACAACATGGGTAAACCTTTAAAACGTTATACTGAGTGAAATAAGCCAGACACACACACACACACACACACACACACACACACACACACGCCAAATACTGTAGGATCCCACTTACATGAGGCCCCTAGAGCAGAGTCGCAGAGAACGTAGATGGTGAGCACAGGGGCTGGGGCAGGGGATGAGGAGGTGTTCAATGGGGATGCAGTTCCAGTTTGTCAAGACCAAAAAGTTCTGGTTGATGGATGGTGTTGATGATTGCACAATGTAATTGTTTCTAATGCCTTTGGACTCTACACTTACACATGATTAAAATGGTAAATTTTATGTTATGCATATTAGAGCACAGTTTTTAAAAATCCCTTGAGGCCCTATCTCAGACCAATGTGGTCAGTATTCCTAGAAGCAGATCCCAGACACTGGGTCCACTGCACAGTTGGGACCGAGCTGAAGTTCAGGCGAGTCCGGTGCTCTGCTATGGATATCCCAGCTTGCCACGCACGAGGCTTCAACAGAGCGCCCATTGCTCATCTTGAAGAAGCTGGTGTCCTGAAAATACGGCAAATAGAGAAATTCTGATTACTTCTCCAGATGGCGTGCGGAAGTACTGAGGTTCTCTCTGGGGTCCACTTCTATTCAATGGACATCTGAATTCACAGGGCTGTCTAAGCTCAGTTACTGGTGCTCGCTTCACGTAATGCATATGTGTTGATACCATCATGGGCCTGGCGCTCTGCTAGGGGCGGGGCTACGACATTGAATAAAATCTTCCAAGTCCTCACTCTTTGAGGATCTTCCAACCTAGTCAGAGAGACACACACAATTTACTAAATATACAAAATTTATTTTACACGTGTGGGGTTTGCTATGGAAAAAAATTAAGCACAGTCGTGGGGGGTTAAAAGGGTGGGAGCAGGGTGGCTTAAGGGGTGGTTTACCATTTTTAAAAGAACTTAGCTCACTGGATACAGGAGAACTGTGTTCTACAGGTAATTTGTCAGTTTGGAGGAGGGGTGGGCCACTCAGCAACTACTTTACCTTATAGCAGGGTGAAAAAATCAGTAAATGCATTGTAGATAATGAGACCTGGGTTTCTTGCCATAGAGAAAGAAATTACAGATAAGCAAGGGGCTGGATGCTAGAATGAACCTTGTTCTTTTGGATTAGAATCGGAGATGTCAGCATGACCTCCTGCTTATTTTAATCTGTGCACGAATCAGTAGACACAGAAATAAATGTGTGTGCATACATGGGTTAATATGCACACACATTTTTTTTCTGTTTCTGCCTGCTAAGAGGGCCCAGCAATAAGTACGCGCAGCACCTGGAAAGTGCTCTCTGACTCCTTTCTCCAATAAGAGGAAACAGGGCACCTTGGAGAAATGGTTGATTCCAGGACTGGGACAGGGAAAGCATAAGATGAGCTTGGGACATCTTGTGACTAAAAAGGAAGGAAGTGATTTCTTAAAAATTGGGGGTGGGGTGAGGCAGGGATGGAGGCTGGTAGACAGGAACCGACCCAAAGGGCTCCCAGCAGTGCAAGCTGGAACAATTGCAGCCACAAAGATAAACCGTGGTTGTGTTGGAGTCTACCCCAAAGGACGACGCAAACAGGTGTGAGTCCATCCTGACGTGAGGAAATGATTGCACGCAGGAATGAAATGGGACAGGTCAAGTAATTCCAGTCGAGATGCAGGACCGAGAGCACAGGAATCACTGGGAGCACCCCAGGGGTAACAGCGGCGGGCAAGGTGGGAGCTTTGAGGGAAAGCAGGATATCGACAGAGCCTCAAAGCCCCTACCCTCCAAAAAAGCTCCGAGGCCCTGTGTTAGCTTTACCATCCATCCACAGGTTCTTCTGCATCCCTCCCCCCAGGAAGCGAAGCTGCGTTGTCCTCCTCTGAGGAAGGAAAAGGTGGTGACTTTACAATGGAGAGACCCGGCGGACCACCTGAGCCAGGTGATCAAGGTAAACATCCCAGGTGACAAGTGGCAATGACATCACACACCCCTTGAAAGGATGAGATGATGCACACACATCACCTCCATGGCATTCTCCCCAAATTCATCACTTCCATGTAATCATGAGAAAGCACCTGACATGCCCAGTTTGGGGGAAATGTTCCAAAATACTTGGCTAGTGTTATTCAAAAAGGTCAAGGTCATGATGAACACTGAGGAACTGTCATGGACTGGAGATTTTAAAGAGAATGATGCCTAAAGCGATATGGTGTCTAGTGGGAAATGTGGTGAAATCTAAAGAGCCTGCACTTTAGTTAACAGTGTGGTGCTGTGGGTCTCCGCATGTACCCAGGATAGACGCACTATGCTTTTGTGAGACCTTGACTTTAGGGGAAGCTTGGTGAAGGATCATGAACTCCCGGGACCATCTTTGCAACTGCTCTGTAAATTTAAAATAATTTCAAAATAAAATGTTAGATTAAAATTTTCAAAAGAAGCCATTGGCCTTCTACAACCTCAGACGTCATGTTTAACAGGCAGGCAATTGCCTCAATGAGGCCTAGACCTTCCACGTAGGAAAGCACAAAGGCTTGATTCTGGGTGGCTTTCAGTGACATGAGGCCAGCCTGACCACCGCTTGGTGGCTTTTAGTGACAAAGGCTGACCACCATCCCTTTGGGGAGTTGGGGACAGTAATGGAGGTTGAGGAGCAGGGTGTCATATCTCAAGGCTGAATGGTGGCTGAATCACAGCTTCTTCCACTGGTGAATTCCAATAGACCGAACACAATGCATAGATTATTCCTTTGTCTGGAGAAGAATCGGCTCAGATGCAGACACCTGCTAGCTCAAGCTGATCACAGTTCCCAACTGGCTGGTTCTGGATTCTTAACACTGCTGCTGGGGGTCAACTGGGTCACCATTTGAGCTTTGCATCTTTATTTGCCTCTCCCTCTGACCCAGTGTCCACACTTGAGCTGGAGCAATCTTTCACACAGTGAAGAGTATGCCCAGATGCACACTGTCTGCTGGTAGAGATGCTCTTGCCCATCAAGTTGGAGAACGGAGGACTTCTGCTACTTTACTCCGATGTGGTTGGCATGATAACTTTTAAGACAGACCATCAGTTTTATCTACAAAGATCTCGCGTAGACACGACTTTGTAGAAGACTGTGGAGGGAGGGGGCAGCAGGTAGGTTAGGGAAAGGGCTTTTATGACCTTCCAAGAAACCCATTGATGATGCTAGGACTCAGCAAGATTTCCCCTTTCTTCTTTCTAAAGACATTTTTAATGTATTCATGAGTGTGTGTGTGTGTGTGTGTGTGTTTGTGTGTGTGTGTGTGTGTGTGTGTGTGTAGAATGTAGTTGTAGACCCTAACATCAGTGCCTATAGTGGAAGGGGCCCTGGACAGTAACCGGGAGACCTGGTTCTCCCCCAGCTTCTCTACAAACCGTATCTCTGGATAAACACCTGACTCTGTCTAGGTCCCATTTCCTAACCTATTAACCAGGGGGGTTGAACAATAACAACTTCTAGAACTTTCATCTTGTTGTCCCAGTGACAGGACTCGACAAAATGGGAAATGGAAGACCCCTGAGCATATGAAGTCTATCCACCATGCTACCTGAGTTAGCTCAACACAAACACGGAACAGAGGTGGGGTTACTGTAGGGGGTTCTCCATGCACAGGCTCTCAGTGAGCCCAAGATGAATGTTGACCGAACATTTATAAAATGGTTCCAGATGGTGTCGACAGCCATCTCTTTCATAAATGGGAATGTGTTGTGTGCATTTGGACCCCGTGGGCCAGCTGACTGCTGTCTGACCATACCACCTGAGTAATGCCAGGCCCTTTGGTTTCAAAGAATATGGGTCCAAATCGGAATGATCAGCTGAGGCCCCCTTTCTTTTCCAAGACAAAAAGCAGTCCTCTAATTATAGCAGACCACAAAGGAAAATCTGTGTAATTAATTCACTTGAAAATTAGCTACCTCTCTTCCCAGGACACACAGTGGAAGGCTTTGTGCTCTGGTAACCACCCCATCCCCATCCTGATGACCAGGGCTCCAGAGGGACACACCTTGCAGCCACATTCTGCTGGGTCATGCTGCCACCCAACTCCACATGGGCTGGGGTGACCTACATGGGTGAACAGATGTGAGGGACAGGGACCCGGCTGGGAAAGCAAGGTGCGGCCAGCCTGGCTGTTGAGCGGAGAGGTGCTGGATAAAAAGCAGCAGAACCAAAGACACTTTCTCATGACCTGGTCTACCTTCATCACAATGTGAACTCTTGCTCTTACCAAGGGGCTCAAGGACGCTCTCTGACATCAAACACGGCTCAGACAGTAAAAGCACATTTTGACAAATGCAAGGAGAAACAAACCAAAACCACTCTTGGATTTAATTGCTCATAAAACACAGAGGGATTGAGAAGATTAAAAGGGAAAAATGTCTGAGCAAAATAAACTTGGAGCTAGTAAATACAGCACATGCAGAAACTGTTTGAGATATTGGAAACAAAACTAGGAGGGTCAGATCACCCAGCCCTGCTATGAGGTCTCTTATCTCAGCCACAGGGAGTCAAAGGCACTGTGCACTGCCCATCTGACCCAGGACAGCCCCAGCCCGGGCCCCAGGGCGCAGGAAGGCCCTCCAGCAGTGCAGTCCACAGGGCACAAGAACATTTCCAAATGTGCCGGGACAGCTTTGCACAGCCCCCGACACCTGCAAATCATTTGCGTTGGCTACGTTCCTATTGGCTTATGGCCCTTCTAATAAGACAAGAGAGGATCCAATCAACTGCAGCCTGAAACAGGAATTATGTAAAAAAGTTAGGAGAATTTCTGGATTTGGAGCTCACACCTCAAATGAGCCTCTTTTGAAATATTGGCAGCCTTCTTAGACATTGTCCAATGTGTCTGACATTTGAATTTCTAATGTAGGCCTCACATATTGGGGCTCACTAGCCTTCATCAATATTTTAACCATTCTGAAAGGGGAAGTGGAGGGCATTTCCCCCAAATCCTTCAAGACATACTATTTTATCAATTCTTTACTCAGAGAAATTACACCAAGAAATCATTGCCTTTTTACAGTTCAACCCTGGTTAATGGCAAACATACAGATTCATTCTGGACGAAGCCTCAAACTGCATCGTGGAAAAGCTTGAACACGCTGTCCTCAGGGACGTTAATATTTACCCTCAGAAAATCCCATAGCCCCCTTGGGCATCCCGAGTTAGCTAAAACCGTATGGCAGCCTACCTTTGCAAATGAATTTTGTTTTTAAAGATTTTATTTATTTATTTGAGAGAGGGAGAGAGAGAGAATGAACTGGGGGAGGAGCAGAGGGAGAAGGAGGAGCAAACTCTGCGGAGCCGGGAGCCCGATGCGGGACTCGATCGCACGACCCTGGGATCATGACCCGAGCCGAAGGCAGACGCTTAATGAGTGAGCCACCCAGGCGCCCCACAAATGAACTTATTTTATCAACGTTTTCCCGCAACAAGAAGGAAACTAGACACAAAATAACAACATAGATAGTCAACATAGTTGCTCAAAAGCGATTCTAAAAGCGGGTTAAAGGCAGCTACGACTGCTCTCGTGGTCAGTGCCCTCACCTGTCACTTGCTCGGGACACTGCACTGCCGTGTTAGTGTCTGTCCGCAGGGAGGTGGCTTGTCGAGACTCCAAACTACCAGTGGGGCAAGATGGTGTTCGAGGTCATCAGAACCTCCCCCAGAACAACACACTCACATCATTCTATCGTGTTTTCTTCCTAGCAAATCTCAGATATTTATTCTACTGTGTGGGTTAAAATTATTCTACTTTAAACTCAGGACCGCCTATCTTGTCCCGAAAGTAGCCTAACGAGACATGGGAGTTCTGGCTGAAATTGCTTTTGATCATAAAGAACAACCCACAGAAAGGACGCTGAAGTGCAGCATTCAGGTTTAGGTTGTTGACCGTTTCGTTTATGTCCCCTTTACAAATGTCACCTCTCACCATGTGACTCCCTCCACTTTATAACAACTATTTCTTAGACTTGAAGAAGCAGTTCAGTATTTATTTCTAGGAACATTTTTGTTTGTTATTTTATTTTTTATTTTAAGTTTTTATTTAAATTCTAGTTAGTTAACATATATGGTAAAATGGTTTCAGGTGTAGAATTTAGCGATTCATCAGTTACGTACAACACCCAGGAATCATCACAACAAGAGCCCTCCCTAATGCCCATGACCCAATTACCCCATAAGTTAGAGTGAGAGTTCCTAAGTTAGAGTTCCTTTGTGTGCTCCTTTAGTTACTTTACTTTTACTTACTTCTATCCACTTCTTTTTTTTTATTAAATGCACGTTTTGTTTTGCTTTGTTTTTAATTTGACAGAGAGAGAAAGACAGGGAGAGAAGAACACAAGCGGGGGAGGGGCAGAGGGGGAAGCGGGGCTCGATCCCAGGACCCTGGGATCATGGCCCGGGCTGCAGGCAGACGCTTCACCACCGAGCCACCCAGGCGCCCCTTCTATCCCGCTTCTTAACATCATTTTGTTATTGGCAATTTACTTGTCTATCTTGACCACCACTTTAGTGGAAGTCCAAAGATAGATCATCTGTTTCTGGGAAGTTCTCTCATAGATGCCTCTGAGCAGTGGCCGGAAAGCCCCACAAAGGTGGCTATCTTGTCCGCCATACTCATTGAGTGATCTCCTGACACATGACAGACCCTCGCCAGATTTTTGCCAATGAATCGGTGAGTTTCGGTTCAGTGGGATAAGTGTAATGATACAGATCTCTGGAAGGAGAGGCTTTCCCACTACAGCAGACTTGGCAGCCCACAGCCCACTGCCCTCCTTTGCATTCCCGCCAGCCAAGAATGGCCTTTACATTTCCGAATGGTTTTTTTAAAAATCAAAATTTGAACATTTCATAACATGTGAAAATTCTGTGACATTCAAATTTTTGTGTCTGTAAACCAAGTTGGCTGGAGGCAGCCATGCTCTCCCCCTCTCCCCGGTGTGTGTGGTCTGTGGCTGCTCACAGCTGGACTGCACCAGCGGTTCTGCGCCAGCCGTGGGCTCTCCTGGCCACGCACGGTTGCCTACTTCTGATCGCAGCCATGCCCTTGTACCTCCGAGGCCTTCCCAGTGCCACCTGTCCCGCCACACTGCCACGTTTTGTTAATTTAACGTCAGTGCGCTTCAGCATGCCAGCCCAGGGACGGGGAGAGACGTGGACACCAAATGCCATGCTTTCCAGGCACGGGGGCGTGCAGATGATTTATGAGTCAATCACGTTGCGGCAGTGCTAAACCGGACATTATACAGCAACATTACCGGGTGAGGCGCTCATCACCATGAAAAGTTAGAGCACAGAAAAGTTAGAGCATTTAGAATGGGTTACCTGTCCGCAGAATTTTTCAAAAATATTATCATGTCTCTCTCATAGATAGACAGATGGGCAGATAGACGGATAGAGATATGGCTAACACCAGTCTAAATTTCAAAGTGGCTCATTTGACTCAACAAGAAAAGCCATTTACTGATGTTCACTTAATTACAGGTTTTTGTTTTGTTTTTTTTTTGGTTTTCTTTGCAGCAGTTGAAGAAATATGTCCAGAAAACATGAACCTACTTAGACTACTAGTGTTTCAGCAAGAACACTGGTTCAAAGGTTTGAGGACATTGAGAGAAACCTCAATAGTCAGTTTAAAAGCAAGGCTTGATGAGCGCTGGGTGTTATAGGCAACTAATGAATCACTGAACAGTACGTCAAAAATTGATGATATACTATATGTTGGCTAACTGGACTTAATAAAAAAAACAAAAGCAAGGCAAAATTATAGAACTATTATAAACAATCATACAAGGCAAAATGATAAACCATTAGATGATGATACAAGAAGTTGTCTTTAAAAATAATAATAATAATAATAATAATAATAATAATAATAATAAAGTTGTCTTTATCATTCTGGGGATGGAAAAGCTTTTTTAAACTAGACTCAAATATCACAAACCCATAAAGGGAAAGATCTGAAGTTTCTGCATTAAATTAAAAAACTTAGATCATTCAAAATACATTATAATTTCATAATGAAAGAATGCAAATTAAAATTACACCTGTTAGATTGGCAAAAATCCTAAATTTCACATCTCACCAAGATGGCAAGATTGGGAGGAAATGGGCTTCTGCTTTCACGACTGGTAGGAAGATAAATCGCTCTGGCCAAATCATGTAAGAAAGTGAATTTCGCTGCATCTCTAAAAATTTCACAGCATTTTTATTTCTGGGATTTTAGCCCTCCATTATTTGTACAAAATGTTTTTACTTGAGCTTTTTAACAGTGGCAGAAATTTTAAACAACCTATAAAGGGGCTTTGTCAGATGAATTAGTGTATACACATAAGAAGGAATGACTGAATAATATGATTATAAAGTTTGTTAAAGTTATGTGTTAAAATGGGTAAAGCTTCAAAATATATAGTTAGGTGAAAAAAGAGCAAGGTTGGGGATCATTCATATAGCATGTCCACAATAGGGAGGGAAGCATGAGAAATAAAATAATAGAGCAACTTCTGTTTTCATGTGTATTAAAGTATCTAAAAAGACACATAGGAAACCGACAGGGTTCACTTTTCTGCTCACCTGCTTGCTGCGGGATTCTACACAGCGGTGCAAATGAAGTCTAGTTAAAGCCGCAACGCAGCTGATTCCCACAAAGACAATTTTGAGTATGAAGGTAAGTCATAAATGCCTGCTGTAGGATCGTATTTATATAAAATTCAAAAGTATTCAAAGCCAGACAGTATGATTTCTCAGGGATACACCTGTACATAGTAACATTTTAAAGAAAAGGAAGTGAAAAGCAAAAAAAAAAAAAAAAAAAAAAATCAGGATAGTGGTTAGCTCTGAGGGAAAGGGAAGTGAGAAGAGATGTGTCTGAGATGGGGTGGCGTCAGAGGGGTGCTTGCGGGACCCCGCAAATGTGACGGCCACCATCTGGTCCCGAACCGACTGATGGGAGTGCGTTGTGGGTTGTCGCACTACCCTTCACAACTTGAACACTTGTGATCGTTTATTCTACCCATTATTTATTAAAACTACTGAATTCTGAATTCGCCAATGGCGCTAGCCAATCTTACCTTACCGGGATAAAGCCTGTCTGTTTATGGAGAATTATCCTTTTAACATAGCATTGAATTCTGTATTCTTGTCTTTAACTTAGAATTCTGGCACCTGCGTTCAAAAGTCAAAGGCGGTGTCTACTTACCAGGATTATCATCTAGAGCTTTTGGTATTAAGATTATGACTAACTTCACAAAGTAAACTTGAGTTTTCAATATTTTTGTGATCTGGAATTACTTCACCACACAGGGATTATCTAGAATCTTGTTGTCTTCTTTCTTTTTTCTTTTTTTCTTAAAGTAATGATAGACCTTGTCTGTTTTAAAGGTTCTTCTATCCTAAAATAAAATAGAAGCAAATGAGTATTCAAATAATTTAGGGATTTTTTTGTGAGTATCATGTAATTGAGGAAGTTTTTGATACTGTTTGTAAAGTGTAAGCATTTTCTAACACTTGGCCCCGTGAGCGTGTGAATGAGGTTGCTTCTGAAAAAGAACCCACGGGTGGCATGGGACTTCGAGGCCGCTCCGCCATCCCTGCTCCGTAATGGACTTAGGCAAGCACTTCATGGAGAACATTCCCGGCTGTGGGCAGAACACAGCTCTCTGTCAGCACACTCACCACACAGTGAATTCCAGAGTGCCTCTGTCCACCTGCCAACGGAGCTACGTGAGAGAATGTCTGGGTGGAGCGGGTTGAATGATGACCCCTCCCGATCTACATCCTAGTTCCTGGACCCTGGGGCCCTAGTCCCTTATTTGTGAAAAGGTCTTTGAAAAGAGAGTTAAATTGAGGATACTGAGATGAAGAGATCATCCTGGGTTATTGGGCAGGCCCTAAATCCAATGACAAATGTCCTTGTAAGAAACAGAGGTAGGGAAGCCATGGAAACAGAGCTGAAGGCAACGTAAAACCAGGGGTAGAAGTTGTGGTGTAGCCACAGGTCACAGAAGCTGGGGACCGACAGACGCCGGAAAAGGCAAGGAAGCGCGTCTCCCCTAGAATCTCTGGAAACAACGTGGACCTGATGACTCCTTCACTTAATAATTTGGCCTCCAGAACCGTGAGAGAATGAAGCGTTGTTGTTTGAAGCCGCCCAGTGTGCGGTAATTTGTTACAGAAGCCACAGGATTCTAAGGAAAAAAAATTTTTTTTTGGTATCAGGAAGCAGTGTGCTTCTGTAACAACTATCTGAAAATGTGGACTTGATTTTGGCATCAGGCAGTGGACAGAGCGTGTCTGGGTTTTCTTTGCGGCTTATAGGGGAAGGCAAGGGGAAAGAGATTGGTTCAACAGAGAACCAGTGGGCTGAAGGGAATCCAAAGCAGATGATATGAGAAACTTGCAGGAGCTGCTCCTCTGAGGAGGTTTGCTGCTAACAAAGCACACAGTGGAGACACGTTCCGGGGAGCAGCTGGGCACCCTTTCCCGGAAGAGATGACGCATCTCACAGGTCCACTCAATCATCTCGGCAGAGCCAGGAATGGAGATTGCATCACTCAGGAAATCTCTATGGAAGACGCTCTTCGCCCATGGGGTGGAGCCCCCGTGAGGTACGTGGGGACAGACGTGGGGACCCACCAGGTGCTCGACACCGTCACATCAGCAGAAACACTGACGGCTTGGGTTGAAGGGGACAAAATGAAGGAAGGCGGTTAGACTTCTGGGATTGTACTGGTGGGCTACCTGGGGGCAAACATGGGCTTCTCTTCAAGAGAAGGTCGGATGGCCCTGAGAACAGATGATGGAGGCGTGGTGAAGAGAACAGATAGGTATCAAGCAGCAGAAGACTGATTATCCCCAGGCCTTGAAGCCTAGTGAAGTTCTCCCTGCTGGATTTCGATGTTCCCCAGGACTGGTGACTTCCTCCTGCTTTCCAGTTTCTCCCTTTTGGGATAGGACTGTCTGACTGCCGTCCTGGGCTGCCCCACCTTTGTACTGTGGAAGCAGACGGCTTGTTTTCTAGTGTGACAGGTGCAGAGATGGAGGGAATTTTGCCCGGCATGGGTTATACTGAGAGCCTCCCCCGTTCCTGATTTACCCGAGCAGATGATGAGATCTGGGACTTTTGAGCTGATGGTGTTTACATAAGATTTTGGACTTAGAGTCCATATTTTAATGGGTTGAGACTTTTTGTGATGTGGGGATAAGGTGAATGTCTGTTGCATGGGGGACAGATGTTAATTTGGGGGGACAGGTGTGCAGACTGTGGGGTGGAGTGGTGGCCTCCAAAAAGGTAAGTCCATATCCTAATGCCCGGAACTTGTGAATGGGAGCTTATTTGGAGAGAGGGTCTTTGCAGGTATAATTGAAGATCTTGAGATGAGAAGAGCATTCTCAGCTATCTAGGTGGGTACTGATTCCAATGACAGGTGTCCTTGGAGCGGATGGACGAGAAAGCAATATGATGAAGGAGGCAGAAATCGGAGTGATGTGGCCAAGAAGGCTGAGGAACCTCAGAAGCTAGAAGAGATAAGGATCCAAATCTCCCCTGGAACTTCTGGAGGAAGCGCAGCTCTGTTTTGGCAGCCAGAATTGCGAGAGGATGAACTGGTATTGTCAGCCTCTAAATGTATGGCCATTTTGTATGGCAGCTCCAGGAAACCAACACACTTAGGAAGTGCTGTCAAGTTGCAAGGAGGAGACCTGCAGGTCACTAAGGCACCCTAACCCTGAGAAGAGGCTCCCACATGGCAGCCTTTCTAATGCAGCGACCATAGGTCCCAGCTCACCGTGAACTGTCCTGGGGGTGTTTCCAGTGCAGAAGAAAGAAAACTCTTCCCGTAATACTGTAATTAGCTTACCTTTAAACATATTCAATCAGCGAACTAAAATCACATTGCAGGGGGCGCCTGGGTGGCTCAGTCGGTTAAGCGACTGCCTTCGGCTCAGGTCATGATCCTGGAGTCCCGGGATCGAGTCCCACATCGGGCTCCCTGCTCAGCAGGGAGTCTGCTTCTCCCTCTGACCCTCTTCCCTCTCGTGCTCTCTATCTCTCATTCTCTCTCTCAAATAAATAAATAAAATCTTAAAAAAAAATAAAATAAAATAAAATCACATTGCAGGCACTGAACACTAGCATAAAAATAATAATCACATTATTGGGTTTATTTGATTTTAATTATTTAGATATTAATTTTCATGCACATATATGTTAAAGAAAACAAAACTCAAAGGAGAATAGGGTCCTCTATCACATCAGATAAGATGCTCCATATCAATGTCTTGCAATACTTACAATATTTTGGGAAGAATATCCAACATTTTGCCAACAAATTTTAAAATGCAAATTAAATGGATTATTTCCTAAAGATTTTTAAGTTGGCAAAATTAATTACAAAAGTTATAGAAAGCCAGAGAAAATGATTAAAATAGAAAAATAAAAAAAAGGAAACGAAAGTCACATGAAAGGTCTATTTTTTTAAATAGAACCCAGGCCAGATTATTTTAATGTTGGTTTCTGATTCTTACAAATTTTCAAGGAACAGATACTTCTTATACTTATTATATTATATAAATTTCTCTCTCTCTATAATAAATTATATAAATGCACACATGCATATGAAGATAGAGATAGAGAGAGAGGAAAATCACAAGTTCATGATTTATGAAGCTATCATAATTTGAATAGCAAAAGTACCTGAGGATAGAACACAAAAACAAAATCTATAAGCAAACTCAACATCTTAAAATATATGCAGAAATTATAAACCCGGTGTAAAAATAACAACAAACAACAGTACAGTGAAACAATCATACTTCACGACCGAAAAGGTTTATCCTGGGCATTGAAAGGGCCTCATCATTAGGAATTTTATTCATAAAACCCACTGTATTAAGAGAGGGGAAGATCTTCGTAAGTACCAAAGAAGACGATGGGTACACTTGAACATCTAGTGTTATTGCATAAACCAACTATCAAACCAAGAAAATCCGGAATATAAATTCTGCCAAGCATTTGAAGAAGAATTAACACCAATCCTTCTCAGACTGTTCCAAGCGGAAGGCTTTGAAGGGGACGGAATATTCCCAGGCTCATTTTGCAAGGCCAGCATTGCCCTGGTATGGTACCAAAGCCAAATGGGGACATTACAAAAAAAAAAAAAAAAAAAGAAAGAAAATGAAAAGCCAATATCCCTGATGAATATAGGTGCAGAAATTCTCAATAAATACTAGCAAACTGAATTCAGCAGTATATTAAAAGGATCATGCACAATACTCAAGTGGGATTTATCCCTGGAGGCAGGAATGATTCAATAGATACAAATCAATAAATGTGATACACTGCATTAGTAGAAGGGAAGATAAAAATCATAAACATCTCATTAGATGTGGGGAAAGTATTTGACAAAATACAACATCCTTTCTTTATAAAGATGCTCAAATGTTTGAGTACAGAAGATGCATACCTCAGCATAATGGGGGGCCATATATGACAGGCCCACAGCCAGCACCATATTCAGTGGTGAAACATTGAAAGGTTCTCCGCTAAGATTACAAATGAGATAAGAGCGCCTACTCTTATCACTCCTAGTCAGTGAAGTTCTGGAAGTCTTACGCTGTGCAATGGGCAGCAAAGAGAAATAAACGGCTTCCAAATCCGAAAGTAAAGAGTGAAATTGTCTTTGTTTACAAATGATATGGTTACATATATAGAAAATCCTAAAGGGGCGCCTGGGTGGCTCAGTTGCTTAAGCATCTGACTCTTGATTTCGGCTCAGGTCATGATCTCAGAGTCGTGGGATTGAGCCCCACATCAGACTGTGCTCAGCAGTGAGTCTGCTTGAGATTCTCTCTCTCCCTCCGCCCCTCCCCCCACTCACATGCTCTCTCTCGCTCTCAAATAAATACTGTTTTTTAAAGAAAGTCCTAGAGACTCTACTACAGGACTCTTAGAACTAGTCAACAAACCTGGTAAAGTTACAGGAGAGTTAGTTAACTATCTGAAAAAGAAATAAAACAATCTCATTTACCATTGCATCAAAAGTAGTAAAATACTTAGGAATAAGTTTAACTAAAGAGGTGAAAGATCTGCACATTGAAAAATACAGGACTTTGATGAAAGAAATGGAAGACACAAACAAATAGAAAGATAGACTATGTTCATGCATCAGAAGAATTAATATTGTGACATGTCCGTACTACCCAAGCAATCTATAGAGTCAACGCAATCTTTACAAAATTCCAATGGCATTTTTCACAGGGAAAAAAAAATTCCTAGCATTTGTATGGAACCACGAACAATTCTGAATGGCCAGAACAATCCTGAGAAAGAAGGACAGGCTGGAGACATCACATTTACTGATTTCAAAATATATTACAAAACTATAGCAATCAAACAGTGTGGTAGTGGCATAAAAAATAGACACATGGACCAATGGGGACAGCATCAAGAGCCCAGAAATAAACCCTCATGTATGTGATCAGCTGATATTTAAGAAGGGACCCCAGAATACTCAATGGGGAGAGAACAGTCTCTTCAATGAGTGGTGCTGGGAATATTGAACAGCTGCATGCAGAAAAATGAAACCGGACCCCTAACTTATGTCACTCACAAAAATTAACTTGAAACGGATTAAAAACCTAAACATGAGTCCCGAACTGTAAAACTCCTAGAAGAAAGCACAGGGCAAAAGCTCTTTTTGGCAAAATTTTTTAGTATGACACCAAAAGCATGAGCAACAAAGGCAAAGATTAAGAAGTTGGACTATATCAAACTAAGAAGCTTTTGCCCAACAATCAACAATCAACAGAATGAGGGGACAACCTAGGGAATGGGAAAATATATTTGCAAATCACATATCTGATGAGGGAGTTAATATTCAAAATATATAAAAAATCATACAACTCAATACCCCAAACTACCAATCCAATTTAAAAATGGGCAGAAGAACTGAATAGACATTTTTCTAAAGAAGACATACAGAGGGCCAACAGGTACACTGAAAGGTATTCAGCATCACTAATCATCAGGGAAATGCAAAATCAAAACAGCACTGGGAGGTCACCTCACACTTGTTAGAATGGCTATCATCCAAAAGACAAAAGCTAATAGGCGTTGGCAAGAATGTGAAGAAAAGGGAACTTTGCTGCCCTGTTGATGGAAATGTAAGTGGGTGTGGCCACCATGGAGAGCAGTATGGACATTCCTCAAGGAATTAAAAATAGAATTACCATGCACTTGTGGTCAGCAGAGCATAACACACAGAGTTGTCAAATCACTATACTGTATGCCTGAAACTGGTATGTGGAATCTTAAAAAGCCAAACTCATAGAAACAGAGTAGAGTAGTGGTTAACAGGGACTGGTAAGTTAGTGACCCGGGCTGGAAAGGAGATGCCATTCTTAACTACTCTGCAGCAACAGACATGCATCCTGCATGAGTCCATCGATGTGAAACTCTAGGACGTGCAACATTTTTTGGTGACTGAAAGCATGTTAGTGTTTGCCTGGGGACGGGGAGGGGGGCAGGGCCAGGAGGAAGGATTACAGGGAGCACAGGAAACTTTTGGGGGTGATGGGTGTGTTCACTATCTTGACTGTAGTGCTGGGTTGACAGTTGTACATATAGGCCAAAATTTTTCCAGGTGTATACTTTAAATATTTTAAAGCAGTTTATTGCATGCTGATTAGATTTCCATAAAGCTGTTTAAAAAAAAAAACTCCATCACTGCTGAGATCATGTCGTTGGATTTTCTGTGTCTCTTCTTTTAAAAGAAATAAAAATGTTGCAGAAACATCCCCACCCTCGCTCTGCTCTCTCTTACTCCCTTCCCCACATCGCTGCCCAGAAGCAAGTTCTGTCAAGATGCCAGGACACTTCCCATGGAGGATTGTATGTATTTCCGGGGTGTGCGTGTGTGTGTGTGTGTGTGTGTGTGTGTGCACGCGCTTGTGTGCATCCATTTAATTCATTTATTTTCTTTTCTGAGTTCAGAATATTTGCATAAACATTATCATATTGGGAAAAATGCCTAATCTGTAATCACTGAAAAAGAAAAAGACACATTTCTCTTCTTCCATCTTCTTTCCAGCCTCGGTGTACAAGCTGCTACCCTTGGATTGCTTTTCACGCACACTTGGACTATGATCATTGTTTCTTGAACGCCATCCTGACTCCTCCTCTGCTGGATACCTCATTTGTGTGGTTTTTGCTACCATATATTCTCAAGAAATCTTATTTTCAGGAAGGTGCACGGATGAGAAGTAAACTTTGCAATGCATTCTTGCATGTTTGAATGTGCCTTTTTTATTTTGTACTCACATTTGATTATAGCTTGGCTGGGAATAGAATTTTAAGCTCTAAATCATCTTCCCAAGAACATTCAAGCCATTCCTCCAACACCTTCGGAAAACTAGTGCTGATGGAAACCCTTCTGTCGGAATTGGTCTTCTTCCCTCATAGCTCATATGCCTTCAGCTTTTGGAAGCTGTTAGTGTCTTTGTTTTATTCCTAGTTTTCTGAAACTGCTCTTGCTTTCTCTCTCTTGTTCCTCACCTCTTTGTTCTGGGAAATTTCACCAAATCTTTCCTTTAGTTAGTTCTGTTAGATTGTTTTATTGAGGTACTATTTTTGTTTTGTTGTTGTTGTTGTTGTTGTTTAAGTAGGCTCCACACCCAGTGTAGAGCCCAAAGCGGGGCTCAAACCCACGACGCTGAGATCAAGACCTGAGCTGAGATCAAGAGTCGGATGTTCAACTGACTGAGCCACCCAGGCTTCCCAAGGTGCTATGTTTTTAATTCCATGAATTGAATCTGCTTTTCTGCCTTGTTTTTCTGATAGGATCTATTGATTATATCTTCTGAACGTTAATCTATTAACGGATTATATTATATATATTCCATTCCATAATATAATCCAATATAATATAATAATATATATATTCCATTCCGTAATATACTCCAATAGATTATATTATATATAATCTATTATGGATTAAATCTCTGACCGGAGATTTAAAATTTTCTCTTCTTTTCTTTGGATTGTCTTTGTTTCCTCTGGGGTCAATTCTGTTTGCTTATGCTGCTCTGCTTACCCACCCCACACTTTTTCTTTCTTTTCCCCCCTTGGTTTTGCTCTCGTAGTGTGTATTTGTAGACAAATTGCAGGGCTGATTAGTCCAGATGGCTCACAAAGATTTCCTCTGCCATTAACCACTTTGGCCTCTCCTCCGAAATTGAGGACTTGTTGCAAGCCTGAGTCTAGGTGAGCTATGTCACCTGGCAAGTTTCTCTAAGGATATGTAAACAATGGTGAGGGGAAAGTGGCAGACATCCCCAGGCCTCAGAGGCCAGAAAAGGACCCTATCTTGAACATCTATTACTTTAGGAGTCCCTATCCTTTCTTATGCAGCTGTTTCTGGCTTCAGCCTGGGAGCAAATACAGGTTCTGGAAAAGAAGACTATGAATCCCCTACTCTATTTTCAGCGTTACCATGAATTTATTTCACTTTATATATTTCAATCCCAGGATTGTGACCTATCTAAACCACATGCATTAAAATCGTTCTTGAGTTTACTTTTGGGGGAACCCAAACTAAGTTAATCTCCTGAATTCAACACTTGATCATGGAATCTGTAGACTTCCTTTCTTTGGTTCATCAACACTGTGCTGGTAAATATTGTACTCATAACTTCAATTTTTTTAAAGATTTATTTATTTGTTTATTTATTTATTTATTTATTTGACAGAGAGAGACACAGCAAAAGAGAGAGCACAAGCAGGGGGAGTGGGAGAGAGAGAAGCAGACTCCCCACTGAGCAGGGACCCCCCCCCCAGGCGGGGCTCCATCCCAGGCCCCTGGGATCATGACCCGAGCAGAAGGCAGACGCTTAACGACTGAGCCACCCAGGCACCCCTTTTTTACAGGGAAATAAAATATGTAGACTCCAATACCACCAGAAGCACTTCTATCTATTTTGTGACATCTTTAAATGTAGAAAACCTTTACCTGGCTTGAACTATAATCTTTCTTCCTGAACCTTCCATGCGCTAATTCTAAACCTGCCTTCCACGGTGGATTCAGAAGAAATAAATCCATAATCTAATAGCGCCCGGTTACCTTTGACTTCTAGACAACTCTGGTTTTTATGGAAGACTTCCCCCTAAACCCCAATAACCAGCTAATGAAATGGTGCGCAGCATTCTATCTATCCATTAAATTAATTAAATAATGAGTGACTGAACATCTACTTGGTGCCAGGCAATTTAGGAGATATAAAGAATCCATAACCACAGCCCATGTCATCACAAAGTTTACAGTCTGATGAGAAATACAAGCCAACCATACCTATGGAGCAGGAGATAAAGGCCACGAGAGAAGACCATGAGCACCTGGGAAGGACACCAGTCCCAGTCGACAGCCAGGGGCAGGGCCCCTGAGAGCATGTGACCTCTGTGCCTTCTTAAACCTTAAAGGGCGGAGACCAGGGCTTTTTATCAAAGGAGCAGGGTCTTTGTAGCAGAAGGAGCAGCATTTGCAAAACATCCCATCTGCATCTGCTAGATCGAATTTTCAATGGGTTACTTAAAGGAGGCAGAAAAGTTCCTTAAAAGAGAATCTTCTTGGAATGAGAAGTAGGTACAACCAAGATGCTCTGGGGGTCTGAGGGCTCTCAGTTCAAGCTTCCCTGGAACTCTGACAGCATCACCTCCTCCCCTGACCCCACACAGGGATGTGCCATAGGGAGGACCGTGCCATGCTGAGGACCCCACCCCACACCGAGTTCATGTCACACAGATACATCTCCATAACTTGAAATCATTCCCAAACCCAACTGTCATGAGATGGACCATCTAAAACACTGGAAGGAACCTTAATAGTTGGTGCCAAAATGCCTTATGCTAGGGGCTGTATTTCCCTGTTAAGTCATGCGCACAGCTAACATGAGTCCAAGAGAGGCCAGGATGGCAAGAAATAGGAAAGCAAAGATTGCCGAGTGAGTCTTCTTGGGAACATGAGATTTTTAAACTGTATTTTAAATTGAACTTGTTACTCCTGAGATGTTGGGACCAAGAAGTCAGCAATGGGCAAGAGGGCCGAGCCCTTGCTCTGGGGTCCCAGTTGGCTGAAATGACAAAGATCACAGATTTGAAGGAGCACAGATGCATGATATTTAGCTTTAAGTTGTTCATAAAGCATCCTGCTGTGGGCAGCGGTGGCCGGAGTCTGCTCCCACTGGGTCCTGAGGACCAGTTGTTAAATTGTTGAGAATTTTACAAGCTGGTTGTTAAATTATTCAAGATCCAGTGACAGAAACTCATGATAAAATAAAACATTAAAAGCAAAAGGAGCAACTACCGCAAACCCAGCACTTCCTAATTATTTTGCTACATGATACATCTGCGCTCCTGGGGATGCCAACACCTGTGCACACATGTGGTGGAAATACGGCACAAGCCCGTAATAAGGGGTCTCCCGGTGACGGTGCACCAGGATCCCTTCCTGGCTGAGCTGGTCGTCATGCTGGTAGCTGGAAGAATTTACACCGCAGGATTTGGCAAGCGCGTCCAACAGGGGCGGTTTTTTTTTTTTTTTCTTTTCTCTTTTTTCTCTTTTCTTTTTTCTTTTGAAAGAGCAGGTTGTTAAAGTTTTACCAGCACACCCACAGGTCAGGGCACACTGCCGGGAAGCAGCGGCTCAGAGTCCGCTCCCCGTCATTAACCAGCTGTGTGACCTGAGTGGTTATGTCATCTCCTGCCTCTTTTCTCATGAGGCTATTTTGAGAACTAAATGAATCAAAACACGTAAAGCACTTAGAACGTTATCTGATGCGTAGTTCCTACTACATAGTCCTTATTCATTATTGGTGGGGTCATTGCTGTTACTTTTATTCAAATAATAATACACATCTCCTATATAAACGCCGGACATCTTCCTAAACCCTCAGAAGCACACACGCGATCCTGGCTTTCCCCCAGGATCCTTTCACCCAGTCTACACAGTTAAAAAACAAATAGCTCTTAGCTGGGCACACAAGCCCTGTAACAAAGGTGACATTCCTCGGCTGCCTTTGGCCTTTCTGAGCAATGTTTTGGAAAGCCTGCGTGGAAGAGCCATTTACAGCCTTCCTTGGGAGGACACTGAATGGCAGCCTGGACTCTGCCTCTCCACCCCTTCCTCCTTTCCACTGGCTGGATTTAGGCATGATGGCAGGATCTGCAGCAGCCATTCTGACTCTGGGGTGACTTTGGGAATGTAGGCCCTGTGATGGAGCAGCAACATGGAGGTTGCCTGCTTCCCCCAGACTCCACGGAGCACAGTCTCTGCACCAGTCCTTACCTGGGAAAGAGAACCAAGTGTGTTGTTGACACCCTTCTTCTTCGGGGTATATTCCTTGAACCAGCAGACCTTGCCAGAAATTCCCCCTCAAGACTGCTGATCTGCTTATTAATAAAATCTGCATTTAGCACAATCATTGGGTGATTCCTTTGTACACTTTGAAGTTTGGGAGATGCTGGGATAAGCCCCTATTATGTTGGCCATTCTTACTTTCAAGTGTTTTTGTCCTTGTGGGGCCAAGCCTGTGTAGAGCAAGCGATGGAAGGGGGGTGGGCATAGTTGGGCTCTCAGGAGGAAAAGGAACAATGGGATGTGGTGCAGTAATGAAAATAGATCAGAGGCAAGAAACTGGATCCTGCAATACCAGCAGATACAAAGCCCATGTTGGGCAAGGTAGGGTGGGGCTCACCAGCTCTTGCACAAATCTTGAAACAGAGGACTGTGCCCATCTCGCCTACCGGTCTGGCCCAGGGCACATTGAGGCCATAGATTTAACAACTAATTTTGGCTTGGCAAGCCTCTCCTCCAGGAGGAGCCTGGATTTGGAAAGCAAATTCAAAGCGTTGAGCTATTGATTCTGTAACCCCATTTTGGGGCTATCCAATCTGAGTGTGCCCTTGTGCACTGTCTCTCCTCTCTCAAGTCTGTTATTTGGCCTTTCTAGGGAGTCTCGCATTTTCTGCCTTCAGGATAACTTAAATTAGTTATTTTCACCTTCTTACTTCTTGTCTCCACCTGGAAACACACTGTGACCCTCTCCATCATCCTTCTAACAATTCAGATCTTGTCAGGAAATCATGACGCTGCCCCTCGGTCCACGGAGACTTGCCTTCCCACAGCGCTCCGTTTCCTCCAGCCTGCGTGCATATCAGTTCCTTTACTCTTTTGAACCCAGACTTTCACAAAACATAGATGCCCAGGAAAGGGAAATCCCCTTCTTCCCATTATTGCCAAAGCTAGCTTGGAAGTGTTTTACAACGGAGGCGTTATTAGCGTTTAGGTATGGTGAGGCCAACCGATCAGGACACGGTGGCCATTGAAAAGAGAGTTTGCTATAGTCCCCAAGAGGATGGGGAGGCAGGGGTAGGATTGGCTAGTTTGATTCATTTCTGTGGATTTTGGGGTGGTGGGGTTGTTCCAAACTGTCTGGCACCTGGCCCTGGGGTGACTAGGGCAGAGGAATATGGCCCGGAGTGTCAGAGCCTCATGGAGGAGGTGTGGGCTCCTGCTGGTTGGTTTGCACATGAAAGGTACCCTCTGGGCACTGGGCACTGACTTGCTTGCAATACCCAGGAATTGAGTAACCCTAGAAGAAGGAGTCCCCTCCTGGGGAGCCAGACCCCAGAGGCCAGAGCATCATCAACCCAGACAATTAAGAGACTATAGCAGATCTGGAAAGGTTTAGAGGAGACAATTATTTGTTCTCGAAGGAAAGGGATTTGGTGTAAAGGTACAGAAATTACTCTAAGTCAAGTAAGAGCATCAAAGGGCCACTTTGGGAAAGACAACAGGGGAAGGAGGCCCAGGGCAAGAGCCGGGGCAGGACCTTTGCACACTCTGCATGTAGTGAGTGGGGAAGGAGGGTAATGCTGGAAGTTCGTACCTGAGATCTTCGTGTCATCGCTGAGCTGCTGAAGTAGACTTGGAACGGTCTAACTGCAGACTCAAGTCCATGACATCTCAAGGTGTCTTCTTGCCTAAGGCACAGTTACTGAGCTTGGCTTTGGGGACACCCAAAGTGTTTGAAAGCATGAGCTCAATGTGCGGAGACCAGAGTGCTGGGGGATGACAAGAAACAGTCTTGGGCTGAAAAAATTGACCAATGTACTAAGCTGGAGGATTAAGGGAAGAGCTATGCTCACGATATTTATTTATTTATTTTTAAAGATTTTATTTATTTATTTGACAGAGAGAGACATAGCAAGAGCCAGAACACAAGCAGGGGGAGTGGGAGAGGGAGAAGCAGGCTTCCCGCCGAGCAGGGAGCCCGATGTGAGGCTCGATCCCAGGACCCTGGGATCATGACCTGAGCCGAAGGCAGACGCTTAACGACTGAGCCACCCAGGCACCCTGCTCACGATATTTAAAGAGATTATTATTATTACTATTTACAGAGAGAGGGGAGGGAGGGGCAGAGGGAGAGAATCTCAAGCAGACTCCCCACTGAACATGGAGCCCGACTCAGGGCTCGATCCCAGGACCCTGAGGTCATGACCTGAGCTGAAATCAGGAGTCAGAAGCTCAACTGACTGAGCCACCCAGGCACCCCTTAAAGAGATGACTGTGGCGATAAAGGCATAAGATGGCCCAGACAGGGAATAGAATGAAGACAAAATATTAAAAAAAAAAAATTAATACGAGTGAACGGAGATCCAGGCAGTGAGCATAAAAAAGATCAGGGAAGTCTGGGAATGCTTTATAGGATGGCCACTGAAGTTGGAGCCCCTGTGATGGGGACGATGCAGGTGCCTGACGGGAGGGTCAGCCGAGCAGGTGCACGAGCCTGCGGCAAGCAAGCAGACGCAGTCGGGCCCGCTGGTGCAAGTCAGCCAGTCCGCACCCCCATACCACACACTGCAGGAGCCGGTGCGAGCCTTTTACTCCAGATAAAAAGGAAGGTGATGCTTTCGACATCTGAAAACAAACGTGTTCTTGGTTAAGGAAAGCTGCTGGTGGCGAGTCGGGTCCTCAGTTTCCCTGGGTGGTGACTGGTCCCTTCCTGCAGCCACAGCCCATCCTTGCTGCCGTTTCTACTCACAATTTAACTGTGGAGACACTGAGGCTCGGAGACTTGAAGTGGAGACTTGAAGTGGGAAAGCTGCTCCACAGCCACACCGCGCGTTCCCAGTGATGACAAACAGGCTGGCTCCCTTACGGGGACCCGAATGTCTTTTTAAATCCGGCCTCAAAATCTTTACCTGCTGTTGAAATGGTCTTAAAACGCCTCCTGAATTAGCCAGTGGCTCATTTTACTCCCGAATTTATAAATAGCCCCGATGATTTTTACCAGGATAAAGTACAGAACGGAACAGATAATCTCTATAAACATAGGGATTAACTTTTTTTTTTTTTTAAGTCTTTACAGCAGGATCTGGATCAAAAATTTTCGTGAACTTAGGATCCTGCATTTCAAATAAAAGGTAGGGCAGGGTGGAGGGGAGAGCTGGTGGCAGTTGGGGCAAGATGGTGGGAGTGATGGGTGCTTTACGGGCGGGGCTGTTGGGGGGCATCGACTTACCTCCGACAGCCTTCAACTGCCAGAGGAGGTGTGAGCCAGGCCCCACGGGGTCAACCTGGGGATGTTGGTGAGCAGGACACCAAGTAGCCCAGGCCCCTGTCTGTCTGGGCGGAGGGGCCCCGGCACCATGGCAGACAGCACCGCGTCCCGTCTGTGTGGTCCTGTGCTGGAGAGGACGCAGGAGCTGACGTCCGCTTCTCAAGGTGAGTCTCACACGGAAGCTTGTTCTAGGTGAGCATCTCACCTGGCTGCTCACGTCCAGGTCATCCGCCTCGTTCCTCTCTGTGGTGCAAGGGACCTTCCGCCCGGGGAAAGGCACTCTCCGCTCATGGTGAGCATCCCGGGGTCCACACACGGAAGGACACTTGCAGAGGCATCCTGTGGTCTCCAGGCTGTGAGCATAGGTATTGCCAACTTAAAGGAAGATGGTTGGCTTCAACTTGGCCTCCTTCCTGAATCTGCCCCCAGCCTGGCCCCCTCCCTGTCCATCCCTGGCAGGTTCCCCTGTGCTCCCCGCAGGAACCCTTCCCAGCGGCTTCTGTGACTCCCCCGGGGGCCCGGCCCACGTGGCACTGCCCGATGCTTTCCGCCCACACAGCCGTATTCTCTGCAACCTACGGTTTCCAGAAGCCAGGGGAATGTTCGGTTGTATGCCTGGGACGGTCCACTCTCTCCTGCCCAGCTTGTGGGTCAGACCCTGCCTGGTTTCATGTGTCCAAGTACGAGCTTAGCTCCCAGGTGCTTGTTATCAGATCTGCCAATTTTAGCCCTGTGTTTTCTGGGTCGGCTGGATAATGGAACTCATTTACTGGTTGATCATTACCGCTTTGTTTCCGAGGGGCCGCCATAACAAGGTACTACCAACCAGGCAGCCTGAACAACAGAAACTTATTCTCTCAGAGGTCTGGAGGCCAGAAGTCTGCAGTAAAGCTGTCCGAATGGCTACCCCCCCCACCCCCGCCACCGACGTCTCTAAGGGAGGGCCTGTCCTTGCCGCTTCTCGCTTGCGGTAACCCCCCGCGCTCCTCGGCTCGTGACTATATCCTCCCAATCTCTGCCTGTCTTAACATGGCCCATACCGTGTGTCCGCGTCTTCAGATCAGGTGTATACACGTGTACGTGTGGGGCGCACCTGTGCATATGTGTGCACCAATGTGTGCGTGCGTGTGCATGTGACCATGTTGTACATCTGCAACTGTGTGTCTAGTTAGGCAACAGGTCTGGGGGTGGGGGCAGGTGAGGACCAGGACAAAGGCCCTGCGAACCACAGGCTGGTCCCCACCATGGCCTGCCTGGGAGAGGGCGATGGTCACCTCCAGATCACTGAGCTGTTGTAAAGCGAATCGGTGAGATAAATGGTTTCGGGTGGGACCTCGAGGCCCCAAGTCCTGGTCTGGAAGAAGGAGACTGAGATGCAGAGTTCACATTCTGTGCTCAGGGGGCCAAGGGGACTTAGGAACCGCCTGGGAGCAGTCCTGCTGAGCAACCTTGAGAACAGAGCTGTGGAGTCTCCACCCTGGGTCGGAGTCCCCTTAGCGGTGGGACCGGTGAGAGTAAAGTGGGGAAATCGGGTCGCTGTGCCTCTGTGGAGTGTCCCTGATAAAATGCAGGCTGCCCAGCTAAAATGTAAATTTTAGGTAAATGGTTAATTTATGAGTACAAGCATGTCCCAAGCACTGCATGAGACATAGCTATACTGAGTCATTGTTCAATGTCTCTGAAATTCCTATTTAATTAGGTGTCCTGTAACTTTTCTTTGCTACGTCTGGCCACCCTACCCGAGAGGCCCCATGGGGCACAAGGAGGCAGCCAGGGATGGTGGGCAAATTCTTGGCAAAAGTGGGAAGATGGGACCTCGGCCCATGTGAGTGCTTTTCAGCAAGAACCAGTGTCCCCCCTGTAGCAAGATGGGCTCAAATCCTGCTCACGGCTCGGGTGACTTCCCACGGTTACTGACCTTCTCGGTGCACTCAAGTTTGCCCACCTGTGGATTGAGGGGTACCACAGCGCCCAGCACGCAGGGCTGTTGGAGGGCTAGGTGTGGCCACCTGTCCTGACCCGGGGTCTGCACTCTCAGACAAGGCATAGAACCCGGGGGCTCGCTGGAGCCCCGAGCCTCGAGTGAGGGCGGGAGAGTTAAGTGTTGGGGCCCAGACACCTCTACCTTGCTCCGCTCATCAAACGGAGGGGAATTCGCGTCCTCCAGCCATTGTCTAGAAGGTGGAAGAAGATAGAGGGAGGTTGGGTCTCGTAAGGAGAAAGGGGAGAAGAGAACAGGCTTTGGCATTTATGAAAACACAGGCGTTGGAAGAAAGAGGTTGAATGTGGGAAAAATTAACCCTTCAGTTAGGAAACTACAAGAACCACAAACGTGTGAAGAGAGGTGGCAAAGAGGCTGGGCCCTGCATCACCGTGATTCGGTCCGCGAGGTCGCCAGTGGAGGTGGGACCCCCTTCCCCACGAACTAACGCCCCTGGGCGTGTGCAGGCGCCACCCACTCATGCTCCCCTCCAACACACTCAGACCCACGGTGCCCTGTGTTTCTGGGGCTCCCTCCAAAGTGGGCCTTCTTCCTCAGGGAGCATCGTCAACAGAGCACCTCGGTGTGGAGGAAAGGAAGGGAAGGGGAGCAAATTCTCCTGGCTTCGTCCTGCTGCCTGTTCCCGGGACGGACGGCTGTGTTGACAACACAGACGCTGGCTGACGTGTTGTGTGCCGGCACCTTACCCTAGAGCACCTCGGAATGGAAGAGTAAGGCACAGGGGTGGCCCTCGCACCGTCCCCGGAGGAGCGGGGGAGACAGACGTCCCTCTGTCCTGGAGGCAGAAGCTCACCCAGAGCAGGAAGGATCGGCACTGCGGGAGCCGGGAAGTGTTCGACTCCATCAACCTTTTAAAAGAAAAAGGTAAGCGGTTCAGCCGGCAAGATCGCGTGCATTTGGGAAGAGCAGAAGGGCGGCCACTCGGGACAAGCACAACTCAGGCAAACCCAGGCAGGCGAGGGGAAGAAAGGAGCGGGCCCTTTGATGGCGGGAAGGAGGAAGTGGGAGGCGTCCTGAGCACAAGTTCACCGGAAGAACGTGAGAGCTTGGAGCAGGGGCTCTTCTTCCTTGGCTGCAGGGGATCCGAGGGATGGTGGCCTCTCCCTGGCTGCGGGCAGAGGTGGCTTGCATCGCTGGCCAAGAGGAGATCTTTCTTCTTCCTGCTGGGCTATGCAGACTCCGATGAGTGGTACATGCATGACAGCCCTCCTGTGAGTTAAGTTTCTTTAACACATTCTCACACCTCCATGATGCCGCTGAAGCAAACGCACAGAGTCCCGGGCCGTTGATGGAGGGCAGGCAGCGGTACATCCTTCCCCCTCCTGTCTGCAGGACGAAGCGAGCAGCGAGTCTGGCTGGAGGGGAGGAGGGGAGATTCAGGGCTGGGCCCGGAGGGCCCCGCGTGCTGAGACGGGGCCACAGACCACGTTAGGGCAAGAAGCCAAATGCTCACATGAGCATCTTTAGAAAGATCCGGCCCATGGTGGCAACGATGCAGGAATGTTTAAACAACAAACAAACAAACAAACAAAAACACCAAACACATGATGGAAGACACCTCTCATCGGGCAAAGATCCAGATTTGGAGAAGGCGGAGGGGCCGAGTACTTTCTCAGGACACGGAGACAGCGGGGTGCCAGGGCAGACAAGGCCGGGGGTGCCCACAGTGAGCAAGACGGTAACACAGGATGTGGGCTGTGGCATCAAGTGGGTTCACTCTCTGTTATGGGATAATGGTGTTTCCCCAGAATCCGTATATTGACATTCTAAGCCCCTGTACCTCAGAATGCGATTGTACCAGAGGTAAGTTCTTCACAGAGGTAATTAAGGTTAAAGGAGCTCATGAGGGTGAGCCTTAACCCAGCATGACTGGGGTCCTTATAAGAGGAGGGCAGCACGCAGACACGCACGGCTCAGCCACATGCGGACACAGAAAGATGTCCACGCACCAAGGAGAGAGGCCTCAGAAGGAACCAGCCTCAGGGCACCTTGATCTTGCACTTCCGGCTTCTAGAACTCAGAGAAAATGTATTTCTGGTTGTTGAGGCTGCCCAGACTGTGGTGCTTTGTAACGGTAGCCCCAGGACACTCATGTAGCCTTCCGCCTGTTCATGCCAAGGACCCGCGTGATGTCACGTTGGGTTCATGAAAGCACATTTGTAAGACTGTAGCTCAGAATACCCATTTTTAAAATTTGATTAATAAACCACTTGTTTTATTTTGTTTCATGTAACCAATTCAGTATCGATTAGATAAAAGTTAAAAGAAAATATATACAAACTCCCGGAACATACTTTCCAAATAAAGTAAATAATAAAATTCCCTTTAGGGAGTAGGAGGAGAAATAGAAGCTGGAAAAAAAAGTCACGGGCCATTTGAGGACATGACCTTGAACAGATCAAGCTGTCTTTATGATTATAATCTCTTCTCTGACACAATCTAATCTATGCCCTTGGCTCCACAAACAATAGCTCACCCAGTCCCCAGATTTGTTCAACCTGTTTCACTTCTCCTATCATGATTTCCAGCTATAGAAACACACCCTCGTGGAGATGCGTTTGTGTATTGGGTTTTGGTAGGTTGGATAATTCTGCTGCCCCCCAGTTTCTTCTGCTCTGGGCTATCTTTTGAAACTCCTTTTTTTTTTTTTTTTTTTTTTGAGAAACTGCAATCCCAGCATGACATGATTTTGCTTGCTTGCAAAATGAGCTTGTTTAATTTAAATGCTGCTGCTGGGAAGATGGAGCAGATGCATTCCTTCCACTAAATGCATGAACACAGAGCCAGACCAATTTTAGGACAAAGTGGGATGGACTTCAGGATCTAAGACCTGGCAGAGATGTCTTCGACTGGATGCCAGAGCGTGATGCACAAAAGGAAAAATTGTTCCATTGGATCTCATCAAAATTGAAACACTTTTGCTCTGCAAATGACCCGCATAAGAGAATGAGAAGACAAGCTACACACCGGAAGTTCTTGGCAATCCACACACGTGACCAAGGGCTAATATCTGGAAGATAGAAAGAACGCTCAGAACTGAGTAACAAAATAATCCCGGTAGCAAATGGGCAAAGACGCGAAGAGGCATTACACATCAGGGAACACAAGGGTGGCAGGGAGGCACATGAAAAGCCGTTCTACATCATTAGCTTTTAGGGAAATGCACATGAGAAACACAATAAGGCCTCATCCAGCTCTCAGCTGGCTACGTAAAACCCAAATAAGATAAAATGGTGTGAGGGTGCGCACGGAGGTGAGTGTGCGGGAACTGGATCACTCACACCTTGCGGGTGGTAGTAGAAAATGGTACAACCATTCTGGAAGACATCCTGGCAGTTTCTTAAAAAAAAATGATCATGCAATAAGGTTCGACACAGAAATCACACCTCTGGGCATGTACCCCAGAGAAATGAAGGTTTAAGTTCATACAGAAATACGTACACGAATGTTCATGCGGCTTTACTTCTAGGCATACCTGTGATGTCCTTCCGTGGGTGAATAATTACATAAACCGAGGCCCGTCCGTACGGTGGAGTACTGTGCATCAAGGGCCTGTGGATACAGCAACAGCCTGGATGAATCACCGAGGCGATCAGAGTGAAAGAGACTGAACTCACAGGCGTCCCACAAGCTGAAGTAAGAGGTAGCATCCTATCACTTTGACTATATTCTGTTTGCTAGACGTGAGGGTCTAGGTCCAGCTCACACTCAGAGGCAGGGGACCTCACAGGGGTGCGAGTTCCACAGGCAGGATCACTGGGGCCGTCCTGGAGGCCACCCATCATGGCAGGGAGCTGCAGTCCCCTAGGACGTTTCCCCAGCGTCCCTCCCCGGCCTGGGTCCAAGGCTCCGAGTACTTCTGGTGGACCTGAGTTGACGCAGGCGGACAGGGCCTGTCTGGAGACGGTGTAAGCGGTCTGAGAGGGGCTCAGGCAAGCGGCACGGGAGGCTGAAGGTAAGAGCCAGCAAAATGCAGCCGCACCTGGCAAACTGGGGCCCGGCAGATGGTCGCAGCCAGCCTGCCAGCCACAGCTGTCGGGCCTGGCCTGGAACGTCTCTGGAGAACCGCAGAAAGTGCCCTCCCGGGAAACTCCAACTATACCTGCCCTGGAGGCTCCATTAGCAGATACAGAATGCACGCACACACCGGGCGGAGACTTCTTCCTTCTCTCCCCTTGCCTCTGCTCAGCCTGCAGGGTCCAAACCTGCAAAGTAGGAGGGAGAAAAGAGAAAAGCTGTAGGAGGGAGGGAGGGAGATGCTCTGTGGCTCCTTCTGCAAGCAGCCTGACCGTAGTACCATGTAGGTGCACGGAGCTGGAGGTGAACGTAGAAGATCCTTTCCCGTCTGGGACTCGATAGCCTGGTGTGGGACCTGAGACCATGTGCATGACTCAGCTCACTCCGGGACCATCCATTAGATGAGAGGGAACAGAGAGATCCTGGGGCCTGCCCAATTTACATCTAGTAGAGGGGGGAATTTTTCCTGCCCCCTGCTTGGCCATGCTTTATGCAACCCTTTCTTGTAACCCTGGATCCACGTCACAGGTACATTTTCTCAGTGTGCGGCACCTTTGTCCACTATGGGTGCTGCGTTGAGGGATGTGCCTCTCAGAGCACATGGAGGGGTATCCATAGTTCCCAGAGTGTCACTGGAACCAAGCAAGAGTGAGAGTGGAGCATCAAGAGCCTCCCCAGAAGGACTCTAGGAGGGCCACTGCCCATCCTGGCACCTGGTGCTCCACTCCCCAGGAGACTGCCATTCCTCTGGGCACAAGGTGCTTCGGCTGAGATTCAGGGTCTCAGTGACCACAGCTACTGGCTGGGGCAGAGCAGAGCCCTCAGAGAAGCAGAGAAACTGCTGGTCCACCCTCGGCCATGGCCGACTAAGAGCCACTTGCTTCAGAAATGGCTACTCTCCTTACCTCTTGTGGAGATGGCTTGGAATTTTTTCAGCAAAGAAGGGAAGACTGTGTCCAGACCAGCCGTAGAATCTGGGTTCTTCCCCCCATGGGCCCCAAGCCCCTCTAGCAGAGGGCTCCATCCTGCAACCTCAATCTTCCCAGATTTAAAACCAGAGGTAAAACTGCACACCCTCCATAGAGCTCGTGTGGGGGTTAAGGGCCATGACACGGGGAGAGTGCCCAGCCTGTGCCTGGCTTACGGGGGCCTCCTGAGGTTGCTGCCTCCTAATGAGGCATCCTGTGCCGCCAAGCTGGGCTCCCTGGCTGAGCCATCTGCCTATGGGAACCAACCCGGGGGCAGTGGGCTCTGGATAACTCTGCTCGCCTCCCTCCGTCCCCACCCCTCACGCCTTTTCCCCTGAAGCTCTCCCAGGGCCACCCTTGGAAAGCAGAGATACAACTCCTGATGGAGAAGAAGACCAACATTTGTCCCTGCTCACAGCAGAGAGGGCTCTGTGCAGTCAGGTCAGGGCTCTGTCAGGAGGACCGTGCTGTTGGGAACCCAGATCCGCCCCTGCCCACCCCCTCCCCTCTACCTGCTACAGGTGACCCCCACGTTCACACTCCTTGTCAGAGAAGGAGAAGCCAAGCCCCAAGGCATGTTCTACCTGCTATAACTTCCCGTGAGCCTCTGTTTCCAACGACGTCAGCTAGCATCCTTCTTCATCTTATTCGTGATTTGCAGCTTCTACAAGGGCCCCCAGGACCTGCTGGAATCCACAGCCCCATGTGGTCCCCTCTCCCTGAATGAGAGCTGGACCCAGTGACTTGCTTCCATAGGGAGGGGTGTTGCTCCATGATTAGGTTTCGCTCCCTCTCTTGCTTTTCACTGGTCACTCCTCAGGAAGCCGGCAGCCCTGCGGCGACCGGCCCATGGCCAGTGAAGAATGGAGGCCTTCAGCCCATCACACGCCAACATGGGAACCCTGCCCATGGACATGCGAGTGAACATGGGGAAGAGCCTGCCCTCTGTTTCTATCCTTGACAGAACTGCAGACCCACCAGCACCCTGACTGCAGCTTCTGAGACCCTGTGCCAGAAACCCCCAGGAGAAGTGCACCTGCATTCCTGACCCACAGAAACCGTGAGCTAATAAAGGTCTGTCGTTGGAAGCCACTAAGATTTATTACGCAGCAATACACAGCTAATAACACTGTATCTGATCGTAAACCATGCTAAAGTTCATCCTTTATTCCCGTACTGAAATACTCTCATTAGCCCAAGTAAATAACAAGTGAGAGATTGACATGAAATTCTCACCCGTAAGTGGAATCAGGAGAGTCTGACATTGCGACCCCAACCGTCACCGTCTGATTCCAGTTGCAGCCCAGGCAACATCCTACTGCTTCTTAATCTACTTTTCTACATCTCATTCTCTCTCTCTCTCTCTCTCTTTTTTTTTTTTTTTAAACTGGGCTTGGCTTTTGAAAAAAAGAATTGAGTGGTGCCTCTAACAATATTTCCAGCTGTCAATTCATTAGAATCAGACGTGTGTTTTCCGATGCCTGTGCATTTCTGTGCACGTCCTGGCAGGATGCAGTAGGGTTTCTGGGAAACTGCCTTTCTCCGAAGCCTCGGGAACAATTGTGCCAGCAGGTTGTTGGTGGCAAGTGTCCCCACTCATCCAGGCACCCGGCAGAGAGAGGCTTCGTCCGGGCGCCCAGCGCACAGGACCCGTCGTGGCTCATCTCGCGTTGTCTTCCCAGTCTTGGGCGCTCCAATTCATGCTTTCCTTGAGCTTCCTCCCCTCTTGTTGGCCGTCATTTCCGTCACTTCCTCTTTGTTGTCCCAGCACAAATGAAAGCACAGCGGTCACCAGGGGTCCCTGTGTGTCTCCGGTCACCTGGAGGTCCGCACCTAACAAACGCTGATTGGTTTGCTGTTCTCAGTCACAAAGGAGGACACAGGAGAGATCTCAGTCAACGTGCAAACCAGTGTCCGAAGATGATTTTCACAGATGACTTTTCTTTAACTGTGGTAAAATGGGCATTACATAAAATTTACCTTTTTTAACCACTTTGGAGTACACAGTTCAGTGGCATTAAGCATATTTACATCATTGTGCAGCCGTCCCCACCATGGATGGATCTCCAGAAATTTCTCATTTTCCCAAACCAAAACTATGTCCCCATTAAAGACTCCCTCCCGACTCTCCCCTCCTCCCCTCCTCCAGCCCCTGGTGCCCACCAGGCCACTTCCTCTGGGTTCGACGACCCTAGGTCCCTCCTATAAGCGGAATCATGTAGTACTTGTCCTTTTGCAACTGGCTTATCTCATTTAAAATAATGTCCTCAAGGTTCATCCACACTGCAGTGAGTCAGAACGTCAGTCCCCATTCAGGCTAAGTGATAGTCCCTTCCAGTTCATATACATGACATTTGTATTTTGTTCCTCCGTCCATCAGTGGACACTTAGGTCATGTCTACTTTGGGGGCTACTGTGAACGATGCCACTATGAATATGGGTTATTTTCGCAGCCGACCTGATCAGTCCCACACCCCCACCATTCCAGGGACACAGAGTCCCCCTCCGACCTCATCACAGACTGAGGGATAATAGTAATAAGACTCTGCCACTTGGAAGATGGGCTTGATTTGACTTTGCTCTTCCTCCTTCTTTTCCTTCTCCCTCTATCAGTTGCTCACCTGTGGTCCAAGGCACTGAGCTGGGCACAGAGACACAGCGGGTGGGGAGAACCCCCCACACGCACGCGGGGCTGGTGGGCGCGTGGGGTTGGGCTGAGCTCTGCAGCAAGGAGGGGCCTGCTCAGGCCAGGAGAGACTGACCAACAACCAGCAGCTCTGGGAAGGCTTGGCCCAGAGCTTTGACAGGCGATGGGCAAAGGCCTTCTGCATGGATTTAGAACCGATGTGAGCATCCTAAGGCACCAGGAAGGGGGGGGTCCCCCTTAGAAAGGGAAACTGAGGCACACAAAGACTAACCCTCTGTGTCTCGGAAAAACATGATGAGGTCGCTAAAACCACTTTTTACCTTATTGCAAACATACACTGAATGAATGTTGAGGCCCTGAAGACAATAGGGAGGTAGCAAACACATCACAGCCCAGTTAAGCTTTACAAAGCCCTCATAATACAACAAAACACAGCGTGCTTCCCTAGGTTGGATCCTGGAACTGGAAGAGGATTTTAATAGAAAAATCGGTGAATCCAAATAAGAGCCTCAGTTCGGTTCATAGTAATGTGCCCATGTCAATCCCTTAGTTCTGACAAGTGTACACAGGAAACTGGGATGCTAATGATGAAAGACTTGCTCAAGGGTATTCTATGGGAACTCTGGAAGAGTTCTGTAACTTTCCTGTTAAAGCTAAAATTTTTCCAAAATAAATTTTATTTTAAAAAAAATGAAGCCTTGGAGGTCCACAATTTTATCCTTTCATCGAATCAATGTTTTTTCCTCTGTTTCTTGTATTTTGCTCTAACTACCATGCACATTCATTTTTGTATATGTAAAGAAATCTGCTGAATGGACCCACTGCAATCAGCAGGTTGGGTTAGTACGTGCTTCTGTCTCCCTGCTTTGTTTCAGTCTCTGTATTTCTTGTGTCTCTTGCCCCATCTTCTTCTAACACCGTCATGGAACCAGCACGAACAGCCTGGTGCATATCTGACGGACCTTTCCGTGTTCCCAGCCCCTCACCCGCAGACGTGTCCAAACATACACATGGATGGCAAGTGTCTGTTGAGGTTGCAAACAAGGGGTCGTGTGTGTGTGTGTGTGTGTGTGCGCGCGTGTGTGTGTGTGCGCTTCTTTCCTTACTTCACAGTATGAACATCCCTACAATCCAATAGAAGTGGCTCCAACACAGTATGTTTAACATCTGAATAATATTCCATAGAAGGTATGTAGCCAATTTATCCAAACATTTCCCTTTAGACGGACTTGTGGTTTTGTGTTGCAGGACATATCATTACACCTATGCTTGTGTGCAAATGGTTTTGCTGCTATGTGATCGTGAACAGAAATGGGACGACTATGTGGAAGAGAGCGTGCGTAACTATGTAATAGAGGAAAATGTGTGAAATGCTCTTTGCTTTATAGCCTCACCAACAATGGATGTCATTCATATAATTTTTGCCAGTGAGATGGACAAAAGATGATTTCCTTGCTTTCATTTGGTTTTCCATGACTCAGTGTGACGTCTGGTATTTTTAAAAAGATGTTTATCAATCATTTGCATTTATCCTCCTGTGAATTATTTATTAATATGCTTTGCCCGTTTTCCACTTTCTTTGCCCAAAGTCAAAGTTATTTGACTTTCCTTACCAGCTCATGAAAGTTCCTGACATGGTGCTGATAGGAACCCTTTGTTTTTGCATGAGTAGTGTTTTTTCCTAGTTAATCTTTGCCTTTGACTTTGTTTGGATTATATTTTGTTGTAAATTTTAAAAAAGATAAGAAAAAAGAAATCCTGTTGTGAAACCCATGTAACATGGAGAGCAAAATGATGAAATGGATTTACACTGCACATGTCAAAATTTCTCTTTTCTCAGATTCCAGAAGATATCTGGGGCGGCTCTGGAGATGATTAGGATTACCCGCGGGTGTCAGTCACTTGGCTGATGACTGGGCTTGTTCTCAGGCTCAGCCCACCTCTTACTGCAGGCAGGGCTCTCCAGCATCCTGGTTCCAGGACTGACCCTCAGAACCCACCCTGGGAAGGGGGTGGGGTGAGGCCTCACCTATTTCCTCTTGCACATTCCCTATGTGGCTACGGTTTCCCGGGGTGGGCAGCACAGATGCCCGAGATAAGGGAGATGCCTTATCCTATATTTATATCACTGGCAGTGGTCTAGTGGGATGTTGGTGCCCCTGGGTGGCAGATGCCCACATTCTGCCTCCCTCTTATTTTAATTATGATAAAATATATATCATATAAAAAATTCTCTCTTTTAACTCTTCTTAAGTATATAGATCGATGTCAGTGTATTCACAAGGCTGTGCGACCATCACCTCCATCCATCTCCAGAACTTTTTCATCTTCCCAAACTGAAACTCCCCGCCCACTACCCAGCAACTCCCCACCCTGCAGGGCCCCTCCTGCAGCCCCTGGCACCCATCGTTCTCCTGTTTCTTTGGATTTGATCCCACTCTCTTTCTTATCAGGAGCTCCCCCAGGTTCTCAAAAGACAACCCTATGTCCCTGTGACCCCGGCAGAGGTCCACAGGGCAGTTCCCAGCTCTTGGGCATCCTCTCCCGGAGGACACCTCTCCTGGGCCCCCACCCAAGATGCCCATGCTGCTCAGTCTCCCCCACTCTGCCCTCAGGACACCTGGAGCCAGCTCCTGACACTGAGGTTCCAACAGCCAGGGGCAGGCAGCAACCAAGGGGCACACACACCCAGCCTCTGGGGGATTTTCCCAACCCCCACCCCCAATTTGGTCCTCGATGGGGAGAACACACCCTGCAAGGGGAAACTACTCTGCAGCTCCTTCAAAGACCTTCACACCCTTCTCACAGGCTGGAGGCTGCAGAACAGGTTCAGCCCCCCTCCCGCCCCACCCTGCACCTCTCCCTGGGAGGCCCGCCCTCTCTTCCAAGGCGTGGGCCCTTTGTTTTCCATCACAGCCTGCCCTCCTGAGAACACCTTGCTTCCTGTGGCTGCACCTTCTCCCTTGTGAATGTAAAATGGGATTGTCAAAGTCAAGTGGAGGGTGGGTGGGCACACAGCGGGGACCAGGCAGACAGGCTGACTGACCAAACTCTGCTCAGACTCCTCTGACCTCTTCACAACTACCTGGGGGCTCTGCACTGCCCAAATTTAGCAAGAATCCTGCTCAGCCACTTTAGCCAAAGCCCCTGATGTCCAGGCACCCTGTTACCTGAATGGGCTCCTCATCCCCCACCGCCCCGGGGATGTCTGATCGCCTGGCCTGCCTTCAGCAGGAATCCTGTTATAGGTCCCGTGAGCCAGAATCCTCCTTGGCCCTGATATTTCCTTTAGTGATTTACCACCCCTTGACCCCCACCGCACCTCTTGGTTACAAATCCCCCTTCTTGTACTTGGAGCAGAGCCCACCATAAAATCCTTTCCATAGTGGGTCCCCCAGAATAAAGTCAGCCCTCCTGTGCCTTAACAAGCCTCAGAATAATATCTCTTTTATTATGTGCCGGCTGTCTCCCCTCCGCGAGGTGGGTGTCCGGGTGACCGGGCAGGCGGGGTGGCGGCCAGGAGCCTGTGGTAACAGTCGAAGCAAGGAGTCCCAGGGCCTCTCCTCCGGAAGTCCATTATTCGATTCCTAAGTTATACTCTAGACCCTTCAGAATAATTCTCTATTCCAGAATCAATCTGGCAATCTCAGGAAAGGCCAGTTAGGAGGACATGAAGAATGAAGTCCCCACCTGCCCTGAGGAGACAGACCCGCAGGAGACTCGCCCGTGCTTCGTACTCTGGCTGGCCTTGCCTGCAGGCCGACTCCCCGCACGATGTCCAGCACCGAGCCCCGCTTCTGGAGGCGTTCCCAAGGACCCACACTCTGGGCTCCGTGCCTGTTGGGTCCCCAGACTCCGTGTAGAGGCCCCTGCAGGCACCATGCTGGCGAGAAGGGTGGGGTAAGGCTGGTGATTTAACTCAGCGACCCTAAATGTCATGAGGGGGAACGTGTGAGGCGTCCTTGGCCCCTGAGCATGCCAGAGGTCTGCTGGAGGCCGGGGCTGTGCTATTATTTTACTCCACGCAGTGCCTCTGAGGGGACGATGCTCAGGTTTCTTTGCATACATCAGGCATCACTAAAAGGAAACAAGAAATAAAAAAGCCCTAACAGAGGGAGAGAATCCGTGAATGGTTAGGGAATAGTGGCTTCAGTCCCTCTTTACTGAGACTGACATCACGCTCCCTGGTCCCCGCTCCTTTACAGGTGTGTAAGTGGAGCATGGAGAGGCCTCGCGACCTGCCCGGGGTCCCAGGGAGTGGATCAGCCACACCGCCTGAACCCTCTGCATGTCAAGTCCCTGTGAAACCAGCAGGGAAACGGGAGAATGTGAGCTTGCATCCTCCAGCCTGTGACTCAGGTGCTTCAGGCAGGAACCCCTGGAACGGTGCTCTCTCAAACATCTCCTGCCTCTGTCTGGACCCTGTCTCCACGGTCTCCACCTTGAAACCCTGTTGAGCACCTGATGACTTGCCCTCCTCATGGCTCCTCGGTGACGTTCTCTTCCGTGCACTCCGGCCTCACTCAGGTGTGCATGAGCAACTCCAACAAAATAGCAAGTTGGCTGTGAATATTCCAGCCACCGCGCGCTGGTGGGGGTCCTGGAGAGGTGAGCAGAGACATGGGACAGCATCCGGAGCCGCACGGGGTCCCCTCTTGCATGGTGAGGGGAAGGCCCAGCCAGCGCATATTAAAGGCCAGCCAGGGCCAGGCTACTCCGGGGAAGCATGTGCCTGTGCCCGAGGGATACACGAGCCATCTCTGCCACCCAGCACCGGCAGGACACAAGGAGCAGAGATGAGACTCTGGTGTGTTCTGTGCCTCGGAATCGGTCACTTTCATGGGGAAGCAGAGGCTTTCTGGATCACTGGGCAAGCAGATCAACACAGCACTAGTTTCTCACAAAGTCTACAGAAGGGGCAGGTGGCTGTCCGCGCCAAGCTGCTTCAGTGCAGGCCAAGTAGCTCCCAAGTTTTCACGGCCTGAGGGCCAGCAGCGTACGTCTTCGGAAGGGCCCTGAGGACTGCACTGCTCCCAGGTTGATTTAAACGTACTGGAGTTGAGGCTGCCTGCAAGAGGACTCAGCCCCTGTTCACCTCGCTACCCCTGGGTGGGCACGAGTAGTCAGAAGACGCAGAATGGGCAGATCCACAGCCACTGCTTACCCTATGACGACATTAAAGACCTGCTTCTACACTATTTCCATGCTCAGAATATAGCTGCGGCCACCCAGGAGGTATATCAGTGCAGTTATAACCTTTACACCCAGCAATAAACAAAACCCCCAGTGTCCAGTTTGCGGCAAGTCGGAGCGGGACTGGCTCCCTAACCCTGCACAGGGGCTGGGTCACTTACACAATCCATCCCAGGTCCCCCTGGAAAAGTGGGGTCGTTAATGACATCTTCTCTCCCAGGTAAAGCAATACAAGAGGTGAGCAACAGAAGCTTTGGACTTCTTCAGAAGAAGCACAATAAAAGTGTACAGAGTTGCCCCAGTCTTCAACCCCGTATGTGAAGACCAGCTTATCCACATCTGAAAAGCCCACACAATGCAGGAGACCAAAGCACCCGTCCTGCACAAGCATCTAGGGGAACTCCTATTTACAGAGTCTAAAAACCAAATTCAAAAATCCACTTTCCTAATCAGGCATGTATGTGCATCTGTGTGTTTTGTGTGAGTTTGGGTGCTCACGGGTATGCCTGTGCACACGTGTATGTGCTCCTCGGTGTGAACTTGTCTATCTCTGTGCATGAGTACATGTATGAATGTGTGTGTGCACGCGAGTGTGTTATCTAGCAGTGAGCATTTCTGGTCCACTTTCCTTATTGGTCTGACTCAAGTATTGTCTTCCCAGCCACGGCCTGACGCTTGATCATCTGAACTGAGACTTGACTCTTGCAGATCATTCTCTGTCTGTCTCTCTCTCTCCCTTTTGAGTAGACATCAGCTTTCTTTCTGTTCTCGTATTTTTGTTTCTTTCTTACTCAAAATGTACATGAGCATTTATTTTATTATCAGCTTTACTTAGGTGTAATTAGCAAGTAAAATTGTAAGATGTCTCAAGTGCACATCGCGATGATTTGATTAGGTTTACATAATGAAAGGATCCTCCCACCTACTTAATTAGTTAATTAGCTCGTCCATCTCCATCCACATATATGGATATTTTTTTCTTTTGGTGAGAACATCTAAGTTTTACTCTCCGCAAATTTCCATTACACAATACAATGTTACCAGCTGCACTCACCATGTGATACATTAGATCCTCAGACCTTGCTCATCTTATAACTGGAAGTTGGGACCCTTTTACCAACCTCAAGTTGCCCCATGTAAAGGATATGACACAATATTTGTCTTTCTCTGCCTGGCTTTTTTCACTGAACATAATGCCCTCAAGGTCCATGCATGTTGCTGCAGAGAGCAGGATTTCCCTCTTTCTCAAGGCTGAGTAATACTCCATTGTATATATACACCACTCCTTCCTTATCCACACATCTGTTGACGGACACTTGGGTTGCTACCATGTCTTCTATTATGAATAACGCTGCAATGAACATGGGGTGCAAACATCTCTTAGAGATCCCGATTTCATTTCCTTTGGATATATTCCCAGGAGTGGAATTACTGGATCATATGGTGGCTCTATTTTTAATTTTTGAGGAGCCTCCATACTGTTTTCCACAGTGGCTACACCAGTTTACATTCCCACCAACAGTGCACAAGGGTTCCCTTCATATCCGAAGGAACTAGAAAAAGAACAAAGTTAGTAACAGGAAGGAAATAGCAAATATCAAAACAGACATAAATGAAATAGAGACTAAAATGGCCATAGAAATCATCAATGAAACTAAGAGCTGCTTTTTCAAAATATAAATAAAACACAAAACTTTAGCTACTCTCACCAAGAGAAAAAGGGAGAAGACTCAAATAAATAAAATTATAGAATCCAGTAGAACTTTTATAGTTCAGTCTATTGTGCCCTATTATTGATGATTCTAGCTTACTTCTGCAAAATACTTGGAATCAGACCTTGGCAAAACCTTCACTCCTGTGGGGTAAGCATCCCAGCAGGGTGAGCATCCTGGGGCAGGGGAGCATCCTTAGGCTGGAGAGCATCATGGTGCAAGATTACTGGAAGCTTCGCAAGTGATTGTCTAGCCATAGATGCTGGCAGCCCACTGGGCTTCCTGTGACCCCATGTCCTGCCCATCACACTTCCTTCTGGTGTTCCAGCTATTGATAGCAGAGCCTAGGCTGACGAGAGCTTCCCACCCTGACTTGGATCCTTCACTAAAGCCCAGCTGGGAGCACGGACCCAGAGGGCAGGGTGAGAGGCTTATGGGGATAACCAGACACAGAGACACAGGACTTCCCTTCCCTACAGCCTTACAGCACCGATGAGAAATGCACCCAGCATCACCCTGTACTTAACCAGATCTGTGGATTAACTGAGTCCTTTCAAACAGATGCCATTCCGTATTGTAGAGCAAAGTGAAACCGTATTAGTTGAAAATCAAGCCCCATAAAAATCAGGCAGGATTGCTGGGGGCAGTGAGAGTCAACTAAATTTAAAGCAACTGATCAGGATTTTTTTTTTTTTTTTTGAAGACAAGACATGTGAAGACTATTCTTCATAATGTACAGTTGTTGAGCACGAGTCCAGGAAAGCCTGATCTTCACGGTTACTCGGGTGTGTGAAGCAAGCTTCTTAGCTCTCAGGAGTTTGTTTCAAATGCAGAGCTTGCTCTTAAATGAATAAATGGTGCCGAGCTTCAGAAATCCAAGGAAATGAAGACTGGGACTCGTGTCGGTGTGGAGTAACATTGACCATTCTTATTCAAATAACTGTCCCAAATTAAAAAAAAAAAAAATAGCTGTATTGTAAACTCACTGGCTTCAAATATTTAGACAAGGGCATTCTTGATTTCCACTTGTTTGAGTCACTGCTCAGAACTGTTACTAAGTGCACATAAAAGCACAGAAAGGATGAAGTGACCAGTGACCAGACTGAGCCCCTGAGGCATAAGCCTGAAAGTCGTGTGACCTTGAGCATGTGTGACCTTGAGGAAATCACTTCACTTCTCTGAGAATTGCGCTTCTCATCAATAAACAAAAACACTGCCCCCTCATTGAGCTTGCAGGGTGATCCAGTAAGATAAGGCATGCGAAAATATTGTGTGTTGTGAGTGTTATTAGTCACGGTGATATTAATAATTACATCTTAAACATGATACCATTTAACTCCCACCCAAACGTGCAACCTCAGTGTAAACACAGACATGCTAATGGATCCACCTTGCTCGTCCCGGAATGGAAACAAAACAAAGTCTGCATTTAGCTGAGGGGTGAACACCTTCACTTGGAGCACTTGGCAGTGTTGATGGCAAGCAGTTCGGTTTATTGGGAGGAAAACTCAGGCATGGCGTGTCAATCTTCCAGGACAAAACAGCAGATCCCCTGTTTGAACTGCACACTTGGCGACGGGGCACTCTGAGGTCACAAAGACACACGTCTGAAAAATATCTTCCTGTTTAAATTGCAGCCAGTCTGAAACAATCAAAGCATGATGCACCCAAAGGAACTTTTCCAAGACACAATATTTCAAATTGCGAAGTTCCAGCCAGAGATGCCAGGCGGTAGCTATGGGCTAGTGACGTGGGGAGAGGGGCGCGCTCTGTTTGACGCCCCTCGCATCCCCCAAGGGAGCAAATGGGCTTGCTTTCTGTTGACAACCGATTCTTCCTTAGTTCCTGGGCTTCAGACACTGTTTGAGAGGCTGGACCTCACAGATTATGTAGGGTCATGTGACTTAGCATCCTGAAGACCCAGAGCCCATGGGGTCCAGGATCCGATGCCGGCCCAGCGCAGCCCCTCTGTGCTCTGCGTCTCTGTACACAGTCAATATGCAGTCAATACAATGCCGGTATTTGAATTTTAAAAGACAAGACACCCCTGAAAGACCTGAGTCATCGAGACTCCGAAGGGAGGTGGTAGGTGTGTTAGAAGGTGCAGGGCTTGCTGAGTGACCTCTGTTCTTACGCCCAGCCTCTGCGGGGTTCTCCTCCAACTGCCGGGAGCGGGGTGCTGCCAGGGAACATGGGCAGCTGAGCTGAGGGCCGTGCAGGGCTGGCCGGCCTGGCCGCGGGGGACCCGCCACTAAATGGCCTGATGTGGAGCCTGACGGCAACCTGTATCCTTCAGAGGAAAAGAACATAGGTCTTCACATTCCAAATTTGGTCTAACTGGACAGAAAGCAGGCTGCCGTGGGTCCTGAGGGAGTGCCTGTGATGGGGAATTGCCTCATGGCATGGCCAACCCAGCAGTGACGTGGCCGTGAGCCCAGTGGGCCAGCGTCTCAGGAGAGGAGCTGGTGGCCGAAACGGGCTACAACCCGCGGCACACGGCGGTAGCTGGCCCCCCACAGGCCCACGTGCAGGACTGAGCTTCCCCTCTGGCTCACTCTGCAGCCTTCCTTGGAACCCCCCCTCCCCCCGCTGGGGTGGTGGGTAAGGGAGAAAGGAGATTTCTTCATATGAGTTAGGCTTTGGTTTTGGTTTTTATGTCGTTGGACAGACAAAACTTTCTGTGCTCTTCTGACCAAAGCTGGGTCTTCATCCATCAAAGTGTGCGTTCCTGAAAAGCTAAGAGCCGATCACATTGCAGAGCAAGGACTCTCTTCAGTTGGGTAATATTGGTTGAGTCCTTGTAGGGACCGAAAGGGTCCTAATCAAGCTTGTGGCTCAGTTGCTTTCTACATCCTGAGTGTTCTCGAGGAGGGCCCTCCCTGGAACGGGGACCCTGTCTGCATGGGCGCCGACCTGCGCCAGGAGCCCTGCGCCGGGTTCCCCCAGAGGGAGGGCAAACGGGGCCAAGGCGGCTTGCAGGAGCCGACGCCTCCTCAAGTGGGGGAGCTTGGGGGAGGGCGAGGCCAGGGGTGTGAGGCAACATGGCCTTGACAACCCCAAACAGACCAGCAACCAAACTACATAAACACTGACCTGCATGGTGGAAAGATCTGTATCTCCTGTGAAAACAGGCAGACAGCCAACCGCCTTCTGAGCTTTCTGTTAGCAGGACTGCCGTCCCAGCAGGTGGCTGACGCGCGCTTCGCAGCGACTCTCAGCTCAATTCTCAGCCACAACACCAAGTGTCCTGCACCCCCGTGGCTGGCGTGACCTTCAGGGAGGCCGGCCGGCTGGAAAGGGAAGACAGAGCACCTTGGACTCCTTCTCACCTCCAGAGGAGGGCCCCTGGGTTTGTGCCCTACCGTGGTTTTCGTTGCTATTAAAAAAGTAATGAGTAAACATAAAATAAAAACAGAGCCTGCAGCACCCGAGCTGTTGCAGCTGCACTGTGCGCACAGACATGCAACGCCAGCCCCCTCTGGCTCTCTCGTCGTATCTAACAAATACTGACTACGCGCCAGGCAGACACAGATAAAACACGTGGTGTCGTTCCCCCCAGCAGCACGCAGCCTGATGAGCAGACGACGCTAGGGTGTCATGAACGCAGGCAAAGAGAGCAAGGACACGGACACGGAGAGGGAACCCTGGCGTCTGTCCACAGGCAGGGGGGTGGCAGGGACCACTGCACAGAGGGGACGAGTGAGGGCACACGGCCTGGGTCACAGGAGTAGTCACGCTAGAAGCACAAGTCAGGGGGCTCAGGACACCGTAGGCCTGGCCCGTTTCCAGAGCAGGGGCACAGAGTGGCTGGAGGTGAGCTGGTGCGAGCAGGCACGGGCCCTGACAACGGGCAGTGATGCCAGGGTGACTCCACCTCGGTGCAAACCATCGCCCTCCGGTCCGGGGCTGGAAGGGCTGCGGGCAGCCACGCGAGGCGGGGGGCAGAGCGCCCAGAAAGGAGGTTATTCCGAACCCGAAAGCAAAGGTTGAACCGGGGCCCTCGCTCCAGCTGGAATAGCCCCGATCCACAGAAAGAGTACATGAGCTCCATCTGTAATCGTCCATGTTATAGAGGCCACATTTATCACGTAACGAGAAACACATGGAATGTTTATAACAAAAGCAATTTGGGGCAGGGAAGCCAAAATATTAATATTTCAACATGTAATCAGTACCAACACCCGCCCCTGCAAAAAAACCCATTAAGGAGTTATTTTTCATTGTTTTTTTTTCTACACTAGGTCTTTGAAACTCGGTTTGTGTTGGACGCACGGAGAACACATCAATTGGACCAGCTCCGTGTCAGGTGCTCAATGACCACGTGTGGCCGGTGGCAGCCACGTGGGCCAGCACGGGGCTGGACTCTCTGATGGGCATCAGAGACATCTATTCCCTCTTGTGGCCATAATCGCTCGGAACGCCGTCCTTGCTGGTATTTCGTTTTCAAAAGGTAGAGCCACACGAAAGGGTCTCCACTGCCAAAAGGCATATAGTATCCCAAGACTTCGCCTGCCAGCCACCTGCTAGGTTGGTGGGAAAAGTCGTCTTAAAATAAACACGCACTCCATCATCTTCTTTGATTTCCGAGGCTTCAAGGAAAGAGGGTGGCATGGGACAATCTGCATCTTAATAAACACTACCTCTTGCAAAATGATTCTCAACATTCTTAATGAGCACATCCCAATGACAGTAATTAACATCAGAAGGTGCTGTGCCAGCATTCACTAATGAAGGCCCTCCCAGGCAGGCCCTGCTTGGATTGACTCTAAGCAAAGCTTTTAAGTAACCATACAGGGAGTCGGGTTTATGTAACTTGTTTCCCAGAAGGAGAGCAGCTTAAGTAACTCGTACCAGGCCCCAAGCAGGGCTGGTGTTAGACGTAGGACTAGAGCGCAGGAAATATGTAGCCAAGATTCAGTATGGTGACCTCAGAAGGGACACGGGTTGCCCTTGTTAAAAGCACAAAGCAGGCTGTGGGGGCCCGAGCAGCCTCACAAGGGTGTGTTGGCTCAGCCATGCTGCATGGCTAATCCTCCGCCCAGCCCCGTTTGGCCCCATTCAAAGGGCTCTTGGGTCCCTGAACACACACTGCGGCTCACCCCTCAGGCCCTCCTGCAGGTGTGTGCCTCGCTTGTGGAATTCCCATCCCAAGCCCCCAAAGGTCTTTGACTTCTTTCCAGCACAACAGGGTGGTGGGATGTGCGTGCATAAGGTAACTTTCTTGTACATGGCACCGTGGCTCTGCCTCAGCATGCGCCAAGCACCAAGCCAAGTGCTTCCCATGCACGAATTTGGTGAGTGCTCTCTAGGACCCCAGGAGATCCAGGTCATCAATATCTGCCTCCTATAGATAGGGAGGCCAGGGAGGTTATGGAACTTGTTCTGGGAACTCAATAATACCCGCCCAAGGTGGCTGATGCCAGGGTGGGATCTTTAAAGTGCTAGACTATATGGTCTCCTTCCTTTGGTCATGTGAATTTCTTGCCTTGTGTGGTCATGAGAAACACATGGCCCCCAAGATTCCCACCTCCTCAAGTGCACTCGCTGAATAATGCCCTCCCTGCCAGTGAGACAGAACCTGTGACATGATGGGGCGTCACTCTCGTGATTAGATTACTAATCCGTTGGCTTTGAGTTGATCAAAAGGGAAATTATCCAGGTGGGCCCCACCTAAACAGGTGAGCCTGAAAAGGACTGGGCCCACCCTGGAGGAAGGGAGATTCTAAGTGCGAGAGAGCCTACGGAAGGATCCACAGCAGGGACCTGGACATCCTGTAGTTGCTAACAGGACCCCCAGCTGACAGCCAGCAAGAGACCAGGGACCTCAGTCCTACAACTGCAAGGAGCTGAATTCTCCCAACAGACACGTGGGCATGAAATGGACCGTGGGCTCCAGAAAGGAACGCAGGCCTGCTAGGGCAGCCTTGAAAGACCCTGAACAGACGATTCAGCCTGCATCCCTGACCCATGGAAACTGATGTCATAAATATGTATTGTTTTAAGCCACTAGGATTTCCTTCTCCTGTCTTCTTAGACTAGCTAAGACTTCCAGGGCCATATTGGAAATGCATGGGGACCATGGAGGGGACCTCCATGCCTTGTTCTTGATCTTAACAGGAAGGACTGGAGTTTCTCACCTTGAAGCATGACGTCAGGTAAAAGTATTTTGTAGATGACCAGCAAGCTGGGGAAGTTCCCTACTGTTCCCATTTGGCTGAGAGTTTTTATCATGAATATGTGCTGGATTTTTGCCAAATGCTTTTTCTTCATCTATTGATACGATTATGTGACTTTTGTTTTGTTTTGTTTTGTTTTTAGCCCGTTGATGGGGTGGATTGCGTTAATTGATTTTCAACTATTGAGCCAGTCTTGCATAGCTGGGATAGATCCTACTTGGTCATTGTGTATCATTCTGAGGACGTTGTCCATCTGATTTGCTAACATCTTACGGGAAATTTTTGCATCTCTGTTCTTGAGAGATGTTGGTCTGAGTTTTCTTTTCTTGCAATATCTTTGTCTGGTCTTAGTATGAAAGTAACGGTGGTCTCATAGAATGAATTAGAAGGTAGGATTTCCCCCTTCTGTCTTCTAGAAGAGATTGCAGAGAATTGGTATAATTTCTTCCTTACATGTTAAGTAGAACTCACAGGCGAACTCATCTGGGTCTGGAGTTTTCTGTTTAGGGAGGTTATTAGGTGCTGATTCGTTAGGTTATCCATTTCTCCTTGTGTAAGTTTTGTTAAACTGTGTCCTTCAAAGAATGGGTCCATTCCATTGAGGTGATGAAATCTGTGGGTATACAGTTGCTCATACTATTCTATTGTTGTCCTATTAACATCTGTGACATCTGATGCCTGATATTGGTAACTTATGCCCTCTCTCTCTCTCTTTTTCTTTGTTAGTTAGCCTAGCTAGAGGCTTATCTGTTTTAGTGATCTTTTCAAAGAAGCATCTTTTGGCTTTGTTGATTTCCTATTTTCACTTTCATTGATTTCTGCTCTTGTTTTTTATTAGTTTTTTTTCTTCTACTTGCTTTGGATTTAATTTGCTCTTCTTTTCCTGGTTTCCCAAGGTGGGGGCTTAGATGATTGATTTGAGATTTCTTTTTCTCATGTATGCACTTGAAGCTCTCAATGTTCCCCTAAGCACTGTTTCTGCAATCACAAATTTTGGTAAGTTGTATTTTCCATTATTTAGCCAAAATATTTTTAATCGCTCTTGAGAGTTCTTCTTGGACTCATATGTGATTTAGAGGTATGTTATTTAATCTCAGTATATTTTCAGATTTTCCAGCTATATTTCTGTCATCAATTCCTAGTTTAATGCCATGTGGTCTGGCAGTGGACATTGTAGGATTTCTATTCTGCCCTCCAGCAGTCACCATCCGGCCAGCTCAGAGCCCCCAGGGGAGAGGCTACCACGGGGGCCAGTCTGGGGGTGGTGGCTGAGCACGGGCCTGCAGGGCACTCATGGGCTCAGGGGCCACTGACAGCAATCAGAGGTCAGCCCACCCTGCGAGAGGCACAGGCTGGGTTTCCTCACTGAAATGCTTTCTAGTTGTTTTAAGCAACACACGCGTGCATACACACACAAACGTATGTGTACATATATACAGATGTTTTATCTATAGTTCCAGTGTATGAATTTAAGTCCAGTAGGGAAACTGTAACAACTCACTGAGCACATGCTTCTTCCAACTGCACCCGAGCGGCATTTCTAAGCACATCGTCTGCATCCAGGAGCCCTGGCACTGTCGGGCCCCCTCGTACTGATGGTGGGAGCCCTGAGCACACACGCACGTGCAAGACAAACATCTGTGATTTATAGAATAGGGGAGCCCCTGGATCTCAGGCTCGCTCGTTTCTTTTGCACACTGTTCAGGACATTCCGGACCCCCAAACTGCCTTCTCCGGACTAGAGCTCACAACGGCAGACCCGGGAGAAGCCGGTGCGGGCACCTGCCCAAGCGTGGCCCTTCGCAGGGTGAGCTGCCCCCTCCCGCACCGGCCAGCCTCTCGTGGGACTGACTCGTCTTCCACACAGATGCGGAATCATGGAGGGTCATTTAGTGAGGAGAAAGCTTAAAGAAACCTTAAAGAAGGTGGAGGTACTATGTCTGCACCAAGAAAGCTAGGGGACGATTAAGCCTGCCCATAGCAAACAACTCTCAGCCGTTGTGGTTGTTTGTTTGTTCTGTTTGGCTTTTCATCAAGGTGACACCACACAATCACTGAGAACGGATTTGCTGCCCACTTGCATCTCAGCGCTCAGACCTGCTAGTGGAGATTCCTGCTGCCTCACAGCTGGGGGTCTGAGGGCTGCCCTAAGAGCCCCAGGTAGCCAGAGGACCCCCCTGCTCTAGGCAATTCCGCTGGCCCTTCGGGTAATCCAAATGGCAAAGCTGCATCTCCGACAGCTCGCCCGGTACCGAGCACCGCTACTTAGATTCTGTTCGTCTGACGACGTGGTCAGTGCCCGCCTTGTTGTTTTCAGACTTTAGACTGTCTTCCGGGCTTGCATTCTCTTGTGTGTCTAGACCAGATGGTGTCTCCAGGTCTCACGTCTGTGCTCTGTGCTAGGCACAGAGTCCCGTCTTGTGGACCGTGGGGAGAAGGCGTGCTGGACCCAGGCATCCACTAGCGGGGCCGGCTGCCGGTGGCCTCTCGGGGGGTCTGATGGCCCCAAGGGATGCTTTTTATCTGAAGTGCACACAGACATGAGACACTAATGTTGGACTCCAGATGCCTTGGGAGCCTAATGTGGAGGACGTGTGGCAGAAAGAGGGCTGCGGCCAGGCCACTAAACCACCCGTGTGAGCTGTCAGCTCCTTAGAGGGAAATCTCAGTAGCCGCCCAGAGGATCACAGATTTCTCCTCCTACTCTTGGCCCACTCGGGGGAAAGGTCAGTGGACTCTACACGCGAAACACGTCCTTCCACAGCTGCTGCGTACTGACACCCTTGCCTCCTGGTGGGCTCCCTGGACACGCTTCTTGTCTCTGACCATGTCTCTACACACAGCACTGGTCATGTTCTCCTCTCCCATCCTCCCATGGCTCCCGTGGCAGCAAAGTCCAGATGCCGCGGTGGAAGAACTCAGGCCCTTCAAGACTTGGCTTCTGCCTGCGTCTGCACCCTCCTCCATCCAGCCGGACCCTGAGCACCAGCCCGAGGAACCACCGTGTTTCCAAACATGCTGTGCCCTGGGCCACGTCTTTGTGTGTGCTGTTAGGTGTGCTTGGAGCACCCTGACCCCTGCTGGCCCTTGGCCTGGCCCGGCCATCCTCTTCAGCCTTTGGGAATGCACTCAGCAGCCCTCCCCAGCGAGCTGATGGCACACCGGCGAGTCCTGCACTGGCCGGCCTTCACCTACGCTGCCTTGGCTCCTCGTGCCAACGTCCAGGCCAGACTTTATCAGAGGTCCGCCGATTCCCTGATAGAGCAATGAGCCCAGCGGGGAAGACAGTGTGAGCTTCCAACCTTGTGCCTCTAAGGTCACCATAACACTGGCACCTAGGATGTATTGATTGAATAATGGAAAGGAAGGAGGGAGAATGAGATGGGAGGGGACAGGAGATTGAAAGGAGAAATGGCAGATGGCATGGGGATGGAGAAAATATATTAGTCTGTTAATATAATGACTGTATTATAATAGATAAATATAGATAAGATATATCAACTGTACCCGAAGCTACAGGTGACAAATTTCCCTTAATAATAATGGATTTGGGGCCACTGTTCTAGCATATGTTCTAGACCCAGTGTCTGAGGCTGGTCTAGCTCTCCAGTCCTTATCTAGATGTAGATCAAGACAGGGAGCACTACTCTGCTGGTCCAACATAATAAACAAATTAGTCACTGATTCTAGAATGGAGCACCGGTCTTTTTAGTCTAATTTTAGAAGGATGCATGTTGGTAGGTCTGCCTATCAGACTTGGCTTCTTAAATGGAGTGGTGCTGACCTGCACTGGTGTCTTCCAGATAATCACACCCTCGCTGAGACTGTGTTTAGAAAAGAGGGAGAAAATTAGTGGCTTGTGCTCAAAGATTAAGGGCTCCTTTTGCAAATTGACTCTACTTTAAAGATCAGGCCACACCTAAAAACATTTTTGGCAGCTCTGGTGTCTACCCAGGAGAACACCCGCCTCGTGGGCTGTGGGTTTGCATTTCACGTGCAGAGATGTGATGGGTACAACAATGCTGCCCCATAACGAGTAGTCCTGAAGGGTCAGCTGCATGGCAATAGGAAATATGTCACCTGTGACCACAGAGTGGGGGGGTGGGAAGAAATATGGTTTCCACGGCAATGGACACTGTGGTCCATGTGGCAGCATCTTGTTTCCAGCTATCACTCAGCTCCCCACTGAGATGGAAGCAGGTAGTGAGCGAGGCAAGGTATCACTTACTCAAGGTAGACTGTTCTAGAATCTTCTAGGCTCAAATGCATGAAGTGGGTATGGAGAAAAGTGGCATCACCAGGAGTGGGCTCTCCAGAAGGGACTTTCTTCCTTCTGTTCCCCCAACTCCCACGGCAGAAGCCGCTCCATGACACAGCTTACTGTTGGGATGGCCTAGATCCAAATGCAGGGTGGTTAGACGTGCGAACCCAGGCGACCGGTGATCAGCTTTTACCCATAGGTTTTACCAGTCCCCAGTATGGAAAGAAACAGAAATATAACCCAACCAAGTTGTATAAATCCCAAGGGGAGTGAAGCATATAAAACCAGGCCACAGCCAGGCCCTCCCCAGTGACAGCATGTCAACCTGCCTGACACCACCCTCGTCCCTGCCATTATGGCTCAGGACTCGCCAAGAAAAGGGAGGGATTAGGCACTGCAACAGAAGAGGAAATAGGGAATAAAAATCCAACGATACCAGGCACAGAGCAAGCGATCGCTAAATGATAAATCTATCATCAGAGTTGGTGTAATTACTGTGAGCACTCCAGGCACCCCGGGGAGGAGCCCGCTCGCATTAGTCGGCTCGGGCCACATGACAAAATACCCCTAGGGGGTGAGACTGGACGGCTTACACGGCAGAGATTTACTTCTCATGGTTCCTGAGGCTGGAAGGCAGGTTTCCTTCTCCTGGTTCCTAGGTGGCTGTCACTATGTGCTCACAGGACCTCCTTTGTGACATGGAGAGAGCATGAGAGAGCTCTCTGGTGTCTCTTCTTATAAGAACACGAACTCTATTGAATCAGGGCCCTACCCTGTGGCCGCATTTGACTTGGGGGTTGGGCTTCCACATATGGATGAGGACATGCCAACGTTTGGTCCACACACACAGGCACGGGCTGGGGGCACCCCTCTGAAGCCACCTGGTGATGGACATCTTTGTCTATAAGGTAACATCTCATTCACAATGTGTCTCCAGGACTCAAGGCCAAGTAGGCATATGTCTGTTGTTCAAAGAAATGTTAGGATACAGTGGGATTCTGTAGACTGTCAATTGGATTTTTATTCCAGAACCATCCCAAAAGTAGTTGGGAAAAATAATCTTCACATGAACTCATGGCCTTCTTTTTAGATCTAGGTGGCAGAGCCTGGTCTGTGGACAGGACTCCGATATTGCTCTTCCTGCAGGTGCCCTTGGGGGAGGGGCATCGGAGGGATGGTCTGCTCACACATCCCGGTACTGAGCCCTTGGACACTCAGTACCTGGTCATCCAGGCCCCATGTCCCCCACTTGTTCAATGAAACTAGGAAGGTCTTCATGTCTGTCTGCTTGAAAGTATGTAACCTTTGCTTCTTGGTCATCTCCATCAGGATTGTATTTTTCTGGGAGAGGAAGCCCAGAGACATTCTGTGCTTTCCCTGTGTTTGGATGCTGTTGTTTGTAAGTTCTGCTCGTCTCAGCACACTGACACCTCCAACATGTGACTGTCCCTGCCTGCCAACCACGGAGCATTCCCTAAACAAGAGGAAGGAAATCGCTCCTTCTATTTCCCTCCTCACTGAAAAGGGCTTAGGTCAGCACTCCCCAGCAGGTGCACAACTGGGCCATGAGACACACTAGAGCCTCACCTCCAAGCCAGGGTCCTTGACAGCAGAGTAACAAGACTGTTTAGACCCTTCCTGAAATAATATCCCGGGACCAGATCCGAGAAGGACCTGCAGTGCATTTAACAGCGCGGGTCATTCTCAGGTCGTGAGATGCCTAGAACCAGTCATGCAGCCTCTTGTGCTCTTGGGGGCTGCTTCCATGGTCTGGCAAGGGATGCAACGAGCAGCTTCATTAGCAAACTGGATTTTTTTCTTCCCGCAACGTAATTTTGTTTCTGGGCTTTACTTTGATGGCATGCACCCACCACGACAGCCTGTTCTGTTGTCCTTTCCAATGTCACCCTCAAACCCCACTGCAGAATGGCAGCTCTCATGCTTCCGTACTCCATCCCCTCGCCCGAAGTCACTGAAATCTGCAAAAATTCACCAAAGTGCAAGAAGGAGCAGATACTATCAGAAGGTCATCAGGAGACTCAAAGCCTCCAGAGAACTACACGTAATAGAACTCAGTTTTTATTGTGTCGGCTTAGAATTATGTCCACAGTTAAGAATGCATTTCTCGTCACTGGGAACTGGGTTGAATAAACTTTTTTTTTTTTTTGCTGGATCTTGAGCATTTTTAAAGAAACCTGTTGTTGATTTTCTTAGGCACTCACCAGATTACTATGAATATCCTGATTGAATATGCTGCCAAGAAACAAAAACAAGACGCAGCTAAAATAGGCGCTCTGGCAAACATTTGGGGCAGCGTGTACCCGTGAGATGTGACAGCCCCGCTCACAGAGGTCATGAAAACCAAGTCAGCAGGAGCTCCCGAGGCCGCGTGTGACTCAGCCACATTTCTCCGTTTCTCCGAGACAGAACACCAGTCGGCATCCAACTTAATGAAAACGCGTTTACTTCTGATGCCCGCCCTGAAAGCTGCAAACTCACTGGCCGGCCGGATGCACTGGGTGCGTGGTTGTACCTCCGGGGCTCTTCTGCTCACACTGGGGCATGAAACACAGCCGTGCTGTGCACAGCAGTGAGAGTGGCCTGGGCAGCCCACACCAGGCCGTGTGTGCAGAACTGCCGAGAAGCAGCACTTGCAAATTAGGAGGGAAACACAGCCGTCCCCACGAGAGGTGCCCTGGGTTCGCCAGCAGTGTCCCCAGGGGCTGCGCTGGACAGATGGGGACGTGCTCTCAGAGACCCCACGGAGAGGAGGAACCCATTTCCCTACCAGCCAGCATTTCTGAAAGAACATCCTCTGTTTTTGTTTTTCTAAAACTCTTGTTACGTCCTCTGAGCTAGAGTTCCAGAGTGCACACAGGGCGCGTCCAGCTTTGTTTGTACCCTTAAAACCCTAACAGGAGGGTCAAGTTCCCGTTAGGAAGGGACTCCAAGTCCTGCAGTGGCCTGTGATTTTAAAAAATTTAATTTAATTCCTTTACAAAGGAAAGCACTGAACACTTGAGGTTTATTTTTACAGAGGGTGATGATAGTGCTTAGAAATGTAAATACTCCCCCTCCATGTTTTGGCACTCATGAAATAGGGCCTGGCCAGTGCCAGCCGTGTTTTAGACACTAACCACACCAACAGCCGCTCTGCTTCCCTGGGATGCAGGTGGCAGCCCTGCTCCATGCCCTAGACAACCCAGGACCACCGCCACCCCCCCCATACCCCGTCTCTGTGGTGACACAGCTCTGGAGGCATTTCTGGGGAGCTCTATGTGCTGGTCACCAGCTTCCGACGTCCTGTGGAGAGTGCCCAGCTGGTTGACCCCTCCATCCCTCCCCCCCCCCAAATGATTGGTTTAATTCAAGCATGGAAACCCAGTCTTCTTGTGAGCTGAGGAAAGGGCACAGGACCCAACTCTATCTGGTCAGGTTGGGGAGATGTTCTGGGCACGTGTTACAGCTTCAGTGGGTTCCCTGAGAAAGAACTCAGAGAGGCACACTCCCACGCTGGTGATTTATTGAAGAATGTTCTTGGGAGCCACTGTCAGAAAGCGAGGGGCTCAGACCTGGCCCGGGGAGAAGTTCAGCTGGGGTGTCGTCTGCACAAAGACCTCAGCCAACCCTGAGGGCGCCGTGGGACTGAGGTGGCCCCTCAGGGGCCATTCCCAGTGGAAGTCTGAAGTCCAGGATGTGTCTGGTCACCAGTGTGGGCTGTCCCTGGGAGCAGCCACAACCCGCTAGGTGACCTTTTGGGAAGGGACTCAGCTATGAGCCACCAGCAACAGGACCACCAGCAGCGGGGAAGGAGCACCTCGGGCCTGGAGCATCGTCTGGGCTCCATACCGCAATCTCCCACACTGCACAGCTCAGATGCTCTCCTTTGTGTGGTAAGCTCACTTGTTTGGGAGAAGGTCCTCCTGTATTCTAGTTTGTCTTCTTCCTGGGGAAAAATGACCAAAGAAACCTGGTGGGAGGTGCCACAGCCCCGCCACAGTGACTCGTCTCCCAGCCACCACCGACCTTTCCCACGTCCCTCCTCCTTGCGCCATCTGAGATTCCCCTTGCTCTTGACCAGCATCTCTGCTGGTCCAGGGGCCACACTGCCTCCTCCCTGAGGGTCTGAGCATCTGCTTACCAAGACCGTCTCAGACCATGGGGCCGTGTCTGTCTACTTGCCATCAGAGTGAGACAAGGGAGCGCCACGGGGTGCCCAGGGGGATCCCCTGGGTACACACATTGTTCCTCCGTTGTGTGCAGCAGCTCAGCTCCTTCGGACAATGGCACTGCCGGGATGCTGTGACCCCTGGTGGACGCATCCCTCCAGGAAGAAGATCTCTAGAGCCACACACTCTAAAGGTACTGGGAGCAGAAACCCAGACCACAGACTCTTCCCCAAGTGGGCCATGGGGGTGACAATAAGCAGGTACACGCTTACCTGCGACCCTTGGGTTCCAGACATGCTCCCCCCCCAAAGGGGACCCAGCGCTGTACACTTTATGCATCCTGGCTGATGGTGGCCCATCCCTGCAGAGTATCAGATCCAAGCGGGTACCATTTCTCGGCCTTTCCAATGGTTCCATCGGGCCATCGGCCTCTGGGTGATGTGGTGAGTGATAAGACACGTTCACGTGTCCACTGTCACTGTGTCTCCTTTGCCGCACAATGGGTCCCTTGGTCTGAGAAGATTTTCCATTTATTTACCAATTACTCCCACTCTGGGGGGAAGGGCATGAAGGTGCTTCTGATTCGGGCTCTTGGTGTCAATGCTGGTTCTGTGTCCACATCTTAAAAATGGGCAGATCTTCTCTTTTTCCCAGAGTCGAGTTAACTGAGCGAACTGTCACAAGTCACTCTGGGGAGGGATTCGCACGGGCCGGGATCAGCAAACTCTCTCTGTGGTTCCTGCCATCATAACGCAAAGCAGACCTAGCTTTACATAAATGATTGGGAGAGGCTGTGTTCTCGCAGTAGTGACCACAACAAGCCCTCGCTGGGTCTGGCCCATGGGCCATAGTTTGCCATCTCCTGACCCGGGAGGGTGATGACCCTGGACGCTTACTGTAGAGTTCCGGGTCCTTCCTCCCGAGATTCGGCCTGTCCTTCAGTGAGTGGGCATAGGGCTGCAATCCAGCTCAGATCCAGAAACCATACAAGGAATAGTGACTTGTTATTGGCCAGTTGCTCTCAGTCATGTACTTATTCACCTTTGATTTTTTCTGTTTTTTTTTTTCTTTTGCTCAACAAAGCAGTATGTTGCTGGCTGTGCATCTGCTTTGTCCTTGGGACACTGTGCTTTATCTGTGTTTTATGACCCATCTCCAGTGCTCTGCACGCCGGGCCCCCAGCTGCCATCCCTGCCTTGCCGTTCATTCTAACTGTACCACCTTAACTCCAGCACCCGGTCTCTGTTACTCCTGGATCCCGTCACCCCATTAGCATTGGGGGGCTTGGTTCTAGGACAGCGTCTCCTCTCTGGAGCCCATATAGCAAAGAACAGCCATCTCTGAGCTCCTTGAGGATGCTTGCTCACCAGGGGATTTCCTACTGTCTCTGAAACTCCAGCACCTCCCAGACTCTTCCCCGGAGCGTGCTCAGTCAGTGGTGTTCCCAGCCTTGCTCCTGCCAGTCTAAATGGTGACTTCTGGGGCCTCTGGATCCCCCTCCACATCCCGCCACGGCAGATGTGGCACTTCTCTTAATGCCGACACTTTCTCCAAGCTCCCGGGAGACCTCCTACTGACTGTCAGCACCATCTCTCAGGCTGTTGGGTCCTGGATCGGAGGGGATCATTTCGGTGTCAGTGAACTCCCCCTCCCTGAGCCGGCACCCTCCTGTTTCCTGATGTACGCATCGGCCAGATGCCCAGGCTCCTGCAGCTCATGGTGACTTTTCTGCCCTGCCGCCCACTGCTTTCCCGGCCATGTCCCACTGCGGCTTGACCCCGTTGTCGGTCTGGTGGCCAGGAGGAGAGGAGAGGTGGATCCGCAGAAGAACACGGGTTGCCAACATCCTGGAGCTCGAAGGCCCGGTTCACATCAGCTTGAATTGGTTCCCTCTCCCTTCAAGAGGCTAGCCTTGTGATGACTGCTCAGGTTCAAGATTGAATCCAAGGACAGTTCAAGGGTTGGCTGCAGAGAACGGGAGAGAAAATAAGCAAGGCTGATTGAACTCTTTTCTGACCATGGTCTTGTATTAAAAAAAAAAAAAAAAGATAAAATGAAGTGGGGGCACAATCCTGCTGAGCTGGACCAATGCTCTTTTCTTCTTTGGGTCTGTTTGTACTGAAAGTCTTCCTCCACCAGAGGCACTCACTGGCTTCGGGGATGCTCAGGTTTGCTACCGCACAAAAAGGAAGAACGATTCAATATTATGCTCTGGCATCCAGAAAAGGATTTTCAGAATAACACTCATTTTGTAAGCCAAGGATTTTCTTTTTTCTTTTCTTTTTTTTTCTTTTTTTTTTTTTTTAGTTTCCATTAAGAGTCTGGCCTTGGCAATGCACTCTTCAGGGTTAGCATGAGCCAGGGCCGGAGAGGAGACAGGATACAAAGCAGGTTCCCGGAAGGAGAGATGGGAGGGAGAGCGAGGAAGTGGGCAGAGAGGCAAATGTGTGCCGCCGTCCTCCTGAGGCCCTCGGGGACGGGAGGGGACACACTAGGAAACCAGGAGAGAGAACTCAAATCCGGGGCATGTCCCCCACTTGGAATCCCAGGGCTGCGTGCTGGTGCCCCAGCACAACAGAGCTGCTTTGGTGGATAGTGATGCACAGATGAGCAAGCCTCAGGTGGTGTCCCTGCCTCCTCGTGTGTGTCCCCAAGGGGCCCAGAGTTTCCCACAGGTCCTGCCTGGAGAGGAGATGCAGTTGAGCACAGGGAGGAGATGGTCGGTGGACTCCAGAGACCAGCCAGCCACGTTGGAGGGTGTCAGCGCCGGGGGCCAGCACCGAAGGCTGGAACCAAGGACTCCAGCGGGAGGTGTGGCCAACACTCCGGGAAGCCAGATGGGACCAGCGTCCGCGGACAAGCCATGTGAGATGGGGAAGTCAGGCGGGATTTCAAGGACACCACATCTAATGCCCTGTCTCCCTTACCAGGAGGCCTCAAAAACCTGCCTACTGTATCAGAGAGAAGAAGGGAGAGGAGAGGAAATCTGGAAAGTGAAACACTTTCTCAAAAGACTGTCGTATCATTAACATGGCACACTTTAAATCTAAAGGGACAGTGATCTCTTAAACTTGCCTTGTAATGTCCGCACCCTGCCCGCATCCGCTCCCTGTGGCAGGGCTGGGAACTCCCGGCCAGCGAAGGGGGTGAAGGCAGGAAGCGCCAGAAAAACCAGGCCCGGGAGCAGCCCTCTGCAGGGGCGGGCGGGGTCCTCGAGTTAATACTTCAGCCCCTTCCGAGGCCGGGATGGGTGGTTGGCCCAGAGCTCCCCCGTGGGGCTGAGCTCCAGGACCCACGACGGCTGAGATGTTTGCAGCACACCACCCCCTAGCTGCTGGTCCTCCCGGGCTTCTGGGGACCACCTCTCACATAAACGACTTGGACTCGCACCTTCGCTTCTGGGTTTTCTTCTGGAAAACCTGAGGACGATGATTGAAACCCACTCCCCTTTACCTAGTGAGCTGGGAGCCTGTAAGGACCGTGCGATCTGCTACTGTATTGGTTTTGCACATCCAGGACAATGAGGGCAAGTGTTCACAGCACTTTCCTGATGGCCGTCCCTAAAGCGATTCTATGTATTCTGGAAGCATCGTTCAATTAGGGAACAAGTGTTGATTTAGTTGAAATTAGGTGTAAGGGATGTTGCAGCTGGTCTGGAATGCTCTGGGGCAACATGAAATGGGAACACACAAAGCTCCTCCGACCACGTTCACGGTGGCCCCAGCCTTCTTCCCCAGCCCTGGCCTCTGCACGGACATCTGGGCTCGTCCCTTGTGTTCCCTGCCACCTCTGCAGAAGACACCGGCAGGATGCTCGATCTTAAGATCTCAAAGTAAAGAAGAACAGTGAGAGGAATGAAGGCCATTCATCACGGACACAACCATGTGGTCTACAGCCATTGATCAAAGCTCTCCCTGTGACCAGCTCTCCGTGGGGACTGGCTGGGTGGTAGGGTCTGCCCTCTTCTACTTCTCATCCTGGCTAAGCACTCACTGTAAGTGGGAATCAGCAGGTGCTCCACGCAGCAGAGAGAGAAGCCTTCTCCCCGGGACGTGAAGGATGGTTAAGGAAGAGAGACACCAGCAGCTATCACCACCATGATGTTGCAAATGATCGCCCAGCCGCGTGTGTCCTGTGACTGTGTATGGGCATGGTTCGCTGGCCCCAGCTCCAGGCACCTTCTGTCTCTCCTCCTCTTGGGACCAGTGGCTCAGGGAGGTGCCTTCTCACTGTGGAAACCTGCAGTGCACAGGTGTCCCCTCGGAATGGGCACTCGGCCCCTGGTGCCCCTGAGTCCTCAGCCAGAACACACGGGTGGCCAGTCCTAAGTCCCCGAGACGCTGAACTCCACACCGGGGTTTGGAGGGAGGGCTGCATATCTATGTGCAGTAGCCCCATCTAGCCCACAGAAGGAGGGAAAGAACATTCCAGACAGAGACAATGGTGAATTGCAATTTCCTCCAATGTTCAGGTCAGCTGCTTAGTGCGAGCTCGGGCAGGCATGCGTCGGAGACAGTGCGTCATGCTCCACCTAGCAGCCCCTACATAGTGTCCAAAGACCGCCGGAACAGTCCCAGCGGCAGGGAGGGGGGGTCCATCCCTACTGTCCTGCTGACTTGACACGGGGTATTTATCGATCAGACCTGGATCGGTATTTTCAGAAGGCCACTGTGATACAGTAAAGAAGGTCTATGTGATTGTCTTCAGGAGATGTGGGTGTCATTTCCAGAAAGACCGAAGCCTGACCACAGGGTCGACATTCCCCCCCACGCCCTGATGTCCGTCCAGGGAAGGGGGGAATTGAGTTTGGTCTCCAGTGGTCAATGACATAGTCAGTGATGCCTAAGTAACGAAACCCCCATAAAATGTTCCAAACAATGGGGTTCGGGAGCGTCCTCGTTGGCGGACATGTGCAGGTGCCGGAAGGATGACGTGCCCCGGGAAGGCGTGTGCTCCACGCCCCTTCCCCACACCCTGCCCTGTGCCCCTCGTCCGTCTGGCTGTTCCAGAGTTGCATCCTTTCTCATAGATGGATAATAGTAAGTAAAGCACTTTCCTGAGTTCTGTGAGCCATTCTGACAAATTATCAAATCTGAGGAGGGAGTCATGGGAACCCCCAGTTTAGAGCTGTGCAGTCGGTCGGTACAGGTAACGACCTGGGACTTGCGGCTGGCATCTGAAGGGGGCAGGCTCTGGGGGCTTCCTCTGTGGGGTCTGTGTCAACTCGAGGTAGTTAGTGTCAGAACTGAGGTGAATTATTGGACGCCCAAGTGTGTCTTCAGAGAACTGGAGAGTCACTTGGTGTGAGAAGAACCTACACACTCGGTGTCAGAAGTGTTGTGCGTGAAAACAGCTGAGAGCCACCTTATGCGGCGGAAGCCTCACGAAGGGGCCTCGAGAGAAGGGGACGCAGCAAGGCAGAGCTCCCCATGAGGGAGACGGCTCATGCTTTCCTCCTAAGGCAGCGCCACCAGCCATGCAGCCAAAGCCTGCATTTGGGGCACCCTCACGGTGGTGTGTAGCCAGGACAGTGGACTTGGAAACTTCCCATGAACAGGGTGTTTTCCCTAGAATTGTCTCAGGGTCTGACCTTTCAGTTCCCTGTCCCCCAGCCCTGCAGCTCTGGACAGGATGGTGCTTTGTTCCACTGACTGCAAAGTGACATGGCCTTGCCTCTGAAGACAGACTCACCCACCATCCACTTGTGTTTTCATAGTGAACCCTTGTTATTGGACAAAATCTCACGTGGGATCTTCAAATAGGCAACGAACAAAAATTTAGTTACTTTCATTTGGAGAGGGTTTGGGATTGTCGAAACCCTAACTAGGTCACCGCCTTCCTCCCTCGGGGTACCACGTGTGGAGCTCCAGGGAGTCCTGGAGGAGACGTGGAATTGGGGGTGGGGGGGTGGGGCTGGGGATCCTGCTGTCACCTGGGATGGTTAAGCACCTGCTTTCCACACCACGGCAGCGCCAATTATTAGCTACTCTCGCGTCAAAATAATACCATGGTCCCTCCGAGGATACTATTTCCTGCGATTCATATTCTTTCCTTCTCAGATCACAGGGCTTTTCATTAGCATATACTATGATTAAAATATTCTTTAAAGGTATTTTTCCAATGTAAACTTTTATTTCAACTCACCAGGCACTTACTGAGTGTGTATTATGAAAATCTGAAATAAATTCCAACAAGCACGGTACCACTACCTATGACATGTCTGTTACCACTCAGCACATGTGTGGAGCACTTGCTACACACTGGATACTTCAGGAGGGCTTGTCGTCAATATTAATATTAATTTAATATTGATTATTGAATTCATATTGATTCTCGTCCCTATAAAATCCTTGCTCCTTACCTATTACTAACCTTGGTTTACAACATAAAATGAGGGCTTAGGTAAAGTATTTGTGATTACACAGCAGGAAAACTTGAACACGGTTCTTTTGATTCAGAAGTGTAGGATTTCTCCCGACATGCACAGAAGTAAGCAACGTAACGCAGAGCTTAAGTGCAGGGCTGAGATGGGCGGAGGGCTCTGTGCGCACGCACCAGGAGGACCAGCACGCTGGAAGCGCTGGGAAGCCTTCCCTTCCCGCGGCAGCCGGTGCTGGGCCAGGCGGTCAGCCAGCGCAGGGGCACAGCGAGCCGGGCCTTCCCCAGAAGCCCCCAGAGCCTGCCCCCTTCAGATGCCAGCCGCAAGTCCCAGGTCGTTACCTGTACCGACCGACTGCACAGCTCTAAACTGGGGGTTCCCATGACCCCCTCCTCAGATTTGATAATTTGCCAGAATGGCTCACAGAACTCAGGAAAGTGCTTTACTTACTATTATCCATCTATGAGAAAGGATGCAACCTGGAACAGCCAGACGGACGAGGGGCACAGGGCAGGGTGTGGGGAAGGGGCGTGGAGCACACGCCTTCCTGGGGCACGTCATCCTTCCGGCACCTGCACATGTCCGCCAACGTGGACACTCCCGAACCCCATTGTTTGGGGCCCAGAGCTGAGGAGGGAATGTGGGACCACCCCACGGAACTGTCGGTCTCAAATTCCGGTTTCCTTTCTCTGCTGCCCGGGATGGAACTGAGCTCTAATGTAACAAGGTCCATGGATAGGACGGGGAGCCCCATTATCAAAAGACTGCCCAGAGACTTAGGGCTCTGTGCTGCAAAATGAGTTCCCAAAGACCCCCCCAAACAACTGATGGTAGACAGTTTGGAAGTACTGCCTCATTATCACTTCCTCAGAGATTCGTATTATACAGGCGGCATTGACCATGAGACAAATTCTATCGTCCACTTGTTCTGAGAAATTCCCAAACTTGTGTAGTTATAGAATCCTGCTTCTCTTACAACGTCCATCCTAGTGAACAGAATGAACAGAGCATCCTTTTAGACTGGAGGACCAGACGGACAGTGGTCCTCATGAGCCCCATGCCCCTAGGAGGACATGCTTGTGGCCACCCCAGACCCGGGTCATCGCCGCTACACGGTAAAGCATCTGCTCGCCATGTGTGTGGGACCCGCGTGTGTCCCGGGGAGCTTGCTGGGGAGCCGCGGGGGCCGCCAGGGGCTGCATGGCCGGTCCGGAGCACCCGGGATCCCTCCAGTCCTTCGCTGAGCTCGGGCTCTGTTGTGCGGTGTCAGGCTCTCTCCCTCCACGAGCGCACTTGCATTTTCTGCCCAGCCCCTCTGGGGAGAAACCCCGCTGGGGCCACCAGCCTGGTTTCCAGCCTGCATTTTTGTCCTTGGTGCCACCTCCCGACTGTCCCCTCGGCCACAGGCCTTCCCTTCCGCCCCCACCCTGCCACTGCAGCCCACGCCCCCGGCACGCGGCTCAAGGCCTTCCCGCCCGCTTACCCGTAGACGCTCATGGCTCCGAGCGGATGCAGAGGTGCGCCGGCAGGCGCCCTGTCTCCTGCAAGGATGACCCCTCTCAGCCTCAGGTTCGTACTCTTCGGCTCGTTTCAGGGTGTGCCCCTTGGATAATTACAAAGTCCCATGCCCTTCTTTAATGATTTTCGAAATATTAACATGAGTCCAATACCATGATTGAAAACAGACTAACTCATGTCTGCAGCTAGCTCTGGATGGAGGTGGGGGCCGGCGAAGGACAAAGTCAACAGTGTCTACGGAATGGCGTGTAGGGGTGGGGCAATGGGCGTTCACTGTGAAATCATCTCTGCTTCTGGTGTATTCGAAAATTTTCATAAGAAAATGTTGGGGCGGGGCGGAATTTGAACAGTGGCAATTTAAGAGTATGTTTTGTGAGCACCTGCTCTGCTCACGGAGGAGGGCGGGGAGCCTCAGGGATGTGGGGTCACGGGGGCCCACCTGGCCGCGAGCTGCCGCCGGTCCTTCTCTGCTTGACGCTCTGACGGCACACGGCTGTGTCTGTGCCATGCCACTCACGCCCGGCCTGACGCTCTCGGCGGCGCTCCAGCTCCGGAGCCGGGGCCGGGGACGCTCCGGCCTATCCGTGGGGGCTCATCTCTGGGCGGCTTGCCCAGCCGAGTACCAGGGCTCCACATCCCCTTGTCCACCAGCCTACCCTTTCTGACCCTCCTGGATCGCGCCCCGGGCCCCAGGGAAGAAGCCGAGAGCCATCACTTCCCCCGGGACACTTTCCGAATCCACTTCCCATCTGGCTGGCCCTGGAAGAGGCCACTTGACGTCAAACAACCTGTCTCCGAGGAAAGCCTGGTTTCTGCGTGATGGATTTGCTTAGGAGAGAAATCATGCCCATTCTGTGCTTGGGTTAATGTTGGTAGACGAGAAAAATGTGCATCCAGTGACTCTGAGCATCGTTTAAACAATTCCTTCTGCATGAGGGGCATGCACGCCCATGGGACGAGGTGGGGACAGAGCGCAGGGGCCTGCCCGTGACACAGAAGTATCCTCGAAACCTTGGGGCCAGATCTGTAGGTAGGGGGCCCTCCTGGAGCGAAGGGAGCCCCCAGGTTGCAAGAAGGGGTTGTGCTCTGGAAACTAACTGCTCCAGAGAGTTGACTACTCCGGTGACGACTCCAAGCCAAGGTTCTTAAACACAGGTGTTAAAGGCCCACCTGCACAGCCCCAGGTTATAAGTGACTAGCAGTGGGGTGGGAAATGATCAAGAAAGGGTGCAGCAAGCCCACCAGGAAGGGAACAGGGTAATGATTATAAGGTTGGAGCCCCTTATGGTTTTGAATATCCTACTGGATTTGTATTAAATTAACACTTAACTCTATGGCCATGGGGGGTCATTAAAGATTTTTGAACCAAATGATGCTAGCACCCGGGAGGAAAGAATTTACAAGGAGGCGCGACTAGCCCCTAGGGATGGTCCCTGGCCAGAAAGCACTGTGGCCCGTGGGACTTTCTGCCCTGGCCGGAGTGGTGGACACCCACGGCAGGAATCACCCCATCTGGCCTGCATGTGCTTGTCCAGGGACAAATGGCGGAGCCAGAGGGAGAGAGTCGGCAGGGCCTAACTCTGAAGCCAGACCCCAAGTCCCCTAGGGAACTCGAGGGAAGAGCCTGCAACTGCTCCCTTAGTTCCAGTGTGAGGTCATTGGAACAGAGGTGCAGAAATAGCTTCTGGATTCACCAAAGCTCCTAGGATCAGAGCCTCATGAAAGATCTGACGACCGTAGCCCACGCACGCCCGCCTTTGGGGGCGGTGGCCGGGGTGTGCCTGGCGTGTAGGTCTCTGAGCAGGCACTGCTGGCCCCCAGAGAGGGAGTCAGGACGTTGTACACACAGCATTTCCAGTGACAATAAAATACGAACGCTCAGGAAAAGCCCAAGGGAAGCAAGGGCAGGGCGCAGAGACAGAGCAAGGGACAAAGCCAGGATCTAAGTGAGCATCAGATGAGACACTGGTTCCAGACTCGGTTTCCAGGAAAGTGGAGCCCGCCCCATGCACCCCCATCATTCTAAAATCTGAGAACCACTTCTCAAGGTACCTAGGGAAGGTCACTGTGAATTTGCTCTGCGATTGGATCTTAATGTAGAATTTGAGCTTCTGAGATGAATTTAGAAGTTTGTGTTTATATACGCTTTTATTTTCTAGTTAGAGAATTTATTTATGTTTTATGTTTTAAAGATTTTATTTATTTTTTTTGCCAGAGAGGGAGAGAGATGGGCAGAGAGAGACAGAGAGCACAAGCAGGGGGAGCAGCAGAGGCAGAGGGAGAAGCAGGCTCCCCGCTGAGCAGGGAGCCCAACGCAGGACTCAATCCCAGGACCCTGGGATCATGACCCGAACTGAAGGTAGACGCTTAACCGACTGAGCTACCCAGGTGCCCCTCTAGTTAGAGAATTTAAATGCTCATCAGAGAGATCATCAAAACCTGCTAACCATTAGTACTGTTACTAACCTTTCTGGAACTCAGGGGTAAATGTGACCATGATCGGAGTTGATAATATTAAGAGCTACTAAGTACTTAGGAAGGGTCAGTGTCTGGGCTGAGCACACCCTGTGGACAATCTCCAGTACCAATGGCAGGTACTAGAACCACTGCCGTTGGTGGTGGAAGCCAAGCCTTGGATGTGAACCGCCCTAAAGGGAGAGCAATCAGTCAACTGCAGTATTAATTCCCAGGTAATCTGGCTCTAAAGCAGGAGGTGCAGCTGCAGACTTCCAGCTCAGCCACGTTGCGGGACAGAGAGTTCCCAGAAGCGAAACCACACCTGGGCCTCAGGGGCCGCCCCTTGGGTCCTGACACTGACCCCAAAGGGGCAGGATCAAGATGGGCCACTGTCGAGGAAAACCTGTCTCCCACATTCTGGTTTGTGAGCATCTGAACAATTCTTTGAATGAAATGGGCTTTATTCTTTAGGGAGCTGAAGTATTTTCGACATTTCTCAAAAATCATCTTCAAAGAAGGGCTCATTCCCAGAACAGCTCATTCAAGGAAATAGTCAAGTTCGGCTCTGCTATTTTCGGTCTCTGGGCAAGGTGCCTTGGGGTGGGGGGGCGGGGCGGGGGGAGCAAGAAGAGCTGGTTCGGAGGTCCAGGAGCAGGGAGCCAGCTTTGTAGGTTTGTGGAGAAGGAGCTGCTCTGGATTTTGAGGATGGGGATGTGGTCTGGAGACTGTACTTCACAGGAGTGAAGTACAAGGCTGGGCAGTGTTCCAGCATGTTCTGCAGGTAGAGCTGAAAGGGCTCAGGGATTTTGAGTTGGGTGCAGTGAAAGCAGAAGCCGGGGCAGGACGCAGCTGCTATCAATGGGAAGGGGACACCAGAAGATGGAGCACGGCGGGGTGGGGGGGTTGTCAGGAGCCCCAGCACTGAGCCCTGGCCGTGTGGACAGACACACAGAGATGGCCACAGGGAAGTCGGCCACCCGTTCTGCAGGCCTGCACCTGAGCTGGGGCTGTGGACCGGGTCTTTAATCCCCATGAGATTCAGGGACCATGCCCCCCTCTGTTGGGTGAGCCCTGCAGGGAAGGCAGACCGGGCCTTCAGGGAGCTTTCTCTCGGGCGGCTGGGCCCCCAAGATCCCTCCATTCTGAGCCCCTCAGGCTGCTGGTGACCAGGCCCGGCCCCACCGGCCCTCCAGCCATGCCCCAGCTGCTGGAGCACTGTCCCCTCTGGCCTCACAGGCCCCCTCCGCCCAGCCCCACAAAGTGTACAAGGACGCTGGGGCGCCCTTGTGTCCCTGCTGTAAATCCGAAACTTGGAGGGATGGGGAGGGGTCCCTGCAGGGTTTCTCCTCAGTTCCTTGGAAATCAGACACCTCTTCTGAGACAAGCGCCAAGTTCTGAAATTTTCTACTCCAGCGGATAAAAGTGGGCTCCTCCGGCAGCCCGTGGCCGCCCCGTGCCCGTGAGGCACCCCGCTGCGCAGCCCTCCCTCTTCCTGACCCTCCCCGACCCCGCCACTTGCCCAGAGAGGAGTTAGCGCACCAAGATGGGGCCCATCAGGGTTTTCAGGGTGGGAGCTTATGTATCAATTATGCATCTTCTTTACCTAATGGCCTTTCAATGCTGTCCTGGTTTTGTGTGAGTTTGTGGCATTTTTACATTCGAAAGAGGAAACCACATGCAATTGACCCTTGAGCAACTCTGGAGTTAGGGCACTGGCTTCCCCCTCAGTCAAAAACCCACGTATGACTTTTTGTTTGTGTGTTACTTCTCACCTTTGTGACATTTATTTTGTAACCAGAAGTTCGCCCCTCTTCATCCCTCCACCTGTGTCACCCCCCCGCCTCCCCTCCCCTCTGGTGACCCCAGTTTGTTCTCTGTATTTAAGAGTCTGTTTTGTTTATTAGATGCCACATACGAGTGAAATCATATGTATTTGTCTTTCTCTGACTTATCTCACTTAGCGCAATCCCCTTTCTTTATGTACGCATCGATGGACACTTGGGGCGCTTCCATATCTTGACTATTGTAGGCAGTACTGTAACAAACATAGGGGTGCATATGTCTTTTTGAATAAAGTTTACATTTTCTTTGGGCAAACACCCAGCAGTGGGATTACTAGATCATAGAAGGTATTTCCATTTTTAATATTTTGAGGAACCTCCATACTGTTTTCCAGAGAGGCTGCACCAGCTTGTGTTCCCACCAACAGTGCACGAGGGTTCCTTTTTCTCTACACCCTTGCCCACACTTGTTTCTTGTGTTGTTGTTACTAGCCATTCTGACAGGTGTGAGGTGAGATCTCATTGTAGTTTTGACTTGCATTTCCCTCATGATGAGTGATGCTGAGCATCTTTCCATGTGTCTGTTGGCCATCTGGGTGTCTTCTTTGGAAAAATGTCTGTTCAGGTCCTCTGCCCATTTCTTAATTTTTTTTTTGTGTGTGTGTGTGTGTGTGTGTGAGTGGTATACGTTCCTCATATATTTTGGGTACTAATCCTTCATTGAATATATAGTCTTCTCCTATTCAGTACGTTCCTTTTTTGTTTCACTGATGATTTTCTTGGCTGTGCTAAAAGCTCTTTTATTTTGGTGTAGTCCCAGTTGTTTATGTTTGTTTTTGTTTCCCTGGCCTCGGGAGCCAGACCCATAAAGATGATGCTGAAGCCAATGTTCTAGAGACTACTGCATGTGTTTTCTTTGAGGACTTTTATGGTTTCAGTCTCACATTTAGGTCTTTAGTGCATTTTGAGTTTATTTTTGTGTATGGTGTAAGAAGGTAGTCTAGTTTCATTCTTTGGCATGTATCTGTCCAGTTTTTCCAGGATCATTTATTGAAAACATTGTATTTTCCCGTTGTATATTCTTGTCTCCTTTGTCATAGATTAATTGGCCAGATAAGCATGAGAGTATTTCTGGGTTCTCTGTTCTCTTCTGTTCATCCCTGTCTATTTCTGTGCCAGTACCATACTGTTTAGATTATGATAGCTTTGTAGTATATCTTGAAGTTTGGGACTGTGATACTTTCAGCTTCGTTCTTCTCAAGATTGCTTTGGCCTGCGTGTAACTTTTGACTCCACCAAAACTTCACTACTAACAGCTTACCAGGGACCAAATGCTTTACCAATAACATAAACGGTCAACGCATGATTTGTATGTCATATTATTATATACTGCATCCTTACAATAAAGTGAGCTAGAAAAAAGAAAATGTTAAGAAAATCATAAGGAAGAGAAAATATATTTACAGTGCTATCCTGTATTTATCAAAGAGAAATCTGTGTAGAAGCGGGTCCAAACAGTTTGAACCACATTGTTTAAGGGTTGACTATATTCCAAGTGGTGTAAACCACACATTGCCAAGAAGCCCCATGAGCAGACACACGAGCCTGGGTCACAACACCCAACACCTTATGGGAGAGCCTGGGTTCTGAGGAGGTAGAAATATTAGCAGAATGCCGTCTTTTTTGCTATGAAAACATTCCCCCTTGACTTAAATATCATGATGAGAAGCACCCAAAGGAGGTTTTTGTTTATCACAAGTTTCTCTCAGAATAGAAACTGCCCACGGTATTTTTCTTGGGAGGTACATTTGCATGGCAATGTTCACAGTTGATATTTTTAAGCTAATGCATCATGTTATACAAAGTTGAGCAGAAAAAGCAAGCTTCTATTCGCCCGCTATGTGTTTGTTCTCCACAGTCTGCCAACTGGGCTCAATATGCTTTACTGGTCAACGTGTTCGGCGCTTGGATTGTTAGCTCCCGCATTCCTGAAATGCCAGAAGCTCACAGGCGGGCCTGGTTGGTTTGACATTTCAGTCCCAAAGCTGAGGCAAGTGGCCTAAATCCTTTGCTTATCCTTCTGTCCGGCACTTGAGGCCCACAGCAAAAGGCATAGGCTGACAGTGTTCTTTGGGTGCAGATAAGGTTTCAAACGCCCCGATCTCTCCAGAGGAGCACCGCTCCACAGAGGAAAAACGGCCAACCCCAAATTAAGCAGCTGGGCCCCCTGTAAATCCAGGTTCTGGGGTTTGGGTCTTAAAACACCACACCTGTTACAAGCAGGCAGGTGCGGTGGGACTGCAGCTGTGGGTGCTGTTGGGCAGAAGGCTTGTCTTGACAGACACAGGGGTCCTTTTCCGTCCGACGCACAAGGACAGGGTGGAGAATGAGTTTTGCTACAGCCCCTGCCTCCCCAACAGAAAGAAACCAGCACAATTTAGCAGGATCTCTGCAAGCAATAAGAGGAAAACATTCATTTGCTTGGGCCGGCCAGGCTCTTGGTTGTCTTTCCACTGGGTTTCTATGGTAACGATGTTCACTGTAAGCACAGACACTTAATGGATTCAGTCTCCAGACCACATCCCCATCCCACGCCGCAAGCGCACCTGCCCACTCCGCTCCAGCATCCAGGGCCACGGCAGAGGAGCGGCCCCCGGAATGAAATAGCTGAGTGTTTAAGCACCGAGCATCCATAGTCCCTTCCAGGGAGGAGCAAGCCAGTGCCGCCAAAGGCAGGCAGTGAGGGACCCGGGCGAGGGGGTTGGTGTTGGACCAAAATTCCTGCTGATGCTCAGATATTCAGCTTGTCTCAGCATCCAGACTAATTATTTTCTTTTCTTCTGCACCATTGTTGGAATTTGGGGTAGATTACTTTCCTAATGACAGTGTTTTACTAAAGACTTTCTTTTATAACAGAATCTTGGAGCCTCTTCTGTACACATTACAAGCAAATCCAGGGCAGTGTGGCAAAGATCCTTGACCGTGGATCTCTGTGAAGGATACGAGCGAAAGGAGTCTGGTCTCATCTGTCTTGGATGGAGACACAGAAAACCCAGAGTGGCCCTGGGGTCACGAAGACTCGCAAGCCACCACCCTGTGAGAAAGGATCCTGGCAGCAGCCCCCCTGGGTTCACGGCTAATGCAAGACACCAAAACCACAGCCAACATGTCAGAGGCTTTGCGCTGCAGCCTGGGACCCTCCAGACAGGGGCCCGCTCCTGTAGCTTCTGCCCTGACACGGCAGTCTGTCCATTCTTCCAGCTTCTATTTTTATTATTGTTACTGTTATTTATTAATAGGAACACCAAAAGGGCCCTGTCTCTTTAATTAAGTTGTTCCTGCTTCCCTGTGTGTCTTTAATTCCACATAAGGAAACGAGATCTTCTATTGCGTTTGTAAACTGCTGTTGTAGTTTCTTTTGGCAAAGCTAAACTCTGGTGAAACTCTGGGTGGTTCACCCGTCAGGACGCCTGGGGTCTTGTGCCGGCACGGCAGGGGCGAACCCGCCTGTGGTTGGCCCAGGGCCTCTGATGATCCTGGGGAGCTCCCACCAGCCGGAGGATTACGGGAGGAAGGGTGTATTTGTTTGATCTTCTAAGGTCAGGTTGTGCGTACAAGGAGGCGGAGGTCAGGCTGACGTTTCTCGGGCTTCTCTGGGCTGTTCTGAGCAAGCGTGTTCCAGGAAGCTGGTTCGTTATTTTGCCCAGAACCTGTTGATCATGATACATTTGGGGGAGGGGGGGGTCACGTTTCCTGCTGCAAGGAGTCCTGAGAGTTCCTGATATTTACCTAAACAGGCCTTCAAATATTGACTGAAGGTGTAATACGGGGCTGTGCGGTTGAAGGACACCAGAGAACACTCGTGGGGACAAAGTGTTGACCAGAATGTGGTCTGTGTTCCGTGACAATTCTCTGAATCCACGCATAGAAATCCGTCTGCTTTTTTCCTCCTGTGCAAAATGCTTCAAGTCCCAACGGTCCAGAATACTCACCAGCTGAAACGCTGCGACGTGCCTTGGGAGCTCCCCCACACTGGCAAGATCCTGATACAAACACACCACCGCAAATCAAGTCAGAAATCACTCCGTTCTGTGAAGGATAGGAACCCCTGTTGATGCTGTATGACTTTTACAGAAATTCTTATGCGAAGCGGACACAGGAGAGAATGTGGGCACCACCCCCAGGAGAGTGCAGCAAACGGGAGGCACTCCATGCAAACTGCTCCCCTTCTCTTGCTTTCAAACACCAAACTCAGCCAAACAAAAATGTGGCCCAAACAATGGGGAAATAGCAGAAAATGATTCACTGTCAGAATCGCAGGTGAGATAAACCAGCCAAAAAAAAAAAAAAAGATTCAAAGAAATGAACTTGCCAATACTGTGACATACTAAAACAACAAGGACGTGAGTCACCTGGCCTTCAAAGCAAAAGTCACAGCAATGCGGTGTGATCCCTCACGAGAACACAGAGGTCAACCCTGTTGGCAGGAACAGGCAGGAAGAGGGAAAACTCCATCCAAGTTGACACACGGCTGAAGACGGACCAGAGTCCCTGCTGCTGTCCCTGCGCCTTTGCTGGGGGGGCCGGGCTGGGGAGGCTCCGGGGCGGGGCGCCAGGGGGGGCCTCCCGAGAGCACAGAGCTGCCCCCGTTGGCCTTCCCGGCATCCTTCCTTGGGGATCGAACACCACTCCTTGACCTGCCCCTTCTTCTGAGTTTCCGGTGACTCCCGGCCCTTCTCGGTCATTATTACTCTCTGGGCAGGGGGGCGGGAATGTCTTCTCGGCCCCCAAACACGATGCCCCGGCCAAGCCTAGAAAGTGAAAGCTGGCTTCTGAGAACCTTGCTGCCCAACAGGAAGGAGCGGTGGCTCCCTTGACCCCAGAGCCTTTCGCGGAGAAGTGGCTGCAGACATGTGTGCTTCATCTCAGGGGACGGGGGTGCGGGGAGAGGATCGCCCCGATGATCCTTGCCTGGGATGGCCGGAGCCCTGGGCCACCGGCCAGGAGCCGCTGTGCCGGCCCCCGGCCTGCTCCCGTGCACTTTCTAGACTTCGCACCCGCGTTCAGGCAGGGCAGTCCACTCTTAGACTTGCTAGATCAGAAGCTCTGGCAGGGTCACACTTGGTAACCCTGCGGGCAGGGAGGCCCACAGCAACTCGGGGCGGATTCCCCTTCCGAGAAGCCTGCTCTGGTTTCCTCCCAGGGTGGCACGGTTCCCTTTGAAAGGGGGCTGCTGGGACCAGCTCTAGCCTGGGCAGCGCCTGCCGGGCCCAGCAGGACCCTGGTTCAAAGAAGGCAGTGAGGCACGGCCTGGCCGGGCCTGGAAGCCGCTCGACAAACCGGTTACCCCGGCGGATCCCCACAGCGAGGTCTTCGCCGGCTCAGATGAAGGAGAGAGAGCGTGTTATTTATAGTGTGTGTGTACACACACACATACACACACACGTATAAAAATACACGAGTGGATATATTTACCTTCTTACTGTTCAATCTACCGAGAGTGCAGAAAGCCCCGTAAAGCAAGCAGGGAACTTAGCAAAGTTCTGCCTGGGAAACAGGCTTGTAACCACCACCTGGGACCAGGGGCAAAACCCCCCGGGGCACCCCTGGGCACCCCCACCTCACATCCCTCCCTCCCGGGGGCCCCACCCGGCTGCGATTCCTGGCCACCCCTCCCCTCCTGGTCTCTTAGCATTGCCCCCCGTGGAATTTCCTCACGATGGAATTCAGCTTGGCCTTGTTTGTCTTTGGCATATGCGTCTGTGAGGTCCCCCACGAGATGCACACGTGACCCAAGGTCAGGGTCTTGGGAGCCCTGACGTGATAGTTGGTAGATCAGAAGTCTGGTGGCCCCTGGGATTATGACCAGCGTCTGAAGTGAGCCCAGCCTTGTGGCGCTGAGCCCTTTGCCTGCAGAGTCTGGGCTAACTGATCCGTGTCGGAGCGGAACTGAGTCCTTGGACACGCAGCTGGCGTTGGGAGAGAGCTGGAATTCACTGTCTGGAACAACGCGGGGCACGTGCAGAGGCAGATGAAGCGATGTGTCCGTTGAGCCTGCAGTCCAGGGAGCCCGCGGCGTCTCCTCCTCGACCCTGGAAGGCAGCCCCCCACCCCTGTCCACTGCCTGGCAGGCCCCAGAAACTCCCCCTTCCCTCCATCATTCCCGAGGGGGCTCCGCCAGGTCCAGGAAGCCTCAGCCCAGCTCTCCCAGCCCCTCCCCTGTGTCCTGCCCACATCTTAGGTCCTCCCAGGCCCCAGCCTTAGCACGGCTCCTGCTGAGCCCCTTTCGTGATGAACACCCAGTAGGAAAGGTGGGATCAGCAGCAGAAGGTGAGGCCATCCCATGCCCGGGGCCACTCCGGACTCACGGGACCCCAGCCGGCCCTGCCCCTGCACGGGGACCCCAGCCAAGCATGCCACTAGGAAGCAGTGGGAGAACCAACCCGACAGAGGGGAGGGATGTGCATCGAGGGAGGCCCATCACCTTCCCTGGACACGAGGCACTCAGCGAGAGGGGACTGCAGCCCACAGAACCCGGGCCTGTGCACCGGCTGCTGGAGCCGCCATCCTGCCTTGTGCAAAGTGCAGATACACCACACCTTGAAAATGTGCCTTCTCCCCTCCCAGCTAGTCCCCTGGCCAGGGACGGCAGGCCACAGGGCATGTTCTCCACCCAGAACATGAGGACTTTGACAAACAGACACACAGCAAAGGAGTCCCTGGAAATCACAATCGTGGAGCCTTTGAATGTTTCAGAAGCAGCTTGTTTTTGTTGGAAATGACAGAGCTGCCCCTGCAGGTCCGTCCTCCTGTATGTTCTGTTCCATTCACTCTGGGAACAAAACAAATACCATGGTCAACTCTTCATTTTCTGTTCTGTGCACCGGGTCCACACCGAGCGGCTCTCGCAGATCACTCCGGGGGCATCGTACCTGGTTCCGGACAACGAGAGATGGACGTGCTTAAGGACACACTCATCAGGGTTCCCACAAACACGCAGCCTGCGCGAGACCAGCCCACAGAGAGCTGACCCCAGGGACAGCTTCAGAAAGTCCAGGGGCACCCCTGCAGGTGCTGTGGGGCGGGGCTGGGGGCGGGGCTGGGGGCGGGGCTTTCCCGGCTCAGGCGGAGCCGGGCACCAATCCTGCGTCCATCGTGGACCCCCAGAAGCCAGACTCAGACAGCACACATCGGAATAACCCCAGTTTGCAATGTTGTGATCAAGGGCTCTACTTAAAACAGCAGTTCTGCAACCCAGGGGGCGCGGAGCAAACAGCCCTCTGGGGTTACAATGCAGATGCCCTGCCCCTCCCCCAGAGGTCTGAATCCAGAACTCTGGAATGGGGTCACCTTTGGTTAATTCCCGCCTCCCTCACTGACCTTTGTGTGCCTGAGATTTCCTAAGTTAAGGGCATTGTCTGGAGCCCCGGGAAACTGATGGCCTTTTTATTAGTTTCCCAGCGGCTGTGATGTGATGACCCATGCCCAGCAAGAGCTCAGAGTATGTTGCTTTTGTTGATATGATAAAGCATCGTGTGCGTCTCAGATTCCATGCAGTTCTTGGTTCTGTTTATCCATCCCTCTCCATCCTCGCCGTTGCCCCTCCCCCAGCCGAGCCTGAGAGGCCAAGACCTAACCTGCCCTTTGCCCCCGGGCCACAGCCCTGGCGGGTGTTTCATGGTGGGATACCAGGGGGCCCTCCACAACACAGTGGTTCAATTGAGCCTGATTTGCAAACACTCCTCCTTGCTTCCAGCTGACTCAAGCAGGAAAGGCATTTATAAAACACAATTTGGGAGCACACATCTCAGGAAGGGCTTGAGGAGCAGATGGGGCAGCTTTGGCAAAACAGGAGCAGAGGTGAGACTGTCCCCTCCGACCACACCACCCTGCCCCTCAGCACCACCAGTGTCTCCACACCTTGCTGATGGGACAGGTGCAGGGCCTCCTTCCACGTGGCACAGGCATCTTCCGAAGCCAGGACCACAGTGCGCATCAGGGAACCTGTCCCTTCCCTGCAAGGCAGCTGGGAAACTTGGCTCCCCGCTCCCTTGGGGTCAGGGCTCCCAAGATTGCCAGTCCTGGGAAAGGACAGCATGCCGGACAGAGCTGACGCCCCAGGGAAGACAGGCATGAGCGCCCGGGGACCTGGCTTCTCCTGAGCACCATCTCATCCTCGCTGTGCCCCCGTCCTGAGCAGAGAAGTCAGCACCCCCTCCAGGCGCACCATCTCCTGACCCGGAGCCCCTTGGAGGTTGACCACAGTGGCCCTCACATGGCACGTGGTTCCTGGGGGGCCCGAAAACTCGGGAAACAGCCAACACACCCTACCCCTGTCTCTGCAGAGCGGGCTCTCCCTGCCTAGCAAGGGTCACTGTTCCCTTTCTGAGGTTATGGGGCTGCTGACCCCCAGCCACACCCCACTCCCCGCCCCTGAGCAACAAGATCATGTGGCGCTCCGTCTCTTACGGCACCCCATCCCCATCCAAGACTGAGCCGGCCACCGGGGCCACGGGCAGAGTCGACCACACACACAGACACATGCACACATTACATACATGCACGTTCTCACACCCATACTCACACACACACAACACATCCATACACACAAACTCACATAATATACACGCACACTTGCACACACACGATAACACACGTGCTCTCACATGCACAGGCAGATAGTCACACACACACGCACTCGCACACACATGCACATGCACACACACGCTCACACACTCTGACACTTGTCCTCAGCCCGGGGTGCACGGACGCGGGGCTCTGTGGCAGCTCCAAGGGTGTGCCTGGTGCTGGCAGCTCCGGGGCCCCGGGCGGTGCCGGCCGCTCAGGAGGACAGGGAGAGAGCAGGATGATGGGTCTCAGGAGTCTCCAGGGAGCACCCAGGGGACTGGCACCCAGGGCTGGCAGCGCAGGTGTGAGGTCCCCTAGGTTGGAGTGTGGGCGCAGCCCCCAGGGGTGGCTCTGCTTTCTGCGGGGTGGTCGCCTTGCAGCTGCTCCCCCTGCAGCAAACCCAGACAGGGTGGGAATGTGAGCAGGGAAGTGAAGGGCAGCCCCCCGGGGGCGCAGGGGAGTCATGAGCAGAGAGGTGGGTGGGAAGGAAGCAGGGACCCAGCTCGTTACATTGTCAGGGTTTTACGAGCCAGTTGGTAAGCTCAGCTATTATTAAAAATTAAATTGTGTTAACAGACAATTAAATAAATTACATCAAAACCAAGGTGCTGCTCACACTTCCGGCTCCCCAGCTATTTCAGCACTTTTCCCCTCGGCCGGCTCCCGGGCTGGTGCTGACCCAGTGCAGGGGGAGCCCCGGCCCCGCAGGGTGACCTGTTGCTGCCAGTGCAGGCTCGGCCCGGGCGGGCACATTTGCCCTGTGGACGCCGACAGGTGCTCAGTCAGGGCGCACCAGCTTTCCTGGAGAGCCCGTTGTTCAGGCTCTGCCGGCACCTGCCTGCTCGGGAGGGGCCTCACTGAGCAGGTTAGCTGCTGGGGAACCCTCTGGATCACTTGATCTGAGTTATTCCGACCCGGAGCATCCTGCATGGGAGAATCCCAGGCCAGAGTCAGGAGCTACGAGCCGGGCACCTGCAGCCTCAGCTGAAGAGCGACCTCCAGTCCTGCCTCCGCTCTCAGTGCTGCCTTTTACCTTCTCCACCTGCATCCTGCGGCCGGACACGTGCGCACGCCTGGTGCCCAGGGGCCGCTCACAGAATCACCAAGAGAACGGGGCTCCAATCATGCCCTGCCGACCCGCGGCCCCCCAGCCCTGCCCCTTCCGTGAGGGAGATGAGCGCCTATGCTCCCAGGAAAGCCCACAACCCCCGGTGCATCTGGGATGGGAAGAACCCAGCCCGGAATCCACCGAGGGGGCAGGTCTGAGCCCAGAGCCCCCAGGTCTTCCACCAACGTTTAACATACCCTTGAGTGTTCCATGGTGCACAGCTCAGCGGGCTCGGCGCTTGCACACCCTGCAGGCAGGGAGGGAAACTGCCAGGGGCCAGGTGGAGGCGACCCTCCAGGCAGCTCCTGGCTCCTTGCGGCCCTGTGGCCGCCGTTGGACCTGAGACCTCAGGCTCAGTTCCTACAGAGCAAGTATCTTCTCTCTGAATGTGTCTCTCCCTCATCCAAAAGCACAAGTTTAAGATAATTTCCTGACTCATCCGTGACTTCCCTTGCGACCTCCCAGTGTTCTGTGTGAGCGAGCTCATTCCCTGGGCTGATTGCCTTTTTTGTAAGGAAATGTAATCACCAGGTAAGGAACAACAGGGTGAAGCAGCTGACTCAGGAGGATGCACTTGGGCTTCCTTTCAATACGACCATAGGTAGCACTTAGAGAAAATTAGGCCTTTGGATTGATTTGCCTGGAAGAAAAAAAAAAAAAAAAACGTATTAAGTTTCTTGGGCTTCAGACTTGGTCTAGCCTCTTGACAGGCAAGTGAGTCAGATGCACACATTAATCAGATGGCGAACGCCCAAAACTGAGCTCTGAATCCAACAACACAAGCCGTTGTGACACCGTCATCATGTGCTGCAAACCCAAACAGGCCTGAACCCCTTCACCCGCTCCCTGGGCAGGCGCGAGGGCTAGGGAGCCGGCGGGTTGGCACGTGGCCTCCAGGAGCGCCCACGCCCAGGCCCCCAGACCTCACCATTGCTGTAAGCACGGGGGCAGCCACAAAACCAGGTGCCTCCGCCTGGCCCCACCCTGGCCAGGCCTCTTTAAAGGTGGACCATTTTGCAGATGGGAAAACCGAGGCAGAGTTTTCTGAAGAGCAATTGCTAATTGCATTAGAATGACAAGAAACTGGGCCAGACGGAACCCCAGCTGAGACTCAGCAGTGGTTTCAAATATTGGGGGAATAAAGCATCTTTCTCGAGGTCAAGGGAGGGGCCAGGGCTGGATTTTTATAAGCCCTGGTGTACAAGTGTTATTCACACCAAACTCTGCTTCATCCCCGACTTCAGATTGTAAGAGCTCATGTCCCTGTTTATTTGCCACGTCTGCTTCTTTATCCACCTGTGGTAGGATATCCCGTAATGTAACTTATTGAAAGAGGCAGACAGTGGCTGGCTCATTCAGACTGTCGTTGTCACAGGTCATGCTGTGACAGCACAGGCTGTGGACCCCTTGCCTCCTTTCTCCTGCACAAAGATCAGAGTCCTTCCATTTTAAGCCGCATTGGATTTCTACTTCACTTTCCACTCTGTCTTGTTTTATCTTTCAAGTTTCTAAGCTCTTAACCCTTACAACTGTTCTATATTTTGTGGATCCAAGAACAGGCTGCATCAAGGGATGTTGATGTGGAAATTCGTGGAAATTCTAAAGGCGATTTCGGAGCCTATTCTGTATGCTCTACATTCCTTGTGTGTGAATTCAGGGAAAGTGGCAGGCCTCTCCCAGGTTGGGCTCCCATGCAAGTGAGCAGGACAAGGTAAGAAGCCCCTTCCTAGGGTGAGCGTCTCCTTCCCCAGGCCTGCCAACCCTCAGGGAAGAGGTCCAGTTTACGGTTTAAGAACCGCTGCCCCTAAGGGTGACAATGTGGGATCGTCCAGGAGGGCAAGGGAAGGGGTGAGCTTGGAGGCAGAGGGCTGGCCAGGGGCCAGGAGGGGTGTGCATCAGAGAAGTCTTGGGGTGGTGACAGTCAGTGCTGGGGCCCGGAGAAAACCCCAGGGGCTGACAGGGACAGACAGGTATGACTGCTCAGAGCACCCATGGGCACCAGCCCGAGACCTCAGTGCCCACACCAGGCCCAGAATCTCTAGGGTAATTTCTTCCTCCCACTGGATGGGCATCTTAGCAGCTGTCCAGATAAACCAAATATTAGAAGACTTCACCACATTTTCTGGGCATAACAGGAAGCCCAGAGATATGCATGAAGGTCTTTTACACCTGGCTGAGATCAAATTTCTTACCAGTCAGCTTCGTGGGATTTGAATTTCAGTTTTCATTGACTTAGAAAAATAATGTGACATTTCTTGCACTTGAGTGTGGTGGAATGTGTCTGCTAGCATTAGATTCAACTGCATAAAATAGAAGTCATATGACAGCAGCTTAAAGAGAAGGATTTTTTTTTATCCTGCATAAACAGGACCAAAGAAGGCAGTGCCAGGCTCCTTCTAAAGTTCCATTTCACCATTCTTGGTATGTGGTTTCTAACAGCAAGTCTACCTCCTGGTCCAAGATGACTGCTGGAGCACAGCCATCATGTCTGCATTCCAGGTAGGAAGAAGGATAAAGGCAAAAGGGCAAGAGAGAGTGTGCCAGTTCTTCCTTCTTTTAAGGTGCTTTGCTGAAAACCCCACCCAACATATGCTGCCTAACTAAGTGGCCAGAATTCAGGCACAGCCACACCCCTTTGCAAGGAAGCTGAGAAATTTGGATTTTTGTAGCTGGACTCATTGTTATTCCCCATAAAATACAGATTCTGTGGCTAAGGAAGAAAACCAGCTGGGTACTGGATGGGCAGATTATCATCTCTACCACACAAAGTAAAATTAATGATTAATATGTGAACCTACCCTCAAGTTTTGCATACAATTCCTCAGATACCTGGAGGTCTATTTGCTTCCGATTAAAACTTCTTGACTTAGTGATTGATAGTTCTCCATTACCTTGCTTCTATTTTTATTTCAAGGCTCCATAAATTGGGGGGGGGTATTATAAAAAAGAATCGAAGCATTCACTTAGCCATTGGCTATTGGGACTGACGAACCTCTTGTCTAAAGCATCCCCAGGACTCTCTGTTCTTTCCCATTAAATGAAGATGTCAGTTAACCAGCACAGAGCCAGCCCTGGAGGATGAGATCAAGACAAATTTTGTACCAAATATGTAAAATAAGACACTTTTCCATTGCTAACACTCTTCGAAGGGGTGTACTGGTCGACTTACGCCAGGACAGGAGTGATATTTTGAATCATACAGAGACTGGAGAGAGAAAAAGAGAGGAGTTTTTACAGAAGCATCTGGAAGATACTTTGAAGAGAAAGCAAGCGTGAAATAGGATGCTTTTGCCCAAGTGACTTTTTGGGAACCAAAGTTAATTTAGCTCTGAGAGATGCACCAAGGGACTCATTCGTTATGTCTCAGAGGGGCACAGGAGGGCGGTGGGGGACAGCCTGCAGGCGGAGGACGCATCAGAAGGTGGTGTGAGTCACCAGGAGGGTTGGCTGTCCCCCCAGACGACAGGGCAGCAGGGAGCAGAGAAAGGAAGAGCCTCGGTCTCCGCCCACATGCAGAAAGGAAGGATCCAGGTGTGTTTCTATTCGACCAAGTGACTTTCATCAGTGTGTACCCTTTGCACTGACTGTCAGGCATCTCATCTACCTTGGCAAATTCCCGAATAGATTCAGGGTGGTGCTGTCCCTGCCCGTGGGGGCGTCCTCTCTTCTGCTCACTCAAGGGTGGCAATCGTTTCTTTGTCACAGGGGCCATGCAAGGCACGCCCTCTCATCCCTTTCACCATCAGATCTTCAGGGGGCTGAGAGCCATCCGTGGGGGCCACGGACATATATTCCCAGCCAAGCACAAGCAGGTGCATATGGGGACATCGGAGCCTCGTCGTGGAGAGACACCAGCGGTCTCAGCCCATTAGCTGCTGCACCTGAAACCACGTCTCCTCTTGCTTTGGCGGATGCTTTGGCTGGTAAATGCTTGTGGGACCCAACACCTCGTCCCACTCACTAGTTGTTCCACATCTTTTTGTTGGGATGACTGTATACTTCCTTGGAAACACTTTACTGTCTACAGCCCAGAACAGGAGAGCAAAAGAAAGATCATATCAAGACTCAACGGGAGGGTCTAGAACGAATGCTGAAGGGTCCAGAAGGATCAGCTTAGAGTGTGCTTGTCCCAGAAAACACAGGCCTCCGACTGCGGCACACACAGGCTGGGAGGGAGCTGCAGGTCCGCCTCTCATGTTGCTGGGCCCAGAGCAAAAGTAAAAGCAGACCTCCATGTATAAAGGGCTAGGGTTTTCAAGTTATGAATCCAGCTTACAAACTGCTAAACAGGAGACATTCTGATGAATATACTTCCATAATGACTTGGAAGGGCAGACTGGAATTTCGAATTCTCTCTGTCCTTAGAGATGTCAACACAGGAAGATGTGGCTCCCAGCCCTGGCATGGGGTCAAGGTCCTCCTTTCTCGATGATTGGCTCTGCCGGGCACTCTGAGGGCATCCCAGGCATGAGCGTGGCTCTACGGGCCACGCATCCATGCACTGTCCACCCTCCAGCTCTCAGTGCTGACGTCCACTCTCAGAAGGTGATGCAGGGTGGGAGTCAGGAGCTGGGGGAGGAATGTTTTGGGGCAGGGAGAACCGTCCGAAAGGTAATGCAGTCTCCTGGCAGTTCTGTTCCCTTGACTCCAGTACAACTCACCCAGAACCAAGGTCTGTGTTGTCCAGGAGTTGTGCCGTAAGATCAAAAATTGCAAGGAAGTCTATGAGTAGTTGCTCATCTGTGGTGTCTCCAAAAAGCAAGTCCAATACTCTCACGTTCATCACCAGGAAAACCTCATGAATGTGACTTAGCTAGGTCTAAATGGACGGAGAGGCTTTGAGAGGAATGCTGAGTCTTCCAGGCAGCATCCTGACCAAGAGGGTTCTGGTGGGAAGGAGAAGAGGAGTTTGGAATCCAAGATGGTAAATAAAGGTTGGAAAAGGTGGTGAATAATGTGGATCGCTCGAGTAAGGGAGTGTTATGGGCTGAATTGTGTCCCACCAAAAAGATCTGTTGAGGTCCTTATCTCCAGTACCTCAAAACGTGACCTTATTTGGAAAAAGCGTTTTTGCCAATGTAGTCGAGTTAAGGTGAGGTCGTTAGGGTGAGTCCTCATGCAACGTGACTCTTGTCCTTATAACAAGAAGGTAAATTTGGGCACAGAGACAGACAGACGCACACAGAAGCCCATGTGATGTTGAAGGCAGAGAACAGGATAGGCTTCTACAAGCCAGAGCGTGCCCAAATTGGCAGCAAACCACCAGAAGCTGGGAGAGAGGCCTGGAGCAGAGTCTCCCTCACTGCCTCAGAAGGAACCACCCCTGTGGACACCTTGATCTTGAACTTGCAGTCTGCAGAAGTGGGAGACAGTGAACCTCTCTTCCTTCTACCACCCAGTCTGTGATGCTTTGTTACAGCAACCTCAGCAAGCTCATACGGGGAGTTTGCCCGCATTCTGCAGAGGGTAGGGAGCATGGGGGCATTATGGAGCCGGGGGTAACATGATCAAAGCTGTGTCTGGTGGCTGCATAAACGTGGCAGGTGAGGGACGGCATGTGGCTGGCGTGGGCGGTGGCGTCTGGCTGCTCTCCTCGCAGTCAGCTCCAGCGGGGCCCGTCCTTCCCCGCAGGCTAATGAACGTGCACACGGGCGAGCTTCCTGTCTGCTTGTCGTCTCCCCCAGGACTGTGGGCATCCTAGAAAGGACAGAGCGGGCACAGATGATTTGTGTCGGGAGCAAGAGAAGGAGCATGAGACATGTGCAGAGGGGTTCCCTCTCTGTGGATTTAGTGAGAAAGAGTGCCCCAAACCTGTCCATCATGCCGGCCACCAGGGAGGGTCCCATGACATTGATAGCACAGAATTCGGAGCTGCTGTCTTACAAGGTGAGTGGGATGCGAACAGGGACAGGGACAAGGGGGGACCTACCCACCTTTGTATTTACCCGAAAGCCAGCTTTGCTCTCCGTCCTCACAGGAGCCTGGGTCCACCAGACACTTCAGGAGAGTAGGCGGTAGGGTAAGGGCAGAGGAAGCAGCGCTCTCCAAACACTGAAGAGAATGTCTCACAGCAAGAAGAACATCAGCATTTGCGACCCCCTCCCCTAAAGCCCCCGACCTCCATGACCATGGTACACACCCAGCACAGCAAGGACTTGGCCACGCCCTGGGGGCACTCGGCTGAAAATCTCCGTGCTCGGCCGTGCAAGGTTTACTTCCAGCTCACGGAACGTGGACCACTTGGAGCAACAAGTCTCTCCACTCCCCTCTGCTGCTCAGAGGCCAGGCTGATCAGGGGCAGCCACCACGTAGAAGCAGCCAGGTGCCTTGTGGGACGTCAGAGAGCTCTGGGGGGTATCGAAAATCAAATGTTCAGCACGCAGGGGCCGTGGTTCGCTCTGCTCCTAACTCATGACCCACCCAAACCCAGTGAAGCCAGAAAGGGCTGTTCCATTCTCCAGCATGGAGATCAGAGGGCAGCAAGATTCGGGGATCACATTCCGGAAGCCTGCAGCTTCGAGTCACCCTCCCATTTCACAGAGGAGGCTCAGAGAAGCTTCTCAACCACCTAGGGTCACACTGTGAAGACTTGAACTTGGCCAATGGGATCCAAGATAATGCTTATTCACTCTCGCTTGCCTGCTCATCCTTCTCTCCCCCACGCCCACCCCCCACATGCATGCACACACTATGCGCATGCACACACCATGCACACACCACACATGCAAGCACACACCATGCACACACCACATACACACATTCCATACACATACCTCTGCACATCCATGCCCTTCCCCCCCCAACCTTTCAAAAAACCAGTGCTTAGCAAAACACAAGATTCCTGGGCTTTAGATGATTTTCCTTCCACTAGAGGTAATTCTGCACTCAGATGTGCATCTTTACAAATTGAAACTGAACTCAAAATACTCCAACTTCAGTTCAAAGTGCTGTCGACGTTAAGAATCCATTTTTTGAAATTCTAATTGTTCTGTGTCTAGGACTGCCAGTAACTGGTGTAACATCAAATGCCAAGGAGTGGAAGAAAGACAAAGCTTGGCTCTCGGGAGCGCTCAGCCCGTGTTCAGGGAGAGCTCCGCGGTTTTGGCTTTGCTTCTGGAATGGAAAGGGCACGACTGTCGTTCGCCATAGCCCTGGCAGATTCCAGGGACGTGTCCAAGCCGAGACTTCAGCAGACGGGAGCCGCCTTTAATTGCAAGTGTTCGACTGCTTCAGTTATGGATGATAAAATGCCAGCCAGGGTCTGAGATTCTGGGAGTATCTGTGCTTTAAAGCTATGGTAACTCTATTATCAGGGCACCAAAGACAGTGAGGGCGGTGACTCAGAAAACAAATATTCCGAACAATCCTGACATCAGAGCAGCTGACAGGAAAATGCCTTTGATGACACCAGACACTTGGGGCGAGTATCAGGTGTTGTCTTCCCTGGCCACAATTGCAAATGACCTTGAGGAGATGGGTTTGGGTGGAGCAGTGTGAGGTGATGGTGGCCAGGAGGTACTGCTGCCAATAAGGAGGTGCGGAGAAACGGGGTGGCCATGTGGCTCGGAGCCGGGAGCCACCGGGGTGGGTGTTCTTACGCCCTCCCTGTGGCCACGTCCCTGTGGGTCCTTCCACCGCTCCCTTTCTGGTGACCTTTGTCTCGGGCATCAGACGGCGTCACCACGTGTCCCTCGTCACATGGGACTTGGAAAACTCAGGCGGGAAAGCGGAGTCCAGTGTGCGCACCCACATTTCTGCTCGTCCACTTTGCTTGCCCGTTCCGGACCCTACAGGGTCCCTTCCCCCAGTGTCACCCTTCGGCTGGAGGAACTCTTCTAGCAACCCTAGGGGTAGGTCTTCTGGAGACAAATTCATTCCGTTCCCCCCTTGTAGGAAAAGGTCTTTATTTCCCCCCTCATTCCTCAAGGCTGGATTCAGACTCCACACTTGACGGTCGTGCTGTTTTCCCCTCAGCCCCCATGACACTTCCTCCTGGCCCTGTAGTCTCTGATGCGAAACCCACGGTCCCGTGAATTGGGGTCACCCTATAGGCAACCTGTCATGTATCTCTGCTTTAAAATATTTTTCTTTGTATTTAGATTTCAGAAGCTTAATGATGATGCATCTCGGTGTAAATTTCTCCGTGTTTCTCCTATCTGAGATCTATACAGCTTCTTGAATCTGTAAGTTTGGGTTTTTTGCCAAATTTGAGGTGTTTATGTCATTATTTCTTCGAATATCATCTCTCTTCCACGCTCTCCTACCCTTCTGGACCTCCAGTAAGACGAGTGTTGGATCTTTGTTATGTGGGCCCGCAGGTCCGTAGGTCCCTGCAGCTCTGTTTATGGACTTCTTTTTCTCCCATCTGTTTTCTTTCCGTTGTTGAGCTGGGGAAGCCTATTGATCTGCCTTCACGTCAGTGCCCAGCACACTGCTGACAAAGGAGCCGCATAGGATGGATTCACAGGGTTAGCGTCCCTATGGGGTCTGTGGTCATGGTTTAGAACAAAACAGTCAGTCCGGTGAGTGGTGTCCTGGGCAAGCTCCGCTTGGATACAGGACAGAAGAGGACAGACACTCAGGTCGAAGCAGCTTCCGGTTTGGCAGGTAACTGCAAAAAGAGAGAGAGGGCGTCAAGGGGGTGGACACTAACGAGAGCCCCAGATGGAGGTGGGGCGGCCACTGAGTCACTGAATGGAAGGTTTCAGTGGAGTTTAAATCACTTTGACCTGGAAGAAGAGGGTCGGTGCTCATGTCTGGGATGCTCAGAGTCGAGCTTTCATGTGCTGGTGAGCATGGGGTCCAGGACAGGATGGAACAGTGGCCGGCTGAGCGGGAGGAGGAGGAAGCGGATGAAGATGAACAGGTCATAGGAAGGTGACGTAAGAGCCACCCAGAAGGTGGCCAGTAGAATTCACCGTCCAAACCGGAACGCTGCTGAGAATGGAAGAGATGCCGACATTCATCGGACACTCATTGCTCCAGGACAGTGGGTCTCAACTGAGGCTCTCCCCAGAAGCCGTGACATGGCCATCCAGTCACCTAGATGGGATGGGGGATGGAACAGGGGAGGGTGCACACCTGTGGCTGGATCGCATGTCTTCAGTGACTGAGGAGGCGGTGGCCGTGAGTGATGTAGAGGGTAGAGGAGGCAGCTGGGCACATCCTTCAGGCTCCGGGAGTTTGGGGTAGGGAAGAGGGAGAGGGAATGTCTGGAAAGGAGCAGGAAGAAGGAAGAGGCATGACCTCCACTTCCTGGTCCTAAGGGAGGTGGCACATGAGGAAACAGCATCTTCTTGAGACATCTGCGGTGAGGGTGCTGTGCCTGGGGGGCAGGGGAGGGTCCGAAGGGGAGAGCAAAGATTGGAGGAGAACTCGGGGTACACAGCCCCGCAAATGGTATGGTGGGCAAGGAGGACATGCATAGGGTCATCCCAGTAGTTTCCAGGGCGCTGGGGGTGAAGGGTGTTCACGCATGGGCTCCCTGGACACCTCTCAGCCATGAACGCAAACAGGGGAGAGGTGTGATGGGCGAGGGATGCCTTCAGTCATAAGGTTCCCCCCCAGAACTCAGCCCCCAGAGGAAGGTCAGGAGTGAGGGTGAGCAGGCGGAGGCTCAGCTCCCGCCAGGAGTGCTCAGGGCGTAGGAAGTGAAGGCTCCCGTGGTGATGGGCTCCAAAGGAGCCCTGCCTCCTCGGGGAGCACCGTCTCTAACCTGGCACTTTCCTCTGCGTCCTGAGAGACTGTGCCCATGTCCAGCGCACCCTCCCAGCTTATTGTGCTCTACGTTTTAAGGGAGATGTTCTGTGAGACCGGACCTCCTTCCCCTCAACCTTTACTTCCCTAGAATTTGAGGATGTAAGAATCACATTACAGCAATTTAACCAAAAAACAAAATGTAAATGAGCCGACAAGATGACAATTGTCTTGTTTTCGGAATAAATAGTAAGTGTTCTGAGAAACCTTTACATTCTTCTCGGGCCTAAGACTGCTGTGAAGAAATTGGAAAATGGGGAAATGTTGATTTATAATAAGAGTTTAGCACCTCAGGCTACATAATGTAAAGGAATATGATACCCTCCATCTCCGTGCATTTTCCCAAGAGAAATCATACTAAAACCTTCTCCTACCAGCCAGAGGTAAAAATTCCCTGAGTTCCCACATCACTTTGGAAGGGACAATAATCATCTGGACATGTTCTGTTACTCCCTGGGACATGAACAGCCTGAGCAGGTGGTCTGAAGTCAGGGGTGCAGGTCCGGCAGGTGAATGCGGAATCTGTGTCCCGTGCGTGTGACAGCCTCTTAGGCGCGGGTCATGAATGAACATCATTGATGACCCCATGGTGGCTTCAAAGCAAATCTTGTTCTGCCTGCTGGTCCTCTCTGGGCCATCAGAACAGTTTTGCACAGGCAGTTTCCAATCCACCAATGGCCTGTGTATACTCACAACACATCGGACCACCAAATATGTGGGGTTTTCTTTCACACTAACAACCATTTCTCCAACTCTACAGGCGCCAAGATGGTGTCCTACAATTCAGTTCAATTCTAACGCTAACTACCCAGAGTTAAGGTAGACCCCACAAGCGTTAAGGGCTCAGTCTTAGGAGATGCCAGTCATAGTCCTCGGTGCTCGGGGTACCCACACTTCTGTCTAATTTGGCTACAATGTCAGGGGTTCCCACAACTGCCTCCATTTTGGGTTTGTCAATTTTCTAGAGCAGCTCACAGAACTCAGGAAAATAGTTTACTTACCAGCCAGGTGAAGAGATGCGTAGGGGAGGGTGTGGGGGAAGGAGCTTGGAGGTTCCACACTTTCTCTGGGTGCCCATCCTCCCAGCACTTCCAAGTGCTCACCGACCCAGGAGCCCCAGAACCCCATCATTCAGGGGGTTTCTATGGGGATTGCATTATGCAGGCATGATAGATGAAATCATTGGCCATTGGTGATGAACTCAATCTCCAGCCCCTCCCCACTCCCAGGACGGAGGTTGGGGGAAGGGCTAAAAGTTCCAACCCTCTATTCAGGTCCTGGTCTCCATTTTAGCCCCAAGCTACCTTGGGGCTCCCAGCCCCTGTCATGGTTATTGGTGTAAAGGAGCCAGTCAACTCCAGGAAGCATGCAGTCCCTTTTTCATTCCACGCCCACCCCACCCCACCCCACGGAACGCACCCCGGGACCCTCGGGTGCACACACCAAGGGAGCCGTGCCCAGTGTGTCTGCTCCAGTGTCACTCTGATCAGCTCAAAACCAGAACCCCCCAGTGTCCACCGCATGAACAAAGGAAAAAGCGTGCTATACTTATGTCAGGGAACACTACACAGCGCTGAGTATGATCCACAACGTGGATGAATCCCAACCTCCTGCTGGTAAGTTACAAAGTAACATAAAACAAAAACCAAGGTGCAGAGTGATACATACTGCTTACAAACAGCAAGTAGCAAGTCCGCTGCTCAGAGATGCAGATATCAGTGGAAAAACTAAAGAGAAGAGCAAGGAAGTGAACTCCCTATAACCCTCCTAGTGGTTGCCCCGGGAAGAGGTAGGGTGTGCTACTGCAAAAGGGCAACTCAGGGGTTTCTGGAAATCTAGAATATTCTTCCCCTCGACTGGAGTCCTGGTTACGTGGATGACACGTGACTGATTTTTGATATACTATGTATTTGAGTTTTATGTTATTTCCTTGTATGTTACGTGTAGCAATTGTGACAAGTGATTTTTAAAGAAGACATGGCAGACCCTGACCTAAGGTGAAGATAGTGAGAGATGAGTGAGGGAGAGCTTGAGGGTTGGCCGAGGGGACCAGGAAGGTGGCAACAGGTCGTACCTGGGATGAGCCGGGGGTGGGATGTGACGCCCCTCAGCGGCGCGGATTCCAGACGGCACAGGTCTCACGCAGGTAACCACAGAGTGGACAGGACAAGTGAAGCGTTAGCCTTGTTTAAACTGACCTGCCCAGGTCCACTAAGAAATGGATACTGGGCCGGCTAGGGCTCAAAATAGAGGGATAGTTTAGAGTTTCAGATTTGGAAATAGCAGCAATTAATTGAGGGTGTCAAGTAAGGGGGTGTGCCAAAATGTGGTTGTGGGTGTGGGAGGTGGATTTGGCAAACATTTTTAAAGAGGCTTTGGAGAACTTCTAGAGTCCAACTTTCTGGTTTTAGCCGAATGGTGGAGACAGAAACCTCGTATCAGACAGCTAGAAATAAAGGAAAACTGAAGGAGGAGAGCAAAGCTAGTCGGCTGCTTTAAGGAAGGTTTAACACTGCATGGAGCACTGGGTGTTATAGGCAAACAATGAATCATGGAACACTACATCAAAAACGAATGATGTAATGTATGGTGATTAACATAACATTAAAAAAATAATAAAGAAGATTTAACAGGAGAGAGGGAACTTGGTTGTTGTCTCTGGAGGGACTTGCATTCACGGGGGGCTCCTTCCTACTTGTCTGTTCTGTTGGAAATTCGGAGCCAAGTGCTAGGACCCGCCTCAAGTAGGAGGAGAATTTCCCTCCCACTGCAAAGGAAGGGACACCAGCCACCAAAGGTCAACACAAGCGCAGGAAATGGAATCCTAAACCTCTCTGATTTATTTTAGACGGCTACAAAAAAGCACAGAAGTCAGAAGTTCCGGGAGATAACGTAAATGACTTACGTGCCCTTTCGGTGACTTGACTTCCTTCCGAGCTCAGGTCCCTGAGCTTCCCGCATTACACACTTAGGCAGAATTTACACGTTGTGAGGGGCCGAGGTTTGGGAGAAAGAATCATCAACCAACCTCTTCCTTCATAATTCTGCAATTAAAATGGTTTAAGATTTGCAGAAGACCACGGATTGGCCAAAAAGCAAATGCCCATTGTAAAAGGCAGCAGGCTTCACGTTAAAATACGAAACAGTTACAGAACTGAGCACACAGCACTGTTGTAACTATTCCGGCCTCTATGGGGTGTGGAGCTGATATTTTATTCACTCATCTGTCATGATTTGGAAAACCAAAAGGAAAACCAAAACCAAAAAACTCTAGCTCCATTTACAATTTAAACACCAAAATGGATCACGTTTCCGAAAAGCACATCCACCAGGCAATAGAATTAAAGGTAATTTTAACTGTCTTCTCTAGACTTCTCTTTCTTATATGATTTTACTTCACAGCAGCTGTGTTTTACTTGTATAACACAAAGAAATAAAAATGGACTGCCTTGCACCCGACCAACCTTTGAGATAACCGCACGGATTCTCCGAGATGCCCACACACTTGAGCTCCAACCAGCTGGGATGTTGACACGCACCCAAATTTTGCGGCTCCCACATGCACAAGTCTAAGCAGCCAAAGCGTGTGCTTAGCATGAGGGGTCTCAGTACAGAGGTGTAAAGGGTGCTGGGAAGAGCCATGGTCACAGCTAGGACCTCGCGCCCACTGATGACGCCAGACGAGTTGGCAGTGAAACCAAAGTCACATCCAAAGCCCCAAGGGCCCTTGGGTGACATTGTCCAGGACTTGCCACTGCCTTCCGTGTGTCTGGTTGGGGTACAGAGGACACCCACCTGACGGAGAGCAGGTCTGAGCGCCTACGGCTTCCATCAGTGGGCACCTAAGCTAGGGAAGTTCACAGTCTGGCCGTATTTCCGCATCAACCCCAATAAACCCTCTTGTGAGGCTTACCAAGAGTCAGTTATGTTTTTGCCAAACCTGTGTGTGCCCGTTCTACTTGTTAGTTTTGTTAATTCATGCAAACTAATCATCACGACCACACACATCAGTCGGGTGCCTACAGCATGCTGGGCATCAACAAACTCATGTAATAGTCATGACAATCTACCATAACTTCTATCGGCCCTTTGATTTTGTTTTCAGATGTAGCACAGATAGATTAAGTGAACACCCCCACATTCACCCAAATTCTAAACTGAAAATAAGATAAGATAAGGGACTTGTAAGGTGAACAGGCTCGTCATATCTGCTTGGGGGAGGCTCCCTGTGGATGGAACACTTTGAGGAAGATATCCCTGGAGCCCAGTTGCTTGTGTAAACAGTTCATGGAGCCCACTCCTGGGGAAGTGTCAGGTAGGTCTGGACGCTGGAGCATTGGATCAAGAGGGTTTATAACTTCAGTGACCCCTGCTGTGTGCAAAGATCCGTTTTGCTTTCCAGCCGCGTCCTGCTGTTTTTCTGGGTTTTCTTCCTCTTGAAGCTTCTGATCAAGAAACGCTTCAGCGCTTCTTCCTACCCAGCTCCTCTGCAAATCCCAGCTGCCCTGGCGGTCCTCACAGCCCAGGCTTGGCGCTCAGACCTGTGAGGTTTCTAGGAGCCCTGTTGCTTCTCCACCTCATCTGCCACACCATGGTCCCCTTGCGGGGCCTTTGTGACTCTCTGAACATCTCAGCAGGAGCACTGCTCTGCTCCAAACCATTCCATCCTATCCAGAAGGAGAACTCCCATATTCCCATTCTAAAAAGAAGAAAGCAAAGAAATGCCTTAGCTTGACTGTGGTATTTCTGTAGACATTGTCGGTTCTGCTCATGCCAAGGCATTTAATCGTGAGATTTTTGTTGGTAGAGGGTTGTTGTTCGTGTTTTCAAAAACTGATGTTATCTCATTATCCCTAACAATAGATAGTCACTATAAGGAGTCATAAATTGGTTGAGCTGAAAGGAAACTTGGAAACTTTGGTAAAACCTTTCTTTTCAAGGTAAAGAATCGTGGCCCCCAAAGAAGGGTAAGCATAGTAAGACGAGGGTGTTTCTTTTATTTCTCTGGGCTTTACTTTGTGTCTCCCTCATCTTACGATGTAAAAGTTTTGAAAAACTTGGTTCATAGGGAAGATCATTCTGATGGATAAAGTTCATGATGTGGCTTAGCGAATGGGGAGGGGGCACCAGAAACAATGTCCCCACACTTCTCGGCTGCTTTCGAAACAGCTTTCTGCTAGTCGGGCAGTGTCGCCGCCGAACCCCCCAGTCTGGGGACAGCTGCCTGTACAAGAGAATGGCTTAGGGCATTGGAGAGGCTGAGGTAGGCTTGCATTCTGCAGCTGTTGGAGGAAGGAGCGAGAGGAGGGATCTGTCTGCACAAACACATCTCCCGGGACATGGACAAAGCATTCAGGATCCAAAGACACAGGAAAGACAAGGCATCCTGCCTTCCTTTCTTCTCTTTCTCTCACCTAAGCCACCTGCAAGCCCCACTGGTTTAGCCCCAAAATATATCTCAAATTCATCCTCTATTCCTCATTTCTGCTGCTGCTACCCCACATCTTGCCCCCTTCAGCTCATGCTTGGACCAGTGCAGTAGCCACCTAAAAGTCCTTCTCACTTCCCTTCCTGTTCACCTTCCAGGTACTCTTCTCCCAGTGGCCACGTCAACTGTGGTCACGCCATGTCTCAGCTTAACCATCTGTCTGAGCTGAGCCATTCAATCACAGGCTCCATGTGAGCAGACTCGCATCCACTTCACCTCCTCGTGTGTAATAGGCCACTGACGAGTTGCCTGGCAAACTCTAGGCACTCAATAAAGGGATGAACATAAGGAGGAAAAAAATGCATGAATACATTAAAGTTTTCCATTTCCAGTGCTGAGTTAATGGAACCCAGAGGGTAGACGTTGCTTCCAGAAATTCTGTTCAAAAATCCTGAATGAATAGCCAAAAGGTGGAAGTCACCCACAAGCTCATCATCGGCTGAGCAAGAAAACAAGATTGTGGTATGTGCACACAGTGGAATATGATTCAGCCTTGAAAAGGATGGGAATGCTACCACATGGATGGACCTTGAGGCAATTATATTAAACAAAATAAGCCAGTTGAAAAAAGACAAATACTAGAGATTCCACTTATGTGAGGTGCTGAGTCTAGTCAAATTCACAGACACAGAAAGTAGAAAGGGGGGTGCCCGAGGCTGGGCAAGGAGTGAATGGGGAGCTAATGTTATAGGGTACGTGTTTTCAGTTTTTCAGGATGAAAACATTCTGGAGAAGGATGGTGTGCAACAATGTGAATGTACTTATTACTGGCTGTATGCTTAAAAATGGTTAAGATGGTGAAGTTTAGGTTATATGTATTTTGCCACAATTAAAAATTTAAAAAAATTTTAAGTACTGAATAGTATAGGAAGATACATCTTATATATGACCTATTTGTACAAAGACATAGCTCTCATTTCCCGAAGGAAATAAGATTTCAGAGAGGTGAGGGAACAACCTTCTCCTTATGGCCCCCTATATTGTTGGAAGGATTAATTTGTTTACATTACTTTTGCAATAAGGGAAATTATCAGAGTTTTAAAGGGAAGCAGCAGGTTGACTTGAATCCTACTGTGAAGCCTTCTGTGCATGATGAGAGCAGACAAATCTTCAGGGAAATCTGGACAGGACTCACATGCAGTGCTGGGCTTCTCTTCCTAGCGTCTTTATAGATCAAATATGTGGGATCTCAAAAGTCCTCAATGAAGCCACAGATCCCATGGGAAGGTGGGAAAGCCAGAGAGGGAGCAAAAAATATCCAAGTTTCTAATATGCCCCTTTTACCCCCTAACTAACAGAACTCCTCAAAACTAATCTTTCAGGACAGGAGCATCTCACAATTCTGAACCAGATTCCTCGGCGCAAAAGTGCCTATTTGGCCACACCTTTCATGAGACCCTGCAGTAAAGACACAGGGACCGGTCACCTCCGTGGAAAGAAGCACCTGCACAAGACCCATTGGGCATCAGTCCCCATTCTGAAGGATGATCCTGAGCAGGAATTTTGCCTGCATGTCAGTCTTGCCTCATCTCTTCGTTAGAATCCGATGCCACATCCTTGGACATATGACTTCATATGTCACTCGAGTGAGAGAATGAGTCTCATTCCTCCACAGGAACGTTACCCCAGATGCAGAAGCCTGAGAAAAAGTGGGCAATGGGAATGAGAAGTCATCCAGAGCAGCATGGAAATTTCTAGAAGCCCTAGAACAAGAGGAAAGTTGTCATGAGAAGCCACCCAGAGCAGTATGGGAGCTTCTAGAAGCCCTAGAACAAGTGGGCAGTGGTCATGAGAAGCCACCCAGAGCAGCATGGAAATTTCTAGAAGCCCTAGAACAAGAGGAAAGTTGTCATGAGAAGCCACCCAGAGCAGTATGGGAGCTTCTAGAAGCCCTAGAACAAGTGGGCAGTGGGCATGAGAAGCCACCCAGAGCAGCATGGAAATTTCTAGAAGCCCTAGAACAAGAGGAAAGTGGTCATGAGAAGCCACCCAGAGCAGTATGGGAGCTTCTAGAAGCCCTAGAACAAGTGGGCAGTGGGCATGAGAAGCCACCCAGAGCAGCATGGAAATTTCTAGAAGCCCTAGAACAAGAGGAAAGTGGTCATGAGAAGCCACCCAGAGCAGTATGGGAGCTTCTAGAAACCCTAGAACAAGTGGGCAGTGGGCACGAGAAGCCACCCAGAGCAGCATGGAAACTTCTTTCTTTGCTCAGCAGTTAGGAAAATGCACCTCCCACATTACCATTTCAGGATGGGAGATCCTCCTGTTAAAGTTATTCTATAAGATTCACATACAGGCGGTCACTTGCCCGCAAGTAGAGAAAACAGCTGTGGGGCTCCCCGAGGCAGCATTCACCCCAGGATTAGAGAGGATTCCTTAACGGACAGGTGTCCCTCTTGTTTATGGGAGGGTGTCCCTTTTGACAGTGTGTGTGTGCGTGTCGGGGGTGTTCTTAATTTATCAGGAACAAGAGGTGTACATTCAGATTCTCCGGGACATACTGGACCATGTAGTCATCCAAAGGTGTGTGCTTGCATCATTTGCTACATTAAAAAGAGAGAAAGCTCAAATACCTAGGCTAAAGTAACTAGCATGAGCTCCGGAATCACATGTGCATTTGCTGTGTCCCTTAACTTTGGGAATGTTGTGTCTCTATTTGCATTTTTATCAAGATATTTTTTTAATTTCTCCTTGGATTTCTTCTTTGGCTCATTCGTTGTTCCATACCTTGATTTTAATCTCCACATATTTTGAGTTTTCCAGTCTTTTTCTTATAATTTATTTCTAGCTTCTTACAAATTGTGGTAAAAAAAATACGTTTGACGGGATTTCAATCTTCTTAAATTTACTGAGACTTGTTTGCTTGCCTAAATATGATCTATCCTGGAGAATGTCCCTATGCACTTGAGAAGAATGCGTGTTCTGCCGCTATCGGGTGGGACATTCGGTATGAACCTATTAAGTCCATCTGGTCTACTGGGTAACTTCAGTCCACCGCTCCTTATTGATTTTCTGTCCAGAAGATTTATCCATTCTTTTGGCTTTACATACACATGGCCTATCTTTTTCCATGCCTTCCCTTTCAGTCTGATGTATCCTTAAAACCGAAGTGGGCTTCCTGTAGTTGGGTCTTGTTTTTTTACCCACTCAGCCACTGCATGTGTTTTGGTGATAAATTTTAGTTCTTTTACATTTAAAGTAATTCTAAGTAGGGAATTGCTATTACCAACGTGCTAATTGTTTTCTGACTGTTTTGTAATTCCCTTATTCCTTTCTTCTTCTTTTTGTCTCTTCCTTTATGATTCTATGATTTTCAGCAGCGCTATGCTTAGACTCCTTGTTCTTTACCTTTTGTGCGTCTATTGAAGGTTTTTGTGCTGTGGTTACCGTAAGTCTTATATAAAACATCTTATATTTATAACAGTTATTTTAAGTTGATTACAACTTAAGTTTGATCACATACTAAAGCTCTATATTTTTACTCTTCCCTCCATGTTTTATGTTTTTGATGTTGCAATTTACATCTTTTTACCTCGTGTATCCATTACCTAATTCTTTGTAGATACAGATATAGATGGTTGCTACTCTCATCTAATAACCATCATACTGTAAGTGACTTACCCACCATCGTTACAACATTAAAGTATTATAATTACCTTCGCCAGTCCTGTCATATGTTTTCACGTACTAGTTAGCATCCTTTCACTGTAGCTTGAAGAAGTCCCTTCAACATTTCTTGTAAGGCTGGCCTAGAGTGGTGGTCAACTCCTTCGGCTTTTGCTCATCTGGGAAACGCTTTCTCTCTCCTTCAATTCTGAAGGGCAGCTTTGCCAGGTAGAGTATTCTCGGTTGGCAGTTTTTTTCTCTCAGCATCTTGAATATATCACACCACTCCCTTCTGGTTGGCAAAGTTTTTGCCAAAAAATCTGCTGCAAGTCTTATGGGGGTTCCTGTACATAGCAGGTTGTTTTTCTCATGCTGCTTTTAAAATTTTCTCCTTGTTTGTAACTTTTAATAATTTAATCGTGTGTCCCAGTTTGGGTCTCTTTAGAGTCTTGTTTGGAGCTCCCTGGGCTTCCTGGATCTGGATATCTGGTTTTTCCTCCAGGTTTGGGCAGTTTTCAACCATCATTTCTTTGAATAAGCTTTGTGACTCTTTCTCACGCCCTCCTCCTTCGGGGACCCCTAATGTATACACTGGCCTGCTTCGAGACGGTCTTACGGCTCCCTTAAGCAATCTTCACCCTTTTTCATTTTTTTTTTCTTTTTGCTCCTCTGATTGGATGAATTCCATTGCCCTCTCTTTGGATTTTTATTTTTTCAGTTTATATATTGTATCCTTCAGCTCTGTGATTTGTCTGGTGCTTTCTTACGTGTTTTATCTCCCCTGAAGTTCTCACGCCGTTCACGCATTGCCACTTATCTTTGTTTCATGAAGGTCTGCTTCTGGAGTTTATCTCGTTCTGTTATTCCCAACATACTCCCCGTGCCTGTCCGTGTTGGTTTCTGGGCATGAGCTACCAGAGCCACCTCTCTCAGTCTTGACAGAGGGCCCTTGTATAGAAGATCAAACTTATCATTCAGCCTGGCCTTGCTCCGTGTTGTCTTTCAAACCTCTGTGATTTTTCAAACCACCTCTTTTCTCAGAGTGGCTTCCAACAGTTGAGTATGCCAAGATCTGTTTCGGCTGTTTGTTTGTTTTTCTCTTTCACCCAGTGTGTATGAGTTGCTCGATTACTCTCTGGATTCCTTTTAGAGGGAATTATTCCACGTGTGGCTGCAGATTTTGAGTGTCTGTGGTAGGAGGTGAGGTCGGGAGTCTCCTACATCACCATCTTGGGTCAGAGATCCTGACGTATTTTATAGACCTCCCTCTGTAGTTGTCTTTGTGTTTCATTCCTGCTATCATTGATGTGTGGCTCTCTCCTTTTTAAACTTCAGCTTGCAAGGGTTGGGTCCACTGACAATTTTAGCTAAAATCCTCAATATTTTCTTGCTTCCACATGTCCTGGTTTTGCTCCGTTGTTTCTCTTCTGATTTTCTGAGTTGAATCTGTGCTTGTTAATTTTCCACCTTCTTTTTTTTTTTTCTTTGCTTTCTGTCCATTTCCTGTGAATACAACTTTACCAGCACTCTGCATGCTCTGAAATGGTAGCATTTGCGGTGTCCTTTGGTTCTAAATATGCTGTTCTCTTCGGCTATTGCCTTTCTAGTTTTATCACAGTATGATATATGTCAGAGAGTGTGGACTATATGACGTCACATCTTGACTATCACTACACGACTTTCACATCCGTGCAGGTTTCCTGTGTGCTTAAAGGAAGACATATTCTCTGAGAGCTCAGACTCTCAGCCTCACACACCCCCTGCCCTCTCCTTGGCCATCATGCTGTTTTCCCATACAGTGCCCAGACGGAGCCAAGCGTTGTGGTGTGGTGGTGTCCTGCCCCAGTAGGTTTTCAGTTCCATCACTGAGGTGACCACCATCCACAGCCCCCTGTTTGGGGACGCATCTCCCCTTCCTGGGCAAGGTGACCCTCCTGGACCTGTGCCCAGCTCTGGACCCTGGACTTTGTGGCACCAGCTGCAGTTTTCTCTGTGACACTCATTTCCCTCCGTATCCTTGGCATGGGCATCTCAAGCACAGGTTCTAATGCACTGCATCTCATCCACATCTTGATGAGTTTACAACAGGAGGAAGGAGGCCCACGTGAGCTCCACATGCCCTGTAGTCCTGCAAACCACGCCTGAAGGGTCCACTTCCTTTGCTTGTCCACTTGAGATTTCAGCAAGACTGGCATTGTCTCCCTGCCCTGGGAGCAGGACTCCCATCTGACCGAGATTCTTGCAAGATGAAGAGAAAAGAGAAAGACCGTAATGTGTGTATGAGAGAGACAGACAGACAGACAGGCAGGCAGACAGAGTAAATCCCAGTATGCATCTGGGGAAAAGAGCAAGGCTGGGAACACAGAGTAATGAGGCTTAATTCTCTCTCTGTCTCTCTTTCTCTTTCTTTCTATAATGGTTTTATTGATGTAGAATTGACATATCATAAAGGCCACCCATTTAAAGTACACAGTTCAATGGTTTTTAGTATACTTACAAAGCTGTACAAAACCATCACCACAATCTAATTTTAGAACATTTCCATCATCCCAAAAAGAAACCTTGTACCCATTAGAGCCCCTCCCTCTAATTTCCCACCTGCGCCCCTTCCAGCCCCTGGCAACCACTGACCTGGTTTGTGTCCCTGTGAGTCTGCCCATTCTGGATATTCATGTAAATGGAATCATAGGATATGTGGCCTTGGGGACTGGCTTTTTCACTTTGGGGCTATTATGATGCTTTTTATTAATGGATAACACACCAGTTCTTGTGTTATTTATTCACAGACTTTGTGTGGACATAGACTTTTATTTCTCTCGCGTCTACACTCAGAAGCGGCATTGCCCGGTTATATGGTAACTCCAAGCTTAACATGTTGGGGAACAACACAACTGGTTTCCAAGGTGGCTTTGTACCTGAAGCCCTGTGTAAGGAGGTACCCTCATGCACGTGGCTGGTGGAAGGATGTAGAAGGATGCAGCCCCTTTAGAAAACATTCCGTCAGCTTCTCAAATGGCTCAACCCAGAGTCACCATGTGACTTAGCCATCTCACCGCTAGCTCTGTACCCAGAAGAAATGAGAAAACGTGTCCGCACAAACACTTGTACATAAATGTTTGCGGCGGCATTCCTTATAACAGCCCACAAGCCGAAACAGCCCGCATGTCCCTCAGCTGGTTAAGGGATAAATGCGATGTGATGTATGCACACGACAGACCACCATTTAGCATAAAAGGAAAAAGGCACTGAGATTACAGAGATGACCTTGGAGACAGTCTGCTGAGGAGAAGTCAGACGACAAAGGACCACATGCTGTATGACTGCCCTCATGTGAGGTCTCCAGAATAGGCAAAGGTCTAGAGACAGAAAGTAGATTGGTGATCGCCCAGGATGAAGGGGTGCTGTCAGTGAGGGATGAGGGCCAAGGAGCACAGAGCTCCCTGCTGAGGTCATGCAAATGTTCTAAAGCTAATTGCAATGATGGGTGCACAGCTCTGAATGTACTAGAAACCGTCGAACTACACACACTGTAAGTGGGTGGATTGCATTATGTGTGAATAATATCTCAAAAAAGGGATTAAAAGACAGAACCCTGTCACTGATCACCCTCAGCTCTGAGTGCTGTTATCCGGGTGTGGATCCGCGGGTCTGGGAGGCAACCTCCTCTCTGCAAACAGGATTGCTTTCTCTGCCCCTGGCTTTTTGCCACGGTTTGCTTGCCTTGCCAGCCAACTCTAAGAAAAATCCAGTTTCTCCTGCATGTAAAAAAATCAATTTCAGCCAAGACCAAGGAGAGAAAACAGAGCTATTTGTGAGCGAACCCCTCTCAGCGGCCTGACAATCTCGCTCCATCAGGAGGCCTGCCTTCATTGACCCACATGAATGGCCTACGTGGGCACCTGCGGATCACGAAGAAGTTTCCTCACAGCCCCCACGGGAGCTGGTGTGCATGAAGTGGTCTGGAAGGGCCCCAGTGCCTGTTGGAGGAGCCTCACACTGCAGGGTGGGGGCCCTGTGGTCCACTCACTGCAAACCGCCAGGTCTTCACAGACCCGCCATCCTTTGTGGGAAGGAGTGAAATCTGGGCCGGGGGCTGCACGGGGAGAAGCTGATGGCTGAGGGCCCCCCCAGGTCTCTGCTCAGTCCTGCAGCATAGATCACGGAGCCACAGAAACACTCACCCCCAGCTGCTTACTTTGCTGGGGAAGCAGCTGAGGCCCCGAGAGTTGACCCCAGGCCCTGGACACGGTCCCCTCTTAACTCTGTATCCCAAACACCTGGCAGCAGAGGCCAGCTCTGAAATGTCATCGAGGTCACAAGGCATCACTTCTGAACTCTGACCACAACTGTCCTGTGATGTCCTTTGTTTAGCATCCTCAGGGGATGATGGTGTTTGATGAGTATCTCTGCAAGGAAGTCATGAAAACCGAAATAATTCATTGAGAGTGGCCAAGCTAGATCAACAATTTTTTAAGCAGCTTTATTGAGATATTATTCACACACCGTGCAATTCACCCATTGAACGTATAGCATCCAGTGGTCTGGGGTATATTAAATTATTATGTTGTCATTTGTGATAGAGTACGTAGAACATAAAAGTTGCCATTTTGATGATGTTAAGTGTAGAGCGTGGTGTCGCATCAAGAATCACGCTGACGGGGGCTGTGCAGAACACTGCTGTCTGCTTCCCGGATTTTCCATCAAACCCGAGTTCTGTAACCCGTTAGCAGTAATTTCCCATTGCTGGCTCCTTCCGTGCCCTGGCTCCCTCGCTCTTCACCTGCTCCCGCATCTGCGAGCTGGGCACGGGTCCACCCGTCAGCACGTTGTAGACACACGCACGGTCTGTGCCACGAGCTGACACCCCCACAGGGTTTCCGTGGAATGCTACCTCCTCCTCCGGGCTTGGGGAGCAGCTGCATGAATGTGTGGCATCGGTGGTCCGACGGGTTCGTGGGAAGGTGTTGATCGGCCACCTGTCCAGCTTTTGTCTTGGAAGGGTGGAGTTCACTGTACGTAAAACCAAAATGCTACCTAGCTCCAGTTGTGATTTCAGATCACATAAAATAATCGCCGTGAGAGTCCTTGGAGTATCACAGTGCTCCACGTAACTAACATCACAGCATTACATAGCATTACATCAAAGCAAACACCCTCCCCTCTGGCTCTGCATGCCTTCACCCCTTCAGGTCTGTGCCCACAGCTCTGTCATCACTGCCAGACAAAACATAGGTGGCAAACTCTAAGCCCAGCAGGTGCCCGCAATGGGTATACAATCCCCCTACCGTAGAATACAGTGTGGCACGTTCTTAAGGAGTTTAACAAACACGGACCATACGATCCAGCCATTCCTCTCCTCGATATTTGCCCGACAGAACTGAAAGCTCGCGTCCACACAAAGACTTGGGACAGATGTTTGTAGCAGTTTTATTTGAAATAGCCGAAAGCCGGAAGCGACTCAGATGCTCGGCCACATGGGAGTGGATCACCACACGATGGAATACTGTTCAGCAGTCAAAAGAGGAATAGGAAGGAATAAACCACTGACACAAAGAATAAAGGGCGTCAATCCCCACAGAGTAATGCTGAGCGAAAGAAGCCAGATAAAGGAGTGTGTGCCATATGGTTTCACGGATACACAACTCTAGAACGGCTAGCCTAGTCTACAGCGACAGGAGGTAGGCCAGTGACCGCCTGGGGTACATAGTGTATAAAGCACGCTGATATCTTAACCACAGCTTACCACCCAGAGAAGGACACACATATGTCAGTGCACGTTGCAGAGACGTGACTGTGGATGGGGAGCCGGAGGGGCGGACAAGCACGCACGCCTCGGAGTCCAAACGCCTGGCCTCAAACCCCTCTGTGCCTCTCCTCAGTCGTGTGTGACCTTGAGCAGGCAGCCTGCCTGTCTTAGTGTCCTCACCTGCAAAATGTCATACCTTCTGTGCAGAGTTACTGTCGGCTCAGAATGCACATCAATCCACATCTATTATTTAAAAATAGTTATACCTGCTTTTCCTGAATTATCCTGGTCATTGTTGGTGGTGGTGTCCTTCCTGCAGCCTTAGGTCCCCTACTTCTTCTCAGGACACGGGCTTGCTCCTCCAGGAGCCCACGCCATGGGGTGCCGGCTGGGTCCCCGCCCCATGCCTCCTGAAATCGGCTGACGCAATGGCTGAGAACCACTGTTCTCCACCACGGCTCCCCGAGGGGTCCCGGAAATGCTCCCCTGACTCGGGTCGGCAGGCAGGTAGGCAACACCTGCTCGTCCATCTGCTTCCATCTGGCTCAGTGCACTCCAACGGGCTCTGTGTGAGGGTGTGAGGGTGGAAATGTGCTGTATTGGTGACACCAGAGGAGTGGCCACTGGCCACATGGGGCTGTCAAACTCGGAGAAATTAAATCTTCCCTTTCGAGACTCTAATGTCAGTGACGGTGGCCCCATGTGGTTAGAGACAAGGGTGTTGGCCCTGCAGGTGTAGGTGCTCACGTGCCCACGGCTCAAACGGCAGGAGCGCCGGGGCGTGCGGGCTCAGGTCCTTGGGTGCAGGGCTTGCCCAGTAAGTGACAGCGGCCGACGGCGTCCGTGAGCGCCTGCTAGGCGGGCAGTTTGCATGACACACTCGGTCCTCCTAACAACGCTCTGGGTGATACCTGCATTGTGCAGGGGAAGAAATCAGACCACCCCCCCCGCGTCACACAGCTTATAACCGTGGACTGGGGAACGTACGTCCAGCCAGACCAGCCTCAGCACTGTGACCACTACTCTCCACCGCTTGTTTGGAGTGAAGCCAGCCAGCCTCACGTCTCCTTTAGTGGCCTCCTGCCCCGTACGCAAAGCTGCCGCTCGCTCTGAGCTGGCTTCCCCCGGGCACGGCCCCGGCTTATCCAGGCATCATCTGGACGCTTCTTCTGCGAGCCTCATTGTCCCCTTGGAAACCATGGCTTCCGCCCAGAGAGTCCCAGCAGAGCTTTGGGAGGACATGCATTTGGCCCCCATCTTGGCCTCAGGGGTGCCCAAGGCCCTCAGAGAGAAACAGGGGAGGCTCTGGCGGCCAGAAGTGTCTGGAAGCATCTTTTCTTCTATTGTTGAGGAAAACAGGAGGGGAGGCCAGCCTGGGCGGTGGGCCCAACCCAGAGGACTTCATGAAAGAACAGATGCCCGATCTGGGACTTCCCAATCGGCCCTCTTTGGCTTGGCACCTGTCCCCTACACGGGGGGCCTGATGCTGTGGCAGTGCCCCGAGCACATGGATCTGACTCAGGCCGGCCAGTGACGGTGGTCTGTGACTCAGCGCATCGCTGCAGGCTCCACTCCCCGTTGGCAGTGACGAGCAGCTGCGGGTCTAGAGCTGGGCCACCCGTCGGCTAGGGACTGTGCTCGGGACAGATCCCGGCTGGTAGAGATGATCTCAGACAGCCTTTGTTTCCCATCTCTTTATGGACACATCGGAGCAGTGGAGGTTTTCCAGACTCAGGAGACCAGGCTGATGTGGCAGAAGCAGCTTCCTCCTACCAAAGGTCTGTGCTCACCTCTCTTCTCGGGACATACCTGTATGGTGCGACCCCCACGCTTCCCTGGGGGTCACAGACGATGCACGACTGAGCTCTGGACAGTGGAACCTGAGCAGACGTGGTATGCCTTGCCTCCCAGACCTGCCCCTAAAATCTCCAGGCGGTGCCTCTGCGTGCATCACCTCCAGGTGAGCAGGGAGAAGTCCAAGAGCCAAGAGCAAGGCTGAGTCACACATGGAAGGAGCCAGGAGTCCTGGATGATCACGTAGATCTACACAGTGCTGGGCCGTGCGTGACCGGTACTTACACTGCACTGAGCCCTGTGGTGTGGGTGGTCTGTCCCTGCAGCCGGCCCCCTGAGGACAGCCATCAGGGACACACAACGTCCACAGCAGACCCATGGTCCACGCCCACACCCATGCTGGCAATTTTACTTTTCTTAAACAAACTTCATTTACACATAACCTTAGCAGTGGCCAGAAAGTTAAGGAACTATTAAGCATCTTGGCAGTCAAAGACAAAAAGGCGCATTTGGATCCCAGACAAAGGGAAGGAAAGATGTGTGCCCCTTACTTTCCACCCCATCGCCCACTCGGCATCTGGCGAAAGACCAAAGCCGTTTCTGCTGCGTGGTTTTGGATAAACACTAGGCAAGGACACCACGCCGATGGCTTTGGGTGGCCTTCCCTCCACCACATGTCACAGCTGTATATCCGTGTGAACGGCAGAGGAAGGACGCTTCCCCCAAGCAAATGCCCGCAAGCCTTCCCGGCGCAGAGGCATGTCTGGGGTCTCGAAGCCGTCACAGGGGAGGTCAGGGCTGGCCTGGGGAAATCTCGCACGTGTAGCCTCAGGAAAACAACACTTAGTCTCAGAGAGCCTGATTTCCCACAAAGGCCTGATTTACAAGAGACTGATGGTATTGGATTTTCCTAACATGCTGGGGAGTTGGTTGGGGTGGCCACATACCAGCTTTGGGAAGTTTTATCTATGGTTTCCAGAGGCAGGAGGGAGAAATGACCCAGGTCGGGCTGGTCTCACAAAATAAGCTGAATCGACCTTTGTTGGTGTGACTGGATTGGTTTTATCCACTGGGGGAGTTTTCGAAACTGGCTTCTGCTTTTTATTTTAACAAAGTGTAGCTGAGCTCCCCGCCCTTCACAGCCCTGCCCATCCACACAGCCTACCCCAAAACCCTCGCCCCTAGCTCCTGCCGGGGGAGCACTCTGAACTGCAATTGCTCTGCTCTTCCCAAGTAACCTCAGCTTTCTGACAATCTTGACCTTGCCTCAGTTGACCTTTTTATTTAGGCGGGCATTCCTCGGCTTCAGAAGTGGGATCCGGAGGAGACAGTCCCCTGGGAACACAAGGGTGCTTGGACTCGAGCGGGGCGCCCACATTCAGCCCCTTGTGCGCGTCGACCTTGGGTTCCCTGACACTCCTCTCGGATTCCGAGGTCCCTTCCTTTGGTGGAGCTCTCCGATTTTATTTGGGATCCATCTAAAGACTCTGTCCTTTCTGACAGGTGACTCGTTTGTTTGCTTAGTGGAAACACGCCGGAATGTCGGTATCATTCCTTTGGGATTCTTGAAAGAAAATAAACAAATACAAATAATGTCAGTGGCCCTCACCACCTCCTCTGGAGGGAGTTCAGTCCCTGGAGCAAAACACTCCCATGGGAGGTGAGCTGGTCCGGGACAGGCCAGACGGGCATTCGGGCACCTGCCACTGTAAGACAGTTTCCATGTGCCGAGGCACACCTGGCCACAGGTCGGCCCACTGAGGCAGAGGCTGCCCACCAGGACAACCAGAGAATTATCCCGTGAAAGACACACTCAAAGCAAAATGTAGCTCCCAACCCGGAAGGCACACCGCTCAGTCGGGCTTTCACGATTTCTGTGTCTTTTGCTTTCAGGAAAACTTCTGAGATGTGGGACCCCATCATCTGAATAGCCTACGGGAGGCACCCCTTCAGGACCTCCAGTTGGGTTTGTGTTCAAAAATGATGGTCTGTCCTCACGCAAGTTTTTGACGACGTGGACAAACTTACTTGAGAACTTCGTTGGCCGTTATGGGAACTTAGGATCTGGCCGGACCTGCTTTTCCTCTGGATGGGGTTGGCAATAGAACCAAACAATCCGAATGTGAGGTACCTAGAGGCTTCCAAGTGTATCCAGGATTCGACAACACCTCTTTACAAAATGCTCTTTCTAAGTTAACGGAAGCAAATAGACAACCGGAAGGAGATCAAGCATCTGAGGGGTCTACCTCGTCTGCACCACCTCTAACCACATTGCTCCACCTCCTTGACACCCACCTTTGCCCTTTGCTGCAGAAGAAAATTCTGGACTCCCCCGTAGACGTTGAATCCACCGGGGAGGCCTTTAACTCAATGTTTATAAATGGTTTCAAGAGAGCTCTGTCTTTGTTAGTCAAGACAACATGCACACATGGGAAACAAGGGTCGCCCCGATCTTGTCCTTCTGATTTATCAGTCAGTGTGCATCCTGAAAGATGATTCCAAAAGAAGAGCACCTGAAATCTTACATCTCCAACTCCAACAGATGGCATCGCCCTACTGGATTCCGTCGTTGTTGCAAAAAGCCTGGCCAGTGGAAGAAAGGTAGTGGCAGATTAGAAAGGTCCAGAGGGCCACAGCTTTCCAAGAACCAAGGGTCAGACTGGCCCCCAGCCCCAGCGGGGCTCGCAGGAAGCAAAGGGCCCAATCCCCACACCACCATTAAAGCGTCTGGGGGGAGCTCCTCTCCAGATCGGGGACGAATGCCGTTCGCCCCCACCCCTGCCGACGCCTATGCGCAGGTGGACGGTATGTTGTGAGGCCCATAAGAACGTGGCCCAGGTGAGAGGCGCTGAGAAGCCACCCGTCAGGGAACGCCGTTATTTGTAAGGCTGGGAACTATTTGTAGCGGGTTGGGAATGATCTCACCAGGACGGACGGTCCGAACTGATCAAGAAAGAAAGAGGGCACAGGACCAGGATGCACACCGGGAAACCGTACGCTCGTGGGCGAGGAGGAAAGGCCGTTGCCCCAGGAAAGGAGAAAGAGGTGTGTGCGGGAGAATCAGGCATTGGCGATCCTGGGCTTGGGAGGGCAAGGGAAAGAGAAACTCGCGGTCACCGGCCTCACCGGTGGAAAGCATAGGGCAGGTGAGGGTAGAGAAGGGTCCGAAGGGAGGAAAGGTATAAATTAATCCCATCGGGGACCGGGCAGACTGTCCTGGTCAGATAACCCTGGGGTGGCTGGAACAGGTTGGTGTCCCCTTCCGTCCTGCACCCCCTCGGCATGCCCGGGCTCCCGGTGAGGCCCCCAGACACCCTGCGTCTCTGCCAGAGCCGCTCCACCAGCCCCCACCCCGCCAGGCCTTCCTGCCTCTGCTGGGGCCGACTCTGATGCATGCCCGCAGAGCTCTCTGCGGGACCCGCTGTGTTCCTCGCCCCACCTTCCCGGACCACCGTCTCCCTTTGCTCACTGGTGACATAGGAAGACCCACCTTCCCGGCCCACCGTCTCCCTTTGCTCACTGGTGACATAGGAAGACCCACCTTCCCGGCCCACCGTCTCCCTTTGCTCCCTGATGACATAGGAAGACCCACCTTCCCGGCCCACCGTCTCCCTTTGCTCACTGATGACATAGGAAGACCCACCTTCCCGGCCCACCATCTCCCTTTGCTCACTGGTGACATAGGAAGACCCACCTTCCCGGCCCACCGTCTCCCTTTGCTCACTGATGATATAGGAAGACCCAGGATCCGAGGTGACGGGGCGTGGGACCCTCACACGGGAACATCCAAGCACCGCCGTCTTGGTTTCACCTGGCGTTACATTCACTAGAAAGGATTTATGCATTACCAGCAGGTGTAGAGGAAAGCATTCGGGGTGGAAACTGTTTGCACGGCCCATGAGTTTCTGCGTCTCTCAAGGCATTATTCCAGAGTCCTTGTAGGAAAAAGACACTCACCTTCAGCGGGTAGTTTCACAAAATCCCTCAACACGGTCACAGACGCAGGGAGAAACTCCAAACACATGAGAGGGACCTCGCCTCCCTCCTTGCAACAAGCTGAGGAAACAGAGAGTCATTTTCTCGGGCCACCTCTGGCATTCACGGCACCAGCCCTGATACCAGGAGGGAAAGGCCCACGGAGCTAAGCACATCATTGCCAGAGTCGGCAGTCAGAAGGGCGACACTTCACAAAACTAGGGAGAACCTGCCTCCAATTATTTAAAACAGTGTTTAAAAGAAAGGGGGTGTTTTCTACAACCCTTCTCTACGTGTCGACTTTGTCCCACACGCAGAGAGCACAGGGTTTGTACACCCATTTTAGAGATGTGGAGGGAGGACTTTCTCAAGGTCAAGGCAGGCCCCCTCAGAGCAGAACAATCACCCTGTGCTCACCGTGGTAGGCTGTGGACACGTCCCCCTCCGCAGCCAGCCCGGGACAGCGCCCCCTCCGCTCTTGCAGCCCAGGACCTGACCTGCAGGCAGGAAGGACGCCCCGCCCCGCCGCCAGGGGCAGGGGCCGCGCACAGCGGCCGGCCCCTCTGTTGCACGGCTCTCCGGGCTGCGCGCGGGACGCACAGCCCACCTGATGAGCCACACTCTAGGACAGGACACCACGTGTTTACTTAGGAAGGGACTTGCGAGAATGCCTTGGGAAAGTTTCCCGCCTCTGTCTCCCCTTCTTGGTCCATTTCTGACGGTGCCCAGGACAGCTCTCATTCCACGGGTCCCTGCAGCGTTTCAGTCTTTCTCCTGCGAGCGTCCGACTTCTCTCTGCCGTTAGCCTCTCTCCTCCGTCTCCCTCCTTCCCTCAGACGCATCCAGCAAGCTTTGCGGGCTTGGGGTTGTGTGTGTGTGTGTGTGTGATTGTAATATAGTTCTGTAATTCTCATGATTCATTTTTATATTCTTTATTTCATCACGGGCCCTTTATTTGACTTACTTCTAGGGAGTTCCCAGGTGCTGGCCGCTCGAAGGTTCTCCGCCGATGATTCCAGCGTCCGTGTCATCCTGGTGCCCGTGTCTGCCAACAGTCGCTTCTCATTCAAGTTGTGGCTTCCCTTGCTCGTGGGGCGATGAGTGATTTTCCACTGTATCTCAGACATTTGGGGTCTCAAGAGGCGCTGGATCTTCTCTAGTCTTCTCTCCTTAGAAGGCAGCTCCTATTGGGGTGCAGTATTTATGGCAACCCCCTGGACCTTCTGGCATGCAGTTAGGGAGGGATTTGGCTCCCCCCCCGCCCCGCTGACGCCCTTCCTGAGAAAGTGGGGAGCAAGTAGGGTGCATGGGAGGGGCGGGAAAGGGGTGCCATCCAGACCCACCTCCCCCCTGCTTGTTCTGGCTCATCCAGGTGGGAAGAGAGGGTCACCCCTGCTAGGAGACCACCTGGTTTGGAAGACAGCCCTGTGAGCTACACCTATAAAGGGGGTAATTGTATTTAAGCCCTAGTTCTGTTATAAGGATTATATAAGCTTTTAGAAATGCAGGATTTCAGGCCGTGCCCTAGACCCAGGGATTGAGACTCTGCATTTATCAAGACACTCAGAGGTTTCAGGTGCATGTTGTATTAGAAGGCCCTGATCCACAGTATTTACAAGCACAAGGGAAAAGCAGTGAGCTAGGTTACACACACACACTGCTGTTCCTTTTCTGCAGACAGCGCCTGCTCAGACGGCCCTGGCCTGGGAGGCGCCTGCACACAGCTAGCCTGTCTGGTGCAGGGGGAAGGCTGGTGTCCACCGCAGATGCCATCACGGTCCTGCGAAGGCTGATGGGCCTCTGCCCCTCACGCATTATTTCAAGTGCTGACAGCTTTATTCAATGTGAAATTCTGTCAAGAACGGTTTCTTTGAGAATAGTCTAAATTTCTTTTTTTAACCTCACATCCAAGAACAAATGGAAAAGTACTTGCACATCATGAGTCAGAATTTGCCAGAGCCCAGAACACGGATGAACAGATGCCTCACCATGAGGTGTCCCGTGGCGGACCGAGCACACACGGTTAGAACAGAGTTCCGCCTGCCCCGCCCCAACCCCTCCATCACCCTCGGAGGCAAGAACTATGTCAAGCAGCATCCTTCCCATCTTTGTGACACAAAGAAATCTGCTTCACATTAAACTCTTTCTGAAACGTGTTTTGAATTATCATAAAAAAGCTTTGTGACGTGTGCAAAGATTGCACAGAACGCAAACAGCTCTGCCCGTGTGTATTCAATTCCCGTCTGCTCTTGTGCTTTGAAAACATGATGCAGGTGTCTGGGATCAGGACGGGAATGCAGGTCAGGGAAGCTCACACTTGGTTACCCTCCAGTACCAGCGATCATCACCCTCTCTTTGCTGCTCGGATGTTTGAAACCGTGCGGGATAAAATTCAGAGTTCAGGGAGCAAGAGAGAGGAGCCGTGCTCTGGTTTCTGGGCGGCGAGGCCTTTGAACCCAGCCAGCAGACCTGTTAGTACTGCTTTGCCACCCCTGCACTGGCCCACGGCAGGGGAACTCTTGGAAAGAAGACTGGAACAGCAGAACTCAGGATGAAAGCAACGTCTTAGCGCAGGTTGGGGTGAGCGGGTGTGTGTCTGCAGCTTTCCCCTGGAAGTAACGGGAGAGCCACTCCAAGGAGCGGCAGGAGGCCACCTGCTGCGGGTCCTGTCGGTGTCCCTCCAACAGCCCCGCCCTGTCTGCCGGCAGTGTCTGCGAGCCTCCGGAAAGAGCACTGCGGCGGCCTCCCCGAGCAAACGCTCGCCAGGCTCGCAGATGCTCCTGAGCGCCTACAGCCTGGACTTGTCCACTTCTCGGACCAGACTCTCATCATCATCAACGTGCAGCCATTTAGAATAATTTCCTTCCGCCCTGTCCTCGGTGGCGTCCCGCACGAAACCACCCTCTGTGCGAACGCTTCTCACACACAGGTCAGCTTCCAGCCGAGGCAGAGTCTGGTTTCCCATGGCACCCGGTTTGTTTTTGCAAGAAGCGAGGACACATCTACTCTGGGTCTCAGGGAGTCGGCCCCGACACCCACCTCTGCCACCTGCTCTCTCTCGGGATACAAATGCTCTGTCTAGCTTCTCAGGCCCGATTCTCCACGGTGCAACATCCTCTACGTGGCTCGTAGGTCCTCCTAGGACCGACCGATCTACTCTTTCAAAAACAGTAGAAATATGCTCTGAGCCCAGGGTGGCACGTCCAGGCGAAGAGAAGGGCTAAGGGCAGGAAGTTCCTCAGGGAGGCGGCAGGACCCGTTTCATTCGGAAGAGGAAAAAGAAAATTGGAACGGGCCGCCTGGGTGGCTCAGTCGGTTAAGCGACTGCCTTCGGCTCAGGTCACGAGCCCGGAGTCCCGGGATCGAGTCCCGCATCGGGCTCCCTGCTCAGCGGGGAGTCTGCTTCTCCCTCTGACCCTCTCCCCTCTCATGTGCTCTCTCTCTCTCTCTCACTCTCTCTCTCAAATAAATAAATAAAATCTTTAAAAAAAAGAAAAAAAAAAGAAAATTGGAACGTGGCAGGCTTGGGTCTGGCTTCCCGCGATCCTGCCTTTGCGCGGGCGAAGGGTTCCCAGGAAGGTTTCCCAGTAAGCGTGCGCCCGTGAGCTCAGAGAACACATGTGCGGCGTGACCCCTGGAGCTCCCTCTAGGTGAAGGCCTAGTGTGCGTGCTGCATGGCAGTGGCTGCCCATCACGTCACTCCGTACTCACGGGACGGCCACCAGCCAGGTAACCACCAGCTCTGCCGGTAAAGGAGCAGGGGATGGGAGCCAGCCACATGCGGCAGGATGAGGCTGGACGGCATGGCAGGACAGCCCCGGCGAGGCTGTCCCGCCTGCCCGGGACTGGGCACCGACTTTATCGCCTCTGCAGCCGGTCAGTCCAGCTGTGCCGGCTTCACTGTGCAGCGAGCCTTCTCCTCTGCCCACAGTGGGTGCCCTCTGTGTGCCCACTCCAGGGCAGAAGCCAAAGATGGCCATGCAGGTCATGCAGACCCCAGGGCTGCCAGAGGGGCTCCCGGTGGAGGGCGTGGGCCTTCTCTTCAGGAAACAGGAGCAGTGCCGAATCCTGGCCACTCCTGACCAGGGCTTGGGAAAGCAGGGGCTCGAGCCCTCCATGGGCTCCGGGTGACTTGCCCACTCGATCTCACCCACATGTAATGTTATTTCTGAACACACATGGTTCGTCGAGAAGGACAAACTGAAATCAGAGGGAGAATCGTTTTGTCCAACACAGTTTAAAACTGTAATACATAAAGTGCATTTGCAATATTTGGATCTTTGGTGGGTTGGAAGGCTGATATGCAGGTAAAAAGTATTATAAATAAAATGACTTTCGGATGCCTGGGTGGCTCAGTCAGTTAAGCATCTGCCTTCAGCTCAGGTCATGATCCCAGGATCCAGGGATTGAGTCCCACGTCGGGCTCCTTGCTCAGCAGGGAGCCTGCTTCTCCCTCCCCCTCTGCCCCTCCCCCTGCTTGTGCTGCCCCCCCAATAAATAAATAAAATCTTAAAAAAATATGCAGTTTCTTTCTTCAAAAAAAAAAAAGAGTAACAATTGGTGTCAGAAGCCAAATATTGAATACAGGTTAGGAGTTAAAAAATAACATTTTCAAAAACCCTTTACTGAGCCTGCAAATGTCACAGTCCCAAAAGGTCACCCGGAACGCTCCAGAAAATGGATAAAGCCATCTTCGGTTTCTCCAAGAGGAAGCAGGTGGGTTGGGAAGACACAGGAAGAACCCCAGCCCCGTGGGTCTGACATGGGGCGGGCTGCCGGGGAGGGGCGGCGGCCAGGGTGTGGCCCCAGGGAGGCCACCGCGGGGTCGCCCCTTGGCATCAGGCCCCGTCTCCCCCTAACGCACAGGGAGGGAAATGAGCCCAAGTGCCTGGTCCCCACCAGCGAGAAGCCCACTCTCGGGCACCAGACACCGAAAGGAAATGGAGTCACCACAGTCGGGGGGTGGGGAAGGCCCCCGGTCCTCGCAGGCTTCTTCCTGTAGCAAGCACCCTTTCGAACTAGTCGATAAGGAAAGACATAGATTTCCTTGGGAAGAAATGGCAGCGACAATCCTGGGCCGCCTCTCTCTGCCCGCTATGGTGAGGCCAGAAGGGGGAGGTGTGCGGGAATGTCTGCGGGAAGAGAAGTGATCCCAGAAAGGGAGTATTCTCCATTCTTCTGCTGATGCACCCCGCATTTGTGGGCCGCCGACCGTGCGCCAGGCACCAAGGACACCGTACGGAGCCAAAACCCGCCCAGTTCCCGCACTCCCAGAGCTTACGGTCCATCAGGGAAAACGTCAACGTGTCAAGTCATTGATGCAAACAAATGCAAAGTTACAAAGGGCACCAGGGCCAGGAGCAGGAGTAAGATTCTTCCTTAACAGGCCTCGGTGGGGGCAGGGCGGGGGGGCCTCGGGTGGGGTGGGGGAGGCAGGCCCGTGGCCACCCCTGTCCCTGCAGCTCCTGCCAAGCGGCAGGCCGGGGCGTCAGAGACGATCCTGGGGACCGCGCGCTCGCAGCCGGAGGGCCTAACACGGCTGGTGGGGGTGGCGCACGGCCCCCAGACGACCTCATCACGCAGCCAAGTGCAGGGAGCTCAGCACTGGCGGGAGGAAGGGAGTGAACCTCCCTGTGGGTGAAGCGGGGGGACACGGGGCCCTCAGGGACCAGAAGAGAGGCGCCCGTCCTCTGGCTCGGGGCAGGGAGAGAGGGGGTATGATCAGGGGCGCATCGTGCCACGACCACCGAGTCTTCTGGAGTCCAGACTGCAAGGGTCCGTGTGAGTGTGCGATGCCGTATATTCTCCCAGAGCTCAGTTTTCACACTAAGATGCATGCAGGGACACCCTCAAAGGGGAGCTCCCCACCCCCCCGCTGGTGTCCCTTTCCGTTGTCCCTCCCGATACAGTGCCTTCAGCAGGGTGCAGGGGTGCACCAGAACACGGTGGGGGGCTCCTCAGAGGTGTGCACCTGTGAAGGAGGGCAGCCTGGCTCAGGGGGCCTTAGGGAAGGGAAGCTCTACCTGCAGCAGGTGGTTGGAACCATGATGTGAGGGGAGCATGGCGGGAGCCGCCTGGCAGGCACTGCCTCAGTACTCCCACCTGGCCGCCCCTTGCTGCTCCTAACCTGTCCCTGGGCCCCTCACGTGCGTGCACTGCTCTCCCCTCGTGCGGCCACCCCACGGGCTCCTCCTGGAACATCTGTCCTGTCCACTCTACTGCTTAGAAACGTCTTCTGCGTCCACATTGTCAGAGGAAAACCCCACGCCCTGATCTGCAGGACATCCTGCAAACTCCTTGGGCTCTGAGCCTGGATGCCGCTGGTTGCCCCCGTCCCCCACCCCGGTGCAAGCGCCCCTCCTCCTTCTCTTCCTCCTCCCGTCCCGTGTGCCCTGCTGGCCCAACTGCTCCGCGCTCTCCCGGACCCTCTAGGCTCCGCCACTCCCTGCCCTGTCCACCTTCCCTTTATCTCCTGCTCGCCCCGCCCCCGGCATCCCTCACTTCCGGGGGGTCCTGCACAGCGGCCTGACCGTTGCTGTCATTCCCTCCCAGGAGCACGACGTTTCCTCCACAGCCAGGCGTATCCTGCTTTGCGTTATCGCTAACCTTACAGCCATTTCCCTATCTACTTCCTGCCTTCTCTGGAGCCAAACACCTTTCTTTATTCTTCCTTATTTTGAAGTTTCTGACTTCTGAACCCTTGGGTTTGCTAGAAAGCGGACTCCCAGACGGCTGGGGTGGCGATAGTCCTATCTCGAATGTCTCTGGTTCCTTTCTCTGAGAAGCTCCCCGCATTCCACTTTGGTGAGCTCATCAGGCCCAGCATTTCTGCACAGCAGGGAAGTGACAGGTGTTTATAGGAGGGCACCGGCCTTCGTCATCTCGGCACCATTACGGGGTGACTCACAGGACTTAAATAGAAGCTGCTGGGGTTGCAACTTACTTCTGTTTCCACTGAGTTGTTGGCAAGGAGTTAATTGTTTTTTTTTTCCACCAACAAATGGATGTTTACACCACCCAGATAAGCATGTTCCCAAATCTCTGGTGGCTCAACCACTGGCACCAGGATAAAAGCAGCATTCTTCTCTCTGGTATAATAAGTCCCCATGCAGTGTCCCCTTCATCCGTGATGGACGTCTCCACCTTTACGAGGCTCTCACCCCTGCCTTGAACTCTATCCTCCTGCCGAGAGCTATGTGTAACTCTCAGGGTTCATTGCTACACTTGGACGCCCTGCCTGTGGCTGGGGAGCGTGGGTGGCGAGCTTCACTCTCTCTTCAAACCTCAGCTCCGATACCAAGTGCGGCCTTTCTCCAGATCTTGGCCTGTGGTTTCCAGAAAGCTGTAATTCTTTCTTTCCACTGCTTTTGTCATTAAGCGGAGAGCAGAGAGCGGAGAGCGTGCTTTTTAGCCTGCGTTTCCAGCTTGGGTGCTGTTCAGCTATAGCTGTGGAGCAAAGTACCCCAAACTCGGTTGCTGAAAGCCACCCTTTGATTTTGCTCATGACTGGGGAGTCCCAGATCTGGGAAGAGAGGGCCTCTTACGCAGTCAGAGTCGGATGTCGACCTGGCCATCCACGGCGGCTCACTCAAACACGCTGGTGGTGACACCAGCTGTTGGCCGACAGCTGAGGTGGGGCTCCCAACGGGTGTGCGTGCTCACGGCCTCTCTGGCCTGGTGGCCTGGGCGTAACCAAACGCCCTGCGTGGAGGCTGGCTTCCCTCGGAGCCAGGGTCTGGAAGCACCAGGCACAGCTCCACCAGCCTCACGTGCAAGTCACACAACCTCGCTCCCACACATCCGAGCCATCACAAGGAGTGGTGAAGGGCCCGGGTTCCAGGATGGGGACACACTCTGCCTCTGGATGGGCGAGTGTCAAGTTCATCTCTCACGGAAGAGCATGTGGGACAGGGGCTGGGGTTGCAGCCTTTTTTGGAAGATACAACCTTCTGGTGGCATGTACGTGTGCTTGGGGACTCAGCATAGATAGAGTTGAGGGACCGTAAGTGAGGAGGTTGGGTCTCTACCCTCAGCACTCTGTGATGATGACTTATAACTCTGGTTACAATGGTCCCGGAAGGCTCTAGAACACAACGCTTGCTGCTGGAACCACCGTCAGAAGGTCCAGGGGGCTTGGTATAAAGGGAGATTCGAGGGCCCCATTGGAGACCCAACAGCTGGAGTCTCTGAAGGCTGCATCAAATGCGTGTAAGATGAATGCGTCGCTCCGCAGTGTCAGTCTAGTGAGCCCTACGGGCAAGTCAAAGGAAACTTTCCATAAGTGGTTGTATTACTCACCTATTGCCACATAAAATGTTTCTCCAGAATGTGGGGATTTAGAGGCACAACCATTTATTACCTGAGGGCATCTGTGGGTCAGGAGTCCGGGTACAGCTTGACCAGGTGTCTCTGAGTCTAGGGTGCTCACAGGCTGTGATCAAGGGGTCGGCCAGGGATGCTCACCTCCAGGCTCGCCGTGGGGAGGGCCATCTTCCGAGGTCACTCACATGGCTGCTGGCATGCCCGCGGGATCCTTCGGACCACAGACACGGGACGCCAGCTCCCTGCCACGGGGCGCTCCACGGGGTGGCACAGACATGGGACGCCAGCTCCCTGCCACGGGGCGCTCCACGGGGCAGCACAGACACGGGACGCCAGCTCCCTGCCACGGGGCACTCCACGGGGCGGCACACGATGTGGCCGTTTGCTTCTGTGAAGCAAGTAAGCATGAGGGCCGAGAGAGGGCACGACGGAGGTCGTGGTCTCTCTGTAACCTACTGGGAGGTGACATCCATCATGTTGGCCACTGGCCGTCGCCGTGCGTTAGGATCGAGCTTCAGGTCCTGTCCACACGTAGGGGAGAGACCATCAGGAGCATGAGCACTGGGCGGGGAGGGTTCCTGGGCCTTCCTGGGGGCTGCCTGTGCAGGGACTGGGTGCAGACCGTCGAGCTGTCACAACGACACCTAGAGGGTGAGCAGGGCGTCGCGGAGTGCACAGCGTGCCAGTCTGGCCCCTGAGGACAGCAGGGTCCTGAACATGAAGAGGGTCCCAGGCACTGCCACGTTCTGTGGCATTCCCAAAGCCTCGAGAGGCAGGGACATCCTGACCGTGTCTTTAGAACGGGAGAGGACACGCATAGGCAGGGAAGGAGAGAGATTAGTTGCAGAGGGCAAGAGACCTATCGGGCTCGAGTGAAATGTGCATCCACGAGGGAGTCTGGTCAGACAATGACCCCTTCCCCAGTCTGTTCCCACCCCAAATGGCGGGTTACCATCTGTAGGAACAGCTCTTTAAATGGCCCTTCTCTTGGCCACCGCTCCCCTCCTTGTCCTTTGTGAAGACAGTCAAGGATGCTGGAGCCCGGAGCGGCTGCCCCTCAGGCAGGCTTCACCTTGTTAGGGCTGGCCCTCGAGGGGCGCTCTGAGGACTTGTATGCAGTCTGTCCCTGCGAAGCAGGCAGTGGGTCAGAGCCCAGGGGCAGAGCGGGGAGGAGCAGCATGCCCACTGCAGGGGCCAGTGTGCAGCCTGGAGGACGGTGCACGGAATGGGCTGGAGGCCCAGACCCTGGACCTGCCAGTCCGAGATCTTACAACGGGCACAGCTGGGACCAAGCCCAGCTCCCCGGAAGCCCCGTGGAGGGGAGTTTCCACACGGCCCTCCTTTGTGCGGTGCTTTGTTGTTCCCTGGGCGCCTTCACCCGGTCACCTCGCGGGACCTCAAGGTCACGACAGCTAATCATGGGCTGCTTGTCAAGCACATGGCTCCCCACCAGGTGGGATCACATACAGCCCATATGTATTTCAGTGTGGGATGAAACACCACCTTCCAGTTTCACTTTCCATCTGGGTTCCAGCCAGTGTGACCAGCACCGAAAGGAAAGTGAAGTTCTCACTGTGCAGTGGGGTCCCCTGGGATCCAGGGGGGCATGGCGGCCAAAAGGGCAGCAGGGACCAGGCTGCGCTGTGGACCTGGCTGGGCCAGCAGAGAGCAGCTCCAAGAAATGCAGGCTGGTGTGGTCCGAGTTCAGGTCTGTGGGTTCTAGTCCCGGCTAAGGATGACTTGTTGACATGACCTTGAATCTGGGATTTGGAAGGTGACATTCCCGTGACGACTCCTGGAAATGTGCCTCCGCGGCCAGCCTTGTGTTAACATGGCTCTCCCTCACCCTCTCCCTCCCTCTCCCTCCCTTCAAATGCTGCCTATTTCTTGCATGCTCAGGGAATTACGGCTCCCCTGCAACGTGGACAGTCACTGGAGGAAAAGATCCAAAAGGCATCTGAGTTTAGAGTGAAAACAGCCCAGAGCCGGGGAGATGGGCGGGTGGTAGGGTTCAGCAGCTAATGCAGAGGGAGCAGGAGAGGAGCCCTCCCGGAGGGTGTGGGGCTGCAGTGGGCACGTGACGCAGTGCTTCTCCTCTGACTGGACGCTCTTCGTGGAAACTGACAGCATTCTCCCGAATTTCTCAGGGTTCCCGCCCATCGGTCTCCCAGGGATGATAAATTCTGCATTTGTGTGTGTAAGGTGGAGCTCTGAGATTAGAGAAGCATCATCAGAAGCATCACTGCCCTGGTGTGTCGAGGAGCAGGTCCCCGCCTGTGGGAGGAGCCGTGCCCGGGGCCAGTCAGTCCACCCCGCTGAGTAAGAACGTGACCTTCACGATAGGCTTTACACTCCTCCCGCACATGACACCCCTTTTAGAAACGGTTCTCTATGCTTGGACACGGATCGGCAATCAGGAAATGAGCTTCAATCTCAGAAAGAAGATTCTATGAGTGTTTTTATATTTTGACAGTAAAGAGGGGGGGAGGTCAGGGACTGTAATTACCGTAGGAGCACATTGCATCTCAGGCTGCACGTGCCCAAGCATTTGTGGTCAACAACCCACGACGTGAGTAAAACCGAAACAGTTTGTCCCAGCATTGGGGAGGTCAGCTCAGTCCACTTGCTTGTTTTGAGGACACTTTGGTCAGAAAGCACAGCCCTACTGCTTCCCTAGAAATGTGCCATGGCCTGAAACCAAGGATGTCGTAGCTCTGCAAAGCATGAGAAGCAAGAAATGCCCCCGCTTGGGGTCCGAGCCCCTTCCAAATGTTCCCGTCCCGATCGCCAGCAAACGATCGTCCCCCTGCAGCCTCAGACACTTCTCCCTTGTGACCTTTCTCTCCCCTTCCTTTTCCTGAGTGGGCTGCTCCCTGAGGACACCACCTCCGCTAGCCTGCCTCCAGTTATGGCTGCCAATCCTCTGCCTCCTGCCCTTGCCTCAGACCGAGGTACTGGCGTTCTCCCGGCTGACTGAGGATGCAGAGCCAGCCTTCAGCCCCTGGGCAGGCCTGGGATTCCCATGCCCCTCTGCCCCCTGCCCACTAAGGCCAGGCTCACGGCGCAGGCGGATTCTGAAATGCACCTGCTGGCGGCTCCACTCCACGTGGCGTGTGGTGACTTCAGGACCTACAGTGGAGGTACAAATGCACAAAACTTAGGAAAGCAGCTTCATGAATTCTGACAGTTGTATCCACCCAAGCAACTACCACCTAGATCAAGCTATAGGTCATTTCCCTCCCCCCAGAAAGTTCTCTTACCTCTCGTCCTGGCCAACATTCACCCACCCCCTCCAGTACTAGCCACCATTCTGAGCACTCCACGCATTGATGAGTTTGCCGGGGATTTTGTTTTGTTTTGTTTTTAGAGAGAGAGAGAGAGAGAGAGAGAGAGAGAGCTCGAGGTGGAGGGGTGGGGGAGGGGCAGAGGGAGAGGGAGAAAGAATCTTAAGCAGGCTCCACACCCAGCACAGAGACCAGCTCGGGGCTTGATCTCACGGCCCTGAGACCATGACCTGAGCAGAAACCAAGAGTTAGATGCTTAACCCACTGAGACACGCAGGTGCCCCAAGTTTGCTGGTTCGTAACTTTCACATGATAGAATCCTCATACAGCGTGTGCGTTTTTATATTTGGCCTCTTCTCTTAATATCTGCTTTTGAGGAGCACCTGGGTGGCTCAGTCGGTTAAGCGTCTGCCTTCAGCTCGGGTCATGATCTCAGGGTCCTGGGACGGAGCCCCGCGTCAGGCTTCCTGCTCAACGGAAAGCCTGCTTCTCCCTCTACCTCTCCCTCTGCCCCTCCCCCTGCTTGTGCACACTCTCTCTTTCTCTATCAAATAAATAAATAAATAAAATCTTTAAAAAGGAAACCAAAAAAAACCATCTGCTTCTGAGATTCACAATGCTGCTGTTGTGTGTTTTCCGTTGTTTGTTCTTTTTTTCTTCTTACTCTTGGGTTGAGGTCCATTGAGTGAATTGACTTATCTATTTTCCTCTTGATGGATACGTGGGTTGTTTTTCATTTTTATTTACGATGAATACAGCTTCTGTGAATATTGGTGAACAAGTTGTTGTGGAAATATGCATTCTTTTCTCCTAAGTATACACCTGGGAGTCAATTGTTTCATTTTCTTGGAAAATGCCAAAGAGTTTTCCAGAGTGGACTTAGGATTTTCACTGTCCAGGACGGGAGGTCTGGTTGTTTTATATCCCGCTTGGCACTTGGGAAGCCTTTCACATCTCAGCCTTACTGATGGGTGTGTAATGGTAGCTTCTGTGGCTTCCTCTGCTTTTCCCTGATGAATAGTGATGTTGAACACCTGCTCGTGTATTTATTATTCATTTGGATATCTTCCTTGGTGAATGACTGAGTTTCAGTCTTTTCCATTTTATAATTGGATTTTTGTCTTTCAGTTGTTGAAAAGTTGAAGTTCCTTGTCTGTCTCCTGGATATGACCCTTTGTCGAATATATGGCAGGGTACAATCGAGATGTTCTTTGGGGTTGTTAATCACCAGTCTACGGTGATCTCAACCTACTTTGTTGTTGCTTCTGCAGCTGTCTTCATTTCTTGGCTGCACAAACAGAGCAAGTCAATATTTGGGTTCACCCAGGATTGAGGTGACCTGCCTACCAGGTTTGATAAGAAGCAGGTCAAGGGAGCTCAGGGTGCTAGCAAATGTGTTACTAAAAAGAGGACCCATGGACTCTAGTCTGGATATGGAAGGAAGTGAAAATGGAGCTGTGTGAATGGTGAGTGTCAATCCAAGATGGCCCTAATGGGAAGGGTGGGAGGGTTTGTTTCTTGACTTCCAAAGAGGCCCAGCATCCACGAACACACTTCATGGGCAATAGTGCCACAGACACAGATAGAAAGGGGACCTCCTGGGATGGCTGCAAGAACAGGAAGTGGGCATCAAACCAGTTCTCATGGACCAACTGCTCTGCACTGAGCAGCAAGTAGGGCATGACCCCTGGAAGGCGATAGGGCAGCGAGGGGAGAACAGAGAGGCGTTCCCACAGCCGCAGGTGTGTGACCAACCATAGTTATCTGGCCCCATCCTTCTCCTACAGCGTCTCATTCTCTCCGTTCCAGGAACCAGGACTTGTAGCCAGAGGTGGCGTCACCTGGGCACACGCTCCCACCGGCTCTTTTTTTTCCGCAAGGAAGACATAAAACCACGTGCTATCTTGACAAATGAATTAACATCATCTTGAGTCAAGTAAACGTTGCAAATTCGTCACAGAACACAGAGAAGGTGTTGCAATCATCACAGATATGTGCTAGGAAACTAAGAGAAAGTTGAGCAGGGGCTTAGGTGCTAAGGCAACCCTCCTGCCTTCACCACCCCAGCTCAGGTTGACCCCTGTTAGCATCTGAGACCTGGATGTAATGCATCAATCGCTTTTGTAGACAACCATCTTGGAGCCTTTGCTGATGATCAAAGTTCGCCTATTGACCTCGCCGGTATAACAAATTACCCTAACCGTAAGGCCGGAGTGCACAGTGAGTCTTACTCCTTTTCCTCAGACCATCTCCCCTAGCCAGCATGGACCCCAGCCCTGCCCCAGCCTTGCAGACACACACTCCGCAGCTGGCCCTGTCTTGCTGGGACCCTCACCCGTGAGTGAATGAGGCTGGCAAATGTCCCCATGGGGCAAGACCTGGCACTGGGGCAGCTTTCTTTTTTGGTTGAGTTTGCATCTGGAGGATATTTTTCAGAGGCTTTGAGTCCTGTTCTGGTGACCCTCCAGTGCAATGGTCACTTTAACGTCGGCATCCCAAGAAGCATCTACACAGCCCAGGTGCGCTCCAGTGGAGGACACCCAAGGGAGAAGAGCACCTGCCACCTTCACTCCACTCTCTTAAGGGGTGACCCAACTAGATCATCAGGAAGGACGGGCTACATGATACAGGGATCAAGGGCGAGTGGTGGGAGGCTCTAATTCAAACTTAGTCTCTGTCCACTGTGCAAGCTGGAACCTCTCATGACACCCCAGTCTGTGATGAGGCAGGAAGACTATATGGCCCATGAAGGAAGGTGGGTACAGGCCCAGTTCTCTTCACTGAGTGCCGTGATGCTGCACTGCTCCATGCCTAGCTTGATCAAGCTCAAGTCTGGGTCCCACACTCCTTTTGCCCATATGGCTCAGGGATTGAGCTGATTAACCGTGGACCCTGGCCTGAGTCTGGGGAGCTGGAGGCAGCACGTGTCTCCTATGGACAGATGCAGAGTGTCCTTGCCTTCCTTTGTGGTGCATCCAACCACCACAGGCATCTACAGTCCAACCCTGGTAGCCACACAGAGGGAGCCATAGCCTCCTGACCGCCAGCCCCACTCGTACTCACGCCCACAGTTCCTGTGAGCTTTGCCAAGGCCACCTAGGCCAGTGTTTGAGAGGTCTGAACGGTGATCTCCTGACTCTCCATTTCCCTAATCTTCCCCATGTGAGCTCCAGATCGGTGAACCCGCATGGCTTCCTCTTCCCTAGTGTGATTTCCAAGTCCATGATATGCATGGGGCTTGGCTTTTTAGATTTCACCCTATTGATACAGACTCTCACCTGTCATTGGAGGGAGCAAGAGGGGACATTTGGGATCATTTGGGTTATCTGGAAACTGCCCTCCATGGTGGGCATACTCCACATTTTCCATGCTCACTCTGTTCCTCTCACTTCCAAAGCAAGCTTCTCAAGCTCTCTGCAGTGGTGGCTCCCTGATCTTTGGCTCTTCTTGATCTGCTACTCATGTGGCTGGTACTTCCATGTCACCAAGTTTTTGCCCAAGCACAGCTGACCAGAGTTGGCCCAGAGTTGTCTTCACTTCACCCAAGCCAAAGGTCGCGGGAGTGAGCATGGGCACAGAACTGCCCACAACACCGTCTACTGGGGAAGCTCTGGGACTGTGTCTCTGGAGCCCTGCCCACGCTTTCTGCCAACTCCAGTCCTGGGACACCGTGCCCCTGTGCACCTTGCCTCAACTTGCTGGAGCAACCAGCCTCCTTATTCTCCTGTGGTCTTTCAAAAATGTTTTGCTGTATTAATACTTCAAAATAGGCTTGGATTTAAAAAAAAATATGTTCAGTGTTCCAAAGGCCTGGAGTTTTTCTTCCTTTGATATGACGTGGCCTTTATACAAGTGTCTAAATGTCACTTCATTTAATGTCATTCTAAGGGCCTGCCACTTCCTCTGCCTCCCTGTCACATGTTCTCGTGCATGAGAGCCAGGAGAAATGGCCAGGATCCAGCACTCCCAAACCCCGAAGGAACCAGAACACAGAAATCACGTGAAAGGCACTCGTTGCCAGTAGAAGAAGGCTCAGGATCCCCTACTGCCCCCTCCCCTGGTCAGCCACAGACGCTGCCCGCACCCTGCTTGGTCCCCATTCTGGGCCTGGGTCTCGTCTTGCCACACTGATCAACCAGCAATGGCATTCATATTCCATTTGTTCTTTCACTCCCAAATGACTCCTCTGTGTGTCCCTGGTCACCCTACTTCCTAAGGCAAGTTTGGGAGGGGGCAGTTGGTGAGCTGTGGTCCCTCTCCCTGACACGCATTGTGTCCCCTCTATGGGAAGAACAGTCAGGGGATGTTGTGACTGAGGATACCGAGAGAGGACTTGAAGAGAGCCATCCCACAGGCCAGAGCAGCGAGTGCAGGAAGGGGTGTAGACCAGCAAATGGGGAGGTGGGGGAGAAGGGAGACAGGATGGGAGGCTCTCACCAGGTACCAGGTACTGAAAAGAGGTGTTATAACAGCTCACTATGCATGACTCTCCTGGGTGGTGAGTGGCAGCTTTATCCGAGCAACAGAGGACTGATGTTTCCTTCCCACCAATGACAGGGCTTCCAGAACCTTCTGGGGCCCTGCCCCCTCAGGGAGCAGCGTAGCTATCCTCACGTCAGGGATGAGCAGGGCAAGGCATTAGCACTGTGAGCATCCAGGCACAGAAGCATTTCCAAGAGAGAGTGACAAGTGGTATGGCCCCAAGGGCAAGAAGGGCTTCCTCCCAGCTCCAACAGCATAAAGGTAAACCCCATTTGACCACGCTCCCTGGTAAAAAGTCAACACAAAATCGTGTCGGCAAGGCTGTCAAGTTTGTTAGGCCTCTGGGAGCTGTGTGTATGAATTCTTCTACTCGCCTTTCTGCTATAGAATTTTTTCTATTTTTAGCAAAGTACGTCCACATAGTGAAATCAAAGAGTTCTAAGTAGTTTATATTACAAACCCTTGGGCTCCATGCCCAAACCTTCCCTACTTCTTAGAGGAACATATTTTCAATCTCTATAAAGATTTTTGCCTGACATTTATTTCTGCATATTTGTGTAATACACCGTCCTGTTATTTCCTGATTAATCAAAATTTTACAGTATCTTAATTGAGTTTCTGTTAAAGAAGGAGAGAAATCAGTTCTCTTGCATCACACCCACCCCCGGCCATCCACCCTCTCCCCTCCCAAGAGGCCAGAGCATACATTATCCACAAGGGGTATATATTGTTCTCTGCTTCATGGATGGACAGCCTCCATTCTCACACAGCCTTTATGGGTTTTTCCAGAAGTTAAAAATTGCCTTGTGTTTTTATTTGCTCAGTGTTCCATGTACTTCTTAGTAGCATTTCCAAAAGTTTTAACACATCTGTTAAATACCTCAGAACTTTTCTAAGCATTCAAAAAAGCTCTTTTTCCTTTCTCTTCCCTTCTTGTGTTGGGTCCCCTTTTCCAGATTTCCTTCGTACCTAGCTTTCTTCCTTATTTTATTGAAGTGCCTTCAATCCATCCAGTGGTTTTCAAAGAAGAGTTCGGTGGGGGGGAGATAGATAAATAGATAAATAGATGATCAGTAACGGATGGATAGATAGAGAGGTGGATGGATAGATAGGTAGGTGGATGGATTGATTGATGGGCAGACAGATAGATGATAGGTGATAGATAGATGATAGATTAATAGATATGGATAGATAATGGATGAATGAACAGATTGTCAATCAATTGATCAGTAGATAGTGGATGGATGGATGGATGGATGGATGGATGGAGGTCTTGCTTTCATGTCTGAAACTATCTCTAGTCCTCCTTCCATCTTGACCAAGATCAGTAATCCTCTGTCCATAGAATTGTGGTCTATGTATGCAATGCCTTCTTTGATCGCTGTGAATCTAAACTCTTGTTTTTCTGTTCTTTTTAACTCCCTGGTTATTGTTTCTTCTGCACACTTGCTTTCTGATTTGGCTCCTTTGAGTCTGTCTTTCATGTAGAGCCTTTCTCTCTAGTGTCTGTGATCTTGGCTGTTCATTTGTATTTCTGAGTGAGGCACTCAAGTGCTGGCTATAATTTGGGCAGATGGGCCTGGGGAGGGCTTGCCGACTGATGCAAGGAGGGCATAAGCCAGGCTCAACCAAGAAACCTCCCAGCACCAGCACCTGGCGAAGCTCTCTCTGGGGATGGCTGACTTTCTCCCTAGGGAGGGTGGATGGGCTTGACTGCTCTCCCTGGGCAGTCAGAGCGGGGAGGAGCTGAGAGTCCAGAGTGGCTGATGCCCTCTTAATGCTGTCTTTTCAACCCCTGCTGGGTCTGCTCTTCCTGATGTGCAGATTCTCTGTTCTTCAGCCAGGAAGCTCTTCACCTTGTTATAGGTTGAATTGTGTTGCCCCTCCAAAAAAAATTCATATGTTGAAGACTCAAACCCTAGTCCATCAGAACGTGACACTACTTGGAGATAGGGACATTAAGGATGTTATTAGCTGAGATGAGAGCTTTAGGGAGGGCCCTAACCCACTGTGACTGGTGTCTTTATAAAAATTGAGGCACAGACACTCACATGGGGAGAATGCCCATGCATAGCAGAGGTCCTGTGGTGTCTGCTCCAAGTGACGCTATTAACCACAACCCCACGTGGGCTTGCCTCCTCCCTGCCTCTTCGCCGCCTCATCCTGCACTGCCCATCCCTCCTGCCCTCTCTGCCCCGTCTCCTCCCCACTCTTCTCTCTGCCCTCCCGGCTCATCCCTACGCGTGGCTCTTACTGACGCCTTGTCCCTGGAGCCCAGAGGAAACCACGAGCTTGGGAGCCAGACCGACCTCAGAGTGAACCCCGGACCGGCTGCTGTCTAACCTGCGGTCTCGGGAGGTCAGCACCTGGGTCCTGCACCGCTGAGATGCGCAGAACATTTCCAGCGGCGTCTGTCCCACCCGTCAACCCACCGTCACCTGCCCAAACCCGTTGGTGGTTTCTCTCTCCATTTTATTTCCCAATTGTTCGGTGTTGTCATCACCCTCCTGCTTTTCTTTTCTGACTTCTATTACATACCTACTCATCCCTGAAAATATGTATTGTTTACTTTTGCACACTTCTGAGCCTGAAAACATAAGGTGTGATATTGTTGACTAACCTGTTCATATACCCTGTTATCCTATTTCAGTGCATATACGTGCTGAGCTTGTTGTTTACACCAATAACAAGCCTTTAAAATGTAATCAAATTCAGTTTTACAAAGATCTTGGTCCAGTTTTCTCCAGCTGCTCACTGGTTAGTCCCGGGGTTAAGAGAAACCACCACCCACATTTCAGAAGCTGTCCGAGTCAGCGCTGTCTGGGGAGCGTGGCCAGGTGCTTGCCCTCGGGGACTGGAGGTCAGTCGTAGGACCAGCAGAGGCTCTGAGAGCCCGACAGGGGATGCCCCGCTCTGCAGTGGCAGCTGGGGCTGGATGCACGGGGCACTCAGGCTGGCGCAGGAATTAAGGAGAAGGCTTGTGTGAGGGCAGGAGTCCAGGGGGAGGCAGAGTGCACACGACAGTCCACAGGGGTGGAGGTGAGCGTGGCCTAGGCTGGATTCTGGGCTTAACAGCAGACTGGGCAGGACCCCAGGAGAGGCGTGGTGGCACAATGCAAAGCCCGCTCTGCACCCCGACTGCGGTGTAAGGCATAGGCTGGGTGGGCGGTTGGGGTGGGCAGTGAAAGAAGGTGCCTCCCCAGCTGGGGAACCCTAACCCTAATTTCCACTGTCTCCTGCTGACTGAGCTCCTTCTGTGTGCCAGACACACACTCTCATCGATGAGGTTTCGACCCTCTGAGAAGGGCTCCACTTTAAGTACAGAGCTCTAGTCCCCACCGCGAAGGTGAGGGTGGAGCCGGGGCGTCCCACCCGCGCTCCCGCACCCACAGCAGTCAGCGGTGGGAGTGGGACCCGGCATGGAAGCGTGAATGCTGACCCTGTTGCACGCACCCCTCCAGGTACGGGAAGGGGGTGGGCTTGTGTGATGCCGAGGGGCTGGCTCGCTCGGGGCTGCAACGGATAGAAAGGGAGAAGGAGGGCCTCGGGCTCTCGGTGTGGCTGGCGGCGTGCACATCTGCACGGGGGCAGGGGCCATCAAAGAGCAAGAATAGGGATTTAGGGCTCATAAAAATGTCTTTAAAGGGACAGAAACGAGTTGTGGAGCTCCAGAGAAGAGTCTGAGGGTGAGATGCGGCCTCCGTTGCCCCTCCCCCAACCATCCACATCCACGTGATGTGGACTCTCCCTGGACGTCACTTGTGGAGCCCACAATCCCGGGAGGCCGGTGTCCCCATTCTCTCACTCCGCGGGATGCGTCAGCCGTGCACCCGGCGCCAGGAGCAGGGTGCAGGGGCGCCCATAAGACGTCACAGTTGTGAGGGGGGCCACGGCTCTCTGCAGGATTATCGGGGAAGGCTGTGAGAAGCCACGCTGCAGAAGGATGTGCAACGGAGAGAGAAGCCTGCCGTGGGGACACGCGGGAAGAGCAGCCCCACGGGGGGACTCTGCGGGTGGAGCAGCTCCTGTCCCGGAGACCTCACGGAACAGGAGGAAGCCAGGGGGCGTGGGGCAGCGTGGCCAGCTGGGGGGGCAGGCCAGGCCTCACGTTCTCCCCCTGGGGTGGAGGGATGGGCAGGGGACCCCCAGGCACGGGGCTCCCTGCGTTAGACACCCCACGGTGACTTACTCGTCCACGGCTAACATGAAACACAGTTTGGAAGGGAAACAGGCAATAAGGAAACCATGATGTAATGAATGCTAAGCACAGCCGGTGTAAGCAATACCGCTCAGGATGTGTGGGAGCCACCGTGGGGGTCTGCTGTGGGAACACCGCCCCGTGTAGGGTTACCTCAAGGGCCAGGCTGTTTTAGCAATGTTACGGGGTATTATCATTTAAAACATCTACAACAATGACCTTCACATTTTTTTTCCAAGCCGAAAATAGTGGCGCATAATGAAGGTTTCCTACCTCTGTGCATTTTACCCTAAAAGGAAAGCACTGATGAAGTCTGGCCAAATCACCTTTGCGGTTGGGAGCGGAGCCACGGGTGGGGCAGGGTCCAGCTCCCAGGCCAGTGCTTGGGGGAGGGCCCGCTGCAAAGCCCACACGGAGCCTGGCCACCTGCAGGGTGCCGGCACGGGCCAGGCTTGAAGTCATGCCTTCACGGGGCCCACACTCCTCCTGAACCCAAGAGAAATTTGGAAGAATTAATTCCCAGATTACGGGAGACCTCGCCTGGATTAATCATCCTGGCTTTTCTCCCCTAATTTAGAAAAAAGGCCGAACTCCTTCCCAAAAACAGCCCATGAATTTTCCAAATGGCCTTCGTACAGGAACCTGGTCGGTGAATTCCTTTTTTTTTTCTGCAGAGCCTGGAAGAACACAACAGGGGGAAGGAGCAACCACACCCAGGAACAGGGTCTGGTGGAAAGAAAATTCAAAAGCAGTGAGGTCACACCATGACTGGGCCCCCAGAGGCGGCTCTGCAGGAGAGCAACCTTGCCTGTGCTGTCCTTGATGTCACCAAGAAACGGGGCAGCGAAGTGGGCAGATAATAGGCAGTACGTTCTAGAAATAAACAGGAAGAGGGCCTCCTGAACAGACAGGGACGCCCAGACGCCACGTGGGAAACAAATTCACAATCTTTCTAATGTAAACTTTTACAAATTTAAATAACTAACATAATCTGACATTTTACTAATTCCGACACAATCAACAAAATGTGTTTTAAAAGCCGGACCGAAAACTATCCTTATGCATTGAATACAGACAACGTGGGTGGCATGATCCCTACACGCCTACAAATTAATAAGAAAGATCCGGCAAAGGGGAGAGGTGTGCAAATTCGAAAGGGAGCCATTGGTAACACCAATGGTCACGTGCCAGGATGATTAACCTCACCAGTCCCACGGAAGCTCCGCTTAAATTAATGAGGTGTCATTTTTCATTAAGCAGATTGGCAAAAACTTTCATTATTGTAGCCAGCTCTGTGGGTCAGAACGTAGGAAATCAGCTCGTGCGCCATGAGCGGGGAGGTCAGTTCCTGCCACTTCCCGGGACGGTGCTAAGCTCCTCGGGCCCTGCACTCCTCGTCCTCAATCGGCTCTCTAGGAACACGAGCAGGTGCTTACGAGACGTCAGTGAGGACGGTCTCCACACCAACCCTGGCAGAGGAAGACCCTAGCAGCCCCGCACGCCCGTCGACGAGACGGTGGATGAATGAACCGTGACCTTCCATGCTGTGACAGATTATCCGATCAGTAAAAAGGAAAAGGAAGGTTTTGAGTTTCCTAGTACACTTTTAGTGGAAAAAAGCCTCAGAACAAGTGCCTCTATCACCACCAAACACACAAGGATCAGCATGAGCAGAAGCGACTAAGAAACCACCGAACAGGAGGGTTGCCCGGGGGCCCCTCCATGTCCACAAGTCCTTCGGGGGCAGGAAGCGAGCTCGGGGGAGCGGGGTGGATCTGTCCTGCCAGTGTGCTCAGGAAGGCTCCAGCAAGGATGCGGAGCCCCGCGGGACAGCGTATTCCCTCTTCTTCTCTCCACCTGCACGGAGGGCTCCAGGAGGAAGGGATCGATGCCTCTCTTCCCCAGCCACGGGGTCCTCCTGACTCCCAGCCGTGACCCGCTCTTTTCCTGCCCAGCAGAACGTGAAGCCGGCGTCAGTGAGCCGAGAAAAGCCCTCATTTCCAGAGCTGGATACGGCAAAGATAAACAATAAAAACAGGAACTAGTAAGAGGGGCCGGGTGACCCCAGTAGGAACCGTGACCTGCTGTGACCTGCTGAACTGCGACCTGGCCCACTGCTGACCCTCAGTCGCCGAGGGGAGGCAGGACTGTGTTCGTGGGGAAGAGCTGTGCCCTGTGGCGAGGACCCACAGGTGTGAAACCTCCTAACGCAGGCTTGCCGGATGAGTGACCTGTAGGGCTCCTCTCGGATGCCCCGGCTCCGGGGTGGGGTCAGTCCTCTGAGGGTCACAGCCTGGCAGGAGGAATGAACACATGTTCTGTGCTGTGGGCTCTGCGGTCTGGTCTGTAACGACAGACGGAGCTGACGGAGCACCTCAGGTTTGTTCTCAAAGCAATAATGTCGTTGGCTTCAGAGTCAGTCTCCTCCCTGTCCAGTCACTCGGGGGCTGGCAGACTCCAAGAAAGGCTTTCCTACCACTGGGTTAGCAGTTATTTCATACACACACACACACACACACACACACACACACACACACACGCACAACGAGCTTGGGGCACAAGGAGGAGAAACTCCAGGAGAGCAGCAGGGAGGGGGTTTCCCTGGAGTCCTTGCTGGGCAGAGGGAAACCATGGGTAGCGGGGTTTTGGCTTGGCTCAGACCCCTCACCTGGGATCCCACCCATGCAGAGCGCTAGCACCTGGCTCGTCTCTGCCCTGGGAAGCAATTTCAAAGTTGCCATTCACCAGTGTTTCAGGAAGGTTTTCTGATTTTCCAAGAATGTATGTTCCTACCACCATATTGGAAATCCCAGGCACACATTGGAAAGGATGAGACAGATGTGCTTGAAAGATATGGAAGTTTGAGTGTTCTTTGCAAAAGGGGTTTGTAGAACAGCATGGGCATTATTTCACTTGGGAACAGACAGACGATAGATAGATAGATAGATAGATAGATAGATAGATAGATAGATGATAGATAGATAGATAGATAGATAGATGATAGATAGATAGATAGATAGATAGATGATAGATAGATGAAATATTACTCAGCCATAAAAAAATGAATCTTGCCATTTGCAACACCATGGATGGACCTAGAGGGTATTATGCTAAGTGAAGTAAGTCAGACAGAGAAAGACAAGTACCACATGATTTCACTTATACGTGCAATCTAGAAAACAAAACAAATGAATAAACAAAACAGAATCAGTCCTATTATAAATACAGAGAACACACTGAAGGTCGTGGGGGGAGGGGGTGGGGGAGGGGAGAGGGAGGCCCAGGTTTCCAGTTATGGAGTGAGTAAGTCACGGAATGGAAGGCACAGCCTAGGGAATCGAGTCGACGGTATTGTCATGGGTTTTCCGGTGACGGGTGGTAGCGACTCTTGTGGGGAGCACCACGCAATGAATGCACGGACTTGTTGAGTCACTGCGTTGCACCTGACACTCATGTGACATCATGTGTCTACTGTACTTCAGTTTACAAAGGTGGGGGGGAGTAAATAAACACATCACAAAAAACAGTAGTAAATGCCGATTTTCAAAAATTCAAAAGGTACAGAGGATTATAACGTGAAAGATAAAATTGTCCTTTCCTCCGAAGGAAGCACAGCACTAACATTTTCTTGTGTCTTTTCTATGAAACACATGTTCATGCAAAATCTTACATACGCACATCCTTTACACAATTTAATAATTACGTATGTGTATAATCCGTACTCTTGACTTTCTATTATAGTTAATAATATGTCGTCAATATCGGTACAAACAGACCTACACCTTTCTTTTTTAAAGGTGGCTTAAAATTCATCTCATGGACGGGACAGTTTGTTTAACCAATCCCATAGACATGGATATTTTTACGGTTCCCAGAACATTAATTTTTCAAACAGTTATGGAGGGAACGTTGTCAGGCTGAAACACGGTTTCGGGAGGAGAAGAATCTGCACAAGTCACATATATTTCCGGTGCAGTTTAACTCCTGGAATCCGAGGACAGAGACGCGCGTGCCTTCTTCCATTCGATAGCTCTCTCAGAATGCCCGCAGTTGTATCCCACCCACGCTGGACCACGTGTCTGTGATTTCCAGCTGCTTAAATATAAATGCAGATCCGAGTCTCTTTAGACATTCAATGGCTACGCGCATTTCTTTTTCACCAAAATTTGACGCCCCAGAAGAAAATCTGGGTGAGACAGCATTCGACATTGTCTGATGTCTGTGTGTTTCCTCAAGAGTTGGGGTAGTTTTAGTCTTGCCTGTGGTCACATTTATAACTTTAAATAGGCTACTGAAAACTCTTTCTTGCTTTGTAAAATGTAGACAATACCTATTGTCTTTCCTCAGCGAGTCTTGAGCTCACCAGTTCCTGTCGGAGCCCACGCCCCTCCCCTGCGTCCCAAATCTCCTGATTCTGGACAGTTGCACAGTTTTGCACCCCCCATCTACACGGCCTTGACCGTGGGGCAGGTGGGGATGCGGACCCCGCAGTCAGGAGCCCGCGCCGTCCTCACCACCGTCTCCGACTGCTGCGGCCTGGTTACACAGAGGAAGCCCGCGACTGGATTGTCCATTCAGGTAATGTTTTCTGAAAGGCCCCGTGGTCGCTCTTCCCGGCGCACTGGCTCACTGGAAGACCCCACGGAACCCTCACCCAGACACCTGCCAACTGGACACAGGTTCCAGCCACACTTCCTGCTCCCCACGTCCTCTCTAGAAATCTGCAGTCGCTCACGTCTCCGCATGGAGGTGCCTTTGTTCGTCTGCCTGGTGCCAAGGCATTCCTCCTCACCCTTCACGTGGAGGAACCTCACAGGACGCTCCCGCGGCCGCATCGCCGGAAGGGCTCAGCTCTTCATTATGCCAAGAGTATCGATCCGTCCGAACCCTATGGATTAATCAGTCCTGCAGAAGGAAGCAAAATCGTCCTCTTAAATGGGGAATCCTAAACATTCAGTGCTCCCCCTTGCCTCCCAGATGACATTATACTGAGTCACACATATTTTGCCATTTGCCCCTGAGTTTCTCAGACTGCTGAGCTAGGTAATCGGACAGGCTCACGGCAGAGCATGGCTGTTTCCTTGGCTGGTCCTTGGGGTCAGATGCAGTAAAAGAGGCGTGGGTGTCCATGTCATTCTCATGGGCCCAGCTTGTGCCTGGGGGCCCCCGAGCTTCCTCCCATAGGCTCTGCTGTGCCCTGTTCTCTCCTATTGTGTGTGTAGTTGTTCTTCAAGCAGACCTGCGGTGACATCAGGCCAGCCACCAGCAACGGACACACACACACACACACACACACCCTTATTCTATGTCATTCCAAGCAGTTCTGTTTCCCTGGTCAAACCTAGCTAATAAAACCATATGTTCTTAATCATGAAATGCATCCCATTAAATCGCAAGGCTCTGCCTGTCTTCTCCCGTACGGTGCCGGCTCGCTTAGATTGTGTACAGGGGACATACTCATATTTACAACAGCCCTAGAAACACCAATTTCCTTCGCCACTGTGCCATGAAGGTGGCAGACTTCACACTTCACAGAGCCCACCTGACATGTTCCCGGAGCAAAAGCATCAGGGAGTGGGAGGGCTGAGCCACCGCCCTGGGCCCCCGCCACCCTTTCCGGACCACCTCTCAGATCCCCTCTACTTCACCAGGAACCCGACCAGAGCATTCCGGCCACAGGTGGGCAGGAAAAACTTACAAGTCAGCCTTGCTTCACCAAGGATTCCGCTCGGATGCTGCTAGACCAGCCTGCTTCTCTGTGGGCACCCCTGATTTCTACTCTATGCTCACTTTTCTTTCTCCCATTTGTTTCTAAGGCTGTAGACATGCAGTGAGGAAGTAAGAGTGAGCACAGAGAGACATCCACGCTGATTGTTAACGTGACTCTCTTTTTGTCTACATCCAAGAAAATGTTCTCAGGCCGTCAGTCCCCTTGAATCGTGACTTTGGTCGTGTGACCTTGAAGCTTGTGTAGGACCACGTCCTTCCCAGGTGGGAAATGTTACCACAGCTCGGAAAATACATACAACAGCATCAGGAATAGCATGGAGCCGCCCCAAAAGCAGGAAAGCAGCTCTGGGTTTCCCCTTCTTAAACTCTAAGAAAGGTGATGACACCACCGACTAGTATTTCCTGGAAGGGCATGTAATGACATGGGAAAATATACACCATGTATTGGGGTTAAAAACCACGACAAAGCATTATATAATAAAAATTATAAACACGTTGCACAACGTGCCACGCTTATAAGACATCCAATATTACTAATTATTGTTTCTAGGTAGTCCGATTTTGACTTATTATTTTCTTCACTTTTCAAATAGTTTATAATAAATGTGTATTGCTTCTATAATTAAAGCAATAATAACTGCCATTTTCTAAGAGAGATAGGGACATATTTAAGTTGGCAGGAAGAAGACCTCGCCCTGAGCTGGGGCTTGACACCACAGTTTACGGCCTTCTGGTGATTATCCTTCCTGCTCCCGATTCCTACTGCCTCTCCTCCAACACAACACCATCCTGGAAGCTCACGTCCTAAAATGTCCCTCAGCTCTGTCCCCTCCTCTCCGGACCTCCACGCCCCGCCCCAAGTCCAACCACACACCGTTCCTCTGTCCCGGGGCCCCACCCGGGCTTCAGGTCCACGTTCTCCACTGCCCCATGGTCATCTTCATCCCCAAACCACTCCACACCCCACATTGATGCGGGTACAGATGGCCGTTCTGTACTGAGCAGCCTCCTGCAGCTCAGGCCTCATAGATGTGCCAACTGCTGCAGAATTAAGCTCCGGATTTCCACCCACCAAGTCTGTGACTTCCCCAGCTTCACCATCTCAGGAAATCAGAGCATCGTTCGATTAGTTCATCCCCGAGCCCTGGAGGCCTCCTTTCACTCACGGATGGAAAGTCTCATCAACCACAGCTCCAAAATATGCCCCAGACCCATCCTTTCATTCCACCTGCATTGCTAACGTGAGTCCCAGCCAACATGGTCTCCTGCCTCCAACACCCCAGCAGGCTCCTAACGGGTCTCCTCGATTCCCTTCTCCCTTCTGCATCCTGCATCTGCACGGAACCCCGAGAAAGCGGCACCAAATGCTCCCCATGGATTTGTATTGAGCTTGGGGAAACGCGGACTCCCTCTGACACAGCTCTTGTTGCCCACTTCTTAGATCTTACCGCTTACTCCCCTTTGAACTCCCCGGCTCCAAGCACAACGATCCCTTTTTGTTCCTCAGACAGACCAAGTCTGACCCTGACGCAGGACTGGTTTCCGGTGCTTGATTCTCCACTGCCAGGGATGTTTCCCCTCGATTTTTCATGGCCTGTGCCTCCCCACCTTGCAAAGCTCGGAGCGGACATGATTCTCTAAAAGAGGCTTTTCTGGTTCCCTCTGTAGACAAGGTAATCAACCCCTAGCCGGGCATCCCTCCTTGCATGTAGCTTTGTCTGAACCCATCACCTCCACTATGGCCTTGGATGTCACTTACCAGTCCCCTGACACGAGAAATTCAACCCCATTCTCTGATTCTCTCGATGCTGTTTTCCAGGCTCTAACACCGTGCCTATGGTTAATCAACTGTGGTCGAATGGGTAAAATGAATGGATCTCCAGGACTTTCTCATAGTTTTTACATCAGTGTGTCTAACTAGTAGCACTAACGCTGATACCTGTCTCTGTGAGAGGAAACCCTTGCCGTAGCCTTAGGCTTCCCAGTTCAGTCTTAAGAGTAGCGACCGGTTAGCGGGCCGCCTTGCCCAGCTTGCTAGAGGCCCACCTGCTGTGGGAGCAGGAGACAGGAAAGCATGATAGGCCCCCGCGAACGCATGCTCAGGCTTCACGGGAGCACCGACTCAGGGGCACCAACACGCGGGCGCTGGCTCGGGGCGCCCACGGCTCTCAGCCACCAAGGACACCGTTTGCGCTCCCTGCCCTGGGAGAGAGGCTGCCCTCCAGAGAAGAACAGTTCACAGGCACTCCAGAAGAGGAGAGAAAGCAGACGGGAGGGAGAGTGGATCGGAGTCCGGATGCAACCACAATGCTCCTCTTCCATCCACCCTCGACCTGCACTCAGGAAAGTATCCGCGTTCGTGCTGGCATGGCTCCGCACCCAGATCGGGGGAGTCCTGCCGACTCCCCATGTCCCGTCCGCCCTCCCACAACAGCCTTTGGAGAGGTGTCGTCCAGAGCCATGACTCCGGCCAGCTCCAGCGCCCACGGTCAGAGTGGCTAGTCATGGTGCAAACACCCCCCAGGAAGAGAGCCCTTCCTTTTGAGGCATTTTTCTTCAAATTTCGTGGGGTGCTGTCTGGAACCCCAGGTATTCCAGGCACTGTGTTTGGAGACAGTGAGGGACACTAATGCAAAGCTGTGAGAAAGTCCTGGAGATTCAAGGCGGGGGTGGCCCGGTGTGTGAGAGCAGAGCGTCCGCGCTGCAGAAGTAGGCCAGTGACAGGGGCACCCCGCACCCATGAGAGTAGGGAAAAGGGAGAAACCGAGATCCCACCACATGCTGGTGAGGACGTGGAGAAATGGCCTTGTGGCTGGCGGGGAGGGAAATGGGCCCGGCCGCTCTGGAATGGGGCACGGCGACTTCTTAGAGAACTAACCACGTCCTTACCACCCTGCCCAGCGACTGTATTGCGGGTGTTTATCTCGGGCAAATGGAAAATTAGGTTGACCCTAACACCCACGCGAGTGGCAGAGAGCTTTACTAGCCCACCCACAGAAACAGCCCAGATCCGCATCGGTGAGTGAACCGTGGCCCCTCCACATAGCGGGTAGGGATGAGCAAAGGGAGAGAGCCTAAAACAACCGGGGTGTGGGTCTCAAGAAAGTTATGTTGAGCAGAAAGCAATCTGAGAACGTTACACACGATTGAATTCCGTCTCTGTAGCACTCTTGAGCTGACAAAATTGCAGAAATGGAAGAGAGGAGTGGTGGGCTGGGTTGGGTCATAAAATGGAGCATGCAGGACCCTTGCAGAGATGACCTGCCCCCCCCCTTGAACTTCGGTGGCCACAGGAATCCGTGTATGGGATAAAATTGCATACAACTAAATGCACACATACACATACACTTACCTGTAAAAGTGACGACATCTGGATAAAGTCAACAGACTGGTTAGATATAAATTTCCGGGGTGATTCCGTATTGTAGTTAGGTGACTATCAGGGGAAATGGACAGAAGCGTCTATGGGATCTGTTTCTCACGACTGCGTGTCTCTCTACAATCATCTAAAAGTAAAATATTAAAGAAATGAGTGTGTGGGCATGTAATGACATAGCTTCAAAACTACGTGGCCTTAGAGTTAAATGAATATGAATCGTTACCGATCGGAGGCACGCAAGCCGCCACGGCGGTGAGGTGCCGGTCTAGGTCTGCATGCCCCTGGGGCTGGCAGAAGCTGGTGAGCTAGCAGACAGTGGACGATCTGGGGCCACGGGGACCGTCACGCTCACGTGTGCTTGCACAAGCATGCCTAAGACAACCAGGCATTGCTTGGGAAAGCTGAGCGTGCTCATCACGGAAGGGCCAGAAACTCGACTTCTGGGGATATATGCGCGTCACCGGCAAGTCGGCACGGGGACGGACATGCGGGAGGGCTTTTGTGCTGACCATGCGCTGCGGCTTGCGGGCAGGATGGTACCCCCAGCAGTTAGCAGCACGCCGTGTGCACAGAGGAGTAGAGGAGGGGGCGGGTGCAGACCCCGGTCGCCTGCAAAGTAAGAGGACAGGGGTCTGCACCTGCGTTCCACGTGGGCTGGAGACAAACAGAAAGACCCAAACAACACCGCACCCGGCCACGTACCTCATCCAGGCACGTGGCCCACAAGAGCTTGTGCCTCTAGGAGGTGGGGTTGACACAGGAGTAAGGGGTTTGGGAATAAATGGGGTAAAAAATAAAACCAGAGGAAGCCTCTGCGTGGTTGCTGCACAGGGAAGGCAGTGCCTTGAGCTGAGGATAACAGTGAAGCGGCACAAGACCCCTGTAGGGGTGGGGGTGGGGGGACAAGGGAGCAGACCCTTCCCAGAGGCTGCATCTAGGCGGAGCCCCCGGAGGGAGGGTCGGAGGGAAGGCTCTGCTGCAGGGAACACTGGGGTAAAGGCAGAAAAACCAGAGAAGGAGCAGGGACTCCGGAGAGTGCAAGCAAACTAAAAGCTGGTTCCCAAGCCTCTCTCCAGCCAGCCAGAAGGGAGAGGAGCACCCACTCCCCCGCTCCCGCGCCTTCCCAGGAGAGCTTCAGGTCTGTCCTAGGGCGGCTGTCAGGCAGAGAGGGGCCCGACAGTGCGTCCCAGCCTTGCCTCCTGCCTCATTCTGGCTGCTGGGGCTCCCAGCAGCGAGGACATTCTCCCAGGGGAGGGAACCGAGTGGCTGGGATCAGGGCTGGGATGCAGGCAAGCTGGGGAGCTGTACAAGAAGCCCAGCCGGCTTCCCGGCTTCCCGTTGTTCCTGGGGTTGCTCTCTTCCTGCCTGACCCTGACTGGGCACCAGAGAGGCAGCCCCGGCGTGGAGGCCGAGCATGGGAGGCCCCGCCAAGCAAAGCTGCCTGGTAACCTGGTGTCGTTTCCCGGGGAAAATGCAACCATTGTTTCCACACAAAACACGCCTCTGTCCCTGGCCAGGCCTGTCTGTAGAGTTATTTCTGCAAAAGCCTGAAGGAAAAGACTGGGGAAAAAAATGTGCTCTGGCTTCAGTTTCCCCATGCATACTTCTTAGCCAAGCACCGCGAGGCATGCTTAGCATCACGGCCAAAGGGGCCACAGCGGGGGACAGCGGGAGATGGCGTGTGCACAGGCGGCCCCTAGCCTCCTGGCCCTGGAGCGCTCGCGCTCCCCTTTGCCACGGACCCTTCCAAAGCCTTGGCAGCCCACTGACTCCTGCGTTTACTTTTCCCCAAGAACCAGGTCATGATCAAAATGCTGGGCAAGCAGGTCCTGGGCCTGCCATCGGCAACCTCGGGCCTCCGGCAAAGATCCCCGTGACCCTCAAATCCCCACACAGCCCTTGTCCCCAGCCCTCGCTCGAACTGGTGGGACAGAGCTCAGCCTCCACCAAGCCTCCCGAGGCCACGCCCTCCTCCTCCTGGCCAGCCAGGCTGCAGGCCCCCTCCAGCCTCCCTGCCCTGCTGGCCCCAGCAGAACAGACTCCGTGGACAATCCGTGCTGAAACACTCTTGCCGTCCTGGCAAGCCAAATAAATGAAACCATGATGGAGTTCCATTCGTAATTCTCACTTAAAATACTCAATTTTAAGTCAGGAAAAATTGCATTTCAGTTCGGAATGAGATATTCTAACGGTATTTTTAAAGGGCCAAGGCATCTGCCAGTCACCCCCTTCCCTCCCAACCGCCAAGGCTGCTCCCCGTCGTGAGGGTCAAGCCTGGGAGGGACCCCGGGGGACTGTGGATGGCACTTCCTAAGACACCCTGCACACGCCGCGGTCACTACTTAGCCATCGCTGGAGTCACATGCCCACAGGACGCCCCGGCAGAGGGCTGGACCCTGGAGCCTGGCAGCCTCGGGGACATTGGGTGTGTGACAGTGCCCGAGTGGAGCGAGTGTGGCCGTCAAGTTCAGCCGTGCTGTCCTCCGCAGCCCGTAGTCAGCCGGGACGTCCTGTCCTGCAGGGATGTAGCCACCAGCTTGGCCTGAGCCTGCGCAGGGGACAGGCCATCAGGAGGGGCCACGCAGCAGCTGGCAGGGCTCCGGGCCCAGGGGTGGTGCTGGTGGCCTGTGGCCCCTGAGACAGATGCCCCAGAGGGCTTCCCAGGCATTGAAACGGCGCCTTTGGGGCTTTTGACTCTCAGCTTCTAAACAGCTTGTATTTCAGGACTCACTGTACAAGTCGCCTCCTATCAAAACCTCCCCAGGTCCAAGTAGCCTTGGAACATGAACTGGGACCTTGTTTACTTAAAGCGTTGCTCCATTCCCTGCAGAATCCACTGGGATTTTGTTACTGCAATCATTGGAGATGAAATTTGAAAGTTACCACCCCCCCCAAAAAGAACCCCAAATCTTGTAAGTTTGATTCTCAAGCTTCGTAATCGCTGGAAGCACCGATGGGATTATTTATCCTCAGGCAGGCCACACTGCGCTCGTGAATGCCTGGGCTGGAAGCCCGCACAGCAGAAAACCCCACGCCGGCTGTTTGCTTTTCTAAAGACTCTGGAGCTCGGGCCCTCAGATTCTGGGACGCCAGGCCCCGGCTCAAGTGTTTCTGCCGCAGGCTGTCTGCCGCCAGAGGCCAGGGCCTTCCTGGAGACAGGCACTGCTGGGGGCCACGTCGGCACCCCCTCCCCAGCTGGTCTGATGCGTCTTTTCCACCTTGTGGAGGCTGGGAGGGGCTCTCAGCCTCAGCCCCACACGCTCTCTCTCCGTCTAGATTGGCCCCTTCCCCGAAGGAGCTAGAAGCCACTGGGGCCGCTCCCCATCTGGGGTTGTTGCAGGAGAAAGAAAGAAGGAGGAGCGTGGGCACCTTCCCAGCGCTTGCAGGGCTGGCTGGGGGAGGAGGCTCATCCTTTCCTTTCCTCTGACCCTTTGGAGGCTCCTATACTTGGGACACGGCAGGTCTACTAGCTTGCTTGGTGACCGCAACGGACAGAGTGCCTGGAGTAACAGAATCTATTGTGTCCCAGGCCTGGAGGAGGGGAGTCCAATGTCCAGGCATGGACCCTGCTGATCTGCCCTGAAGCCTCTCTCCTGGAGTGTGGACTGTCCTCCGCCGTGTCCTCACGTGGCTGTCCCTATGTCCTGATCTCCTGTGCTTACAAGGACTCCAGTCGTGTTGGATTAGGACCCACCCTAGTGACTTCAGCTGCTTTCATCACTTCTTGAAGGGCCCTGTCTCCAAACACGGTCACATTCTGATGTGCTGGGGGTTCGGGCCTCAGTATGAGGACTTGAGGCCATGACAACTCAGTCCATCACAGAGGATGTCTTCCAGCAACACCCACTGTTGTCCTGACTTCTGCGAGGTGACAGGTCATCAAGGGCTGGGGCTGGATGCTCTAAGATCAGCAGCAAGGATGGAGATGTTCCACAAAGGCTTTGGAAAAATAAACTTGGTACAACTTGAATGTAGAAAGTCTTTTCCATCTCCCTGAATGATCCAGTGAAAGTCTTGTGCCCTGGAGGTGGCTCCCACATGCATCAGGCTGTCACCGTGTCCCAGCAAGACCACAGCAAGCACGAGCTACTCTGTCGGAGACGGCTTCCCCAGCTGCCCCTAGTGACCTTCAGGGACCTCTTTCTACAGGATCTGTTGTTGGAACTCTCAGTCCCACGAAGGATGGAGGACCTGGTACCCCCTCGATCATGAACACACTGACCACCTTCCCTGCCTCTGAAACACAGTCCTGGGGACGATATCTGATGTATTCTTAGACACTGTTTCAAGCCCAGGTCATCGTGTCAAAGGCGTTGGCATGTCATGGAACACTCCCCTTCATTCTTTCTAAAATCCCAGTCCCTCGTTGTCCTTAGGACTTGTCCCCACCCCAGAGAAACCCAGGGCCTGGGAGACACAGTGCTCCTCTATCCCGGGACCACAGCTAGGTTAGGTCTGAGTGGTCCCCAGTCGGCTCAGAGTTCCGAGGGATGTCCCTGGATTTCTTGGAGCCTGGGCACCTCTTGGCAGTACCCAAGTCCTCCCCGCAGGTCTGGGCACTGGCACTGGCACACAGATGCAAATCAATTCCAGGAATAGCCTCTGGCGTCCCACAATTCCCCAAGGTGCGATTGCAAAATCACCTCTCCAGGCTGTGGTTCCAGGAGCCCCTGAACATTCTCTCAAACTTGAGAGACAGGACGGGGTGGGAGAAGCCGTCCCCCAGGTGGTGTCAGCATTCTGCTTCCTGCAAAGGGGATGCACCTGTGGCCCAGATGGGCTGTCCGGGTCCTTGCAGGGACTCCCGCCTGCTTCCCTAGAAGGTCCCACAGGAGCCAGGCTGCGGGGGTGCCTTCCAGTGCCAGAGACCTCATTCTTCCTGGCCCTGGAACCATGGGAGAGCCTTGCCGTCCACATCTGTAAAGTGAACTTAATAACACCGACCTCACCGAACTTCTGAGGGAATTAGCAGTGGTAACAAATGCAAGCACTTAGCACAGGTCCCTGGCGAGGGACGAGGTCAGTACTGAGTGTCTGTGAAGTGCAGGGAATAGGGCCAGGAGGCAAACAACATCCACAAAATAGTAAAGAGTTAAGGGAAGGAAAAGGAGGTATGTTTTTCTAAATGTCTGAGGAATTGTTTTTTCCCAAAAGTTTTAGCAAAACAAAATGGAAGCAAAAGCTGCATTTTTGTCCCCCAGGCTGACACTTGCACACACACACACACACACACACACACACACAAATATGCATAGACTTAGGTAGTTGGATGCAGACAGGCTCTCACTGGGACGCGTTCTACTCTGGTACTCCGCCTGAGCTAGGAGAACCACAGGTTAGCTTATTTCAAGACTGTTTTGCCCAGCGATGAGTAAGACCCACATGTTACCACCAGGAGTGTGCCGGGAAGCCTCTAGTGCATTCTCCGGGCACCTTAGTTTATATCCTGGCTCCTTCCCAGGTAAAACGCATCTTCCAAGACCAGGCCATGACTGCAGAGTCCAGTTTGGTGTGAACGTGTGAATGTGAAGTGCTTCTATTATTAAGCTGACACGAGAGAGATGAATATTTCTCTGGTGATGTGTAGCAGCTCCTGGCATCCAGAACTCCTTTCCCCAAAATCCTTCCAAATAGGGAATTTGCAGCACTTTAAAAATGAGCCAAGGAGACCCCAAGGAATTTGTGGATTTCAAAATATTCAGTGCATACTGGAAATACCTTTTGCTTTAGAAATACAAATCTCTCCTGACCACAGAAAGTACAGAAGCGTGACCGCCCTGACTTCCCTGTCGGGGTCCCAGGGCGAGAGCATTTGGAAATGGCATCAGAGTCTCCAGTCCATCTGAGTCTTCTCTGGGCGCTGGCATTTTCAGTTCCAGCTTTTAAAAGTACCAGGATTCCATCCCTGAAACTCTAGCTCTTTGGGGAATGCAGGATATATTTCTTCCCCAGGAAGACATATTTAAAATTCCTTAAAATAGTGAACACCCTGAAAATTCAGAGAAGTTAAAACATTTATAATGCCCAGCATTTCCTGAGTGCCGTGTTCGGGGCGTTGGGCTTGGATTACTTTACTGGACTTCCCCACAGCTCAGTGATGTAAGGATGGCTACCAGTGTCATCCTTCCATAGTAACAAATATTTGTTGAGCATCTACTATTTGCCAAACATCGTTCTAGCTGCTGAGCAGACAGCAGAGAAGGTGATGTCCCTTCCCAAGCAGAGGTGATAACCCAAGGATGGAGACAGACCACAGCGAAAATCACAGAGCTGTGACAGCGCACCAGGAGGTGATAAGTATCTCAGAAATGAAGTAGGGTTAAGGGTTCAGATGAAGGACGCAGGGTCAGGAGTGACTTCTAGGAAGAGGTGACATCTGAGTGTGCCTGGGTGGCTGAGTCGTTAAGCGTCTGCCTTCGGCTCAGGTCATGATCCCGGGGTCCTGGGATCGAGTCCCGCATCGGGCTCCCTGCTCCGCGGGAGTCTGCTTCTCCCTCTCCCTCTACCCCTCTCCCAGCTCGTGCTTGCTCACACATTTTCTCTCAAATAAATAACATCTTTAAAAGAAGAGATGACATCTGAGCATCAACGTGAGTGGGGGGTGTGTGGTCACTTGCAATGTGGGGGAAAGCTGTCTACACAGGAGAAGAGCAAGGAAAGGGCTGGGGTGGGGGTGAGGAGGGAGGGGCTGGGGGCCCCCGGCTCACCTCAGAGAGGTGGGCAGGGCCTGAGTATCACAACATCTTGGGTTTTATGTTGGATGGGGGGAAGAAAAGAGGCTCCGGTGCAATCTGATATTCTCTATTTCATCCTATTTCATTTTTTTGGTGTTTTATTTAAATTCAAGTTAGTTAACATATAGTGTATTTTTTTTAAGATCTTATTTATTTATTTGAGGGAGAGCTCCCGAGCATGAGGGGAGCATGGGGAGGGGCAGAGGGAAAGAGAAAGAGAAGCAAACTCTCCGCTGAGCATGGAGCCCAACACGCCGAGCATGGAGCCCAGGGTCTTGAGATCATGACCTGAGCCAAAGGCAGATGCTTAACCGACTGAGCCAGCCAAGCGTCCCCATATAGTGTATTATTAATTTCAGGATAGAATTTAATGAGTCATCAGTTGCATATAACACCCGGCGCTCATTCCATCCAGGCGCTCCTTCATGCCCAAACCCAGTGACCCCATCCCCCCACCCACCTCCTATTCCACCTTCTAAGAAAACATTAATCATGCTGCATTGGTTTCCCAACCCATGAACACAGTGACAAACACACAGTTTGAGAGCCAAGCTCTGGTGGGAAAGCCTTGCTTCTGAATGATTCATATCCCAGTACAGACATTAGAAGAGAGACCTAGCAAGTTTGACGATACTATCCACCCAGTCTGGAGATTGCACTGCAAAGTGATTTTGGCAGTGCAACCAGACGTGAGCCCTTCCGTGTTGCATCTTTTCCGTGTGTGTTCTCTCACCAGTCAGGAGGTCCACGTGGCCCAAACGCCCGTGAGTGGCAGCGCGGGGCTGCCAGGTTCCCCAGCAGGTGGCCGGCTCTCAGGGCCACGCAGCCCCGACCCCTAAAGGCAGCTGACCGCGCTGACCGCGGGGCTCTGGCCCTCCCGTCAGCACCACATCCGCCACGCAGGGCATCTGATGGCACCAGCCCGCACCAGCAGGGCAGGAGAATTCGGACCCACAGCTGCTGTGGCGGGGAAAAGGGCCCCCTGGAGATGGGCATCTCCAGCGCTGGTGGGGCTTGTGGCACAGTGCTCTGCACAGGATCACGCCGCCCCCGTGGAGACCCCCGACTGGTGTCTCCCACCCTATCATATAATCCTTTCTAGAAATATAAGCTGGTCCTGCTGCTTCCCACCGGGTCCGTTCCCACGTTTAAAAACCCGCCAGTCGTCAGCCACCCCTCTCTTCTTTCCAGAAAAACATGGCCCTCAGTCCCCCTCATCAGCAACACGGAGGGCTTCCGTTTAGACCCCGAGGATCCGCAGATTCCAGCCCAAAGGCACACATTGACCTTGACAGTGTCCTCCGCCAGGCCTTCGCCAGAGCGCGGGGCCTGAGGTGTCAGTTTCAAGCTGTCAGCAGCCCTCACCCTGGTCCTGGGGGGGGACAGAGCTCGTGCTAGGGGCGAGCCAGGAGGCAGGCGGCTGGCAGGACAATCCCTCCTCTGGATTCTTGAGCTAGGGGCCCAGCAAGCCTCAGCACAGCCTGGGGACAGCGCGTCCACCTGCGTGCTTTGAGGCCCAACTTCCATCAGGAATCGCCCGCACTCCCTCGGTGTCGTTCGCCCCCGACCCCGTCAGCCCCTCTGTGCACTCAGACCACTTCCTCTGATGGCCGGCCTCCAGAACATTCCCTGGTTCCAAGCCGCTGACACCCTTCCCCCTGTAACAGTCCGTGCCTTTGAAACTCACGCAGGGCAGAGGGCCCCTCGAGGGCCCCTGGGCTGTGGGCGGCTGCTGGTGAGCTGTGAGGTGCTCCCAGGGGCCGGTCAGGGGCCGGGGCAGCTTGGCAAGGAGTCAAGTGCTCCTGGGACCAGTGCACCTCCCAGGACAGGCAGCACCGGCCTGCAGGACCTCGGTGCGGTGTGACCAGGTGCTGCCCTAAGGAAGGTCTTTGAAGTGTGAGGACTCGCAGTTGAACCGAAGTAAACCTGTTTCTGCTCCTCCCTGTACCTCAGAAGGCCGAGGCTCCAATGCCTGGGCTGCCCAGAGCCGTTTGCACGGAGCGCCTGCAGGGTGAACGTCCCCAGCGCCCCGCACAAGTGCTGATCTAGTCTCAGGCTCCTTGCTTAAGGATAACAGCTTTACCGAGATATAACTCATTACCATGCAATTCACCTGTTTGAAGCGCACAATGCCATGGTTTTCAGTATATTCACGGGGAAATGAGACCTTCACCGCCGTTGGATTTTAGAACATTTTCATCCTCCCAAAGCGACACCCCTTCTCCCTCAGCAAGTAACGCCCCCTCCCTCCAGCCCCAGGGGACCACTCCTCTGCCTCCTGTCCCTGCGGACTGGCCTGCTCTGGACATTCCCTGTTAATAGAATCCTTCCATGTTTGTCCTATTGCATCTGGCTTCTTTCACTCGGCATGGGGTTTTCAAGATCCTTCCACGTGGTGGCTTCGTTGCTGGCCCTTCCTGCGTGGTCCTCGGAGGACCACCCACACGAGGCTGCTCCTGTCCCCCGTGGGTGTCCCCGTGACTCGCGCCGCGGTGGCCATGCCCTGCGAGGCTGCACTGAGCAGCCGGACTCGGGCTCAGACGTTCACCGGCTGACGGCTCTGCAGCCCCACCGTACTGCCTTTCTCCCTGGGCCCCTCTCCCGGGGAAAGGCCCAGCTTCCTGAGCCATTCCGTTCTCCGCCATAGCTGACATCTCACCAGGACTCCCGTTTCCTCCTCTGGTACCTGCTGGAGGCACGAGGGCCGCTGGAAAGTCCGTGGGATGCCCTCCAGTTTCCTCCCAATTTAGACCGGCCTTACGTGTCTACGGGGAGGTTGAGACTCAGTTTTACCGACAAGTCCTTTCAATGTGAAGAGACACACGGGGGAGGGCCGCCCCACTTGGCGATCACGGGCAGGAGAAGATGGGCGCAGACAGCCTGTGTGTCCCCAGTGGGAGCCTGGGGGGAGCGTCCCCCGCCCCACAGACAGCTATCGACCGCTGCGAACACAGGACGTGCCGGACACTCAGGACTGCATCACCCAGGGCTCGCGGTGACCACGGACACTAGCTACCGGGTTTATTTATCTCTGTTTCAAAGGCGGGGGCAGCCGAAGCAGGAGAGAGGAGCTGGGTGGGTCCTGTGATTGCAGCCAGCGGGGAGGACCTCCTCGCCGCGTGACCGGCAGCCGCCACCGGAAGATGTGTGCCCCTTTGCTGCATTTCTGGGGCCCTGCTGGCTCTTGGGTGAGTTGGTCCCGCTGTCCCTCTCTGGCCCAGCTCTGCTGTCCCGCCAAACCTGCCAGAGCAGCGGAGGGGGCCTGGCAGCCGGGCCTGAATGTCCAAAGGCATGCTTCTGCCCCCAAACACGCCTCCTGTCCTCGGTGACTCCAGAGGGAGACACCCCCCAGGGACCACAGAGCCTTGGCCTTCCTGCACAGAGCAGTGGTTGCGTTCACGTCAGGGGCCGCTGGGCTGGATCTCCTGGTCTGCCGTGCGCGTGGCCCCAGCGGATGGGAAGGACAGGGTCACGGGGCTTCCCGACCAGAATCTCAGCGTCTCCGGAGGTAGGAGGGCTCTGCAGGCAGCATGACTCTCGGGGCCGCTGACGGCGTCTTCACAGACAGAGAAGCAGAGAAGAAAGAGCAGGTGCAAGAGCTCCTGGGTGCTTTTTCTCTGTTTGCAGAAGGTGAAGAAGAAAGAGCTTCTGTTAGAAACAGGATTTCAGGGCACGGGGTGGGGGGAGCTTCTCGCTGGCCCTGGGGGCCCTCACTCGGCTGGGAGCAGGTGCACAGCTGGGCACAGAGCTGTCCACGTCCCTCAGACACAGGTGGCTCCAGGGGTCCCGGGCGTGAAGAGCCTTGGACTCCAGCCCCGAAGTAAACTCAAACAAGCCTGGGGTTGGAGGGTCACATCTAAGTCCTGATGAACTTGGCAGCCTGAGCTCAGACCCCGGCTTTCACACAATGGGAACAATGGGAAGGCCCCCACCCGGCTGATGTGTCCCTTCATGGAAGAATGTTTCCATTCGTGGAAGTCAGGCCTCAGCGCAGAGTGCCCCAACGCCCACCCCCGGGCCAGCTCGCGCTGGGAGGAGAGACCCAACTGTCCTGGCTTCTCTTCCTTCATTTCACTTCCCTAGCCCCGATGCTGGCAGCCACCGGCCTCCGCCCTCCAGCCCTGCCCCCGGAGCCGGATGACTCAAGGTAGGTTTTCCCAGGAGGCCCCACCACCCGATCCGTCTGCCAGCGGCCCGGGAGGGGAGGGTTCCTGGGAAGCCTGCGGCAGGCCGCCCGGGTGGTTCGCATCGGACCCCGCCCTGTGAGTGGCCTCTGTCCCTTCGGCACTAATCGAATTACAGCCGCTTACCGTGTGCAGGATGGCTGTCTGAGACTGCAGGAGGCCGTGTGGGAGGACGGGGAGCCCGGGCTGGGCAGCAAGGCCTTGTTCAGGAGAAACAGGGAGGCAGCTGACTGCGGGGAGTCCAGAGCAGTCAGAGCAAACCCAGGCTGCCTCACGTGCCAAAACAAACTCAAGCGGTTCTCCCAAACCAGGCACCTCCCGGGCAGCGTTCCCGCCAAGGAATTCTGCAGAATTCACTCCCAGAGGTCTGGAGGCTCTCAGGAAGGGCCGGGGTGCCTTGAGTTCACCCTGTTTAGGCACTGGAAGGAGGCTTCAGACCGCATGAGCCTTCACAGGAGTGGAGTCATGGGGTCCCAGAGAACACCCCACCCTGGCAAGCTCCCAAGCTACCAGCTCAAGGGGCCTCCAAGCAGCAGGATAAGCTCTGGAGCGGCGTAGACTCCCATTTCCCAGAGAGCAACCGAGGCTCAGGGCAGTACAGGCAAAGCTGGGGGCACACGGACAAAGGGCTCACCTCCAACGCCGGAGACGGCTTTTCCCCCGGGGAGCTGCTGTCAGCTCACACCGGGGTCAGGACCCAGCCCCGGAGAACACACGGGGAAGCCCCTGGGTCCCTACACGGTCGCAACCCTAGAGATGCAAATGTTAACGTATTTTGCAGATTGGAAGACTGAGGTCTGGTGGAAGGAAGCAGCCTGCTGTCCTCTCTCAGAAAAGGATGGATAGGAAGCTGGAGCCCAGGCATCTCTGGGACCACAGCCCACACTCCTGCAAGTCTCAGATACAGCCTGTACCCGCCAAGAGACCGGGCATGCCCCTCCCCACAGATTCTGAGACCCTTTGGCACAAATCAGCGGTTCTCAGGGTTTGGGCCCCAGACCTGCAGCATCAGGAGAGACAGGGACATCCCATGCTCAACCCCAAACTTACTGAATCCCGAGACCCTGGGGCAGGGCCCAGCTGTCTGTATGGTCACAAGCCCTCCCCTGGGGGCAAGAAGGGCAGGAGCCTAGAGGGAGAATCAGCGTATGGGCAGAGCTCTCAGAAAGTCACGGCCAGCCCAGGCCCACACAGACCCCCATCCTCAGCCTTGCGTGGGCTGCAGAGGGAACCCAGGGGGGCTGGGGCCGCCACAGGACCCCAGTGGGCCCGCACACCTGGCAGGTGAAAGAGAATCCAGCATTGACCCCCATGGGACCTGGCCTGGGAGCTGGGCTCCTCGGACACATGCCAGGGCCTGGAAGGCACCGAGGCCAGCCTGGGGCCCCAGCTGGGGACATTCACTCTCCTCGATGCTGGGTGGAGACTCTCCACAGGGTGGAGGATGGAACAGGCAGCCAGTCCCAGGGTGGCGCCCTTTCCAACTAGACTGTTAGGTCAGTATGAGCTTCAAAGGGGCCAAAATAGGAGTCTAAGAATAGCCCACCGGAAACTGTGGGCTGGTGTGGTGGGAACGTTCCTGGCCCTGCAGGGCTGGCTGCTTCCCATGCTGTCTCCAGCCGGGGGCGGGGGGAGCTACATGGACCCCCCGCAGGGCTCCAGAAGTTCTGGGTAGAGTGGGGGGCGGGGGTTTGATGGGGAGAGCGCTCAGAGTCTGGAGGGTGGGATCTCACCTGACATATGTGACCCGGAGCCCCTGTTTGCTGGGTTCTGGGCCTCGGTTTCAGGTGTGCTCCTGTGTGCAGAAGCTGGTTCATGGTATATATCTAACATGCATGTTCCCCATTTGTTACCCAGATGTGTCATTTCCTGCCAGACCTTCCAGACTCCCAAACTCAGAGGGCAGAGCATCAGCACCAACCCCACCACCCCCACCCCCAGGCCCCCTGAGTCATAGTCTACGTGCTCGCAGGGCCGGGCGTCCAGGAAAGTGAGGGAAACCCTTGTCCAGGCTTCCAGAGGCCTGCCCCAAAGCCTGGAGTGGGGCCAAGAGTCCTGTGGGGGTCCTCCTGGGGTCGAGGTCTCAGCACGTTGGGCGGCTGTAGGCGAGAACACTTCCTGCAGTTAGGAGGTGGTGGCACTTGGCTAAGTGAGGCCAGGAAGCCACTGCCCATGGACAGAGGACTTAGGATCAGGTCCAGACACCTCCTCTGGGCTCCAGTGGGCATGTGGGCGGACGCCGAGCCATCTGGTTGCCGGCCACCTCTGGCAGGGACCCCCGCGGTCACTGTGAGCATGAGGAACCCCACTGCATCCATGCCCCGACACCGCCAGGCCATGGACACCCCCACCCAAGGAGTGAGCCCCAGTCCTGCCCCTGAGGGCTCTCAAACCTGCTGGGGGCAGATGCACCAGGCAGGTAATGACGGAGCTGTGTAGAGGCAGGGAAGGCCGAGGCACGTGGGAGTTGCTGCCCGCAGAGAAGAGGGGGCCGGGGAGCAGCCGTGTGAGCGTCCAGCCAGCTGCAGCTGGTGAGTCCGCCTACAACGGCGGCGGCTTCCATTTCTCTGGATGCATCCAGTCCCCTTCTTTGGATGGGGATTTTTATTGGAGTATCATTCACATACAGCACAGAGCCCTCGTGGTAAGGACGCAGCTCGATTCGTCCTGACGACTGTATATGCTCGGGTCACCGCCCCCACACCAACACAGGGAACATTTCACCCCGCCAGAAATTCCCTCCAGAGACCCCCACTCTTCTGATTCTACTGCCGTAGGTTGATGCAGCGGGTCCCTGACCTTCACAGGCATGGACTCCCACGGTGTATGCACTCCATGTCCCGGCTTGCGAGAATCCACCAAGACTGAGCAAGCATCTGTTGCCCTCGCCGGGTAGAATGTCAGTGTGTGGATAAAGCGCACTTCGTGCTGGGCCTGGCGGACGTTCGCATCATCTCAGCTATGTGCAAGCTTTTTCTTTTTTTAAAACTGTTTTTACAAATTTCATTTAGGTGAAATTCACGCCACATAAAACCAGTCGTTTCAAAGTAAAGAATTCCGTGCCATTTGGTACAACCATCAGCTCCATGCAGTGCATCATCCCGAGCCCCAGCCCCCACCCCGGGCTGGCCCACCTGCAGCCCCTGGCGACCACCCTCTGTGTCTGTCCATGAAGCCCGCTGCTCTGGGTAGTCCTTGTGAACGGAGTGGTAGACCAGGCAGCCCGACCCTGGTTTCTTTCCCCGCGCACGACGTGTCTGAGGCTCATCCATGCTCTAGCAGGTGCCAGCCGTCCTTCTCTGTATGGCCGAATACTACTCCATGGTGGTTGGACCACGGTGTGTTTGTCCTTTTGTTCATGTTTTTTGGTGAGTACACGTGCTAATTTCTCTCAAGTGTGCATCAAGGAACGGGATGGCTGGGTTATGGCGCGTGCGAGGAGGTGTTTGCTCAGCCTCACTGGACATGACCAAACACTCCTCCCCAGGAAGTACACAGTCCCTGGAGTCCTAAACAATTGGGAACATTAGGGGCGGGTCCTGTGAGCACCAGTTGGCACCAGCGGTCACGGTGGACACCCCGCCCCATTGCCCAAGCCTGCGTGGGGACAGCCGCGGGCCTGGGCTGGGAGCCTGCTGTCCAAGCTCCTGAACCCCATGAAACCCTGCCCTTTCCAGGACCCCTCGTAACAGTCCCTGCCCCACCATGGGCTCTCTCCCTGGCCCCCTGGTCCCCTGGTCTGCCCCCAAGCAGAGGCTCTCACTCTATGTTCCCCCCTCCCACTCCCACAGGATGAAATAACAGAACCCCACCATGAGTTCAGACTTTTCCAGATAAGACTCAGAGCAGGCCCCTTTTGGGGCTCAGCAGCACAAACCTCCAGAGGCAAAGGAGCACAAAGGCCTGGCCGTCTCCCCAGGTTCTCTGAATTGTGTTGTGCTCTGTTGTATTTTTTCGTGAGAACGGACATGAGGACAAACTCCAAATTCACATGCCCCCAGACCATCCCACCCTGTCACCCTTGGGCGCCCTGAGTGGCCAGTCGGAACTGGGCTCGCCAAACCCCAAGGAGGCATCTCGGCAGGGCCAGCCTGAGGTCTTCCATGTGTCACCTCCATCTGCCGGGGGCAGCAGGTCCTTGGGGATCACCCCAAAAATCTGAACAAAGTGGTGCCTAGGCTCCAGACCAGAGGTTGGGAGTGAATTCAAGTGTGGTCAAGGTTAGAATGGCCGGACTCAGCGCCTGGCTCTGGACGCTGACCAAACCTGAGAGCACCCTGCGTTAACCCCTTCAGCCCCAGCTGCCCCCTAAGTATGGCGATGAAAGAGTGGTGACCAACCTTGTGGCAGCCACAGGTCCCCCAGCACGCCCCCCCCGGGCCACGTGGGGGCCCATCTCTGGCCATTGTCCTGCACCATAGCACATTGGGCAGGAGGCCGTTTGCAGGGAAAAGGGAATTCGAAGGTGTCCCCAAGACTGGACAGAGCCTCCTGCCTCCCCTTGCATCGCCCTCTTGTCTGGTTCTCTGGGGCAGCCCCCAGGCAGGTGGAGGTTGGGGCACGGGGCGCCGGGAGCCGCGCTGAGCAGGTCCCACAGAAGCAACACCTCTCCCCTCGTGCAAGTTCGGGAAGGCATGAGCGGCTTCACTTCCCAGTACTCCCCCAGGGTCTGGTTCTTGGATTTCCTTTTCAGTAGAACACATATTCTGTGGAAACAGACAAATAAGTCCACAAGACCACACACAAGGCAAGGTGTTTTGTGCCTGAGTTCTTCGGTAGCCTGAGAGTAAATAAACCCACTGTCTCTGCTGTGCTTCCACAGAAGGAGGGGGGAGAAAAGAGCTCAAGTAAACAGAGCACCTGCCGCAGGACTCAGCCCCGGGCTCGCTAGCCCGCCCCGCCACAGCTGTGCATCACGGACACCCAAGGAAGAACAGGGGGGTTGTGCGCTGCAAGGAAACGCCACAGGACATAGGATGATTTTCGAGGCCGTTGCGAGGGGGGCCTGTCTCCCGCAGCCGTCCCCACACATCCCAGGTCCTCCTGAGTGCGGATTAACTCTGGAAGCCTCGGCCAGCTCGGCGGCCGTCTTTGCGTGCCTGGGCCACTCTCTGCCTGGGATTTCCAGGTGCGCGGGGACGCCCTGGCACAAGTGGTAGTGATTGAAATGACCAGAGGGGGGGTCGACACACGGGATGGGTCCGTCGGGAGAGTGCAGCTCGTGTGTGCGGGGATCAGGAGCAAGGCTGGTGCAAGGAGGGGGGGACGGGAGAGGAGCCCCAGAGCAGAGACTGGAGTCACCGGACCCACGTGAGGGAGAAGCCCGGGGGCCACAGCGTCGTCCTCGGAGGGACGTCCGTTGTCGACACACTTCGGACTCTGTTGCACACACTTCACTCGGGAGGCTGAACAGGAACCTGTTGGCATCTACACCAAAACAGTGGCAGTGATGGTGCGCCCGGCTGGCTGGGCCCTCCCCATTCCAGCTGGCTGTCCCCTGGGGCCATCGCTCAGTCCACACGGGTCCTCTCTGCAGTCCCGTTGCCCACGAGGAGGCAGGTGCAGGGCTCGCGTGCTCTCGGACCGGCTCCCTTCCTCCACGCTCCCCGCTGCAGCCTCGGGCGGAACCAATCTCGTCCTGCAGACACTCCGCGGGCACGGTCTTGGCAGCGAGCGCATCTCTGGAGACTGTGGGGACCCCTACTCTGCCGCTCTTCTGGAGCCCGGAAATCATGCCCTCCTGTGGGGCGAGGGGCTGAGGGTGACCGGAGAAGAGGAATGGTTGGGCCACCCGCCGTGAGAGAGGGTCTGTCCTGGGGCTACTTTCCTCAGAATGCGTCTGTCCCAGACAAGGACGGGAGAGCCTGCGGCTCAGTCCCCAGGCTTTCCTGCCTCTGGCACGCTGCTCATTCCATTTGCCCTGAAGCTGCAGTACCAGAGGTTAAAGACAGCTGCAGTGTCTTTGACCTGAGCCTGTAGAGGGCTGGGCCCGGCATCCCCCCCGCCCCCCAAGTCTAGGAGGCTCCGGGTCTACTTTAACCAATCAAGTGCGGCACATGAGGCAGGATGTGATGGGCCTCCCGCTCAAGCATCAGGCAACGGCTGCATTCTCTTCCCGTCTCAGGGGACCCTCCAGGGGAACCTGAGGCACGGGAGGAATGTGGGAGGCCCCTGAGCCCTGACCTTAGCCTGGCCGAGCGTGCAGCCTCCTCTACCAACTTCCCGGGGTGAGGAATTACCCAGCAAAGCCCTGCCTGAGTCCCTGACCCATGCTAATCACGAGATCCAACACACTGTCTCCGGTCCCTGAGTCCTGGGGTTATGTCCTCCAGCAGACAAGCAGCCCAAGCAGGACACACCCGGGTGTCTTCCTCCAGCTCAGAGTCCCCGGCCCAGCCCCCTCGTGCAGGCCCACATCCTTGGTGTGCCTGGAGCTCTCGCTACTGGGCTTGGGATCCCATCGCTGAGGGCATTGGGAGCTGCCAGAGGGCAGGTGGCTGCTCGGCCGGTAAGCCAACCCCGGGACCCGGGGAGCCACACCGAGAGCTCTTGTTCTCGCCCCCGGGGATTCCGAGCTGGAGGCCTGGCCACATGGCAATTCACCCAGCCTCTACGGAGAACCAGCCCCCCAGGCAGCTGCTCAGGGCGGAGCCTCTCAACCTCAACACCGCAGACATTTGGGGCCCGGTGATGCTGCACGTGCCGCCCGTGCCCCGAAGGACCCTTGGCCGTGTTTCTGGCCTCCCACCAGTGTGACAACCTAATGTGTCTCCAGACCCTGCCAAGGGTCTCCAGGGGGCAAAACTGCCCCTGGTTGAGAACCTTTGCCCCCAAGGGTCCTGACTTTGCCAGAAAGAAGCCATCTCTGATCCCCCCAGAGCTTGAACCCCAGCAGCCAGGGGTCACACAGTTTCGTCCTTCAGATGCAGCCTTGGGAGACATCTGTCTCGTTTGCACCATCAGACCATGCCCACTTGCTTTTTGTGTGTGGTGCTGGGGCGGGGCGGGGAGGGTATCCCCGGTGGCCACCGGCCTCTCCCCTTCTGCCTGCACCTTGGAGCCCTGAGGAAGGACCCGGAACCCAGTGCGCCCCCTCTCAGGGACCTGTGTGACCGGGCCCCAAGCCCCTGCTCCGCTGTCTCCGCGAGCTCACCCCTGCATAGATGAGCTGGAGTCAGAGTGAGCCCTCTGACGGGTGCCAACCTCCCTCAGACAGGAGACTGAGGAAAGGGGTGCCAGCAAGGCCCCGCCTACACCGTTCAAACTTAGAGCGGCAGCAACAATCCCCCGCCCCACTGCAGGGAAGGACAGGTTGCGGAAAAAGCATCCTCCCGCCACAAGAGACAAGACAGACCTACTGGCCCGCTAAGCATTGTGACCTCTCAACAAATATTTGACCTCTGTTTCCCTACCAGGTCCAAAGGGAAAGTGGGTCGTGAAGAATTTATTTACTGGATGATCCCCAAAATGATCCAACGTAACTGGTGAAGTTTCACCAAAACCAGTGCCTTCCTCCATAACCCACAGTCCTCAAAAGAATTTTCACAGCTTTGTGTACAGGGCAGATCCTACTCACCTGAAATGAAAGTATCCTTCGTGCATTCAGGGTGGAGATACAGAGCAATCCCGGGCTAGGTGTTTATTGAAAATATCTTCCCACACCGATTGCGGGATTTACAGAGTGCCTTGGAACATCATCCCCAGTGACTCAGTTCTTTTGCGTTTTATAAATACAAAGCTGAGATCCCTGGCCTCTCCCCTTCTGCCTTTTTATATCCCAAGGACACCGCTGAGCAGTTTCCACCCCAGCGGAGACAGAGGTCAGCCGCTCACCGAGCGCCTTACGCCGTGTCCCACAGACCCTGCCCTTCCGCGCCAGGCGGCCGTGTGGGGGACACGCAGGAGCTGAGACGCCGCTGCCTCCCCGGGAACTGCAGCAGGGAGAGGGCCCTGGCCTCCGCACCCCTGCCCCGGCCAGTCTGCGCAGGTCTGGGGCCGATGCCGGCCACCCCGCACCGTCCATCCTCGTGTCCGAGGCCATGCACTGCACGGGCACCTCCTTTTCCGCATGGAGGCCTGTGTGTTTGGGGACAGGATCCAGAACCTGGGACACCCTGGTCCCCCCTCCACGGCTTTGTCCTCCATCCCCACGTCCCCAGAAGCAGCGCATTCGCACGGGAAGAGGGCAGTGCCCGCAGCGTTGTAGCTCACCACGCTGGATTCCCGGTCGGCAGGGAAAGCCTGTGCGGTTCACATAGCAAATAGCTGTAACAGCGCCCTCTCTCCAAGCCCACTGTCCAAGGCCGAGAGTTACTCGTTTCTTGCCAAAGGAGAGTTAATACTGCCTCCCTGCTACCATCGGGGAGCAGAAAACCGCCCTGGAAGGCAAAACTACCCCCTTTCCTCCTGACCCCTAACTCCGCTCCCATAATCACCAGCAGAAACAGCATCCCGGGGTTCTCTAAGAGGAAACAAGATGAGGGGCGCCTGGGTGGCTCAGTCGTTCAGCGTCTGCCTTCGGCTCAGGTCATGACCTCAGGGTCCTGGGATCGAGCCCCGCGTCGGGCTCCCCGCTCAGCGGGAAGCCTGCTTCTCCCTCTCCCGCTCCCCCTGCTTGCGTTCCCTCTCTCGCTGCGTCTCTCTCTGTGTCAAATAAATAAATAAAATCTTTAAAAAAGAGAGAGAGAGAAAACAAGATGATTCATCTCCCCCCTCCCCCTGCACCGACCTCCCTGTAGGCCCAGGGGCATCCCTGAGCCCAGCAAATTGCTCGGAGTATAATCAGCACACCCCCCAGGCCTCGGTGTCATGACGGTGATAATAACAGATATTTCTTGAGTGCCTATGGTATGCCAGGCCCTAGGCACTCTCCCTGGGATGATGCATCACTCCCTGGAGGGGAAATGCTGTTCAGAGAAGAAGAGCCATGTGTCCAAGAAGCTTCCCAGAGCTGGGGTGGGCTCTCCGGTGCCCACCCCCCCAGAGCTCACATGATCTGTCCTCACTCTCCTGCCTCCATGGGGCACACACCCAGCAGAGGACCACAGGGAGACTTGTCCATCACTGAAGATGTGCCATCAGGAATAGCCACAGGGAGCCGGGACAGAGGGAAAGAACAAGAAGGAAGCCTGGGGGAAGGGCCCGCCGGCCCCCGAAGCTCAAGGCCATTCCATAGAGCCCAAGAGGCATCTGCTGACGAGACTGAGAGCATCCAGCATGGTGTCTGGCTGCTCGTGGGGCCATGATTATTACTGACGAGGTGGCCCTGTTGGGGGAGATGCTTAAATCTGCCATCTCCCCAGTGTTGGGGGCCAAAGGGAAGTGCTACACACACGCCCCTGAGCCAGAAGATGACAGAGGCCCAGAGAAGGGACTGATGCAGCAGGGTGCCAGATTCAGGGGGAGGGGGCGGGCCTGGCCCTAGAACCCCCACCCCAGTAGCTCATCCAGAGCGAGCTCTGAGGGTCAAGGACCCCAGAACACAGTGTGCTGCCTTCCCCACAGCTGTGGAGTTTGTCAGAATCCCAGCATTTTTGCTGCATGTCCCAGAAACCTTGCCAAGGGCCAGATGTCACGGCAGACGCCCCAACACAAAGTCACCCCTCCCCAGGGTGCAAGTCCTGGCTCCCAGCTTGGAGAATTATTAACTCTGTGTTTTTAAAAGCAGCCGTTTGCACTGAGCCTTAAAAAAGCATCAAAGCACGGAGCCCGGAGTGTGCAGACTGGGCTCTGACCAGGTCACGTGATAGACAAGAACACAATCAATGGGGTCAGAACCCATATCACTGGGCCCATAAAGGTGGGTCATAAGGTATAAGGAAGCCTTTCTCATGGAGGCAGGTGGCTTCGGCTTTGCTGACCGTGGGGCACGCAGGGAGGGAATGTCCAGGAAGCGGATCATGAGGGGTTGTTTATGCGATGCTGCTGCTCTTGCGAGTGGGTAGCAAATCCAGCTCAGGTGGCTTCTTGTAAACCTTGCATCGAGAGTGTAAACAGACCAGACCAGGTGTCCAGACTCTGGGGATGAACAAGGACATCGCCCTGCCGGCCCCTGGCTGGCTGCCGCTTTGCCTCCAGCACCTTCTGGGGATTACCCACGCCCCCAACCCCGCTGAGGGTTGCCTCCTTCCCACCCCCCTGCCCGCTTACCCACCCAGATGCCTGACCACACCTGCTCGGGGTCTTAAGGCTCTAAGAGTTGATTTGGCCACATGCATGTAAATAAGTGTTCTGCACGCACGTCACGACCGATCGGGTAAGTGTGCTTTTCTACCAAACAAGGCCCGGCTCACCCCGCGGGATGCTGTAGAGGTTGGTTTCCCGTTCACACAACATCTGCCGGTGTTTCGTCTGGGGGCGGTGGCTCTGCCACGCAGGAGCGGCCAGGTCCCACCCCGCACCCCTCACCTGCAGCCTGCCCCAGATCTCCAGCATGACTGCTCTTCACCCTCCAAAGCTCTGCTCAGGTGCCTCTTCTCCCGGGCACGGCCACATGGCCCCTCCACGAAGGTAGCGAGTCAGGGCGACAGGGACCTGCTGGGTGTTGTATGGGGAGCAGGTCATACACCCCCTCGCGATGCCTGCATCCCATGGTGCCCCCAGGAGATGTGGCTCCCTTTTCCTCTGCTCCACGGGGACCAGCGCTCCTCCTTCATGGCCCTGACCCTGCGTGATAAGCGTCTGTGTGCTGGCCACCTCGCCTTGGGGGCTGACGATGCTGTGTCCCCAGCCACCTGTGTGACAGACATGGGCGAGGAAGGTATGAGACGCTAAGAAAGCTTCCTAAATTCCCTTCCCCCTGCCTCCCGTTTCAGGCGCGGTGGCTCTAGACAGCGCCAGAAAGCCTGGCCGCCTCGTGCAGGCCAAGGATTCCGCACGCCTTCAGCCCCCCGGCCGCCTCCCTCCGGCGGCCGCCCGTTCTCATTGCTGTCCCTCAGGAGGACCCGCCACCACCCTGCTCACCACTCTCACCTGGAACAATGGAGACAGAAGCAGAGGCTCTCCAAGGGCAGGGGATGAAAACAAGACCCGGGGTCGGCACCGCGAGTGACTCCTAGACATCTGCTGGGCGCCGACTGTTTACACGCACTGGACCAGGGTTACGTCCAGAGAGGAGCCTGATGTTCTGTAACGAGGACAAGTAAGAACGGGGCTCAGGAAGCACGGGCAGCCCCTGGGTAGGGAACGAGCAGATGCGAAAAGGAACTTTCCGCTGGGCTCCACGAAGAGGTGAAGTACAAGGGTGCTGTGGACAGCCCGGCTTCCAGTGCCATCGGGACGCAGAGGCGCAGGTGATGCCCTGCAGTGGTTCAGTCCCCGCCTGGTCCCCACCGGCCACGGGTCGTCTGATTCACATCACCGACTTCTCAGAAATACACTTCATTCCCAGGTGCCTGCTCCACATAGGGATTTAATAACAAGTGTTTTTTTTTTTTTTTTTTAATCTAGGAAGGTGAATTTCCTATTTCCTGTCTGTTTTAAACACCTTATATTCCATTTCTCTTGCTGTTTCCTTCGTCAAAACACATGCCATGGAAAGATGACAGAGGAGTCTCCATGTTACAAGGCTGTGGCCATGGGGGCATCGGCTTTCCTCCGAGGAGGTGTCCTCCTGCTCACTTTCACGTCCTCTGTCTGTCTCTTCCCAAAGCAACGGACATCTCAGGCCAGTCCGCACGCAGCCCTGCATGGTTTTGCTCTGCTCACCCAAGCCCCAGCGTGGCTGCTCATCCCAATCACCTGGGCATGATTTTAAACCTCCAGTACCCAGGCCTTACTCCAAATGAGTTACACCCGAAATCTCTGGGTTCAGCCATTGTGACCACTATGTGCCGCAGCGCAGGAGCTGCTGCTCTTTACCCGTGATGCCCGGTACAGATGCGTGCACTGGGTCCCCACCAGGACAGAATGGGGGACCCACGTCCCCGGGCAGAACCCCATCCCCCCCACTCACACGAAGCCAACGGGGCCGTCCCTGTGTACCTACAACAGACCCACACAGCATTTTCCAGCAGGGCACCAAAGCCACGTTTGCCAAAACCCAAACAGAATACAAATCCCCTTAGAAAATTGATCATGGATCTCCTGTCTTGACTTAATTATGCTCATTGTGATATGGCTTAAACACATGACATCGTGAAATTAGGCGTAAATGTTGTGGACCTTACAGCTTTCATGGAACTATAAATCAAAATAGTTTTCAAATCAAGTGCTATAAAAACTGCAGACCCAGTAAAATACGACCGGCAGAATTTAGTTAATGTGACAGGTGATGTTGTTTTGCAGAAACTAATTTGCCACAATATTGGACTTTGAGCGGGAAGCTGTTGCCTCGGGCCTTGTTTAATGGATAATGTTTTCGGATTTTAATTTCGCTAAAGCAAATGCAGGGAATGTCTGTCCCGAGGCGACACTGTTCGAGGAGATGAAGACCTGCCCGGCTTTGCCTGGCGCTTCGGTCAACAATCGAGGCAGCCCTCTTGATTCTGCTCTGCCTCACTGAATCCTGGGCGAGTATGATGGAGCTCTCTTTCTGCAATGCGTCTCCCCTCTGCCGTCCTCTGGCTGGACCACCGCCCTGTCTGCTGGCCAGTCTCCGGCCTGCCGCCAGGCAGTCCACCACCCACCACCAGCCGCCCCTGAGCTGGCCCCTTCACCTGGCAGAGCGAACGCCATGCGCCCTGGCTGCGCACAGGGCAACCACTGAATCTCTAGTAAAATCCGCTCTCCTATTTCTGCTGCCCACCCTGCTCAGCACTTCCCCACCTCCACGTGCGCTCTGCTCCCCATGACTGACACCTCACGGACACACAGACAGACGGCCCTGGCCTCCTCTCTGCGTCTCAGAACCCCCCATGCCCCTCCCTCCTGCGAGCCTGTGTCCCCGTCCGGACTGCTCTGGAGCTCCTGCAGCTCCAGGCTGTCTCCAGGCTAGGAGCCCTGGGCGGATTCTGGCCTCCCTCCGGCCCCTCTCCAGGATCTTCCAGCTTGGTTTGTTTGGAGGATTAGTTTTGGTAAAGCAAGCTGCTGTAACAGACAAACCCCCAAAACCCCGTGGCTTCGTCAACTGTCATTGAAGTTGACTTTGCACTCATGTCAAATCAAGCAGGATTGTTCTGATGGGCAGACGGGGGGACCCCCCAGGCGTGACTTTCAGGGGCCCAGGCTCTCCCATCTTAAGGGTTCTCCACCTTCACCAAGCACCGGGGAGGGGGAAGCAGGCAGAGCGCGGACCCCCCGGCAGCAGGCCCCTGAGGGTGGGCCCATGCAGCGTGTGCCACCACCGGTCCCCACGGCCTCCTGGCCTTCACTCAGTGGGAGCGACGCCTCAGCCACCTTGCAAACAGGGGCTAGCTGTCATAGCGCACTGAGTGGATGCACAGGTGTCCGGGTCCTCCTCATGTGCTTATTCGGTGGTCCCCCCTTAGCCATGGTTCTGTTTTCCGTGGTTTCAGTTACTTGCGGTCAACTGTGGTCCAGGAGCACATAGGTGACCCTCCTTCTGACATATGGTCAGCAGATCAACAGTGGCCTAACGCTACGTCCCTGTGTCCACGTCGTCACCTCCTTCATCTTGTCACGCGGGCGGGGAGGGGCTTTTACCCCCTCCCGTCATCGTAAGAAGGGCGAGTACAGCACAATGAGATATTTCGAAGAGAGACCACAGCCTGTAGCTTCTATTATAGGATATTGTTACAATTGCTCTATTGTATTATTAGTTATTGTTACTAATGTCTTACTATGGCTAATTTATAAATTAAACCTAGTGCCTATGAGTTCAGTTCTATCCTCAGTTTCAGGCATCCACTGGAAGTCCCAGGAAGTACCCCCCATGCCTTATGAAAACCAAAGCCCGAAATGACATCCACCCAAATGAGAACAACCAAAGGCATTATCTGGAGCTTGGGGTAGCAAGGGAGTCAGCCACCATCACTTGCCTTTGACGGAGACTCACAGGTGGGTGGGGTCAGGGGAGGCTGGACAGAGGGAGGAAGGGGAGGTGTGGCTGTGCTGAGCAGAGGCTGTGGGCCCTGGGAGGCTGGCGGTGGGCCAGCTGGAAGGGGCATCCTGCGTGATTGGCTGGGGAGCACACTGACGTTCCCTGGTTGGTCCTGAGACCAACAGCAGAATGGGAAGCCAGCGGTCTTCAACAGCGTCCTGCTGTGCTGGGCTGGTTGCTGCAGGGATTGTTGGCCAGATGGTCTGGTCATTGTCTGTTTGTATATTCAGTATATCCACATCTAAATACAGATTAGATAGATAGATAGATTGATAGATAGATATACACAACCTGATCTTTCATTGATAGACCTTCTATTCGAAAAACTTTGTAGAAAAAAGTCACATTTCTCGGCACCTGTAATATTGTGCTCGTTCAATCAGTATTTATTCATCAGTAAACACCTTGGTCCTCTCAAGTATATAAGCCAGGAATTGAACGGTGCTCTGAGGAAAGATCACCAATAAGACACATTTTCTCTCCAACCTCCAGGAGCACGTGGTCCCGTGGGGAAGCCTAATCCTTTAGATTCTAATGACCAAGGACGTCACAACATGGCAGTGGTCCTCTGGAGGGGTGAGTGCATCTGCTGTGAAAGTGCATGGAGTGGGGTCCAGGATCACGCTGGGTCTTGAGTGATCTCCTGAAGGTGACCTCTTGGAGAACAGTGAGAGTGAGCAGGTGGAGGGGGTCACCATGTGCAGAGCCTGGAGGTGATCACCCAGGTCCACTGGGGGAGCCCCGAGAATGCCAGACACGTGGAGGGAAGGCTTCCAGTGACGAGGTGCCACGACAGCCCTGAAGAAGGGAACAAGCGAACCAGTCACACTGACAACTAGGCAGAGGCTTCCCGCCGGTCCCCAGGGCCATCCATCCCCCAGCGCTGAGTCCTGGCACCCACGTCCGGCACCAGGGCCCCAGGGTTGAGGGCCTGCTGTGGCCAAGAGACAAGAAATTCCTGCTGCTGTCAGGGAAGAAGTACTCTACTGGAGTGAACCAGGCAACCAGTACATTCAAAACGCACACACTCCCTCTCACACACACTCCCACCGGCACTAATGCACACGCACACACTCACACTCACTCATCCTGGGTCCCTCGGGCCAGGATGGCAGCCGTGCAGGTGGGAGAGGGGCTGGGGCCTGGACACTTCCTGCAGGCAGAGCTGACAGCTACCTGGGACAGAGCCACACTCCCAGTGCAACAGAGCAACATCCAGAAATCGAAGCTGTCCATCACATGCATGCAGTGTCCTCTGAGACTTGCCCCTGCTCCATCAGTCCATTCACTCAGTCGCCCTGATGCTTGCTGCCCCAGTCCAACAGCCAGTCTGTCTCATGAGGCCATGGAGATCTGATCTTCCCGAAGCCTCTGACATTCACCCACCTCTCCCACCGGGACTTCCTCCACGCATAGCAAGCTCCCGTCAGGCCAAGTCTGACGTCTGTTTTCATACCAGGGTGCTCCAGCCTTTTCCAGTCCAGCCAGAGGGATCCTTTGCATTACAGATGGTCCACCACCCTCCCCCAACCCCAGACCCTTCCCGCTGGTGCTCCCCAGACCCCCTTATCGCCCAGCTGCTAGAGGACCCACATCTGCTGCCTTCCCGGGAGAGGTGTCCTCTGGCCAAGGGCACCAGCTGGCCTTTGCAGCCCAGAAGTCTACGTGACCATCCTCAGGAGCTCTCCATAGCAATGAGGGACTGACGGGGAGAGAAAGCCCACCCTCCTCACTCAAACTGGGCCATTCATACGGCCCACTGCCGGGGGTCCGCATCCCTCAGGAACGCACCCTCACCGGCATTCTGGGCCCTGTAGCCTAACACTCTCCTGGCCTTGCAGATGGATCAGAGACACCTGCCATTGCTGCACAGCTGAGCCCCACGCCCTCTGCCAAGTGCCTGGTTTGCCCTTACGAGCCTGTGGGGCTCCCTTACAGACTTCCTCTCTGCTTGCGGCACCATGCTTCCCCTGCCTCGGGTCCCAGCCCCCGCCCCCAACCTCTGCAAGGAAACTCTGAGCCCCATTCTGAGCGGCCTTGCTCTTCCCTGCTTCCTGCCACCCTCTCCGCTGCAGGGTGCCTCATATGAGTGACTTCCATGAGACCAAAACCCCATGAGATCGGGCATCACTTCTCTGCTCACTCTCCATACTCCAGGGTCCAAATACCATAACTGATGTGTGCTGGTATTTAGTAAATAGACATAAAGGGAATAAGTGAATTTTGTGTCACGTCATCTAATCAGTCAAGAGAAGTCACCAATGTCTAGTCAATGCCTGTGACCAAGGAATTCATTTGCTGACTCGCAAAGTGATAAAATTCAACAGTCCGCTTCCCTGTGTGCACGTGCAGGGGCAGTCCCTGGGGCCGCTCGTCCCACAAGCTGGTCACCAACAGGCTGGGAGCATAGAGTGGTATCCACAGATAATATTCCCGTTATGTCCAGACTTTATGACCACTGTATCGATACCTGGGTGACAAGGTAACTTTAGACGCTAATTTCACACCCACTCCAACAACAGAAATCAGCAGAGATTATCTCATCCAGTTGGGAAAAAGGACAACAGTACATAATCCCTGATGAAGAATCAAAGTCAGCAGAGATGAAGTGAGGAGAGAGATTCAGAAAGGCATAGAGCAGAGCGTTCTGTAAGAACACGTGGTCCGGTGCCCATCCAAGCGGTTAGGTCACTGCAGTCCCTCATGCTGGGTGTCTTATTTCCTCTGGCTGCTGGAGCAAATTACCACACTCTTGGTGGCTTAAGATGACATGGATTTGTTATCTCCAATTCTGGAGGTCAGAAGCTCTAGCTCTGCTTTACTGAGGAACCCTCAAGGTGCCATCAGGCCTGCCTGCCTTCAGGAGGCCCCACCGGGGTCCTTGTCTCTTCCAGCGTCCTTGGCTCATGACTCCCCCTCCATCTTCAGAGCATAAGCTCAGCCTCTGTGTCGCCCTTACCTTTTCTCTCCAGCCCCATCTCCAGCTATATGCACCCTCTGCTAATGACCCTGGTGATTGGGGCTTACCCGATAATCCAGAATAGTCTGTACATCTCAAGATCCTTACATTAATTACATCTTCAAAGGCAATCTTGCTGAGTAATGTAACATGTTCCCAGGCGCCAAGTACTAAGATATGTTGACCCTTGGGGGGCCATTATTCAGCATCCACACAGTGCTTGCCTTCTGGACGGGTGGCTGGCAGGCCCTGTGGAGACTCTCATCCTTGGCAGCTGCTGGGAAGGACATTAGCAGAAAAGTAAAATGGAAAAAAAAAAAAAGTGTGTATCTATTAATACTTTGTGATGGCCCTAGGACATGAATCACGGTCTGTATCCACACGGAGCCACAGAAGAGGCACCAAAGGAGAAAGTCAACACTGAGATGCCATTTTGTCCTTTAATTTCACCTTCCCACCCCTCGCCACTAGCCTCCTATCCAGGGCTCCCAAGAATGGCCACCCAGAATCCAATCTGTACTGTTTTTCATTTCCCACTGCCCATGCCAACCTGACAGCTGACCGTGAGCTCCCTGAAAACAGGTGCTGGTTCCTGAGTCAACCAACATGGCGGCATGGAAGAAAGGCATTGGTGGTATGCATGGATTCATGAACCAGTGAGACAGTGGGGAATGAGTGGGTGGAAACACTTCTGGCACAGACGAGAGCCTCGAATCCCTGAAGCCATGAAGGCAGAGAACACATAGGCTGCAGGCCCCCTGTGAATTTGGGGGGCAGCACTCTGTCCATAGCACCACAGGGGACACCCTCACTACCATTCCTCAACCCAGTCAAGCCAAGGGCAGCTCCATTTCACCACAGGGCATGCTACAAGAGGATGCACATCCTCTGCATGGAAACTGCTTGAGCATGTACTCGGGAGATGATATTTTAGATGATTTCTAATTGTGTTGTGCTTCTCCTCGAGACCCCCACTTGAGCCTGAATTGGAAAATGGCCCATCTGCTCCTTCCTTCATTTCTCTGGTCTGATTTCACCAGGAGGCTCCCGGGAGCCTCCACAGAAGACTGCATGGATGACGATTTGTCCTTCAATACCACATCCTCAAAGAAAAATCCAATTTAAAATGGAGAGCAACAAAGAGCACAGCCTCAGGAATTGGGAACTGATCTCCGGTGAATATATCCCTTTCAAATTACTCTTTTGCTCTGAGACCTTGGGTGCCTGCCCCATCCTCCCACAGGGCCTGGGTGCAGCTATGGGTGCCTGTCCCAAAAGCGGGGCAGGTGTGGTCCCAGAGCCAGGGGGTCACACAGAGAAGCAGCATCCCAGGCCAGGGATCAGCCTGCAGTGCGAGTGCTCGTGGGATACACCGCGTCCCTAGTAGGCTTCCCACAGACTTGCCACCCGTAAATGCTAAGCTCTACAAAACTGATTTTCTTAAGCAAACCCATTTCAGGAAGTCGGAGGAGAAAAAAATATTTCAACAGAACAGCTCCACCTGCACAGAGCAGGAACTAGCAGATCCTGGACACTCTCAGAAGGAGAAAACATGCATTTAAGTCTCTAAACTCTGTTTAAATATTTGAGGATATGAAATAGCACTATGTGACTTCCGAGACTCTCATAAGGAGGTGAAACCTTTTCCTCCATCTTTTCCCAGGGTGTTCTATTGAGGTTCGCGTGACGAACGTGCTTTGAATGCCCTTAAATACTTTCCTCACCAGAGCACACTGCAGTTGACCTCGGGCGAGCAGGGGAAGGAGGAGCAAGGCCGGCATTGGTGAATAAGCACTTCTGGGCCCGGGAGGGACATGGCACTTTGTACTCTCCGTTCACAGGCCGCGGTCAAGTCAAGGGGCCGGGAGGCACCATTCTCTCAGGCAGGCACAAACCGAGCTCTGGAAGGCGCCAACAGGCAGCGCCCGGGCAGGTAGAAGGATCCGGGAACCAAGGAGTGACTAGGGCGGCGGGCGGGAGGTGCAGACTGCATCCCGGAAGGCGCTGAAGGACGTTCCAAGGGGGGGGAGGGAGGGACCTGCTCTGCCAAATGCTCTCCTGCAAATAGTACTCACCAGGGGGCAGAGTTCATTTCTCACCTGCACTCCCTTGAATTGGGATGGGTCCTCTGACTGCTCTGGCCGGGAGAATACAGAGCAAGGAGGCTGCGTCTGCTCTGGGCAGAGCCTGTAAGTGGCTTGGCAGCTTCTCTTGCTTATTTCCTGGAACACTCACCTTTGAAACACTGTCTCAACCCCACACAATGAGAAACCCAAGCCACAGGGTGTGCAGGTTCTCTGGTCAATGGTCCACCGTCCACCGTGAGCTCCCAGACCACAGGCGGCCCTGGCTGTTGGCCACATGAGTGTGCCATCTTGAATGTGCAGCCCAGCCAGTCTCGTCTTCAGATGACTGCAGCCACCCCAGTCAATCAATGAATGGCACCAGGGTGTTTAAATATGGGGGTGCATTGTCATGTACCTATAGGTAACTGGAGCCAGGACTGAAGACTGACCACTGGATTTAGCTCTGTCAAAGTCAATGATGACCTTGGAGGTGACAAAGGAATCTGACTGCGATAGACCCAAGGGAGGATGGGAAGAGAAGCTAAAGCAGAGAATCATTCAGGGAGTTTTGCTGTAAAGGGAGCAGAGAAAGGAGGCAGCAGCTAAAAGGTTTTCTTTTAAGACTTATCCCAGCATGTTTATCTGCTGATGGGAATGACTCAGGAGATGGGGAATTTGATGGTGCGAGAGAAAGAGAATTGCTCCAGGAAACCTAAGAGCCATGAGTACGTGACACGCGCCTTCATGGGTGCACTGATGGCTCGCCCAGGAGAGGGAGCGAGGCCGAGATGCGGGAGCTCGTGCAGCTTCTCACCTGGAGGCTTGGGTCTCCTCCGTGGAAGACACAAGTCGTGTCTTCAGTGGAGGGGGAGGGGGCAGAAGGGTGGGTGGTGTGAGAGAGAAGGGATATGGAGGGCACGGCCGGCAGCCTGGTGGGTCCCTGGGGACTGTATCCCATGGGTCAAAATTCGACCAATCAGAGGTTTGAGACAAGCCACTGGCAGATCCCCTACTCTCCTCCCTCCCCCAGACAGTGTGTCCCGTTGCAAAGGAGTCCCTCGTGACCAAGCAAGCTGCCGTGTTTCCCTGAGACGCTGTGGGCAGCCTGGGAAGGCACGGCGTTTGTGTTCTGTCCTCCTGCCCAGAGTCCCCTTCACCACTCCCCCCTGCTCTGGGATGACATTTCCCAATAAAGCCTCCTCTCCGTTTCCTGGGGGGGCTGGGCTGAGCCCACAGGAGGCTCCAGGCTCCATCTGCTGGAGGAGGTCGTTGGGGAATGCGGCCTTCCGCGGCCTGCCGTCATGAGCCCAGCTAACACTTGGGATCCTGAGACTAAGGAGAAGAGAACAGGTGTTGGGTTGGTCACCAAGTGAGCATGGCCTCAGGTGCCTCCAGCACATGTTGACTGAGTGTAAACGTCCCATCTGGAAATTTCAGGAATGACAAGGGGTTTACGACACGTACTAATATATGGCGATGAACTCACAGCCGTAAGCATGTAGCCGGACTTCGCATTCAGACCACCCTTATACAGCAGCGCTAGACGGCCTGTCTGGTGGATGCCCCAGTGGCCCTGGTGATTTCTGAGGAACCAGGGAAGGGGAGGGAGCTGTAAACAGACAAAGCAGCTCTGTGCCCTTATCAGGAATGACACATTTCCAAGGAAGGCAGGAAAGCATGAGGAACCAATTCCTCATATTGGCAGGGAGTTGAGTCCATGCTGGTATCAATGCACGCTGTAGGAAAAGCACTCAGGCCTGGGAAAGTGCTTGGCAGCTCTGCCCCACACAAAGCAGAGCTCCCAGAAGGAGCCCAGCCCGGAGACAGCCAGCGCTCCAGGCACAGAAAAGTTTCCCGATAAAAGCCAATGGAAAGACAATTAGAAGAAGGAAAGAGAAAAAGATTCAAGCAATTAACTTGGCATTTTCATTCCTTCTCTGTTGAATTAATCACACGCATTTGCATACAAACTCTGAAGCCCGTGACATTGAACCTCCCCAGGACAAATGGCTGGCATTACATTTGTTGATTTAACTGTTTCTGGCTTTGAAGCTACAATCTCTTGGCAGTTTCCACTAAAAGTCCTTGATTTGGGAATTCGGAGCTGTCTAGTCAACATAACCAAGTACGACGTCTCCACTAGTGTAAAACTTGGAGCCAATGAAATGGGGACTGAGTAACATGATTTTTAGTGTCGGAGAACTGAAACTGCAGAGGAAAATATCTAAGGTGGCCCAAGCTTTCTGTTCCATAGGAAATGGCACTCAGAGAAGCCACGCAACCAGAGTGAAGCAAATGCATCGGGTGTCCACCCAGTGGAGCAGAGGGGAGGGTGAGGAGGGGATGGAAAGTGCTCGGCACCTGCCGTCATTCCAGTGAGCCCTTCAAACATGGATTCCCACGCCCAACATGCAGATGAGAAAACTGAGGCTCAGAAAACCCAAGGGCCACACAGTTAATATGATCTTACCATTGGGTCATCCAACATCCTCTCCTCCATGATCTAAAAACCAGCTTACCACAAGATAAAAGCATTTGTGTCGGTCCCTTTCCAAAGGGGACTGCTGCCCCACACTCCCGTAGGACCCCCAGGGTGCTGTTGGGGAGTTTAAGTTGCAGCCCCAGGAGAGCCAGGACCACCACTCCATCTCCTGCATCAGGAAAAGTATCCCGCGAGAATGAGTGGTCAACGCAGGGTGTCCCTTACCACCAAACTTGAGTGTGGGAACAGGAACCAGATGCCCTTGGCCCCTGGGGAGATATCTGTCTATGCTGAATGAAAGCTGCAGGTGTAGACCCTGAGGAACAACAAGAGACAGTCCCCTCACAGCGATGCCTGCTTTGCTTGCCTCCGTTGATGGATGTACCTCCAGCTTTAATGCAGCATGGTTCTTAGGTTCAACAGAAAGTGACCGAGTTGGCTGGCCATGACGTCTCATTTGCACCCAACCCTCTGCTAACCCACAAACCGACTTTTACTGAGATCCCAGCAGGTGCTGCATAGGATGCTGGGCAGTGGGCAAACGGGGGTGAATCTGAAGGAGTCCGTCTGGCACGGGGCATGGAGGAGTTAGCAGCCCAAGGACCGTGCTGCCCGGGAACCCAGGACGTGTCTTCTCCGCAGCCGTCCCGGGGGGCCCAAGACTGTCACGCTCAGTGAGGGCCTCCAGGATGCTGAGCACATCCTGCCTCTGGTTCGGGCGGTGCTCTCTGGCACTCGGCACGTTCCCTTGAAGCAGGCAGCCCCGTCTCCTGATGTGGCCTGCGGAGGGGGCAAGGTTCTGGGAAATGAACACAAATTTATCGACATCACGCCCGAATAATGGGATCAGGGCTCTCACCTGCATCTTCGGAATCTGGGTCTAGTGTTTGTTCTTTTTCACTGCCGCTTTTTCCTGAATCGTAGATTTTGTGAACAGTCTCTAAGCAACTGTTTCTAGGTCATAACATTGCTCATTTTTTTTCTGGCAAATGCTCCATTTACACAAAGCTATGAGGAGCATATCACCAGCTGGCTCCTTAGAAACCACATTCGCTGAGGGAGGCCGCGGGAAACATCAGCATCCTCCACAGGTGACGCACTTGCCCTTGCCACATCATACCTGCTCGAGAGAAACCCTTTGCCATATTCAGATTAGAGGGAATCATGTCGACCAAAGCCCCACTTCTGTAGGCCTTGCTCCCAGAAGGAAGCGTGGAACCGGGTCCAGGACCTTGAGTCCATCCTCCACAGCCTCTCTGCTTTTTGAGGTTTAGGGGAAATAAAATAGAGAGGTGGAACATTTGCATAAAGCAACTTTGAATTAAGAACAAAGGGGCTCATCAGTCCCCAGTCAGTAATAAAACATGCCAGAAGAAACAATACATATTGGAAGGAAAAGAATGGAAGCCTTTGTGTTCGTGTCTTGGGAAGAGTCCCAGAGAGCATCATTGCTTCATCTGCCAGGCTCACCAGTGGGTCAGGTGTGAGCCCAGATGCCCCCAGGCGCCACCTGGCCCTAATATCTCTGAGGACAATGTCTACATTCCCTTCTCCGGAAAAGAGAGTTGTTGGCTGACAAGGAAGCCTGAGTCGTTAGTGGTAATGTTCCTAAAAATGCCTTTTTAAAAAAGTGACCTGGAAATAAATAGATAAATAAATAAATAACGGTGGCCTGGTAAAGAAGGGGAAGATGGCAGAGAAGGTGCAGCTACGACACCTGGCAAGTGCTTGGGAGAGAACACAGCTCTCCCTCCATGAAGGCGATGCCATGCCAGATGAGCACACATCATCCTCAGAGTTAAGCATTGGATGGACGGACACACGGTCGCCCATCTGACCTTCCAGAGATAGAGAAGGTCCCTGCACCTGATATGTTAAAATATTATGGAAATCAACACTTCAATCTGTGGGTGTCTTCCCCCTACACGGGTTATCAGGTTGGGAGGGAGCATCCCAGGAAGAAGACAAGCCCCTGATCCCCACCCTCATGGACAACATGCAACCCCATCAGAGACAGAAAAAGCCCCCAGAACATATAATTTTATGGTTCCCTGGGTGATAAGAAGGTAGAAGTGGGGACAGATTTAAAAAAGGCTGAATATGGCTGTCTTAAAGATCTCTAGCCAAGCTCAGAAAAGAAAAGGGATGTTCTTGGGTGCCAGAAATAAAGCAAACTCAAATGAGAGCAAAAGCTGTCCTCCACAAATCCCCACCACCTGGAAACAGGCACAGCGACAGCCCCGACACTTGCCCTATTCTGGGGAGGAGAGGAGACAAGGACCCGCCCAGAGCACTGAACCCCCAGCGTCTGGCTGGGAGAAGAAAAGAACCATCCCGCCCTGTGGAAAAGGACGTTGAAGGAATTCCAGCTGCCCGTCCCGGATGCGCCTTGCAGGACTGCCATCTGCCTGGGGCTCTGAATGGGAAGAAGTTTTCCCATGAGAAATCAAAACCTCAAGCTGTACCACATGCATGTAAGAATTCCAAATTTGCACTGTTAATGTGGTTCAGGGAATCCTGAGCCAAGAAATGAATGTAAAAACTTGTCTTGAAGGGGTGAAACGTGGGGGCCCCCCAGCCAAAGGAAAACAACCGTTCTGTGGGAACATTTTCACAAGCCAGGACACACGTGACTCAGGCCTCCCACATGTGATGTGGGCTTCCAAGACCACTCAGGCTTGGTCTCCGCACGCAACTTCCATTTTCTTGTTAAAACTGCTAAACGTGAGGATTACAATCTCCACATTTCCCAGCAAGAGGTACCAGGGCTCCTTGAGGAATGGCTGACCCCAGATCTGGGTCAGCAGGTGTACTAGATACATAGGTAAAGCTTGCTCATATCTGAAAGCCCAGACACTATCAAAACTGTAGGGTCATGTCAAAAAGACTCAGTAATCACCTAGAATAGGCTCTTGTTAGCCATAGAAGGGACAGAAGAGCAATAACAGTGGCAATAAGAGCAATGGATTAAAGACAAGTAATTTCAATCCTCGAGTATATGGTGGTGTTTTAAAAACTCATTACAGAAATCAACTCAGTATTTTGAAAACTGGTAAATAAAGTGAAAGAACCAGACACTTATCTAGCCTTTCCTATATAAACTCTTTCACTAGGTATCAAATAGCTCATGAGAGAAAATTTCCTCTTTGTAGAAATAGCCCAGCTGATGAATGATGAAAGAATGGTAGAAATAAAGCATCACAGTTTGCACCTTTCATGAATTTATTATGTATTGGGGCCATGGACATCAGTGGCTTCCGATATAGCAGAGACAGGTAAACATTATGTACTGCCTGATGGAAGCACACCTCATCCCCTATTTAATCAATAAACCAATGAAATCTAAGTGCAAAATAGGTTCTGAATCCAAGTATCAAAATACAGAGGAACAAATTTAAAAAAATATATAGGGAGGAAATTAACAAAATTTGAACTGTTGGGAATTGTGTAAGTCAAATAACTGAATTTGAGAAAACAAGAGAAAAAGTTAGAGAGGGAGGCTAGAGATTAAAAGAGAGTTATAAGGAATAGCAATTTTTCCAATATGAGGATTTTATTTGAGGAGTCACTCAAATAACTTATTAAAAACCTTAAAACTTGTACACCATGACTAAATGGGATTGTGAGGTGTGTAAGTCTGGTTCAATATTCAAAAATCAACTCGTGTAATCTACCATCTTAATGGCCTAAAGAAGAAAAATCATGATCACATCGGGTAACGCAAACCCAACACCCACTGGCTCAGACTCTTGATTTCAGCTCAGGTCATGATCTCAGGGTCCTGGGATTGAGCCCTGCATCCAGATCCACACTCAGTGGGGAGTCTGCTTGAAGATTCTCTCTCCCTCTGCCCCTCTGTGCCTCAAAAAAATAAATAAATCTTTAAAAAAACCACACCCACCCACACCCATTCATGGTAAAAAAAAAAAAAATTCTCAGCAAACTCAGGAACAGAGTAGAAAGTCCTCAACCTGATAACACCTTCAAAAAGGCAAAACAAACAAGCAAAAACCTACAGTTAACATTATACTTAATGATGAGAAACTGGATACCTCCCCCTAAAATCTGAAAAGCAAAGAGGTCCTTTCTCACCATCCCTTTTCAACATTATATTGGAAACCTAGCTAGTGCAATAGGACAGGAAAAGGAAATAAAAGACACACAGATTGGAAAGGAATAGATAAAACTGTTTTTATACACAGAAACAAGATTGTCTATGTAGAAAATCCCAAAGAATCGACAATAACAACAAAAACCTCTTGGAATTAATAAGCAAGCGCAGCAAAGTTGAAGGATACAAGGTTAATACACAAAAGTCAGTCATTTTCCTATACACCAGCAATGAACAATTAGAATTCAAAATTAAAACCATAATGTCATTTACAATAGCACCATAAATGAATTGAAGTACAAATCTAACTCCCCCAAAAAGGTACAGGCTCTACATGCAGAAAATTACAAACCATTAGGGAGGAAATCGAAGATTATGGTTGGAAGACTCGCTCTTGCTAAGAAGTCAGCTCTTTCCAACTTAATGTATTGACTCAATGCAATTGCAACAAATGTCCACAAACTGTATTTTCTGATTCTAAAGTTTCTAAGGGATAAAGCCTAGAAGAGCCAATACAACACTGAAGAAAAACAGAGGAGGAAGAGGAAGAAAAGGAGGAGGTGTGGAAAAGAACAAAGGCGAAGGGCTAACACTGCCTGATTCCAAGGCGTATTATAAAGCTACAGTACCGTGTGGCACTGACAAAAGAACAGACACAAAATCAGCAGAATAGACTAGAGACCCCAGAAATAGACTGTCACAAATATAGTCAACTGATCTTCGCTAAATTAACAAAGACAATTCAATATAGAATTGATAGTCTTTTAACAAATGGTAGTGGAAGACTCAGATGTTTATAAATGAAATCTAACGCCAAAAAGATGAACCTACCCCATTCCTTACACCTTTCATGAGAACTAACACAAAATTGGTCATAAACTTAAAGGTAGACTGTAAAATTTCTAGACGATAAGAGAAATTCTAGGTGACTTTGGGCTTGGAAATGAGTTTTTAGATATACCAAAAGCACAATCTATGAAAGAAAACTTAGATTTTTTTTTAAATGAAAAAGTTTTGCCCTGCAAAAGACATTGTTAAGAGAATAAGAGATAAACTATGAACCAGAAAAAAAATTGCAAAACACCTGTCTGGGAAAGGACACATATCCAAAATATAACTCCCCCCTAAAAACAAACAAACAAAGAAAAACTCTTAAAGTTCAGCATTAATAAAACAAACTACTTTTTAAAAAATGAGTGAATTATCTGGACAGACATTTCAACAAATAAGATATACAGATGGCAAGTAAATATTTGAAAAGATGATCCGGGTAATTTGTCATTAAAGAGTTGCAAATTAAAATAACGATGAGATACCACTACTATTAGAATAGCTAAAATCCAAAAAACTGACAAGACCAAATGCTGGTGAGGATGTGGAGCAACAGGAACACTCATCCATTGTTGGCAGGAATGCAAAATGGTCCATCCACTTTGGAAGACAAGTTGGCCATTTCTTACAAAGCTAATCATAATTATATGAGCCCGGTTGGGCTGCCAAAACAGAATACCCCCACTGGGTGGCTTAAACAACAGAAACATATTTTCTCACAGTGATGGATGTGAGAAGACCAAGATCAAGGTGCTTTTCTTCCTGGCTCGAGATGGCTATGTCCTCATATGGCTTTTCTTCTGTGTGTGCATAGAAAAAGAGAGAGATTTCTGGTGTCTCCTTGTTTTCGTATAAGGACACTAGTCCTATCAGATTAGTGTGTCACCCTTATGGCCATATTTAACTTTAATTACCTCCCTAAAGGCTTATCTCCAAAGGTAGTGACATTGGGAGTTAGAGCTTCAGTCTGCAATTTTGTGGGGAGACACAATTCACTATGTAACAATAGTCTTATGATATAATCCAGTAATCACATTTCTAAGCATTTCCTTATATGTGCACAAAAAATCTGCATATGAATGTTGATGGCAGCTTCATTCATAATCACTGAAACTAGAAGCCACCAAGATGTCCTTCAATAGCTGAGTGGATAAATAGACTGGGTACCTCCATACCATGGACTATCATTCTGCATTGAAAAAATAAACCATCAAGCCAAGAAAAGACATGGATGAATCTTAAATATCTATTGCTAATAGAAAGAAGCCAGTCTGAAAAATTACATACTGTATCATCCCAATTACATGACATTCTTGAAAAAGCAGAACTATAGAAGAAAAAAAAAAAACCGTAGTGGTTTCAGGGGTTGAGGAGGCATGGAGAATGGTTGAATGGTGGAATGGGTAAACTCAGGGACATTTATAGTGCGCTGAAACTATTTTGCATGATACTGTAATAATTGTGGATAAATGACACTATGTATTTGCAAAAACCCATAAACTTTACAACGCAAAGAGTGAACATTAATGCATGCAAATTTTTAAAACATCATCTAGGAAGTTGAGGATACCCAGATAGAATGCAGAATGGGACAATCCGACTGTATCACAAATGCATAAATAACCTCACTGGGGGTGGGGGTGAGGGAGAAGCTGCCCTAAGTTGACTTTGGAAAAGCAGAGTCTATAAAACTGAAAGCAAAAGGAACCATCCATAAAGCACCGTACTCTAGTTGACAGCATGGTGATACAGGTTAATAACTCTGATACTGATGAACGTTTATTTATCCCGGAATGAGACATTAATTAAGTGGGTAGCAGATGGTGGGAGCCAGGGTCTTGGTATAGGAGAGGGCTTTCACATACAAACAAGGGTGGATAGCAAAGCTAGAATGATCCCCGTGTTAACCTATCAGGGAAGGAGGGTCAGTGTGTAATCTCACTAACAGGCAGGGTCCCGGGTGCAAGTACCAGGAACCAATTCTGGTTGATTTAAAGTACCCATCCCCACTCTCCTTCCCCTCACCAAAACCCAGCTACTTCTCTTTTTTTTAATGTTTTTTTAAAAGATTTTCTTTATTTATTTGAGAGAGAGAATGAGACAGAGAGCACGAGAGGGAAGAGGGTCAGAGGGAGAAGCAGACTCCCCGCCGAGCAGGGAGCCCGATGCGGGACTCGATCCCGGGACTCCAGGATCATGACCGGAGCCGAAGGCAGTCGCTTAACCGACTGAGCCACCCAGGCGCCCACCCAGCTACTTCTTATAGACATTGGGCAGCCCAAGAACCCCTGGGCTATCTGGAGAATTTAAATCAAGTAGATCCACAGAAACAAAGGAAGCAGAGCCCATGCTGTCTGGCTGAGCACACGGCTACCGCAACCACAAGCTCGCACACTGTTTCTGGTCCCCCCACCTCTGTCAGCGGGACCACTGTTCCCTTTGCTGTCCGAACACGTCCTCCACCCGCTCTGCTTCCTAACGTCACCAGCTCCTAATTCAAGGTCTGGGAGATAACCTCACTTTGGCCGAAACCACACCATCCCTGTGTGAACGCGGAGGAAGGAGAGATGAAAGGAGGCAAAGATGATCTCCTTTGCTCATTCTCTTTAGTGAGGGATCGATAGATACATTGTTCTTACTGTCGTGCTAACATTGATACCTCAAATTTAAGATACTTTGTCATTAGTTAGATATATAAATATAACCAAAATAAGGAAAAAGTAATCTAAATTACAAAAGTGAGGGCGCCTGGGTGGCTCAGTTGGTTAAGCATCTGCCTTCACCTCAGGTCATGAACCCAGGGTCCTGGGATCAAGTCCCGCATCAGGCTCCTTACTCAGCGGGGAGTCTGCTTCTCCCTCTCCCTCTGCTGCTCCCCCCTGCTCACTCTCTCTCTCTTAAATAAATAAATAAAATATTTAAAAATAAAAAATAAAAAAATTATAAATTACAAAAATGAGCAAAAAAAAAAAAACAGACTACATAACAGAAGATGGAATGCAAAGGAAGGTACTGAGAAACATTTTTAAATAAACAATGAATAGAAAGTAAAACTAAGAACAAATTTATCTGGTATGTCCATAAGGTGAGATAAACTCATTTGCTTAAAATAAAACTCAGAATAGATTAATAAACAAAACCCAACTACATGCTACAAAAAGAAATGTGTAAAGCAATGTTGGGAGAAAAACCATTGATCATTCACATTTATATTACTAAATGAGAAATAGCCTGTTTTATGAGATGGACTCTAAAAGTTTCCTGACCCCAAAAATGCCTTTATGCAGATAATTTTATGTGGAAAATCTTGAAAATTTTCAAGGAATAAGTAATTCACTAATATATAACCTTTTCTAGAATACAAAGAAAGAAAGAGCACAGATTCTTTTTTTTTAAGGCTGGCAAAACACAGATACTAAAATTCAGTATGAAGCAGAAATAGACTAGCCTTACATGAGAAAACCATGTCAAATCTTAGTAAAGTCTGAGCAGATGTAATTCAGTGTATTTTAGAAGAATACACTCTAACCCAGTTGAGTTCCTTCCAGAAATGCAAAAAATGTTTCAGTCAGTGTTAAGAAATCTGCTTACGTAATTCACTCTTATCGGTCAGGGTTCAGTTACAAAAACCAGAATCCTCTCTGGCTGGTTTAGAGCGAAAAGGGATTAATTGCAAGGGGTTAAGTGGCTCATGAGGCACAGGCAGGACCAGAAAGACCCCCAAAGCAGTATCACTGGCTCACCCAGCACTAGCTCCTGGCCCTCTACAATCAGCAAGCCTCCTACTCCGGCCACGCAACACCTCCACCAACACCAAGAACACACGACCAAGAGGTCGCCCCCAGCGGCAGCGGTCTGACTGGAGAGACTCTCCATCAGCCCCAGGGTCACACCACTCTGCTGTGACCAGTCGAGTGGGTGCCCTGCATCCTGCCTGTCAGTCTGCACCGTCCTGGAGACCAGACCCTGCTCTGCTCGCCTCTTCACCTGCACGGCAGTGTCTTCACGGCCCTCTGCCTTGCAAATCTCCAGCCAAGGCATCTGACATTGAAACCTAAATCCAGGCCCGAGGCCTGGCTGTGCACAACAGCTTTCTGGTCTCCACTGTGCAGGACGGTGGCAGAAGGAGAGGCAGTGGATGTGGAGGGCAGAGTCTTCTCCACGCCGGCTACCCTCATGTGCCATCCCACAGCCTCCACGCTGCAAAACACAGCGGCCATCTGCCTCTCCTACTAACCAGCTGTCCCGTGTTGGAGGTGCGCACCCACCCTCTCTGCAGAAGTGAGGACCCAGGCCCCGCCTGTCACTGCATAGGGCTGAGTGCTGGGGATGTTCACTCCTCACCAAGATCCATAAAAACCTGGGCTCGGTGTCTATAATCACCTCAGAGCTACGTGACAGTGTTAGTCACCAACAGCTCACCCTGAGTAAAACAGCACTCGATAAAAGCAGAAGAAAACTGGTTACCATACATAAACATAACTCATAACTCAGTCGAACAATGAGAAAATTTGTGTGGGAGACGGTCCTGATTTCAGCAATTGGTCACGGCGCCACTGTTGACTGGGATGCATAGATAGATGACTGACAGGCAGATGACACATCCGTTTATTAATTATTCATACATGTGTAACAGCTTGTTGAGACGTAATTCACACATGTTCACTGAACACTTCTGTGGCTTCTAGTATATTCACAGACCATGCAAACATTGTCAATATCATTTCTGGAACATTCTCACTGCCCCCAAAACAAGCCCCATGCCCATCAGCAGTCGCTTCTCCCTCTTTTGACCCCCGGCTCTCTCACCCCAGCCCCAGGCGACCATGGCCCTGTTTTCTGTCTCTATTTTCAGGATTTGCCTATCCTGGACATTTGTTATAAATTGAAATATCAACTACGTGGCCTTTCTGGACTGACTCTTCCACATGGCGTGATATTTTCAAGGTCCGACCATGATGTAGCGTGTGAGCGTGGTCCATTCAACAGAAGTCCACGGTTTGGGCATGCCACACTTCAGTGATCCTCGCATGTGTGCTGTTGATGCACATTTGGGTCATTTCTACTTTTTGGCTATTGTGAATAATGCTGCTGCGAACATGGGTGTGCATGTTTGGTGTGGACATCAGTTTTCATTTCTCGCAGGTATAACCTAGAAGTAAGCTGGACGGGTTGCATATCCACTCTATGGTTAACCTTCTGAGGAACCATCAGAGTGTTTTCCAAAGCAGCTGCAACTTCTCATGTCCCCACCAATTGGGCCAAGGATGATGGCTTGCCCACCTCCTCGTCAACACTTGGTGTTGTCTGTCTGTTTGATTACGACCTTCCGAGGTGGGATGAAGTGCTATCTCACTGTGGTTTGGGTTTGGGATTCCCTGTTGGCTAATGATACTGAACTTCTTTTCATGGGTTTATTGGCCCTTTTTTGTATCTTCACTGGAGAAATATTTAATCAGACACTTTGCTCATTTTTTAATTGCCCTATGTGATGTCTTTTAAAGACACTGTGAGAGGGATGGAAAGCAAGTATATGTTGATGGATTTTGTTCTATTAGCCTTCTATTTCCCAGCTCAGCCTTCACTTGTCTCTGGACCTGACTAACCATATGGTGACATTTCCTTACTTCGACACAGTCTGTGCCCTCACTGTCAACTCTATTACATTTCTTTGGGATGCAGCAGATGTCCATTCACAGAAGACTGGGCAGATCCATGCTGTGTGGTGTGTTGTGGTTCCTTTAAAAACCCAGGTGTATGGGGCGCCTGGGTGGCTCAGTTGGTTGAGTGTCTGCCTTCGGCTCAGGGTCCTGGGATCGAGCCCCACATCAGGCTCCCTGCTCAGCGGGGGGTCTGCTTCTCCTGCTCCCTCTGCCCCTCCCCAGGCCCCGCTCATGTGCTCTCTCTCTCACTCTGCTCTCTCTCTCAAATAAATAAATAAAATCTCAAAAAAAAAAAAGTGCATCTGCAGGAGCTGACATGGAATCATGTCCAGGGTATACTGCGATGTAAAATAATGCAGAGCACCAGAAACAAGTATAATGTTGTACGTCAATGATACCTCAAGAGCAATGGGTCCACTGCTCCCATCCATGTAACGCTCGTGAACGCACACCCACGTGGCTGTGCAGAGGGCATCCCTTCGGTGCCACACACCCAACAGTTAAGTGGTACGCCTGGGCAGCAGGGTATTTGGGTTTTAGGAGTGTGTCGTTCAGGGAAATGACTGCGGTTCCTGGGTTACGAGGAACAGGAGATCCCTTACATCTTCTAAACCCTGGTAGACAGACGCGCAAACAGCCCTACCTGGAAAGGACGGCACTCTGGGCAGTGACAAGGAGACCTCGCTGCCGCAGAAGCGCGGAGCTCACCAGGGCACTCCCAGTCTCTGTAGGAGGACTCCTCAGGTTTACAGTCCTGACCAGAAAGGCCCCAGCTCTCGGGGAAACATGGGCTTCTCGTGCCAGAATGGCCATCTGCTCAGAAGAACTGAGCAGTAAGATCCGTAAGAAGGGGAAACAGTCATGTGTTCTAGGGGCTCCTCAGTCCCATCCTGCACAGACTCCCCCGAGGGCCGCGCCCCACAGGCTCCCGCCCAGCAGCTATGAAGGACCTAATCCCGGGGACCCCACTTGGAGAACCAGTTGGCCATGCGTCATCAAAACCCCCACTCTGTTCTCCTCTCAAATTCAGGATTTCCTTCTTAAACCTCACAACACGGACAGCAGTGGATGTGGATGGGAGAGAAGGTGAGCTTCACCCAATAGAGGGTGCCACGTCTCCTTGCGGGTTGACCGGGTGCTGGACCGCTGGCCTCAGGGGACCCAGGAGGACCTGCAGTGAGGACCTGGGACAGCGGTGGCTTCTGCTTGAAAGGCTGTCCTGGCTTTCCAGGAACCAGTCTTATCTTTTCACCTAAAAATAGCCATTTTTCATCAACTATGTTGTGGGACTCCGCTCACATCGGGAGCCGCCGGCCACAGGAAATGGGAGTTCTGTTGGTGGTAGAGGAAGCGGCTGGAAGGCACAACCAAGGCCCCAGCTGCGCTTCCTTTGTGTTATATTCCAGGGAAAGGAGGTCTTTGAACTGTTGGTTGGCACGTGTGAGCTAAGTGCCCACTGGAAGCCGGGAGGGTGCTCGGGGGGGCGGGGGCGGCCTTTGCTCTGAGCGCAGGTGGCAAAGCCACAGGCCTGGGGTGCAGAAACCCCGGGAGCTCTCCAGCGTGGCCCACCCAGTGCCCGGCCTCCCCTCTGACCTCTGCTCTACACGCAGGGCTGGGGAGCAGCTCCCACGTTCGCCCTGGTCTGGTGGCCTGCCCTGATGGGTCCAGAGCATCCGTGTCTCCCACCCCTCAGCTGTTGTCTGCAGGGTCTTAAAGCGCTCCAGAGAAGGCTGTGTTGTTACCAAAGCTGGGGTGTACACGGAGGTCACCCCAAGTTCTGGGACTCACGATACCATGTGCGGTACGGATACATAAGTGGTATAGAGGGACTGTAGGTGTGTGTGGGGGTGTGTGTGTGCGTGCTCACACGAACCTCTCACCCAGCTCCCTCTGGAAGGATCTCTAAAGCATGATTTCCACATGTGGCTGCTGCTGGCCTTGCCACCTCCGCACCCCAGCACTCAGGCTTGAACTAGTTTCTGTTGTTTCCTCTGTTGGTTTGGACACATCTTGTCCCACACTCGCATGATCCTTTCAGATAAAAGCAACCCTCTTTCCCTTCCTTGCTCCCACTCCCAGGAAGTGGCTGAGACCGGCAGGGACTCACACGGAGGGACCGGAAGCACTCTCAGCTCTCCAACCAGAAGGCACATGAACTCTACCACCATGTGCTTCTATCTTGGCTTCCCCCAGACGAGCCCAAGTCTCAGGCCTCACAACCAGCATGAATGTCTTTGCTGGGGTGTAAAATGCTCCCTGAGCCCGCCGAGCATGCCCCTGCCAACACCAGGCCCACAGAGGCCACCCACATGGAAGGAGCGGCCTGTTGGGAGCTGGCCAGGCCTGTCCACAGCCCTGTCCTGATGCCTGGGCATGACGGGCAGCCCTGCATCTCCGTCCCAGTCCCCACAGGGAGGAGGCATGAGGGCCGAGAATCTCCATGGTGGAGATTCTGGAGTGGGTGAGCCAGGGTTCTGCAGAGAAAGAGAGCCAACAGGCACAGAGGAAGTGTCAGGGTGAGGAACTGGCTCCTGAGCTCGAGGACGGACGCTGACGAGTCCCCACATCTGCAGACCGCAGCTGGAGGCCCAAGAAAGCAGACGCTGTAGCTCCAGTCTGAAGGCTGACAGCCTCCAGAAAAAGAGCCGGCGTTCTAGGCCGAGTCCGAGGGCAAGACAAGACTCGTGTCCTGGCTCAGCAGCGGGACCAGGATACCGTTTGGCCATCTGGGCACCGATAGCCTAGTTCAATCGGCCCCACGATGAACTGTGTGCGAGAGGCTACACAAGGCTCCCACCCACAGCGCCCAGGCAGCACAGGACCACGCGGGCCTCTGGGCGTCTGGGGGGCAGCAGGGGTACGTGGCACCGCACACTCGGCTAAGGGACCAGAGGCCAAAAGCACGAGGTTCCCCAGCAGTGCCCACGGAGCCACCTCCCCCAGCCCAGCCACGTTCACGCTGTCCCACAGGGCGCAGGAGACAGCCAGGAGCGCGTGCGGTACCAGGTACCACGTGGAGCCCCGCGTCCACCTGCTGAGACTGTGGCCCAGGCGGCACTGGGCTCCCGGGGGCTCGGCGCGCCCAGGGTTCCGAAGTCAGCTCCGTCAGACCCGACCTCATCGGCCTGTGTGGATACGCTTCCCGACCTGCCGGCCCTAAAGGAACTGGGAGAGCCTGGGTGCTTCTGCCCCCGGTGCTGGGGCGCAGGCCGTGGCCCCGTGCTCTCCCCAGTGCCCCCAGCGCCGACCCCCAGGGCTGCTCTGCTTCTGTCTGGAGAGGCCAGGAGGTCAGCACCCCAGATTTCGTGGAGGCTTCAACCACCACCCAGCTAAGGAGCGGAATTCACCTTACGAAGGAGACCTTTGTTATCTGGCAGGCCCTGTGGCTTCCCCAGACCCAGGAAACAGCATCCTACGTGGGGACCCACAGGCGCGCTTCCCCCAGGAAGCCAAGCTGCTTCCAGGAGGTAGGAGGGGGCGTGGCGCCCTGGCCCTCAGTCTGTGCAGTCCAGCGGGGCGCCAGGTCAGACCAGCGCCACAAACCCCAAGACCACCTGCAGCACCTGCGCCGAGAGGGGGTACAGAGGGGGTGCAGACCCCGAGCCTCCACCTGCTCGCTGCTGCCACCCCCTTCCCCAACCCCCTCCCCATCCCCCTCCCCCTCCCCGATCTACCACCCCAACCCCATTTCCTCCATCCCCACATCGCTTCCATCCTCTCCCCCCACCGCCCTGCTTCCCCACATCATCCACCCCAGCCCTCTCCCCCGCCCCCACCCACGTCCCAGCCCCCACCCCCAGCAGACACAGTGGCAGAACTGCTGGAGAAGAAAGGCCCCTCTGTGCTCACATCTCGGGGTCCCTGGCTGTCCCCAGAGCCAGCCTTGCTCCTTCTCTGGAACAGTGCTCTGGAGCCTTCTCCACCGCCACGGAGACTGTGCCCTCTGTGGGCAATGCCCCCGGTGGGAGGGCCACCCAGCCTTTGTGGCAGCCACCGCCGGTTCAGAGGCAAGACTTGCTTCCCTTGGCTGTCTGTCCCCCGAAACTGACCCTCCCTACGTGTGTTCTTCCAGCCCTCACCCCCCAAGCCTTTGCTCCGGCCAGCTCCGGCCAGCTCCTGGCCGCCTTTCCCGGGCAAGGCCTCGACCTGCAGAACCCCCTCCCCTGGAGACCAGGCCCATGAGCGGCCCCCAGCTCCGCCCTGCCGCTCTGGAAGGCCCCGCCCTGGAGAACAGGAGCTGTTTGAGGTTTTTCAAAGGACATCCCATCCAGCTGAGAAACACACTTGCATTCAGGCTTCGCTGAGCAACCCCAGAGGAGGAGACTCTGAGCCAGGGGACGGCTGAGCCTAGGGCGGCCCCCCTCTGATCCCTCATTCAGGTGCTCCCTGTCCTCCCCAGCAAAGCAGCAGGTCTGCTACAGGGGTTCAAACAGCATCCCCCGTCCCAGGGAGCAGGGAGCCCCTCACCTGCCTGGAGACAGGGACCGGGGCTGAACAGACAGGCTCCCCTCCCCCAGATCACCCAGACGGCGCCACACGTGGGATTCTGCTCAGCCGCCAGCCCGCCTGTCCCATTCTCAGCCAGTGACACAAGCTGCTTATGAAAAACTAAAATAAAGAAGCGTTTCCAGCACACGTTGGGGCTGGTAATTCCATCCATCATCCATATGCCAGGCAGCATTCCCTAGCAGCTGGGAGGGAAGAAAGCTTAATCTCTTTGAACCTGCATAGTATCCGTGCCCTGTGACTATATAAAGGTGCCGCTGGGCAAAATGTCATGAAAACATTCAATTCTATGTAATGGGGTGTCAGATGCCTTGCATGCTTTCTCACATTTCCAGGACACGCACCCGCGAAACCCCCGAATCTACAGTCTCTATCCCGGGGAATTACAGTGCAGGCATGCCGGGAACGCGGAGCGGGCCACCATGAGCCAGGAAAGTCTTGGGCCCTAGAAAAGTCCATTGCTTGAGCAGTAGGGGTTCTTGCTGATCCCTGGATTTCCTGGAATGACAGTTGACCCTTGGACACCATGGATGCTGGGGTGCCGAACGCCCCTCCCGCACAGTCGAAAATCCACATGTAACTTTTGACCTAAACAGTTTACTAATAACCTACTGTTGACCAGAAACCTTACCAACTACATGAAGAGCCAGCCAACACCTATTTTGTATGTTAGGTATATTACGTACTGCATTCTTATAATAAAGCAGGCTAGAGAAAAGAGATGTTACTAAGGACATCTCGGGGCTGTGCTGTAAAAAGCCACGTATACACGTGAAGTTCAAGGGCCTCATGCAGCTATGTTTCCCCCAAGCTTTTCTACCTCCTGCCATTTGCTTCTTCTTTGTCATTTCTGCCATCAAAAGTGTGGACACATCACTATGGAGCTAAACCAGCAGAGAGAAGATGTGCCCAGGAAGGGAGGTCCATCTGCCTTTGGCAATGGTCACACTCTTCCTGCTCGAAGCTCCCCACCACACACCAGCTCACGTGGACCTTCCTTTAAAAGCAAGTGAGAAGGTTTACACCACGGCCCGTGACTGCTCATCACCCACTACTTTAGATAAGATGGTTGAATTAGTATCTATTCTGCGTGGCTAGTTACCCAACACTTAGTGGTTCAAAACAGTGATCCTTTATCATCTCTCCTGCTTCCTATAGGTCAGGAATTTGGGCAGGGGGCAGCAGAGTGGCTTGTCTCTGCCGGCTGGTGTCTGGGAACTCAACGTGGGGCAGGGACCATCTCAATCCGTTCCCTCCTAGGGCTGGCAGTCCGTGCAGGCCGGCGGCAGAAGGCCCAGCTGGGTTTTTGGCTGGACCACCCACCCCTGAACTCCGAATGTACCCCCAGCCTCCTCCCAAGCTGGTGACCGCACCTCAAGATCAAGTGTCCCAAGAGCAGGAGAGCCAAGAAACCAAGGCGGAGATGGCCATGGCCTTTATGATCTGGTTTCCACAGGTGTCCAGCACCCACTGCCACCATGTTCTATTGGTGGACACAGTTACAGGCCTGCCAGATCCAAAGAGAGGGCCACAGAAGGCCTCGAGTGGAGCAGCCAGGGTTCTAGCGTAAGAAGAGCATGGAGGATAGGGTGGAGAGAGGCTTGGGCACCTCTAGAAAGTCCCATCTACCATGACGATGGACAAGCAGGTGCCTGATGAGAAGGCCAACCTCTGGGGTCAACACTATGCAGACACATGGCCCATCTGTGCTTTCCTAATTCTCTTCAAAGTCCAGGAAGGGAGCTCAGCTGAGTCAAGGAAAACATTCTTTATATGATTCTACCCAATTAAGAGTGCTTTGTCTAAGATTCATATCCAGAATTTTTAAAAAGGAAGAAAAATAGCCAGGCCTTCAAGGTGGCCTTGCTCAGTCATCACCTATGACCTCCCGCCTCCTGACCACAGACCGTACAAGGGAATCCCCACGATGCGTAGGGCAGAGCCCTCATGTTGCTTGACCCCGCTCGAGGTCTGCTCAGAGGACACGCTCATCATGGGCTTGCCACCCCCTGAGAGAGGCCACAGGTGACCCTCCAGGGGAGCGGCCTCTGCAGCAGGGCCAGGAGCTGGCTCTGGACTGAGATGTTCCATCAGCCCTCCACCCATCAGCCAGACGCCTGGACTGTGGCCGGAGTTCCTGCCAGACACAGCTCAGGAGGGTGGGCTGGTGTGGTGGAAGGTCCCAGGCCCACCTCCCGTGATACCCCACGCCTGCTGGGCCCAGCCCGGCTGAACCTGGAAAAGCTGGACTCCGGGTGACGAGACATTCCTGCCCACCCACTAATTGCAGTTTCGGTTAGTGAAGTCTGCCCACAAATCCGGAATTCCACTCTGACAGCTCTACCATGTCTGCCAGCTTCAGCACAGGGGTAACTCGGCACCGCGGGGCAGCCTGCAGGATTGGGGACGCAGACAGGCAGATCACAAGTGCATCCGGTCTTCATGAAAGCCGCCAAGGTCCGAGGCCTGGGCCACTCCCTAGCCGGCGTCCGTCTGCCCCATGCAGACTGTACTGGGCACTCTGTCTGTCCATCACCGAGCATGACTCAGGGTGCACCAACGCTCTGATTATTTGCCTCTCCCCATTCTGCAGAAGCAAGTCTGTGAGACCCAAGGCCAAGGGCTCAGTGCCAGGGAGGATTTATCCCTCTTTCTGGCAGACTCTGGCTTGCCTTAAAAAAAAAAAAAAAAAAAGCGACCCAAGGCTGCAGCCTGAGGGAATCATATGCTGTCGGGCATTAATCAGCTCTGCAGAAAACCCACCAAGGACACACTCTGGTTCAAGGAGGCAGCTTTGAACTCCAGCTGCCACAGCTGGGGGACCATTTGGTAGTGGAAAACACTCAACAGCAAGAGAAGGGAGGCCGTCTGGCTGAGGATATTTATGAACGTTCCCCAGGAGGCATTAGCAGAAAAGACATTTCTATCTATCTAATCTTCTCTCTTCCTGAATTGTCAGCTTCTGCATGATGCTCCCTCAGAACAGAAATAACAAGAACAGGAATGCAGGACTCAAAGGTAAGGCTGACACACTCCACCCTTTCAGGACTTCGAACAACGACCCAGAGCCACAGACCTCCATGTGACACCTGTCATGAAGTGACCGACCAGAGTAGGTCATGGAGGAAGGAGGAGAGGGCCAGCACCCAGCCCCCACCTGCTCGGTTCCCAGATCCTGGACCCCCCAGGATCCTAGCAGCAGGCACTATGGTGGGTACGCTGCATGATGCCCTGTCTGCCAGGTGGGATTTATTCCTTCTCTCTGGGCAAACGGCATTTTTGCCAGAGTCCTTGCAAAGCTACACTCCTGCTATTCACTAAGTGTGATGGGCTTGCAAAAGTCCACAAGACCAGGGGCGCCTGGGTGGCTCAGTCAGTTAAGCGGCCGACTCTTGGTTTTGGCTCCGGTCATGGTCTCAGGGTCGTGAGACTGAGCCCCGTATTGGGCTCCACGCTCAGCGGGGAGTCTGCTTAAGGAATCCCCCCGCCAACCCTTCTTTCTCTCTGCCCCCTTCTGCGGGTCTCTCTCTCTCTCTCCCAAATAAATAAATAAAATCTAAAAAAAAAAAAAAGTCCACAAGACCTGCCCTCCACCCTCTACGGGAGGTGAGCTCGGGGGAAAAGATAGTAAAACCCAGTGGGGGAGTCCAGGCAACCTAAATTAGTACCAAATGCCCCAGACTGCCCTGATCTTAGAATTTGAGGCTTATCAACAATTTATAGATCATAATCAGCACTGTGTGTCCTCTTAATGTAAATATTTATTGTCCCCAGCGATTTAACCTCCATAGAATGGAAATCGACGGATGAAGGGCATTTTAAGAGGCAGCTTTGACCCTGGCTGCCAGACCCTCGGAGGCCACGGCTCACAGGTGTGTCCCCTGTCTCAGGCTTCCCCTGAGATCGGATTTGGCGGTGGACCCTGCTTTGGGATCCGGATGTCGCCACGTGGATGCCAAGGGGTCTCCTGGGCAGTCCTACCATACCGGCTCCCAGAGCGAGGTCAGACATCCCAGGCACGGCCCTCCACGTGGCTGTCCTCACTGCGGACCCCAGCTGCAAGCCGGGGGACCCCACAGTTCTGACCAGTCAGCCGGCTACAAGTTTGAGGACTCCCACGACCCCACTGGGTTTGATAGTTTATTAGAGCAACTAGCAGAACGCAGGAAGGCGTTATACTTCGGATTACAGTTTTATTAGCAAGGCTACCAGTCAGGACCAGTGACAGGAAGACACTGACCGGGCATCTGTCGGGGAGGCTCCCAACAGGAAGTTTCTGTGTCCTCAGGCTCCGCCCCCCCAGGCACAGCGAGCGAGACCTGAGCTTCAGGTGTGGGGTTTCCAGGGGAGTCACATCACACAGACAGGACGGCTTGGGCTTGCGGGTGAACTTCCCCGAGACTGGACTGCCATTATGGGGCTCAAAGCCCCAGCGCCCTAACCCTGAGTCTGGGGTGTATGACCAGCGCCAGGCCTGAGTCACCTCATTAGCATAATCTCAGGGGTGGTGCAAGGACCCCCCTCAAATAGCAGACACCCCTATTGCTCGGGAAATCCCAATCATTTGGAGGGTGCTTCCCAGGAACCGGGGACAGAGGCCAGCCCAGTCTTTGCTGGACGACGAGGTTCAAGCCCCAGGCTCAGTGGCTGCAATGCCTCACTCTTCTCTCCGCCCCTCCTCTCTCCCAGGACCCCGAGAAGAAAGAGAGACTTGGATTTTCCAGTGGCGCCAGGTGCCTTTGATGCTCTCCGGCAGTCCCAACACCTGCCAGCCTCCCTGTCCTTAACTTTCAACTCCCACAACCATCCCCTGAGCACATCTGTCACCCCTGAGTCAGGCCTACTGCTTGGTGCTTGGGGCTCATGCTCCCACCTCAGTCACCGTGGGGTCCCGTGATCAGCCGTGACCCCAGCCCCTCGCGCACTTGTCCCTGGTTCCCTCAGACTCGTCCTGAAACCCACTGTCACTGGTTCTCCGAGTCCTACCTGCTCTCCAAGACTTTCTCAATGGTTTTTCTCTGCTGGGTGGGTTGCTCTCACCTGCCCCAACGCAAGGGACGTCTTTGGCTGTCTTCCTTCGAAACCTGGGGTCGCCCCGGGATCCCTGAGCCCCATGACCTTCCATGTGGATGGCACCCACGAGTGATTCCCAGTGAATTACCAGATGGTTTTACCTTGTAGACAATCCCATCTTTTTACCGTGATGAGACGCCTGGTCTTTCTGGAACGCCATGAGTATTTCTACCTAAATGAATGCATAGTCGTCAAATGTACGGTCACCACCAAAACATAAAAATAAAACCTTGACTTTGTCTCTGACCCTCTGACGTAGGTTTGATTGTGTGTCTTTCCCGAGTCTTCATCTGTGGAGTTGATTCACGCACCGTCGGTTAGCTGCTGCTTGTCTGGGTTGAACATATCCATCAGACAAGAAGAAGGGCTCCGTGACGTTAACGGAACAGCCGGGGACTCTGAGCAAACACCCAAGACGGGATCCAAAGTTCCCTCAAGGCACCCGACAGCCTGCCTGCCATGTGGCCGCCATGCCTCCCTGCCCAGCCCCAGGTGTCAGGCTGCACACAGCACGGGAATGCCTGCATCCTCTCAAGACTCATTCCAGTGGATCCCCTAGAAACATGTCTTCACCGTATTTCACACCAGGAATATATGACATGAACTAGTAAAGACATGCCAGCAGCACCATGTTTGTTGCCACAGCCAGAGATGAGATGTTGCTTCATAAATCCTGCACCACACGTGCGCAGAGAGGCTACTCCATGCCGGGGTCCCCACGGCCGGCGGGGATCAGCCACGAGGAGCCAAGCCCAGCGCTCCAGCCGAGGCTCGAGGGGTAGGTTGCGGGGGTCACAGCCACCAGGACACCTCCAAAATATGTGTGCTATCTCCCAGACTTCGCCCCAGAAAACTGTTCTCCACAAACCATGCCGATCTGATTAGAGTTGCAAAGCATTATCTTTTCCATTGAAAATTATGCAGAAACCCCTTTTGTGTCAAGCTCTGTTGTGGTTGACCTTAGCTCTAGAATACTCCAGAAAGGAATGTCCTGAGCAGGAACGCACTTCCTGTGGCAGTCAAGGAAGGACCTTGGGGCTGGGGAGCCCTACCCTCCTTTCCCTGAAATAATAAATCCACATTTTGTAATCCTAGAACCCTGGGAGACACGGGTGGATGATAAGACATCCCTGGGAATTCTCTTCCTTGAGTTTAATAAGTCCTGGGATCACCTTCCCTTTTTAACTTTCAGGTTTTCCCAAAAGTAATGGGACCAGCGCAGCCCTCTCAACTCCCTGGGATCCATGGAGGTTGCTTTTGTATACCCCATGTGTTGCTACAGATTCAAGAACCAGGCTATCACTCTACGACCGAGCACCAAAGGTACAGGGAGGAGGCCCGGGTTTTGCAGGACCCAAGGGAGAAGACATTCAGAATCTAAGAGTTATCTCTTTCCAAGCTTCAGCCCATGATGTGTGGGATGTGCACAGGGTTGGAATCCAGATTCTTCTAGAACTAGGGACGGAGCTCTGGTGACACCCATCTCTCTGTGCCTCTGTTTCCTTATCAGTTGATGGGTTTAATAAGAATGCCCCCCCCCCCGCCCCGCATAAGGCAGTTGTGTGATCAAGGGAGATAAAGAAACAGTAACTATTGATAAAGACAATGTCTGTTATCTAATGCTGTTTCCCCCATGAAGATGGCTGGCTTTCTCTGTTCAAATTATCTGGGCAGTTGGCTCCAAACGCATCCATTCAGACATTGAAATAGGGCCAAAAGTGCAGGTGCCAATGAGGTAGGAGGATGCCAGGTGTCCAGCCTGGGGATCCTTAGGTCTTGTTGTCAAAAAAGCCAGGGTAGGAGGGCTCTTTCATGGATGTCCCTCCTGGGGAGCGCCAGAAAGGGGCACTGGGCTGTAAAAATATCCGTCCTTAAACCCACTTTTACTTTAAGTAAAGCCCTTTCCCACCCAGAGTAAAGCCGTGTGGCCCCTGCTCCGTAGAATGTTGTGATTTATAATAAGACATATATATTTGGTCTTTATTACCCTTTCTGGCACAGAGTTCCTAAAACCCTTGTAATGTCCTAAATGATCAGAGCATAAAGTTACTTTTTTGCTATGTTTATGAGGTGACTTTTGGACCCCACTGAGGCATAGTGGTTGGTCACCCATGGAGCCAACCATGTGATTAGAGGGTTGGAATTTTCAGTCCCCCTGACCTCTGGAGGTTGACTCAGTTGCCAATGGCCGATAATTTAATCCATCCTGGCTGGGGAATGAAGCCTCTATAAAATCCCAAAAGCAGAGGATCAGAGAGCTCCGGAGCTGATCAGCCGTGGAGATCCCAGGAGAGTGGTGCGCCCAGAGAGGGCGTGGGCGCTCCCATCCCGTCCCCACATACGTCTTTTCATCGGACTGCTCCTGAGCTACCTTTGTAGCCAACCAGCAACCTGGGGAGGAAGGATGTGTTTTCCTGAGTTCTGTGAGTGGCTCAAGCAAATTCATCGAACCCAAGAAGGGGGTCGTGGGAACCTCCCGTCTATTGCTGGTCAGTCAGAAGAGCGGGTGACAGCTCGGACTTGCGGCTGGCTTCTGAAGCTGTGGGTGGAGGGGTGGGGCGGTCTTGTGGGGCTGAGCCCCTAAGCTCTGCGGCTGTGGCATTGACACGCTCTCTGGGTGGGCACTGTCTCAGGTTGAGTTAGCCGCAGGACAACCAGCAGGTCTCACAGAACTGCTTAGGGGGCGTGGGGAGACCAGAACCTTCGCTCAGCTGTGAGTGTCCCCCTGTCAGAGCCTGGTGTCCCTCCATCCATCCATCCATCCCGAACAGGAACGCGTGCTTCCTCGGGGCTGGCTCCTGTGTTCCGTTTCCCAATCCCCTCAGCAACCTATAGATTCTGAGGATGGCCGTGGGGGCCACCTTCCTGAGCTGTCGTCCCCTGAGACCCCCGCAGTCTTTGTGACTGCCCTGGAGGTTACTGCCTTCCCAGACAGGTGGGTAACACTGCAAGACCGCTGACTGGCCCTCTAAGGGCACAGCCCTCTTTTTTGATGCAAAGTGGAATAGAGTTTAAAAGAACATTCCTAGGAGCCACTGCTATGAACCTTTCCCAAGACTTGACCCCTCTGAGTACTCCCAAACTGTGATGTAACCCCTGGGAAACTGAGTCACCGGCCAGGCACTTAAAAACCCCCTCGTTCCTCAGCCAAGAAAAGGTCTCTGCACAAGGTCAATGCGGCTGCAGGGCCTTGCTTCCCAAGAAGAGGTGAGCAGGTGGGAGCACGCACTGAGAGTGAAACCCGGCAGGTGCTGTTCCGGAGTGTTTTCACACTGGGACCCAGGGCTGTAGTGTCAGGACGCCGGGGCGGGCAGACAGACAGACGGGCGGGCAGCCCGCTCACAGCTTGCGCCAGCCCCAGGGGCGGGGAAGAAGAGCAGGTAGGGGCCTGAGCCGGTCTCCGTCCCTCACGCAGATCAGCATGTCTGGCAGCCCAGCTGCAGACGTGGCCCAGACCACCGGCCACATGCAGCAGAGACCCCTGACCGGGTGTCCAGCAGAGAAGCAGGAAGAAGGGAAAGAAGGGGTGTTATTAGCCACGTTCCGGGTGCTCCCGCATTGTTTCCAAAACCCAGGAACGAGGCAATTCAATCACTGGGGTTGCTAATATTCCAGGGTCTGCGTTTGCTTCCCTTCCTTTTCTAAAGCAACTCCAGGGACCTGAATGTGCCCTCCCCACCTCTCCTGGAGGAGGGGCACGCCACACACACTCAGGGGTAGAGAGGGGTGCTGAGAACTGAAGACAGTGCCTCTCGTCTGCTCTGGTCAGGCTCCTGCACCCCATGCTGAATGACACGCGGTCTCCAGAGCTGTGCCAGTGAGACAGACCCCCTGGGTTCACACACATACCCCCTTGGAGCTGTGAGCTCCATGGAGCAGCACTGGGGACAGATTGGGAAGGGCACAGGAAACAGCTCAATGCCTTCAAAGAGAACAAGGTCTGTAATGAGCTTCGGTAAGGGAGCTCAGACGGTGTTCCCAAGGGCGAGGCGTGCAGTGACCACCCAGACTTTGCCCACGGCGCTCTGCACGCAAGCTTATACATCAGTCTCCGATACCACCTGGTTCCCCCTCGTTCTCTGAGTCACGCTGCATCCTAATGCCAGGGAGCCCAGGCAGAGGGAGCGGGCAGGTGGGAAGCGAAGGTGGCTACTGGTCACCGCCTTTGGTGCCACCTAGCTCCCCTTCCCCTAGATCCTTGCTCCCGACCACGAGACAGCTACTGTCTGGATGCTCCTCCATCTGGAAACACCGCCTTGGAACACAGTGAAGATTCCTGCCGAGCGCCTGGACGGCCTCAAAGACGAAGGACCCGTGCAGATGTGACATGGGACACGCAGTCCAGCAGCAGGTCAGTTTCTCACCAAGGCCCTACAAGGAACTGCCTTCTCCATAGGTCCAAACTGGCTCCGGCAATGGGGATGTCTCTTCCCATATTTGGCCAGAAGCACGGGCTGACAGAGCAAATGCTACTATTTTGAAACATGTGGGGGTTGTTATTTTTGTGAGATTGTCTGTCTTTGGTCATACATTCCACGGCTGATAGCAGACACTATTAAATTTGAAAGTCAGAACATTTTAAGCTAAAACTGGAGTGGCAGTGACTACGTGACACCGTGCTAGTCCCCAGCTGCGGGCCGTAGCTGGGCTGCTTCAGCAAGTGGGGACTGTGACGCCAGCACGGGGCATGTGTCCAACCCTCCAGGCCCGTGTTTGAGGAGGAAAAGGGGACCACCGTACAGGCAGAATGTCTGCTCCGGTGGGCCCGGCGCAGGCAGCAGCTTCTGGTCTGGGGACGGCCTACGGGCAGCTTGGCCGCTGGGCACAGGTTTGCAGCCGGAAGACATGGGACCTTATGCATGCTCGCACACATTGTCAGACCACGTCTGTGTCCGTTCAATTGCACTTTGGAAGTCCACTCTTCTAGATGAATTACTGAAGGAAATGTGCCTTCACGTTATCCCAAGGCCGCGGTGTAAGGTGGCGGGAAGCAACTGCACGGAGGAGGGCCTCGTACTGGACAACCCCGGGCTGTGGGGCGGGAGGGGAGGTCGTGGCTTGTGAGTGACAACCAGCATAGGCTCTAGCAGCAGAGCGGACAGCAACTCTGGCCTGCAGCCCGCTCACCTGTCCCCGTGGTGCGGCCTGCCTCAGTGCGCACAGGTGCCTCAGCAATGTGACCCATTTCACTGCCACCCTTCAGCTGGTGAGGTGGCCGGGTGGTGTATTGGACGTGAACAACCAGAGGCAGGCGAGTTGGGCCTCAGACACCTGCCCTCCCATCTGCTCTGGACTGTGACCCCCAGCTCCTTAGGAAAGTGTCCGGCGGAGAGATAGTGTGGATATATTGCAAAGCCGACGTCTCGTCATGGGTCTCCGTGCTGTGTGTGTGACAGAGAGAGAGAGGGAGAGAGTTTGGGAGCAGCCCTAATGCCCCTCTGGAAGGAGATGCACGAGGGTCTCCCTGTGCAGGTCAGCAACGTGCAGTGAAAATAATAACAGAGCCTCACCCGCCCAGAGCGCGATTCTGACTTAGCCTGAAATGCACGGCTGTCCACCTGCCCAGGTAAATGCGTGTGGCCTCACTGCTGGCCAGAAGTGGGCCACACTTCCTGGGGATGCAGGGTGAGGGGCGGGCCAGCGCCGGTGCAGAGCAAGGAGCCCCAGCCACAGGGTGGGGATCCTGGGCCTTCGGAGAGGACGGACTTCTCGGGCCCTGGGTTGGAGGGCAGGATGCAGTCCTCAGAGCGGCAGGTGCAGGGGGGTGTGAGGGATGCCGGCAGATGGATCAGTGTGTACTTCCTCACAACCTAGAACGTCAGGATTTGGAGCAGAGGTTCTGGAGCGCAGCTCCCACCAGGATTGTCCTGAGGGGCATTTTGTTCTGCCCTCCTCCCTTGCAGGGTGATTTCCCGGAGGAAGAGAACAGCCTGCAGGTGCACAGGGGGGCCAACTCCCACGGCTGCATTCAAGCCCAGGGGAAGCAGATGGTCAACATTTCCTGCCCTCCAGCCCCTGGGCTCCTTTCTTCAGGTGAGTCACCACGACCCAGCAAGTGGCCCTCCACTGCCTACACGTCCTCCCGCGAGCGCGGAGGGCCTGTCCTCCTGTAATATGCGGGCGGGGGCGGGTGGCCCGAGACCACTTCTCCCCAGCTGCCTCTGCGCTGCAGCTAGAGGACCCTGCGTGGGCGTGCCGCCTGCCATCGCGCTTGCGCTAGAGACCTGAGAGCCAGTCACACGGTACGGGGCAACTGCAGTGTCCCGGTCAAGGGCTTGGCTCCGCACGCATGCTCAGCAAGTGTTCAATCAAACGTCCCCACCTGGGCTCTGTGCTTTCCAGGAGCTCCCTCGTGGGGGATGGCCAGACAATAGCATCCCCACTGACCGGGTGGGGACAGAGGGGTTGGGGGCAGGCCGAGCCCTGGGAGTTGAGCCCTAAGTCCGGTCCTGACATGGCAGCAGACAGCCTCCGCCGTCCTGCAGTACGCGGACCCCTCGTTTGGCCCGGCTGCTTTTTCATGCCGCCAAGAAGAGAGAAGGCAGCCAGCAGCCGACACCATGGGTGGGCTTTGCAGTTGGATAAATCGAAGCGACAAATTAAATCTTCTGTGGTCGCAAGGCCTAGCCTGGTGTCTAGAGACGGGGCGTCAGATCGCAATTCAGCACACAGCGCCTCTGACTCGCCCAAGACAGTGTGTCCCCCGAGGCAGGGGCTGGTGACAACGCTGATACCTACAGTCCACCTCCCCCACCCCAAAGCCCCCGGCCAGGCAGATCCGAGCCCTCAAAACCTTGTCCTCCATCCCTTCCTTTAACCTGGGTGTGTGTACTGAGCCCCACTCCCCAAAGCCATGGGATGGGCTACTTCATGCTGAGGCTCCAAGTCACACGCCGGCGCGGGAGCGTTACGCGGTCTGGCACCCACCACCGTCCCTGGAACAGTGCCAGTGACATTTTCCCCGTCTGAAACCGTCTTGTGTGAAGACAGGACCAGGCCCCCTCACAAAGGCATCTTGGACAGGAATGGCAGGTCCGTGCAGCCAGCGGAACCTCTCTGGGGGCTCCTCAGATCTCAGGCCCCCACCCTGCCCACAGATAAGCCCACCAGAGCAGTAGCCTCCCTTCGCCTGGCCTCCTGCCCACACACAAGGACACTCGTGCCCCCAGCCTGCAGCCTCCAGCTCGGACCTCAGCACATGGCTTCCGCGCCCTCCCGCGTGGGCACCCTCCAAGGTGGGAGAAGCCGAGGGTTGGGGGCGCTTCTTAGTGGCCCTGGCTTGGGGTGCTCCGGGCCAGTCCAATCCTGCGAGTCTGCTTTGCACACGGAGTGCTTTCACTTGCGAGCATGTGGTCGGCATGTGTTTGCAGGCAGGGCTGTCTGCGTGGGACCTGCTGATCAAACGCATTTAAGACTTTTTTTTTCTAAACTGGAAACTGTCATTAATAATCTGATTTTTATCTTTGTTAGGCTCTGGCCCTGAGGTATCAGGCTTCCATATTATCACATTTCAGTCAAGCTTCCACTGCTCACTTGACATGTTGTTTAATCTTCTCACATCAAAGGAAAGGGCCCGGCTACATTTGTTGGCATCTCAGCCGGGCCCGCATCCATGTACGCCGGCTGGGAAGCCCGCTGCCCCCAGACTGAGGGGGCCGCCCCTTCCCACCTCCAGTCTCCCAGACACTTCAAAGCTCTTTCCCATATTTCCTAAAGAAAAAAAAAAAATGTACGTGAATAAAAAGTAGGGGGGAGGGGAGATCAAGGGCGAAGATTTCTGTTTCATTTGTTTTCTGAAATATTTCTTTTTTTATTAAAACTGTGGAAGTCAGATCCTGTGCGCTTTGGGGTGTCGACACATGAACGTGTCTGCCCTATTTTACTCTTAAAATGAAAGCAGAACATTTCGTGTTTGTGTAGCCCTTTGCTTCTCGGAGCTCAGAAAGGGCATGAAGGAGGCAGCCTCTCTCTAGTTACCCTGCTTGGGTCAGGGCCACCGTCCCGGGGTGCTGTCTCCCCCCCTGCAATGACCCACTAGGTCTTGGGGCACTGTGCTCCTGGACGGTTCTCAGCTCCCATACCCCTGCCAGTCCTTCCCTGTGCCCTCTGTGAGCCCAGGGCTTCCAATCTCCAAGGCCAACTGGGGTCCTCCAGCCCCTGCCCACAGGCCTGCAGAGCACTGGCCATCGTCCACCTGGATCACATTCATTGGCATCACGCCCACACAACCCCGTGTCCCCCCAAGGAGAGGATGTAAAAGCCTAAGTACTCAACCCATTGAACAAGATGTTAAAAGTTGGGAAACAGCCAGAATCCCACTCTGTTTTTTCGAGGAAACAGTAATGAATTTGCCCACAGCCAGGGCACTTTCTCACCCGCTCTGGGCAGAGAGAGACCTGGTTGGACCGCATGCCCCCCACCCTGGCCTGATGGGGAGTATGTGGGTGTTGTGGGGAGAGTATGCTGCCCGAGCCCAGCCCGAGAGGGGCCACCCCCAGAGCATGACAAGCGTTCACTGTGGTCAGGACACTGAGGGCTGTGTCTGCTGAGCTCCCCCAAAGGAGATTACAGAGAGACAGGGGTCTTGGGGAGGGGGCGGGCACAGAGGCTCTGCAACCCCAGAGGCCGGCAGTCTGGCAGGGAAGGCGCCATCCGTCCGTCCATGACCAGCCAGCACAGAGCTGAATCGCAAGGAGCACCCGCAGGCAGGCCCAGAGAGGGGTGCGCGGACAGCCCTGAGGCCCCACCAGGGGCGGCCCCCTTACAGGGAGACCCCTGTCTCCTGGCCAGGTCTCTACCCTGGAGCCTCAGGCGCTCCAGTGAGCTTGGGGCCTGGAAAGGCTGTGGAAGGAGCCCTCACTGGCTCCCTCGGTCCCTTCACACCAGGACAGGCCTGACCCTTCCCAGACAGACACAAATGCCTTACAAGGCGTGGGGGTCACCTCCACTAAGGTAAGAGTAATATGTTAACAGTAATCAGCTGCCCTTCTTCCACTGCGGCTCTGGGTTCAGCCTCCTCGTGGACCGTCACACGCCCTCCAGCTGTGACCCCGCTTCAGGGAGAATGTGGGTCCGGGGTGTGAGCAGAATGCCTTTACAACTCTGTTCTCCACGATTAAAAATACCAGAAAGAATCATGAAATAGAGCAAATCTGCTACGATGTGCACTTGGACCTGAGATGCTGTTGTCCACCCCCGCCACCCCCGCGTCCACAGGACAGAGCTGCAATGGTTCTACTCTGTGTCTTCACCAGGTCCTCTCCGTTTATTTCCACACGACTGTCCAGGTGCTGGGACCCGTGTGACCACGGGGGGGTTGAGCACCACATCCAAAGGGAACCGAGATGATTCTCAGCCCTTATGAGCTTCCTCTTGGAGCAAACGCGTGCATGGGGGGCCGACCGTGGAACCGGGGGTCCTCTGAATGAAGTCCCAGGGAAGAGATGCTATATTAGAGCATCAGTCCTAGCACACGGCAATGTGAAGCTTACATACATATGATCAAGATCCAACATCCACCGAAGCTGGCTTGTGAGGCAGACGGGCTCTTCCAGAGAACAGGACCTCACCACCGCGTGGTCTGGGATCCCCACCGTGGCGCAGGGCCCACTGGCCGTCGTTCGGGGTTCTCTGAAGACAGTGAGCACCCGCGTTGCCCTGGGGGAGGGGGAAGTCGTCCCCAGCTCGGCGGGCCGCTGCCAAGGGTCACCCAGAGGCGGGAGGAGAATCAGGCTCTGGTCTGAAGATGTATTCTCGGAGACCAGCTCGTACTGCTCACATCCGTATTCGCTTCTCTATAATAACCTTTAAAAAATTATTAAAAACACGCTCTGCTACCATATGATCCAGCAATTCCATTTATTAATTCAAAGGAATTGGGACACCTGGGTGGCTCCGTTGGTGAAGCTTCTGCCTTCGGCTCAGGTCATGATCTCAGGGTCCTGGGATTGAGCCCCATGTCGGGCTCCCTGCTCAGCGGGGAAACTGCTTCTCCCTCTGCCCCTCCCCCTCTGCAACTCTCTCTGTCTCAAATAAATAAGTAAAATCTTTTTTAAAAAAGGAATTAATTCAACATCAAAGGGTATTAATTCAAAGGAACTGAAAGCAGAGTGTCAAAGGGGTATTTGTACCCCCAAGTTCACAGCAGCATTATCCACAAAAGCTGTAATGTGGAAACAAGCCAAGTCGATGGACAAATGGTTAAATAAAACGTGAGTAGACCTTGAAGACATCAGTTAAATGAAAGAAGCCAGTCACTGAAGGACAAATAAGGCACATTTCCACGTGTGTGAGGTATCAGCCACTCTGCTGCCCGGGACGCTCATCTGGACGCGGGGTTTTAATCCAGCACGACTGGGAAAGTGTCCCTACAGTTTCCCAGGTCCTCCTGCTCATGGGATGGCTGCCCTCTGCCACTCACACTTACGTGTATGCTGGCTGCCATCCTTTCTCAATTTCTCAGAAAGGCAGCCCGACCATGACAGCCTCATTGGGAAGGGGCCGCTCTGTTCAAGGGACCGTTTCTGAGCACATCTGAGCCCATGTGGAGCCCTGCAGGGGAGGGGGGCAGGGCCCCGTGGCCACAGGGTGACACTGGAGAAGGCCAGCGGTAAACCAGCAGTTTCTGTGCATCAAAATCCCCAGGCCGGCCCACTCCGAGTCCCGCTCAGTTAACAGGAGGACTCGGGATGTGGGTTTCTAACACATTCTCCAGTGATGCTGCCGCTCTTCCCAGACTAGGCTTAGAGCTATCGGTCAAGGTTGCCGGAGGCCCCTCAGCTTGGAGACCCGCGGCGCTGGATCACAGGCCCCCACACCAAGGGCGAATCCTTTTCTGGGATCTCAGACAGCGAGCCGCGTGCTCTGCACACTGTTCTTGTGAACGGGGAAAACCTTGCAAGGTCATTTGCAGAACTGAATCGGGTCTTCAAGGCATCGGCTCCTCGTGGGTGCCCAGCAGACAGGCCACTCAGAGCAGCTGGTGCTGACGCCCCGAGGCAGGAGAGGAGATGTCAGCCTGGCCCGGAGGACACCCCGCCCATGCCACCCCTCCGCCAGGAGCGCAGCCCTTGAGCCGAGGGTCCGCCCAAGACTGCTGCGCGGCGCGTCATAGCCAAGTGGGATTTTGGTACTAAAACATGCAGGCCTGAGGGCTGGAAATGTGCCCACATTTGAAGATGAACAAAACCTCAAAAAAAAAGAAAAGATTCCTGTTTGTGCCCGGCCTCTTGGGAATTGGCCCCAGACCCCACAGATTGCAGTTTGTGGTGACTTTGACGGGCAGACTCAGAAGCGCAGGAGGGAAGCCCGGAGAAATGTGCTCTTGCCATTGGAGCATCTGTCAGAGGAGCCTCAAGCCCAGTTCCATGCCTCGGAACTGCCAGCCAGCCCTGGTGGGGCAAAGGGGGACACTGGGCAGGAATCACTGGGGGAGGTGGTCCTCCCCACCTCTCAGCTCTTCAGAGGAGGGATCCCAGCCCGAAGTGCCCACCCATGGCTGTGCACACAGGGCAGCCACCCCCCGAGGCAGTGCACACGGGGCAGCCCCCTCTCCGAGGCAGTGCATACGGTCCAGCCCCCGCAGGCGGTGCACATGGGGCAACCCCCCCCGAGGCAATGCACATGGGGCAGCCCCCCCAGGCGGTGCACACAGGGCAGCCCCCTCTCCGAGGCAATGCACATGGGCAGCCCCCCTCCGAGGCAGTGCACACGGGGCAGCCCCCCCCTCTGAGCTCAGAGAGGGGTCTGCAGGACTTAAAGCCCACTCCCAGGGTTTCTACCCTGCAGGTAAGGGTGGGGCCCACGATCCTGCGGGTCCAACCAATTCCCGGGGCCAATGTGGTCCGTCCAGGGCCCTCACTTAGAGAAGCCTGGGTCTAACCTACAGGCATCCCCAGCTGAGAAGGGCTGCCAGTCACTCAGACAGCTGTTTGGGGTGGCTCAGACTAGGAGTTCTGGGGCCTCCTGCCACCCAGCCTGCTCTCTGCCTGTGTGGGGCACATGGGAAATCAGGCTGCTCCCCCCAGGTGCAGGGGTCAGGGGCCCAGCTTCTCAGACTCTCTCTCCTCCCTCAGCCTCAGAGCCACATCTCACATGCACTCATGCGTGTGCACACACACACACATGCACACTGCTTACTCCTAACCTCACTCAACACCCAGCCTGCCTCCCTCAGGCTTCATGGCTTTTCCCTCTTAAAAGTTCCATGCATTTGGGGAGAAGGAGGGAAGCATGTGTTTTGGGGGAGGTGTACCTAGTGACATGGTCCTAGCCTGGTGGGCAACACCCCAAGTTCCCAGCACGATACCCTGCACGTGATCCTACAAAAGGTAAATATTGTGGGAAAAGTCAGGCTTGTCCCCTGGAGAGTCGTGTGTCCCTAGACAGCCAGGGGGGAAGACCTACATCTCCCTGGCCCACCTGCCAAGCAGAGGCCCCCTTGGGATACAGCAGTCCCAGGATGCCAGTGGCCTTGAGTTCAGCACACTGGGGCAGACACAGCGGCCTCATCTGCACCAGCTTCCCGGGTGACCCTCTCCTCCCCACCGAGAAACAAACTCCATTTGTTCCAAGCGCGGTCACTCTTACTGCTTGGAGCAGGTGATCACGGCTGCTTGAAATTGCCTCTGACAATGTAAACATCTGGTTGCCTGAGGGTAGGTATCTGCTAGTCATCCTATCCACTGAGAATTTGCTGGAATTCCCTAGTTGAGGGATTTGGGATTGCATGCTGGACCTAAGGCTGTGTGGCCTTGTGCAAATCCTCTGGAGAATGTCGAGGTTTTGTTTTTGGCATTGGTGATAAACGTGGATGTTCCAGAATGTGTGTCCCCCACACCCTCCACAAGCTATGGGTCCATGTCATTAAATTGTCAGACTCTGCAGTGCTATTCTGATCCTCTTTGTGCAGGAATCACTCATTGCAAATCTGAACCCTGCGGTGGTCCAGCTTTAAAATTGTTGGCAGGCTGTTTGGGGTCCATTCTGTGCGTGAGGCCAAGACTTGTATGCAAGCTCTCGAGGCACCTTCTCAAGCTCCCCCCTCTCTCCACAATCTGCCCACAGTCTGTGGCTCCCAGAGGCCTGCCTTCTGGGCCCTCTGGCTAGAACGCCAGGGGTGTAGCTGTCTGGGTCTACCAGGTACTTATTTCGAGCGTGTCCGTGCACAGGAAGGTTGAAGGAGAAGCAACATAATGGAGATTGGACCCATGCACTTCAGACATAGTCTTGAATAGGGGAGAAAGATGCCCTTCCTTGGAGTGTTAGATGCCCACTCCAACCCCACTCCGCGGCTGTCACGGGGCTGCAGGTGCGGGAAGGGAACCCCCCCTGCCGACAGGGGGCATCTTCCTCTTTCTCTCTGTGCCTCTCTGCTCCTCAGACCAGAATGATGGCCTTCTTGTGGCTCTTCCTGCTCTTGCCTGGTACATCATGCCAGGATCCATGTTTCCGGAGGGAAAAAGAAAAGGAAAACAAGAAACTCACTACCAGATGAAACACACGAAGGACCATCTGGTCTCCTTCCAAATACGGCTCCTGCTGTGGCTTCTTGGGATCTCCAGCAGGTGCTCTGCATTCTGCCCGGTGTTTTAAATCCACCCAGTGAGAGAGGAAGAGTGGGGTGCTTGTTCCATTCGACCAGAACCAGAACTGTCCTGGGGCTAATTTCGACTATGAAAGTTTTCAAAGTACTAATCTGAGCAAAGACCTTAGAGAAAATGCAGCATAGTCCTCATGCAAAAAAAAAAAAAAAAGCTGATGTTAATTCAACATCACAGAATCGCCCAGGGAATGTTAGAGCTGAAAAGGCCTGTGGTTCACCCGGTTGGCTCTTGTCAATTCAGTTTGTATCACTTTGCATGAGACTCGAGAACACCCACGGCCAGACAGGGCTGAGCACAAGAAACACTCCGCACACAGATGAGAGAGGAAGGCCATGGTGTCCGCCGGGAGATCCATCTGCAGCAGAGGCTGTCCTGCCATGGTGGCGTGTCTCACTGTGTCATGCACTGTGTGACTTTGGACACATTGACGTCTCGGGCCTCGATTTCTCCTCTGATCGGCCTCACTGGGCTCCCGGGCAGTTACATGAGATGGTGCATGACGACATGTCAAATACAGGAGGGGAGTCTCGCCTGGCTGGCGGGGACCTGTCGGCCTGAACAAGAGCTCTGCAAAGAGCCGAGGGGATGAGACGCACCTGCTTCACGTCTTCCCGCCAAGCCATCAGACAGGTTTCCCTCCAGCTGGCAGTTGGGAGTCGCTTGTCCCTTCAGCCTCCCCTCCTCTCCTTCCGGGAAATCTCGGTGCCGTGCTGACCAGCCCCACCGCCACGCCGAGGCCCCCGGAAGCCAGCTAACGGGAGAACTTGCGGGTATCTGCAAAATGAGCACGTCTATCCTAAAGAATGTTGGCTGCTTCGAGGCTTAACTGGGACGTGTTAATTCGTTACTTGAGACCCTCCCAAGAGGAGGAAAGAAGGGGAGGAGGAAAAGGCCCTTTCCCACCAGAAATGCTTCCCATTGCCAGTGCATCGGGCTTCTGCTCTTGAGGGGAGCACGGAGCCGGGGACTCGACCGTGATGGCCCAGCAATTTTATCCAAAGCTGACCCCAGGACCTGAAACCTCTGGCTTGGAATGGCCACGCCCCCCCCCCCACACACACACAGAGGCCCAGCTGTCCTGGGAGGTGTCAGAGCCCACAAGGGCAGGCCCGGAAACAGCTTTGAGGATCAAAGAAGTCTTGGAATGATGTGAGACGTAGAGATGAAGACAAGTCACCTATTCTTTCAAAGGGTCTGAGAGAACGCCCCGTTCGGGGAGGCGCAGAGGCTGTGAATGTAACCAAGCGGGTCTCCATCGCGAGACAAACGATGCCAACTGACACATCATGCACAGACCGTCCGTGGAGCTGGAGGAAAGACACCAGGGCCGCTGGGTGACCACGGTCGCTCACAGCACGCTGGGAGGCAGCCAGGAGGAGCACGGGGTGGGACAGGGGGCGTAAGACAGTGATGGTGAGGAAGGGAGAGGCAAAGGCAGAAAGGCAGCCTCGTCTGCTGGGGACGGAGGACGACACTTTTTTATTTTTAAGATTTTATTTATTTATTTTCAAGAGAGAGAGAGAGCTCAAGTGGGGTGAGGGGCAAAGGGAGAAGCAAGCTCTGCACAGAGCAGGGAGCCCAATGTGGGGCCCCATCCCATGACCCTGGGATCATGACCTGAGCCAAAGGCAGACGCTTAATGACTGAGCCACCCAGGCGCCCCAAGAACAACACTTTCTAACTGGCGTGTCTTACCAGACTCCGTTCCATGTCTCGGAAGGGCAAGCCCCGCTCGGGAGGACCGCTGAGGACACGGGAACTAAGCGCCCCTCCTCGTGTTGCATGGACACCGCCTTTATAATCGGGTGGGGAACCGAGGGTCTCCTAGTCCCCAGAAGGCCACGCCGGTTCGGGCCAGTGGCCGCTCTCCTCCCGGGGAACCCCTGCACTCAGAAGGCGGGGAACGGCGCATTAATACAGCAGGCTGGCTCTCTGTGAGCCAGACAAGGGAATATTTATTTTGTTTTGACCCAGATCTATTCCCAGCCCCGGCATACTGGGTACAGGTTGGCTCCGAGGAGCATTCCAATGCCAACCGAGCTTGTTTTAGGGCTGCTCAGGGTCGAGGTGCGTTTCCCTCCACAGGTCTCTGGCGAGGGGACTCCATGACCCTGAGGGACCCCGACTTCTGCTCCACTCCCCCGGAAGCCGCTGTCCCCCTCCTGTGCCACGGGAGCTGCTGCAGCACCAGGACACGCGCTGATCTCCCATCAGGAAGACGGAAGGAGGGGCGAGGACAAGAAGCACCGTCCCGCTCCTGGGCCCCGAGGCGGCAGGCACAGCTCAGAGACAAGCCCTAGTGGGCCCAGGGCCACGCGCATAGCACTGGGCTCTGTCCCCAGGACAGAAGGGACGTGTGGATTCCGGGCAGACCCCCTCCCTCTCCTGCCTGTCACATAGAGAATCCAGGTAATTTCCAGTCATATAGTTGGACGGCAGGGCACATTTCAATGATTTCATTGGATGAAAAACCCAAATGAGTCACTGAGGCTATTGACATGAAAGAAATATTGTATCTTTCCAGAGGGGGTCTGATGTGGTTTCCAGGCCGCACCTACCGAACCGGAAAGCCAGCTCGAACGACGGTCGACACACGTGACCGGGAGGACCTGGTCCACACAGGTCGGAGGGGGCCGCTCCTTCCCCGTGGCCTTCAGAGGGCATGTCACTCACGCACAGACTCACTCAAAATACCTAAACCCCAGCAGGGTGCTGGAGACATAGTGGTCAATAAAACAGAGTCCCGGTCTCAAAAATCTTCCAGACTATCTGGAGAGATAAGGAAACACCCAGTTTTGATGCAGGCTCATGACGGCTAAAAACAAAGTTGAGATGGAGCAGCCTCCCTGATGAAATGCACCGGGAACGCCCCTGCCCCAGGCTCCCTGGAGAAGGCTCCTCTGGCTCTCCTCCCCTGCACCCTCAACACCCCCAGGAAAACGGACACCTGCACTCAGGCTGGTGGGTGTGCTGACCCAGGCTCTCTTTGCCCTCCCAGGAAAGCCACTCTGTCCCTTGTCCTGGAAAACAGGAGAGCAGCAGGCTGTCCTGGGCAGCGGACCCAGTGTGTCCAGCACGCCCCACCCCAGGGGCCGGGAAGAAGGGGCCTGTGCATCCACCCTGGCATCCCCAAGCACTGTGTGACCATCCAGCACACCATTAGTTTTGTTCCTTTTAAAGCAAATATGATGCTTACATTTCCTGGTCTCAGGCTTTCTTCCTACGTCCCTCACGGAGGAGCCAGCCCCCATGAGCTTCCCTGGCCCCCTGCCCATCACACGGGTGATGATGCTACTTTCTGGGAAAACCAGGGCACGGTCTTCCAGGCAGTGCCCTGGTGGATTCTAGGCTCAGAAACAGAAAAGCAAGCCGGCACGAGGGTAACTGTGTGTGTGTGTGTGTGTGTGTGTGTGTGTGGTGCACGGCCAGGCCCGGGGGCTGGCCACGCTGGAGTCTGTCTCCTCCAGTCTCTTGGGTAGAACCCCCATCCAGGGCATCGGCAGCCCAAGGTCACACTGCACACTTGGACGGCCTTCTATTTTCTGTTGTCTGGGTGCTAATTCACACCCTGTAGCACTTGAAGAAGAGGGAGAGGGGCTCTGGGCCCCGGGGCTCACATTTGGCCGAGTGTGTTCCGCAGCACCCCAGGACTGAGACCCAAATACATCTCGATAGCACTCGCCACGTTGGTGACACTCCCTCACAACCTAACAATGATTCCCCAGGACAAATCTCTGCCCAAAAGCGGGGGTTACAGCGTCCCCGGTGTGGAAACCCTTTTACAAACCAAGAGAAAACCCTGCTCGTGATCAAGGGGACCCCTCAGGCCCAAAGGCTTCAGTGAAGGAGAAGCAAACTCATGGACTCTGAAGTTTAGAGAACCGTTCAAGGCATAGAATAAACTCCTGTTCCGAGCAGGACTGTTTGCCGAGGAGCGGGAAGGCCCCGATGTGGGGCAAGCAGCACATCGCCGCACACGCAGGGTTAGAAACCTGAGTCTGGTTCCCTCCTGCGACCGTCCGCGACTCTGTGACCTGGAGCAGGACTCAGTTTCTCCCCTGTAAAATGGGAAGAACAGTATTATCCACGGTGGGTTGGGTTCATAGGATAGGCCAGCACAGCCCCTGACCCTTCTTGCCTCGAATCTGACTCCACGGAGGAGCTGACTTAAACTCATCACAACGTATTTCTGAGAGGCTCCGCTTGTAAGAACTTGCCCTTGATTACTTCAAAGAGCAGAGAGAGGCAGACGCTGATTCTGTTAGGTGACGTCAGTGCTGGGAGAACCCGCGAGGCCTCCTCTGCCCGGGGCCCGCAGGCCTGTCACATACTCGCGGGATCAGGCTTCACCGCAGGACCAGACTACCCCGGGTCGGTCAGGGTTGCGAACCTGGATTCTTCGTGCAGCCCTAGCGGTTGCTGCAGAACAAACCACCGCAGAATGTAGGGTCTAGGCCCGTCGTGCCGGGGCGCAGGGACGGGCGGAATGGAAGAAGGAATCCAAGCGAGGGGACCGGCCGTGAAGTGCCTGGGAGAAAAAGCAGGAGCATGGAGGGCCCGGAGGAGGAGGGGGCGCCGAGGGAGGAGGGGGCCGCGGCAGGGCGGGTGGGGTAAGGGGCTTGTCCCCAGGGTGGAGACGGGAAGGGTAGAAGGTCCTGTCCTGAGGGAGGATCTGGTGAGGGCACGCACGTTCCCACTACCATAGCCACCTGTCTGAGCTGCCCCACCTTGTGTGTGGATGATCATGTGTCCCAACAGGAATCTTCCGGAAGGTGTGCCTTCCTTCCGCCCAGTCTCCTGGCCACCCAGTGAGGTGACACGGTAGGAAGGTCAGCGTGACGCCGCTCGTGTCAGCACAGACGAGGCGGGTGGACACCCCTGGCTGCAGAGTTCAGCGGGCGTTCTCAGTTTTGGGGCTCGGAAATACAGTGCGTGCAGCGAAGCCACCTGTGGATGGGTGTGAGGGAGGGATGACCGGGCTGCCTGACGCAAAGCTCTCCAAGCTGCCATTTGCCGAGTTTGCAGAGCGAGCGGTGCCCACGTCTGCATAGCCTGCTCACCATGCGAGCTACAGAGTCTGGAGCTTCCAGAAGGTCAAATCCAGGCTCCTTCACCTGGTGCCCCCCAGGGTCCCGTGCGAGAGCTCTCAGAAGTCACAGGCTGCTGCAGGCCTCAGCCTGGTTCCCCTCCTGAGGAAGGGCCTCTGCAGCCCTCTGCAGTCGCACGCACAGCCCAGCCGCCACATGCTTGAGCCGGGCCTCCACCCACCAGCCAGCCACAGAGAGGTGGCACCTGCTCGAAACCCCAGCCCGTGCCCTTTGTCCACAACGCCGGTTCTGCCTGCACCAGCTGAAGGATTCCAAACCGCCCAGCACCGACAAGCTATGGTCTGGCGGCCACACAGCGAGAATGATCATGCCTACTGCCATTTCTGGGAAGGATGCTGTGCCCCAGGCGCCTTGCCAAGCACATTACACACCTCACGTCCCTTTACTCTCACGGCAACCCAGGAGAGGGGCTGGCAGCCACGGGCCACGCCATGCTCCTGAGATGGCACAGGTGGACTTGGTCCCCGCAGAGCCCAGGACACGCAGAGCCCCGAACAGAGACCACATGCCATGCCCTGGCCACACTTCAGGATGTCTCTTCGGCACGTGCAGCAAGGAGCCGTGGGCAGCTGGCCTCTGCTGATCGGCGGGCGGAAAAGCCCATGTCCCGCCGCTGCGGCCCCTTGCCTAAAGCGTGCCTTCTTGGACCGCACCCCACCACCGAAGCAGAAAAACATGTGAGCAGTTGCTGTTGCCCCCTTGCTGGGAACATGTCAAGAAATCATTCCAGTTCGCTCACCACAGCAGCCCAAGGTATAGTGCTGTCTTGCCTTGTAGCTCCCATGCCCCAGTGCAGTTACCGGGGACATGACTGAATATTCTGCCAAATCCCTGCTTCTGGGCAGCATTTCTGACAATAAATCCAAGTCCGATCGTTGTGGTCTCTGTAGTCAAGTACTGAATCACCAGCATGTTCCACATGTGCTGGGCCTGAAGACCCAAAAGTTGTCCAGAGCCTCTGAGCCAGGGGCCCAAGATGACTACTCCCTTGGATAGGCTCCACGGGGCAGACATCAATGAGCAATCAATGAAAAATGTCTTGTTTCCTTAGCCTTAAGAGATTTCTTAATGCACTCCTGTTTTGTAATAAAGGATGTCAGGTACCCTGAGTTAATTATCACGTTGGGCCTTGTTGCCAAAATTTCTATTCAGTGCAAAGAACCATAGTCAAAATGTTTCTTGCCCCTCTAGATACTAAGTTTGAGTGTGTATGCTAATGAATAGACACTATAGAAAGGAATCTCACTGAGAAAAAGAATATAATCAGAAATGAAAGTTTCACTTAAAATCCATCCTAAGCCAGTTCCTCAAAGAAAATGTGATTTCCCTATGACCCAGCAATTGCATTGTAGGCATACGCCCAAAAGAATCGAATACAGCATCTCAAAGAGACATTTGCACACCCAAGTTCACGGCAGCATTATCCACCGGAACCAAAACGTGGGAGCAGCCCAATGTCCAGTGACCAGATGAACAGTTAAACAAAATGTGGTCTATCCCCACAATGGAATATCTTTCAGCCTTAAATAAAGAAAGAAACTCTGGTACATGTCACAAGATGGATGAAGCTGGAAGATGTGATGTGAGGTGAAAAAAAAGGCAGACACAGAAAAGACAAATATGGTATGATTCCACGTATAAGAGATCCCTAGAGCAGTCAAGCTGATGGAGACAGGAAGTAGGATGGGGGCCCCAGGGGCCAGCTGGGAACAAGGAGTTCCTGTGTAACGGGGACAGTTTTAGTCTCGCAAGATGAAGAAGTTCCCGAGATTGGTTGCACAACCATTTGAGTGTCCTTCACGCCAACGAACAGCTCACTCCGAAATGGCAAAGATGTCAGATTTTGTGTGATGTGTATTTTACCCCAACTCCAACAGAAACATGTGTCCAGTTAGGAAAACAAATCCACCCCGATTAGCACGCCCGCTGTAATTTCCCGGCTGGAGGCACTGAATGTACCAGCTTTGCCCACACCCACAGCATCTTCAGGGAGAATGGCCATGACCGGTCCCTGGGTCAAAGGAGTGAGTACAAGACCAAGTGCTGGTATTTCCAGTCTCGCTGCCAGCAGCTGGATTTTTAAGGCAGTCCCAGAGAAACAAATGAACCACCAAGTAGAAACCATAAATCCCAACTCAACTCAGGAGTGAGATTCTCAAGATTCTCAAGAGCCCCAGAGTGGACGCAACTGGAGCATCCACCACCAGGCGCCTCCAGACCGTTGGATGCGGCTCAAGAGAAAGGAGTGGAGCCCTCTCGCGCACTGCAAGGTGGACGAACCTCTAACGCATCACGTGCACTCAGAGAAAGAAGCCACACACAGAAGGCCCCATCTTGTAGGGTCCCGGTCCTATGAAGTGCTCAGAAAAGGTGACTCCATGGAGACAGCAGATCAGTGGTTGCCTGGGGCAGGGGAAGGGAGAGGCAGAAATTTCCAGGCCTTGAGGGACACATCTTAGGGTGACAGAAAGGCTCTCAAAGCGGCTTGCAGAGATGCTTGCACAACTCTGCAAATGTACTAAAATCACTGAATTGTACACTTAAAATGGGTGAACTTTATGTATGTGAACAACAGCCCGATAAATGTGGGTTTTTTTTTTAATTTTAGGTTAAAGAACACATGTCAGCAGAGGCACAGTCAATGAAAACATTGTGTCTCTGGGTGAGAACACAACCCAGACTCTTATGTCAGGCAGAAGGATGGACGCTGTGCCCCCTGCATCCCACTATCTGAGGCTGTGGGCCCCTCCTACGCCTCCAGCTGGATACCAGCACCCCGGGTTTCCCTCTGAGAGTTCACCATGAGTGCTGGAAAAGGAGGGCTTGGCACCTCGGCATCCGTGGGGGGCTGGACGGGGTGCTGATGGCATGTGTGGCTGTCCTTGTCTCCAACTGTATCTTCGGGAGCAGCACCCATGGGGCCATATTGCTGCATTATCTCAGCACCACAAGATGGAATCAGCCAATTGGTATTGAATATTATTCCCGTGGCTTTTATGGGGTGACTGTAAAGGAATCATTCATACTTATGATTCCTTTTTTTAACATTATGTATCTTTCTTATTTAAGGCAAAGTTGAAGACATTATGCTACCCAAGCTGCCTTAAGTAAACTCCGCCTAGAATTGACATTTCCCTCTGTGTGTGAAGTTAAGAGGAACGGTGGACTCGTTCATTAGCTACAAGTCAATGAACTTCTCTCCTTGCCAAGACATTCAGAGCGGCTTCAGATGGGGTCACCAAAGGAAGACCAAGGAAATAAAATTTCCTCTCTGTTGCTTTTAATAGGATTTGTTCGGTTTTTATTGTTCAAGTTTATATGGAGATTTAACTTTACAAGGCGCCTAATTATTTCAGAGGGTTCGACAGGGACTCTGTCCCCATCACTGATGGGTATCGCCAGACATTTCTGAGACCAGCACCACGACTGCCGGCCATGAAGCAGTTAACCTGTGAGGCTCCGAATGAAGCAAATTCAAGGACACGCTGGGGACGGCGCACTCCACGAAGTCCCCTTCTCTTCATCCAGACTGAGAGGAGAAGTCCTTCCAGAGTGTGTGAGTTCAGGACTCTTTAGAGGGATGCACGTCTTTGCATTGTGAAAGCGGAGAGAGGAAGAGGACGTACGTACATCTTCGCGAAGGCAATTATGTTTCAAAGGCTGTCTGCACGTAAGCCAGGGGTCACCACGGCCTGGGGAGCCGGCAGGTGGCAGGCGGGTGGGAAGAGGTGAGAATCCGGGGGCGGCTCCTGGTGGCCCTCCCACGGCCGACGCCACCAACCACGCCCATTCAGCCCAGCAGCCTACTGGCATCTGCTGTGACGTTAGGCCTTGGCATGGAATTTTATTTGAAGAACTGGTTCTGTTAATGGAAGTAGAAAAACCACCATTATAAAACATTTGCAATTTAACTGGGGATGTGCGACAGAGAGAATACAGGTGCTTCAACCCCCTCTGGGGTCACTTGCCCCCTCCCCTCTCCCCCCTCCCCCTGGGCAGCCGGTGACCGAGGCCGGTCCCCGCAAGACAGAGAACAGCGCCAGGGCCATTGGCCGAGTGGCGGGAGCGTGTGAAGCGTAGCAGAGACAGCGAGGAGGAGTGCTAGCGGGGAGAGGCTCGGTGGGCCCCGCATTCCCCGCACATCCTGGGGTGCCGTCCCACGCCCTCCTGCATCAGGACACCCCGGGAGGAAGAGTCCCATCTCCACTGACATCACCTCCCGCACTCCAGGGCCCGCCTGGCCATCCCCAGCCTTGAACCCGTGCCTCCAGAAATATTTGGGTCTTGGGATTCTCGGGGCTTGCGACAACAGAAAGCTATTGTATGTCTAAAGGTGTGTTTGGGTGTAAACAAGGTCTCGGCCCCTGAGGGACTCCACGGCGGTAGAAATATTTATGGTTCTGTATCGGTGATGATCTAGTGTCTCCTTGCTACAATTTCAGTGTTGTTAGTCCCGCGAGTAGCTCGTGTAGAAACGGTAACGGGAGACCCGGCGTTTGAGGGCGAGGACGAAGAGAGGAAGGAAGAATCACAGCGCCAGACGACAACATGGCGGTATTTCACCCTGCTTGGTGGGGAGCTTTTGGTGACTTGGGCACGCGGGGGAGGGAGGAGTTGACTGACAGGAACCCAACAGCGGTTGTCACCCAAACAAAGCCACCCCCCCCACACCCCGTGCTGGCCGCTCTACATACGAGCAGAAAAGTCAAGTGGTAGCAAATCAAGAGTCTGATTTTGGACTCAGCTCGGGCATCAGCCTCTGCTGGAAACTGACCAGGATCTTGCAAAGATCATGCAGGATCTTGTGCCAGAGTTCAGGGCAAATGGGTTCCAGAAGGATCTCGAGGCGCCAGAAAGCATCTTAAGGGGTCCTCTGCACCTCGAGGTAAAGGCTGCAGATGTTTTTCAAATGAAATCGATTCCTCCAGAGTGAGAGCTTGTCGTAAGTGAATATTTCTAAGATCTGATTCCTTTCCTTTAGTGTCACTTCTGCCCCAAGTATGCTCTTTTTTTTTCTTTTCCTTTATTGGCCATCCTGGATAAATTAACAATGTTCAATTAATCAAACCTCCCCTAGAGCTTCAGTGAAGTGTGGAACAACCTCAGGGTAGTAAATGCTTCAGGTATAAGAGAAGCTGAACTCCTCCCCGCACAGAAGGAGAGGTGTCTGGGTCCCTGGCCCTGACCCCAGGATTCGATCCGAATTAGCCGTCATGCTGCCAGCCCTGTGACAATCCCACCTCCCACCTCCGCCTGCAATGCCCCCTCCCCCCGCTGCTGTGACCCCCACCCCAGCTGTCCCTAGAGCCTCCCCTGGGAAGGGGTCCCGCGCCTCCTTCCCCAGGCCCTGTCCCAGTTGTAAGGCACAGAAATCTCAAATCTGAGATTTCCAACGGCAAGCTTACCTGGATGTAATTTCATTTATTCGTTAAAATGAATCTTTAACCGCATTTCTTGCATGCAGAGTGGCCCTCATTGTCCCCTAATCTCAGAAACCTGGCCTCTTACAATCAGCAAATGAGGCGTTGTACTGAGCGCACACAGCACTTCGCAGTGGTGTTATCACCAGGGCCTGGCAGTTAGTCCTCACTGCTTCGTGGGCCACCTGGGGCTGACATGCTTATCAAACCTCCTCTCTTCCGGCGTGTGACCGTGATAACACCGCGGGCCCATTAAACCCCACTTCTCCAGCCCGTTGCTGTGCCTCCGAGCAGTGGGCTAGGGCCCATGATAGTGCCAGAATGAAGCGTGCATCACAGTCGAGCCTGAGACCTCCCTGGGGTCCTCTACACCCCTCCGCTCTGCCTCCTGGATTCCGAGGCTCCTACCGAGAACCCCCAGGCCCTCGAAGATGGCAGAGCCACCCGCTGCAGAAGGGTCACAGATCCACGAATAACTACATGGGCACAGCACCTCTGCCCACCCTCTCCGCCAACGCTCTGCAGACAGGGATGTGCGCAGGACGTTCCCTTCTACTGTGGGACCCCGTTGAGCCTCAGGATCTTAGGGGAGAGCCAACCGCCGGCATGAGTTCACCTGCACCGAAGCACGGAAGTCACCAGCCCGGCTGGCTCTGGGCCACACGTGTGGGTCCCTATGGGCACAGAATATCAGTTACGAGTTTCAAATATCAGACCCAGTTCCTATGGCTGGTTTAGTGATCAAGAGACCCAGTGGCAGTACCAGGAGGACCTGCTCCCACGGATTGCGTGACAGAGACCTGAAGGAGATTCTCAGCCTGAAGCAAGCAGGACTTACGGGGTCTGGAAGGATGTACCCCATCCTGTGCTCGCCCTGCCCCACCCCCAGGCCGAGGAGGGGAGACGTGCTCATGTGGGCACCGGTGCACCTGTCCTCTGGTGAGGCCCAGCCTCCTCGGCCCTCCCGGGCCGCCCCACATCCAGGCAGCGCCTCCTCACAACGTCCCTCTCAGCCAAGGTGCGGACCCAAGCTCGCTCTCATTGGCAAAACTCCACCAACTGCCAACACGCCCTGTCCTCACTTCACCTCCAGCCTAACCTTTAGACAGCAGCCTAGGGAGAGGTGACACACACAGCAGGCAGACCCTGCTCGGCAGGGAAGAGAGGCAGAGAGCCAGGGACGTTTGCCAGCGATCCCAGCCGGTCCCGGGTCCGCTCTGCAGGAAGCGACTCCAGGACAGATAGTGAGGCTTAGACCGCACTGCATGGTTGGATACGTCCCTGCGTGCAAACTGTGCTGGGTCTGGGGGTCCTCCTACAGTGAGAGGGAATCTCAGAACAGACCCTGCGGGCACCATGGGATCAAGGGCTATTCACGTGTGTCCCCGTGCCGTCAGAGCAGAGGAGAAGGGCACAGCTGGGTCTTCCTGCAGGTGTCAGGGCGGCTTCCTGAGAAGGCACGGTGGGCGCACTGGTGTCCTGCCGCCTGTCCTGGGGACAGCGTGTCCCAAGCCCCCGTGCCCAAGCCCTCTGCCGCAGGCTCTCCCGGCTCGCCTAGCCCACTCCTGGGGCTGGCCACAGAGGCCGGGAGCAGAGCTCAGCCAGTGAAGGGGGTGAAGGAGAGGCCAAAAGGTGAGCACCCCACTCCTTGCTCCCTTGCCTCCCAGAGGGAGCACTTGCCCCGAGGTCCCAGGGCTGAGCTCCAGGCATCCCTAGTGGTGACGGTGCCCTCCCCACGATGGCCAGTACTTCCAAAAGCAGCCTCTAAAGGAAACGGGGAACTCAGCCCTGGTCTCAGAGCCCGAACTGCCAGGCAGGTAAGGGCGGAAAAGAGAGCAAGTGCCAGACGCGACAGGGGCTCACCGCACATCAACCCCGCGTGTGGACCTGCGTCCCAGACCCGAGAACGGGCTTGGGCCTTCTCCACAGCCCGCCTGGGAGGCAGACATAGGAATGGGGCATGTCGCAGAGAGACCGGGGTGCACACTGCAATCCCGTCCGTGTCCACCCAGAGACTGCGCAAGAAGACTCACAACATGGTTGTTATGGTTTCCACCAGTCCCCAGACTGGAAAGCGTCCGGGCGTCCATCTGCAGAACTGCGGTGCATCCATACCCGGAACACGACTAGCAATAGTAAGGGACCAGCTACAGATCCCTGCAACCACATCTCAGAAAGATCATGCTGGATAAACACGTCCTGCACGTGATTCCGTTCTATGAAGTTCTCAGAGACACTCCACTAAAACCAGAGAGGGGGCTGCCTTTGGGGTGGGGGCCAGGATGGGCTGGGAAGGGGCATGAGGGAACTTTCTAGGGAGATGGGCGCACTCCATATCTCAGTAGGGTTTGGATTGGAGGCGGGGGGTGAGGAGTGTGTCATCAAATCGTGTTGTTAACATCTATACATTTCGCTGAATGTACCTTGCCCCCCCCAAAAAAAGAACTGCAAACAAATCTTGAAGTCTGGTTAATGATGTGTGTGCTGAGGTGTTTGTTGGTATCAGCAACTCCCCGTCTAGCGCATGAAAATATAAGATGGATGGAGCAGAGCCTGAGGGACGGAGACAGGCTGTGGTGTCTCATGAAGCAGGAGCAGCAAAGGGAAGGCATATAGGAGTAGGGTGTGGGACTCGGGTGTCCACTGCACCATTGTATCAGTTCCTCTGCACATTTGAGAGTTGTCAGAGTAAAGTATTGGGGAGGGGAGAGACTATGGCACCAGGCCAGGGTGGGGGCCAGGCACATCGCAGTGGGGACAACTACAGGTCTAAGGGTGGAGACCCCAGTCAGGCTCATGTTAAGAAGCTTTAATGAAGAACCAGTTTGGGGTCGTGCTAAGCCGTTGGAAACAAAGCAGTACACGAGTTAAGCTGTCACCATAGCCTGAGCATGCCCAAGAGGGGTGTGCTTCGGAAGACACACGGAATGCTGGGGTGCCAGGGCCTGGGGGCAAGTGCCCTGGGAGCTGGGCACAGGAAGTCACGGTGGCACCCGGTTCCTGGCTCAAGTTACTGGTGGGCGTGGACCAAGCTCCCGGGCTATAGATGTAATGGTTTTGGGTGTTCACAGGACAGATGTCCCGTCTCTGCGTCCTCGCCTCTTGGGCATTGGGAGGCAAGAGGGACGCACACCCCAGATCTTGTGTCCTCGCCCTGAGAGCCAAGCGGGTGCCTCTTCCCCATAAGACCCAGGAGCAGCCCCTGGAGACAGAGCGGGGGAGAGGGAGAGCGGTCAGCCTGCCGCACCCCCAGCCCCACCCCTGCCGTGCTCCCGACTCCAAGAGCAGCTCCCTCTTTCCCCGCGGACCAGCAGCTGAGGGCCCCCAGCAGGACCGTTTCCACCCTCTGTCTCCTTTCCTGTTGGCGGGGATCCCACATGGGCGGGATGCTATCCATCCACAGCGGCCCCCAGGTTATTTCAGGGGAATCGAGATGCTCCTGCAGGCACGGAATCCAAGCCTAGCTCGGTGAAAGGAAGAGGGAATGAAACATCAGCCCATCATCCGCAGATAAACATGTCCCCAACGCACTGAGTGTGGCTTCAGATGGTTTGGATTCCTTGTGTGATTTCTCCCGCTCGTTGACAGCAGGGAGAACATGTGAATCGACTCTAAGACCTGAAACAGAATCCCCAAAGACGTACCCTGGGTAGAACAAAACCCACGGAGAAGACAGGGGTTTAGAAGTGCCACTGTGGTTTTCCAGAGTGGAGTTTCCCCTCCTCCAAAGAGAGGTGCTTTGCAGGGTCTCCACGTGGAGGGCCCCACAGCAACGTCCCGGGTGCATTCTGACAAATGTCCCACCCGACCCCCCTGGAGCTGGGGAGTCCTGAAGAAAATGGGCTGGCAGGAGCCGTGCCCACGGAGCATCCCGAACCCGGAGACAGAAGAGCAGCCCCAGAAGGGGAAACCAAGAGCATGGCCCTCGCGGGGCCGGCCGCAGGCCGTGGGCCCCATTAGAAGATGGCCCGTGGACGTTCCCGCGCTCCGAGGAAGCCGTGCGGCCTGCAGCTCAGACGCCGGGCCCCTGACATGGGACAGCGGGAAGGCCAAAGCCCGCAGCGGAGCCGGAAGGCAGGACGGCGCTGTCCGTGGAGGCTGGTGGCTGGAACTTCACCTGGTGAAGGGTGGCCACGCCGCCCGATCATGACTCATACACGGCCTTTTCCACACGGACACTCTGTTTCAATAAGGAGCTCCCCAAAGGGCGACGTCCATAGTTGTAACCTGGGAAAATATCCAGGAGCGTTGGTAGTAGCACCGGCATATTGCAGACAATGTGAGCCACGGACTCGGCGTGAGTGTCCCGCAGCCTGGCGCCGGAACAGCCGTGGGACTTGTGCCAATGCTTACGCGCCTCTGGCCCGGCTCCCACTGGACACACGCTGCTTCTCGCACCGCCACCCAGTGACAAGGGGACGCCTGGCGCGCGGCCCCTCAGCCTGGCCGCCGTCCGTTTCCACGCAGCAGCCACCCCCGCCCTTCTGAGCAAGGTGTGCAGAGAAACCCAGAAACCTAGGTTGCTTACAAAAACGAGCGGTACACACGAAGCTCTCCACTGTGGTTGCCACTGGGGTCTCACTGAGGGAGCTCGGAGATGAATGTTGAGGGAGGGAGGGAGGGGAAGGAAGGAAAGAAGGAAGGAAGGAAGGAAGGAAGGAAGGAAGGAAGGAAGGAAGGAAGGAAAGAAGGAAGGAAGGAAGGAGGGAAGGAAGGAAGGAAGGAAGGAAGGAAGGAAGGAAGGAAGGAAGGAAGGAAGGAAGGAGGGAAGGAAGGAAGGAAGGAAGGAAGGAATGGGGAGGGGGAGAAAGATTACTTTTTACTTTGGGGGGGGTCAGGTTTTCCTTTATTTTTTCAAGTTAAAGAAGAAACAAATCATTACTTTAAATTCTCCACGCAGTGTGGATATTTTTTTCCGACTCAGTGGTCATGAATCCGTCTCAGTGACCCCTGACGGAGAAATAGCCAGAGGTGCCCTCGCTCTCCAGACAAGCAGCCCGACGCTGGTGCACCGGACCCCGAAGAGGCGCCTAGGGGGAGAGGTCTGGGCAGAGCCCGCTCTCAGAATGAAGCGCTACCTACATTAACACATTTCTTTCCTGTCTCAAAACATTATGTACGTGCCTTGTCACGCCTGCTTACATGGTCATCCCCCAATACATTTGTAAGATCCGGAGGCCGGAGTCAGGGAGATGCCGGAACCCCGGAGGCAGCACAGCCCTTCCACCCCGAGCTGCTGGTCCCCCCGCAGGGCTGCCCAGCTGCAAGCAACAGTTGTTTCTGGGCCACAGGCAGTAATGAGCTCCAGAAAGCCCATCTGCTGCCCGCCCGGCGCAAAGGGGCCTCCGTCCACACAGCTGCCTGCAAGCGGGGCCCGGCCACCTTTGCAGAACAGACAGCTGGGGGACAGGCGTCCATTCCCAGAGCCGGTCTTGGGCAGCCCTGGCCACCAGCACAGAGTCCATAGCAATGCCTGGGGCAGCTCAGGGGGGCCAGGAGCTACCCGGCTCACCCTGCACCCCATAGCCATGTCCAGCCCACACCCACTGAGCCTCAGCACGTGGGGGCTGGGAGGTCGGCAGGGACTATCACGGGAAGGTGGGCGGAGTAACTACCTGGCTTGAATCTGCACATCCCCGCTCCCCATGTGACCCATAGGCACATCACCTGGCCAGGCCTCCCTTTTCTGTAACATGCAGTCAGTCTGTCCAACTGTACCGTGGAGGGCAGCAGGATGCCAGACACTGCAAGGTTAAAGGGGACAGTTTACACAGTGACCAGTCGTGCCTGACACGGAGGGGGCCCCCGTTTCCCAGGCACCGGGAGATGCAGCGGTGGGTAAGGTGCAACCCACTGTGTGCTGGGGTTGGAAGGAAGGAAAGAAGGAAGGAAGGAAGGAAGGAAAGGGGGAAGGAAGGAAGGAAGGAAGGAAGGAAGGAAGGAAGGAAGGAAGGAAGGAAGGAAGGAAGGAAAGAAGGAAGGACACAGTGCAGGCTTCCCAGAGACAGGCGTTCCCCAGGCCGCTAGCAGGTGCTCCGCATAGCCCTGCACCCCCACCCCCACCCCCTGCTGTTCCTCCCCTCCCCCCAGGAGCACCTTCAGCCCATCAGACAGGGACTTATGATGACTCCCGACCTAAAGGAGCTTTTCCAAGCCCCTCCTGACCTCCTGACCCTTTCAGGCTGCAGGAAGGGCTGCATGGGCACCATAGTGGCCTGGGGGTCTAGAGACCTGCTCCTGACCCCAGAACTTTCTGGAAACCTTTTCTTCCCCACTCAGCCATTCTGTGGGACTATAATTTGCTGTCCTGAACCGGAGGAAACCTAAGACGTTTCTAGCAGAGCAGGCGCCCTCACTCGTCTCCCTGCACCCTCCGGTGCGTGGGCGCTCCCGTCCCCGAAGGCTCCGACCACGCAGAGTGCAGCCAGTCTGCAGAGGGACACGGTCACCCCCACCTGCAGTGACAAGGCCTTGTGGTGTGAGCCTGTCTCTCCAGGGTGCAGGGTCTCTCCAGAAGGGCAGTGCCAGCCCAGGATCGGTAGGTGTGCAGACTTATGGGGGGCTGGCTTCACAGGCGGAGGAGTGGAGCCAAGGGTCCTAAGGTTTGGGCCAAGGTCTTTAGTCACCCACTGCTAAAGCTGACAGAAGAGTGTGGGGGGCCCCCTCCAGGTCTGCGCTTTCCATTCCTAGAGGAGCCTCTGGCCACACTCAAGTCTGCACACGGAGCTTGCGGGGTGGACGCCCCACTATCTTCATTAGAGGGGTCTCCTCGGGACTTGACTTCCTCCTCTGTAGCCCAGCCCGAGCCAAGGAGGGAAGGAGTTGTGGTCCTCTGCCCACTCGGACAGGCTGTAACAGTTGGAGAGCAGAATTCGCGGAACAGCTAACTCCTGCTGGGAGCTCAAACCCAGCCACCTTGGGCAGCTCCAAGACAAGGCCTGAGCACAGAGGTGCTGATGTGGGCCACTGAAGGGGCAGAGCAGCAGGTCAGCCAGGCTCGGGGTGGGTGTGCGGGGCCCGCCCTGTCTGCTCCACAAGCAGTCCTTCCTGGGGACCCTACTGCGGGGCGTGGGGAGGGGGATTCTGGGGTGTTTGGGAGGAAAACAGTTGCCAGAGAAGTGGATAAAGGGGGAGGGGAACCCCAGGAGGGCCACAGGTGTGCAGGCACGCAGGTCCCAGGGCCCTCGTGCAATGCAGGGCAGGACTCTGGCACACGAGCCCCCATGGGCTCTGAGGGAGTGGTCCGGCAGCCCTCTGTGTCCTCCAGCAGCAGGAGGGGGCCGTGCTGTCAGCCCTCCTGTGTCCTCTCTCTGCAGGGTGACCCCAAACATCCACTCCAGACCTCCTGGGAGTTCCAGCCACTCTGCACTCACAGCTGAGGACTCTGAGGTCACCACCAGGAGGCCAGCAGGTGCTGGCTGGGGCCTGGGCCAATGCCCTGTCGTCTCTCTGAGCCGCCTCACCCTGTGTCCTTGGCCCCCACGACCCATAGCCAACCAGAACAGTAGGGCAAACAAAACCATGTCCGTGTTGGAAGCGGGCCGGACATCTGACTGCACACCTAAAACCCTCTCCTGCTGGTCCGTGCAGATGCTACAGCATTTAGGCAGGCCCTGGGAGCAACCCACAATGTGGGTAGTGCTGGGGGGCGAGCATGGAGACCGCCCATGTCCCTGCAGCTCTAAGGCCCTTTGAAGAGAGACAAACACCCCAGGCCCCCACACCACCCAAGACTCAAGCTTTCCCACCAAAGGAGTCCATGCTTCAGGGACGTGTCCCCTCCACGTTCCTCTCCTTCCTATGATCCAGCCAAACCCTTCTCAGAGATGTGCAGGGTCTCAGCCCTGCTCACCTGCCCCATGAAGTGCAACACCCACCAGGCAAATTCCGGAGCCTCGCAGCCCATCGGCTTGGCAGAGGCCGGGCCAGGACTGCAAGGCTGCTAAAAATGGCGATTTTGCCCATCCCAGCAGAAAGAGGCACAGGAGGACATTCCTGTCATAGTTGAAAGAGCTCCAGGGCCAGCTTTCTCGGCAGCTGCTCTCCACGGCAGGCTCCCAGCTCCACCCAGGCCTCCGTGCATTCCGGACCCAAATCCAAGCGGTTCCTGCTGCAGACAGAGTGGGGCGGGGGGAGGGGCCGGCTGCCCCGGGGGCCGGTGTGGGACAAGCAGCCCATCTGTCACTGAGGCCCCGCCTGTGTCCTCACCACCGCCCTCTGCGTCCGACCCCAGATGCAAGGCTTTCCCCATGCACATGGTTTCCCTGTGCAAGTTAGTGTGGTGTCTGCCCTGACCACGGAGAGTGGGTCCTCCCGCCTCCCCTGAGCTCCTGCTGCTCCCGCCAAGGGGAAGGCTGTGTCCGCAAGCCCATGCCGCTTCTACCTTGCTGACGGACACAGGTCCCCACAGCACCAGCCACCATGCGGGGAGGAAGCCCGGAGGCGACGGGAGGCACCCCCGTCAGTAGCCCCCGGGCCCCCGCCCAGGCCATGGCTCTGTGGACGAAGGGCATCCAGGCGGTCTAGGCCCCCGCCGGCCGGTCACCCTCGGCGTGTCTTCCCACAGGCCCTGGCCCAACACCTCACCCTCTGAATCCACGCACAGTGAAATGAGGCCTGTCTTGTACCCCTTGTATGGGGGGGCAGGCAGTGAGTGAGCATCTGGCCACTGAGACTTGGGGCGTCTCCTCTCCGGCGGGTGTCCCACACACTCCCAGCTCTCCCAGCGGAGCTTGCTAATGACCAGGGAGGGAGGGAGGGGGACCCATGTCCTCCCCTCCAAGAGGCCAGCCTCGAGAAGAAGGAAACAAACCTGCAAGTAACCTGTCACCCGGCAGATCCCCAGCCCTGAGCGGACAAGAAATGCATGCGCATTCCCACTCTCCCACAGCCCACGGCCAGGACAAGGGACCCGGGGCTCTTGGCAGCCCCGGGTTGCTGAACCAGTGAGCTGAACCAGCCTGCCGGCCCCAACCTGGGCCCAGCCCCAAAGAGGACATCCTGGCTCTGGATGGAGCCAGGAACACCGTGAAGCAGGAGCTGGGGGCAGACAAGCAGCGGGAGAGGGGCTCTCTCCCAACAGGGGTGCCCTGAGATCTCAGCTCCCACTTCATGGCATCTAAGCCCAGAGTGCAGGCGGGAGCCCTGCCAGGACTTCCTCTCCAAGGCCCTGAACGTGCCCTGCCCCTCCCAGGGCGGCTGTAAACATGAAGCGGTGGGGGGACGGCTCTGAAGTTCAAACACCGTCTACCTACAGCGAAGGACGCCGTGGGGGCAGTGCCCAGGCTGTCCCAGGGCCGCGGGCCGCCAGCAGAGTCTGCCCTGGGTTGTGCATGCAGCCAGGGTTCAAGACCTGTCAGAGACCCGGCACAGTGACTGAGGCCACGTGCCTGTGGCAGGGACAGAGGCAGAGGGAGGATGGGCCCCAGGGAGGTGGGGGGTGTAGACACTCCCTTCTCCTCCCCCCTGTCCCAGGCCAGGGGCACACCTGAGCTCAATGCTTTGATGTCCTGTCTCTGCCCGACAAGCCCTCTTAGCTCCCAGGGAGACTGTTAGAAGTGATTCTTAATTTGCCTTTTATCAGAGACCAGAGGCAAGAGTTGAAAGCAGGAGTCTGGGGTTTTCAAAAGAACCTGCAAGACGGGGGAGGGGAGCGGCCTCGGGCCTTGAAAGGAAGCAAACAAACATCTAAAGCCTCCCCAGACCCACAGGGCATGCTCCCTGGCCTATGATGTTGGGGGTCTTCGGCTGGGTTCTCAGCTTCCTTGGCACAGCACTGGGGCATTTCTTCTGGGGTTAGGCTGTGGTTTCGTTTGGATCCTACTAGAAACCTAATTATCAAAACCAAAGGGCAGGTGCTCTTGCATTGAGTCAAATCATAGGCGAGGGGGCTGCCGCCACCCGGAGTCTCTCCTCCAGCCCGGGGCTCCCTCCAGAGCCTTTCAGGGGAGGGGGAGGAGGTGTCCAGATGCAAGAAATGCAAAATGACGCAGAAAGCTTGGTGTAGACCGCCCCCCCAGCAGAGCCTGGCCTTTCCCAGCAAGTGGGGCCTGGACTCCCACTTCCAAGTGCCTCCTCTGGGGCTCTCCAAACAGCCACCTCTCCTGTGTTACCTGCCAGGAAGCTGCCTCTCTTCTCTGGTTTGGTAAGAGGTCATGGCGAAGCCCCCAGGCCAGCGGCAGCTGACACAGTACGAGGACAGTGGGGAGCCCCCGGGGATAGTGAGTGTGACTTGATTTGCACGTGGCAGGCACCCCGAACACCGTGTCCCGTCCTGGGGACGCTGAGACCGCTGGGGCTAAATGTCGCAGCCTAGATGTTTTCTTAAATTGTGGAAAATGCACAGAACAGGGGCGCCTGGGTGGCTCAGTCATTAAGCATCTGCCTTCGGCTCAGGTCATGGTCCCAGGGTCCTGGGATCGAGCCCCGCATCGGGCTCCCTGCTCCGCGGGAAGCCTGCTTCTCCCTCTCCCACTCCCCTTGCTTGTGTTCCCTCTCTCGCTGTGTCTCTCTGTCATAGAAATAAAATAAAATAAGATAAAAATCTTAAAAAAATGCACAGAGCATAAAATTTACCATTTTCACCAACTCGAGTGCGCGGTTTGGCGGCTTTGATTACATTCACATGGCTGTGCGTCCGTCCCCACTGTCCACCTCCAGAACCTTCTCATCTTCCCAAACAGAAACTCTGACCCCAGCAAACACTAACTCCCCGCCCCTCCTCCAGCCCTGACACCCCCAACTACTCTCTGATTCCAGAGTTGAGCGACTCTAGGTCCCTCGGGCAAAAGGATTCTTGCAGTATGGGTCATTCTGTGACTGATTCTTTCACTGAGCATAATGTCCCCAAGTTCACCAAAATGTCCTTCCTTTTTAAGGCTCAGTGATGTTCCATTGTGCATTGTTTTACAATGTGCCTGGAAGTTGCTTTAATCAGATATGGTAAGACACGACGTGGACATGACCGCATGAAGTAAGAAACGTTTAGCCTCGCAGATCCCTAGGAGCTGCAGGGCACACGCAGGCCCACGCGGGGAGGAACAAGGGTCAGGCGGAGGCAGAGCAAGAGGGGAAAATGTGGGCGAGGGCCTCGCGTGGTTTCCACAAGACGGAAGGGGTGAGGCAGGGTGAGCAGGTGTCGGGTGGGCCAGTTTGAATGATTTCAGTGGGCACCGAGGCATGGGGCTGTCCCCAGTGACCTGGTCTCTGGCCCTGGGGTGATCAGGGCAGGTGAACCTGGTCCGAGGGTGAGGGCTGGTGGAGGTGGTGGCAGGCCCCCCCCCCCCCCCGCTCTGGATGGGTTGGTTTGCACGTGAAAGGTGCACTCACTGGAAGTGGCTTACTGTCCTGTCTGTAGGCACTGGGAGGGGCAGTCCCTGCAGGGTCAGCGAGGCCCCGCAGTGTTAATGTCTATGGCACGGCTCTGGTTAGGAATCGGTGGTGACCTGTGGGCAGGTGGGAACCCCAAAGTCATTTGCCAACACACAGATTATGCAAAAGCCCCATACATGGAGACCCTGTGACCTCAGGGTCCTGGACGGCCCTTCCCATGGGGGCCGTGGATCGACACCCAGTCAGAGAGCCTTAGGTCATGTCCAGCGTGAGTCTGTGTGTGATGCTGCAGTCCCCAGTGGCAGGAGGAGCAACCACTGGACCCCGGACCACGAAGCTCTCCACCTCCCCAGTTACATGGGAATGTTCCCAGACACCAGCGTCCCGTGTAAGGCTGCTTTTCTGATATTCTGGCTTTCTTCTATACCTACCAGCCGTTCGCTTGCCCCTGTGAGGACAGACAGTGTCAGATGCAGGGCGGGAAGGGAGAGGGCAGAGCGTGAGACTCTGCCCTGGGGCTCAGCCTGCTCCTGCACCCCCTTCCCCTGCACTGCGCCCTCGGACATCTGGGAAGATGAGAAAGGGCCTTCCCCGCCTGAAGAAGGGACAGCAGGGTGGCTCCTGTGTCTCTAGAACCAGAAGCAGCCTCGCGAGTGTGCACCGGCCTCCACCTCTGACCAGCGGTGAGCCAGTTGTTGCTTGAGGCACGTCCTTACCCCAGAGACATTCTAAGACGGAGTGAGGGAGACAAACTTGGCTAGCACACGTCACAGATTCTGCAAAACTGTCAGATTTTCAAAACCCGGGTGCAAAAGAATTAGCCAAGCAGTGATGAAGACAATTGAGGCAATCAGTCACGTGTTGCCAGGGGAACGCTTGCAGGGTTTCTCAGGGTCCCTCGGACACCGGTGACCTCGTGGGTGGCGTTGGGACAGAAGCTTTAAGGCACACCACCACCACGGTGGGGCAGAAACCACAGAGTGGGCTGGTGCCCAGGGCTTGGGGAGCAGCCAGGGGCGGGGTCGGCCCAGAACTGCGGCGTGTTTGATGCAGAGGCACAGAGATGGAGGATGTGTGGGAGAGGCTGTGATGCAGCTGTGAGCCGCCTGGGGAGCTGGCGGGACGCCCCTGGTCAGCCCACTGGAGAGCCAGGACGGTGGAATCCTGCTATCCTTCAGGGGCGATGCTCAAAGGGATAAGGCACTCTCGAAGACCCAGGGAGTTTAATTTGGAGCCTGAAATAAACCACAGGAGCGTGGTTGGACCTTGAGAGATGCGGTGGGGTGAGAACCCGCATGGCCAAGGGGACTCCACACACTGATCTCGAGGACAGGCTCCATTGTCCCGGGCCCTCGGTGCCTCCCTGTACAGAGAAGGCCAGCCAGGGAAGACCCAGAGGGTCACGGCGGGGACTAGCAGGGAAGGGGACAGCATGACAGCCCCCACCACGATCCGCCCAGGGCCCTCTGGGCGCATCACCGTGTCTCCCAAGTCCAACTCCTACTAAGCATCCAGCACTCCCGGGGCCAGAGAGCACCTCTGGCCACAAAGCACATTAAGTGCAGCCCACCTTCTCTGGAGGTAGCACTGGCGGGGGCGGGGGGAGGCTCGGGGGACACGTCCATCCACTCACACTGCTCTGCTCAGACCTGGCGCCCTGGGCCATCCGAGGCCCTCAGCGTCTCTGGCTGGTAAGGAGAGCTCTGCGGCAGCCCAAAGGGGGTGGCAAAGGGTCAGTGGTGCCCACACATCCCCTGGCATCTGGCCAACATGCAGGCGCTGACACAGGGGGCCAGGGTGGGGCTCACGACACTGCATTTCCAAGAGACAGGGCCCGTGCTGTGGTCCAGCAACCCCACTCGAGTAGCAAGGCCCTGGGATTTGGGGGGGGGGTGTTTAGCACCTGGGGAAGACCCCCATTGCTTCATCACGATGCCCCTGCATCACTACCCCACCAACACCGGCACACGGCTCCCTCTGTGTGAGGTGAGTGCCGGTACCCTGGTTACCTGCCCTGGGCCCATAGAGCCGTGATGATGCTGCGTCGTCAGGGGCCAGAGCCCTAAAGAGAGGAGTAACCACCAACTTTTCCAAGTAAGGAGACACCTGTGCGAGGAAGTTTTGCCACCAGTTTTTCAGATCCTGCATTGTACCCTCCTTCCCATGATTTGAAGAAGGAGCCTACACTCACTCACAACAAAGTGCAAACTAACCCATCTGCTAGACTGAAGAGGAAAGCCACATCTGACTCAGGATCTGCATCCCTGACATGGGGACTCACCGGACGAGTCAGCAGAGGGTGCAGGCACAGGTCAGCGGGACGCCCTCCTCTAGGCCCCGGACTTCCCGGGCGTGTGAACCTCTCTGGTGGCTCAGATGCACGCAGGATGTGGTCACCACTGGGGAGATGACTGAGGAAAACAAACTGAATGGAAAGGTCTCGGCTGCTTCCTCCAGCTGAGAAAGGATCTCCGGTGCGTGGCCATACGGCAGGAACGGGCATGCCTGCCCTCGGGTGCGCTGGGGGCCTGTGGAGCCCTCTGTCGTGTTCCACAACCACTCGGTCGTCCTGTGAATGGGCCCTCCTCCCTTTCCAAGGGCTCACCAGCAAGAGCAGGAGAGAGGGGGACACTGTCCCCTTCGGAGATGTGGGCCGAGCGGACGAACAGGGTCATTCCCACGAGTGCTTCCAGATCCTAGAAGAGAAAAGTCTAGGCCGCCATGTCCCCAGCAAGCACTGAGCACCTGCTACAGGTTAAATTAAACCCTGTGGCGGGTTATGTGGATTCCTCCAAGAGCAGGAGGGGAAGACGTCTGCCCTCAGGACCCTGCCAGGCCACAGGCGCAGGATGCGTGACGGCTTCCAGGGAGGGATCCCACTGGCACTTCCGAGAAAAACGGGGCAGAGGGACGTGCGTGACAGCGGGGCAGGACGGCCTCGTTGCATGGGGCACTTGCCAGAGGGCCCCACCCACAGACAGCTCCTACAGGGCAGGGCAGGCGAGAGCCGTGGGGGCCCCAAACGGGGTCCCGGCAAGGGCCAGGGTGTGATGAGAGCTTGTGGGGGCAGAGGGACCGGCAGGCAAGAGCCGGGGTGGCCGGGGCCGGGCCTCAGCACGCTCAGGGTAGTGCCGGCACCACAGACCCGCCACGCGGACAGGGAGTGTTATTCCTCAGACCCTGGGAGGCCAGACGCCCAAGAGCAGGGCGCTATAGGGTCCGGTCCCGGCCAGGCCTCTCCTCCTCCCTCTCCCGACGGCGTCTTCTCCTTAGGAAGATACCTGTGCCATCCCCAGGCCCCACCTGCATGGCCCCACCTACAGCCAATCACCCCCCAACACCACCACACCACAGTTAGGTTCTCAGCACGTGAGTGTGGGGGGCGCAAATTTCCATCCACGACATCTGGGAGGAGTGAGCAGAGCGTCGCAGGGGAGCGTGGGAGGGGTGGAGCAGGCTGCCCAGGTCCGGCAGAGCCTGCAGACCGGCTCCTGGGGCCGGACCCATCTCGCTAGGGCGGGGAGGACCGTGCAGGGAGGACCGTGAAGGCCTCTACCCGCAGGGATCCCTGCAGCTGACTGGAGGAACTACAGCTAAGTGTGGACAGGCCACAGGGAAACCACGGGAATGGGGATGGGGGGGGCACTGCCTCCCCGTGGCCTAGAGGGCAGACAGGGAGTCCCTGCCAGAGCCCGAGCCCTCATGCTGGGGAGACACCGCCCGCAGGAGAGGTGGGTGAAGACAGACCCAAACGGTAGGGGAGCGGTCCGTCGGGACTGTGCTGTCGGCCTGTAGGGCACGGAGCAGGGGAGACACAAGTGCCTGGAGGGGTCGGGACACGGGCCCCAGCGCTGCACAGTCTCAGAGATGAGCCCCCCAAAGGCCAGAGGCCAAGGCTGCCTGGGGGGCAGGCCGCGTGGAGCTAGCACGCCCATCGGGGTCCTCTTTCTCTTTCCTAGCACTAATGTCAACACCACGGGGAGGCCCAGCTGGGAAGGGCAAGCCGGCATGAGCTGCCTGAAGCATGGACGTGGCCACACCTCCCTCACCCCAGCACGCAGACTCAGCCCGGCTCCCCGTCCTGGAGAAGCTCTCTGGAATTAGGGAGCAGACATGCAGGAGTGTGCGCGTGTAACAGGTTCTGTATCTTTAAGTCCCAAGCAGGCTTCTCGTGCAAAGTTCAAGTTGAGAAAGGCCTTTTGGAATGGAACGGTTGCATAAGTGTGGGATTAGCTGTACTGAATTATAAATAAATGGAAGACAATAAGAGGAGGACACCCAGCCCCGCCCCCACCTCAAGACTCAGCTGAAGGCCACCCTCACTCCCATCCCCACGTGGGTCCTCAGCTCTGGCCACACAGTGTTATCTCTGGGGTCCTGAGGTCCTGCTCCGGGCTCTGGCTTCCCCTCGAGCCTCAACCTTCATGAGTCCTCATCCATGGACCCCGAGGACCCGGTCTGGAGCCAGGACTCGTCAGTCCTCTGGGAGGTCATGCTTCCAGCCCCTCCGAAGTCCGGGTGCTACTCTCACTTCCACATGTACAGATGAGCCAACGGGTCCAGGCAGGGCAGGTCACCTCCCTTCGGCCCAACAAAGGGGGCCAACGTCTGGTTAATTCATGACAAAACGGGGCTTAGATCCGACTCTGCTAAACCCACAGTCCACACTTCCAGATCAAAGCGTAGACAGCTCCTGTGTCTTTGACAAAAACCAAGACTGGACCTTGAGAAGAACCGTAAGGTCCAGAAAGAGACTCGGGAGGTGGTTGTCTCTTCCTTCGGTGCTGCAAAGGCTCTGCCTTCAAGGATGACCAAGGGTAACGGGGGCCAGACTCCTTACTCGACTGGTGACCGGTAAGACCCAGGTGGCTCTCTGTCTCTGTCCCTTACTTCTTTTGTGTCTGTTTCTTCTTTTGGTCATTCAACAAATAATAGCAAGCTCCTGCGATGTGGCTGGTAACAGAGTAGGATCTGGGAGGGAGGGACCCAGGTGAAAGCTCGCTGGTCAGCCGGGAGACAGGCTTGCAAACAGTAACCCTCCCCCCCACCAAAGGTGGGGTCGCACCTCGTCCTGCCCCGATGCCCAGGACACCTGAGAGGGGAGCTGGTGTCCGTCACCGTGAGCGTGCACTGGCGTCTGCCATGGGGCTGGGAGAAGCCGGCACTGCACCTCAGGGGCTGAAGCTGATCGGCAGACGGGGTGCAGTACCCAGCACCCCACAGTGACACGGGCGCTGAGTGGTTCCAACCTCACCGCTGCTCCCAAATCCTGCACAAATTTCTCTCGGGCACAGTTCCAGCCTGTGGGGTGAGAGCTGTGCGGCAGCCCTGGGGTGAGAGGCTAGGGGCACGTGCCGGAGCTCAGGGCAACCCCAGGCGGCAGCCTGAAGGAACACGGGGACCTCAATCCCACAGCCACAGGGAGAGGAGCTCTCCGTCACCCCCAGCACAGCCCACGCTGAACCCCGGCTTCTCCGGGTGGTCTCTGGGCTCGCTGACCGGTACCCGAGGAAGGGGAGAAGCAGCATGGATGCCCCTGCATCCCCCAAACCGAGATGTTACTACCACATCCTTCCTCCAGACCTGAGGGCGCGGCCGGGCCCCTGGGCTTAGACCTCCTCTCTGCCCTGCGCACGTAAGGAACAGCCTGATCCCACGGGGTCTCTGTGTCCCCTTTGTCATAGTTGGCCCGTCTCAGACAGGCAAAGTAAGGCAGAATATCCACTAAACCCAATGAGACTCGCCGGGTTGTGTTTTTTTCTGAGCACAAGCCAAGGGAGATCTTGATACTTTCAATTTCTCACCTTGAAAGAGTTGTTGACCCACAAATGCTGGGCTCACGCCTGGAAGGTTGGCCACAGAATGTGGGCTTCACTGTTGTCCAGGGTTGTCTGAGCCGACAGCCCCAGATGGGACCACCTCCAAAAGCAAAGGTAGAAAAGTCAGGCGACTCTGCCCCACGTGGGTCTCCCAGCCCGGGAGGGGTGAAGCTTGCCGGTTCCAGCGCAGCCTGTGGAAGTCATTACCCGTGTGACCGGCCCCCTAAGCGACTGTCTGGCTCAGAAAATCACAAGAAGGAACTAAAGAGAGGACAGGAAACGAACAAAAACTGAAAAGGCCAATTTCTTTTCACAACTGTGTTGCCGGAGCCTGTAGGTAGGACACTTTCGGCTCCTGGGCTGTTTCCACGAAACGGCCTGATGTTTCCAGGACCTCGTATTCTGAGCGTGACATTTTTAAAGCATAATCATCTGTATCTAAATTGAGATTAGAAGTGTTGTTCTTTACGGAAGCTGTGGTTGCAGCTGCAGAGCAGGGTCTGCCTGGGGTCCCCGGACCCCGAGGGCATGCCCGCCCACTAGCCAGCGGGCTGCAGCGACCACGCGGCCACCCGGAGGCCCCTCCATGCTGTGGGCAGCTGCTGGGGGGCTCCCTGCAGCGAAGCAGGGCGTCTCGCGCACCTGCCCCATGCAGGTGACAGGAGCGTGGGCGTCCTCGGGCAGTGTCATCGCTCGGACGCCAGCGACTGCTCCAACAGGGGCCTTATCAGGAATTACCCCAAGTCTCCCTCCCTGCCACCAAAACCAGGCCAAAAAAAACCCCAGAACTTCTGAATCATATTTTGTACTCGAGTTGGTCTGTTCCATCCATGTCCATTGTTCCTACCCTTACTGAGTGTAAGAAACTCACCCTTTCCAGCTTAAAGCTATAAGAAACCTGCTCGGGAGGCTAACTTCGCCCAAGCTAAGATTCCCTGTACATGCCACACAAAATCATGGCATTACTCTGTACATAAAGGAAGAGGTGCACGATGTACACTATTAGCAAAGGAGGGCTGGTACCCCCACCGCTGGACACACTGGTCTGGGAGGCACCTCGCCAGCCCGAGGCAGCGCCTCCTTCTCCGCTGGTCCCCGGGGGCGCCGAACGGCTCCCGTGCGTGGATCCTTGGTGCAGTCTGGGGAGGCCCGTGGACCCCTTCGTGGAATAGCGTACTTGAATAAAATTCACAAGATTATGAATGAAACTAATCAGAGTGAGCGAGAGTTATAGAAACGTTTGTTTAAATCTGGACTGCTGTTCTTTGTGAAGGTGCCCGATAACGCTTTGCGGTCGGCCTGTTGTTAGCGCGCATGCGGAGGTACTGAGAAGAGCAAGTGAAATGTGAGGGGGTCTGCCACAACTACCCTGCCGTCCTGGAGCCTCGTGGCTGCTCGTGGGCACTCCCCGTGCCGCTGGTGGGACTGCAGACGGGCAGTTACAGCTGAGTGAATGCAAGGCTTTCCTCCTGCATGCTCACAATCCCCCTGCATGTTATCCATGCACTCCCTAGACGCATGTGGACCCAGGGTTAGGAAATCCCAATGCAATGTCTTCAGCTGGCGGGAGTTTGACAAGTCTATTTGCACAGATCCCACCATCAACTCACACAGATCCTGCCACAAGGTAGGCTGCAAAACAAGGACTGAGGTCCTGGGCCAAGTCGGCCTTTGAGTGTCTCTCCCCAAGGCCGCCAGCTTGTGGCAAAGTCCTGGGCCTGGCTGCGAATGCATGTCCCAGCACCCCACCCATTCTGCGAGGAGCCAGACAGAGAGAACCTGCACGGAACGTGGCCGAGCGCCAGGGCCTGAGAGAGCCCTTGGAAGGCGCTAAATCACTCTCCTCGCTCCAAAAGTCCCAAGGACAGAAGAGCTATCTGGAAAATAGATTCCCATGAAAGAGCGTGGGGGAGGCCGCGGGGGAAGGATTTTCCGATGATTCTGCCTGCAACCTAAAGTTTCCGGAGAGGCACACAGAACAGCCACATCACATACATTTGACCCATAAATAATCGCTGTTTTCAAAAGAGAGGATCGTGCTCCTGTTGTTGTGAGCACGTCTGCCGACAAACAAGGCCGAGCCATGGGGGCTGCTAGTGCAGAGTGCCCCGTGCACTGTTTTCTTAATATCAGAGCCCCGAAAGCTGGACCTTGCTCATAGGAGACCCTGGAGCCGCACAGACGTTCTGATGGGGGATGGGGCGCCGGGAGTCCGAGAGTGGACAGACACAGCTGCAGACCAGCCCCGATGTGGTCAGGATGCACGCTCAGGATGAGCACGGTCTGCTCTCTCTCCCCAAAAGGTGAAATAGGGCTGGAAAATAAAGAATCGCAGACTGCTTTTGCCACGTTTCCGTGAGCAAAATGGGATTTGTAAGTCTCTGAATTGCTGGAGCGGCCAGCCCCTGGCCCCCTGAGTCATACCTGGAGAGGATTATTTATAGACCAGGACACTTTGTTTATACACTTGACTGTTTCCTGGGCTGAGTCCTCTCCTCCACCTGCTCGGTAAAAGTAGCTCATCAAAACAATAGAATTCTTTCTTCCTTTTCAACTTTCCCTGAAAACACAAAGACAAGGAAAAGGCAAATACAAAAGATATTTTAACTAAAGGATTCTTTCTTCTCCAACTAAAACTTTATCCAAATGTTGCTTCCTTAAGCCCCAGAAGGAAAAAAAATAAATCTGAAGCCTGTGTATAATTAGTAGAGACAAGTTCTCGGACTGCACACTCTCTTGTCCCGAGGCTCTGGTTTCTCCAGGCTGCCAGGGGCAAGGGTGGGGTAGAACTTACAGAGCCCCCTGGGTGGGCTCCAGGACCTGGCCCTCCTGTGTCGGCTCAGCCCTGCCTTCATCAGCTGTGCACACCAGGCTTTTAAAGAACTGCTTCTGCTGATACACAAGTTTGGGAGCCGCAGGGTGGGGAGATCAAGGGTTCCTTTGGGCTGTCGGGTGAAGGCACCATTCTCCCCAGCTAGCCCATGTGGTTGCCTGCAGCCTTCAGCCCGCACCTGCCCGCAGAGGAGCAGGACCTGCGGTAACAGCATCCCAGTGGGACCCAGAGGCAGAAGGAGGGAAGGAAGAAACTCCAGTGTCTGGGATCTCATTCTAGAAAGAGACAGCCCAGAAAACAAAAATGCACAGAGGAAAATGCAGCCATGCGGGTCCTGTGCTGCTGGCAAAGCCCCCACGTAGAAGGTGGCTCCAGACGGCGGTAGGCAAACCCTTGGAGGGCAGGGCCAGGCCGCTGCCCGGGAGGATCCCTCTGGCGGGGACCCACAGTGGACTGGCTATGCACAAGGGACAAGGCTGAGTGGGCGCTAAAATGCAAGAGGAAAATGCCTGCCAGACCACCGCGGACGATGGGACGGGAGCTGGGGGCTGCGAGCCTCCCTCCCTGGGTTGGAGAGGCGGTGGAGATCCATTTCCCACTTGACATGAAGACAGCGTCCTCGTGGGGAAATGAGTGGAGAGAGCTGCCCGAGGGAGATGGTGTTCTGTTGACATCCTACTGGGTGACACGGTGTGTGTACCGCACACGCAGGTAGATACAGATGTGTGCACACATCCCTCCTGTGAAGACCTTGAACCAGGACCCAAATGCAGCAAACGCAAACACTGCACCATGAAGATGAAATAAATTTCCAAAGGCCGAGGTGTTTAAGGCATTAATACGGGAACTTCCTTAGATAAAATAATCCAGCTATTAATATATTTTATAAATACCTAAAAACATTCTCTGAACCAAATTGGACTTGGAGTCACTTGGGCGAGCCAGAGGGCCGAGCCGCACCAGGGCGCCAGGCCGTGAAGCCGCCCACAGTGCGGCCCCGAGAATGTTCTCCGCACAGGGAGCTCCTAGCGCTTCCCGGCAACAGCTCCCACGGAGCCAGCAGGAGACAAATGTTCCAGTGTTGACAGAAAGGCAGGTTTGGGGTAAACAGTGTCCTGCCCGCTGACACTCACCGGGCCCCTGACCACAGAGGCCGGTGTGACCCCCGACTCCCGCTGCTTGACCAAACTGGGCAAACTCCCTGCTTGTTGGATAAACACACAGGAGCTGGAGACCAAGCTGCCCTCAGCCTTCTCACGGGACTGCAGGAAGTCGACGGACCCAAGTTTACAAAAATCTAGCATCCCTTGAGCGTGGGAGTCAGTTTTCTGAAAGACTATCCAGACTGCTTCTGTTTTGCCTACTTTGTCACCGTATTTTCGGTGTATAATCTGTGAATGAAAAGTCACGTTGGTTAGCTCTACTCCTGAGTTCTGAGGCAGTATGATTCACAGAACTTGTGCGGCAAGGTCACTGAATAAAAATGAAGATTCCTGCCTCTTCTCTGCCTCTGAGGGAACACACGCATACGCACACATGTGCACACACAACACATGCACACATACACACACTCTATTAAAATCATTAGGTGGGGCCTAGGAATGTGCATTTAACAGCCGTCCCTGTGGTGTGAGACTCGCTGCTTCCAGATGACCAGGCTTCGGACTCTGGACCGTAACATGCACACGTACACCGCCAGCTCCCAGAAGGGCAGGCAATCACCGAACCCTCACAGTGGCCCGTGAGGCTGGTCGTCCGGGAATTCTCGCTGTGAGTCTCAAACTGTGCAGAGGCCTGCACACTCCCAGGCCCTCCCAGCTCAGACAGTGCTTGTGGTAGCGCCTGATGAGAAAAAAAGGTAGCTAATCTTGGCAATTCAGGAAGCCAGCGAAATGCCCCGCAGGAACGAGGTCAGGGCCCTTCTCGGGGTGAGCTCATCGGCGCTGAGTGCCAGCGAAGGCTCCACAGGCATTATCGGGGCCCGGGACAGCCCCCGGCAGCCCCACCTGGCCCGGGGCTACCCACCTCCTGCAGGACAGAAAACCCAAGTCCAGGGAGAAACTGATAATGCACATGATGTAATGAAAACTCCCCAAAACAAGACTTTCCGTCCAGCCGGACCCTTCAATAGGTCTATTCATCACATGGGTGTCTCGGAACAGTGGGGTGAGCTCTCCCCTCCCGGGAACGGTCTGATAGCTTCCTGCCAGATGGAAGGGGCTGGGGGGCGCCCCTTCTCTGCAGGTGTCCTGGCAAGCGACGGGACCCATGGAGGCCAGGAGCAGCCGGCTTTGTCCTGGTCCAGGAATTGGGGAGGAGGCCAACAGGTCCTGTTTCCCCAAATCACCCCCAGCAGGGGCTGCCAGGTCCCTGCAGCAATCCAGCACCCTCCTGCCATCTCCGGGGTCCCACGGCTTTCCTCCTGGCACAACTTCTGGGCCACAAGGCAGTTTCCCCTCCAGGTCTGTCTTCAGCCCCACTGTCGTTCTGGGACCATGTCCTCAGGAACACATAGAGAAGACTTTTTTAAGACAGGGGTTCTTCTATTCGCCTATTACCTTGCAAAGATTGATTTTTCAAGAGCTGTCTTGGAGTATAGCAACTCGTCTTCAGGAAAATGAGCTCATCCGTACTCCACCCTGAAGTTATTCACTAATGAAGTCACAGATTAACTTTAAAAAGTTTATCCCAGGGGTCTGTGCTTAGAATTCAAGGAGTCTGTGAACTTGAGCAGGAAAAACATTTGCGTTCTTGTTTTCGCAAACCTCTGGGATTTGGGAAATGGATTTTATCATCACAGAGGTGCGGGTACCCGAGAAGCTCATCACAACTGGGGCAGGTGTCATGAGATATTAAATAGTTGAGCAGGCCTTCCTTATACTTGTGTCGTTAGCTAAAAAGACAATAGTTCTAGGTTTCCTTCTTGAAAGGGTGAACTGAAATGCTTTTCGTATCTACAGAACGAGAGTGGGGAGGCGGGGCTGTGAGCCTGCTCCTTAGCGCACCGTGCCCCCATCCCTAGACTGGACCTTCACTTAGTCGGTGTTTAACCAACACTGTGCTTTTTGAATTAAAGCTTGGTGAATGTTTCTAAATCTCTAAGAGCTATGGAGTTATTAAACTGCAAAAGTAATGCATGCTTATTGGGAGATATCGAATATTGAATTTATAGAGCAAAAAGCCCCCCCCCCATCACTCCCCTCCTGCCTCCCGGAAGGATTGTCCGAGTCCAAGTTTACTGTGTGAGCTGTCTGCCGTGAAGGCTTTCCACTTACTTAGGATGTGTGTGTGCATCGTGCGGGCCAGGGAAGGTGGTTTTTTGCTTTTTTTGTTTTTAAAAATTTAGCAAAGTGACCAAACGAATGTCTAGCCTTATATCTTGTCTTTTTCCCCCTGTTTTTACCAAGAGAAACACCAGTGCTTTTGAGCAAAGGAGACTATTGGTGGAGGATTGAAACCTGAAACATAAAACACAAACCTACATGCACTGTCTACTTTTGGGGCTTAAGGTCCCCAAAGATGAGACTGACAGGTCACAGGGCTGCTCTAGAGAGAATGGCTTCTGTGTTCTGAGGCGCCGGATCCACGGTGAGTCTCAGTCAAGGATGATTGGGGGAAGGGGCGCCAAAACAGGACACGGAAGGTGGAGGGAGGCCCAGGGCGCACGCCCTGGTTTTAGGCTGGCGGTGCGTGAAAACAATAGGGCCGTATTTGTGTTCCAGGCAAACCTGCTTTGATCACTTAAAAATGTGTCCTAGGTATTTTCATACATCAGTTATACAGACAAGCATCACATTACTCTAACCAATGCATTGAATTCCAGACTTTGTATTTACTGTAATTTACTTGTCAACCCCTATCGGCAATTATTTAAGGGTTTTTTTTTCCCACTTACTCCCCATCACAGACTATGCTGTGTTGAGATTTCTTGAACCCGCCTCTTTACAACCAGATGCAATTATTCCTGAAGAATAGAATCCTCAAAGCAGAATCACTGGGTAAATACAGTAAGCACAGTTTCAATTTTGTTAAATATTGACAAATTACCCTGACAAACAGTTCTTGAAAATGCTCACTTCCCTGAACCTACTGTCATTACAGTGATTTTTATATATTAACTGGGAGGGGAATCCTCTGTTTACAATTTTTAGACTTTCCACCATGAGTATGGTGGATTTCTGTCTTTGTTCAAGCCTTCTTTTAGATCTTTCAGCAAAGATTTTGAGTGTGTCTGTTGTAAATAGCTGTTTGATTCAGCTACGGATCATGCCATCACAAAGTACCACAGCCCAGGTGACTGGAAGAGCAGAAATGTATCCGTCTCCCAGTTCTGGAGGTCAGAAGTCCAAGATCAGGGTGTCCACGGGACCAGTCCCTTCTGGAGATATGAGGGAGAATCTGCTCCACGCCTCTGCCCCAGCTTCTGAGGTTGGCTGGTGATCTTTGGCTTTTGCAGAAGCGTCACCCAAGTCTCTGCCCCACCCCCACATGGCATCCTCCTCACATGCGTCTCTCCCTCCAAATTTCCACTTTTTAGATGGTTACCAGTCGCGTTGGATTAGAGGTTCACCCTACTCCAGTATGACCTCATTCAGTGTAACTAGTCACAGCCCTAATGACTATGCTTCCAAATAAGGTCACCTTCTGAAGCACTGGCAGTTAGGACTTCAGCATATGCCTTCGAGGGGGGCACAAGTCAATTCATACCAATACGTATCACATGTATCTCCTTACACTTATTATGCAACATTATCAGATTTCAATAATCAGATGAACGCGACCTTTTTCTTTAAAAAATATACATTATTCTGTTGCTGGCATTTAGAAAAATCATTATGTCTTAATAATTTTTCTTGGATCAAGCAATGTAATTAAACTATTTTAGTTCAAATTAGTGCAATTATCTTGCCTTTCTTGCATGCAAATAATTAAAATTTGCCTTTCCCTTTTAAATATTTAGATGTTTTATTTTTCACTGTTTTTGTTGACATTTCATAAACGATGTTGACAGTCTATTTTGTTGGGCAGACAAGTCTTTTTTTCTGACAATAATGGAAATATTTTTTAAATGTCATTATTACATATGGTACTTATGATATGTCTCTCTTATATACTTTTTTGTTCTATCCAACTTTACTCTCAAGTGTGTCTTGCCTTTGGAGAATTACCTGCGGGGCGCCTGGGTGGCTCAGTCATTAGGCGTCTGCCTTCAGCTCAGGTCATGATCCCGGGGTCCTGGGATCGAGTCCCGCATCGGGCTCCCTGCTCGGCGGGAAGCCTGCTTCTCCCTCTCCCTCTACCCCTGCTTGTGTTCCCTCTCTCACGGTGTCTCTCCCTGTCAAATAAATAAACAAAATCTTTTAAAAAGGAGAGAGAGAATTACATGCAAAGTTTTTCTTTTTGTAATCCCTTGAAAAACAGACGAAACAATGGGGGAATGGACAGTTTCTTTAAGGTTACACGAGTCTTAAACTGTGTGAGCCCAATGCCTTCGGTAGAGGTAGAATTTTCCATTTCTTCTGTAATTTTTGCTGCATTCAGAATTCTTCTTATGCCTGAGACAGTTTGACATTATTGACTCCATTCTCTAAGAGAATCGTCAATTCTATCTGGGTTTCCAAATTTATTGATTTAAAAATTGATAGATTAGCCTCTTAGATTTGAACTCTTGGCATCTCTAATGCTCCGTCTGCTCTCTCATTGGAGCAGATTTGCAAGACGTTTCCGGGCGCTTGTGTAAGTGCTGGGGGAGGGAAGGGCTATTTCCCAAGAACCAGATGGGGATTTTATGGGTCTTATCTACTGATGTTTTCCACTTATTTATGCTTCAAAATCTACTGCATTTGTTTTCATTCCTTCTTTCCTCTAAGTTTACATGGATGGTCCTTTTCTAGCTTCATGGGTTAGTACTTGGTTCAAAGTCTTTCAATCCTATGTGTTTCTCATTCAGTAATCGTAGGTTCTAAATTTCCCTCCAAGGGCCACTCTGGCTCTTATGCAGTCAGCTCGGCGATACGGTCCTTCCCTTTCTGTTCTTTTATTTTTTTTAATTTTTATTGTTATGTTAATCACCATACATTACATCCTTAGTTTTTGATGGAGTGTTCCATGACTCGTTGTTTGTGCATAACACCCAGTGCTCCACGCAGAACGTGCCCTCTTTAATACCCATCACCAGGCTAACCCATCCCCCACCCCCCTCCCCTCTAGAACCCTCAGTTTGTTTTTCAGAGTCCATCGTCTCTCATGGTTCGTCTCCCCCTCCGATTTACTCCCCTTCATTCTTCCCCTCCTGCTATCTTCTTCTTCTTTTTTTTTTTTCTTAACATATATTGCATTATTTCTTTCAGAGGTACCGATCTGATTTAGCCTGGATTTCCTCTCTTGGACAAAAGTCAGTGAGTCTTGTGCAAATCCAACCTTCTGAGGGTGAACCTAGCCAGGACCCCAGCTCTTCGGCTGGTACTTCTCTTGCTCGACTCAGTTTAAATGCAAACCAGCACTCTCACAAGAGGAAATCTTGCACACATAGAGCCCTGACAATGGGCCTGGGGCACGGCCATCATGGAGGGCGGCTGCCCAGCTCCACAATGCAGTAGGCAGAGCTCACGGGGCCTCTCAGCATTCAGTCTACAGCCAGACCGGCATCGGTTGGGCCTTCACGGGCAAGCAGGCTGAGAGCCCCGAGCAGGAGCCGGGGTAGAGCAGAGGACAGTGAGAGCTGGGCATGGGGCAGCCACCCCTGCGTGCAGAGCCTCATGTCTCCAGGGGCAGCTGGGGCAGGCTGGACAGGAACCATGCCTGTTTCCTGACCACACGCACTGCCCTCTGGTCTGGAGAGAACTGTCACCACCTCTGGGTTATTCAGTTCTTTGGGCTGCCAGTCCTTTCCAGGGCGCTGCCAGAAATCCTCTATTTGAGAATGTGCTGCAAACACATACCATGTGAGATCCATTTAGGAGCTCAATGGTATTTTACGGGAAATGCAATCAGACTCTTCTCCCTTCCCCACAGGTCTTTGCATCCTAACACCTCCTAAAGTCCTTGATTTACGACCCTCTATCCCTCGTCTCTCCTGTTTATCATGGTGGCCAGCCTGCAATCCATCCTTCCTTTCCTTTTGCTCTGGAAAATGCTCCTGGGTGGCTATGGCATGTCTTAATGCCCAGACTGCCCTGTGGGCCCGAGAGCCACTCAGAACATAACCTTCAGGCGCAGTCCCCTCACCCTCTCCAGCCCATCTGTCTTACAAGCTCCGACAGCCTATCAAATTTTATAGCTGGGCCATTCTGCTTAGAATCTGCTGGCCCAGCCTGCTGAACAATTTGGCGCAGCTGTGCAGCCAGACTAGAAGTCGACAGCGTCATATCTGTCTGCAATAAACTTGGCTTCATTAAGTGTCTTTTTGGGATGCTCCATTAGGATTTCTTCACCCGCCTGGGCCTGCCCTGCAAATTCAGGACAGTCTAACAAAGAAGGGCCCAGAACCGCTGTCCCTGCAATTACATTTGCATGCGTTGGTCCTGGAAACACTAACTGACCTGGCCAAAGAAACCTGAGACTTCTTTTTTGCAACAGGGGGGATGACGGCTATGGCGGTCAGGGAGCTAGTTACGGATAATTCATGGGCCGTATCTGGTGGCACCTGGACCTCTTAAATGTGAGGACATCTGACAGCTGCTGGAGCCAGTTTCTGCCCAGGTGGTTCCGGCATGCGCATAGACGGGGGCCAGGCCACAGGCAGGGTCCACCTTGTTGGGAAGCTTTCTGGGCATGCTGAGACCTGGACCCTAAGGACAGCCAACTCCTGGGAGTCCGGGGAGCCCTCAATCTGCCCAGGAGCAAAGGGGCCATCACCAAAGACCCAAGGCACACAAAATGCATGCACTTGCACACCTGTGTTCACAACAACACTACACACGACATCCAAAAGGTAGAAGCAACGCAAGTGGCTATGGAGAGATCAATAGATTAAAAAAATGTGGTCTATACATGCAGTGGAACTTTATTCACCCTCAAAGAGGAAGAAAATTCTGACCCATGCTACAACAAGGATGGACCTTGAAGACATTATGCTCAGTGAAAGAAGCAGTCACAAAAGGACAAATACTGCGTGAAATTCATCTTAGAGGAGCTCCTCAGAGTGGTCAAATTCATAGAGACAGAAAGTAGAATGGTGGGTGCCAGGGGCTGAGAGAGGGAGGAACAAGGAGTTATTCTTTAATGGGGACAGTTTCATGAGGGCGGACACACAAAATCTGGCCAGCAGACCTAGAACAAGAGGGCGTAGTCAGCCTTCTCATTTTGCTTTTCTTCTTGAGGACTTTGGAGATAGACTGAGTCCTGGTGGTCTGGTTATCCATTGCCAGGTAACAAACCACCCCGAAAACACAGTGTCTGAAAACCACCACCACATTTATTTTGATCCCAAATCTGCCATTTCATCAGAGTTCAGCAGGGACAGCCTAGGGTGGCCAAGAAACCAGAAACTTCTGAAAGATCACTCCCTTGCACGGTATGCAGTTGGTGCTGGCTGTGGGCTGGGACCTCTGCTACTGTGGCCCCTCCTGGGCTTCCTTCCAACATGGCGGCTGGGATCCAAGAACAGGGCTCCTGAGAGAGAGTCAGGAGACTTCTCGAGGAGCATTACACTCTGCCCCTGGATGGCAAGAGTGTCCTGGGATTTGCAGATAGGTTTTTAAAGCACCACCCTGTGCAATTACTAGTTGCCAACTGTGGGCTAGTGTCTCTGAGCCTTGGTTTCCCCGTTGGAGGATTACAAGATGGATACAGGTTGAATCTTCTAGCACAATGCTTATGCATCAGTACATATTTATTACTGATCCTGCAACACTGTCGATAGGCTGATTAACAATATTACCATCCTGCAAAGTAGAGCTCGGGGAGATGCTGAGAGAACTTTAAGTACGCTAAGCTAATCAAGGGAAAGGATCCAGCTAGAAAATCATCTCTTCTCCCCGTGTGACGAGTTTTCTAACTTTCCTGAAGGCAGACAGAGGCTTTGTTGTTGTGTTGAGAGAACTATTGCCAAGAGGGATACCAGAGAGGAGTCTCAGAGGGAGTGCGGCCACTGGAGGAGGGGGCGTGGAAGCCAGAGCGGAGGGAGGGAGCAGGAAGTCGGCTGGACAAAGCAGGGAGCACAGATGGAGCCAGTGAAAGTGCTCTGGAATCCACTTTTTGCAACCTACGGTGTTTGGCTAACAATTGGCACACCGGACAACGGCCCTGATGCCCAGGAGACTTCAGGGAGGACCAGAGAATGAGGTGAGTTCTCAATTTGCAGGCCAGGATTTGAGGACAGAAGCTCAGGCCTGCCGCTCTGTCTGCCCATCCCGATGTCCCAATGCCCATCACAGCCTCACAGGCCCATGGAGGAGCTTTCCCAGGGGGCCCACCTGGCACAGCTTTCTGTCTGCTAGAATCTGCAAAGCTACAACGTGGCCACTGCCCTGTACTTGGGAAACTCCTGGAGACAGGATAGAACCATGCTCCAGATACACCCGAGAGGGAATTTCTGCCCAGCGCTCCAGGGTTGTGGCCTCCGAGGCAGGCTCAGGGCTCAGGATGCAGCCATCACCCCCGGGAGCGGCGGGGGATGCTGGAGGTCAGGGTCGCCCAGTGGTGGCACCTCTCAGTGACTCACCCCAATGTCCCATGTCCCCTGAGGCACCTCTCCTCTTGTCGGCCACCTCCCTGTCACCTTGGCTGGAGCCAAGTCTTGGAGCGGAGCCAGTCACCTGCAGTAAAGTGCGGCTCTGTTGTGAGGAAGCCCAGGGCACAGAGAGGGGTGTGGGGGGGAATTCTGGGTGCTTCATCAGCACCACCTTGCTGACCATGGAGTGCACCATCTTGGAGGTGAGGCTTCCCAACTGTTTCTGTAGGCCCGGAAAGCTCAATTCCCAAAGGAAATAGGAGCCAAAGGGGCAGAGACCTCCTGCTCCAGACACGCCAGAGAGGGGTGCAGAGGAACCTCTTTATGGCTGGTCCCTGTGTTAGGCAGCTTCTCTAATGGCATCCAATGATCTCCACTTCCTGGAATTCACACCTCCCGTGTGTGTGTGTGTGTGTGTGTGTGTGTGAATGTGTATATATGTGCATGGGTTTTGAGTATGTACGTGTGTAGGGGTGTGTACATGTATCAATATGGGTTTATGTGTGTGTATACGTGTTTGTGAGTATGTATGTGTGTATGTTTGGATGTGTGTGTGCTTGTGAGTCTACGTGTGTGTGCATTTGTGTATGTGTGTGTTATATACGTGTTCTGGAGTGTAGTGTGAGTGTGCATGTGTGTGTTTGTGAGTATCGTGAGAGTGTATGGGTGTGCACACGTGTGTGTTTTTATGTGTGTGCAAGCTGGACCTAGTGGTCTGCTTCCAACGAGTAAACTGTGGTAAGGACCCTGGCACGCCACTTCCAAGACTAACCCACAAAGACCATGACTTCAGCCTTGCTCCCCCCCAACCCACCTCGCTGCTGTGATGGACAAGCCGTCCCAGTGGACAGACCCCAGGAAGGACCTGAGGCCCACGGTCCGGGCTCCTGCAGGCCCGTGAGTGAGCTTGGAAGCAGGTCCCTCTGCAGACGAGCCTCGTGAGGACCAGAGACCAGAGGCGAGCTTCACCCAGGTTCCTGACGTGAGAAATGGGACTATTTTGAGACATAAAGTGTGGACTGATACACAGCTGACAGCAGGTGTTCTGAAAGGTCCCTGAAGGCACGGCAGTGGGCGTGGAGGGGCGGTGCACAAGCTGGTGGACCTCGAGGGGCAAGGTGACCTTAGCCGCCCCGGACAGACCATGGCACAAATCTGGGTTTGCCGATGCTGCACGTAAGGAACCGAGGGCACGCTACAAGAAACTGAGGAAGGGGGTCCTTGCTCCGCAGCGGCGGCCCGGAGCTTAGCAGCATGGCCGGCTGGGGCCCCAAGGCAGGTGGACCGGACCCTACGGACTGTGGGGTCAGCCCAGGCATCATCAGTCAAAACATCGAAGGTTCTTGCTGGTTTCTTCCTGCTGCTTAGAGTGAAATGGGAGAGGAGACAGCCACAGTGTGACAGTCCAGTCTTTGTCAGCACCTCAGAAGGATCAAAGCGTCCGAGTACTCTTGAGACCAGAGGACCCTTGCAGGAGAGTAAGTGGGCTCCTTACACGCCCCCCCAGTGGAACACAGAGTCTCTAGAAGGCTGGGGGGAGTCGCCTCTCCCTTGTTTGCGAGAGCCTCAAGGTAGAGACGGGCTGGTCTCCACGACAGCTGTGTTCGTGGCTTTGTCTGATGGAAACGCCCCACAGAGAGGCACGGAAGACCCACAGAGGGTCTGAGGAAACTATCATGAAAATACGCTTCCAGCTTGAACCAAAGGGAAAGAGGCATTTGGACCCCCCCCCCAAATTCTACTGTCAGGAAGCAGGCTGAGACGCTCTGAAGCGAGCACCTTCCATCTTTGATGAGACATTGGAGGACCTCGCAGGAGGAGCATGAATCACAGGGGGCCGGACGGTAGACCGAGGAAGGCAACATCAGAAATGTCCCCCAGAGCTCCCCCCCTCCCGGTATCCATTCTCTGGAATAATCCTCTCCCTGTCCATGGGGACAGAGGTGAAGAGATGTCCCTTCCAAGCCCGGGCTGTGAAAGACAATGACTTGTGTCCAGCTTGACCTCCCTCTCCTTGGCTTGCTCGCCCCGATGAAGCAAGCGGTCATGCTGGAGAAATCCGCATGGCAGGAAACCAAGGGCAGCTGCTCAGGACAGCCCACAAGGAGCCGGATCCTGCCTACCAGGACGCAGGTCCACCCCGCCCAGCCGACATCTCGGGGGACGCTGAAGCGGGGACCAGCCCTGCCTGCAGCACCGGGTGTGTGCACCGATCCCGACCCACAGAAACCATGCGGTCATCAGTGCTGTTGCCGGCCTCTGGGTTCGGGGTAACGAGCAAGGCAAGAAGACCTGACCACTGTATTGTTCTCGCCCGGGAGCTGGGGATTACTGGGTGTGAGGAAGACCGTGCACCAGTGTCCTGTGGGGCCTTCAGGAATCAGCATCACTAGCAAGGCTTATTGAAAATGAGGACCAAGGGCCAGCCCAGACCTACCCAGCCGGGATTTCTAGGGGGCCCAGGTGCTTCTTGCATCTCTCTGGTTCCGCAGACCGCCACCACCATCGCGACAGGCCTGGGCCGTGCCTGGGTCCACCTTGGAGCCCACCTGCACACTGGCCCCTTGGCCAGACTGCAGCTCCAGCCCCCGGAGGGACTGTAGAAGTTAGCGCCAGGGGTGGATCTCGAGAGGTGAGATGCAGAGAAACCGCTCCCTCCCCCCGCCAGGTGGTTCGAACCTGGTTGCTGGTGCTGTGGTAAGGCTGTGTCTGAACACCACACACTTCCTTAAAAGAACAGCATCACCGCTAGCCAGCATTAATTAAGCCCATGTGCAAGTTTTGGTCCATAGCGTGTGACTGTAGAGTTTTCTACGATATACATATACACGTGTGTGTGTATGCACGCACACATGTGTGTGGGACTGCCCGTCCACTCACGCAGGTCCTCTGCCTTTATCAGACCATATGACGCTTCACAAACAGCCCTCCCAACTCAACGACGAGGAAGCCAAGGCACAGGGAGGTGGGACACCTCACCCAAGGCCATGGGGACAACCATGCAGTTTTGGGGTGACAGACCTGCGTTCAGACTGCTGGTCTGCCACCGTCTGACCTCATGCTTTGGTGAGGTGGGCCTTTTATCCCGGGGCCTGGGGTGCCTCCATGAGCCCTCCCGTGGGCGCGGTGGCAGGGGAGGGGATTGCCCGTGTGTCTGAGAGAGAGCAAGTGCACGGAGGATGGATGACCCCCTTCCCCGTTGGCTCCATCATGGGCATCTCCCCGACGCCCTCTCAAGCCAAGCCGAGCTCCCAGGAGCAGAGCCGAAGGTTCACGTCCTCGTGATTGCTGAAGACTGTGCCCCAGGGTGGTGGGAATGCAGAGGCACAGGAAGCGGGGAGGACAGGGCCGGGCCAGGACGCAGGTCCAGGTAAAGCCTCAGTCTCAGTCTGGTCCCCCCTCAGAGGCCTGGGGCATCAGTCACACCCAGAGCTTTCCCCTTGGGGGCAGAGGAGCTGGGCTGGAGTGCAGGCCACCCCCGGGGGACGGAAATGCGCATCACTCCGGGCTGTCTGCACAGCGACCTGGGTGTGATTGCAGCCTGTGGACCTCAGCAGGGGTCCAGTGGTCTACTTGGGGAAGAAGTCCAGGGACACCGAGGCAGGCCGCAGGCTGAGAAGTGTGCCCTTAGTGGCGACCAGAGAACTGTGGGCTCCCAGGTGCCTCCTTGGAGCTAACCTCCCTGCAGGCCTGGGCGGCTGCTTCCATCCAGCTCCACGTGAGGGAAGGGACGTGGGGCTAGTCTGAGGCCCAGCGGCCAATTCCTTTGGTTACAGCCGCTCAGCCCTCAGCCTGGCTTCAGTTAGCGCGGGGGAGAGACAGGTGAGGGCACTGGGGGAGGGGAAAACCTCCAGCACAGCCCCTGCTATGGGTTGAATTGTGACCAAAGCCCCAGCACCTGCGAATTGACCTCATTTGGAAATAGGGTATTGCAGACGGTCAAGTTGAAGTGAGGTCAGCGGCCGGGCTCTGATCCAGCTTGACTGGGGGCCTCATAAAACAGGGGAATTTGGACACAGAGACAGACATAGACAGACGTGCACACAGACAGGCGCCGCGTGAACCTGAAGGCAGAGATGAGGGGACGCATCTACCAAGGGACCAAAGATTGCCGGTGACCCCCAGGAGCTGGGGGAGGGCTTGGACCAGACGGTCGCTCACGGCTCAGACGGAGCCAGCCCTGCACCATCTTGACCCCGCCTCCGGAACCATGAGACAAGAGAGTTCCGCTGGTGAAGCTGTCGGTGTGCGGTGTTTTGTTCTGACAGTCCCAGGACACTCACCCGCCAAGTGAAGAATATGCTTCCAGAATAGCAGCAAACCCGCCCGCCGTGTGCGGCGCCGAGGCGCCCAGAGCGGAGGGGAGACGTTGCCTCACATCCGTCCCACCAGACCCCCTCGCAGCCTAGGGCTCCAGCAGCACAAGGAGTCTGGCGAATAGCCCGTCGACACGGGGGACAACCCACTTCCAAAAGCCTCCTGTCCAGCACTTTTCCCCTTGATTTTTCACCCCCCGGAGCATTTTATAGGAAAAATCATCCATTTGACATTGAGTCAACTTTGAGCTCAGCACAAAGTTGTTTGTAAGAAATGTTTTCTGTCCTCTGTGGGCCTTTTTTCTCAGAAAGAGGAAATCATTTTTAGCCAAGAATAAACAAACTTGGCACCACGCAGGTTAGTCCTACACAAATCCCTTGACAGGCTGCTGACTTCGAAGTGCTGGGCCAGACTTCATTCTCAGATGCTTTCCCGGTGAGACGAGATGAGCTTGCCTTGGACCACCTCCCCTCAGGACCCCTGCCAGCCCCCCGCTCCTGGTCCCACTCACTTTTCTTCCTCCCGGCCTCGGTGATCTAGGGTGTGGGACCTGAGCAGCGCCGATCACACAGTCTTAGAGGATGCTGGGGCCCAGTCGCACAACCTTACAGGGGGATGGAGGTTTGATCATACAATCTTACAGGACACAGGATGGCAGGACCGGATCACACAGCCTCCCAGGTGCGCGTGCCGCTGTCTCTCTCTCTACGTGAGCCCACGGCTGTGAAGTGGGACGGCGGACGGCCCCCGACGTGGTTGTTGTAGGATTCAGTAGGTCAGTACAAGCACGTGCCGTGCCAAGCTGGTGTGGAGTACACGCTCAATCAAAGGTAAATAACGTTGCCGCCGGGAGGTCCCATAGACATTCCCCAAGGCAGAGCACAGGTGTGTAGGTTTTATGGGGTTCTCGACCCCTAGAACCTAGTGCTGTTTCTGGCACCTGGTAGGAATGTCATTTCACATTTGTTGAATTCTTAAAAATGAAGGAATAGGGCACCTGGGTGGCTCAGTCGATGAAGCGTCTGCCTCCAGCTCAGGTCACAGTCTCAGGGTCCCGGGATCGAGTCCCGCATCGGGCTCCCTGCTCAGCGGAGTCTGCTTCTCCCTCTCCCCCTGCTCCTCCCCCCTTGCTCATGATTTCTCTCTCTGTCAAATAAATAAATAAAATCTTAAAAAAATAAAAATAAAAAATAAAAATGGAATGAATGAAGGTACAGGAGCACCTGCCCCTAAATATTTAGCACCCATCCCAGTTACGTATGTTTTACTCTCTCTCTTAAAAGGTTCCTTTGACATTAATCAAATGATGTTCCCCCTGTCAAAATGTGGCATCATTTTCTTTTCAGCATGGATGTCCAGGTGTGCAGGCGCCCCAGCTGCAAGCCCTGAGAGCCTTCGCCAGGCCGGCGGAGCAGACCCTACGCAGACATTCGCCCCTTGCCTGCCATGCAGTGCAAACGTCTTCTCCCAGCCTGCAGGTCGTTGCCTCCCCTCCACGATGTTGTCTTGGGAGGAACAGATGTACGTAATCTTCATTGAGTCCCGTTTATCCGTGTTTCCCCTTTACGTATTTTTTTGTTTCTCCTTAAGATATGTTGCCTGCTGGGAGATCACAAAGATGTTCTCTTATTTTTGTTAAAGCTTTATAGGTGGGCAACCCTCTCGGGTCCCCTGCCTCTTTGGGAGCTTGGTGTTATCGCTCAATAAACTTTGCTTTGCTGCCCAACAACTTTAATTAATTAATTAACTAATTAAAGCTTTATTACGTCTGCCTTTCACATTCGGAACTGGGATTCGTCTGCAAGTCACCGTGAGTTTGCAGTGTGCTCAGAGTCAGCACACACTCCTTTCCATATACACATGGATACATCTGAGTAAGCGCAGCTTATTGGAGCACACGCATCGCTGGTGTGAACTTCGCCCGGTCCTAGCCCCCCTCCGTTCTGCTCATGGGTCTTTCCCTCAGGTTGTGCCAGCCTTCTGCCCTTCGGTTGGGCCCTTTGAATTTCCTGCACTTTAGAATCCGTTTATCCACTGCCACACTCAGAGAAAGTAAGAATCAAGAGCTGCTTTTTAAAATTTCAACCTGGTTCTAATTTGTACATCTCTCATTTTGAGGTAGAGCTTCCCTTTCTGTGTTAAAAATTATTTTTTATTCTTCGTCTGAGAACTGTGGATTGATGTTTTCACTCTTTCCTTTTGAGCTATCGGTCTTCTGTGTTTGATTCGCCGGAGCTCTTCATGAGTTAAGAAAATTAGTCCCTTGTCTACAATTGGTGTTGCAAATGCTTTGCCTGGGTCTCCCTTGTCTCTTGATCATTGCCCTGGGTATTCTATTTTCACGTGTGTCAATCTTCTCAGTTATGGTTTCTAGGTTTTGTGTCTTTCTTAGAAAGGCCTTTCTCCCCCCCAGCTACCGCAACCACTGTGTGAAAGCATGCATTTGTACCAAGAGGAGGGCGTCCTACCTCCCAGGCTAGAGTGACAGAGAGTGTGCGTATTTTCCCTGGCACGAGTCTCCCTCTGCACCGTAATGTGCTATCGCACATGGTGATCCTGTTATAAAATAAACATCATGGTCAGAGCATGGAAATGTTCCAGACCCGCACCATTGGCTACAGTGTGGACCTTCCATGACTTGAATGGAGAAAAACCTCCAAGGCCTTCACCAGCACAAGCCTCTTATGTTTTGGTGGAACCTCAGCAACAGATCATTGTCATGATGCTTTTCCTTAACTTTGATCAATAAGGGGTCTGAGCTGCCCAGGTCAGGCCCGCTGACTCTCCACATGCCACCCCCTCTTCGCAGGTGCCACGGGAAATTTCTGTTACAATTTTGTATGCTTTTTTGCTGTGGGACCCCCAGATCCTATGAACATCAGACCTGCAAAACCTGGATTCACCCGCTTTGTCTCTCCAGGAAGAACCCAATAGCATCTGGTCCTGATGGCAAGCTCAGGACAATCCACGCCCGTCACAAATTTAGCTGTGCACTAGGCTGGCTCAGAACCAAAATCGTTCCTGCAGCAGATGGTAGCGTCAGGGAATGGGAGTTTACAGAAAAACAGGGCCGATTCTAGCCAGAACGTAGTCATCCAAGACCCATGCGACAAACTCAGGGGCTGCCCCGGGGGGGAGAGCCCGTGCAGACCCCACCGAGCCCTTACTAACTTCCATAGCCCACCAGCCCCTCGGGGGAGCTGGGCCCTCCAAGCTGGTCAATCCAGGTGGGTGGCCTCGTCCGCAGTATGGAGGCAATCAGACCTGGGCGCCCACACAAGGAACAGCCCCACGCTCGCCCACAGCGGGCACCCGGGGAGCCACCACGGCCGTGGGGACATTAGGGCCGGGCTGCCCTCCAGCCCAGCCAGCCCTTCAGGAGCCCACGGGATGGTCCCAACTTCAGAGCACAGCCGGACAGCAGTGACATTTTCAGGGCAGTTCCAAGAAAAGCTGTTGGGCTTCGCCTGGGGAAATTACAGAGCAGTCCCTGGCGCCACCGACTTCAAACAGCTTTGCATTTTCCGCCCTGGCCCCAACCACTCACCGCACACCTCCCACCACTTCCTGCTCCCTCCAGCATCTCAGAAATGGCCTCTTTCGTTTCTGCAGTAGTGTAGAGAGCAAACCAGACACTGGGCAGCGGCCCCCAGCACCATCAGAGGATGCCCTCCGTCTCCAGCCTCCATATGTAAAAAGCGTCTGAGAATCTTTCAGATACAGCGCAGAGCATATAAAAGTCAACCATCAGAATATTCAAGGGCCATCAGCCCAGGGCCCAAAGCCATCGGTGACAGAACTCCACTCGGTACCTCCTCAAGGGCTGGGAGCCCCTAAGGCCAGCCATGTGTGCAGTCTGTGGACAATGCCAGTGTGAGGTCCTGTCACCCAGTTTATCCCAGCTCAGTGGCAAGACGGCTTCTGCGGGTCCCTTTCCTGACCACGGAGCAGCTCTGTTTTCTGGCCAGAGACGTATTTGATGGATTTGATTTTTTTTTTTTAAGAGTTTCCTCGTCCACTAATGTACCATTGCAGGGTCTGATCACTGTGACGGTAAGTGCGCCCTAATGTAAATTGCGCCGTAGGAACCCAAACAGGGGTGGTGCCCGGAACTGAACTGAAGGTATTTTAAATGAAGAGCAGCCAGGCTGATGCACGTAGAGAAAGAGCCAGAGAAGGACACTCGGAACCTCCGTGGCCATTCCTCCCAGCCCCACGGCGTCAGGCGCGGGACCCTGGTCTCTGGAGAGTGACGCGGGCGGACCAGGGCCCTTCCAGCTGAGAGACAAATGTGTGTAGCCCAACATGAGGGGAATGTGGAATGTCAGTGTGTCTGCAGGGGGAGAGGAGCAGGCCCCCAGGGAGCCACGTTCACCTGCAAAGGCCACATGGAGACGGTGAGGCTTGGGTGGGATTTGAAAACTTGGGAAAGAGGGTGCTGGAGGCAGGGAGGGGAGAGGACAATACGCATCCAAAGCACTGCACGTGGGCGCGCGGGGAATCGTGTGCATAGAGACACGACAGCAGTTTGGGTCACTGGACGCGGGCGGAGTAGAGCCCACCACGTCTGAAAGTGCAAGGTAGGGATGTGGACAGCAGTGAGGGGTGGTTCGTGTCACAACACGGGCCCCGTGGCTGAGCGGCCGCTGTCGGGTCAAGATGGGACAGCCGCTGCAGGGGAGAAGTGTGGATTCGAGAACACGCCGGTTGGCTTCCGTCGGGAGTGAGCGGCCGCATCGCGGGACGCCTTTAAGGACATGCTGTGCAGGGCATCCGTGACATGTAGCCCAGATGCTGGGGAAACCTGGGGGCGGGCAAGCCCATGCGCTGCTCAGCTGCACATGGTGCAAGAAGCCAGCACCCTTCCCTGGGACAGAGCCGGAGGTCCCTCTGTCAACTCACACGCAAGCACGGAGCGCCCGGTTTGCCAGACCGTGCCACCTGCGCCGGGGCGGTAAATGCCTCCACGGGACATCCCTGACCTCTCAGTGATCCCCTCATTAAGTTACGCCACACCAACATTTCACCAGGTGCTGCTGCGTGCCCAGCACAGCCCGGAACATTAAAGAGTCTGCACTAGGAGATAAAAATCATGCAAACAGAAGTCAGAAAACAGAGAGGAGCTTTCCCTATTCCAATTTGCAATTCAAAGGTTGGCTTCTGTCTCTATCAAGAATGTCTAGACCAGAGCCCTGCAGCTCACAACTGCATGCAGAGGAGCCTCACCTGGGAACTGGTGAGAAATGCAGACCCTCGGGCCCCAAGCTCTCTGCTGGGTCTGCATCCTCATTCCTTCCAGATCCCCATTCAGTCATGAAGATGCTCATCCCCAGAGACGCCCAGCCTGGGAGGGGAGCAAGAAGCAAGCTGGTGCTTCAATCTCAGGTCCCCCTTTCCCAAGCCCCTGAGGGCACAGCATGAGCAGGGACCTGCTCCTGGGGGGCGAACCAGCCTGATCTGTCACAGGGCCCCCCTGGAGCTCCCAAGCTGGGCTGGACCACCCATGAGGGCTGTCCCTAAGTCATCCAGGCCCTTCACGGGAGGGCAGGGAAGGCTCTCCCTTCAGAACCCGCTCTGGAGCTTCCCGCCAACGGTGGACTCAATGGGAACACCCTTAAGTCAAAGTAGCTGCCTTGAGCTGGGGCTGGGATTGCTAATGAGCTCTCCCTCCTGGGAGCTCCAGCCCCCTTCCCTCCGCTGGGCTCTCCAGCTCTGTGGCCGCTCCTAGGGACTTAGATGTGACTAATTATGCCAACTGACGATGCATGTCCACGCAGCAGGTGTCGAGCAGTGATAGGCAGTCACCTGCAGGCATGCTACACTGCTGGGCATGATCTGGGCAAAGAAGAGAGCGAGGGAGGAGTCTGCCAGCCAGTTCCATGGTGGCCCAGATCTGAAAGATGGGCGCTAAAGGCATGCAGCTCACACCCATCTCCCTGCATCCTGGGGCCAGGGCACATGTCATCTCAAAATAATTGTCTCCACTATTGGGATCTTGACTGTGGCTCCCGATCCCCAAAGAGCCTGAAGAGTCAGGTTCGCCTCTGATGTCCCCTCACCGTCCTCAATAACACAGTCCAGCATCGCTTAAGCCAGTGATGATTTTTGACCAGGGCTTTAAAATGATCGATTATCCTAATGTGCCAAATGTAACACTTGCAAGTCTCTGCAATCAATTAAACTTCACTCACCTTGATTTTAAGACTGTGAGCCACTGGTGTGCACTTTGAGGGAGGCTAAGGGCATACCAGGGCAGCTCTGGCATCTGTGCTCTTGAAACTAAGCAGATGCCGCAGCCCCCCAACCTCAGCTCCCGATGCTTTGATCCCTGGTGACCTGCACTGTGGGGCTATGGGCGTGGGGGGCGGGGACAGGCCCTTTGCTCACAGCCCCACTGCAGGCACCATTCCAGGCACAGACGAATTTAGGGATGCCTGCCCTCTGCACCTGATCCACATCCAACGAGCCCCACAGCAAGACAACCACCAAGTCAGTGGTTATCAAAGTGCTCTCTCTGGGCAGTGGCATCCCCGAGGGACATGCAGAATTGCAAAGTCCCAGGTCCTACCCCAAGCCTGCTAAGTCAGCATCTCCTGGGCTGAGGCCCAGCAAACCTGGATTTTAACAAACCCCCGAATGGTTGCAACCCTTTCTGAAGGGTGAAGACCACTGGCTTTCATCATTCCGCATCATCCTCCGTACACTTCTGAGACTCAGGTGATTCTCACCCCAGCGTATAGACATCAAACTGAGGCTCAGAGTCAGGGTTCTCCAGAGAGACAGAACCAAAAAGGTGTGTGTTGGGGGAGAAGAAGATTATGATAAGGAATTGGTTCACACGACTGTGGAAGTCCAAAATCTGCAGGGTGGGCCCTCAGGCTGGAGACCCAGGTAGCGCTGATGGTGCAGGCAAAGTCTGAAGACCATCTGTGGGAGAAGCCCCTCTTGCTAGGGGGAGACTGGTCTTTGTGTTATAGTTGGACTTTGACTGATTGGACGAGGCCCACCCACGCTGGGGAGGGCACTGCTTCACTTATGCCTATTGATTTAAATGTTACTTTCATCAAACAAGAATGTTTGCCAGATATCTGGGCACCCTGTGGCCCAGCCACGTTGACACTCAAAGTTACCCCTCACAGCTATCTATGCCCTCAGCCAGCAGGGTAGCCAGGATTGAAACCTGCACAAAGTGGCCTGAAGGCAGCTGTCCGTGACAACACCAGCGGTTCAAGCTGGCCCCTTTCTCCCAGGCCACTGCACTGCCGAGGAGACACAGCTGTGGTGGGCCCAAGCGGTGCCAGTGGCCGAGTCAGACGCTAGCCCTCTTGCCCATGTACCAGCACTATGATCGGGCGCTCTGGCTTGCTCTCTGAGCCTCTGCCTTCTCCCCCGGACTATGGACCTGCCCCAGCAGCAGTGACAGAATGGGGAGCATCCAGCACCGTCTGGCAGCACCCAGGAGAGGAGAGCATCATCCCTTCCAGTTTCCCCGAATTGCGTGCGCGCTCTGCTCCGGGGGCAGAGGTGGACCAGAGAGAACACAAGGCTCTCACCAAGAGCCCAGCCTGAAGGTAAGAACTAGCTCCAGAGGACAAGCATTATTAGGGAATGACTCAGGGCTCAATCACCTAAGCAAGATGCAAATTTTGCTTCCAGCCTACAAGGTAAGTCTTTGGGGTTCTGGGAATTGCAAATGTAGCTCCACTTGATGGTGTTTCCTCTGAGCTGAGAAGATGCTGTGAGGCCTCACCTGGGACCCTAAACAGGACTCAGACCCAAATGGAACTAAAATCTGGTGAATTCTTTCTTTTAAGTGCCCTGTTGCAGTTGGCTGAATTCAAATTAACTTCAGCCTGGTCCAGAGACCTGCTCAGAATCTGACAAAGAGCAAAGGCTGGAGAAACTAGGGTGGTCTAAAGACAGTCCTGCAGTCTGCAGCCCGGGAATGCAGCCCTGCAGAAGGGGTAACAGGGGGGTCCCAGAGGCAAGGGGCTGATTTCCCTCTCGTTTGCATAAATTTGCATATCCCCTCCCAGCAGCTTCCACCCTAGAGGTAGGGAAAGAGCCTGGAGGGCAGCAGGTGTACAATACACAGGAGGCTCCGCACGGGGCACGCAGGTCTGCAGACTCCTGGGCTGACTCCATGGCCACAGTGCAGACTTCCAAGCCCCCACCTTCTTCAGTCTCCTCTGGGGTGAGCTCACGCATGGGGCAGCAGAGAAGGCTGAGCAGTTCTGCGCTCAAGGAAACGATGCAGCTAGCAGCCCACTCTGTGCCCACCTGAGGGTGGCAGTGACCGAGCCCAGGGCCATAGCCAGCCACGCCCTTCAGGCCTGCACACAGTTCCATGGAGGCATTCCCTCCCGCCCACCCCACACTGCGCCCCCCGGGCCCCCCGCCCAGGATCACCGCAGGCTGCAGCCCCGTCCCAGGAGACAGGAGCAAGAATGGAAAAGTATCTCACTACCCCCCACCTCCAAGAACTAAAGAGAGAATGGAAATCCGTGCCCCTGGAGCTATTTTTGGTGGTTAGTTTTCCACCCAAAACTCACCCCGGATGTGCACCCAGATACCCCCCTCCCTCCAGCTGGTGCCCTTCCTCCCCCACCACCTGGACCATTGCTGGGCCCTGCTGACTTGCACACTGTTGTCCCCAGTGTTTCCCTCGCACTGGCTACCTGGAAGCTTGCCCCCCCCAGCCCCCCATCATGACAGAGCCGCTTCCCAGAGTCATGTGGTCTCGTGCCTGCTCCCTGCTCTGTTCCCTTTCCTCTGTCCTCAGCCCCCAACTTTCTCCACCCTGTCCTTCCGTCCATCTGTCCATCGGTGTCCATGTTCTCTGTCCATTCCCCATTCATTCCTGGCATTTCCCGTGATCCTCAGAGTCATGGAGACATTGGCCCAGAGACAACTTCTCCACCCAAATTCGGCGCATTATATCATCACCATCATCTTGCTCTCCCTCACAGCTACCTTTTTTTTCCAATTTTCTACTTTTCCTTCCATTAAAAAGAAATCCAACCACCCTTCTTATTACTTATTCCCTTTGTATCTTTTCACTATAATTCTCTGTTCAAGAACTCAGGCCACTGTCTGCACCATTGCCCATTTGATGCCGCCACCTTTATCAGCCATTTTGACTATGAATTTCTGCTCAAGAAAATGCCCAGAAAACATCTCCAACTTCATCTGAAGATGGCCCTGAAGACCTCTTTCATGATTTTTCTAGTGTTACTTTGATGTACAGAGCTGACCAATTAGCTCCAGCACACCTCAACTCAGACACTGCGGTCTTCCTTGTTGAAATGATCAATACAGCTGCATCAATAAATACATCTGGTAGAACAAAAATTAATTGTTCTTCAGTCAGTATTCTGTGATAAGTATTATATCTTGATCTTTCTTCTGCAGAATCAAGAAGAGTCTAGTTTTAGACATAAATTATATTGTATTCTTCAACTCAAAAACCCTAATGATGCCCTTGGACTCTAAGATAAAGTTCCAAACTCCCTGGATTCAGGTCTTCTGTCCACTTCATCCTAAGTATGGCCCACTATCTGCAATGTGAGTATTGAATAAGTACTATTATCATTATTAATATGTATTTTTAGTCAACTCTTTCATAAGTACATTTGTCACCTCGATGAACTTGAAGATCCTAGTGTCCAGAACCATAACTCCCTGTACAGAAAGTCCCACAGAACCCAGAGCACACACTGAATTTCCAAGGTGCCCTGTGGAACTAGGTACTGAGTTTGACAAACATTTGATGAGCCTAGGCCCACTTCAAAAAACAATTGAAGAGGATTCATAAAATGACTGTAAATGCAAGCCTTGACAGCATCCTCCCATATTTTATTTGGTTGATAGAACCTCAAAACCGAAGAAATGATCCAGAACTATGAAGGGTGCAGATACTCTCTTCTCTGGACAGGAAGGAAGCTGCCTCAGTGATGTTGTCACCAAGGGCAAGACAGAGGTCAAAACCAGAACGGCATTAAAGTAAACACAATTTCAGATCGATTTCCCTTCAGTTACTTGCACTGCATCAAATTCTGATCTACACAGGGACAGGAAGCTTGTGGACACCTTTGAATTCTCTACGAAAGGCCAAAAAAATAAATTTGACTATATGGTCCTCTTAAAGTCCTGGGATCTGAATTTCATCCTTCTTCATTTTCTGCTTTCTTCACTGTAGATAAAAATATCTGATTTTTCTCAGAAGTGGGAAAGTGTTTCTAGCCTCCCCAAAAATATCACCTGTGTCCTAGATTATTTGAGACATGTTTTCTGCAACTGCTTTTGGTGGCTAAGTGTTGTGGAGGTTCAGTCCCATAGCATTCAGCAGGGAAAAATCCCCGATGTTTTGGGGCACTGAAAGAGAGTCACTGCTGTAGCAATTTGAAGAAGCTTTAAAAATCTTGGTGGGATGGATGGAGCAATGGATGTGTGCATTCATGAAAGGAAGTATGGATAGATAGATGGGTGGATGGATGGGTAGGTGGGTGGATGGATAGATGAATAGATGCATGCTTGAAAAATGGAAGGAAGGAAGGAAGGAAGGAAGGAAGGAAGGAAGGAAGGAAGGAAGGAAGGAAGGAAGGAAGGAAGGATAAATTGATGGGTGGTTGGGCAAGTAAGTAAACGGATGGATAAATGGTTGGATAGTTGAATGGGTGGTTGGGTAGGTGGATGGATGCATGCATGCATGCATGAAAGGAAGGCTGTGTTGATGGATGGGTGGATAGTTGGATGGATAGATGGATGGATAGTGGGTGGCCAGGTGGATACAGGTGGATGGGTGGATGAGAAAGGGAGAGCAAAGGCAAGGAGGGCTGGAGAAAGGAGAGGAGAGAGGAGAGGAGAGGAAGCCAGCTAAAAAGGCTGTGTTCATGATTACTCTCGTTCTGTCTTGGCTCATTACCCCTTCACCCCGCCAGTGTGGTCTCCATGCAGTCAGCAGTATTTCTCTCCTGCTATCAGCACAATAGAGTCAACTCTGAACTCAATTCTTAGAGTTGCTATATTTGGAATTCATTAGTGGTTTGAATTCACAAATCCTGTGGTTTTACACCTAGCTACAGAGGTCAATATTTACAGCATGCTAACAACGCCACACACTCACGGAATTCCTCCCAGCCAAATCTCAAATCCCAGATAAATATATGACTAACTTTGAACGCATCCTGCAGGTCCCAACGGTACAAATGATGACAGAGGGTAGGCCAGGAGTTCTCCAAAGGGAAACGAAATTCTGTAGAATCTTATTTGAAAGTCATTTTAAAACAAAGAGCTTTAAAAATGTCGATTTATGTTGGGATGCCTGGGTGGCTCAGTTGGTTGAGTGTCCAACTCTTGATTTCAGCTCAGGTCATGATCTCAGGGTTGTGGGATCGAGCCCCATGACGGGCTCCACGGTCAGTGGGGAGTCTGCTTGAAATTCTCTCTCTCCCTCTCTCTCTGTCCCTCCCCCAACTCATGCTCTCTCTCTCACACACAAAAAACTAAAAGTGTATATATGTTGACTTGTAATCCTCTCTCTAGCAATATATCTTCAGGAAATCATCAGGAATACTAAGATTTATATTTTTAAAAGTTCACTTGAGAATTTTCATGGTAACATATGGAAACAGTCGAGATTTCCAATAATAAGGGAATCATTACATAAATGATGACACATGAAATGAAGAGTTTAATATAGCTATTAAAAATCTTGTTTACAATTGAATCTGATGTCATCAGTAAATGCTTATAACCTCACATGTAAGAGAGAAAACATCAAAAATATATGCAAAGTAGGGGCACCTGGGTGGCTCAGTGGGTTAAGCGTCTGCCTTCGGCTCAAAGTCATGAACCCAGGGTCCTGGGGTCAAGGCCCTCATCTGGCTCCCTGCTCAGCGGGAGGCCTGTTTCTCCCTCTGTCACTCCCCCTGCTTGTGTTCCCTCTCTCACCATGTCTCTCTCTGTCAAATAAATAAATAAAATCTTTAAAAAAATTTTTTTAATATATGCAAAGTAATTATTTAGGAAAAATTACCATAATGAAATATGGAACATGCCAATAGCAAGAACCATAACGGATGATCTCAGCAGAATTATGAATAATTTTTACTTTTCCCTTTATATTTTTCTTCCAGTTTTCTACAGATTATTTTTTTAACTCTGATTTCTATCAGGGCAACATCTTCTAATAACCAGGAAAACGCAAGAGCCTGGAGTGAAAGACAACAGTCCGGCCCCCATCCTGCTTCCCAGAGGAACACCTGTAACTGCCCTCTGTCCCCGGGAATGACCAGGGACTGATGCGCCGCTCATGTGGGTCTTCAGCTCGGATAATGCCCAGTGGGTTTCCAGCTGAAAAGTGAGGGTTTTGCTAACTTCTCCTAACCCCTTGTCCCAATGTATTCACATGTAAGATTCCGGTTATTTTATGTGTTACCTTTGGGACTCTAAGGATATTCTTAAATATTTCATCCACTTTGAAAGTAACTCCTGACATGTGGCCCTGTAGGATGGGGTTAACCTCTGTCCTGCCCTCCCCTTTACACCCCTTGCCTTACTACTTTTTACCTGGATGTTGTTGAAGTTATTAACATTTACGGTTCCACTGTGACAAACAAGGAACCGCTTCTTGATTACTTCTGACCATTGAAAACAAGCATGCCTTGTATGGTCGTCACTGGAAAACATCCATTGTGAGCCGAACCGCGCTGCCCTCACTGGGCCACTTTCTGTTTTGGGAGACCTCTGGGTGGCCCTGCTGCATGCCACTTTTCCTTGGATTTCTCCAAATCCGCACCACCACTTTCTCAGGGCAGGGCCCGGGGCGGGGGCGGGGGCGGGGCTCTTGTTTTGCTCTGGTTCTAGTTACCTGTTTTTTCCTCGGGACATTTGCCTTGACTGTGGTCTGAAAACTGTTCCAGGCTCTGAATCCCCGTTCCTCATCTACGGGGCCCATTTCTTCCTGGACATCTCTTTCCTTGGTTTTGACATTCAAGGATCCTTGGGAACAGGGTTCAACTGAGCCCGCCCCGAGAGGTGGGGCGGCCTGGGCTGTGCTCAGGGAGGCTCCTCGGGGGGCTCTGCAGAGGACGGGAGGTCGGGCTCTGCAGGCAGTGCTCTTGTTCCACGAGTGGAAGGGACGCTCCTTCCCCAGGACAAGTCGCACTCCAGCCACTCACCCTCCCTTCACGTCGAGGCCTTTCTTGGGGGTTCCTGGGAGGCGAGATGCAGAGAGCTGAGACCAAGGTCCTATCTCATGCACGTCACCTCTCTGCACCCAGCACACAGTTGACCCAGTGGCCCCAGGGTTCGGTTCAGGAGGATCCTGCAGCGCGGCCCCTGCCTCCCCGAAGGGGACATCTTGGGCACAGTGGCCATGTTGTGGTCATGACAACCGAGGCCCATCTGCTGATCATGTCCCTGCAGCTGCGGCAGCAAGTCCTTCCTCACAGGGAGGCAGGGGCACATCCCAGGGTCGCTGAAGCTTCCAGCACCAAACACATCATCACGGTAATCGTAAAGGCTTTCAGGATCTGTGCAACCGTGACCTCATTTCCCGAGGGAGCGCCTGTCCCAAGGAAGCAGAGAGGTCTGCCGGTAGCATCATCCCCCAAATGGCAGTATTGTGGGGGTGGGGTGTGAGGCAGGACCACCGCTGGGGGAGCCACCCTTGGGATGCATCTGGGTCCCAGTCAGAAACACAGTCTCAGCATCACTGGCTCTAACCAGAAGCAGTAGGAGCCTGTGGAGGGGGCCAGCAGGAGGGCTGAGGGCTCCCCAAAAGGGACGAAACGTTCAGAAGGTGCACAGCCCTCAGAGGTGATGGGACTGGGAACGTCAAACATGAATCTACTCATGCCGAGTAGGGGCGAGCCCTCAGAACACACCCTGTCTTCTCCAGCTGGGATAAACTCCCCAGCCACCCATTCCTTCCTGAGAGGGGAGAGCCAGGGAGCCTGCCAGCATCCTGGGGTGAGCTTGTAGAAGGAATCTCCGTGCGCTGGAGCCGCGAGAGGGAGGTCAGGCTCTGTCTGCGTGTTCCCTAAACCTGAGCAGAGCTGTCTGGTGAGAATGAGTGGGATTTCCTGAGTTAGAAGTTACAAGAAGTAGGCGCGTGTGCAGCACGGCGAGCTGAGAAGCACACATTCTCATTTGCCCTATAAATGAAGAGCGAGCTCCAGCAGCCCGCAGAGGTGGGAAAGGCCACCCCAGAGTCCCGAAGACTCCCGAACTTGCACCAGAATTTGGCCCAGGCCCTGGGGTTCTGGCGGGGCAGAGCCATCGGAGCACCCCTCAGGGTCCCACAGAGAGCTGTGTCTCGGCCCTCACAGCCCCCCAGGTCCCCTTGCAGATCCCCTGCACTGCCCAGCTGGGCTCGGCCCCTCCGAGGAGCTGGAGGCCCGAGGTAGAGCACCCAGGTGCCATGCCCACCAGACCCCGTGCACTGCCCCTGGACAGGGCACTAACCTCCTGATCAGGCACACAGCCAGCCCTCCACGACATCCGGCGTCCGGGAGAAACCTCCGTGGGCCCACCCAGTCCCTGTGTGTGGGTACAGGCAGGTGTGGAGGAGAAAGAAAACCAAGGCAGAAACGTATTTAATTCCATGACGGAATCCCTAGGTAAGGTCAGATAAGAAAAGATTTCTTTTCGGTGCTGGGAATTAAGGCATAAAAGCATTTGCACCCATCTGCGCTCCTGTCTTGTGTGGAACGTAGGCATCTTGCTGTGACCGAGCACCCAAGGCCCCTCCCTGGTGCACGAGAAGGCAGGCCTGGCCCAGGTCTGCAGAAGGGCAGCGGTGACTCGAGCTCTCTCGAGGCCTGTAGATCCGGGGGCCACAGAGGATCACAGCCTGGGGCTCGGTTCCCACAAACGGATCAATGGGACCACGTGCCTCGGGCGCTAGAGAAGCCAACATGAGGGAGAGGCAGCTGCTGACCTCCAGGCCTCGGTGGCCGCTCCCTCCTCTGGTCTCAGCCTGAGCCAAAACTCAGATGGAACTTTTAGAACAGAATGTCAGCATCACCCTGTCTGGAGGGCTCTAAAGCACGAGATCCGCGCTGGCGTTTTCCGGACACCACCCTGTTCCTGCCCAAAGCACAGCGGGAGCTGCAGGGCCCACGGGGACCTACCCACCCAGGTGGGGTCTGCCTCCCGGGCTTCCTGGGCCCCGTCCGGCTCCTGGCAGACCTGCTGCCCCGGGGGAAGAGACACCATCCCGCCCGAGGCGCCACGATGCAAGGACACTAAAAATCGCCACGTGAAAAAGACTTGTTCTTTAAAGGAAAAAAAAAATGGTGCTGTGGGAAACATAAAATGCTATGTTCTTTCCTCTGCCTTATGTGCAAATACTTAATTCTCCCAAAAGTTAAGTGCCAGGAAAATACTTTGTCTCTCCTGGAGAACAGCCCTGCCTTTCTTTTCTTTTTTTTTTTTTAATTAAGAACCGGCACTTTAAAAAAAAAAAAACTCCTCAGCTGCTGAGAAATCGGAGTTAAATGTTAACTCATTCCCAGCGTCCACTTTCCCTTGGGTCCCTGGTGTGTTTGTTCGGCTTCCCCACGTTTCTACTCACGTTGCCCAATTTTCCTGACTTTATGTTCACTTCTTCCGTGGGCTGCCAGGGCCCCTGCAATGCTTCTGAAAGCAGGGAGAGATGAGACGTGAACCTCGAAGAGGCGCCCGCCATCGAGCCTGCAGGAAGCCAGGCTTGGTGGGCACGGGGGTGGCCGGAGGAGGGGGACGCGGCCACCCGTGTCCAGGAAAGCGCCTGGTTTCTGGGCCCATCGGGGGCGGGATGCCGAGAACAGGGAGCGGGGGCGCTCCCGCCGCCGTCCAGGGCCACCAAACAGATCAGCCCAAGGTTCATGTCTTGAAAGAACCACAGTCATTTTCTGATTTTCCAGGGTTCAGGGAAGGGCTGGGCGGATGTCCTGAGCGGGGGTGATGATGACTGTAGCCAGGCTTCGGCGGCGGTGGCAGCGGTGGCTGGCGGCATTCCAGGGCGTGCGCTCAGGCCACTCGGGTGCTCGGCCCCATGCACTACAGTGTGCTTCCCCATGGCATGGTGGCACGAGGTGGTAAGGCCTTCCCGCACGTTCGATCAGGGCTCCAGCCCTCCAGGTGGGCCGGTTCCAAGGAAGGGGACGGAGACCTCCCCCTTCCCCCTCAGCGGGCGCCTGGAACACACAGGCATATCTGAAGCCGCCACCCTGACACCGCGATGTGCAAAGGTCCTGTGGCCCCGACCAGAACCGGAGGCAGAAAAACACCCTAGCGATTGCATCGCTCACCACCCAGGGGACATCTGCTGCCCACCCGAGCGCACCACTGTGGGCAGGCGGAGCTGGAGAACTGGGTGCCGCCCCCCAGCACCATGCCAGCCCCTGGCCCCCGCCAGGCACAGGCCAGCTGCTGGCTGGAAACTATGAGCCAGAGAGGATGGGCTGCCTCCTGCCTCCACCAGGAGTGTGTTTCGCTTTGGCTTGTCTGGGAACAATGGAAACCTAGAGTCTAATTAGCCCCTGGCTCCGAGTCGAAGACGACAGCACAATATGTGCTTTCTCATTTAAAAAAAGAAAAAAAAAAAAAAAGAAAGAAAGAAAAAAGCATAGGCGCCAAGCTCCTATTCTCAGAACCATGCCTTCTGCTGAATCTGCTGGAAACATTACCCTTGGCGGCTGTGCGGTCTGTGGGGACGTTAATGCTGTATGATGGATGAAGGTGAATGAAGGCATCTGCGTGCATGAGGGCCTCGGGGAAGGCGCCGTACAAAAAATGCACGACCTCGGGACCCTGGCTGAGAGGCTCCAGGGGCCCATGCCTCCTTTGGGGGTCGCTGGGGCTTCTACTCAGGGCTCCGTCCATGCTGGACACCCCTGGGGCCTCTCTCTGGGCCTCCAAGGTCCTGCGTCCCAGACCACGGGGGGCCAGGCCACCCTCGCAGGTAGCCTCCTCCCTTGCCTGCCCACACAGGCCACTCGCAGCACCACCCCACACTAGAGGCCCAAAGCAAAGACCTCAGCTTTTCCAGCTCTGAATCCTCAAAGCCAAGGGTAAAACCAGGAGCAGTGCAAAGAGGGAGGTGGTCCTTCCCAGGCTCCGCCTCTCCGAGGGCCACGTCTGCAGGTGCACTGCTGAATCAAGCCTGCAATCCGCCCGGGGCCCCTGAGCACAGGGCACTCATTCACACACACGTAACCACACAGGCGACTCCCCGGAGCATCACAACATTCTGGTGAAGACCGTCTGAGCAGCATTTATTCCTACTGGGTCTTCCTCTTAGGCTCAGTGGAGACGGGCACAGAGTTCCAAGCACCCAGCACACAGCGGAGCAAGGGACTGTCCCTGTCCCCACCTCACAGAAGAGGACACTTGGCTGAGGTGGCAGTGACCCCAGGACTCAAAGTCAGCCACCTCCTATTCCACCTGGCTGCCCACCTGGCCAACTTTGCAGGCTGAATTCAGTCTTCTGTGGGTTACTGAGCGCCAGACTCCCTCCAGAGTTACCAGCAACCAAAGCCAGGCTATCAGGTGGCACAAATATCGTGGGACAGAGAAATTTGGATTCAGACAGACAATGACGTGCATGGCGTCCACCTGAGGAACGTTTACAGAGCAGGTGCTCTGTCCCAGGGCCCCCACACTGGGGCTCCCTGCAGACAGCTGGGGGCAGGCCAGGGCAGGGTCAGCCGGGCCTCCAGGGATGCCAGAAACCAGGACCTTTCAAACAAGCCCTCCCTCCAGCTGATGTCACCAGCAGCTGGGCCTTTGTACCCTAGTGTCCTGTGACCCACAAAGGCCCCTGACCCCTGGAGCCCTCCTCCAGCCTCCGAGCAGGATGCCGGCACAGAGGGAACCGGAACGGCCCTGCCTGGAAGTGGCCGGGCCGCCTGCCAGGCCCCGAGACCTGCTTATCATGAAAGCCACCCATTCCTGGAGGCAGAATGAAGTACAGGGAAGGAATTTTCTGGGCTGACTCTTCTCTGTTCTTAAACTTGCCAGGGACACAGGGCCCATCCCAGGGACACAGGCCGCATCTCGGCCAGAAAGGGATTGTGGAGAGGCCAGGCCGTCCCCAGGAGCCACACACACTTGACGTAGACTTTGAGAACGGAGGGCTTGAAGCCTTGCAGGAGAATTAAAAACTTTTACAGCAAAAGTACTCCTTATCAAAGAGAAGCAAAACAACGTCCCCTTGTTGAGAACTTTTCTTCACTTTTTTTCCCAGCTCGGTAACCAAGGATTCTGGGAACTTGGCCCCCAGCAGACCCTTCTCGAATACATGTCGTTTACATGTGAGGTGGCGCTTTGCAGGGCAAACTCCCTTTCCCTGTGTGGACAGTGGGGACGGAGGTGGTGGCTCCCCTCTGGAGGTTGCAGCCCTGACCTCCGTGGGACGGCATTTGGAGGCAGGCCTTTGGGGGCTGAGGAGGGTTAGGGGAGGTCAGGAGGGTGGGCCCGTGACGCGATCAGTACCCTCCCAGCAAGAGAAGGAGCCCTGAGCCCTCCGCCCCACACAGGAAAACAGGGCAGGAAGCCCTCGGTCCACAAGCTGGAGGAGGCTCTGCCTAGAGCCCGACCCTCCCTGCCTGCGCCTGATCCACATCCAGCCTCCAGAGCGTGAGGAAGGTGTTTACTGTTTGATCCCCCATCTGCCGTGGGGCTGAGGAGGGACCCGGAGCCCCAAGGCCCCGTCCAGTCTCCTCCTGAGCCCCAGGTGCTTTTCCCAATGCCTCCGTTGCCTCCCTGCGGACAAAGCACACTTGGGTGAGTTTCCAGCCAGAGTCCAGCTCCCAGAGGTGGCGGGAGCCTGTGTAGACGCTCCCGCAGGTGCTCATGTTTACACAACTCGCTTCCAGGCAGCACTTTTGCAGACCCCCTCCACATCGGCCTGGACGCGCCCACGCTCTCCACCGAGCGGGGAGCCCGCACTTCTCAGGGCCACCAGCCCTGGCAGAACAAGCAGCAGGCCAGCTGAATTCTCCCGAGGTCTTTGCTGTGGAGACAATCCCTGTGCATCTGCTCGCCTAGGTTTTCTACAGGGCGAATCCCCCAGTTCCACACACCCGTGGCCCCCGAGCAAGGCGTGGGACAGGGGTTTGAAGGAGGCCAGGCAGGCAACATCAGCCTGTGTGTCCTGCAGCCTGAGATGGCGCAGCCCCCCCCCCCACCCGCCCCTCAGGGTCACTCCTGCCCCATCCTGTCCCAGTTCATTTTAGGAATAAAGGCAGGTCGTTGAGGCCGACCTTCCAGGCAGCTCTTTGCAACCCTGTGTGCGCCTTCAAGACCCCTAAAGGAACTGTTTAAAGCACAAGAATGCCCAGCTTCCCCTGACCCCGGGGGTCCTGATGCAGGTGCTCCGGGATGGGGCCTGGGTATTTCTTCATGGCCTCTCCAGGTGGTCCAGACGCAGGGGCGGAAGTGAGAACCAAAACTGCAAAAAGGGTGAAACTGAGCTTAAGCTTGAACTTAGCAAGGATGATGTAATAATGAGTCAGTAGATGGGGAGAAAAACGCATCATCAGAAAGAGCACCTCAGAGGTGCTTGCCCTCCTGGGGAGCATGGGGGCATCCTTCTCGTTCCTGCTGAGCTCCCTGCGGTCTCCACGGCAACCGTCCTAGGGCAGAGACCTCCCCACCAGTGATCTGCCAGCCCCCCATTCCCACAGTCACCCATCCTCCAGGCCGGCCCGGGAGCCCCAAACGCCACACTGCCCCTCCCCCGCGTGGTCCACGTGGGCCCACGGGACGCCAGGTGGCAGGAATTGTGCACACAGGGTGTCCTGGGAGGGCCTCTGGTCAGAGCGGCTCTGGGCCTCGGGGCTCCTGGGTGAGGCGTGCATGTCCCAGACCTGTGGGCTTCTAGACACCTGTATTTTCACAGAATCGCAGATGAAAGAGGCCACAGTACAGTCCGATTTCCCCAACACATGCTCATGCCAGCTCTGTTCTGAGCCACGTGACAGCCCCTTGTGGGGATGGTGCCCTTTTCCGCTAAATCCTGTCTTTCCTAAAAACTCGGGGCCATCCTGTACGTCACCGGGACGCAGTCTACAAATGTGGCGGGCAGGCCTCGCTCGGACTCTGCATTTCAACAGTGCCATGCACAGCACAGAACAGCACGGAGCGTGGGCTGCACACAGCCGTCCACCCCCTCCAAAGTGTGACCACAGCATTTCTCTGCCTTCCGACGTCTTGGGGAGCGCGGACCGCCTGGCTCTCGGCATGGTGCGTCTGACAAAGCTGTGCCTTCTTGGCAGAAATCCTCCGGAAGAGGAGTAGGAGTGCAAACCCACGGCCCCCATCCTCAGGCTCCTTGAGGCTTCAGGCCCCGGGGGATGGCCCTGACCCTGGGGATGGGCTGTGTGCAATCCCGGGGTTAAACCTTATGACTCTGCCACGAGGCCCGGGGGGCCTGGCTAATGGGCTGCCCTGGCCATACTGGTCACTGAGCGGGGAGAGCCAGCAGGAAGTCAGGTGTCCCGCCTGGGGGTGGGGGCACAGCGCAGTGTGCCCCCCTCCCAGGCCCGCCTCCCCACAATCATCTGTGGCTTCTTGGCTGTGAGCGCATTTCATTTAGCCCGGTGCATACATTAACACTCAGCAAAGGCCTCCCGTGGGCCCGGCTGGATCCACTCGGGGCTAGGCGGAGGGACCAGCCCCGTGTCCACGAAGACGTCAGGGGCCCGGCTTCTGCGCCCGCCAGGCAGGGCCTGCGATTGTGATGTAAACACAGGGCGGGGCGGGGCGGGGTGGGGGCTGGCAGGCCCATCTGCTCGGCACGCTTCTGGCCCAACGCGTGCTCTCCCTGCCCTAACCATTTTCCACCCTCTTAGGTGACAACTTGGAACCTGGACGGGCTCTCAATCTGCCTTTCATTTGCAAACGAGCCATTTCAGCTCAGCGTGGCCCCCTATTCTTCTCTGGCATTTGTGTTTGTGAAAAGACCCGTCTCAAATTTCTGGAGCTGGAGCAGCTGCTGCGAGGCCCCTTTTCATTGGGCGGCTCCCCCCGCTCCCAGCCCGCTGCCCCCTCCCCTCCTCGGCCCTTTTGTCTCGGCAGAGCCAGCCCCCTCTGACCCCTGGCCAACTCGGAGCCTCCTCCTTTGTCAGCTTCCCCAGACAAGTTTCCCCCTAAATCAAGCATTGTTTGGGCTCCTGAGGCCAGCACGTGCCCACGTCCCCTAATCTTTTAATTTCTCCCCAGGAAGAAGCAGCTGTCAGTGACACCCAGCTGTCGCAGGCCTGGTGCCCCAGAGCAAGGCCGCAGGAGGGGGGGTGGCCTGCGCTCATACGAGCATCTCCCCTCTTTCTTCTTGGCGGCGATGCTTTTCCTTTTTGCAACAGTTGGCACCGCGTGCTGTGAAATGCTGCCCTGCGAGCAAAGCCCCCCCCACACTCCGTTTTTGTCTGAGCCCCTTCCCTACTGCACCCTGCTGGGTGTGCCCTTGAGCGCGCTTGAGAACCAGACCTTGGGTTGTAGAGATCCTAGAGTGTGTCATTATCCTTTTGCTGCAAAATGATCATCTGTTAAATTACAGGGGGAGACCCAGACAGCCAGAGAAAGGCTGCACGCCCCTGGCACATCCTCGGAGGCGGCTGCCTAGTGGCAGTCGTGCTTTTCGGGAGTCACTGCAGAAAGTCTGACGCGCGGCAAGGGTTCTTCCAGGCATGTGTGACCAGAGGGCACGAGGATCCCCGGGAAGCCAGGCCACTGAGGTCAACCAAGGCTAGCCCAGTGCTCCAAAGCGGGCTCTGCCTCATCCTTGCACGTGCGATTTTCCGGAGGCCCTTCTGTGGGCACAGCTGCACTCCAGGAACGAGGGGCTCTGCCCTGAGCCCCAGGCTACCTCCCTAAGCCCCTCTGTCACTGCCTGCTTGCAAGTCTGCAGCGATGGAGTGCTCTCTCTCTCTCTCTCTCTCTCTGCACCGTCCAACAGCACGACTGAGCACCAAGAAACTAATGTTTGTTTTATTTCAATTAACTTACCCTTAAGTGGGCCCGTGTGGCCAGTGGCCACAATATTGGACAGAGAAGCTCTACACTATGAGTCCTCAAACATGGCATCCCAGGAGACACAGAGAATACAGATGTTTGGGTCCCATTTCCCTGAGGGTCCAATTTCATTCTTGGGGGTGCAACAGAGCTCTCCAAAATGCAGAGGATTTTAGCAAGAGCCACCAGGGTCGGAGGCTCCTGACAGTCAGCTGTAGCACCCCCTCCCCCCCCACTTCTGTCCCTTCCTGCCCGTTGTCGTCAGGGTTTCAGGGCTGTCCCGGCCCCAGAGCTACACCACCGCTGTCCGTGCACAGCGAATGAATGCCCAAAGGTGACTCATGCAGCCGCAGGCCGGGAGGGCCCCTCCCCACCCGCTGTATCTCACCTGGTGGGTAATTGAAAGACGCTGGCAGAAACCCGACTCTGGCCAGAGCATATGGTGAGCCGCACACCTGCCTTGTGCGGCACCTGCTGGGCCTCCCAGGGGTGTGGGGCGGCCGGCTCCGCCGCCCGGGGCCACGGGCAAGCATCCGACTCATTTGCATGCTCAACGCAGCCACGTGCCTGGACTTCAGGCAGATTTGACACGGCATGTCACTGCTTTTAAGATCAGCAAATCTGGAGAAAGCTGTGCTCAGACAACAAAGCCGCAGCCAGCTGGGACGTGTGCTCAGGCCTTCTCGGGGGCAGGCGCCCACGGGAACCGCCGCCCACAGGCTGCGTGTCATGGGGGTAGGGACCTGTGGAGGCCAGAGTTGGGCTGCCCAAAGGGCCGGGGCCGGTCTCCTGCAGCCCCCCAGGAAGCTGAAACCCACCCCCAAGAAAGCTGGGTAAAGCCACCATTTACCTGAGTCAGGACCGGTCCCTGGTGGTTTCTGTTCTTTGACATCTTCTTTTTAGATGAACAACCCCTCTATTCCAGATCGGTCCCTAAGCGAAGCTAAGTAGACAACCACCACTTACTGGTCACATTATCAAAGGCCACTGCTTCCTGTTGGTGGTGACTGCTGAGTTCCCACACTCCCCCAGAGGACGTGAGCTCTCTTGGTGCCATGGGACACCTCGTGTTGCCCTTTCTGCCCACCTGCACCCTCGGCTCTGCAAAGGGGTAGTGGGAGAAGGCTAAAGGGCCAGCACCCCCCGACGGCTTCTCCCCTGTAGGGCCTGGCCTTGAGCCCAGAAGGAGTTGAAAGTCCAGCTTCACAGTCCCATCGCCTCTCTTCTCAGGGTGCTGAGGAAATCGACGGTGACCTGAGGGCCTGTGCGCAGGCTCCATCCCACCTCAGGCACCCTGGCCATCTGTCACACCGAGGCACAGCCATGTGCTTAATTGGGGTAGGGCTTAAAGAGACATGGAAGATGGGCCATGGCGCCGAGGAGGGGCAGGCGCCCCGCACGATGTTGTGACACTGGGGGCGGGCTGCTGGTACCCGAGCTCCGGGCCGCATTCCTGCCACCACATGTCCAGCCCTGCAGGTCGGGGAGATTGAGGCTCTCCTCCAGTGCCGCCAGCAGGGGAGGAAAGGTAACAGGCAGGCACGTTGTGAGGCCATTAGCCAACACAATGGGAAGCTGAAAGGATAATCCAGTGAGTCGAAGAAGGAAAGCTGGCCTGTGCCAGCAGCGGAGGGGTGAGCTCATTATTCCAGACGGCAGATGGAGGGTGGCCTGGTTGCTGGGCAGAACTCCCGGCTGCTGGCGGGGGAGGCAGGAGCCGACCGTGCGCACTCAGGACCCCTCCCAGCGCAGCGGCTGCCCTTCCTCCCAAAGAACCGGGACTGAAGGGAGAAACTGTGCTCTCAGCATGTTGGTTTCAGCCCATTGCCCCTTTCACCTGCCCCCAGAAGCCTTCATGGACCACGGGCATCTTCACGCACCTGAGACCCCCTGACCACAGGGACAGGGGTGGCTGAGGAAGGATGCATCCCATCCTCCAGTCCTCAGCTTTGTGTTCACCGCCACACAGATAGCTTTCAACTCAACTGAGACATGTTTATGTGGACGAGGAGGCAGAGCCTGCTGAGAAACCCTGGAAACTATTGGTGAAGGGTCGTGCAATGGGGCTGTGCACACAGGGGCACACAAACAAGGACATAGACTCGTCACCACCACCATCACCATCACCACCACCATCACCACCATCACCACCACTATCATCGTCACCATCACCATCACCATAATCACCACCATCACCACCATCACCACCACCATCACCACCATCATCACCATCACCATCATCATCACCATCATCACCACCATCATCACCACCACCACCATCACCACCATCATCGTCACCATCACCATCATCATCACCACCACCATCACCATCATCACCATCATCACCACCACCACCATCACCACCATCATCGTCACCATCACCATCATCATCACCATTACCACCATCATATCTAATCTTAAAATGACCCATGCCAGATGGCAATTTAAGTGCTATATCTACATTAGCTCACTTAATTCGCCCCACAGCCTTCTAAGGCATGCACTATTATTATTATCTGCATTTTATAGGTGCAGAACCCAGAGCACAGGGGGTACACTAACTTGCTCAAGGTTACACAAGCAGGAACTGGGTAGCCAGGATTTGAACCAAAGCAGTCACACTCTCGGATCTGTGACCTTCAGGGATATTCAGATGGGCATTGTCCGCCATGGCAAAACCTGGAAACAACTCAAACAATTTCACCATAGGAGTATAGTGAAATACTCTGCAGCAGTGAGAACAATTGGTAGACAAGTCTATGCCCCACAGGGCATACGTCTCAGCAGAAAAATCCAAGTCCACAATTTACACAGTATGATTTTGTTTATGAAAGTTCAAAAACTGGCAAAGTTTAGCAATCTCTTGCTTAGCAACATATCTGTATACAGTAACACTTTAAACAAGACAAGTTAGCTATTAATGCAGCTTTCAGGCCAGTGGTCACTGAAGTCACAGTCAGAGAAGGGAAGACGATGAGCTGGGAGTATTTGGAGGTGTGGTCACGCTCCTGTGTTTGCTTCGCAGGGGTGTCTCTATAACTGTTCTTTCTAATGGGCATGTAAGTTAAATACACTCTTGTATAGCATATTTCAGAATTATTTTAAAAGCTTCTTTTTGATCCTCACCTAGAGAAGAAAAGAAAGGGTGATAAGGAGCTTCCGGACTCCTGCTCCCGGCCAGTGGCTCTTTCCCGTAGCACCCTCCTCAAGATTTCTCCTGTGCTCTCAACTCCAGCCCCCCAGAGATGACCTTCCACCCTCCAGCACCCCGTCTCCACTGAATGGGAAAAACGATCCACAAATTTCCACTTACTGTGCATCTCGGTTTGTGCAAACATATCACAGCTCATTATTTTTGTTTAAAGCAACTTAAAGCCAACTCTTGGCCTTGTCAGTCTGCAAGGATAGGACACCCAGTCTCAGACTCGTTGAGCCTCGTGCAGCCCCAGACCCAGGCAGTGCCACAGGCTGTCACAGGCCGTCTCAGATGCCCTGCAGCCCTGTGCTCAGGTTAGCATCCCTGGTGATGTCATGCAGCCCACCCCACACCCCCGGGGTCTCCCCACTCCACGGGCTCTGCATGGAGGGCTGCCTCCCCCTCGAGGACGCCCCTGTCCCTGAGAGTGGTTTCCACAAGAGCAGGAGAGGGTTGGCCCAGCCCCAGGGCTCTGTATTCTAGAAGCTTGGTATCTATGCCAGGCCCAAAGCGGGCACTTAGCTGGAGGCTGTTTTGCTAAATGCACCAGGCACAGGGTCACCTCTGACCACTGCCCTTTGTCCCCACAGGAGCACCCAGCCTCTCCCAACCCTGCCTCCAGATTATCAGTGGGGTAATGCACCATCCCCACCGGCCCCTGGGCTACCTGCTCCTCACTCTGCTTACTTCCCTGAGAGCAGCCACGTGTCCCCACCCCACCTCCCACCTGTGGTACCTGGGGAGAGGGCAGGCAGGCCCCTCTCAGTAGCTGCAGAGCTTTCCAGGCTCTCCCGGCCGAGGGCAGAGAGCACATAGGGGAGGAGGGGGCTGGCAGCCTGAGAGCTGACCACTCAGCACTGGCCTCCCTGCCCCCACCCGACCTCCCCCCACCCAGGGCCAGGGGCCACCTGCCGCCAGAAGCGTGGGCGGCAGCTGGACCCCTGTAAGCAGGGCCCCGAGGAGGGGCTCGTCTAGGGCTGACTTTTGACCTCACCACCACCGTAAGGCCTAGAGCGAGCATGCGTGTGTGCACACACAGACTGTGCCTTGGAGCCCCGTTGTGTCTACTAGGCTGGTTTATTTCGACAGGGCTGTCATGCTTTATTGCTCATTCGAAATCCAAAAAGTCATCCTCTAAGTCATGTGCAGGCAAAGTCCAGCCTGAACAGATGGACATGAGGCTTATTTACATCGCTTCGTGTCAAGACAAAATAGTAATGCATCGGCTCCCGGGGTGACGGCGGTTCACGGCATATGCACGTCCAGAAAGCCCGAGTCCGAATCCCAGCCTGTGTGCACAAAGGAGGGCCCCACACCGGGGAAGGCCGAGGTCTCGGGGGGCCCCTGCTGCCCAGCCACACTTGCGGGGCATGCCTGTCCCTGGATGGGCACAGGGAGCTGGGCCCCAGGGACACGTTACATCCCATGTGCTCCAATGCATCTTTAAACAGGAGCAGAGGTGCCCACGGGAGACTCTGGGATACAGGGATGGAAGCCTCCAAACGCCTCTCGGGCCGGAGCCAGGTCCAGTGAATGCTGCTGACTCCCCACACGCTGTCAAGGGCCTCTGATGACTGGATGCACAAGCATGCAACAGTTTGCACCCACGCATGCATGCACAAGTGCACACATTTGCGCACACACACACACACACACACACACACACACACACACCCCTCCATAATCAGGTTTTCCCGGGCACAACTGTCTGCCAGCATCCGGAGTGACCAGCGGTAGCATGCACTCACGTTGCTTTCAAGTGGAATCATCTGGAATGTGAACACAGCATGAATATGGCAATGGGTCTGGCTGCTTCCCTATTGTCCCCCGGAACCTGCCAGAACTTTCACAAGCAGAGGCAGGACGTCTGGCGGCGAGCTTTCCTGGGAGCGCCCTGCTCTGACTTCCAGGATCTCATTCCAGTGTTGGAAGCCTCTCGTGGAGCTGTTCACAAGGCTGCCTGGGACTCAGCAGAGAAACCCAGCCTGCGCCTGCCTGCCTGCCTGCCGGAGAGACAGAAGCCGGCAGTGTGAAGGGGTTGTTCCAGCCCAGGCGTCTCCTTATCTCACAGGAAAGCCCTCTCCCCTCCAGGGTGACCCCAGGCCGGGTAGGAAGGGGCTCTGCGCTTTCTGTTTCTTTCCGAAACATAGAGAGAGCCCAGGGACCAGCAGCCCGGAGCTCCCACCGCCCATCACCCCAGTCTCATCGCCCACACCCAAAACCAAGGAGAAGGCCTGTGGAGGTGGACCACCCCTCCCCAGGCATTGCTCATCGGCCATCCTTGGGTGGGGAGCAGAGAAATCCTAAGGAAGAACCAGGGACAAGAACCAGGCCTTCTGCTTGAACTTCCTCATCCATCGGTCCCATCCACAAGTGTCAGACCCCAAAGACACAGGGTCCCTTCCCCAGGGGATGGCCAACTACATCCCTCAGCACTGAGCATCTTCCTTTTAGAGGTGCCCTCCAATTCCCGAATAGGGAAATGTAGACAGGATAAGGTCTCCCCGCCCCATCAAGAACAACCGATCCACATTTGCTGATGGCCTCTGCCACGTGGCACAGCCAGCCATGCAGAAACAAGAGGCCCCACGTCCACCAGATGAGGAGGAACACTTTGCAGGATGAATGTGGAGCTATAAGGCCTGGAGCCTTGCAGCTATGAAAAATAGAAAGTTGGTGTCTTTGTAAGCCAGGGTTCAAAGCCAGATTTACTGGCCTCTCCTATTCCAGTCACTTCTCTGCTAAGATCAGTACACAGGCAAAAACACCACGTTCTGAGAATCACGTGGCTCTCCTGCCAAATGTAAAGGGAAGGCACCCACCTTGGCTCTGCTCAGGACTTTACTACTTGGAGCAGGAATATCAGGCTGAGTGGGGACCATAGATGCACATTTAAACCCAAACAAGGTAAATCAGAACCGGTTATAAAATCCCTCGGAGCATGCTTTCTGGTCCCCTGGCTGAGGTGCTGGGCCGGGCTTGCTGGCCAGGGCCCTGATCCAGCCCTGCACACAGCAGTCCTGAACCCGAGCAAGCAAACGCGTCCCTCTGCCTCCTTGAGACCTGATTTCTCGGCCCACAAAGGAGACTAGGAACGGCGTGCACCCTCCAGGGCCCGGCGGGCGGGGAAGGGGGTTGCAGCTCTGCAAGCCTCAAGCTGGAAGACACCGATGGGCGCCATATCACAGAGGCCGGTTCGCTGGAGCTCCCCTGGGAAGGGCTGGGCCTTCGCGGGTACCTGCAGTGGGGAGCCCGGTTCCTGCACCGGCTCCCTCTCGCTTCTGTCCTCCTGAGAGTGGCCAGACAGGTTCTCCCGGCCGTGGCAGCCGAGCGTGGCAGTCCGGAACACCTCGTTCTGAGCCATGTCCTGGAGGGCTGCCTTCCCTGTCCAGACTCCATGTGTGATCTGAACGTGACCAAGGTGTGTGTGGGTGTTGTACCCTCATGTGTCTCCAAGCGTGACCTGGAGGAGGCTACAGAGGGAAAAATCCGCCTCGGTGCAGGTTGAACCTGCAGGAGTTTTTAGAGAAAGAGAAGAGACGTGGAGAGAAAAGCCTGAGGCTTTTTCCTTTGTGCGGTTTCCCGGGAGGGCAGCACCGGCCCCACATCCCCCCAGAGGGGTCTAGACAGCCTGGACAGTAGGTCGGCAGGGGATCCCCAGAGGTACCCACTGATTCTGAGGCCGCAGGGCAACAGAACCCCAGGAACCCCAGCCCCTCACTACACACAATGTGGGCAGAACAAAGCCCGAGGCGTCTTGAGAAATCCCCATCGTCATGGATTTCACCCTCGGCCATTTACCATTAAAATCCAATCAAGTCCTAGAGCAAAACTCCGTGATGTAGAACTGCTGGGGCTTCCGGCGCCTTCCCTCTGCGTGGCCAGCCCCGCGCGGCCCCTCTCACGCCCTCACATGAGTGTCCAGGCCCTGTGAGCGACCCCCGCACCCTGCAAGACACCCACACTTGGCAAGTGGGCTCAACCTGGAACCTTCCTGAAATGAGCCACGGACCACCGGCCACGTGAGAGCAGGCTTCGGGGGAAGGGGTTTGGGGGTGGGGGGTGTCCCGCAGCCTGTCCTGCCTCCTGCTCAGCCCATCCTCCACGGAGCCCTCCCGGGAAGCCGGCAGCAATTCCCCAGTGCACTGTTCCCAAAAGCCCCTTCTGCAGGGCGCTCACGGAAATCCACGGCTCTCTGGGCTGTCACAAATGCTCTCCCATTCATGGTTCCGAGCACTCTGTGTAGGAGGGCAGTAATATTCTCAACCCCGGAGAAGCTTGTTGGCCCCAGGTCGGCTGCCGGCAGAGCAGGGATCCGGGCTCCAGCTGGCCTGGTGCCAGGGGGTCCTTAACCAGAGGGCCGTGGACTTGGGGGGATGCTCTTGTTCTGGAAACTGACATCTCCGCAGGGCTGCGTGCTGTGGGGCAGGACAGCCGCGCCCGGCCCACCCTCACCACCCACCCGGGAGGGGGCAGACACGTGGAGGGGACCCTGAGGAACCCTGAGGAACCCTGCCCCCCTGTCTCCCTCCAGCCTGGTCACCAGAGTGGGGTGGTGATGGAGACCCCAGGACCTCCCAGATGGCCCACAGAAGCCCCTGGAGGGTGAGTGGCAGGGACTGCGGGGTGACTGGGGAAGCAGCCCCATTATTCTGGGGACTCTTGGACCTATTTTCTTAAGACCCTTGGGTGGGGAGGTGAGTGTGGAGTCTGGGGTACCTGTCTTGACATCCTAATTGACCTCAGACCCTCTCAAATGTCCTCTGCCTCCGGAATCCTGTCTGCGTCCTGTTTCTCTTCCCGGCACCCTGGGCGTGGACCCATCACGGCCGTGTGGGTGACACTGCAGAGGGACGTCTGTACTTGAACAGGGTAGAACCCCAAGGCCAAGCCACGGCCCCGCCAGCTGCTGCTAGCCCTGCCCATGGAGATAAAGCTGTTGTCCGTTGGCCGCGAGGGGACAGGGCCCCGGGGGCCCGGTGTTACAACTTGGGGTGGCCTGGCGGACAGGAACCAAGTGGGGCAAGGAGCAGGCAGTACCCCCGGCCCCCTGGCCACTTCCCTCCCGCAAGGAGTGGAAACAGGCAACAGAGAGCAGCCTGGGCCTTCTCGCCGGCACAGCACTGGGTCCCAGCAGGTAATGGTCCCCAGCACCATCCACACGGCCCCCAGGACCTTAGCTGCCCTCGGAGCAGTGACACCTGTTGCTGCCTTCATCACCACAGCCTGGCCACTGGTCAGGACAGCCCTGAGGAGAGTCCCGCCTGCAAAGTGGCTCCCACCCCACACCTGGAGACTCGTGCCCTGCCTGGCCCAGTGCCCCAGGCATCACTAGTCACGGCATGCTGACTCTCCCAGGCACCCCGGCCAACAGGGAAACCGAGGCCGGCTGCAGCGTGACGTCATTGGTGCCCAGACAGCGCCGCAAGGCTGGAAGACAGGCGTGCATGCTTGGCCCCTGGGCCTTGGCCCCGGGGCCTCCCTCTGCGGACAAGGGCAGGGGATCATCGGTGCCTAAACGCGGCGAGGAGCCCGCGGGAGGTGCGGACCGCACAGGAGATGCATTTCGCAAGTGAGGTCCATTTTGTCTCCAGTGAGTCAAGGAGGTGGCAAGGAGAGTGGAGCGAGCGCGGTTTCCCTCTGTTCTGGGTTGTTTGCTCGCCAACCCTTGGTTCCGGGAGGAAGCCACTCCTCAGGAGGCGCAGCCCCTCCCCCACTGCCCTCTGGTCGCCTGGCCCTGCCCCGCAGCTCACAGTTTGTCCCCGCGCCCAGTGGAGACAGCCCCTGTGCTGGGCACAGGCCCCCCCAGAGGCGTGCCAGGACATGAGAGCCTTTGCTGGATGAGAAACAACAGGCTTAGCACAAGCCAGTGACAAACAGGGATCACAACAGGGAGAGTCCCCTCCGAACGGCAGGTGGTTGGCGCCGTTCTGCCAAGGGAGTGGGGATGGATGGAGCCTGTTCTCTGGCCCAGCTGACACAGGGCCGGGGAGGCCAAGGGGCCAGAGCAGCCGCCCCCTCTGTCCGCAGGGCCTGTCTGCAGAGGGCCGGGGAGCCACGGGGCAGGAGGGCCTGCCTGCTCCGCCCTGCACGCGTCCCTCAGTGGCGGCCTGGGCCCACGCCCGCACACCTCTGCTCACTGCCTTCCTTGCCTAGCCACTTGGAGCATGCCTCCCCGTCCCAGTTCTGGATCTTCTCGTGGTGGAATGCCGTGTGCAGAGCTCCCCGGGCACCGGCATGAGAGCCCACGGTGGCCTCACCACCTGGCCAAGGCCCAGGGGCCAAGCATGCACGCCTGTCTTCCAGCGGGTGACAAATGCACACAAGGTCTGGTATCTGCAGCCGGGTCTGCAGGGCCCTGGCCTCCCTGGAGAGCGTGAGCCCCCTGAGAAACCAGCCTTCCACTGGCGGTCTGCCCACTGGCTGTGCCGGCCACACAGTTCGTGCCCAAGGACAAACGTACGATCTCTTAGGAGTTTCTGTCCAAACACATTCTAATGATGTACTTTGAACCCAGATATCACTGAGCGCTGCAGAAAGAGGCCGTCCCCTGCTCTCTCACCTTCCCCCGGGACTGGATTCCTGTCTCGGCTCTCCTTGTGCAACGTGCCAATAGGAGGTCCTGGGGCTCAGTCCCCACCAGAAAGGAAACTCTCTCTATAAAGAGAACAGGGCTTTGCAGAGACACAGTGCACTGTGCACTTGGTATCCCGTTTGGGGGATGTTTGCACTAAAGAATAACCACCATGATTTACGTGAAGTCCATGAGCCACACGAGAGGGCTGGGGGCTCACTCGCACCTTCGTGGAAATGGACGCAGCGGCGCGAACTCCCTGCACGTCACCTCCAGGCTCCCGTCCTTGGGACGCTCCCCCTTGCACTCCGGGCCTGGTCCGCTCTCCCTTCTGGACGTCACTCAGCAGCGGGGACACACAGAGGCCTTCTTGCATTCCTGGCGCTGGTTACTGCCACGTGGAGGGTCAGGTGGGCAGAGAAGGAGGGGGCTGCGCCCTGCACTCTCCCCGCCCTGTGAGGAGCCCAGAGGGCTGGAAAGAGGGCCAGCCGGTAGGGTGAGTGACAGGACTCAGGACTTGGCTGGGGACCTCCAGGGGGCCAGGTTGGGGTGGGGGGGCTTCCTCTGTCCGATATTCAGATAGGGGAGAAGTAGCAAAGACACAGATGCCGAAAGAGAGGTGATTTCCTGGACGTAGCAGGATCCCCAGTGTCGCCCTGGCTCCTTGGTCAGGTGGCCCTGCTGCAGCACACTCACAAGAGAAGGTGACCCTCCAGATGCACCAGAGCCTGGGCCCCAGTGCATCTAATCCGCTCACTTCCAAGAAGGAAGCCTCCAATTGTTCCAGAAGGAGCCCGGTCGACATCGGCTTCCACCCAGAGAAGTGTCCCTGGTTGTTAGCTTCTCAGATCCACTGGCCATGGGGCCCTGCTCCCATCCTGTGCCTCCAGACTGGGGCCGACTGGGTCAGCAGAGTTCAGTGTTCGCAGCTGGGGAGAGGCCGGCCGCACCGATGGGGGCTGAGTGGGCGGTCACTGTGGCCTGGTGCCAAGGGATGGCCAGGCTTGGTTCTGGGTGAGCACCGGGAGGGTGCCTGCAGGGGTCCCTGCCGCCGAGGAAACAGGGGAGGCATAAAGCTCATCCCCTCTTTGGTGAGGATGACTTCGGCAAATATTTGACCTTGACCCCTGGTTTCCCCGTATTTCAAGATAAGCCAGCTGGGCGGGCACCCACACCTCCAAGTCATGGGGACAGCAGGAGGGAGGTGGGCTTGGCCTGGTGAGCACGCAGGACCTGCAGACTAGCCTCACAGCCCCAGGCCCTCACCTCACGCAGGACTCAGCCCTGCGCTGTGCAGCAAGATGTCTGTCTTCATTACTCTACCCCACGGGGTGACCACGAACCTCAGCAGCTCAGCCTTGGTCCTGAGAGTGTGAGGTTTTTCCTAAGGAGGGGAAACGTCCCCAGGGCGATAAAACTGATTCTAAGGGACCAATAACTGACTCCTTAGAGAAGTTCTCATGGACAAGAACAGAGGAGCTGGCCCTAAACCTGCTCTGTACCTACCAGCCAGGCATCCGGGACAAGTCGCCTGACCCATGCGAGCCTCAGTGTTCCGATCCAGAACACAGGCTCCCAGACCGGTACGGCCACACGCAAGCGTGCTCTGCTCTCACTCCAGCCACGAGCGGTTGGCTTGCAAGATGCCTCCCAACTGACCTAGCCACACAGATGGTCTAAAATGTCCACGAGCAGTCTGGAATGGCACTCTCGGCAAGAGTCAAGAAGGATTCCCGGGCCGCATCCAGACTCGGCCTGTGATTACTTAGTGTACCCGCCACGGAGGAGGCAAGGAGAGGGGGTGGCCTGGGCGCTGGGGCCTCGCCATCCCAGGTTTATAGACACGCTCCTCCACCACGGCGCTGGCCGGCAGCCGAGGCTCAGAGCAGCTGGGCTTCCTCACTCCCTCTGTGCTCAGCAAAGGCCCACAGTGACCCTGCCTGCTCCAGGCCTCTACCTCTAACCAGGCCAGGGCGTGTGCTGCGGCGGAGCGGCAAGCCCTGCGGTCACCCCACACCCTCCGGGAGCAGGAAATCGAAACCTCCTGCTGAAGGAGATGCGGCTGCCCCATTGTTTTCATCCCAGGGACCCAGCGAAAACGCTGTCATGGGACATATACGTCCATGCAGCCTCGCCGTGGCCGACCCCAACGGCAGATGGTCGTCCCAAGAGAAGCTGACCGCGGTTCTTCCCTTGGAGGGGCACCGGGCACCCAACCCTGGCAAGGCTGTTCCGGAGCCCGCGTGGTTTCAGAGAGGCTGTGTTTGGGCTGGGCAGGGCATCCAGCCACAGTTTCCCAGCTGAATTGTCCAGCTGAAGAGATAAGGGCTGTGCTGGGTGGCCTGACCTTCTGGCCGTGGCGAGAGTCCACCGCCTTGGGCAACTCTCCTTCCTGGCGCCAAATTCTCACCTGTCCGATTGCAGGCAGCGTACCCGGCCGGCTCCTCTCCCAAAGTCCACACCCCAGCTGTGTGTCCCCATCAAGGCCCTGCCCCACACGAGGCTCCAGGCACCTCAGAAGCAAGAGACAGGTGATGGGTGTCACAAGGTTCCGGGAAATGGCCGGACTAGCTGGGCTCTGGCCGGGGTGACACAGCGAGGGAAAGACGCGGTGCTCAGGCAGTTCAGGGAACACCCGAGAGAGAGAGTGGAGTGGGGCCATGCTCTCAGGGGAATGTGGGCTTTACTCAGATAGGAGAACAGAGGCAGGGCATTCTAGGCAGAAGGAATAGTCTGCAAAGGTGTGCAGGTGTGAAAGGTCAGACTGAGGAAGGGTGGGTGCCCCCATGGTTCTGACGGCCATGATCACCCCCAAATACACCCTTTGCCCTCAGATCCTTGCCACAGCTCCTTCTTCTAGAAGGCCCCCGCCTAGGTAGGTGCACCCTGAGCAGCCCCGGGAAGCATCTTCCCATCTTCCAAGTCCAACATGTGGGCTCCTTGTCGAGGCCCGGCCTCCCTGCCTCCACCCTCTCCCTGGCCGCTTCCTCCCGTCTCAGAGCTGCAGGCCTGGCCTTGAGAAGCCATGCCGGGCAGTGTGGACGGTGTGCCTGGCAGCCTCCCTGTCCTCTCCGGCCAGCCTCCCACCACGGGGCGCAGACCCCGAGGATTGGATGCGGACCCCATCACACGGGAGCGGGGCGGCCGGTGCATCCAGCTCCCTGATTTGGTGGCCCCGGCACCCACAGCACCGGTAGCCTGGCCACAGCTGTCCCCGGAAGCGCAGCGACTCGCTGTTGCTGAGACCAAGTCCGACAGCGACCCAACTGTGAGACCCCAGGCAAAGCAACGCTAAATTTGGAGCTACTTCGGGGACCTGATTTCTAGCTGAGGTCCCCTGACTTTCTGGTGGTGTCCAAGCAGGGTTAGCTGCTTCCTTCCCAACGAACCCATTGCCCGTTTTTATTCCTCTTCCTAGCTGCTTTCTCGACAGGACTCGCCCTGTCCTGGGGTGTGAGTAGAGGCATGTCCCCCACTTCCTCGTGGAGCCCCCCAGGCACAGAGCATCCCAGCCAGACACCCGTTGGCTGTGCATGCGGGACCCAAGACTGTTGCCCCTAGAGAAAGCCAGCCGCCGCTTCTCCCCGCTGTGGCTCAAACCACATTCCGTCTCCCTCTCTTCGCTCCCAGATGGACGAGGGTGACACAGGCCCGGAGTCCCTCTGGGAGGAGAGATTAGCTTACTGCTCAAAGAGCTGCTTTGTGGGTGTTGAGAGTTTGCTTCAAGGGCACATTCCAGCTCTGTGTCCCATAGAACGCAGGAAGTGGGCACCCCTAAACCCCGCCTCTCACCAACCCCACTCCCTGAAGAACTTCCAAATAGGCATCGGCACCGGCCAAGGGCAGGGCGAGGGACCCACCGCGGGGACCAGGAGGGGCCGGCGACCCGAGGTCTCAGGCTGTGTCCCAGCCCCACAGCCGTGCGGGCAGGTCCATCTCCTCTGGGCGCCCCTGGAGCGCTGCCCCTGCCTGGGTTCTGGCTGCTCGGCTCGCTTCCAAGCTACTCCAGTCTGCCGATGTCCTGCTCAGGTCTGTCTTACAAAAACAGCCTTCCTGAGCGCCTGGGTGGCTCAGTAGGTGAAGCATCTGCCTTCGGCTCAGGTCATGATTGCAGGGTCCTGGGATCGAGTCCCTCATCGGGCTCCCTGCTCAGCGGGAAGCCTGTTTCTCCCTCTCCCTCTGTCCTTCCTGCTTGTGCTTGCTCTCTCTCTCTCTTAAATAAAATCTAAAAAAAAAAAAAAGTCTTCTTCTCCATGTCGCCGAATCCCCTAAAACCAGGTTCAGTAAAACTGCAATGGAACAGCACCGCATACCCATTAGAAAGGCCAAAATCTGCAACAGTGACACCACCAGACCGTGCGGCGGATGCCGAGCGGCAGGAGGTGACCTTACTAGGAAGGCATGAGGACTGGCCCAGCCACTGTGGAAGATAGGGCAGGGTTCCTCAAAATTAAACCTTCTTTTACCATGTGATCCAGCAGGCCATGCTCCTTACTCACCCAGACGCGTTCAGAATGGATGCCCACACAGAAGCCTCCACGCAGATGTTGACAACAGCTTTATTCATCATTGCCAAGGCTTGGGAGCAACCAAGACGTCCTTCTGTAGGTGAATGGATGAGCACACGGTGGTCCATCCAGAATATCGTTCGGTGTTGAGAAGAAGTGAGCTATCGAGCCATGAAAACACAATGGAGGAAACTCAAGTGTCTATTACCAGGTGAGAAAAGCCAATCTGGAAAGGCTTTGACATCCTGGAAAAGAGAGATCTAGGGAGAGAGTAAAGAGATCAGGGGCGCCGGGTGGCTCAGGCGGTTGAGCGACTGACGCTTGGTTTCGGCTCAGGTCATGACCCGGGAGTCATGAGACTGAGCCCTGAGTCGGGCGCGCCGGGCATAGAATCTGCTTAAGATCCTCTCTCTCCCTCTGCCCCTCCCCCATCCCTGTTCACTCTCTCTCTAAAATCAACAAATAAATCTTAAAAAAGCAAGAGAGAGATAGATCAGTGGTCGCCAGGGTGGGGGAGAGAAGGATGAGCAGGCGGAGCAGGGGTTTTTAGGGCGGTTAGACTACTCTGCATGACACTGTAACGGTGGATACGTTTGTCCAAACCCACAGCATGCACAACGCCCAGAGGAACCCCTAAGAGTAAACGCTAAGGTAATCTCTGGCCTTTGGGTAATGATGACATGTCTGTACAGGGTCATCAGTTATAAGAAATGCCCCACTCGGGCCGGGGTGCTGATGGCGGGGGAGGCTGTGCGTGGGTGGGGGAAGGGGGCATGAGGGCAATCTCTGTTCCTTCCACTCAATTTTGCTGTGAACCTAAAACTGCTCTAAAAATAAATAAATAAGTAAAGCTTTTCATTTCTTTAAATAAGTAGATACAGAGCTTGTAGCTGACATAGACTGCTGACCTGACTCCCTTTCCTTAAAAGGCAGCCCGGGGCCGGGGCCTGCTGCCTCTCGTGGGCCCACAGGCCGAAACAGCAACCATATTTCTGTGCTCACATCACAAACAACGAGCCACGGGGAGTCCCGAGAGAGAGAGAGCACAAGTAGGGACCAGAGGGTGAGGGAGAAGCAGGCTCCCCGCGGAGCAGGGAGCCCGATGCGGGGCTCGATCCCAGGACCCCGGGATCATGACCTGAGCCGAAGGCAGACGCTGAACGACTGAGCCCCCCAGGTGCCCCCAAAGGGGAAATTTTAAAAGGGGCCATGGGGACACACAACCATTTCCACCTGCAGTTACGTTTGCTTCACTGTAGGCCTGGTGTTGGGCTGGGGTCAGTGTGGATGTTCCTGTATTCACGCATACGGCTTTTATTGGAGTCAGGGGCTAGAAACACCCAGTGTTCATAAAGAGATTAAGAGGCTCTTCGAGAAATGGGGCTAAAATCTGCTACAGATAGAATCAAAACACTTGCGTGCGTCTTCTTCCTCCTCCTCCTCGGCAAGAATGACCCTGGGCGTATCCGTCTATGTTTTCAGTGCACGGGGGGCGGGGGGGTTTGATTTAAAGTTTTTATTGCACAAACATTATACCATGAATGCTTGGGTCTGCAAAGAGCAGGCAGAATCCCAGCCTTAGCAAGCTACGTCGTCCTGCTGAATGCTTAGGAGATTAGATTTTCGTGTGGCCCACAGGAGTTACGGTTCCCTCCAGCACCCTCTGATGTGTGGGATGGTGAATTCCAAGTTTATGATCTCGTCTCTGCTCCCTCCTCCTGTGGGAGACAAATTCCTCCCGGAGCTGCGGCTGCTGGTGAGCATGAGTGGACTGCGGAGTCATGCTCTACTTTTCTTAGCAGACAGCCTTGTTTTCCTCCAGCTTTGGGAGGCGGGGGCCGGGCAGCGACGCTGGGGTGGCCCTGCCTCAGCTGTCCTTCCTCAGCCTCACTTCAAGGGACTAAAAAGGCAAACCTCCCAGCCTAAGCTCTCTCTCTCTCTCTCTGAAATAAATAAATAAAATCCTTCAAAAATAAAAAATAAGATAAAATCTCCCCCTTGACGTGAAGATCCACGACAAGACTGTTTAAGGTGTCGGAAACGTTAACTGGGGAGTCCTCACTCCAAATGAGCCAACTCGTGCAAACAGATTTCCGTCACTGTTAGCAGCATTTTGCAGGTTTCCCTGCATTGTTTTCCAGGTTAGACATGGTGCTTGATGGCTGTCCACGAGCGTGATCTCTGACCTGGAGCTGAAGGCGAGGGGGCCCACGGGCGATCCGATTCTGAGCAGACTTCACGGCCTGCAAGCGGGGAGGGGCCTGGAGTGACCCTTCATACCCAGGGAGGAGGGAAACCAGTAGCCTGGTGGATGATCGTGCAAACACACACACCACAGTCGACAATGCTCTCGTCCTCACCTCCGGACGCAAGCTGGACACTCGTGTGCAAGCCCATTTGGACCTCTGTCCTTCCCTGAGTGCCTTGATGTTTGTCCACGGCTCCAGACAAGGGGATCTCCCGAAGCACAGTGAACAAAAGGGCTCGGATCGCACGGCACTTCCTCACTCGCTACTCTCTTCCCGCCAGTTGTGGTCAGTGATGAGAACAATGAGGCCTAACTCTTCAGGTCCCCACCGAGAGGAACAGGTCTGCAGAAAGGCACACACGCAGGACGTACACCCCGATCACTGTCCCAGCCGCGCGGGGCTTCCAGGAGAGATTTTCCTCCAGAAGCGACGCCAGGAGCCTGGTGGTGTCCCCCTGCCCATGCAGCCCGTTCCTCCTCCTGCATCTCATGGAAACAGAGGAAGGAAATCAGAGCCACATGCTGCCCCGAGCCCAGATGGAGGTCCCAAGGTCGCGCCCACCTGCAGTGGGACCTGGTGTCCCAGAGGGAGGGGGGAGGGGGGAGCATGCACACGTCCCCGTCCCCTGGTCTGGTTGCCCCAACCAGGAAACATCAGCCACTCCACACGGGAAGTTGCTCCCAGCAGGACCTGACAAGACCTGTGTGCGCAGGGCGCCAGGGTGGCTCAGTCGGTTAAGCATCTGCCTTCGGCTCAGGTCGTGATCCCAGGGTCCTGGGATCGAGCCCCACGTCGGGCTCCCTGCTCGGCGGGAAGCCTGCTTCTCCCTCTCCCACTCCCCCTGCTTGTGTTCCTGCTCTCGCTGTGTCTCTTTCTCTTTCTCTCTGTCAAATAAATAAACAAAATCTTAAAAAAAAAAAAAAGACCTGTGTGCGCAGTGGGGTGCTCACGGCCGATGCTCCCGATCTCCCACTCACGTCCAAGTCTAAGGGCATCCTTCCATTTCAACGACTTAGCTTCTTCCTGACAACTTTCCTTTGCGAGTACAATTTTATTTTTTCAAACACATTTAAGCAGAACAGAGCAACATTTCAAGCAGGAAAATAAAATGCTTTCTCTACAGAGAACGTTTTTTTTCCCTCCTCTACTGGATCACTTAGTAATGGAGGCTCCCCCGCAGCAAATGTATAATCATCTGCAGATCACACATGAATATTTAAAATTATTTTCCAGATGCCCAGGAAAACGTGTAGGTCCCCAGCCCTTTTCTTGTTATTTCCAGTGCTTTCTGGTTGGAAATGGGAAAAATGAGAGCCCAGGTGCCTGTGTATACAGAGCCTGGGTGAGGTGGCCTGGGGACCCCCAGGAAGGATGTGCCATGGGACATGCTTTCTGTTTTATGAAAGACAAAAGAGCCGCTTCCCCAAACCATGGAAATCGATACCTGAACGGTCAGTGGAAGCCACAGATAGTTTATTCATAGCGTGAGGCCTATGGTCCACATTTTCGGAAGATGCTTCTCGCAGCGAGGAAGCCTCCGTCTGCCTGACCTCCGAGATTCAGTAGCGCGGTCCCGGTCTCCATATTGCCATGCACCTGTTCCCTGCAATGACTAAGCAACAAAATTCAGAACGCAGGAGCTGAAAACAATAGCTGTCACTGAGATCTCTCCTGGGCTGTCCTGGGCGTCTCGGGCTCAGGGACCTGCGAGACTCAGCTGGGGGATGGCAGGGGCTGCGGTCCCTCCCGGCTGGAAGGTCGGTGCTGGCTGTGTGAGCATCCTGTCAGCTGGCGACCCCGCCCCGGGCAAGCAAAGCCAGAGTGGGGAGCCCGGTGGCCTCTGAGAGTGACAGATCCTGTGACAGGCTCCAGCACCGTTGCTGGGGTGGGGGTTGGGGTGGGCATGAGGACCCCTGCCTCTCGGGGTAGGAGGATCCGTTGCACTGGAAGACAGGCCTGTGGGGGGCAATGGATGCTGGCGGGATCTCTTTGGAAAAGGCAATCTGCCCCAGGGTCTCGTGTGCAAATCTTGTTCCTGGACTCACCTAAGCCTCAAATAAGAGAAGCCGCTGGGAGAGGTGATACCACCCGGCTGGGTGCACACGGCCACAGGCCCAACACAGGGAGGGACTGAGACTGAACAGAGGCAGTGGGGCTCCGGAGCCCCAACCCCAGCACCCCACTAGGAAGCTCTCCACCGAGGGGGCCGAAGGGCACTCACTCTCTCCCTGCCAGCACAGGGGTTGGCCTAACTAAGCTGTCAGGGCGGGGGCACAGGGAGTGAGGTCTGTATTATCGACAGTGACGGATCACAGCCTGGCCTGCACTCCCAACCTCTCCCCTTCCGGGACCTGGCACACACGCTCCGTTCAGCCCCCAGCCACGTCCGTGCCAAGGCCAAACGCTGGGCGTCTTTAGAGGGATGAGACCAAACATTGGCTTTGGAGACTTTCCTGCCGAGGCTGCGAGGTGGCAGCTCGAAGGCGAGTATGAATTCCAGTGGCCTGGCAAACAACCCTGGGGTCCCAGGCCTTCGTGCCGTGTGACACAGGTGCCTGACTCGGCCCTCTCAGACCCCGGGCCCTTGCTCAGACCGCCGGGAGTGGAGGGGGAGAAATTTGGCTGGAAGTAGGTCTCCGACCACAGGCCTCCAGGGATGGTGAACAGTCGCCCTCGGGACTCAGGGAACGCGGGACCTGCTCCAGGCCCTAAGAATTCCGTGGAGCCTCTCTGGGGTCTCGGAAGACGGCTGGCGACTGCCCACAGCCCACTCGTGCTCTCTCTCCAGCTCCCACTCCACTGGACTTTGGAAAAGTCAGGGATGGGGCCATCGGGTGGAGGGCCAGGGCCGGCCAGGCAGCGGCAACCCGGCAGGGTCCCTGTTGTGACGGTGGTGAAGGTGGGCAGGTGCCTGTCTGCACCCGCACACCCCCGGGGGCCTTGGCCGGGCATACTGGGTTGGGAGGAACAGCACTGGTCTTGCGCAGTGGACGTGGAACCGGGAGACCCTGGACAGACTTACTGAGAGCCCCTCCTGGATGCACTTCCGCCAGGCGGGGGTCTCCAACCCCCTCGGCTCCTGCCACCGGGTGTTCCAGCAATGGCCTGTGGACTGACGGGAGGCAGCCCTGTGCTGTCCCTGGACGGGGGGAGGCCGGACGGGCGGACCCGGAGCAGCGTGGGGGGCGGGGGGGCACTGCCCGACCAGTGGGCTGGAGCACTGCCCTGGAGCATGTTGGAGGTGGCTGTCGTGGGCAGGCCTGGACACGGTGACCGTCACTGCATCTCCTCAGTGCAGTGCAGAGGGGCCCGCCGGCAGCTCCAAATCCCCTCCCTCCCGGTCAGCGGCAGCCCTGCAGGGCCCAGGAGGCTATGAAGGGAAGGGACAGGAGAGGTCACACCCCACCAGGACGCAGACTCCATGCCTTCTAGGAAGGCAGCTGACCGCTCAGGGGCTGTCATTCCCGGGACCCTCCCCAGGAGGCCAGGGTGGTGACAGCCCACAGGGCCACTAAAGCGGTGCGCAGCTGGGCGGGCCTGGGGGCCGGAGCATGCCCTCCCCAGCACCTCCCCCCCCTCCAGCATCCTTCCCCAGGGCGGGGGCGGGAGCAGCATGAGGAGCTCTGTTTTAGAGAGGTTCAGAGGGCACAGGGGGGAGGGAGGGCGACCTTGCTGCGGGGCGGTGGCCCAGAACGCTGGTCCTCAGGAGGAGACTCTGCCCTCCTCTCCCCGGGGGGATGGAGACTGCCAGTTGGCTGTGATTTTCCCACTGCCCCACTTGGCCGTGAGCCTGGGGAAGTGAAAGTCTGATGTTCCTCATTACCCACAGACTGCAGTGATTACAAGGCAGGGGCCCCGCCCGGGGGCTACCCACCAGCACACACGCCAACCAGGGAGTACTCAGATGCGAGGAGTGTGCGCGGGAGAACATCTTACTCCTCGGGTCCCCAGGCCCTGAACACGGAGCCCGAGCATCTCCCAGCCTGCTAGCCCTGCTCCCGACCTTGGTCTGAGGCTCCCGCAGCCTCTGTCGGGGGCCCGGAGGGGAGGGGACTCTGGGGCAGCCAGAATGGGGTGCAGGAAAGTCAAACACAGGGATGTCCCAGGGGAGGAAGGAGAGACAGACCCAGCCCAGCAGCTGCTCTTTGAATGGCGCTTGAGGGAAGGCACGCCAGGCAGCTGAAAGGAATGTCAGCAAGCCAGCGTCAGGGCCGAGAAGCCATTCCGTTTCCCGTTACGCGGTTCCCTCCGGTACACCCTGCAGGGACCAGGCCAACTCAGAACATTCAGTACGGATGCTGAGCTGTCGGCTCATCCCTAAAGAATCCTCCAGCTGCTGGTGCCAGGGCTGCTTGGAAAACAGGCTCCCTGGTATAGGAGAGCCCCACACTTGAGAGAACAAAGCTGGGAGAGCAAGTCTTCCCGGGGGTGGGAGGCAATGACCAGTGTGATGGCAGCCTGAAAGCCACCGGAGTCAGGACCGGAGGCGCTGGGGGCAGAGAACTGCAGGAAGGCATTCCCAGTGGAGCTGTGCTGGGGGCAGCCAGGGTTTCTCCACACGGGGCTGGTTTTTCCGATGATGGTTAATTTTGCGTCAGCTTGACTGGCCTAAGGGACGCCCAGATCGCTGGTGTGTCTGTGGCAGTGTTTCAGAAGAGAGGAGCATTTGATTCAGAAACTGAAGAGAGAGCCCTCCCTCACCGATGGGGAATCACAGCACTGTGGCAAGAGGAGGGCGAATTTGCTCTCTCCTCTGGAGCTGGGACGTCCATCCTCTCTGGTTCTCGTCCTTCTTTCTCCACATCTCCCGCGTGCAGGCGGTGGCTCTTCACAGCCTCCATAAGCATGTGGGCCAGTTGCTAGGATAAATCTCCTGTACTTAGAGCAACACGTCTCCCGTGCGTTCTGTTTTTCTGGAGACCCCGTTGCAAGTTGTGTGTTCTCAACATGCTGCCTTCTCTAGGTGAAAGTGACCACAGCACCCTCACCGTACCTGCCTTCTGCAATAACCCATAATGGAGGAAACGGTCCCATCGGGCAGGGGACGGACCGGGGACACCCTGCCCCTGAGCGGGTGCAAAGGGACGGACGCGTCCCCTGGGAGCGCACCGGGGACCTGCTGGGGACGGCAGACGGCTCAGCCAGGGAGAAACGGAGGCGGCAGAGCGTTTCTCCATGGGTACCTGTGGGATTTGACTACTTTACAGCTTCTAGAGAAAACGAGGTTGCTGGAACACTTTTTGCGCCCTGGGGAAGTGGCTTCGTGGCCTGGTTGTCACTGTGGAGCCTGCTTTGTGCCTGTGATGACTCTAATTCCCAAGATTTGCCCAAAAGCACGCGGCTGTGCGTCAGCATTTGTTCACAGGAAGCTTCGCCCCGAGGTTGAGACCCACTGTTAATGCTGCTGCTCAGCTTCTAGGCTCCATCCTTGCTCAGCGGAGGCTGGCCAAACAGTTGCAGGTATATGTTTTCCCGTAGATATAGACAGAGATAAGCAACAGATGGACGAAAGAGAGAAGGAAGGAAGAGAAAAGAAAGGAAGAAAGAAAGAAATAGAAGAAGGAAGGAAGGAAGGAAGGAAGGAAGGAAGGAAGGAAGAAAGAAAGAAAGAAAGAAAGAAAGAAAGAAAGAAAGAAAGAAAGAGAAAGAAAGAAAGAAAGAAAGAAAGAAAGAAAGAAAGAAAGAAAGAAAGAAAGAAAGAAAGAAAGAAAGAAAGAAAGAAAGAAAGGAAGAAAGGAAGAAAGGAAGAAAGAAAGAAAGAGGGAGGGAGGAAGTCATTATTTTGCTGCTGGTACATTTTAACTTAGGATTCGACCCACTTTTTCGTCCTGGAAATGCTGGAAGACAATTACGGTGTGCACCTACCTTGATGAGCAGAGTGTAGGCTCCAGAGACCTGGATCCGGCAGCACTGAATTCTGTCACTGTGTCCGCAGTGCAGACGAGGAGGCCAGAGAACAAGGGGAGTCAGCGGTCCCGTGGCTCAGGAGGACTTGGCCGTGGGTGAGCTCAGCGGGAAGAACAGGAGGCAGGAGGGGCCCTGGCCACCTCCAGAACCACCTTGCTCACCTCTGCCCTCCCAAACAGCATTTCCTAAACTCCCCCCGGGGTCAGGGTCCGACAGGCTCGTGCCTCTCGCCGACACTCCTGTTACTAACTGGGAGTCCACCAAGGGAGCAGGAGGTATGAGGTGCCACCCTCCAGGCTGGGTGGACGGCGTGAAACGTCCAGGTCCCGGACCACCACGGGCTGTCATGTCCATGGGTTTGGTGCTCGGAGAGGTTGCCAAAGCCAAGCAGCACACACAGTCGCCCCCGCCCGTCACAGCGCAGCAAACGGGGAGCACAAGTCCAAATGCTGGGCCTTCAGGGAAAACCAGGCTCACGCAGCCACCCACTCATTCATTGCTCACTTCCTGGAGCTACTCCTCGTTAGACCCATTTTACAGGTGAGCACCTGGAGGCCCAGGGCTCCAGCGACCTGGTGAGGATCACACAACTGACTCCAGAAACGAAGCCAAGCAGATAGATGTGACTCTGAAGGGGGTCATTCCTCCACCGTGAGATGTTGCCTTTTTATGCAACACGCTGCCCCTCTGGGTTTCTAGTTTGGAAGCCCGTGGGGCACCGAGTCTAGAGGCCACGATGTGCTGGCACGGAAACTGGAGTCTCGCGGCTGCTCACCCACCTCCTACCTGTGCAGTCGGGCAGTGCTGTGAACCTGGAACTGAGCGCTCTCTGAGCCTCAGTTTCTCCCTCTGCAGAATGGGTGTGATGACGAGGCCCGCCCCCCCCACTGGCCGGGTTATGAGGGGTGCAGCTGGCCGTGCTGTGCAGGTGGGTTTACCTATATCCCCGTAACTCTGAGGTCAGGAACAGAGTCGCCGATGAGGTGTCCGTGATTCCCGGAGACCCCTGACCCGAGCGTGAAGACCCAGCACGGTGCAGAGTCTCGGTACAGGGGAGGCCATAACAAAGCACCACAAACCAGGGCTACACAACAGAAGTTTAGCATCTCCTGGTTCTGGAGGCCAGAAGCCAGAGACCAGGGCGTCGGCAGCACCGCGCTCCCTGCAGGATTCGGGGTAGAATCAGTCCTTACGTCCTCTGGCCCCTGACGGCGGCCACCAGCCCCGGCGCCCCCCGGCTTCTGGATGCATTGCTCCCACCTCGGCCTCTCTTCCCCGAGGCTGTCTTCCTTGTGTCTTTTCTTATAAGGCCTCGGGTCTTACTGGACTAGGGCCCACCTGATGCCCTCACCTTACCTTGATTGCCTCTGCTAAGACCCTATTTCCAAACAAGGTCACATTCACAGGCACCAGAGGCTGAGACATCAATGTCTCAGGTGGGGGCTTCTGTGAGATCTTCCTGGAGACCCTCAGGCCATCCTGGCGGCCTCTGCCCCGTCAACTGAGGTCTCCAAGGACCACCGCTCAGCAGGCACAAGAGGCCTGGGTCCTGCTGAGTGTCTGGACAGAGGGCAGGCGCTGGGGTTGGGGAGGCCCTCCGCTGTGGCTTTTTCCTCATCAGGGGGCTTCATTTGGACTGGAGGCACTGCTCATGGTTCTTGGGGTCCTGCTGCATCAGACCCAGCTGAGGGGGCGCCTCTCTATGCATTTGGAGGCAGCACCCGATGCAGGTCATCCGTGGGCAGGGAAGAGGGCACAGGACCGGGACAGGGAGGCCCGGAGGGAGGAAGCCAGTGAGGAGCTGTTGTCCAGCAAATCACATGCAGATGGTGGAGCTGGTCCTGCTAGGAGTTCCCGGGGGCACAGAGACGCCACAGTGGAGGGGTCCATGCGCCAGTCTGCCCTCCAGCACCCAGCTCCCGTTGAGGGCAGGCTGCTCTCAAGGGCACAGTCCCCAGCACAGCCACACGGCCAGGACACTGGAGAGATGGGGCCGGCGAGGCTGCAGGTGAGTGCCCGGGAGGCACCGGCTGGAGGTCCTGCCCAAACCCCAGGGGCCCCAATTCAGCTGCAGCCTGGCATGCTCCCACCTTGTGGTGGGCTTCACAGTGCTCCTCACAGGGCCCTGAAGCGAGCCACCCTGTCCCCCCGGGCGGCCTGCTGCCCAGTGCCCAGCGAGGTCGGCCTGAATGGGCCTGTGCTCTCTCCACGCCCCCCTTGGGCCGACCCTGCAGGCCTCCTCTCCCTTCTATGGGCGTTGATCGCAGGAGCACCCCAGGAACCTCCGCCCCAGAGCAGGTTCCCCGGGGATGAGACCTGGAGAGACAGCTGCGTGCTGTCCTGCATGTCAGGTGTCCCCAAGCATTACTCCTCGTGATCTCTGATGAGAGCCAGAGCGAGCCACCCCAGCCCCCAGCCCTCTCTGAGACAGAAGTTTACAAAAGCTTTCTTTAATCAAACATCTCGTGGGACCCACATGGACTAAACTCTCTCAACGTTTGCCAGTGTTCTGCTTGCCAGTCCTGAAAGGCTCTAGCAGAAAACATCCCATTTTCTTGTAAAACAGAGAGATTTCCCTTTCTACGAGCTGCTAATAAGTACATGCAGCCGTGGCTGTCAGCCAGTTAAGCTCAGGAAAACAAATGAGGGAGAGCGAGCTTGCTCAGAACCCTCCCCCCCCACCCCCCAGCAAGCTGGGGGCTTTGAAACTGCGTGGCTTCCAGGCTTGGGCTCGTCCTGCCGGTGGTGGCCGTTATAAGCCAGGGCTCACATTCTCAAGGACCAAGACCGGAGTGTCTGAGGGCTGCAGGTCCAGTCGGCTGCATGCCAGATGCGTTCCCAGACTCCAGGCTGCCTCTGGGGTGCGGGAAGAGGGTGTGCCATGGAGACATCCTGAAGGCTGAGGATGCCCTGGGACCACTGCTGCTCAGCCTGGCAGCCTGTCGTGTGCACTACAAGATTCCAGCACATGAACTTAGGAGGGCAGCCACCAGGGGGGCTGGGCAGGGCAGGACATGGGGCCGCCAGTTGTACCTGTTGAGGTGTGTGGTGACAGATGGAGAGTGGCCCGGGGCAGCTCAGAGACAGCAACTCTCTTTCCCCTACTTCAAAGTGCACCCACGGGTTAGGAAACAGAACTTCCCTGTGCACTGGTTTTGATATCCTGGAAAGATCAGAAGTGTGCAGAAGGGGTCCAGGCATGCCAGGGAGACCCTCCCCACTGCACTGTAATTTTGCAATTCGTATTCATACAGTTGGGATGAATGTTCCCCAAACTTACAAAGCTATTGACATCTACAGATATTGAGGGGGGAAAGGCAGCTACAAGGGACCATTCCCAGGCCCATCACGCCCGTGGCAAGGACACTGATATTCCGCACACCGAGCCTGGCATCACCCTGGTGACCCAGGAGCACCGTCGGCATCCACAAGAAGCCACTCCTCCCCACGACCCAGCGCCCGGGGCTCATTTCCCAGGTCCAGGAGACTCGTCCAGGAAACGCTGAGAGCTGCTGAACAGGACGCTTACTGGGAGGCCTAAGAACATGGTGGGGGACACACGTGCCTCCTCCCTACAGATGCAGGGCCTGGAGGGTTGGCCCTTTCCGGTGAAGTCAGGAGAGCAGCAGGGTCCTAGTGGACTACAGCAACACCGTCTCAGAGAGATCTCATGCACTGAGCAGGGCTCCCCTCCACCAGACACTCTCAAAGCAGCGTTTCCAATACAGCTGGTATTTGCCAGGACTTAGCATCTCTGTAGACTGGACTCAGGAGCCAGCAAGTTAGAGCTCCTCCGAAGGGCCACGCACAGCCTGGCTGCCCAGGACTGCTGTGTACATGCAATGAGTACACAAAAGCAATACAAACGTGCATGCCTCGAAACTGCCCCGTGCTCGAAAATCACTAAGAGACCGTTTCACGCTGTCCCCGCGCCAACCGTTCCGACCACTGCCCAGCCACACCACGGTGTCCGTCCGTCCACCTGGAATGCTCTCCGTGGCATCAAACTCCACCTGCCTATGGCTCGTTAGGATGTGTGTTTGTTCTGCACCAAGTGATTCTCCGATTCTCAGCAGGCGCTGACTGGCGTCCTACACATTAACTCACTTCTGACACTGTCCGCCTGGAGACCGAGAGAGATCCCACGGGTTAGAGGCTCGGTCCTGCAAGCCTGCCCCCACCGCCCTTCACACTCCAGCCGCGAGTGGCCCAAGGGCGACCGATCCCGGGTTGCATTCATTTGCTTCAGAGGCTCACAGAACTCAGGGAGCCCGTTTACTCCCTGGATTACCAGTATATTACAGAGGACATTCGAGAATACGAATCAACAGCCAGATGAAGAGATACAGAGGGCAAGGTCCCCTTGGCATGGTGGCGTGTGGAAGCATTCTGGCTCACCAACCCGGAGCCCTCTGAACCCCATCTTTTTGGGGTTTTATGGAGGCTTCATTACATGGGCATGTTGATAAATCACTGGCCATTGGCGACCGATCCAACGCCAGTCCCTTGTCCCTCCCCAGAGGCTGTGGGCGGGACTGAAAGTTCTTCCTAGTCACATGGTTGTCCCGCTGGCCCGCGCGGATGCCATCACAGGAGGGACCAACGGAGGACAGCACGCGTGCGGGAGGGTGTTTTTTCCTTCACCCAAGTGGAAAGAATTCCTGTCCTCCACATGCTGGCTTTGAAAGGTTCTGCGACCAGAACAAAGAAAGGAGGGATTCAAGGGTGCAATTCAGTATTTAGCAGCCCGTAATGGGCGTACTCCTGCCAAACGGGTGGTGTCGTTGTCTTTAGGAATTCAGACTTTCAAGGATGTCTTTCCGGAAGCGAACTTCCGTACTTCCTAGACGGTTGGTGTCTTCTGCAGAACTGGGAGCAGGAGGGAAGCCATGCACAGACCAGCAAGGCAGAGGCTGCACAGGGGCATGGTCTGGGGACATAGGAACAGTCAACAGGAAGGAAGCCAGTGGGCCCCGCACCCGGCGTGATGCCCTGATTCTGGAAGCACATTCTGTTGGGGCACCCGTGCTGGGTGCTGGGTTTCCCGCTCCCCTAGTCCTAATGCTCAGCAGAGGGAAACGTGCTTGGGAACACTTCCATCGGGGTCCAAAGATTCTCAGGGATGCCTCTCTTATTCCTGGCAAATGTCCGAGTTTTCCAGAAAGAAACGGCCTGAAAGGGACATGCTATGCCTGGGAACATTCTGCTTCATGGGACAGCAGCTGAGACCCTTCCGGGTGTCCTCGTGCTGGCCCGAGTCCCTTGACGTGTCCGTGCAGGGGTCCAGCACCTGACTCCGGCCAGCCCCACCCCGGGCTCCCGGGGACCCCAGGACAGCCTAGCTGGGGAGGCAGGGGGCAGCAGAAGAGGGGCAGAAAGGACGTTCATCTGGACAGAGCTCACTCATGCCAAATCTGTGTGATAGAGACCACAGGCTCAGCTATGCTGTGCCTAGAATAACCTGACACAGATCTCAATTGCAGAAATGGGACAGCAAGTTTAGTGAATTCACCTGCTGGTGAGCAGGGCCACCAAGAACCTGACTTCTCCCTAACACCAAAGTCCTGATGCCCAGCCCCGCAATCCCAGCCCCCCCAAACCCCACACCCCAGCCCCACAGCCCCAGGAGCCCCCACCCTCTCAGGTCCTATAGCCCCCGAGGACCTACAACCTCCAGGACACACATCCCCAGGACCCACACCTCCAGGGCCCATACCTCTCAAGACCCCATATCCCCAGGACCCCACACCCCCCAGGACCCACGCCCCCTCCCAGACCCTACACCCCCAGGACCCACAACCCTGGTCCTCACACCCCTGGGCCCCACACCCCTCAGAACCCCATACCCCCCCAGGCCCTAAACCCCCAGAACCTACAACCCCAGGGCGCTCCCCACCCCCCTCGCCCCCCGCCCCCGGGGCCCAGTCCTAATGGTGGCTCAGGAAGCACTCCAGGCCAGAGCAATTAGAGAGCTGGTGACTCTGAGGCTGCAGGTGTGGGAAGCTGGGGCAGGACAGGTGCCTGGGAGACAGGCCTCCACCCGGCAGCCTGGGGGAAGTGGGCGGGGCCGAGGGCGGAGCCTGTGGAGGATGGGGAGAGCTGGGCCCTGGAGCAGGGCTGGCTCTGCTGGGCATGAGGGCACAGCCTCGGGGTCAGAGGCCTGGGGGTGCACCTGCAGCTCTCCTGGGCCCCCACCCACCTCCATGACCCACTGGTACAGAGTGTTTATAACCAGCTGCATGCTACTTGGTGGGCTACCAGGGACTGACCAATTCCGTCCTCTGCCCCAACGGCCACTCCTCCCTTCTTTGCTTTGCCCCTGTACACACGTACACGGGGAAAGCAAGTTCTTCAGTGGACCCGTTAAAGTAAATTCCTCTGGGAGATGCCCCATTAGCACCAGGCTGCTTCCATCCCACCCCAACCCCCCACAACAGGCCTGTCGGTCCCTTGGACATGCCAGGAGCCTCCTGCCCCAGGGCCTTTGCGCATGCTGTTCCTCCTGTCTGGGGTAAGTCCGTACGCAAACATCACCTAGATCCCTGCCGCTGGTTCTTCAGCCCTCCGCACATCGTCCCCTCCTCAGCACCTCACACTTAGTAATCGGTGCTTCCTTCTGTGACCACCTGACTGTGTGTGATTCAGCTAGACCGAGGGCAGGATCCAGCCCCGTGTCCCAGGGATGCCTTAACGGATGCTGTGCTGTCGCCCGGCCACTCCCCACCACCCCCACTTATCTGTGTACAGAACCCCACGTCCACGAAGGCCAAGCTAGACAGTGCCCCGGTACCTGTGGCACTTCCTGTCCACTCCACGGAACTTGACCTTGTCACAGTTCTCGCTAAGGCCCTGCTGCTCCTCGGACCCCGAGCCAGAGCTGTGTCACGAGGACCCCTCCTCCCACTTCTCGGAGAGGTTCTGTGGGTCCCGCAGGTCACGGCCCATCCCCACAGGCGTTTCCACACACGCCTGGGCACAGAGTGTCCCCTGATTTCTAGAAGAAACGTGAGCTAACTAAAACATTGCCTCTGGGAGGAGCAGCCCCAGTGAGCCCTCAACCCCGTAGTCCTGGGTGAATTTGGGGCCACTGTGTGGAGAGGGGAGCCCCCAGCCCCGTCAGCTGGGCTGCAGGAACTGCCCAGCCAGACCAGAGCCATGGTGAAATGCAGCAAATGGGGGAAGCGGGGGCAGGGAATGATGTGACTTTGGGGGGTGGGGCCTCTGGGGTCCCCGTCTCCTGTCTCGGGTCCCCCTTGACTCAGCGCTGCACCAAGAGCCACGTGCCTTGCTCCGAGGCCAGTGGCAGACCAGGGTTTTTGGCCAACACTTGCTGAATGCTGGCTGGGGGACATGGCACCTGCCAGGGACGGTGGGGGGCTGGGATGGTCCTGCCCTTCAAGGAGTCACGTAGACGCTACAGGGGGAGAGTGCCCACAGGAAGACAGAAGTGCTAGGGAGGGTCCAGTCTGGAGGCCACGTGGTGGGAGGGCCTTCCAGTCTGGCGCAGTGGCTCCGTCATCACCAGACAGACCGGCACGAGGCCAAGCCCAGATGTGGCTGGGAAAACCGCCCCAGGAGCAGGGGTCCTGCCTCCACCAACAAGGGATGCACCTCCACCAACCACATGGGCCCCGGAGGAGGGCAGGGCTCTGTGTGGCTGTCAGCAAAGCAGGGCTGCTCCCAGGGAGACCACAGCCCCAGCTCAGCCATACAAAGTGCAGGACAGCAATTTAGCAGAGCCTCAGAGCAAGTGCGGCTCCTGTGTGATTGCAGATGACAAAGCCGCTGGGCCAGACACCTCCCCCCCACCCCCCCACCCCCACACGGGAGCTGACCCAGCGCGCTTGTCACGCAACCAGCCCAAAAGAAATTCCCACCTGGGGGCACCCCGCCGCCTCAGTCATATTGCCTGGCTAGTTTGGGGCCCCCCTTGACTGGTTTGTGGACAAAGAAGGTCCGTAGGAACGCCAGAGTGTGCTTTGGAGGAAAAGGGCATGCATCTGGAAAAGATGGATAAGCCCCACAGGGACCATCCCAGCCTTGCTCTCTGCTCAGTGGGGACCACAGAGCCGTGGCACCGGCTAGGGAGGCAGGCTCAGGCCCCAGGCCAGCCCCATCCGAGCCTGTGCCCCGGTGAGATCCTCAGTGGCTCCCGGCCCTGCTGCATGGGAGCAGCCTGCCCTCAGGGGCTTTGCAGAACACCCCTGCTGAGGCTGACCCATCCCCACCGCTGCCTGGAAGAGGGGCCTGTCTACACCTCCCCCTGGGCCCTTGACCCTCATGCAGTCCCTTCCCAGGGCCTCGCTCATGCTGGACCAAGCTTGGGTGCTGGCCGCAAAGGAGGGCCACCGTGCACGTTTCCCAGGTGCAAGCCAGCAGAAAGCCTTGCGCTGCCTGTCGGTGGATAGAACCCCAGCGATAAGAGGGGATCGGATGGAAAAGCTAACATTTTGCTTTAAGCTCAAACAACAATCATTATCAACAACCCTATAAAAGGTCAATTTACTATCCCCCTGTTATGCACCCTGTTTCAACAACAGTAGGAAGCACACAGTGAAGGGAGAAACTCACACAGAATCCACGGTGCTCGGGGCTCCCCAGTGGACCCTGGGCACTGGGCTTGGAGGTCCCGGCCTCGCTGGCCCCCTCATCCCAGCTTCCATGCCCTGGGAACCCCGCAGCCGCCGCATGAGCAGCCCTGGCCTCTGTCATGGCTCCTGGGCCTTCCTGGCAGCGGTGACCAAGGTGATGATGAAGAAGTAAGCATGTCCGTGTCCGTTCCAACAGGTGCATGGCCGCACACCTGATGCCTGGCAGGGCAGCCACCTGACGGCTGTTCCTGCAGTAGCCACATCCCTCCGCTCTCCCTGGCTGACCCTGAGGCCATGCCCTCCGCCCTGGACCACAGCTACTGCTCCCTGAGGGCAGAAGCCCGGCTGACCGACCTCGGAGCCCCACGCTGCCCAGGCCAGTCCCTCGCCAGGAAGGGAAGCTCCCGGCTTGTATGCACGGTGACTGCACCACCTCTACACCTGGCAGATGGAGCCCCAGGAAAGAAGTCTGAGTCATCCTGGGGAGAAAGCAAATGCCGAGTGGAGCTGCCGCGAGGCTAGCAGGGCCTCTGCCATTCCTTCCAGAACATTCCACGGGAGGCTAAGGGAAAAGCAAGCTCACCCTGCCGAGGCTTCAACCTGGCAAGTGTAAATGCACACAGCCGGCTGGCAGATGCACCCAGACCCGGCAGAAGCTCCAGGAAACAGGCTGAGGTCCACTGCGGCCCCTGTCCATGCCACCCCCTCTTCTGCAGCCCTCCTCAGGCTCCCCCTAAGCTCTGCACCGCTACCCTGGGGGGAGGCGGCCCCTGGGAGGACCAGCCAAGCTGCAGCCGGCGCCTGGTCTTGGAGGGTGGCAGGGCGCTGGGACAAGGGTGAGCTGCCCTTGGAACCGCACGGGTTGCAGCGGCACACTTTGTTCAGACGTAATAACAGCTATTAGGCTGCATAATTGACCCAAAGAGGGAAGTCACTGCTGTGAGAAACAAAGGGCGCTCAGTGCCGCCTGGCCGCCGACCAGCTGGCCCGTGGGGCGCCCAGCGCCTCTTACGTGGGCAGCAACTTCCCTGGCCCCCGGGGAGGGGCGCCTCCTGGCCCCGGCCGGCCCAGCGGCCCGTGCGTGGACCGCGGGCTCGCACCCCCAGACTGAGCACGCTGGCCGGGGCCGGGGCAAGTCCCTGTGGAGGGGCACAGCCTGCGCCTTCTCAGCTCGGCCCACGGCTGGAGCCCCTGGCCCGGCGCCCGGTGCCGCTGAGCCTGCCACAAAGATAGGAAATGCAGACAGGTGTGCGTCGTCAGTGCTGAGAAAGAAGGCAGGGGAAGACCGCACACCGTGTCTAGGGGAGCCGGGACAGCAAAGGTGAACTCGGCACGAAGATAAAAATAAAGCAGTACAGGAGGTCCCTGCCAGCACAGGGCTGTGCCCACGGTGCCCCGTGGCCACCCAGTCTGGGGCAGTGCGAGGCTGCCGGCAGGCGGCCCCGAGTCACCGAGTGGGCTGGCTCCTTGCTTCCCAAAGATATCTGAGCAGTCCGGCTGCAGCGCACAGCTCACAAGATTCACCAGGCCTTGTAAACAATTCCTGGACCAGCTTTGAAGGGCAGGAAGTGTGTCCCAGGAATCTCCCCAGGGATGCTGGAGTCATCCGTCGGCAGGACACTCAGGGCGCCTCCGTGGCCTTGCCTTCCCCGGACAGCCAAGGGGTGTACCAAGCTCTGGGGTAACGGTGAGGAGCGCCACATCGGGGCACCAACTGGAGCTCCAAGGAGAAGTGCTTTGCTCACTGAGGAGCGAGGGGTGTGATGCCTGGGTCCCCCCCCCACACCCCAGACACTAGGAGCGTCCAGGGTAGCGTGAGGCTGCCGGCCCGAGCCATCCCCCTGCAGAGCCACATCTCCTTCCGGGGACAGGGGTGGGTCTTCCATCAGAAGGCACAGGAGAGGCTTTTTCACATTTCGACAACAACAAATGCCATTTCAGCTACCCTCTGCTTTATGACACGAGAGCTTCGGGGTTTGTGTAGAGAAGGGCACATGGCCCTGCATGATAAGACATGACAGTGCACAGAGCAGCCTCCCAGAGCCCCAAACCCCTCCCCAAAAAGCAGGCCCTGGGTGGTCAGGACGCACAGATGGGAAAGGCAGACCGAGGTGGGTGACTTGAGGGTGTCAGCCTGACAGCCGCACAGCAGAACTCCCAGAGGGTAGGGGTGCTTTGGGGGGAGCGCAGGTGCCAGTTTCACTCACACTAGAACATCAGCATCACCCCCATTCCAGGCAGGAGACAGCCGTTCCTGGGCGGCCACCGCAGTACCCTCCACACCTCTGCCCTTCTAGTCTCTGCAACGTCCCCGTGAGAGGTGCCTGAGTGGGCTTCTCCAATGGCAGGGCGAGGCTGGGGCCAGGATCCCTTAGTGGGTGGGCCCTGGGCAGGGGCGGGGAGTGGAGGGATCTGCCTGCCTTCCAGCAGGTGCTCCCTGGAGCCCCAGGTCCTCTCTCCACGAGGGCACACCCCCACCAGCCAGAGAGGTCTTTCCTCCCCTGCCCAGCGGCCCTGGAGAGCTGCCCCTGCTCTCTGCAGACCTGCTAAGGTCAGCGCGGTCTTGCTGAGGCAGCCCAGGCTCTGGAATCTGCTCTTCGCGCCAGATGCTGGTCCAGGGCAAATAAGACAGGCTCCCCGAGAGCCCTGAGAGCTCAAATTCTCCTTCACTAATTGCAAACCTGTGCAAGACTGAGCACGAGAATGAAAGCCACCAACTTGCAGCTCAGAACAGAACATACTGTTCACCGGCTATCCATCCATCATCTTACCCGGTATGCCAGAGGCACAATGTTCCCATAATATAATCGTTTAGTGGAAACCAAGCATTCTGACCATTACTTTTTCTGTACTAGCTTGTTTATTTGGAGTAATTTGCAGCCCTGAAAAAAAAATAATAAAGCAAGTGCCAAGGGACAGAGATAGCCTGTAGGAGGAAGAGCTTTGTTTAACAGTTTCCCCGTGGGAAAAGGCAGGACTTTAGGATCCTTCAGCTTTGACACAGGATGGTCTCCTTGCCTTTTTATAGGACTGAGGTCAGCCTCCATGGGAAGGAGCAGAAGCAAGGGAAAGAACTGCAAGCACGTGGCCTGTGTGCAGCGCGTGGCTCGTGGCTCTGTGGTGGCAGCTCGGGAGCATAGCTGGGGGACAGCCAGGCTTTCTCTGAAGAGAATGGAATGCTCAGTCAGTTTATTTCCCAGTGCTCACTATTCTAACAGCAAGCTGGCGGGCATGTTTGCAAAGCTCACACAGGATGCACCACCAGGCCACGGAGCACGGGATTGCAGTCCCTCTCTCGGGAGCCTTTCCGCTCTCCAAAAGGATAACACAGCTCCCTTTCTTTCCACTCATCCTGCACCATTTGAGGTCGATAAAGCAAACCCTGCTGACCTCGCCAACAGTCGGGCAGTCCAGCAAGACTGAGAGACTGAACCTCACCACAGATGGCTGTGGAAACACATGTGTGCACCTGTGTGCGCATCCTGTGTACGCGTGGTGTGTTTGTATACTCGTGTGTGTATTTGTGTTGTGTGTTGTGTGCACACACATGTGCGTGTGTTCACTGCACATGTGCATAGGTGTGCGTGTGTGTGTCCTGTGTGTGTTGTGTGCACACACATGTGCATGTGCGTGTGTTGTGTATATGCAGGTATGTGCATGGGTGTGTGGGTGTGTGTCAGAGGAAGCTGCTAATAGAACAAATTATTATGGATCACAGAAACCTGGAATCCTATACCAGGACACTATAAGAGCCTGTTGGCTTCAGTGCTTTGTTTAAGAGCAAAAAGGACTCTGGCTCCTACGGGCACTGAATAGCTGAGGCAGGCACCACCAACAACCCACCCCAACTTCAGATCCACAGTTGCTAGCTCACTGGGCCCCTCTGAGCCCACAGGTACTGCGTGAGGCCAAGTTCTTTCAAATATGGACATTAACCCTCAGAGAGGTACAGAGGGTTCCTGAGGTCACAGCTGGGAAGTGGCCAAGGGTCAGAAATTCAAATGCAGTCCCACCCCACATCCCACCCAAAGCTCTAACCCCACGCCTAATAGGGGCCAGGGGCCGAGAACGCCTGGTCATGGGGGGAGCACCGCACCCCCTTCTCCAGAGCCACCTCCACAGGGCCCAATCTGCAGGGGGCGGGGGGTCAGACCCCTCCGGCAATCAGCAGGAACTGGAGCAAGGTGGACTGCTGTGTCTCAGGTGCAAACAGAAACTCCCATTCAGGAGGAGCCCGCAGTCCCGTGGGGTGCCCTCGGGGCCCAGATTTGCTCCATGGGCCTGCAGCTGCCAAGCTACCAGAGCTTGTCGGAGATGAAATGTCCCCAGTGCCCTAGACCTCCGAATCCACACAAGTCCCCGGAGACGGGCAGGCACTTAGAGGCTCAGAATTCTGCTCTTCCCTGTGCCAGGAAGACCCACCAGCCAGAACATGGAGGGAAAGGGCAAGAACGACCCCAGGGTGCCCTGGCTGTCCTGCGGGCACAGTCCTCCCTGCAGCCCCCAGGCTTACTCTCCCCACCCTGCGGTCCAAGCCGCAGTGGCCAAGGTCTGGACTGAGCCGTGCAGGTGGCCTGCAGGTGGCCTGAGCCGTGGGGCTGCAGGGCCAAGCGAGGAGGTGACACCCCAGACCACATGGGGGAGGGGCTCCTGGCAGGGATGCAGGGCAGGGATGGGGTCGCTGCCAGGGACAGGGCCCCACAGCAAGAGGGAGAGGGAAGAAGGCTCTCTCCCCACACCATTCCCTTCCGTTGGCCGAATCCAAGGAGAAGGCCATGCTGTGCTCCCCTGGGCTGGAGGAGCTGCTGCAGACACAGGCCCGGGAGGAGCCAGGAATGGGGAGCACAGCCGGACCTCAGGCCAGAGTCCAGATTTTAAAACTTAGCGACTAGTGGATACTTTTCTACTCAAACCTAAGTCTTCCTATGAATTGGAAATCCAATTCCTACGAATTGGAATTCCCTCCACCAGGAAGGGAAGATCGGTGAGTTAACAGAGCAGGCCTGGATGAGATTTGAAGCCCCTTCCTCATGGGCACCAGCGACCCCCCTCCCCGCGTGAGTGGACTCCCTGGGGCTGCAGGTCGCTTGGACCCAGGGGTGGCTCCTCTGTCTAATGTCACCACCACCCCAGCCACGAGCCCGCTCGCCATGTGTCTAACACATGCTCAGACTGTGAAGATGTTCCAGATAAAGGATTTGTCTTTCGGAAACTTAAAACCGTGCGCTCCGTGGAGGGATACCGGACGGGAGCTGGGCCAGGCGCGAGGGCACAGGAGAGGCCTGCCCCGGAACTTCTGCTTCCCGGGAACGGGGTCCGCTGGGGAAGGCTGGAGCCAGCAGGCGGCATGGGCCTGGTGCACAGCCTGGTCCCCCCTGGGTGCCAGGGAAGGGCTTACAGGGACCACGATCGCCCTCAGGCCCAGCTGCTGAGTGAACCCCGCTCTAAGCCGGCTGCTGTGTCCTCTGTGGTTACTCATGTCCGGGGACGTCATAGAGGGGAGACCCGCCCCGGACCAACTGCAGTATTGCAGACGATCACATTTTGTACTTCCAAGTGGTCTTTCTCTCAAAGTGGCTTCTATAACCTAAATTTTACAGCTCCAAGGGGCTTGCCGCCTCAAACGTGATGCAGAGACGTGAGTCGCAGGTATGCCCCAAACACTGCCCCCCAGGACCACCTCCCAGGATCCGAGGCCCCGTGTCTGATGCGGGCTGGGGGCTCTGGTTAGCCAACAGAGAGCACCGAGCCTGCACTGGGGGAGGCCCGTGGGGAGGCAGAGCCCTGGGCTCCAGGCATCCTGGCCCAGCCCAGGCAGCACCAGAGAGAGCGAGAGAACTGTGAGCCCAGGCCAGCCCCTGGGGAGACACAAGAAACACCCAACCGGCTCCGGGGCCATTTGTTCTGCAGGGAAACTAAGAAAGTGCCAAATTCGGGGTTCACAGCCTGCTCCCTCCCCCGTCCTGCATCCTTCACGAAGTTGGTGCTTCTCGCTATGTGTTTCTTCCTACGGCTGAAAAGAAATTGGTGTGGCGTCCTGTAAAATATAAGGTCTTCACATTGTCCAGCACCTAGATTCCATGCCCGGACAGGCACTTGGCAAACATGCTTGATGCCGAGGACGGTGGTGCCGCTGAGGAGGACGGAGGGCCAGACCCTACCACGGTCCTGCGAATTCAGAGCAGTCCTTACCAAGGGCGTCCCGAGCCCCGCATGGGAGTCGAGCTGTCTCAGGTGAAACTCTCCCTCTCCGTGAGGAAGGGGGGACACTGAGGCTCATAACAGACCTCCACAGTATGCAAAAGGGCCTTATAAAGTGGGAGGGGGAGGCCTGTAAAGGAGGGCTCCCCCCCAAAGCTTGGAGCCGGGCAGGGCCCTTGGAGCAGCAAGAACAGTCACCCTCGGTTGTCCACAGAGCAAGGGGGTACCATGACGCGACCAGGGTCACAAGCAGGTAACTGGCAGCCTGGTGTGGAAGCCGGGATAGAGGGAAGATCTCTCCATTCAGCACTAGGTCTGCCCCTCGAATCTCTCCCGTTACAAGAACTTGTATGAGTGCAGCTCCCCGAATGGGAAAAGCTCCGTGCTCCCCTCTGGGGAACGCGCTTCAGAGCAAACCCAGAACACGTCCCAAGATGGCAACAATCCTCAGGGCTGTGCCATGCCCTCCACCTGCTTTTAAAGCCCAGGAGGCAGGTCGCTCCTATCTGCCGTGTGTCCCCCACCGCCGCACTCAAGCCCCTCAGCCCCCAGGCTCCCATGCTGTCCTTTGAGCCTGCAGTGTCTGTCCGTGATAACAGTCACACAGAGGATGAGGCTGGGGACGTGCACCCCCAGCTCCTCGAGGAGCGTCTGGTACCCCGCCTCACTCCACCGAGCCGCATGCTGCTGTTGACCCTGCCGGGGGCCAGCGGGGGTCCTCGCCCGGGCCCGAGCCCAGCTGCTGGGACACGACGCATGGCTTTGGGGGTGGGATGCCCCTACGTCCTGGAACGGCCCACCGAGCAGGGACTGCTTCTCCAACAACATAATCAAGACTCAGGGCAAGGGGCTTCAGCACGGGCAGACCGGCTCTGGATGGCCAAGGCTCCGGGCTGCAACAGAGACGTGCGCTTCACGCTCCGTCCCACGGATGGCCAAGGCTCCGGGCTGCAACAGAGACGTGCGCTTCACACTCCGTCCCACGGATGGCCAAGGCTCCGGGCTGCAACAGAGACGTGCGCTTCACGCTCCGTCCCACGGATGGCCAAGGCTCCGGGCTGCAACAGAGACGTGCGCTTCACGCTCCGTCCCACGTGTCTCTCTGGCTCCTCAGCCCCACCTGGGTGGGTGGTGGTTCCCCCCAGTCTCTTGGTGCCTCTGTTGAGGCTGGCCTGGGGGCCACACGAGCAGAGAGCAGCCACCGGCTCTCACCCTGGCCCACGTGGGGCCTGAGCCTCGGCTCTGAGGCTGCCCGGCAGGACCCCAAAGCTGAGCATCTGATGACAGGGGCCCAGCTACCCCATTCCCTGGGCTTTACCTTGTCATTATCTGGGCCCCACAGAACCAGCACATGAGCGATTTGCAAAAATCCCAGGGCAGTAAATGGGTGCGCGATGATTTCCGATGGGTCTTCCGGCAGCCGTGCCTGACCCACCATCGGCACCCTCTTTCCTGGAATCTGCATATCCCATCCATCCTGCGGGGGTGGAAGGAATTCTAGGCACCGATTAGCTGCTAGGCAGCAAACAGCCTGGGGAGCTCAGGTCTTGTTGAGAACGAGGATACTTGGTCTTCTCTTGCGATGTTGCTTTTCACTTTGTATTGATGTTGCCACTTAGAATTCTATTGGCCTGAGCCACCTCCATATAAAAACACAACAGAGCCCCTGTCACAAAGGCAGGGAGACTGTGTCAAAGAGCCAAATGGATTCTAGCCCTCTCAGCGTGCGCGGCCACGGGGTTTAAGACTTCAAGCCGAGGCGGGCCTAGAACCATGAAACAATGAACCATGAAAACCAGCTGGGAATCCCACCTTCCCTTGAGGTGAGGAAGTAAAACCACATCAACTGCCTGGTAGGAGATGAAGAAATGGCCAGTGGCTGTAGGATCAGAGCCTGCTTTGGGCGGCGGGGGCGGGGGGATGCTTCTACATCATTTTGATAATGTGCCCTTAACTGACTGCTCTCCAGGCCTCGGCTTTCAGACCACAACAGGCTTTCCTGTCCGTCACTGACCTGCTGTCCCCACAACCAGAGGCTGGACAGACAGACCAGTGTGTCTACTCTGAGTGACAGGAAGCCACAAGCAGCAGTAAGAAAAAGTTTCTTTTAACCAAAAGACTACATTTCCAGACAAGTCAGGCCGGTTCCAGAGGGCATGGGCAGGTAGACCCCCAAGCTGCTTGGACCACGCACTTCCAGATGCTTCCTTCCCTCTGGAGAATTCTGAGGTGCCAGCATTGGGCACATCAGCGGGGTCTGGGATGGACCGGCTGCCGTGGGGGTGGCCGTGGCCAGTCCGTGGTCAGCCTTGAATATGCGGGTCTGCAGGCATGAGACGCAGCTCGGGGCCTCCAAAAGCTCACCTGCAATAGCACTTCCCTTCCCTAAGGCCACTTTCTCGTCTGCAAAATGAGGACTCGGTATCAACTAGACTTCCTTCCTACACGGAGAATGTGTGATTCAGTGCCACTTGAAGATTTCCTGTAAGGGGAAGGGGTGGGGGTAATAACCAATGATTCAGTCAATGGCCCTAGGGTTGCTGACTCCCCGGGGAAGGTGAGGGCTAGCAGGTTGGCAGGAGCCGGCTCCCGGTCAGAACTGGAGACTGGACAGAGCCGGCTCTCAGCTCAGGGTCTCACTGGGCCGGAAGTCCCGGGTGGAGGCTCTCAGGAAGAACCCACTTCCCAGCTCATGCAGGTTGTTGGCAGAATTTGTTTTCTCGTGCCTGTGGGACAGAGGTCCTGGCTCCCACCCCAGCTGGCTGTTGGCCGGGGGCCCCTCTCAGCTTTGGGCCCGCCCCATTCCTTGCTGCCTGGCAGCCCCATCTTCAAAGCCAACGCTGACATGTCAAACCCTCTACACATCGCCTCCCTCTCACATCCTGCAGGATACAGTTGACCCTGAACAAAGCAGGTTTTAGGGACACCAACCCCCACACTGTCAAAAATCCGTGTATAACTTTTTACCCCAAAAACACTAAAAGTCTCCTTCGGACGGAAGCCTTGCAGATAACCACGGTTGATTAACAAGTATTTTGTATGTTACGTGTATTATATGCCATATTTTTACTATAAAGTAAGCTAGAGAAAAGAAAACGTCATTAAGAAAATCATAAAGAAGAGAAAATACATTTGCAGGACTGTCTTGTATTTATGGAAAAAATCTACGTAGAAGTGGACACGTGCAGCTCAAACCCTTGTTGTTCAAAGGTCAACTGTACTAAGAAATTAGTCTTTGTTCCCAGTTCCTGCCACAGAGCTTCTGGGACACGTGAAGGGTGGGAGTGAGCAACGCCTCCTTTGTTACCCAGAACAGCCCCCTTTAGACCACACCTGAGTTTACACTACCCATGTATCTATTGGAGGACCCCTCAACAGCTTTGGGATGGGGCCGGTCACCAGGAAGACCAAGCCCCAGTTAGGGTTTGGAACTTTCGGCCCCACTTCTACCTCCAGGGAAAGGAGAGGGGCCAGAGACCGAGGTCCATCACCAGCGGCCAATGACTCCATCAATCGTGTGATGCAGCGGAATCTCCATTCAAATCACTAACTGGGTCTGGAGAGCTCGCAGGTTGGTGGACGCATCCAGGCGTCAGGAGGGTGGTGTGCCCAAGGGGCCATGGATCTCCACACCCCTCCCCCTCCTGTAATACCCCACACCATGTGTCTCTTTCATCTGGCTGTTCCCGAGTTGTATCCTTTATAATAAGTTGGTGATTTACTATGTGAACTCTTTTTCTGGGTTCTGTAAGTTGATCCAGCTAATCATCAATCCTGAGAGGGATCATGGGAACCCCAAATGTGTACGTGGCCAAGCAGAAATGTAGGTAGTCCAGGTACTCCGTTTGTGGCTGGTGTCCCAAGTGGGGAACAGTGTCACCTGTCAGTTCTGATGCTAACTCTGGCGAGTCAGAAGTGAACTGACTTGTCGGACACCCAGTTGGCATTGGAGATCTGGAGAATTGGTGTAAAAAACACCAGCTGTTTGATGTCAGGGGAGGAGGTGGTGGGAAGACTTGCTTCCTCTTCTGCAACCAGCCAGAGAAAACCCTCTGCTTAAAAGCACCCGTGGAAATTAGGCTTGGCCCATGCAGAGCATCTCCCTGTTTTCAGGTCAACTGATTAGCAACCTTGACTGCATCTGCAAAATCCTTTAATCCCATTCTCAGGGAAGTGACCCCAGATGGTGGGGGTCAGGGGGCCATGGTGGAATCCCGCATTCTGCATGGGAGGAGCAGAATCTGGGGGGTTTGGAGAGACCTGCTGGAGATGGCAGCTTCTAAGAAGCCCACGGAGGGCCAGGGCACATGGCAGCCTCATTGTCAGCTGGGCTTCCGGGTGAGATGCTCAGTGGTCAGCAGCTTGTCCCGGATCACGATGGTGGGGGTGGCACCGGGTATTCTGGGTCCTCCTGAGAGAGGTACGCGATTCCTACCAATATAAAGCTGCTCAGCACAGAGAGGATTTTGTGGGGCCGTCCTGTTCCCCAACAGAGAGAAACTCTTCCTGGGACCTTCGCTGATTCACAGCCTGACACCATTCGCCCCTCCTCTGCTGAAGCAAGAGTCTCTGTGGCAAGAACTCGGCAGGAGTCTGTGCCAAGGACTGTGCCCCCACACAGTAACCACCAGCTGAATGAAGGAGGGAATGAGGCGATGAATCAGCAGCCTGCCTCCCACCCCAGAGCCTGGCAGCCAAGGGCCATGCCTTCCTCCCCACCAGGAGGTGGATGAGCGGCAGCCCCTCCCAGGTCCTGCTCACAGGGCTCTGAAGGTCTTTGCCGCCTGTTGGGCTGACCCGTGCAGCCCTGAGGTGTCTCCAGCAGCTTCCAGCAGCCACCTCCTCCCAGAATCTAGACCCCTGCAAGTAGTCCCGGCCCCTCGCGGATGCCGCTGGCCACACCTGCCTCTACTTGGAAGAGAAGTCTTCGGGAGACCGTCATATATACCTTCCTTAGCAAGAGAAATGAAATTATCTGCCAATTGTTTTCTAGAAGACACAGAAGGAAAGCTGGAGCTAGACTAGGACATAGGGCTGCTTACAAAGACCAAGTGTCACTTTGCCCTCAAACAGAAACTGAAGCCATGCCACAGTCGGGTAGGCGGGTGGGATCACGCCCCTCTCCAACCCTCGCCCCATTTAGCCAAAGTCTCTCTTCAGTGGCTGGGGAGGAATCATTCTCTTCGACCTTTGGGGGCAATGCACCCAAATGAAAAGGAGAGGAGCTTAGAAGACCCAACATCTAAGCTCAAGAACTTTGAAAAAAGCAAAAACGAAAACATGGTCCCTGAGCTGACCCCACAACGTCCCTTGGTTTGCCAACACCCTTGCTTTTCTCCTGCAAATTTTTTTATCACCTTTTTCTCAAGTGGCTCTTCCTAAGCACCAGGTGCAACACTCACTGTGCTCATGCCGCTAAGTTTCATAAAAAGTATAACCCGCAGGACTGCAGGCTGTAAGCATACATGAGCCTCAAGGATGCATTCAGCCTCCCGTCCGTCTTACCAGGGAAAGAACGGAGGCCGCGGGTCCTGGTGTGGACAAGGGTCACCTGCCATAAAGAGGAGTCTGACTCACCCCCACCGTTTGGGGTGAGCACAGCTTGGCTTTAGGCCTGCAAAGAGCTGACATCTGGCTGTGTTGGAGAGAGAGGCCTTCCAAGTAGGGAAAGTGCCCTGACGGGATCCCCTGCTTCGGTGCACATCCCGCAGCACAAAAAGACCCCAGCCCCCAAGGTCACTGAGGGACGTGGGGGCACCCAACAGGACGCCGAGGGGAGAAGCAAGAGACTCAGGCAGGGAGAGACCAGCTTCTTAGAAAGTGCTGTGTGTGTTTGTGTTTGACGGGTATGTCCCCCTCAGAGGTACAGAAAACGTGGGAAAGGGTACACCAAAAGGTGGGGATGGCCCATGACAAGGCTCCTACTTCCTTCTTCCTTCCTCCCCCCTCCTTCTTTGTTGTATTTTACAGTTATCGTATAATGAATACATAAAACTTTAAGGAACGTACAGCGCTATCTTATGAAAGTGGCCTCCCTTGCAAAGTCAGCGTATGCTGGGACCTGGATGGGGGTCCCAGTAGGTCAAGTGTTGGGTCCCGGAACCAGACGGCTGCGTCTTAAATCCACCGGTCCACTTCGAGCTCCATGATCTGTAGCAAATGCTTTCATTAACCTTTAAGTATTATTGTCATTAACATTCATCCAGCACTTTCTAGACGCAGGGCATTGTGTCCAACAGTCTGTATGGATCACCTCAACATGTGTGTGATAATTAGCTTATCTATGCATTGCCACTGAGGGTTGTTGGAAGTATGAAGGCAACAATGTGTTTGTAAGCACTGTGCATTTTATTACCTGTCCTGTGGAGTATTTTATTTTAATAGCACAAAATCCCATTCATAAAAAAAAAAAAAAAAAAAGGAAAGAAAGAAAGGAAGAGGAAGGAAGAAGAGCAGCGTGTTTGGGGTTGGCACTGTGTCCAAGCGTGCATTTTTTCTGCCGGCAAATTCTCCTAGCCCCCAGGGCTCCAGGAGGTGCCGTTGCTGTAGGTTCTAATCCAAGAAAGCCACATTTCTTAAGAGCTACTGGCTTAATGTTCTGCAGCGGTCAGTCAGCCGGCCGCAGGGTCTGCCTGCCTGCCCTGCTCTACGTTCTGCTAAATGTATTCATCGAAGGCTGCATTCTAAAGTCATTATGCCGCATCTGTGTTTGCTACAGTGTCATTTGCCAGGATGCAGACCCGACGCCACCCTGCAGGACACCACCCCAGCAGAGAGAAGTCAGTGCTCTGAGAAGCAAATAGGTAAAATATTGATGAAACTGGGGCACAAACACAGCTGAACTCTTTCCTTGGGCCTCCGTCTAATCAAGGGGGGGAAATGTCTTGGAGAGTTGATATATGTGAAACAGGATGCTTTCATTCTGGGAAGAATAATTTAGCTCCTACAGTCCTGTTTTCCTGTGAATGCTTCCAGGATTTGGAGAGAATTTAAAAAGTGGAGCCCAACAGGGTGAATCAGCCACCTGGGACTGCTAGTAAATCAGCAGAATTTTCTTGGTAGAAAAACAACACAGCACCCCGCCTTTGCCCAGAAGGCTCCCTGGCCTGCCGGGCAGCCTGCTCACAGCATGCCAGCCCCGTGCCTTTCCCTGGCTGGACAGGGTTCCGGTCAAGCACAGAGGCGCAGTCCAGACATCCTGGCCTAATAAAAAAGATTGATTCACGCACGACACTTCCCCCTGGCTGGTTCTCAAAGCAAGTCTTTGTGGGAAAGATTTCAATTCTTCTGCTCCCGTAAGTCTGTAAACGGGGTCGTGAGCAGCAGTGGCCTGCAGAACTCAGCGGTGGGCAGAGGGCCCTCAGAAGAGCAGGTAGCAGATGCTGACTGTGCTCACAGTCGCTCACCCCATTCGTGTGGATGCGTCTTCCCATTGTTGCTCAGATCTTTGAAGTTCTATCACAGCTATGACAAATGATGATTCATACTTAAATGCAGTCATCATGTCATACACGGTATTAATACCGTGGTGACATTGCCATAAGCCCCATGCCCTTAAGAGGAAAAGGTTCCTGAGAGCATACTGCTACCACCATCCTCAGGGACCACAAAGGGCAGCGGCTGCAGAAGGCCTGCTCATTGTGCGGGAGGGCGCCGCCTGCATCCTGCAAGCTGTTCCGATAAGCGGCTGTCAGAAGGGAGGGGGCTGCGGGGAGCAGAGGGGGAGGGGAGGGAGGAGAGGCCGCTGTTATCAGGCTGGAAGGCCTGCCTTGACCTGCTGCACTGATGTCTTATCTCAAGTATGCTCCTGTCTTGCAAGTTTAAAAATCTCCCTTAAAAAAAGAGAAATGGGAGCAGGGCTCAAGTTCTGCGTCCCCGCCCCCACTCCCAGCGCCCCGGGAGCCTGTAACTCAGCCCCACAGGAAGACGGAGTGGGTGCCATCCGGTCCCCGTCTGGGGGCTTCAACAATCACCTGGACCCCTGCAAACCACCTCCCCCTCGGACGGGTACCCCCTACCCTCAATAAAGAGAATAAGTCTGTTTCAGTAAGTTTATTGTAAAAAAAATACTCAAAGCTGCAGCAGCATAATCCTTTGGAAACCGGAGCATCGACCCCGTCCGCTTTGAAACAGCGGTGCAGGCTGCTCAGTCCATCAGAGCTCCTGTTAACTGTCCGAGTCCAGGCCTCGCCCGCCTGGCCTCTCCCCTCCTTCCTGTCGAGAGCGCAGGCTGCTGAGTCACGCCTGCCCTGCCGGTCCGTCCTTCCCGACCCCGTGGCCCACGGCACGCCTCCGGCCTTCCCGGGCAAGCAGCCGCTCCCCACACTCGCAGAGTCCCGGGCTGGGGGCCAGCCCGCCCCTGCCGCCGCCGCCGCCGCCGCCGCCGCCGCCGCCGCCGCCCGGCCCCTCCTGCAGGGGGCCGCCCCTCCTCGCTGCTCCCCACGCAGCACTCCGGTCCCGCGCCCTCCGAGGGCGCATCCACAGAGCCAGCCGCGCGCTAGGCGCCCCGGGGCGTCACCATGTCGATCAGACCAAGGCCCCCTCCGGGCTGTCACTCGGGGAGGGTGATACTGGGCACCCAGTCGTTGACGCTGCGGCTCTCCTCGCAGAACACGCTGAGCTTCTCCAAGGCGGGGTCCTTCCACGCGTCCTCATTGGGGTTCTGCGGGGAAAGTGCAGAGGTCAGCCTGGCTGGCCGCTGGCCGCTGGCCGCGGTGGGGCGACGCCGGGGCGGGGGCGACACTCACCGAAATGAGGATGCAGTGCAGGTCCCCCGGCGCGGCCGCCTCGTCGCCGGCACCCACGATCGCCGCCAGCCGCTGCACGTCGCCCACGCGCACGATGTCTATGTCGTTCTCGCAGCAGAACGCCTGGATCAGCGTAAAGTGGATCTGCAGCGCGATGTCGCCCTCGTCCTCCGCGTCGGCGGCCAGCACGCAGAAGGTCACGTTGTCGGGGTCCCTGCGCCGGCGGGGACCGGGTGGTGAGGGCAAGGCGGGAGCCCCGGGGGGGGGGTCCCCGCCGCCGCCGCCGCCGCCGCCGCCCCCGACCCCGGCCGCCCCACCCGGGGCCGCGTCCACACTCACACATTCAGGACTTTGGCGGACTCATAGACGCCGGCGGTGAGGCAGCCCTGGCGCTGCGCCGACAGCAGCAGCTCGTGCAACGCTTTCCCGGCGCCCTGCATCCTGCAGACGAGCCAGCGCGGTGAGCGGGGACCGGCCGAAGGCGCGGCGGGATCCCCAGCCCCGAGGACACACCCTGGGCGCCCCTGCCCGGCGCCCCGGCCCCGGGGACGCACCTCCGGTGCCCAGCTCCCACCCCGGGGCTCCCCATCCAGGCGGGCCCCGAAGACGGCCGCCCGACCAGCTGCAGCCAGGACAGGGACAGGTTCCCCACGCCCCGAGACGTCCGGCGCCCGGCGCCGACCCACCTGGCGGTGCTTTCGGGAACCGTGTCTTGGCCGCGGATTTCCTCCAGAGTCATGGTTCGGAGAGCCAGCAGCTAGTTATCCACGAGAGTAGCGAGCGGCGCAGAAGCGGCGGAGACGGAGGAGCAGGAGCAGCCTGGCAAGCCCAAGGCTGGCGAGTGCGCCCCGGTACGCCGCGCACCCTTATATAGGCCCGGCCGCGGCGCCGCCAGCTGGCGCGAGGCTGCGCGCCCATTGGCCGGCGCCCGCTTTCTGATGCAAATGAGGCGGCCGCCGCGGCTCGTGCCAGAAGGCCACGTGGGGAGGGGTGCGGGGGATGACAATGCCTCAAATCTGCCGCTTTTGTCCGGGTGTTACCAGGCAGACTGGAGCCTGCAGATTTCACTCGCCTTTTTGTTTTTTAAGTCCTTAAAAGGAAAAAAAAAAAAAAAAAAAACCTTTCTTGCTAATAAGACGCTGCAGTTTTTGAAATGCCCCATTGGGGAAACTGAAGATTTTTTTTTTTGCATTTATTTTTGTTGCTACCTTTCTATTTTTTTCTTAACTTTTAATTGGAAGTTTATAAAACTGTTGCTTTTAAACCGGAACTTAAAGTAAGAACACCCAGCGCGGGCTTTAGGCTTGCAAAAGACCTGGCCACAGCCCCTTCCAGAGCCAGCAGGATCCGGAGCGCGCCGGCGAGGCCTCCCCGCGCGCTCAGCGTCCGGACCCCGCCGCGCTGGAGGGTCGGAGCCGGCCTCCCCGCCCGCAGCCGAGCGCCGCGGGGCGCTGGGACGCGCGAGCAGATTGCGGCCGGCGCACGCGGCTCGTTTGCATTTCTATGGAGAGCGCACAATAGCGGAGGTCTGGCGTGTGGCGGTTTGCAGGAGGGACAATCAGAGGCTTTCTCTTCACAGCGGCACTGTCCACCTGCCGCAGGGTGGGGTGGGTAGGGCCCCGCCGCGCGTGGGGGTCGCGGGGCTGCCCGGCGCGTGGGCGTCGGGCCACGTGCCGCTCCTGCTCCCCTCGGTGCTCATCCCCTGCACGGGTGCCCCTGCCCCCGCGGCCCGTTTGCATGTAATTCCGTCCTCCCTCCCCTCCCCCGGCCCCCGGGTCCTTTCACCGGCTGCTGCACAGTCTACGAGCTGCGTGAGACCAGGGGGCTCTTGTCCCCGGAGCTTGAAGAACGCGGCTCGGAATCCCTTTCCCGGGGCGCCATCTACAGGCTGTCCAGAAAAACTCGGGACACCCCCGCCCCCACCTGCTTTGGCGTCTAGGGTGCTAGCCTCGGGCCCTGCGGTCACCGAGAGGCCCTGGCGGGTCCGCTGAGCCCCATCTCAGCCGCGCGTTCATGGAAAAGCCAGAGGAAGGGCTGCGTAAATCTACCCGGGAAGGAGGTGAGGACAAAAGGAGACTCCGACCCAGAACTGATGGAGGCAGAGCCCATATTTCTTACCCTATTTTGAAATGTTCGAATTACCTAAATATACATATATAAAAGTTGTTTTCCAATTATAGCATAATAAAACAAGAAGATGTGAACAGACAGTGCTGTGATGTCACCATTTTGCACCCCGTAAGCCAGCACGTTCAGATCGTTTGCCCACGGAGAGCATCACTTTGGCTGTCTGCATCTCTCCGTGCTACTGGGAAACTCGCGCTGGGGTGCCCTTCATGGCCCCTTTTCCTAGGAGCGGCCTGGAGCCTGGGCGGGACAGCGCGGGGCGGGGGGGGGGAGGGGGGGTTCCAGGCAAGCCCAGGCTCAGCTGCAGGATGGGGACAGAGAGGGCCAGGTGAGCCGGCGTCTTGCGCCCTCCAGTGGAAGTAGAAGCTGCGAAGCCGGTGTTCGCTTACCTACGGGCCCTGACATCCCAGGTGCACCTGCCACGTGCATGGACCGCTGCTTCCTTCCTTTCTTTGCTAGTGGTTTAGGAAATGGTAGTGTGCCTGGATTGGATAAATATGTTTATTTCTAAGTGACTGAGGTGTAGGCATTGCTCTTCTTTATGTATCAGATTTTCTTAAAATATATTAGTTCCCGCCCCCCGGAAATGTTGCAAATAGGACTTATTTCACATTTTACTCCACCCCTCCATTTATAACAATACAAATCTGCAGGCTCACGAGGTCTTAGGCCCTCCTCCTACAGGAAGGCCACCGGACAGGCCTGACTGGGGCGGGGGGGGGGGGTACAGGGAGCAGTATTTCCAGCTGGCGCTGAGCCAACCTGCAGGAAGAGGGCTAATTGACAACCCCTTGGGGCTGTTCTACTTTGCTTACATTTTTAAGGTATTCAGTTTCAGGAAAACCGCCTTTCTGACATAGGATATGGCTTCACATGGATTTATTAGGTCAGCCCAAAAGGCAGCCAAGCCCTCATCTCAGCTGAGAAAGAAACGTTTTATCTGGAAGCAAATTCGGCCTCCACCAGACCCCACCACCACCTTGCAGTCTAGACAAATGCAGAAGCCTCCAGGTCGGCTGATTCCCGTCTGCTGAGCAGACTAAAGGGAGAGAGTAGGGAATGGCCAAACCCTGTCCGGGGTCACCTGCCCCAAGCTAGATGACACGCCCCCCACCCGCAAACTGCATTCAGCCGGTGTCTCAGCCTGCTGGAGCCCCAAGTCCTCGGATGCTGTGATGTCATCCAAACTCCCTGGGACTGCACCCCTAAACCTTCCCCTGGACCTTATTAATGCAGGTGGTAGTGAGTTTATTAAGCACACATCCTCGGGGACGCTCTGTTTGAAAAACTCTTTGGAAATGCTATTTAAGTGTTTTTGCTAACACATTCTTTCTCGTGGCCTGGCTAAACTGTTGGTGGAATTACGGCTCCCTGGGGGATGGAAGGAAGCGGCTTCAAGTAAGCAGGAAGGCTTAGAAGACATTCCCTGCTGCGGTTTCTCAAACTATTTGCTTTAGGAGCGAGCACAGCGTCGTTGCCTAGCAAGCCCAGTGGAGGCTGCAAGACACGGTGGGCTGCTCTGAGCTCTGTGCAGCCTGCAGGTAGGTTCCCTTGGCCCCTGGCTTGTCTCAGGGACAAAGGCAGAACCACCTTTCAAAACCAGCAGCTCTTACATAAAAATCTGCATTTCCAGCTTCTCTTGGAAAATGGAGAGATTCGGCCACCATGTGCCCACGGTACCCCCCCACCCACCCCAAGTAACCTTCATCTGGGGGGAGACTCACGGGGACCCCCAGACTGGCAACTCCCCTGCAGTGCTCCCCACGGTTCCCACCACACCCCTCTGAGGACACCCAGCCCCTCTGCTTCTTCCTTACCTGCTTCGCCCCTGTGGGGCTTTTTGCAAACTTCACAAACAGACAAGTTTGAAAAGCACAGTAAAGGGGTCAGGTTCTTAAAAGATGAGCTCAAATTGGGTATGCACCATTTGTGTCCCGTACTGGGCAGGACTGTATCTCGGATGTCGGCCCAGGGCTCTTGGAGCATCAAAGCCTCCCACGGCTCCTCTTACCCCAGCCCCACCCCTTCGTCCAGCCCCCCCCCCCCCCACCTGAGAGGCAAGGTAGGCCTCCTGGGTTTCAAGAAGAGTGTTGGTTTCTTTTTTTCCCCAGGAACTCACAGAGGGCAGTGTGGGCATGACTTGGTGACCATACTAAATTGACTCAAAACAAGAAACTACATCTTTGTGCAAGACGCACACCTATGACCTAAAACCCAGCAGCGGCACTTCCAATGCCTCCCAGCATCTGACGGGCACAGAGCAGTGGCGCCCCCACGCACCGCCACACCTAGGGAGCTGTGAGGTCAGTGGATGGGGAGACTTCAGAAGGCAGTTGGGTTGGGGACGGGAAACTGAGAAAGGGAAATCCCCAGAGCGCAAGCCGGACACCTGTGGTCGATCCCTGTGTCGAGAGGGGTTTCTGGAAGGAGCAGGTACTCCTGGCTTGGTGAAACCCCCTAAAACCCCTCAGGAGGTGGGGGCAAATCATCCCTGCGCTTGCCACTTTTCCCACCATGAGTCAGCAACGGTGTGTGACACGTGTCATAACCCGGCGGCTCTCATTGCCACCACAAACCCCCCCACCCCCGAGAAACCACAGATGTGCTGTCCTTCCCGGAGTGGCTATGCACCAAGTCTTCTGAGCCTGGGCTCCCCGCTACGAAAGAAAGTTCTGCCCTTTGCCTTTCATGAGCCTCACTGGGAGTGTCCAAAGGTCACACCGGGTCACCATTTGGCCCACACTCGTTTGGTTTGGTGGGCAGTGTGCTAAGATGGCTTGCAAATTCAGTCTGACTTGTTTGTGTAGGTGGGAGTGGGTGGTAGCTGTCCATGTCACGCAAGACACGTCCCAAATGTCACATTGGCCTGCTGGCAGGCTGAGGCACCTGCCCCACCTCCGTGGGCACTCGATCTGGCACTTCAGCCTGTCCTGTAGCAGCGAGGGGTGAACTGAGACGCTGTGGTCGCCCTTCTGAGGTCGTTAACGGACAACGTATGAGAGGCGAGTAGAACCACAGAACTTCCGAACCGAAAGTCCTCCTTTAGGTTCTGAAAGATAACTCAGAGTAAGTGTCTAAATACCCAGAAAAGGGAGCATGACATTGGAGGTGCGGTTAGCAGAACGGGCTCAGAGATGGGTTTTGCTACTTACTTAGCTTTGACCTTGAGCAAAAAGTTAGTGCATGATTAAAATTGTAAGGGGAAGAGTCCCTGCTTGTCGACCCATTAAATCTACTCTTCTTAAGTTCTCTGAAAGAAGTGAATTCCCTGGGGCGCCTCGGTGGCTGGCTCAGTGGGTTAAGCATCTGCCTTCGGCTCGGGTCATGATCCTGGAGTCCTGGGATCGAGTCCCACATCGGGCTCCTTGCTCAGCGGAGAGCCTGCTTCTCCCTCTGCCGCTCCCCCTCCTTGGGCTCTCTCTCCTTCTGACAAATAAATAAATAAAATCTTTTTTTTAAAAGTGCATTTCCCAAATGTGTATTATAAGGAAATGTTTGTTGCAACATTTCTTCCTAATACTGGAAACCGGGAGCCACCATGGAGGCGGGTGGTACATTATGGGGTAGCCCTAAACAAAACCCATGTGACCATAAAAGATATTCTGAAGAGTATCTTGTGGCAGGATAAAGCCTCAGACACAATGCGGAGAATGGTATAATTCCGGGAGTGTGTAAGCCCTTGGCGCCCATGACTCTCCCGACACACACTCTCTAAACCAAAATCCCGGCTGGATGGCGGAGGGCTGAGACCATGCAAGGTTGTTTATCTTCTTCTCTGTAGTTTTCTGCAATTAAACTTTCTACAACTTGATCTTCGGCAAGACAAATTCAAACTTCTCAGGGACGACAGCCTCAGCACCAGACGGCGTCCACCTGACGCGTGCGCTGGGCATTGTGCCTAGCGATTGGTGGCCATATGGTAACAGATCAAGAAGCCAGACATCCGCGGGGCTGTGCTTCCAGGGAGGGAGGGGCCCGGAGCGTGACCTTTGACTCCTGAGCTGTTCCTCCTGCCATTGGACTCTCGTCTGTTCGTGGCCGAGGGGCAGCAGCTGCGTTGCCCTGGGAGGTTAACTCTGGGATGACCGAGATGAGCTCTCGCTACTTCAAGCACAGTAGGGGCATGAAGGAGGGTGGCCACCGAACACCTGGGGACGCACCTTCCCAGAGACGCGCAGGTCGCCAAGATGTGCCTTCTAGCAAGAAGAGACAGATAAAATTCTCTCACTCCCCCTTTGCAAAGATGTCTACTTCCCAAAGTGAGTTATAGCAATAAATTGTGAAAATTGTTTCCACTCTTTATATAATTAGGAATTCCAGAAAATCAAAATAGTTAAGTATATTTTAATCTATTTTTGAGACTCTTGTAGGTACAATTCCATTTTTCTTTCTTTTTTTTTAAAGATTTTATTTATTTATTTGACAGAGAGAGAGAGAGACACAGCAAGAGAGGGAACACAAGCATGGGGAGTGGGAGAGGGAGAAGCAGGCTTCCCACAGAGCAGGGAGCCTGATGTGGGGCTCGATCCCAGGACCTTGGGACCATGACCTGAGCCGAAGGCAGAAGCTGAACGACTGAGCCACCCAGGCGCCCCTCTTTTTTTTTTTTTTAGATTTTACTTATTTATTTGACAGAGGGAGAGAGAGAGAGAGAGAGAGCACAAGCAAGGGGAGGGGCAGAGGCAGAGGGAGAAGCAGACTCCCCACTGAGCAGGGAGCCAGACATGGGGCTGGATCCGAGGACCCTGGGATCGTGACCTGAGCCAAAGGCAGATGCTTGACCGACTGAGCCACCCAGGCGCCCCGTTCCATTTTTCAGTGTCGGACTGCATCCATTTGAAAAGAGCAGAGCAAATCTTGAGTATGCTCTTATCAGAGGTATTCATGTTATGGTTTTATTTACCAGAATTTTATAACGTTTGCTATATGTCAGGCATGATTCCAAGCACTTCAAAAACATCACTGAATCCTCACGATGACCCTGTTAGGTCGGTACGGTTGTCAACAGTCTCAGATAAGGAAATGTGGGCACAGAGAGGGTAAGCAACTTACCCAAGGTCGCACAGACAGGAGGAGGCAAAGCGCGGCTTGGAACTCAGACCAGCTAGCTCTGGAGCCCGTCACAAGGGAGAGACAAACGCCTCTGTAAAACCTTTTCTAGGGCCTTTGGGGCAAACCATTTGGTCCACGAAGGACAAGGAAATTAACTAAGTAAAAATTAAAAAAACAAAACAAAACTGTTCGGCTCTCCTTAGCCCCGCCCAGTGGTGCTATCGGGATAGCATGACCGCAGCATGCCATCTTGTGGTCAGAAAGAACATAGCGTCCAGCTCTGAAAAGGAGCCTTTTTCTATCTAGACCTTGGGGCCGGCAGGCTCTCGCCACTTGCCGCCAATAACACACAGAAGCAGCAGGCCCCCCACAGCAAGGAGCTCTGAGCCTGCTCTGCAATCCACGCGCTGAATCGTGGGGTAGAAAGCAGGCCGACCTAGAGGATCCTTCCGTAGGGTTTGCCGCCGTAGATAGTCAGTGTGAACAACCAACAACGGGGGAGCAGAAACGACCCCCGGGGAACGTTGTGTCAGTGGTGATGCTCCTGCCCACTATACAGATGGGAAAAGTGAGGATCGGGGTCACAGAGCTAATGATGGAGCTGGGATTTCTGGCCACCTCTGCAAACTTCAGGTTCATGCTGCTTCACGGTGGGTCGGAGCTGGGACTGGGGTCTCCCCACATCCTTTAGCGTTCTGAACTCCCCTCAGCAGCCACAAGACATGAGTGTATGGATTGTTTTTTTCTTGCAAACTCGTGGGCAAATTGAAATTTGAAGGAACCTCCAAGGCAACGTTTCCCAAAATGCTGCCAGTTTTGGACACACAGTACCCCTCAAGTTGTCCATCCCAGACGAGGGCAGCTCCACAGGCTGCCCCCGGTTCATCTGCCTCCACCTGTGATTCCTGTCTCACTAGTAACAGGGTGACAGCTCCTCCGTCACCACGGGATGCAGCTCCAGCCCGATGGTCCCTCAGACCCCGGCGGCTCAGCGTGGCCCTGGACCCGCAGCGTCAGCCTCCCCCAGGAGCTCGTCACACACGCAGAGCCCCGCGGCCTGGGACCCCCAACCGTAACAAGATGGGGCAGTGCCTGTGCGCATCCCGTGAGCGATGTGCTGTTAGGGAGCCCGGGTCCAGGATGACAGATAGCAGCCAGGCTGAGAGGTCCCGGGCGGGGGCTGGGGTGGGGGACTCACCTGCATTCAGGCACGAGGACACTGTGTGGCGGGCGGTGCAGCAGGGGACAGGAAGCATGAACTGCGAGCCTGGAGCTGTGAGATAGTCGTTCGGGACCCCAGGGGGCTCGGGATGTTTGAAGCACCCGGGGAGGCCACCACTGGACGGACGTGGACAGGGACACCAGAGCCGGATGCACAACCTCGAGACTCTTCAAGGCCATGGCCCTTTGTCAAAAGTCCTCTGAGCCCGAGAAAGGGCGAGGTGGCAGGCTGCGGTCTCCTTGAGCACACTCTCCCCTCCTACACGGACCGGTGTTCCCGATCTCCCTCATCACCTGACCCAGCTCTGGACAGCGGACAGGGACCGTCCCCAGCCCTGGCTCACACAGGAATGGCTTTCTAGCAACTTCAGTTTTCCTACGAGCCGCGGTGCAATTTCACCGACTGTCCCAGTGATGTGTGTGCCAGCACAGGGGGGCCCAGAGTCACGGCCACACACTCTTCTGTCTGCTGTCATCTGAAACCGTTCCGCCTGTTCTGTGACACGGACGTGTTTTGACAACTCGTTGTTGGCTATCCCGCCACGTGGGTCCATCCGAGGCTCCCTCGGGATTCGATTCTGGGGATGTTGTGTCCTCCCGGACAGGTGTCACACCGGCTCTGATGGGTCTGTTCTTACCCATGGTCCCATTTTGGTGGTCGTCTGACCAAGGCAGTCTGCCAGGCTTCTCCAACGTAAACGTATTTTGTCCTTTCCAACTAGTGAGTGCTCTGCAGTTAGATGCTGGGCGTCATTGCAGCCGTCCATTTCCCGGTGACAGCCGTCCGGCCCCCAGTGACAGCCGTCCTGCCCACGGCGACAGCCGTCCGGCCCCCGGTGACAGCGGTCCTGCCCACGGCGACAGCCGTCCGGCCCCCGGTGACAGCCGTCCTGCCCACGGCGACAGCCATCCGGCCCCCGGTGACAGCGGTCCTGCCCACGGCGACAGCCGTCCGGCCCCCGGTGACAGCCGTCCGGCCCCCGGTGACAGCGGTCCTGCCCCCGGCGACAGGCGCATCTGCTGCAGACCCCAGCCCTCTGAGTCCCCAAGCCCATGCATTGCGCTGCGCTCCCCACAAGTGTGGCTGCCGTCTGTCACCGTGCACCACTATCACAGTACTGTTCAACCCCGTATTCCCCCGACTTCGTCATCCCATCACTGGAGGCCACGACCTCTCTCTCCCCTTCCCCCGCTGTGCCCACCCCCAAGCCCCCTCCCTTCCTGCAACTGTCCGTTTGTTCTCTGTCTTTATGGATCTGTTTCTGCTTTTCACTTGTTTGTTTATTCATTTGCTTTGCCTTTGAGATTCCACATACGAGTGAAATCATGCGGGATTTGTCTTTCTCTGTCTGACTTATCTCACTTAGCATAATACCCTCTAGATCCATCCATGTTGTCACAAATATCAAGAGCTCATCCTTTTTATGGCTGCATAATATTCCTGTGTGTGAGTGTCTGTGTGTGTAGACACATATATACCCTCTCTTCTTTATCCATTCATCTATCGATGGACCCTTGGGTTACTTCCATATCTTAGCTGTTGTAAATAATGCTGCAATAAACATAAGGCTGCATATATCTTTTTGAAATAGTGTTTTCACTTTCTTTGGGTAAATACCCAGCAATGGAATTACTGGATCATATGGTATTTCTATTTTTTAAATTTTGGAGAAAACTCCATATTGTTGTCCGCAGTGGCTGCACCAGTGTGCATTCCCACCAACAGTGGATCAGGGTTCACTTCTCTCCACATCCTTGTCCACACTAATTTCTTGGGGTTTTTTTTTTTATTTAAGCCATTCTTGTAGGTGTGAGGTGATAGCTCATTGCAGTTTGATTTGTGTTTCCCTGCCGATGAATGATGCTGAGCATCTTTTCATGTGTCTGTTGGCCATCTGGATGTCTTCTTTGGAAAAATGTCTATTCAGGTCCTCTGCCCGTTTTTTAATCAGATTGCTTGGCTTTTTGGTGTTGAGCTGTATACGTTCTTTATATATTTTGGATATTAACCCCTTATCGGTTATATCGTTTGCAAATTATCTTCTCCCATTCACTAAGTTGCCTTTTCATTTTGTTGCTGTTTTCCTTTGCTGCACAGAAGCTTTTTATTTTCCTATTAAGGGAAGGGGTTTCTGCCCTCCCTGCGCTCCCCACAGCGACACCCCCACCTCCAGGGCCAACAGCGCGGCCTTCATCCTTGCACAGCCCTCGATCACATCCCCTGCCCCCCAAGAAAGGGACTGGATGAAGAAAGTGCTCCGCTCCAGGGGGAGAGGATTTCCCTCCCTACGGCAAGTCGGGGACCCCTGCTCAGCAGGCCCGGGACAGGGGGCGACACAGACCAGGCCCAGGACAGAGGAGGGGGGAGGATGGGAGGGGGTGGGGTAGGCGCCAGGTCAGCACCAGGTCCTGCCGACACAGGGCGGTTTCTAGGAGTGAGTGGGTGAGCGGAGTGAACTCTGGGAGGGGAGGGGAGAGAAGCTTCTCCCCGACATGTGGTCAAAAGTGTGCAGCGTGATGAAACTCGCCTCGGCACCTCTCTGAAAACGCACACAGCACTTGCCTCTGTGAGTGAGATGGGGCCATGCTTGCCCACGTGCCACTCTCCATGGACCGAGGCCACCGCCTTCTGCACCTGGGACCCAGAGTGGGGGCCCAGAGCCTGTGCAGGTGGGCCTGACGTCCTTCAGGCCCTGCCCAGATGGCCTTGCCCAAAGTTCCCAACTCCTGCACTATACTGAGACCTCTTCTCCCCACTCTGCAGATGCGGGTCATCTTATCCCAGGAAGCCTTGAAACGCAGGTGGAAGGTTTCCCCGAGCTCTCTGCCTGGAGAGTTTCCCAACAGACACGGCTCGTGTTCACAGGCGGCCTAGGACTCATGTCACCAGCAAAGACATCAGCGGGGACGGGAGAAGTGGACCCTGTCCCTGGACAGCAGCCCCCAGGCCCTACGCAGAGGCCACTCCCCCCACAGAGCCAACCCACCAGCGTCCTTGCAGGAAGGGAAGATCTGGTGACCCAAGGCCCCCCACACCCACGTCCCCTCCAGGGACACAGCACTGGGCCCATGACCACGGGTCCCCTCCGGGGCACGACAGCAGCCTGAGCGACCGTGTTTCTCTGCCGGGGATGATTCCATGTCTGTGGCTACGTGTGTTGTTGTGACACACACGTCAGCCCAGCAGGAGGCCGGCCACCCCCCGTCCACAAGGCTCTGCCAGGCAATTGAGCAAACGCTGTCACCTTCGGAGTGCAATCCCATTTGGGACCCCATGACCCAGAAACCCTGGGGGTGTGTGGGGAACAGTGTGCGCCGGAGCCTGCCGAGAGCAGGCTCAGAGACCGTGTGACCGTCCACGCCTTGGCCACTACCCTCTCCAGCCCTCAGCAGCCGGCGTCACCCAGGGCGGTCAGCTCAGAGGTCCTCCCTTCCAGGACGGGTCCTCCCTGCCACGGCTGAACTCTGTGAGGTCAGCGAGCGTTTCCGAAGGGACGAGCGTGTGCCCCGGAGCAATCCTCACTGTCCTCTCCAAAGGCCAGCTCCCCTGTGTTCAGGAGGAAGAAGGGCAGGCAGGCAGCCCAGTCCCAGCCCGGTCACAATCACCAGTTGAACACCTACTGTGTGCAAGGCAGTGCACGTGGGCTCTGACCTCAGGAAGCCCAGCGTCCAGGGGAGGCAGACGGGCCGCTAAGCGCCTCCCGACCCTGCCGGCCATCACCGTCTCCCTCTTCACGTGGCCCTGGCAGAAAGCCAAGGATGCGGCCTGGGGGGGCGGATCTGGGAAATGCACAGCTGTTAGATGAGTCGCAGCCAAGAGGGCTCAGGGGCGCACATGAACAGGAGGGGTCCGCCCCGCCGTCAGACGGCGCCCGTGTCCCGGGACAGGGGAAGCTCCGGAGCAGCTCCTCAGGCTAATAACCGAGGGAACGCACCCCAGGGTAGGAGGGATGGTGGCCACGGACTTCCTCCGTTTTCAGATAGGTTTGGGCAATGCTGGGTCAGAAGAAGCCTGGGCCAGCTCTACAGGATTTAGCAGAGCTTTTACTTTATCACGGTGTTTCTCGACTTTCCGAGAGAGAGGTTTTGGCATGCTGTGGATATCAAACGTACGTGGCCACACACCCTTTGTATGGACCATAACATCTGGGTTCCATGGGACACAGCTGGGGGGGGACAAATGTCCCAAGTGTGTCTTAGCCCCGACACTGATAGGGGTTCATTCACAGAGGACAGCGCTTCTCAAGGAGGCGTCCGCACCCTGAGCTCGTGGACGGGTGTCAATATCGTAACACAGCCCCCAGGGCATTCTGACCCCTGCCCCAGTCTGAGAAGCACGGAAATCGGGGAGCCTGACGACAATCCTGACACCCTCTGTCGTCAAAGCCGGACTCTGGGGAGGGAGGGTCCCTCAAGGCAACGGCGGGAGTAAGGAATTTTAGGGGCAGTCCCCAGAGCTGCAGGGAGCTGGGTGAGGGGCCACGCGGCCAAGCCCAGGGCCGCTCTGTGGGGTGACAGAGCACCCCCACCCCATGCAGGGCCCCACGGTCACCACCAGACCCGGAAAAGGCCTGTCGCCATGCACGGACGGAGGCTCTTCATTCCTTGGGGTGAGGATTGCAAACATCAATATCAGACAGGCTCAGCCAGCCAGGAACGTGACCTGAAGCCCAAGGTCGTCTGCAGTGCGAGGCTTGTCCAGAGAACGTGCAGGGGTGAGAAGGGAAGCAGAGTCCCCCCCGCTGGAGCCCCCTACATACTCAGGGCCCAGATGTCACCACCAGGACACAGCCCTCACCCCGAGGGCAGCACAGGCTCTGGGGGAACTTTAATTGCTGGAAATTAGGCCAAACTAAGCAGAAGTAACAGGGTGACCCTGGCAGCTCCTCAGGTCATGCCCAGGGCACGATCCAGGCTGAGGCCAGCTGCTGGCTCCCACCCTCCATGCCTCTCTCCCCCAGGGTAGGGCTGGCTGCCTGATGGCCGGCTCAGCAGGGCAGGGCGGTCCTTCCGCAGACCTTGTGGACATTCAAGACAAAGTCTCCCCTTGCACCTTCCTGACTATTTCCTAAATGCTGGAAGGCTTCGACTGAGGGCATGGGTCTCTCCACCCCGAATTGTGTGACTCACTTAGAGAGTCTCCCTTTAACTCAAGGGTGTAAGATTTGGGGGGAGCATTTCCCATGATCCTGGTCTGAATGTACACATACACAGTTTCAGATAGTAGCATTAACTCCGAATTTCAGAACCGTGTTGGGAAGCATTAATGCACACCCGATGCCCACAGCCATGCTTGGACTCACAGAGGCACAGAAGAGAGATGAAGGGGTCACAGAGGGCCCAGATGCTCCTGCCCCTTGGGGGTGGCAGCACCCCAGAGCAGGATTTAGGATGCACAGACAGAGCACCCTGTGTGCCTGGGCACTGCAGGGAAGAGAGGAGACGCACTGAAACGTGCGCATTCCAGGTCATTTCTGTGAACACACGGAAGCGTGTTTCCACCACGTGTGACGCACACATGTGAGTCCATAGCCTCTGTTCTGAATTGGGGCCCCCACCCCCGCAGCGAGTCACCTGTGCCCCGGACAGCCGCCAGCCGGGCTCGGCCTCCGGGTCAGCCCGAGCAAGCGGGGCTGCAGCGGGAGCCCGGCCCCTCCTGGAGGTCGAGCACCTGGACTCTCACTCTGCCGACCGCGGTTCACAGCCCAGAACGCGTGCGGCTGGGTCAACCGTGGAATGCGGCTCCGTACCCCGTCTCTGGACACGGAGAGGTTTGCAGCTATTCACCTGCACCCAGACTGGGACAGACCCTCCCTGAGTCGAGAAGGCCCTCACCGGATGATACTTCCTTCTTTAGTGCCATCCACGGCAACAATGAAGGAAATGGGACTTGGGCTGAGCACGTCTGCCTGTGGGTAGCTTGGGGCTTGTTACCAGCCTGTCCTGACTCACAGGCATGTGCGGCCCCTCCCATGCTGCCCGGTGCTGGCTCCTGCAGAGCTGGGCGCGCTTTGCTTGGAGTGTTGCCCACACCACAGAGACGGTCTCCCTGGCCCTCCAGTGGCCCCAACTGCAGTTAGGGTCAACAGGTCTCCTAGGGGAAGTGGGTGACGCCCTCTGTTAGCCTCAGAGAAGACACGAGCTCCTGACAAAGGGAGCCATACAAACTCAGCCCCGCTCTCAGCTGTAGGGGAAGAGCCCGCCACCCCGAGCACGTACACCACACAAGCAGCATCCGCCGGTGGAGGCGGGGAGGGTACACCCCCAGGCTGACAGGTGCACTGTCTTCCTCCCAGTGAGGAAGGCAGCATGGAGCCCAGCAAGAGGCCCAGCTCCCCACCTTCACATGAACTGTCCGGTGAGGATTCCACTCTCCCACTCCCCCCACCAGCCAGGACACGCTGGATGAGACAAGACCCCCGGCCGGGTGGACCCCTTCCTCCTGTGGTGTGGGGGGCAGGGGGGGCAGGAGGGGCTCCAGAACAGCATCAGGTCAGCATGCACTTACACTCACCCACCGGCCCCTCTGTTTCAGTTCAGAGGGCCGTCGTGCACCAGCCTTCACCCTGTGGGGTCCGATGCCGTCCTTAGGCAGATGGTGCCAGAATCGAGTTGAACTGTGGGACACCCAGCTGGTCTGGGGGGACGTCCACGCTGGTGTGGGGCCCCACATACTGGAGCTGGAGTCAGAATCATGCGCTCTACATCAGCGGTCACTGAGACAGCGTGGTGTTAACAGGGGAGGGACATAGATCCACCCAGACTGCCAGTGAATTTTTGAAAGTGTACTCTTGTCAGCAAACGGTGCTGACGCAGTTGCACCTGCCCAAGCGAAGCCAAACCAAACAATTAAAGCCAACCCCTACCTCACCGAACCAGAAGGGCTCACTTGAACTGGGTCTTAGATGAACATGTGAATGCCAAAAGTATGGACCTTTAGAGATAAACAATAGGAGAAAGTCTTGGTCGCCTGGAGTTAGGCAAAGGTTTCTTAAATCGGACCCCAAAAGCATGAACCATATATCTTAATATGTAGTAGATTAGCGTTCAACAAAATTAAGAATGTTTGCTCTTCAAAAGACACCATTAGGCCAAATGAAAAGGCAAGCCACTGACTGTGTGAAAATAGTTGGAATTCCCTACACTGGAATGCCTTCCACGATACAAAGGAGCAATGTCTGTCACTTGCTGGCACAGATGATCCTAAAAGCATGATGCTACATCACACTCTGCAGAACATGCACTGCACACCATGAACACACAGATGAGAAGCTAGTGACAAAGCAGATCCGTGGCTTGTGGTCGTGGGAGGGGACTGACTGCAGAAAGGCAGGAGGGGGCCCACCAGGTGATGGAGACGTTCCATTACAGCCGAGGGGTGGTTGCAAGACGAACTTGTTAGAACTGTCTGCACCATTTACATGGTGCATCTCGGACACCTGGTGGCTCAGTCCATTATGCCTCTGACTCTTGATTTTGGCTCAAGTCATGATCTCAGGGTCATGAGATTAAGCCCCACCTTGGGGTCCACGCTCAACATGGAGTTTGCTTAAGATTCTCTCTCCCTCTGGGAATGCAAGCTGGTGCAACCACTCTGGAAAACAGTATGGATGTTCCTCAAAAAGTTGAAAATAGAGCTACCCTATGACCCAGCAGTTGCACTACTGGGTATTTACCACAAAGATACAAATGTAGGGATCCGAAGGGGTACGTGCACCCCGATGTTTATAGCAGCAATGTCCATAATAGCCAAACTGTGGAAAGAGCCAAGATGTCCATCGACAGATGAATGGATAAAGAAGCAGTGGTATATATACACAATGGAATATTATGCAGCCATCAAAAGGAATGAGATCTTGCCATTTGCAACGACGTGGATGGAACTGGAGGGTGTTATGCTGAGTGAAATAAGTCAATCAGAGAACGACATGTATCCTATGACCTCACTGATATGAGAAACTCTTAATCTCAGGAAACAAGCTGAGGGTTGCTGGAGTGGTGGGGGGTGGGAGGGATTGGGTGGCTGGGTGATAGACATTGGGGAGGGTATGTGCTATGGTGAGCGCTGTGAATTGTACAAGACTGTTGAATCACAGATCTGTACCTCTGAAACAAATAATGCAACATATGTTAAGAAAAAAGAAAAAGAAGAAGATAGCAGGAGGGGAAGAATGAAGGGGAGTAAGTCGGAGGGGGAGACGAACCATGAGAGATGATGGACTCTGAAAAACAAACTGAAGGTTCTAGAGGGGAGGGGGTGGGGGGATGGGTTAGCCTGGTGATGGGTATTAAAGAGGGCACATTCTGCGTGGAGCACTGGGTGTATGCATAAACAATGAATCATGGAACACTACACCAAAAGCTAATGATGTAATGTATGGTGATTAACAACAATAAAAAATTTTTTAAAAAAGATTCTCTCTCCCTCTCCCTCTGCCCATCCCCCTCTAAAAATAAAAATAAAATAGGAATCTTAAAAAAAAAAATGGTGCATCTTATTGTGTGTAAATCATCCCCCCATAAAATTGACCAAATAAGGAAAAGAAAAGAAGCATTTTTTAAAGCATATTCTTTTTCTTTCTTTTTTTAATCTAATAATCTCTATGCCCAATGTGGGGCTTGAACTCACAACCCCCAAAATCAAGAGTCACATGCTTTACAGACTGAGCCATCTAGGAGCCCCTAAAGCATGGTCTTAATTTAGGGCCACTTTGGAGAAAGTTGAAAGGAGGACAATAGTTTGAGGATCAGATTAAATTTGAAAGGTCTAAAGGAACAATGATTCAGCAGTAATTTGATGCTAGGGGAATCCAAAAACTGGGGACACAGCACCACCTAGTGGCCGAATTGTGCATTTAAACTATCCTAATCTGGTGAAAGATGCGTCTAAAAGTTACACTTTGACTCTTCTAGTCTAGCAAAGGTCTAGTAAAAAGTGTTACTAATAAAAATTTTACCAAAATTAACATAATAACATTTTATACCCATCGGTAAAAAAAGAAAGAATTACCTACCTTTGAGCAACAACCAAAATCATACTTCAGAGATATTAATTTTAATTAGAAACAAAACAAAATTGCCTGTTGCCACTATTATTTAACATTTTCCTGGAAGTTTTAGCCAATTCATAAGATTAAAAAATAAATAAAACAGAAACAAGATGTAAAATTATCTAAAAGGAGAAAATAAAATGATCACAATTGGAAGGTAATGCAGCAATGTATTTAAAACACAAGAGAATCATCCTAAAATTCTTACAATGCATTAAGTGATCAGATACCAGATTAAAAGTATCAAAAGTAATAACTTTTCTATAACAGCAATCACAGACTATAGGCTAAAATGATGGAAAGAGTCTATTAATAATAAAAGTAGCGGCAACAAAACAAAATAAAATGCCCAGAGATAATCCCAAAGGCAATGCATAGTTCCTATGGAAGAAAACTATCAATATTTACTGAATGGAGTATAAAAAAGTTTATATGGTGAGACATCTATCATTTCCTTCTTTTTAGGATTTTATTTATTTATTTGACAGAGAGAAAGAGCACAAGCAGGGGGAGTGGGAGAGGGAGAAGCAGGCTTCCCGCGGAGCAGGGAGCCCGATGCGGGTCTCGATCCCAGGACCCTGGGATCACGACCTGAGCCGAAGGCAGACGCTTAACGACTGAGCCACCCAGGCGCCCCAACATATACCATTTCTTAATGGAGAAACTTATAGAATAGATATGTCACTTCTCTTCAGTTTATCTTATATATTTTATGGACCTTCAGTCATATACACATATGTAGTATTCAGATTAACTTCGATTATATGAACAAGTTCCCGAAGCAATACTGTAATGATTTTGACTGAAATTCCACATAAATACTACGTATCTATAATGCCCATAAACAAGATACCACATTGTGTCGCCCTTTTTGTTTTTACTTGGTATCCTAAATGCATCTTTTGCAGCTTGCCTTCTCATGCACAAAATCACCATTTTGAGATGCATTCATGTGATTGTGTCTGGTACTCTTTTGTAGGCATGCCCCCCAGTTCATCCATGGTCCTGTGCATGGACATTCACGTTACCTCAGACAGCGCAGCCCTGACTACGCCTCATGCCTCCAGGCGCATGCGTACACCCATCTGACCGCAGACTCGCTGGGCCCCGCATGCACCTGCTCGCTCAGCCTTCCAGATACGAGGAGGTGCTCCCCCAGGAGGCGATGCACGCCAGCCTTGCAATTATCTGCTCTTTAAGGGCTAAATACGTGCGGTGGACTGAACTGTGTCCCCCAAATTCGCATGGAAGCCCTAGCTGGGATGCGATGGTATTTGGAGGCGGGTCCTTTGGGAGGTGATCAGGATTGCATGAGGTCGTGAGGGTGGGGCCCCGTGGTGGGGTTAGTGCCCTTACAGGAAGAGACATGCGACAGCTTGCTTCCCCTCTCCCCTCTATGTGAGCTCAACGCAGGGGGCGGCAATTTGCCGGCACCTAGATCTCAGACCCCCAGCCTCCAGGACTGAGAGAAATAAAGGTCTGTGGTTTGAGCTGCTCAGTCTCTGGTGTTCTGCGGTGGCCCAAGCAGACTAATGCCATATACCTCAGCTATGAAACTATGTATTTTGTTAGTAATAACCAAACTGTTAGTGCCTTGATTAATAGAATTCCCAAGATTGCTTTCTCATGTCAGCCAGATAATTTATTTTGCAAGAGGTTGATACCGTAACTTTAGAATGCAATGACATATCTATATCATTCTTATTTTTTTAAGTTCTATTAAATAGATCATGTCTGAAAATATTCAAATATTTTCAGCCATGCTTTGCGGCAGGGAATGCGCCGAGGACAGACGGATGGACATGAGAGGGAGGGCTGGGAGCCACTGGAAGTCAAGCTCACAGATGGGGCCGTTGTCGGGGCTGGGACCGCGTGCAGCCCCGTGCAGCCCTGTGCAGCCCAGCGAGGGCGCTGGGGAGGATGGGGTGCAGGGAGGTTTGGGGACAATGCCACGAGAAGGTCCCCCTCGGGGTCTGTGTGTGTGTGTGTGTGTGTGTCTGTGCATGCGAGCACACACGTGTAGGGGGGAAAGAGCAAGCACGGGTGGGTTGAGGGTTGGGGGGTCCCTTGGGGTGTGGTGTCCCAGGCGTCGATGCCCAGACTGCCCCACTCTGGTCTTTGCCCGCATGCTCCTGACTCATGTTCTGCATCGAGATGCCTTGTGACCAGCACCCATCAAATCAGGGCTGAGCAATCTTGGAAAACAAGCCAGACCATAACTCCGTATCCTGCGAGTAGTGAAATCACTCACCTTTTGGAGAAATAAAAGCCTAATTCCGAACGTTACAAGAAAGGCAAGCAGGACTGTGAATCACATAAAACAATAGGCAGATAGAAGTGATGTGGCTGGAGAGGGGCAGGTTTTCTGATTGTTCTGTTCAGATTTCTAATATCTGAATTATTTTTAAAGTTAAATGAGTGCATGTTGCTGACACAAGCCAGGAGCTCAGAAAGAAGTCGTCCTGGGGGAGGGGGAGCACTGAAAACATTAACACAATGAGTAACTTGGCCTGGAATTTAAATACCGCGGACCAACCGCAATGTGGTTAATGCTTAGCCCGGCCTCCTTTCAAGGGAGCAAAATAGGATTTAGCGAAGTGGAAAAGAGAATTTACCAAAATGATGACTGTGACCTTCAGGACTGCTGTAACCACAGAGCCCAGGACACGCGCAGGTTTTTCAGGCTGGCATCTGGCCCTCAACGCCCTTTGCAAACTGGTCACTAATTCTCCCACAGACCGGGTAACGTTGGAAGCACAGAGCTGCTGTGGGGTCAGCACCGGGGACCGAGGAACTGCAGGGCCTTGGCAATACCCTCTCCCCAGGGACTTGAGCCAACGGGAGGAGGCCAGGGACAGGAGCGACCTGCAAGCCTAGCAGATGCGTTAGAGGCCCACCTGCTCCTGCCCACGGTGGCACAGTGGGAGGCACAACGCGGGCCGGCCGTCGCGGGCCTGGCAGGTGGAGGGGGGCCCTAAGTCGGCACGTGTCCTGCACCCATCCCGCCACGCTCCGAGCGCTGTGCATCCACCACAGTTGCTCCCTGGATGACCAAGCATGTTCACTGAAGACGTGAGCACCCCATCAGAACATTCTGGAACAAAGCTTTGGTCACTGCGAGGGTCCCGGGCCTGAAGAGTCCTCTGGGCAACCAAGAGCCGCCACACTGATGCAAACATGATTGCTGAGGACGGTGCCACAAAGTCTGAGAGCTGGGAGACACATGTGGGGGCCGATGTCATGGCCAGTTGGACCACGGGTGCCCAGCTGCACAGCCAAACAGAGTTCTGGGCACATCTGGGTGAGACTCACCCTGGAATCTGCCCTCCCCGGTGAGCGTGGGGCTCGTCCCATCCATGGAGGCCCAGATAGGGCAGAAAGGGGAGTAAGCCCCTCTCTGTCTGACTGCTGAGCAGGGACACAGTCCTCTCCTGCCCCTGGGCTCGGGCTCAGGCTGCAACTCACACCGTCAGCTCCTCCGAGTCTCCAGCCCTCGGACTGCAGATCTCGGAACTTCCCAGCCTCCGTAACTGCGTGAGCAAATTCCCTGCAATCAACTCTATGTGCTATGTTTCTCTGGAAAACCCACACCGAGAGACACATGTTCATTAACAAAGACAAGAATCAAAATTACATTTGCAGCGCAATTCCAATTTTATGTACGTAAATACATACATGCAGATGCATGAACCCATTTGGGGAGAAACACAGCAAAATACCCTGGTGGTCAAAATACCCTGGAGTTGTGGGACCCTGAAGGATTACTGCTTCTTTATCTCTATGTATAGTCTGAGCATAATTTACTTTTTTCAGAAAATAATGAACATCCTTTTTTTCTAAAATCGTACTACCCACTTTTAAAGGCATTTATTTGCAAACATCAGAAATATGGAAACTACCCGTATGTCCATCCACTAGTAAATGTACAAAGAGGTGGACCATCCGTACAAGAGGCCACACGGACATGACAAGTCGCTGGCCCGTGTCCCCGCGCATCACAGTGAAGTTCAGACATCCTGCAGAGTGTCCCATCCCACGACACCCAAGTCGAGAACAGGGAGCCAGTGAGGGCAAGCAGACACGTCGCTGTCTGGGGAGGGGTTGGGGGGTTCGTTGAAGAGGACACAGGGAGACTTTGGGGGTGAAGGAAATGTCCTGGGTCATGGAGGTGGTCTCACAAGTGTGTACCTCTGTCAAACGCACCAAATTGGACATTTCAAGTACATGCAATTGACAGTATGAATACTAAAGCCTTTGTAATGTTGATTTGTTTCAAAGTAAACACCGCCTGGTTTTAATTGAGTAATCGGATGAGGGAATGAATGCATGAATGCATGAGTAAAATCCAGGGTCGCCTGGCCACTTCCTGAGGAGCCACCCTCCCTGGGGCGCCCTCTGGCCAGGAAAGCCTGTCCCCCAGGGCCGCTTCCTCTGTGGGAGTCAGGGACGGGACATCCTGAGGTGTGCTCCGCAGGCTCTCAGAGCATCCCAGGGGGAAGCGCCCCAGTTGTCCACCATTGAGATAAGCTTCCCCCCACCCCCTTGGCAGGTGGCTCCCAGCGCAGGATGTCTTCCCGTTCTCAGCTCTTTCCCCCGGGATGCCGGTCACTGCGAGCCCAGAGCTGCTGTTGCGGGCGCTCCAAACACCCAGGGAGACCCCCGATGTGATAAGGAGCAAGGTCAGCAACCAGGAGGCTGGAGGAGGGGCTTCCTGCTGTCTGGTTATGGGGCCGGCCAATCCCACCACCACCCCCCGACACACACACACACACTCACGCCTGTGGGGTCCTGACAGTTGCAGCCAAATAGGCCTGACTCACACAGAAGACCCAAGAACAGCAATCGTCTGCCTCATGTCCGCACATCTTCTGCTGATACTTATTCACCGACTGGTTTGAGGGGCTTGGGGGCCTTTTTGCTAAGTATTGTTTCTCATTTAATTTTATTCCTTCCAAAAATGATGATCTGTTACATGTACCAATGTTGATAGGCTCTTGAACAATGTAGGGGTCCGGGGGCCTCCTCCCCGCCCCGCAGTCAAAAATCCATGTATAACTTTGGTCTCCCCCCAAAACCTAACTACTAATAGCTGCTGTTGACCAGAAACCTTACCGATCCCGTCAACAATTGACACATATTCTGTATATCGTCTGTATTATATACCGCGCTCTTCAAGAAAGTCAGCCAGAGAAAAGAAAATGTCGTTAAGAAATCATAAGGACTATAACTTGGCTAATTGAATTTAAATTTTAAAAAATGAAAAAAAATCATAAGGAAAAGAAAGTACATTTACCAGACCGTAGTGTATTTATTTTAAAAAATCCACATGTAAGCGGACTCACGACCCACGCGGCTAAAACCCATCTCCTTTGAGGGTTAGCTGTATTTGTAACAATTGAGTATAAACAGGATCACACACCCACATGAAAACCTAAAGGAAAATGCTTCATTTTTTATGTGAGCACTGTGGTCAGTGTGAATGTATCCAAGAGAGATAAGTGTCCCCCCAAATAAAACAATTTGCAAAATATTGTTCACCATCATTTCCTGAATTCTGCATATTTTAAGAACCGGCTATATATCATTAAAATAGATTTTTTTTCAAAGAAAACATCAAACTGCTCATATTTCCATCTTGGGGCGAATGGTGTTTTCCTTCTGCTCTGCACATCCATTGCTCTGGCTGTAATCACAGGGTGCTTCTCGCTCCCCTGGAAATGCCATGAGACTGCAGGGCCCCCCAAGCCCCTTCTGTTCCCTGCTGTCCAGCACACCTGGGGCACCCCCACTGTGGGAAGGGCCAGCCCCTGGAGCTGTCCCCACCACAGTGAGCATCTTCCCGGACTCACTGTTGTTTTGGGGGCATTCCCTGGGATACCGTCCTGGGACCGCACTGTGGGGTCCCCACTGTGAATGATTCCCATGGTTCTGGAGAACAGGCTTGTGGACAGCCCTTCCCACCACCGGCCAAGGCGTGAGAACACAGTGTTGGGGGCCAATCCAGTGCCCCCACGCGAGAAGGAGCCAGGGGAGATCTGACAGCCGGACCTGGAGCATTCACACCATGAGGAGAGCCCCGGTGTGGACCCCCATCTGCGACAATGTGCTGTTGGCCAGGTGAGGGTCGTGTTCAGGTTTGTTCTTTCAGGAGCATCAGATAGGACTCTGGCACCTGCCTGTCACGGGGGCCAGGAGGTCAGTGTGTGAGCACACTGCCTGCGCTGCCCAGGAATCCTGGGAGTAGAAAAAAAGTTTGGATTTTGCAGGCACTTTTCTTATGTTCATGTACAATCCCACACTGATGCATCACAACTGAGTTTCCTCTTAAATTTCTGAGAGGTTTCACAGCCGGAGCCTTGCCTGGGAGCCCAAACACCTGCCCCCCTTGGACACTGAGTGTCCCCCCTGCAAGGGGACGGGCATTCCCAGTCCTGGTGGTCAGCAGCCTGGCAAGGAGTCTAGACAGCCCCTCCTCCTGCTGCTTAGCCGGCGGGCCATGTCCACGCTGCCTCCAAACCTCCCTGAATCTATTTATTTCTCTCCATTGCTGAGGTCAGGAAGCCACCATTTACCCCCTGGATAACCGTGGTGACATTTCCGCTGGACCTCACGCAGCTCACATTGGTGACAGAGTGACAAATAACAGGTGACAGATGCAGATCTGATTCGTCATCTGCCTGCTCTAAATTCCTGATTGCTTGCCATTGCTTGAAAGCCACGCTGTCCAACTTGGCAGCAGCGTCCAATGTGCTGTTCAAATTTTATTTAATTAAAATTAAAACCTCAGCCCCTTGGTCCCACTGGCCACACGTCAAGGGCTTAATAACTTGGCGTGGTGATGGACACCATGTTGGACATCATCGATGTGGAGCTGTCCCCTCTGCTGGGGCACTGGTCTCTCCAAGCCCACCTCCCCCAGCGTTCCCCCACACCCACCACCATCACTCATCCTCATCCCCCAATCCTTAGTGCCCAGGGTCCCTCCCCACCCCAGGACCTTTGCACATGCTCTGCCCTATCTAGCTAATTCCTCACCTCCCTTTAGAGCTCAGTTTTGGTGCCACTGCCTCTGAGGTTCCCCTGCCTTCCCTGCAGGACAATCAGAGGGCTCCTTCTACTTCTCCAAAGCACTTATCGCTGCTGTAACTCAAATAATGAGCCAGAGCACCCATTGCCCAGTGTCTCGTTCTCCCACAAGAATGGGAGCTCCCAGGCAACCCCCAGAACCAGGGCAGTGCCTGGCACAGGGCGGGAGATGAATAAATATTGGTTAAATCAGTGAACAAGTTTACAGCCTGATTCCAACGTGACTAAGTATCCAAGGGGTGTTAACGTCTGGCAAAAGGGGCGCCCCTCATTTCTAACGTGGAACAACTGAAGCCGTGAATTGAATGTTTCGCCGATCTGGTGCCCGCTTCATGTGGCATTTACTCCAAGGATAGAGGAGGGGTGGGGGAAACCTACCTGCAAGCGTAAGGATGTGGCGCAGCTCCCAAGGCCCCCGCAGTGAATGAAATGTCCCGTGAATTCCAGAGGCCGTGGTCAGAAAAGGCCAGCAACAGCAGGTGCACTCAGTGGGTCGTACATCCTTGGGCACTGGGGGGGTCTCCACTGCCGTGTGCTCTGGGGAAAATGACGGTATGGCCAGCGTCTGCTTCAGTGGGAACCCTGCCTCGCACACACACAGTGGTACATGTGGGATGGCTTTTAAACCCCAAATAAAACTGAAACTGTAGGGCTTCTAGAAGAGAACCCAAAATATCTTCCCTACTCAGGTGTAGACAGAGGGTCCTTAGGACACATACAGCAAAACCACGCAAGAAAATATTGGTGAATCAGCCTCCATCAAAATGCAAAGCTCCTGTTCATCAAGAGACATCAGTAAAGAATGCACAGCAAGCCGCATACGTGGAGAAAACGTTTGGAAAACACACAGTCAGTTCTTGGTGACTTCACAGTGACTGTGTTCTCTAAAGCCACCCAAACGCTGAATTTGCAAATACGGGCTGGGACGTCGCTGCCAGGGAAAAGTAGAGTTGGTGCCTAAGAGCCTCTGGTCACATTTTCATCAGCTGATCAATGCACAACCTCGCTTTATGTTTCTGTTTAAAGACGCCTGATCTAATGGCTACTGAGATCCATGAGCATGGGGCTCGGGGCCAACGGCACCATCACTCACGCCCGTCGGCTGGGCTGCTGCACGTGTTTCTCCGTGAGACAGATCACAGCCTTCTGGTGCTCCGGGACACGAGACAGCACTTTAAGCACAGTCCTTGAATTTCAAACAGAGAAATCGCCAACAAAAAGCACAAAATTGCAAAACACGTGGCACTGAATCAACCGGGAAAGGGGCCCTTGTTTACGGCATGAGCTGTGCGACAGACACTGATCTCCCCCCCCCCGGCGCGCTCACCAGTGACCAGTGACCAGGAAAGGCCCTGAGCCTTCATTCGTGGTTACAGATACACTAAAGTGAGCGAGTGAATTCTCACCTATGGAACCCACAAACAGCGAGGGTTGCCTGAATCTGACAAAGGACTGCGTTCAAAATATGGGAAGAACGTCTGCACGGCCCGGGTTGGCCCGAGGTCCATGGGGGCCAAAGCGGAGAGCCCCCTGGTCCCCGGGCAGGACGACCGCTGTGCCATCACCGTCCTCTCGGGGTCCCGTGGGCCCCTGGTGTCCGCGGACCCGAGTTGCTGTCTGCTGTCCTGCCCCAGCTTGGAAACTCAGACCAATTCCGGGATGTGTGAGAACAAAGCCGCTCCTCCAGCCTCGTCCAGCGTCGAGGGCAGGACGTGGGCACCTGACCGGCAATGGGTTTTGTTCAGTAAATGTGTTAAAGGAGGGAATCGGTTTCCCAGGGCACGTTGGCCCCTCTCGGGGCGGCCCAGGTGCTCAGATTTGTCCAGCTCCACCTGCAGGCAGTAGGTGGGTGCAGCCGGGACCCGGTGCCTCTCCTGGGAGAGACGCCCCAGGACCGGGGACTCAGGGGCAGACTGGGGCTCTGTTTCAAGGGCAGGTACTTGCCTCACACTTGCCCCTTCCTGGGCTCTCGACACGGCACCTTGCCCCTCCTGCACCTCAGCCCTTGGCTGTTTCTCTCCTTGTCTGCCCTCGTGCATCACTCTCTAACCCACTTCTTTGTTTTGTGAGAAGGCCGGGCGCAGTGCGGCCATCTGCCCAGGGGCTCAAAAGACCGCCTGACACAGGGGGTACCCAGCACCTCTGTGTGGCGGGGATGGCTGCCCAAGGCCAGCTATCTCACTTGCAGAGTTTTCTCTAAACGCCTAGCATCTCTGCGTTCCATCTCTCACACTGAGTCAGCCTCATGTCCATGGAAGTTGAGACAGCCTCCCTCCTCTCTGCCTCTATGGCAAGTACTTGCAGTCCCTGTATCATTTCAGGGGGTCAGCCTGTCCCCCAGTCTAGATTTTTCATCTGGAACCCACAGCAGCCACGCCACAGACCCCTCGACTCCTGTCCTGCACTGAGATTCTGGAGAAATTATCCCACAGATAATTCCAAACACCACGGAATGCCTGGACCTCCAAGCCGTGGGAAGTTCTAGAATGTTCTAGGTAGGAAGCTAGGAGAAGGGGCCCTCAGGAGGTGAGCACAGGCAGGGAAGCCGGCTGGGGCCAGAGACTGGGAAGAACCCTGTCCAGGGGCAGCCCTCCTGCGCCCGGGTCTGGCGTCTCCCCCCAGGAGCATGTAACTGCTGGGGCAGGGCTGCCGGCACCCTGTCCAGGGAACCACCCTGGACCAACAAGCACCTGCTCCAAGGGTGTCTAGTTCAGCCCCCCTCTCCTGCTTTCAAATACCCTCTGTCACTTCAGAAACATCATGGTGACTGTGATTTTAAGCGTTGCCTGTAAAATTCCATGGCAAGCTGGGACATGCCGTGAAGCCAGACCAGAGTCTCTGGGTCCTTCCCCCCAGTTAGGATTGTGGCTTGCAAGTGTCCAGAACAGTCTGCAGCTCCATTCCCCTGCGGCTAATGTAACCCTGAGAGCAGCCCCACTCGCCCTTGCTGCGGGATAAAGGGGGTGGGAAGGGATGGTGCACAGGTGATGTCTGCAGGTGCCTGAGCTGCGGAGACGCACCCTCTGCAGGGTCAGAACACCACCGCCCTCCCACATTCGGACGACACCCCACCCACGCCTCCATCTGCCAGGGCGGGCTGTGGCCACAGACCTTCCCCAGGGCTGGGCGAGCCGACAGTGAGCCCCTGGCCCTGGACTGCCCTCCCCTTGGTCCCACGTGCGAATCCATCCATCCTTGCAGGACCACATCCTCCGGAAAGCAGCCCCCAGACCAGCTCTGTGTGGCTGGTCCTCACGCGGGACCTGCCCCTTCAAGCGATGCCTGTCCTACAAGTTGCTGTTTCCCTGGTTCTGTTTTGTTTCATTTTAATTAACAATACGTGGATGCTTCTCACGTGCCCAACTCTGAACCAAACGTTCCAAGTGCATTTCCTCCTTTAGCCTCCCCTCCCCCCTACACAGCCATCAGGCTCTGCCTTTTACAGATGGGGAAACTGAGGCCCGGGGAGGCATTTGCCCCCGTCCTCCAGCCAGCTGCTTCGTCACGATTCATACTCGAATCAGGGTGGAGCAGGGAGAAGACCACGGGACGGGGAGGCCCCACGTGGGGGCGGGCGGGGGCCCTGGGGCAGCACGCAGCCCCCTGGGGAGACACCTGTGGGCACGGCCCCGGGGGCAAGAATCATCATTAAGAATTTGAAGACATCCTAAGTACCTGGAGGGATAGACCCCGTTTATGGACTGAAACTTTCAGTATTGTCAAGACGTCAATTCTCAAAAACCTGATCTGTGAAGTCAGTGTGATTCCACTCACATCTCCCTGCACGTGCGCCGGGCTTGGGAAGCCCAATTCCAAAATCCGCGGAAGCAGAGTGGCCACGACCTCCTGGCGGTGGAAGAACCTCTTCTGCTGGGTGCTGGGATTTGTAAGAAAGTCAAGGGAACTAAGCCCAGGAGACATTAGCACCAGGGCTTGGGAGAAACAGCCTGGAGAACTCAGAGGGACACCCGTCTTCGTCCGTGGGGAGGGTGGCCTCAGGGCAGCGTGGTCTCCTCGGGAGGCCGTCCCCATGGCGGCCGGATCCAGCCCCAGCCGTGGTCTCTGCATCATGTGCTCCCAGCAGCAGAGTCTAACTGTAAAGGGCCGAGCCGTGGCGCTCTTGGAAGTCACATAGGCGACCTTCAAGACCTCCGGTCGACACGGACTCTTCTTAAACATACTCAGCAGCAACCCCCAAAGAAAATACTGAGAAACTAAGTACTTCCAGGCATCAGTAGGGACCACAGAGAGAGCAAAAACGGGCAGCAGGAAGGGATGGTGTTAGCAGATAGGGCTGAGAGGGTGGTAGCTGGGGGGGGTGAGCCTCCTGTGGGGTGACGGGAGCCGCGGCTGTACAGGGGGTGTGGAGGGGGGGCCCCAGAAGCCGGCCACGTGCAGCTCCTTGAGCTGGAGGTGTTTGCATGGGGGGCTGATTTATGATGAGCAATGCATTTTCTGAACATTTCTGAATGTGTATCACATTGCACAATAGAAAAATGAAAATACAGTTGATCCTTGAGCCACACAACGGCTGGGGAGCCGCCCCCCACGTGCTCAAACATCCAGTATAAATTTTGACTTCCCCAAAACTCAACTACAAAGCAGCCTACTGCAGGCCAGAAGTCTTCCTGATTAACATAAATAGCCGATTAACACATGGTTTGTCTGTATGTATTCTATACCGCACTCTTACGATGAGTAAGCGAGAGAAAAGAGAATGGCATTAGGAGAATCAGAGGAGAAAACACATTTCTTTATGTCCTGAACTTCTCAGAACAATTCCGTGTACAAATGGACCTGTGCAATTTAAACCCACGTCATTCAAGGGTCAGCAGTATGATACCTAATTTTTTAAAAATCCTGCCACCATGGATGAAGCGGTTTATTGTTATAAATAGATCGTAATGACACGTGAGCTGTATTTTATTTATTTTTTTAAGATTTATTTATTTATTTATTTGAGAGAGAGAATGAGATAGAGAGAGAGCACATGAGAGAGGGGAGGGTCAGAGGGAGAAGCAGACTCCCCGCCGAGCAGGGAGCCCGATGCGGGACTCGATCCCGGGACTCCAGGATCATGACCTGAGCCGAAGGCGGTCGCTCAACCGACTGAGCCACCCAGGCGCCCTGAGCTGTATTTTTAAAAGAAGAAAATGTTCTTGGTCATCGGTAAAGTTTCAGGAAGCTCTGGAAAGAGAAAGGGCAGCCCCCCTCTGTGCAATCCCCCCGGGGTTCCCGCACAGGCCACGCAGGTGAGCGCCCAGAGTTCAGCACCTCTCCCCCGACTTACGCCCCCCTGCCTGGTCTTCACAAGGCCTTTGCAGAAATAAAGAGCAGCTTATGAAGTTAAACATGCCGGCTCATGACCGCCTCACCCTGCACTTGCGAGCCTGCCATGTGAGAGACACCAAGTGTCTCGGCGAGAGCAACGGTGACCCGGGGACAGTCACAGAGCAGGGCGTTCTGTGCCCTCGCGCCTGACTTATGCCGTCAGGTGGCACAGAGTCTGTGGAAGGGGGGTATCGTGGGGAACAAGAAGGTCCATTCCTCACAGGAAAAGCAGTGTTTTCAAGGACACTGTGAGCCTGGGCGGGGGGGGGGGGGGGGGGGCACGCCAGCACCTGTGGAGAGCTGGCTGTGAGCTGGGCGTGGCCGGGGCAGCGAGCAGGCGGGTGCCCCACGTCTCCACACCCACCCTGGGCTCCCAGGTCCTGTTTGGAGCAGCCTCGTGTCCTTGCAGGCAGCTCCAAGCCTGGGGTAAAGGTCACAGAACAAAGCACTGGAATGATTAACAGGGACAAACGTCTTGCTCGGGCCCCGGGGTCCAAAAGGACACCGTGGCTTTGCGTCTCCAGCGTCTCAAGGATGTGGGTAGTTCAAGCATCTCCAAAGCCCACAGAAATAAGCTCAAGGGTCAAAGTCAGAATGCACTTGGCTCTGAATTCAAATTATGTTTTTAGGCATTGGGCAAGGGATTAAAAAGAAATACTTACTATGTCTTTATCTTTTAAGGGAAATAAGCTCCGGCGAGAGTCACCATGGCCCAAGACAAGAGCACGTTGAGTGGGGAGTGGCCGTGGGCATCCCCCTGCCAGGGAGGGATTGAAGATGCAGAGCCTCTCAAAGCATACCCTAAAGAAGATGCACGTGTACACCAATGTAAACTATAAAAAAAGGAACAGGTGCAAATGTCTTTTAGGGCACACAGTAGTAGGTGCTGGTGAGGATGCAGGGCGCCTGGACACCCCCCCAACACTGCGGATGGGAAGACAAAATGGCGCCAATGTTTGGAAAACAGTTTGGCAGTGCCCTTAAAAAGTTAAACATAAACTCACCACACGACCCAGGAATTTCACCCCTGGGAACTTGCCCCAGAGATATAAAAAGATCCGACCGCACAAAGATTTGTATGTGACCACTCACGGCAGTGCACTTGGCCAGAAGGCAGAAAGGACCCATCTGCCCAACAACTGATGAAGAGATAGCTGGTTTATCTGTATGGTGGGATATTACGCCACATTTAAAAGGAACAGACCGCTACAATGCGGGTGAACCTAAAAAATGTTATGCTACGTGAAAGAGGCCAGGAGCAGAGGGCCGTGTGGGGCACGATTGTGCAGGCGTGGAATGCCCAGGAAGGACGATCCGCACACACGGAGAGCATGGTTGCCTCGGGGTGTGGGGGGCAGGACACGGGGGTGTTTGGGGGTGATGGGAATGCTGTAAACCTGCATCGTGGTGAGGGTTGCCTAACTCCACAAACTTGCCGAAATGCACTGAATCGTATGCTTAGCATGGGTGAACTCTGAGGTGCGTACATTATGCCTCAAGAAAGCCATCTTTGGGGAAAAAAGAAACAGTAAAGGAATGAACGAAGAATGGATTATTCCACAAATAATACGGAGCTGTCAGCCACGTGGTCCAGGGAAGGAGATCAGTCTAAGTCTTGACTTGTGATGCAATCACCAAAACAAACCTAGTTTTCTATTAGCCAAACCGTAAGACGATTAGAAGCGGTTAATAGATAACCAGTTTCCGTGTGGAGAAAGGCTGTCTGAGGACAAGAGCAAGGGAAAGTCTGCGCAGGGAAAGCGAGGCTGACCTTTGGTGGACACTTACAGGCACACAAAATACACCAAAGCCACTTAGAAGACAAAGGGCAAGCCAGAGATAGAATTTCACTGCAAATATGGCAGAGGGTTCGTTTCTTTAATGTTTAAGCGTAAGAATCAATAAGGAAAATGTTAAGAGGCCCAGCGTCTCCTGCACAAACACAGCGGGGCGGCCCGTGTTCCCGAACTCCGAGGTGGCTGGCCACGGCGCCCTTGCTCTCCCGGAGACCCTCACCCCGGGGATTAGGGCTCTGTCCCACCAATGTGCAGGGACCCCCTCGTGAAGCTGCAGCACCTCTCGGAGGGCACGGTTTGCCATGGTGATGGGTCTCCTCGCTCCAGCCTGAATCTGCAATGTTCTGCCTAAAGACCGGGACGAGAGGGAACAGAGCAACTTAGCACAGGGCGCGCGCACGTGGGATGCACCTGCGTGCAAAGAAGCAGGACAAGGCCCATGGCCACACAAAGACCAGGGCCTGAGAACCCACCGGAGCCAGCATGAGAAGTCCCCATCCCCTCTCAGACGTGCAAGAAAGGGCACATCTTCATATCCTCCAGCTCCACTTGACCTGGCCCAGGACTGGCTGTCGGTCTCCCTCCCCTGCTACACGGGCTGTGTCCAGGTCTCGGGAACGCTGGGGGTGCAGGCGGGCATCCTGCCCAGCACCCACCCTGGCCCCTGACTGAGGACGGAAGCACATCTGCCCGGGGCACACGCTGCTCCCCGGGGGACCATGTCCCTCTGCAGGGCGTCCTCAGGGTGTGGGCAGCGGTCACGAAATCATGGCCCCCACTGTGTTCTCTCCCGCCCTGGGTCTTCCTACCAACCAGTCCACCCAGCAGCACCTCTGCAAGGACACAGGGTTTAAAACACATGCCATACACATGTATGCGTGTGCACACAGGTACACCACACACACGTGCACACACACCACACCACGCACCATGCACGCACACAGGGCACAGCTACACACGCTTCACATGCAATAAATCACTGACTCTGGGGAGTGCCTGGTGCCCCCACAAGGTGCTGAGGCCACATAAGGACTCGCCATGCTCAGAATGGGGTGAGGGGGGTGGAGAAGGACCAAGCCCGGGAGGTGTCTGATCACTCGCCCTCAGATCACCACGGAGCCTCACTCCCCAAGCCTGGGGAGGAACGAGCTGGGGTACGTACTCCATCCTGCACTGTACAGCAGAAGGAAAAATGTCATGAGGGCTAACAGAGGGCCACAGGCCTCGGGGGTGGTCCAGACGAGCATGGGGTGACCCCCAATGTCCGAGAGGCTTAGTGCATTGAGAGAACTGTCTACTACTTTTGGCACTTTATCTAACAAGAGTTTACTTATAAAGTCCATCAACAACCCCCCCATGGCGCCGTGGTTCTCAAACTCAGGGGTGCGTCGGAACCCCTGGGGGCTCACTAAAACACATCTGCTGGGTTTCTGAGTCAGCAAGTCCGGAGCAGAACCTGAGAATTTGTATTTCTAACGGTTCCCAGGTGATGCTGAGGCTGCAGGTCCCAAGTCCAGACTTTGAGAACCACTGCCCTAAATACACACCACTCTCCAGCTGGTACATCAGAGATGTTCTAAGAAAAATCAGATGTCCCTAAAATGTGAAACATCAATTGCAAACTCAAGCTCTTCCTAACACTTAATTAAAATCGAAAGACGACTTTATCAGTTGCTCTTGAGCATTTTAAATAAACAGCGGGTGAAGCCCTTCCACACGCATTATAGTGATTACAAACATAATCAGTGCACGCTAGGTAAATATTTACCAAAGTGGTAATTCATTCATCTCTGTTGGCTTCTCCATCATCTTGTATTCCAGGTCTGATTTCTGTTTCCAACATTTCTAGTCTCCCTCCCTCCCCCCTGCCCCGGGGCACAGGTTTACCCTCCAAAGCCCAGTAACTCCGAATAAGGCATGCGGGTGTTGGCCGTGTCCTGTCAGCAAGGAGCCCTGAGCCGTTCCCCTGGGGGAAAGCCCGCTCTGTGCAGTTAGAGTTGGCGTGCCACAGCGGAAACCCCCCAAATTACAAACCCCAACCAACTGGATTGGTGTTGTTCTGTGACCTAGGCTTTACTCCTGTGTCTGCTTGTTCTGGACGTCTTAATGTGGCCGTGGGCTGTAGCCGGCTCACGCTGACCACAAGGGCCAATCGATGGTGGAATTATCAGGAATCTCAGGAGCCTGTCGTAAAACACAGCCATCATGAAAAATCAAATTACATCAACTTAGAACCAAACTGCATTAAAACCAAGGTAATACATCCTCAAACTTGTCGCTCTGTAATTATTCTACTGTTATCTCCGCTCCTGGGGTGTTTGCGTCTGTCACATCTGTGAGAGAAACGGGACCCGATCATGAGCTACTTGCCCAGCCCGCCTCAGTGACCTCGTGTTGGTAGCTAGAAATCGGCCACGGGGGGAGTCTTTATGCCACGGGAATCTGTCAGTCGGTTTCCCTGCCCAGGCAATTATTTAGGCTTCACCACAACGACATCGGTTCTGTAGTCACAGAAGGAAACTTAGAACATTTTAGTAAGAATTGTAGCTATTTAGGGTGATGGGAGACATAGGTGCCAGGGACATGATGGCTGGAGCCCAGCTGTGGACCCGCCTTCTCCCCACTAGGTCTCATTGTAGAAGGGAGCGTGACAGGCTTGGGGGCCTGGGGACCCGGGAGCTGGGGGTGGAGAAGGAAACAGAGGCAGCGAGAACCAGAGTGGGGGGGACCCGCGGGGGGTGGGGTGGAGGCTGTGCGGGGAGCTGAGCGTGTGCAAGTGCAGGTGGGCTGGGAACCCGTCTGCTCGCTATCAAGGAAGGAACTCGCCGGGGACAGGGGGATGGACGGGAAGGGGCACAGATGGAGGGCTCGACGCTGTTGTGGATCCAGGGACATGAGAGGGAGGGCTGGAGCACCGGGGGTGACCCAGGACCTGATGAGCTGGAGGTCAAGCTCAGAGACAGGGCAGGTGTAGGGGGTTGTAAGCAGACCTATAATCACGTGCTCCACACGGACCCCAACCCTTTCTTCCAAGGCCAGCAGGGGAAGATGCACCTGCAACGGGGTTCTCTTTCACTTGGACCCTTTATAAATACAGCTGACAGGGACCGAGGGCGACCTTCGCTGACATGAAGCCGGAGGAATGGGGTGGGAATCTGCTGGTTCTCCCGTCAGGCCTCGGGCTTTTAAAACTTTATGCATGTCTCACCTTGGTAAAAATAAAATTAAAAAAAAAACAAAAACAAAATCTCTAAACTCCACTCAGCGGGTCAACATTGAGCGCACCATCTCTGTGCATCTACTATGTTCCGGGGCGGTGGTGCTTACGGGTGCGGAGGACCATAGAACCTCTGCTTCCTGGCTCTGAGTCTAAGAAAGAGAAGGCACTCGCCCCGAGGAGCACGGCAACACAGAAACCACACGTCCGACAGCCCGGAGTGTCGGGCAGTCTGTCGTGGGCAAGGTGTCTTGCCTCCCGGGGTCCTGCAGCTACTTGCTCAAGGCCCCGGGCGTCTCAGGGCTCACTGTTGGCTGAATTTAACAAGAAAGGCCCTTCTTGTTCCAAATGGCCCCACCCCACCCCCGTCATGACGGTATTCCATCAACTGTGGAATTTATAGTTCAAGGGGAAAACGGGCGCTCCCAGCCTGTGGGTGTTGAGTCAGTTTTGTCTCATGCATGACCCCCTGCAGCTCTAGGAACCAGGTAAATGTGGATCATGAATGACTCCAGGGCGTAAAGCACCAGCACGTGTTTTGGAAGGGCAGGGGTCCCTCGCTTGGCCCCCTGCACAGGGAGCGAGAGAAAAAAGAGAAAGTGGCCCGGAGACCGGGCTCTTTCCAGACCTGACCACAAACGGTGTCTGCTCACAACCAAAGGACCTGGCCCTTCCTTGGGCTCTGAAGACAGGAAGCAAGAGGAGCATGTGGTTTATAGCTCAACGCCCCGCGGAGGCTTGTCTGCCACCCTCAGAGTGGGCCTCTCTCTTCTGTGGTTTCTTTCCAGCCTGGGACCCGACTACGGACAGTCACTCACGGCCCCTAATGAGCACACCCGGCAGAGTCATCCTCTGGCCAGAGCCGAGCCCTGCGCCGGCGGCCTCACTCTCCCGCATAGAAGGCAGGCGGACGGTCCCTGCGGAGGCTCCACGGGCCTTCCGGGAGGCCACACAGCCTGCAGGCATGAGGCAGGTCAGAGCTCAGAAATGCCAGATCACCAGTGTTCCTGCCGTGTGGACGTGACGCCGAGGAGCTGGCCTTCTCCCCGCCCCACATTCTCCCCGCTCCCTTGGATCTCAGACCTCCTCAGAAGCCTGCATTTGCCTGCCGTTCTCAGAAGTCAAGCAGTTGATCACGTCCTGGTGGCCACCGTCACGGCTTCCCCCCTGCTTTGCGGAGCACCCCCTCAGTCTCCTCTGACCCGTTGGCCGTTTGGGGCTCCCTGGGCTGGTGGGCGTGGGTGTCCCCGGGGGCTCGCAGCCTGCAGTCATGCACGCCCCAGCCGCCACGGGGCACCCAGAGCTCCACTTCCCCCTCACCGTGCGTGCCTCCCTAAGGCCATGACGCAGGCGCCCCTCCCCAGGAACATAAATGTGCCGGTTAGAAATGTAACAACTGTCAACAACCTGTCAAAGCTCTGAGTCCGTTGTGAAATCCACGACAGCTGTACTCAGAGAGCGTGAAGATCTCCACTCTTCATCCAGAGAAAATTGGAACTTTCACTCTCTCCGACAAGTGTTCTGAACTTATCTCTACACACAACCCCAATAAAACACAGACACACCCAGCGTTCTGCACACGGACACACACACACAGCCCTACACACCCGTGTGCTCATCCCAGGCACGTGCCTCCCACAGCATGAGCGATAGTGTGCAGCCCGCACCCCCGCCACAGCACCCAGGACCCTCAGCAAATGCCCGGTGGGCCTGAGGGCCACTGACGTGCTCCCCGGGACCGCGCAGGTGAGGGAGCACCGGCCTGACCACAGGGGTGGGCGCTGGGGGCCCCAGGAACCTGAGGGCCCGCTGGAGACCCAAATCTGGCCGAATCGCAGTCCTAGAGACATTTGAGGAGCGTGCTGTGAGGAAGGGGGCATTTTCAAACTCCAGTGTTGTTTTTGGTGTTGTCCATCTTACTTGTCATAAATCACAACCCATGCAAAGTTACGCAAGCATGGGCAAAGTTATGATGTGAACGTCTGTTTGTGCACGTCCTGGGAGAACCACACTCATGCACACACTCACACATGCACGGAGCGCTTAATGTCTACCTAAGCAGGGCCTTGCTTCTTTCCCATATCACTGCAGGACACTGTGACCCAGGCAAACAGCTTTATTCTTCATGATGAGAACTTCCCGAAAGACCCATGGACTGGTCAATGGAAACCATCCACAGAGAGTTTGCACACTAAGATTCTGGGGATCCTTCAGTTTGCTGCTCTCTGGAGCCCCGCCTGTCACCCCGTCCCCACCGAAGCCACCTTACACTGGAGGTCAGATGCGCAGGGGACTCTGGCCTCGCCACCCCTTGGAGGCTCTGGGGCGTAGGCCTCCCTCCTGGGGCCAGACGCTCGCTCCCCTCACGCGCAGGTGCTGGTGGTGGGGAGGTCTGGGGCTCTGGCACCGACGTTCATATGCAGACCTTGGGTGACTGGGCTTGTGTCTCGACAAGCATCGTATTTTCTAATTGATCTTTTTAAATCATAAAACCACCTGGATAAACATTACTAACTCCCTAATAAAAATAAGTCAAAACAGGGAGGCTGAGTTCCCGGAGTGGCTGAAGAAGAGCAGGGCCGCCGTGGCCCCACAAGGAAGGAGGACGGGGAGCTGGGAACTGGCAGAACGCAAGTCCATCAGTGCCCTGAAGGGGGAAAGCACGGCAGGTAGGAATCGCAGGACGGAATCGGACCAGGAGCGTGGCTCTGCCCTCTCTGCCCCAATCTCCACCCCTCATCCACTGTGTGGGTGTTTTGCTGCACCAAGCTGCCCCCGGATGGCCTGCTACGGGGTCGTGGTAACCCCAGCCTGCCACCTGGCAGTACCAGCAGACACTGAGCCGGTGCCGGGGCCGTGGGATCCTTCCTACCCCCGCCCTCCAGTCGCCAAGCCACCGACACTCGCCGAACTGGGACCAACCTTGAGCATGTTGTGCCCGTGACATCTTGTCAGCCATCTGAGGGATCATCCCTGGTTGATCCGTCACCATAGCAACTCGAAAGCTCCAGAAAAGCCAGCCTTATGGTATCTCCCGATATGAAGGCTCCATTTTCCAAATAGCAGACGTGCCTCACGCTAACTGCACAGGCCCCAGCTTTCAGGGCGCGGGGATGCCACCTGCGGGCCGTGGCAGCAGGGGGAGTTCCCTGGCGGGGCCACCCCACTGATGCAGATGACCCAGTGTCACTGGCGTCACGAGCAAGGAAAGGGCCCCGTGGTGGCTTGGTTGCCTGAGGCCTCAGCATCACCATCTGGGGCTGCTGGGCGTGGAACATCATGTACCCAACACCAAGGTGACCCAGCCTGCCCCCCCGCAGCGCACTGAGGGACGGGGCCGCCCGGGGTGGGGGGTGACGGAGCGGCTGTCATGGGACACCAGCTTTGCTCAGCAGCCCTCCCAGGCCCATCCACGTCCACAGCCGGTGGTCGTGAGGATGACACGAACATGCCCACACCCGTGGAGGGCTTGCGTGTCGAGCAAAAGCTCCTGGTCAGGCCTTCCGGTTATAGATGGCATCGCGACAAGCCAACCTGTGCCACCTCAGTTCTTCTCCTGGCCGCTAAGATGGGCAGCAGGCTCGTGCCAGGAGCCCAGGCTCAGCCGGGGGGTTCTCACGCAACCCCCATGTTATCCCCGCGACAGCTCAGAGACGTTGGTGTTGTCCTGTCCATTTTACAGATGGCAAAACTGAGTCTCAGGGCATTAGATCACAGAACCCAGATTTAAAGCCCCCGTGATTAGAGCAGTCAGATTAGATACAGACGGCCCTTTTTTAAAGTCAAATCTCAGACACACAACAAATAACTTTAGTGTAAGTATATCCCAAACATGGCATGAGACACTACTTCTATCTGCTACATCTGGGGACTCGATCACATTTAAAGCAAGTAGCCATCCACGGGCTAGGATGTCCATGCTAGTTGCTGGCTGGGCTGAGCCATGGACGCCCCGAGTGCTCGCTGCTCTGGGCCGCCTGCACCACCGCGGAGGACTGGCCGGAGCTCCAGGCTGTGAGTCCGCCCCGGCAACGGGCTCCCTTCCTGAGCACCAGGCACCAGAACCCCAGGTCACGATGGCTGTGATGCGGGCGCCCCCAGGTGTGTCCAGACACCCAGCACTGCGTGTGTATTTTTCAACGCTTGATAGCAGAAGCTGGACACGTGGGGCAAGAAGGGCTCCTGGCCAGGAACCAAGACGGGGGCCCTAGGAACGGCTTTCTCGTGCATGAATTCCTGGCCCCATTCCATTCCTAGCATGAGAAAATTCCTCGTTGGCAGGAAACATAGACTGGGATGATCCCAGGTCACCCCCCATTCCCAAAGACCCCGGACCAGGGACGAGCAGACAAAAATCGGACTTTGCGGGGATAACCCACGCGCACAGAGAAGCGCCGTGCTGGCTCGCAGGTCCCAGGGCTGGGGGCACAGTCTCATTGGCCGAATGTCATCCTGCCAGGATCCTAGCCCCCCACCTGGTTCTGCCTCAGGGGTTGGGGAGAAACTGGACAGTGATCCACCCAGTCATCCATACTAATATGTGGAGAGGAATAATCCCCCCAGTAGGGCATCTCTGGGGAGGACCTGCAGACCAGAGGAGGGGTGGGCTTTAGGTTTGGGGGTGTAGGGCTGTAAGAGACCCCTCTCTTGAGCTCTCCTATTTAGAGTGGGCACCCAGACATCCCCACCCATCGTCAAAAACTGACACGGAAATTCCGTCCAGGCTGTCGTCCAGCCCTCCAAGTTCATCCGCGTACTCTGGGCCAGGGTGGGAAGGACTGGTGACCACCGCGGGGGGAGGGCAGGTGCCAACTGACCTCAGGACACCCACTAGCCAGCCCCTGCTGAAGCTTCTTCCAGTGCCCCCTTATGCCAGGATGGAGGAGGTCAGGACGGTGTCTCAGGGTGAGGGGGACCCCTGAACGGGTGGCAGTCCATGGGGTCTGCAAGGTGGAGGGCTTCCTGAGATCACCCGACGACCTGGCCAGATGGGACGCGGGGGAAAGCTAGTGGACAGGCGTACAGTGGCTGGCGCCACATGACCAGGCTCCACCCGAGGGTGGGCACACATGGGGGGAGGCTTTTGCTCTCTGGATAAGCAATGGTGATCGGAGTGGAGAGTACCCCGCGGGAGTCGGCCCCTGCAGGGAGTGGGCCGCATCAGGTGGCAGCCTTGGGGGACAGGGTGGCACGCTCCGCGGGTCATGCCGTTGGGGCCTCTTTGTCACCTCGTGGGAATGCCTGAGCCCTATGCGTTCCCACTGCAGACAGGCCCCGATTCATCTCCAGCTCCCGTGAGGACAGGGAATGTCAGTTCCCAGTGGCTCAGCGGGCTGAGAGCCGATGTGTGCGTGACCATCTGTGCCCCCAATGCTGTGCCCCCACTTCTCCTACAGAGCCGTCTCTGGTCTTTGCTGAGCCCCCAGAGCCCGCTGTGCCCCTGGCATGTCCCCTGGTTCTCCGCAAGGTGCTGCCCCGCCCCTGGCCCCATCGTGGTCCCCCCGTGCCTCTGCTCTCATCCGAGCCGCTTACCGCTCCCCTTACCACATTGGTTGGTTCACTTGGTTTAAACTCGGGCTTCCATGCCCTTTCCACGGATCTCATCACGGGACTCTCCCCGTGGCACCAGCCTCCCATCCACCTGGTCCTTGGGCTCTGTGCGGTCCCTCCCACACCCAGCAGCCGTGTCACAACAGGACGTTACAGACCTGACTGGGAGTGACCTCCAAGGCTGGGTCTTAAAAGACATTGGGCCTGCCAGGCTGTCTGGGGGAATCCCGCCACCAGCCCTGCCCACGCCCACACAGCCCCACGGAGAGCCTCACACAGAGAGAATCCAACAGCTCAGCGTGTGCGCGAGCTGCCGACCACACCTTCAGATGAGACCACAACCCAAACCACCCAGCCAACTGCTCCCACATTGCTGACCCACAGAAACCAGGAGAGATCCTGCACTTTAAGTCTTAGAGTACTGAGTTAGGCAGGAGGAAGAAGCTGAGGCATTCTGCCACCTGATGATGGGAAAGGACAGTCCAGATCGTCACCTACATCCACACCCACACATGCATCAGAGGACTTTACGAAACCATCATATCATTTAAGCTAACACCAGCGGCTATCTTCAATAAATCCTAAAATCTGCACAGCTAAACATGATGGAGGTGTACTTCTCGGGCACATCCCTGGACCCATATAGGGTGCCACTGTCTGTGGATCTCCTCCAAGCAGGGGTCTCTGGACCCAAGACCTCTCCCCTGCTGGCTCTGCAAATCACTGGGCAGTGTAGACAGAGACCAGGGGAGGTCACATCCTCTTCTTAATGCTGTGGACCGGAAGGGACGCTTGCTGCACCCACTCCGGTTCCACTGGCGAGAGAGGTGAGGGCCGAGGCCACGTCCAGCCTGGGAGCCGCTGCCTGCAATGGCAGGACTCCACACAATCTTTGTGGTCAGCCGTCCATCTCTGCAGGCTCGATAACGGGCCTGCACCTGCACGATTCAGGTATGCCCACTGCCACGTTGCCTCCCCAAAGGGACATCATGCTGTTCCTATTTTCTCGCTTTTTAAAATTAGAACATATGCCAGGCCATTATAGCAGACGGACTCTAAGGTGCGCTCCTGATATCCACGGGAACACAGCGGAGGTGACGCGATGTGTGTGATTATGTCCCACAAGCATGTGAGAGTGTCTTGGGCGGGCGCATCCCCGCAGTCGGCGTGAGGAAGCATGAGGCCACGGGGCGGAGGCCACGGGGAGGAGGTCTTGGTCTGACAGGTGCAGGAACCCAGCAGCCGGCAGGCATGAGTGAGGAGGCAGGTGGGCGGTGGCTCGGATGCGACCGCAACCCCAGCCCACAGGGTCCTCTCAGGGTACCCAGCTGAGCCCCACCCGGACTGCCGCCCACAGACACAGTGAGACAGGAAACATGCCCTGTCTGAAGCCGCCCAGTTGGTCATCATGCTGTTGTTATGTGTCGGTATCACCAATGTCAGCATCATCCTGTGTCCGGGCATATGTACGCCCTTCTCTTTGAAAGCCACGTGTGCCCCCGGGGGGGTGGTGCCACGGTGCATACTTGTCCCTGCTGGCCGCGCGGAGATGCCCTCCGTCACCTCCCCAACCCCATGGCTCACAGCGAGCATCCCCGTGGCCCAAGCCAGCCTCGGTAACGGGCCTGCACCTGCACGATTCAGGTACGCGCACTGCCACGTTGCCTCCCCAAAGGGACATCATGCTGGTGGGTAGAGTCTCCACCATGCTGGTGGGTGGACGCCCAGAAGAACTGAAAGAACTGAACTTCACTGCCTCCATTCTGACCTCGGTCTGCACTTTTTATTAATTTTTCGTTCCGGCGCACCTATGAACTCAGGCAAAAGGCCCCACAGGCAAAGCATCCACTGCTGGGAACCGAACCTCCCCCGCAAGCAGCAAGGACTGCCCTGAGCCAGCAAGACCGCGCCCATGATCAGCCTGACCTGCACTGCCCACCTGCACACACCCACCGACCCCGTCCCACATTTTCCTGTCTTTCCAGCACTGGGGAAATCGTCTTGGAGATGTGGGCCTGCTCTCTTCCCCGCGTTGTCCTCGCTGAAATAAATTACTTTCTGGTCTCACCTCCCCTTGTGTCTCTGCCTTTCGATGCTGTCAGCGTTGAGGGGTCAAAGCCGGTCTGTTTGGGGACCGCGGAGCCAGGTGCTCTTCCCCTGAGCCCCGATTACAGGGCGCTGCAGTTGGAGGCGAGAGAGGAGGCCATGCGCTCGCTGGGAGACCCAGCACAGCTGCAGAGACAGACCCTGGGGCGCCACCTCCCAGGGAGAAAGAAGGGGGAGTTTTTCCAGGGGGAAAAGCCCACGAAGGGCTTGTTTTCCCTTAACGTTCTCCCTGGGGGAACGGTCTAAATGGGGACAAGACGATTCTTGGGTAAAAATTCACGTGAAGTTGAAGTGGTACCTCCACAGAGACACATTCGGGAGTTTCACGGAGGCCTTTCTCCCTGTGCGCCCCACGGTCGCTGCCTGAGTGAGGCCCGGCAGCGGTGGCCGGGGTCGTGGATCCCTCGGAGGCTGTGGGGCCGCCAGAGTCCCCCGCCCCGCCCTCTGCTCTAATCCCTGTCCCTGCTCCACGCCCCGCCCTCCCTTCTCCTGGTATGTGCGAACCGAGGAAAGCTGCGAAACAGAAGAACCGGTGAAACCTTTGCCAGAGACCGCGTCCACTTACCCACTTACGGCCGGCGTATCGTCGGAGGTGACACGTCCTAAATCATTGCTGGGAGTGTGGCCAGAGGAAACACCCACGGAAGACAAAAAGGCTGCTGGCATGAATCATTCTTAATAATCACAGCGTCTGCAGTTTCAGGGCCTGGAGCTGGTCCTCCCGAAACACACCTTTAATGGCCCCGCTCCCCGTAAACGTTCACACTGGCTGGGAAGGCACCACTCCCATCAGACAGATGGTGGAAACACCTCGCCGACCCACCGGCTCGGAGCAGCCCGGGCCCCGGGGAACGGTTTCCAGCCGGAGCCGGGAACAGCGCCCCCCCCGCCCCCCCACAGCCCCCGCTATCTGTGTCTTTCCTATATCCCTCTCCCTCTGCCTTTCCTTCCTCTGTCCCCAGCTCCCTGCCGAGTGCTCCTACAAGCCAGCGAGTTCCGGTTGCTATAAAGGGGGTGGCCAACAGACGCTCGCCACACTCCATGGATTTCAGGAGATTCCGTCTTCCTCTCCCCTCCCCCGGCCGGCCGAAAGACTACCCAGCCCCCCCCCAGGGGCATCCTGGCTCTTTGATGGCACTGCGTACACTGTTCAAATCCTCATTATTTTGAACCAACAGGTGTTGGTTGGTGAGGATGTGGAGAAAGGGGAGCCCTCGTGCCCTGTGGGTGGGAATGCAGGCTGGTGCCGCCACTGTGGGGAACGGTGTGGAGGCTCCTCAACGTGTTAAAAATAGAGCTCCCCCACAATTCTGTGATTCCACTTCTGGGTATTTACCTGAAGGCAACGAAACCACTGTCTGCAAGAGCGTCTGCTCCCCCACGTTCACGGCAGCATCGTCCACCAGGACCGGTCGTCCAGCATGGGGGGCGGGGACGGAGGAACACTGCTCAGCCGTAACAAAGGCAGAGCACACCTGGAGGTCAGTGTGCCAAGTGGAAGGAGCCGGAGAGAGAAAAAGCCTGCGTGATCTCCCCCGCTCCCGGGTGAAATCTGAACAGGTAAGAGGGAGCACAGGACGGCGGGGGACTGGGGACGCGTCAGTCGCAGGGTCCACGGCAGCAGTTACGCGGGGGGACCCGGCGACCAGCGGCAGCCCTGTGCTCACCGCGTGCACACCCATGGTGACCGGCCGGGGGAAGGCGGGTCCGGAGCTCGGCTCCAGCCATCATGTCCCCGGCATCTGTGCCTCGCATTACTGTGCCCGACACCCTAAACGGACAGTTCTTACTAAAATGTTCTAAGTTTAAAAAATAAACTAAAACAGCCAGCTTGGGTGGTGATTTTAGGGGCACAGGTGCTGAGTGTCCCGTGCTCATTTCTATACCCAAGATGTCCCGCGCCCACGGACCAGATAGCCAGGAGACATGGGTAAACAGAAGAGGCAGGGCCTTCACCTCCTGGGACTAGAGCCACCTGTGAGCCTCTGCCTGCTAGGCTGGGGGTGGGGGGCGAGGGAGGGATGGACACCCCAATCCCATCTATCGCGAGATCGACCTGTGGCGGACCCCAGACCCAGCGCGCATGCACTCAGGCGGTAAATCGCTCGTGCTGGTCTCTAGACTGGCCTCCTCAGGTGGGAGGTGGCCCCGGTGGCCCAGGTGACCCGGCCTGAGCCCCCCTGCTGCGTGGGGAGGCTTGGAATTAAATACCCCTTGCGGGGAGAGCCTGGGGACTTCCCGATGCGTGCGGAGCCCCTGGCACCCCTCCCCGCCCCTGGCCTGCCTGGGCCCAGGTGAAATCAGCAGGGACCTCCTTGCCAGCACAGAATCATGCAAAACAGTACACGCCTATTGCTTCCATTTGAGCATTTCAGTGGGTGTGGATGCAGGTGGTGGGTGACCCCAGGGAAGTCCAGTCGGTGGTTCGAGCTCAGCTGCCCTTGGCTCTCTCACCAGCCCTGCCCTCCCCAGAGAAGCTTCTAGATGCTGGGAGGGTGGGCTGAGGGTGGAGGGCAGGGCGACAGGTCTGCTCTCTTGGCTTAGCCAGGCCCCTGAACTCCCAACAGCCCGAGATGACGTCTCTGTGCAGCGGCCCCAGCAGCCCCCTGAGACGCAAGGCCCAAAGGTGCCCAGTCAGCAGGGGCAGCCTCCCTACTTCCCAGTGATCCAGCCCAGGACCCCTCGGCGCCACGGCCAAGACCCAGGCTGCAAAGGCTAGAGAGTGGACTCCAAACAACCTGCCACACACAGGTCAGGCCCTGGCTGCACTGGACAGCCAAGTGGACACCGCGGGGTGTGCTCCCTGTGTCTCTGTGTGTCTCTATCTCTCTGTCTCTGTCTCTCTCTCCATCTCTCTCTGTCCCTCTGTCTGTCTGTGTCTCTCTGTTGGTCTGTCTCCATCTCTTTCTCTCCACGTGGCTGCCCTCAGAATCTAGCTTGTCAGGTGGAGACTACCTGAGCAGGTGTCCCAAGAGCCGTGTGGCCTCCTGAATGGGAGCCTCAGGAGTCCCACAGACCCAGAGCCCGCCTGGGGAGTGGTGGGGGTCCCCCAGGAAGAGGTCGGCACCCCAAAGCTCCGCCACCCACCCCAGGACACAGCCGCCTCACCAGATCCTCTCCCGCCTGCACACAGCCTCCGCAATCCTCAAGGCCTGAGGGCAGCTTCCGACCTCCTCTTCCATCTGGAGGTGACGCCCTCCAGCTCCCCTCCACCTGCCCCGTCTGCTGACAAACAGTGTTTACAGGACGAGGGATGAAAATCATATCAGTTCAGCTTGGTTGGAAAGGAATAAATATGTCTGTGCGAAGTAATGCCTACTCAGGCTGAAATCCTGTGGATATCTCCAAACAAGTGGTTTGGGCTGCAAGTATGAGAAAGCCCATCTCGGGGGTGCTTACATAGTAATGCACTTAGTGGGGTCACAGAAGAAACGGTCAGACCTGGTGCCATGGCCTGACCTCCTGTTTCCATTCCCAACAAAACGGCCTTTAACCCTCGTGCTGGCCACCTCCTGGTTACAAAATAGCTACCAGAGCTCCAGGCACGACACCAACGTCCCGGACTGGAAGGAAGGGGCAAGGGAAGCCTATGGAGCCTCCGGATGATTTTTTTTTTTTTTTTTTTTTTTTTTTTTTGCCTCGCAGGGTTCTGTTCATCCCCTGGAACAATCAGTGGTAAAAGAAAGGGGGATTATTGCTGTGTCTAGTTTAGACTAAAGGGGCATGGGAACCCTCTCTCTGGGAGCTCGAGGGCTCTTGGCCTGCCACATCAATTCAGAATTGGGTTCTTCTGGCAAGAAAAGAAGTGAGGATCACCAAGGAGGAAGAGAACAGTGTCTTCCACGAGTCTGGGGCTGGATGGCGAGTGTCCCAGATATTTAACTGGCTCCCTATTTCCGGCAGGGTCTATGTCTGGAGCGCAAATCTTGATTCTGTTTGGATTAGAGAAGGAAGAGCATGAATACATGAGCAACAAGGCCAGTGGTAGCTCATCATTTGAAGCCCGCATCCCACACTTTCTCTTTGAAACAAAAGAGAAACTTCTGTTTCTCTTTGACACAAAAGCAAAACTCCGCCCCCGGCAGAGCCCCGCTGAGACCTCGATGGCCTCGCAGACCCTGTCCAGCAGGTGAGGTGAGGCCAGGCCAGGAGGATGCAGGCAGGGCCAGCAGCAGCCGCAGGGGTATTGCCAGGGGACCCAGCAGCTGCAAGGTCTCTGATAGCTGAGAGCCACTGGTGTCCGGAGCTGCTCAACACTGTCTCTCACTGAGTCAGAGTGCCTGCCTGGGATTCCCTTCAGCCTCCAGAGAGTTTCTCGTCCGCAGAGGCTGTGGGTTCCTCCAGGACCTCTCCCCGTCTTCAGAGCCCAGCTGTACAACTGCAGGCTCAGCACAGGGGCATGCCTCCCACCCACAGGCCGAGGCTGGCAGAAGCAGCCCCGTGTGTGGACACCCCTGCCCAGGAGAAGGGGACAGCCTCTCCGGGAGCCCCCCAAGTTGGGGATCAGCCTGCACACGGGACTTCCAGCAAATCTGGGTCAGAACCCCGCACAGAACTCTCTCAGACTCTGCCCCACCCGTCAGCAGGGTTTCCAGGCCGGCGTGGTTCCTCCACAGGAATTGGGGGCTCCACCCGGCAGACCACGGAGATGGTCCACCCATCCTCCTTGGCTGTCTCAGAGGCTGGACGCACGGACACGCGTGTGTACACAAGTTTTGAAACCGGGCCCCAGATAACAAGCGTGCGTTTCAGTAGGGACCTCCCAGGAGGCATGACTCCTGAGCAAGGCTGGGCCCCCAGGGCTGTGCTTCCCAAACCCAGGGTTCCTGGGGGACAGGTCCCACTGGGGTACCCTGTCCCCCCAGGGCAGACTGACAGTCGTCCTTGGTCTGTTTCCAGGGGGGTTCTCCCTTGTTGCCTTCCTTTGCTCTCTCTTCCGTCCCTGAAAGGGCCAAAGCCTCTTAGGGGACCTGATCCCACGGAGGAACGGGGATGAATTCATGGTAGACATGCGTGAAGAAACCCTGCCGAGCCCAGGCGCTTCCCCTCGTCCAAACGGGCTCCTGGGCGAGGAGAGAAGCCTCGAATGCAAAACAGAAGGAAGCAGAGGGGTCCTCACATCCCTCTGTACAGCACATCCCTCTCCTGGTGCCTCCTAGAACACCCATCATCCCGTATCCTTCTCAGACCCGGCTGAAACCTGCCTCCCTGCAGAGCCGGGGTCAGATTCCAGCACAGACACACTTACAAGTGCCTGAACCCCGAGGACGTGAGCTCCTCGCGGTGGAGGGGAAGCCGTACCCTCAGGGGAGGAGGCCTTCCCTCCTACACCCACCACCTCCAAGCCTGGCTCCCTGAAGAGCTGCTCCCTGGCCCCGGGCGGAACAGTCCCGCAGGCTGTGCTCTGTGTGTTGGGAGGAGGAGGAAGCCGAAGGTCTCAGATAGGGGAACCTTGCCTCACAGAACCAGGAAGGGCAAGTCCAAGCAGCACGGGCCCTTGGTCTCAAGGGTCACCCCTCACTCACAGGCATCAGGCACAGCCCCTGCCTCCGGCTATAGAAACAAGGTGGGGCGGGGGAGCAGAGGGGCTGCGGGTCCCACTCGGGCCAGCTGCAGCGCCACACACTTACAGGCGAGTGAGAATCGGTCACTGCCCAGTGAAAATAATGTGTAAACCATCTCAGCGAGTTCCCTCATCAAGTGTGCTCTTTACAGACCACGGGATGAACCTAGTTTCTGCTCTGAAGGCAGAGCCAGCGGGCGACTACAAGGTGACCTTCATAAAGCGGACAACACCGCGTGTGGGGGGCATTCTGGGGCTCCTCCTCTCCGGCAGGGCTGGTCGGGCGGGACCGCGGGGGCCCGTTGTCCTAGTGGAATGCCCATCGGGGCTGGGACAGGTACCTGAGCCATGAGGAAGCCCACCCTCCATGTCCCCTGGAGAACACATCTAGACGGATGGTTGCTCCTCTCGAAACTAGATTTGTTCCAGAGCAAACTTTGCTGCCTTCCGTCCATCCGCAGTGAATACTGTACCCAAGACAAAAGTCACCGCCCCGCTCTGCCACGGACTTCCTCGTTCAGCCCTGCTCCACTGTCCCAGGCCATCAGCACATCCGCGGGGCAGCACCCGGGGCCCTAGGGCCATCCGCACATCCGCGGGGCGGCTCTGCACTTTCTTAGCCAGAACGGAAACAGCGTCCTGCATCACAGAAGCAGCTCAACACCAGGATAGCCCACTCTCGCCCCTTCTCCTGAAACGCTTTCAGGGGCAGGATTTTGTCCGTCCAGATTCAGCTGTGTGGCCCTTGGAGCCTTTGAAAGGTGGTGTGAGTGAGTACTTCAATTTTTCCCTATCCACTAAAAATATTTGTGTTAGAAAAAGAGAGGCTTTGGATGAGAGGCTTCTTTACTAAATATTTCTGTATTAGAGGGGAGACTATTTTGAGGTTTCAGGATTGAATCCTGCCCGAGTCCCTCTGGTCACTTCTGTGTCACTCACCACAGGCATCAGAGAAAACAGCAGTTTTTTCCGAACGTGTCGTTAGAGGCCAAGCATCCCAATACAGCGCTGAGGACCAAACCCCCATCCATAGGCAGGAGTGCGTTCATTTCCCATTCTGAGCTATACAGTTTCCCGAGCGTTCTGGGAATGTGACCGTTTGAGCAGATTGTGGCAACAGATGGGGAAAAATCACCATCTGATTTTTGGCGTGACGTGGAGAAATAGAATGTGATGAACAATAATGAGAGAGGCCGCGTTCAGCCAGAAAAGGCAGTCTGCAAACTGCGAGGCTCAATGAGGGTCAAGGAGGCTTGAATCCCGTGAAGGGCACCTTGCCACCTTCCACACCCTGGTCCTGCTAATGTCCCCAAAAAGCCCCTGAGCTGGGCACATGAACCGTTTCTACAAAGTTCAGAACCTGCCCAAGAATGCAAGCGCTCCTCCGGGCGCACAGACCCTCAGCTCGGATCACATGGTAAGGCAAGAGACAGACCCCCAGGCCGTGACCTCGAGGGGAGCAAGGAGGGGGGAGCTGGCAGGGACTCCTGGGGGGGCTTCCCTCGCCAGCAGCCTTCGTCCTGCAGGTGGGTTTTGGCTGTGTCCTCCTGCAATACGTTTTGTATGTTTTAAATACTTAGTGGTAAAATCTAAATATTTGCACACAGAGTTTACTCCAGTGTGTGGACCCTGCGCGTGTTCAGTGGGAACGGCGTTTTTAGCTGTCATTAGGCTTCCACGTTTAGGTGGTTGTCCTCTAACGCACATGAACGAGTACACAGGCGCCCTGAACCCTTTCAGACTTGCAGAAAAAACGCTCGGTTTGGGTGCTTGCGGCTCCCAAATCTGGATGGAGCTAAGAGGTGCCCGGGGCAGCGTGTGACCGAGGCACGGGGAGATGTAATGCTTCTCGGGGTCCGAGGCACGGGGAGATGTAATGCTTCTCAGGGTCCGAGGCACGGGGAGATGTAATGCTTCTCGGGCTCTTGGGGCCAAGACTCCTGTTCATAAAGAATGACAGAGGGTAGCAGCTCCATAAACAAAGCCCCAGCTTCACCTGGCAGGCAAATACCTCAAGTCATTAAGTAGTATTTTAGGTACATTTAATTTACTGAATTATAAACACAACAGGCATGAGACCATCCATATTATGTCCAAATGAGAACACACAGAAACCGAGAAAATACACAGATGGGGCCCTGTGAAAATGAACTTAAACTCTCCAGGTGGTCACTTTGCTCTGGTGGGTGCATGGGGCTGGCGAGGGGGCCCACGTGGCCCCGTCAGGACCACAGAACCTGGGAAGTGGCACGAACCATGATTTTGCCTCTTGCTGGTGTGAGCCGAGAGCCCGAGGAAGGCCTTAGTCTCTAGAGCCCAGGCATGGGGAACTGGGAAAGACGGGTGCACATGAAGGGGCCGTGTGGCCACATCAGGGCCCAGAGATGGGCTGACCACCGCATCCTGCCCTCCCCACATCCAAGCTGCCAGCCTGGGCCATGTGGGCCATCTCAGAGCCAATGGAGCACCAGCCTAGGGATGGAGAAGCTGAGGGAGGATCTGGTGGAGGCAGCGAGACCAGTGAAGGTGTGCAAGCTGCAGGGGTGTCCGCTGGTCCTGCCTCCACCCCTGCAAACATAGCAGCCTCTGTGCTTCACCCCTGCCTGCAGGGCAGTGTGGCCTAAGCTGACCCACACAGTGTGGGGGAGCCTGGCCCCGGACTCTGTCGTGTTACCCCCTCCCACAGTCTGGGGGAGTCCAGCTGAGAGCCGCTGCCCACGTTCGCACACCCGGCCCCGGCCCGCGCGAGGCCCCCACTTACAGTTAGCCCAGGAACCTGTCCGGCCCCCTGCACCTGCCATCCTCGCTTTCATTCCCATGGACGACAGACATCCAAGTCTGACTGGATACCTGGGAAGGCCGTCCACCGCCAGAGAGGAGCCGGCTGACTGCAGAGAAAACCTGACACCTCGAGGGACCAGAGAGAATATCATGCACCTTCCAGCTAGCTTCCTCAACACTGAGAGCGACGGAAACCATGGAGGGGAACAAAGTGCAACTGAAAAATTAAGTGTTTAGGAGCAGCATAGAGGTATCCTTAATTAGAAATGCATTTGTGAAAATGGGACGGATTGATGGCTGGAGACACGGGTGCTCGGAGGTGTGACTACATGAGCGTGGTGGCACGTGGACGCAGGATTCCTGGTAGTTATTCCCACGATCGCTACCCAAGTCGCTTTTCTGTCCGTCTGGAAGTTCTCATACGAAAATGCTGGGGAAGAAACGATCAATCAGGGCGTGAGAGAAGAGTTGACGGTAGCTAAAAGCAGTCAAGGACATTTGGGCGCTGGAAATGGATGCATGTCGCGATGTGCAGGCCAGGAGAGCAAAAGTCAAGAGTCAGGATGGTCTTGCCGCAGAGCTGAGGAGTCTTGGGCATCGCGGAGCCCTGAACGCGAAGACAGGGGGAGGCCGGTGGCTGGGGCACTGGGTAAAGTGTAGGAACCACGTGCCCTCCCCGTCCTCAGAGACGCCAAGAACAGGGGAGGGCAGGGGCATGGAGGGGACCGGCCTGCGGGTGGTGGGCTGACCCCTGCCTCTGTGCCCCACCTCTGTCCCCGGGGAAATGCACGGCCACAGAGGAAAGACAGAGGCGTGGCGGACCCCTGCCTGAGCGTCACACTGCGGGTTCTCGGCCACTCGTCAGGACGTCCGGGCTCACGCCCAACAGCAAGCCCAGGGTCGCCGCCAGGGCACACTTAGAGCGGAGAGAGAGAGAGACACAAACGAATCACCTGCACAGGAGAGACGACCTGACCAGTCCCAGTGGCGAACTGGAAGGCCATCCCCGAGCCGCCAGCGAGTGTCCACCCCAATTTCACCATGAGCACACCTCGCAGAGCCTCGGGGCCCCCTGGGGGTGGGGGCACCCCCCCAAAACGAGGGAGCCAGCCAGGACGGGCAAGATGTGGGTCCACGGAGCAGGGATCAAGCCAGGACAGAGGCAGTCTGGGGCCAGGACCTCAGACGGCGGCCCAGGGCTGCCAGGCCAGGAGCCGCGCAGGAGGCAGCATGTCTCCGGGAAGAAACGGGGTCACAGGTAAAGAATGGCCTCAAACTGACCAGACAGAATACCTCTGCTGGGTGGAGGCGTGGGCTCCGGAGGAAGAGCCTTAGAAAGTGCAGGAGAACACAGGGGAAGCTTTGGGGCAACCACAAACGGGGCGCGTGGACAAGGGACAACAGCAGAGCCCACCTGTGCCCTGGGCTGGGGACATCCCTCTGCAGCCCACGTCCGTGGCCCGGGATGCCATTCCCGTCCCCGGTACGGTTCTGGCCGTCACCCCCCTCTGCAGGCATGATGACTGCTGACGAGTGATCACACACATGTTCTTCCCACATGCTGTTTTTATAGACGTCAACCCAGAAATGTCACAGTGGAAAAAGTAACCCCCTGGCAGGTGGATGGGCCAAAGAGAAGGTGAGCGGGCGAGAAGGGAAGCACAGGATGTCAAGGGGTGCTTGTCTCTCATCTCACTCGGCGACACCACCGGGAGCGAGGGGAGAAGCACCCCGTGAGCCCGGCTTTGGACAATAACAACATGTTCTCTAAACTGTATTCTCCAATATGCTGTATTCAGCGTATCCTCTAAACTGTAGCAGGGACCAGAGATGTGGGCAGCTGGGGGCTAAGTCATGTCTCGTGCAGAGACGCCATCAGCCCCCATCCACGGCTGATGAACCAGGAGACAGAGTGCCTTCTTCTGGGCAGCCGCCGGCATGGAGAAGGGGGTTTTCCACAGCTCGGAATGGGAGGCAGGGTGAGGAGTGTTTTTAAGTGTCCCTCAATGTTGTTGGATTGAACCGCTTTTTCCCCTTGTGCGCATGATTTTAGGAGGAACGAAGCCGAGCTGGGCGCACCCGCAGCAGGGTGGATGGCAGGTAAAGTTTAAATCCGACAGTCCCACTTTTAAAATAAATAACAGACAGCGAGAGAGAAACTGAGACCAGATCTTGTAAAGAGCACGTGCATATTTACGTGCTTGTCTGAGGGGGAGCCGGGGCCAGAAGAGAAAGCCCCAAGGTGCTCAGGCTGCACGCCCTGGAAGGTGGGGGGACGGAGCGCTGGCCGTTCCCGCTTGGTTTGCTTCGCGTGCATCTGTGTGATCGTTCTAAAGCCCGCGCGGACCAGATCTACACGCTGCACACAGGCTTCCTTTTGGAGCTAAGCCTTTCCCTACACTCTCCTTCTGCATGTCTGCCTCGCTCTTGGATTTTGCCTCCAGAATAGAAAAACTCACCTTCATTTTGGTGGTAACTCCATCTTAGCGAACATACTCTCTTTCAAAATGACTTTGGCTCCATTGAGTAAAATACCAGACAAGCACTTTGCCAGCAAGTGGGGAGAGCGGGAGTTCATGGTGGGCACCCTGCTCCTGAGGGAACCAGGCCGGGGGCCAGGCAGGGCAAGGCTGTCCCCTGGCCAGAGGGGACGCAGTGAAGAGACAACTCAGGAGGACGGGGCCGGTGAGGAGGCCTCAGGTTTTCTCTCTTGCAAGAAGCCAGCTCTGGGTGCTGTCCCATCCCTGACCAACCAGAGGGGAGTCTGGGTCAATGAGTTTCCAGCTGACGAACTGGTGGCCAAGGCGGGTGCGAGGCCGAGGGGCGGCCGCGGTCCCGGGGCAGGTGGCTTACCCGCACGCGATCCGATCCTTGTCCGTGTCTGCACAAAACCCCTGACACGTCGGTGTGCCAAGAGGCACACGTTCAGGAAGCCCGGACGCCACGGTGTAGATCCGGGCACAGCCACTGAAGAATAAACACAAGCCACCGGACCTGGTTCGGACCATCACCTTCCTGGACAAGGAGGCCAGCGCGCCCGGCCCACATGTTTGTATTGTGGAAGCTCGAGCCCTGGGCCGTCAGGGGCACGGCGCCACCCACCAGCATCCTCTGCCCCCCAGGCTTGCTCCCATCGGGGTGGGGGGATCTCGACTTGACGGAACACACTGACTTTTGCTGTGTCTACCCCCAGAAGAGGGACTGCCCGGTTACAGAGCATAGGCCCATCCACCTCGGAGGTGCTGCTAAGCCTATTTCCGACACAGCTGTACCATCCGTGCTCCCGCGTGCTCGTCCGCGCAGGGTGCTGTCAACTTTAGAGTTCTAGTGGGCCGGTCGCTGTGCACGTACACTTACGATGATGATAATCACACCAGAGCGTGTGTGCCAGTTCCCAATTGTGCACACTCGTGTCCAGTTTCCCCTTCCTTCATGCAGTACGCGGGTAGCCGGGCATAGTCGCCCAGCTAGCGAATGCATGCCCGAGCGCCCCTGCAGCTCCCGGAGGCCCCGGGACCAAGTTCTGGCCAACGCTATGGGACAGAGCTGGTGTGTGCACTTCCTGTCCTGCTGAGTTTATGAGCATGGCCTTCCTCCCTGCAAGTGGAGGATGGTGCTTCTGGCCACGGACGGTCTGCCTGGCTACCTCTGGCAGTGTCATATAAGAAGTAAATAGATGGCTACCTTGGTGAAGCTGCTGTATTTTAGGTCTCTTTATTACGGCAGGAAACCGTGCCTCCAAAGGAATGCACTCTGATTACACATTTGCCCTCTGGTTCTAACGCAGCTGGACGCGTGCTGGTCCTGTCTGCTGAGGACCATCTGTTCACGAGGGCGCTGCTCCCACCCAGCCCCGAGAGGTTCTGCGAGATGCAGGACCATACCCTGCCACAGGCATAGGCAGGTGGCCCAGGTCTGACCAGTCATGGCTCCCCAGCCTGTTCGGGGTTATAAGTTCATGGGTTGGGCCAGAGACCTGATCCAAGTCTTTCCATCAGACGCGCCGTAGGGTGAGAAAGAGTCTTTGTCATTCTTGTGGATTGTGGCAGGAGAGTGAAACCCACACACAAGCGGAACCAGAGGCCATCAGAGACAGGAGACGAGGAAGACCAACAATGGCTTCTCAGCCCCTGGATCTAGCTGTACCTGCAGCCCCTCTACAGGTAAGTAAGCCAAGATTGTAGCTGAACTTCAGTCACTCGCCACTAAGAGTCCCAACTCCTCTGTTAATAATAAAATAAACATGTTTGGGAGCGATTTTACATAAGCATTGTGCTAAGTTCTGGGCATCTGAAGTCTGGGGATATGCTTTAAAATTCATAATCTGGGGAAACTTTGGAGGGTCCGAGCAGATGGAATGGATGGGGAAAAGGGGCAACATTTTCACCCCCCACTAGCCTCTACAGGACATTTGGCATTTCCTTCGAGTGTCAGTGAGGCAACAGAGCCCAGCCCCGGCAGCAGGGTGTGTGACCTGCCCCCTGGCAGAAATCACAGATAAGCCCGCGTCTCAAAACACCAGCAGCTCTTTCCTGCTTCCAAATTGCTGGTTATCAGACCCGCTGCTCCAGTGTGTTACTCAATGTGTAAACAAAGCAGCAAATGGATCACAGTTTAAACAATTCTGATCAGCACAGTTCAGTATAACAGGTTTGCTTTCTAATCTTGCATTTTATTTTCCACGTTTTAAAACCATTATTCCGAAAAGAGGTCAATAGAGGTCACTAAGCTCTGGAAGCTCAAAACGAAGACAGGACCGAAGAGGAACATACCAGGGAGCAACAGTTGTGGCCCCCGGTGTGGCTGTGGCGGACAGGTGTGCAAGGCGACGTGGCCAGAGGAGGGGCGCTCTGCCTGCCCTGGGTGCGTCGGTCGGGCTGGAGAAAGAATGCGGGGCAAGTCTGGGTGGTTAGTAACGCTCCACAGGGCCTTGCCAGGAGGCAGGGGCCGAGGGAAGTGTTGAGGCTCGGCAGCCAGCGAGGTAGGCGGCTGTGGGGGGCCGGGAAGGCATTGCTGGTGCAGGTCAGCCAAGGACGCAGCTCCAGGGAAGCTAATGGTCAGCTAGGGCAGCACGCCAGTGGTCTGTCTGTTCTGCCGTCCCCGATCTCCCTCCACTGTCCCCTGGTTGCAGCTGGGGAACTGCTGGGCGGCTTGTGCCCTCCCTGCTCTGGGGAAGGTTCCCCCTTTGTGTGCATGACAAAGCAAGGCCTCATCAACCAGGATGGGAGCTTGGGGACTTGGGAAAGAGTGTGAAGGCTAGATGATACTCCTTCACCAGAGGGAGTTTGTACTTTGTGGTCTGACAGCTAAAATACTGTGGGGTGCTGGGGACAATGGTGATGGCTCAACAAGGCTGCTGCCGGAATGCAGCCTTCTAGAAAAGAGCCCTTCCATCCCATGTGGTCCCAGGAGGGCCCTTCCTTTCCAGCTGAAGAGGGTGCTCTGACGATGACCCCGGGGACCCTTCCTCTGAGGGGGGCTGCCGGGAGGTGGGCCTTGTGTGGGGCGGGAGATGGATGGTGCGGGGTGGAGTGGCACTCATGCACATTGTGGTTGCATCCAGAAGACATCTGCCTGGACCTGGCAGTGGCTTGGGCTCCCCAGACATTGCCTCGGCCCCCGAGGGCCTGTTTCTGCAGGGCCGCTGCTTCCCTTTGCTTGACAGCCGATGTGCTAAGGCCCGGGCTGGGGCTGCACCTGCTGGAGCTCAAGGAACGCAAGGCACATGGTCTTCTGGAAAACCCTTCCTCCGGTGCTCAAATACTCCCCATGTGGCCGTCTTAAAGCTGCTCCCAGCGAACGGCATCCATGTTCTGCTGCCCCAGGAGGCAGGGAGACAGAGAAGCGGGTGTCTGTCCTCAGGTCCATGCCGGCAAGGGTGGAAGCCGAGCATAGCCCGTGGCGCCGGGGCCGCCGCACAGAGCCTCCATGCATAGTGGATGTAATATCATCTACGCAATCATCATGCTTGTCCCCACAGAGAGGGCGTCGGAGACGTGCAGAGACACCCAGGAATCCCATCAGTTTGCATTTGTGGAGAAGCTCCAGGACAGATCGGTGGATGAGCTGTCACCGATGTGTGTCAGATTAGCATTGGGGGAGGGGTGCGGAGGGGGGTCAGAGGTGACAGAAGATTGCCAGCCTGTGCCCCAGGCTCATTTGACTGCTCTCATGTACGTGTGTAGGTCGTGCCATGATGGAATGGGAGCTGGCAGCAACAAGAACAAAGAGACAAAGTGGGTAACTCGGTGTGACCTGGGTGAGGCCACAGCAACAGGAGGCCCTCCAGGGGCTGGGGGTGGGAAGCCAGCCGCGCTCACCCTGAATCCGCCCCTTTCCCCAGACGTACACAGATGAGGAAACAGGCCGGACAGGGTTAGGGCGTGCGGTGCTGAGGCTCAGGGTCAGGGCGCTAACGAGTCTCTGGCTTGCTGGGCCGTCCTCTGCCCCTCAGAGTGAGTGGGACGGAGTGCAGGGCACGGGTCTAGCAGCTGGGAGCGGCTCCTGAGGTCACCCAGTCAGGCCCCTCCCGCAAGCTCCCGCGGTGGCCCCAGGACCTGTCTAGACACTGGCTCTGAAGGACATGCTCCTCCAGGGACGGCGGCTCCTGGGGCAGGCGGGTCTGCCAGAAAGCGCTCACAAGGAGCGGAAATCTACTCTCCAATCTCATTTCCACCCGTCTGTCCTCCTTCTGCCCTTCATAACCCCACAGGGTAATCCTTCTTCCCGGACGGTTTTGCAAATATTTGGATTCCACCATCTTGTGCTCCACACACGTCCATTCTTCAGGCTGACGTCTCCTGATGTGTCGACCTCCCTCCCACGGCCTGCTGGTGGCCATCCTTGGGCACCAGGCAAGGGCACCGTGTTCCAGAGGTGTCCAATGAGTCAGGAATAAAGGGGAGCATCCCCCTCCCATCTCTGCGATGCTCACAATTCTGGATCCTGAGAGTGGGTCCCTGCTCCGGGGCAAGGGATGCTGTTAAAACAGCCCTGCCCTAATCTCTTCGCACCAGGTTTTAATCACAACGGGATGGGGATCTAGATTCACAGCTCCTCTGACCAGAAGGAGCTTGGAAAGGACTTCTCCCCACTTTCCTGTACAGTCACCCAGCACCAAACCTGGAGCACACAGCGTTGGGGAGCTACCCACCATTCTCTCGGCAATGCCCAGCCAGGCTCGGAGCCGCCCACCGTATCCTCACCTTGGGGAAGGCAGGATGGGGCTCCCAAGGTCACCTTGGAAGCATGGAAGGCAAGAGGAACTGAAGCCTCTGAGATTCCAGGTCGTGAGCCCCGCCACCACCACACAGAGGGAGAGGGGGTGAGCCCACACTCACCCCTGCCTGCACCCTCAGCACTAGCTTCACCGTCTTAGCCTTTGCCGGCCCTTGTGGGTCCACGGGTCCTGAGGCCTGGCTCACGGGGAACTCTGTTCCTTCCTCTGGACAGCATCCCTCAGCAGACCTGATGGCCCAGCCAGCCGCCTTCCCAAGGTTACCTCTCCCCCCAGGGCCGAAGGGAACAGTCTTCAGGGGCCACCCAGGGCCCCCCACACCCTGCGTTAGTACAAACGTGTCACCAGGGGCCTTACTGGGAAACGGTTTGCCATTTGGTGTAGAAGACAGTGAACACGTGGCAGACACTTGGCGCGGAGGCCCAGAAGGGCTTGGACAAACCTAGATTGGACGAGGTACCCGCCCACCTCACTCTGGGAAAATGCAGGGGGTCTGTTTGGAATGTTCTTGCCCGAAGTCAGACTTACTAAGAAGCAAAGGAACAACCATCCTGGGAGCCCACACGGTCAGTCCACACATTTGTGCTGGGCAGGTTCCCAGCAGAGTTGGCAAGAGAGCCTGGGGGCGCAGGAGACCTTGGGGATTTGGGGGGCCTGGAAAGGGTGCGGTCAGCCCAGGCTCCCAGAAAGCACAGCTGGTCCATTAGCAGGTGGTGAGGAAGGGGGGTAACCGGGCCCTTCGTCGGAACTGGTGCTGGACCCAGCAGAGGCCTGGCCAGGGCAGGGGCAGCCTCCGGGGCCCTGCGGGGCGAGGAGGAGGGAGGCAGAGAGGGGAGGCGGGCGGAGGGAGAGGAGCAGTGGAGGAAGGTGAAGAGAGGGGAGGGCAAAGGGGAGGGAACGAGACGCGGGGGAGGAGGAGTCTGACGGGGAGTCGGGGCGGGGAGGAGGCGGCGGCGGGAAGGGGAGGCGGGGAGCGGAGGAGGGGCCTGCGCACCGCCCCGCGCCCTCCCTCCCGCGCCGGCCTCCGCGCCTTCGCGCGCCGCAGCATCCCCGCGCCGCCGGGCCTCGCCGCCCCTCCGAGCCCGGCCCGAACCGGCCCGCAGCCCCCGCCCCGCCCCGCCCGCCGCCGCCGCCGCCGCCGCCGCCGCCGCCGCCGCCGCCATTCCTGCGCCCGCGCTCGCCCGGCCGGGCACTGCCGAGACGCGCAGCCAGGACGCGCCACGCCAGGTAAGGGCCGGCGGGCGGCGGGAGCGCGCGGGCCCGGCAGGTGCGCGGGGGCGGCGGGACCCTCCTAGAGACCCCGGGCCCCCGATAGTCCCCCGGAGCCTCCACCCCGCCAGACCCTCCCGGAGTCTCCGCCCCGGAGCCCCCCTGACTCCTCCCCGGACCCCCGGACCCTCCCCGGAGTCCCTTCCTTGGACCCTCCCAGAGTCTCCGCCTGAGAGCCCCGGGCCCCTCCCAGGACCTTCGGGACCCCTCCCCTCCCGAGCACCCTCCGGGCCCGGCGCGCAGGTGGCTCCGGGGGCGCAGGGCGCGCAGCCGATCGGGGCTGCGAGCGGGGGCGGCGCTCAGACCAGGCCCGCCGCGCCCCTGGCCATTGGGCCCGCGCCGGCTCCGGCCACTTGGGCCTCGCCGGGCTCCGCGGGCTTCTATTTCGGTCCGGAGGCCGCGGCCCCAGTGCGCCCGACCGGAGGCGCGTACTCAGACAGGTGGGGCAGGTCAGGGCCCTGGCGGTGAGTGCTGCAGGCCTCGGCTTCCTTCAGGGTTTCCGCTGCGTGATTCTAGAACAGCCAAGGGGAGTCAGCAGCTTTAGCTGGGGCTGCACCTGTTGCAGCCGCCTAGTGAGCGGCGGGGAGCCGAATCCCCTGGGGTTTTGCCAGTGCACACATGGAAAGGAGAGTTGGGTGGTGGTCGTTGTCTTCGTTTATTGGATTTAGTGTTGGGGTGCGGGGGGTGCGTGTGACTCTGTAGGTGGGCAGTTCACGGAAAATGAGGCCTGTTGTCAGGGGCTGGGCCCTGCTCTCCAGCCCTGTGCCTCCCAAAGTTGCTCTGCTTTTGTTTTTAAAAGCTTCCCCTTACCTTGAGCATGGCCAGGCCCGTGGGTGGCCAGGCCGCTGTAGGCCAGGCCCGACCGCTGCAGGCCAGGCCCGACCTGGGGCTGTGGCCAAGCAGCTGGCCCCCCTGTTCCCGAGTCTATTCAAGTCCACCAGGCGCCACGGAGCGGAAGTTTCCTTTGCCGGCGGTGAAGTGACATCGTGGGCTGTCACCTCATATCTGCCCAGGCCTGGGGCCAGCCTGCTGGTGGCTTGGGCACCGTTATTTGGGAGTGTTTACTGTGTCCCAGAAACAGGCTGCCTCAGCCAGCGCTGGGGCCAGGATTCTGGTGGAGATAATGCCCCAATTGTCACTTGAACGGTTGGTGTCTATGCACATCGTCTGCAAAAATAGAGAAGAATAAAGCCGGCCTGCTCTGAGTACTCCAGGCACCGTGTGCTACCAGGGATAAAGCCTCAGGATTGAGGGGATGGTGAGGGACTCACTGGCTGTTTCTGTGGCCAAGGACTGGCCCTCGGGGAGCCAGACCCTCGCTTCAGGCTGGAAGTGTCTGTGGTACACGCAGCAGGTGAATGAATGGAAGGAAGGAAAGCTCATCAGTGACAATGGGAGGTAGCTCTGCTCTACCACTCCGTTGCAGGACCGTGAGCTGGGGGTGGGGGGGCTGACCGACTCCCCACGATGAGCTTTGCCATCTGTTTGCCTCTGAAATAGTGCTGTTGAGTTCCTCTGCCCACCTTCTGCCCAGACTAGCATTTTCTGTTGGAAAATGCAACTTTGCAGAGCCCCCTCCCCTGGTGACTGGGGTGGCCTGCTGGCCTTGCTCAGGCCCTGGCGGGCAGTGCACACACCCGAGCTGGGGTGTGGGGTGCAAGGCCACGCTGCACAGCTCTCCAGCGGCTCTGGGGCACGGGGCGGTGGGGTGAGGGGAGGCAGGGAGATGACCTTAATGACATCATTCCCTTGTGATCCCCGCCATGTGGGTTATCTGAGGCGGATTTCATCTTGAGGGCCTTCCCCACACCAGGCAGGGATGTCTAGGCCAGTCTTGGGAGTGCATGCTAATGGCCGGCTCCAGTGCCAGCCCATAGCAAAATCAATAACGCATTGCAAAGATCGTGGGTCCTCTGCCTCTTCCACACCCAGTGTGGACGGGCCCAGGCCTCCGGCCCCTCCCTCTGGGTCCCATTTCTGGTGTTGAGGGAGGAACAGGCAGGGCTGGGAGGGTGGCTGCAGAGCCTTCTCCTGACGCCGTGTCCTGAGTGGTGAGTCTGGGACCTGAGCCCCCCGGTCGGCAGCTGGGACCCTGGTCCCCAGGCATCCCCACTGCTGGCTGGGGTAGGCCCCTGCTGCTGTGGCCAGGGATTCGCTTCCCGATTGTTCCATAATTTACAGTGACTTTCCTCTTCGTCTAAGAATTTGCTTGGTTGGAAGAGCTGCCAGGAGGTGAGGTGGCCGGCAGGAGCTCCGAGCACCCCCACGCCCCCCGGCTCTTCCGGGAGCAGCAGTGGTAGTCTGTTAAGTGGCTGGGCGGTGAAGCTGGCCGTGCAAAACCCTACAGATGAATTTGCTGTCGGCTGTTAGGGGTTGGTGCTGGGAGAAAGGCCACCGGCTTCGCAGTTCCCAGCTGGGAGCAGTTGCTTCTCTCTGGCCCCATCACCATGGCAGAAGGGAGACTAGAAGAAGGAAAATGGCCGAACAGAAGGGATGGGGGCACCGGGGTGGGGGGGGGAGGTCCCCTCTGCCTCGGTCTTAGGTCTGCCCCCACACCACCAGGCTGGGGCCATCTGGGGACGTCTTGGGGCGTCGCCTGAGAGCAGGGCCGGTCAGGCAGGCTCGTTGGCAGTGGAACCGGGGCTCAGCTCGCAGCAATTTCCAGGCTGCCCGTTGTTGGTGGGGGTGACACGGGGAAGCGAGGATTTAGTAGGAGGAAATACCTGCTGATTCGGGAGGGTGCGTAGTCGGCCTTTGCCTGGAGAGGGGGTGGCGTTTGTTGGCACAACAATTAAGGTGATTTTGGGGCTGAGCAAGTAGCCCATCCCAGTTCCTTGAGTGGCTCAGTTTCAGCTTGCCTGACCCTCCCCGAGCGCCGTGCCAGGGCTGGCTCCCTGCGCCGGCTGCCACTCGGGGGCTTTGAAGCAGCCTGGGGCATCCAAAGTCTGGGTGCGCCTCCAGTGGGGTAGGGACCCTTCTGTGGTCTAAAAGCCTCAGATGCTGTCCATGAGGGCGCAAACTGCACCCTCTGCCTGGGCCACTTCTGAGCACCTCCCCGGGACTGCGGGCTCTGGACAAAATGCAGTCAGACCAGCACTTGATTTGCCTCAAGAATCATTCTTTTAAAAAGTTATGGTGTTCATGAGACAGTTGATATTTGTTATGCAAGTGATGATTTTAAAAGAATGGTCATATTCCTTAATAGCAGTGCTGTGGTCATGCTGAAATGACCTGTGAGCCATGGACATGGGAGGGTGTGCAGAGGAAGCAAGAGAGCATTTGGGGCCTGGTTCGCGTCAGCAGGTGGGAGGTGGTTGGGTTGGGAGGGGTGGCCTTGTCCAGGGGTGGTTGGGTCTGGGGGAGAGTACCTCGTTAACCCTCATTATTCAGTTCTGTCCACTTCCTTTATTTTCAAAATACTCCATGATAAAAAGTGTACCGTAACCTAAGAACCGCATGTCCCCTCCCAGAAACATGCCAGAGGTCCTTCAGCTCATGACACAGTGCAGAGGTTTCCTTCAAAAGAAGTGCCAAAACATGAAGTGAAACCACTGCTTCTTCATGGAGAATGTATAGAAGGAGCCGGTTTTCGTGTGCATACATGTCAAAAGCAACCTCGACAGGCACATAGTGTTTGTTCAACAGATAATTGTGGAGTGCCCGCTGTGGACAGCAGGATCTGCTCCAGGCCCTAGGGTGTGTGTGTGTGTGTGTGTGTGTGTGCACATGTGTGCATGTATGCATATGTATGTGTGTGTGTGCTGTGTAAGTGTGTGCGTGTGTGTATACGTGCTGTGTGTGTGCGTGTGTGTGCTGTGCGTGTGTGCATGTGCGTGCGCATGCTATGTATGTTTGTGTGTATATGTGCTCTGTGTATATCTGTGTGTGTGCGTGTGTGCATGTGCGTGTGCTGTGTATGTTTGCGTGTATGTATATGTGCTGTGTGTATACCTGTGTGCATGTGTGTGTGTGTGCTGTGTGTGTGCATGCTGTGTATGTTTGTGCGTGTGTGTATATGTGCTCTCTGTATATATCTGTGTGTGTGTGTGTGCTGTGTATGTTTGTGCGTGTATGTATATGTGCTGTGTGTGTATACCTGTGTGTGCATGTGTGTGTGTGCTGTGTGCATACATGCGTGTGTGTGTGCATATGAGTGTGCGTATGCTGTGCATGTGTGTGTGCGTGTGTGTTGGAGGAGGAAGTGTGCATATGTATTGGGGGAAGAACAAAGGAAGGGATGAAAGAGGAAGGGGAACTACTTTTTTCCCTTCTATGTACTTCTGTTCAGTTAGTTGCTTTTGTAATGGAATTGTTTTTTTTTTTTAGTCTGAAAATTAATGTTTAAGAAGGGTTTCTCCATTAGGTAATACAATATTCTATTCTAAATACTCCAAGTTTCTACATCTAAATTTATTACGAACAGGACTTGATTTGTAGAAATCCGTGCTCCTGCACACCGTACTAGGGATGACGTGGTTTACGTGAGGCGCTCTGGAGTTAGCAGTCACTGGCCCTCTGAGCAAATGCTCTGTGGGCCGTGAGGACACAGACATGGGCACCTTGCCCTCGGCAGCCAGGGAGACCAGCCCCAGACCCTGAGCCTCGAACGCCAGCATGTCGCCCAGCGAGGCCAGACCTTGGTAGAGGTCGTCTGTGCTCTCCTGGGGCCTGGGGCCTGGGGCGGTGGGGGGGCCTCAGCTCAGACCCACCCCGGTCCTGGTTCAGGTGGAGAGGCATGTCCCCCTCTGTGGCCCAAGAGCAAACGCAACCTTGTCCAGAGCCTTGGCTGGCAGGGTCCCCCGACGGGTGGCGGTGCAGCCCCGTGGGCAGGTCCACTCATTCTCTGTGCTGGCTTTGTTTCTGTTTTCTCTTAGTAGAGGGTATGTTAAGTCACTTCACTAACCAAAAAGCGTAAAGATGGTGAGTCTGCCAAGTGGAAAGCACAAATGGCTTGGGATCCTAAGGGTTTTTCCCCTTATTTGCCTAGTGCAAGACATTCTAGGAGCTTTAACCACCGGAGTAGAATTTGCTCTGATCCCGCATTCGGGTGGTGTTTGGCTCTGCCCTGTGTGTGTTGAGGTGGGTGCTCTGCCCACACGCTTAGGCGCCCGCACCGCGTGTCCTCTATGTGGCGAGGGAGGGGCCCGCCCCCGGTGGCGCTGCTCCGAGCCCGTGGTCCAGGCTGCAAGTCTGCGGGGCGAGAGCCGCCTGCCGTCGCTCGGGACCAGAGCATGACGTCTCCCCTCATGGGGGGCCCACCAGCCCCTCACACATTCGTCCGCCGAATGGAGGACTTTCCCTGGCGGCGGTGTGCCGAGCGCCCATCACAACAAGAAGCCGAGGCGCTGAGGGCCGGGCCCGCGGGGCGCTCCCGCCAGGCTGAGGGAGAGGGCCGGCCGACGAGGGGAGAGAAGTCAGGTTCTGTCCCACGCGGGGCCGTGGTGGCGTGTTTGGGATTCGAAGTCAGGTGGCCAGAGGGCGGGAGGGGCGCTGGGGTCGGGCCACGTCCCCATGTGTGGGAAACATGGCGGCTCATGGGCGGTGCAGCAACAGAGGAGGCCAGGGGGACCCCGAGACTCAGGCTCAGACGACCGGACGCAGGGTGCAACTGGATCACCCCGAGGTGGGGCCGTCGCGGGCGAGCCCTTGTGGGGAGTCAGGGAGGATGGCCGCTCTCCCGGTCGTGCCTGTGAGCCCGCGCCGTCCACGTGCAGGTGTGAAGAGCTTGTGGGCTGGCGAGGCTGGGGTGTCAGCCCGCTGCTGGGGCAGAGATGGAGCTTTTATCCTGTATTTTGTTTGATTTTATTATTTTGAGAGAGCACGAGAGCGGGAGTGTGAGCACGCACACGCAGACGGGGAGCGGGTAGGGGCAGAGGCAGAGAGAGAGAATCCCAAGGAGACACGACGCTGAGCGGGGAGCCCAACGTGGGGCTCAGCCTCATGACCCTGAGATTCTGCCCTGAGCCGAAACCTCGAGTCGGACGCTCGACCCACGGCACCACGCTGGCGCGCCCAGGGATGAAGCTTTTAAAAGCTGCGAGTCAGCACGGGACAGCCAGAGGTAGGGAGAGGAGAGGACACCCGAGGGACCGTGAGCGGTGGCCGGTGAGGCCGGAGGAAGGCCGCCCAGCCGGGGGGTCCCGTGCGGTGAGGGCTCAGAGCTGACCCCAGCCACCCGGAGGAGGCTGGCCGGCTGAGGTGGCATGGGGGCGTGTTCGGCCAAGAGCTCAGGAGGCAGGGAGGGGGGTCTGCGGCCCCTGTTTTGCGAGCTGGCCTTGCGGGGGGGCCCGGTCAGTGGGGTGGGGGGCAGCCAGGGTGATGTCGGGGTCTGGGTCCTGAAGGGAGGGACAAGCCGTGAAGGCAGTGGGGAGGTGGCTCTTGCCGGAGTCCTCCAGGTGGGGGAGCCGGCCAGCCCCGGGGGGTCTCCCCACCAACTCGCAGTGTGGCCTGCAGCCTGCGTGCACTGCACCCCTGCTCGCCACCCCACCCCCCTGCCCGGGGTCTATGCACAGGAGGGGCCGGGGTGCCAGAGGGCGCTGTGGCGGCACAGGCGGGAGCTCACGGGTGGTGGGCACCGGGGGCGCTGGAGAGCTGTCCACCGGGTGCCTGGGCAGGGTGGGCTGCCGTCTGACAGTGCTGGGCAGAAGAAGGGAGAGGGGCAGGTCCACTGCGGGGCGGCTCTGCCCCGAAACCGAGGCTGGAAGTGGGGCCCCGTCCTGGGGCTGTGTGGCCGCAGGGGGACTGTGAACATTCCCTCTGGCTGTGACTTGGCATCTGCCACAGGTGGGCCCGGGCCACCAGGGAGGACCTGGGTCTTGTGTAGGACAGTGAGTTCGTCCCGGGGCACCTGGCCACTGGCTGAGAGCAGGTCTGTGAAGGAAGACGTGGCCTGCAGGTGAAGGGGAGTCCTCGAGGACTTCCGTGTAGGATGGCCCTGGGACCCCGCAGCCCCCCCGGGATATCTGCCCAGAAGAGCCGAAGACCGGCATTTGAGCCAAATGCTGTGTGGGACTGTTCACAGATGCACACGCAGCAACAGCCGTGAGTTGGGAGCCACGCAGGTGTCCGCGGTGGATGAATGGCTGGGCGGACGTGTCCCGCCACACCGGGACAAAGCGCTGACATGCTACATCGCAGATGCCCCTGGGAAACATTGTGCTAACTGAGCAGGGACATATTGTGTGATTCCGTCTACGTGAAATGTCTGGAATAGACGGGTCCGCGGAGACCGGAAGCGGTCAGGGGGCGTGTGGCTGGGGGAGGGGTTGGGGGGAGTTCATGCGAGTGGGGTTTCCTTTTGGGGCAAAGAAAGGGCTCTGGAGCTGCATCCTGGTCTTGTTTGCACGGCGCTGGGAACGTACTGTGTCACCACATGGTACGCTTTAACATGGAAATGTTACCTTGTGCGTGTTTTATAATAAGTGGTATGAAGCAGGGCTCCTGGGTGGCTCAGTCTTCCTCTGGCTCGGGTCGTGATCTCGGGGTCCTGGTCTCCCAAGTCCAGCATGGGACTCCCTGCTCCAGGGGGAGCCTGCTTCTCCCTCTCCCTCTGCAGCTCCCCCCACCCCCCGGTGCTTGACGTCTCCCTCTCTCTCAAGTAAATAAACAAATCTTTAAAAAAAGATTTTTTAAAAAGCGGTAAAAAGCGTGTGCGTTCATGTGCGCATCTTGGTGTGGAAGTGGGTTTTCCTCCTCCTGGGTAGCTGCGAACGAGTGCACCTGTAGGGTATGCAGTAAGCGTCTGTTATTTAACTTTCTGAGAAACAGGCAGACTGTTTTCCACGGAGCTTGGATCATTCCCCGTTCCCGTGCTGACGTGTGAGAGGACAGTTTCCCAGCCTTGCTGTCACTTGCTGTCACCGTCTTTAATTTTAGCTCTTCTAAATGTGTTACGTGCTGTATCCCCGAGATTTTAGTTGAGCAGCTTTTCCTGGGTTTATATGTAAATATTCTGTGAAGTACCTGTTCAGATCTTCTGCCCACGTTTGAATGGGGTTGTCTTCTTATATTTGGGTTCTGAGAGCTGTTCACGTGTTCTGGATTCAGATATGTTGCAAATATTTTCCCTGTCTGTGGCCGCCTTTTTATTTGATTAATGACATCTTTCAAAGGGCAGATGTTTTCGGTTCTGATTCAATACCGTTTTATCGACTGTTTTTAGCCGTTTGTGCTTTTTGTGTCCTGTTTACGAAATTTTTGCCTAAGGCCTAGAGTCATGGAGATTTTTCTCCTGTGTTTTTTTCTGAAAACGTTAATGGTTTTATCCATTTTGTTGAGATCTGTTGTCCATTTTGAGTTCGTTTTTAACGGGAAAATGCCAAGGATTGAGGTTCATTGTTTTCCATATTAGATAATCAGTTCTAGTACCGTTGGTTTAAAGACACAGTTCTTACCGTTGGATTCTCTCGGCATCATGTTTGGATGATGTAGTACCCGAGCTTATCGGTGTGGCTCTGTTTCTGGACTTGATTCTGGCCCATTCTGGATTGTTCCTTGTCGGCCCCCCAACCTCTGTGTCTCCATAACTGTTGCCTTATGAAAAGTCTTGAAGTTAGGTAGTGTGAGCCTCCCAACTGAGCTTTGTTTCTAGATGGTTTTGTCTAGTCTAGACTCTTTGCATTTCCATATGAATTTAAAATCCTCTTGTCAACTTCTATAAAAACACTTGCTTGGATTTTTGACTGGGATCACATCAACTCCTTAAATCAATTTGGAGAGAATTGACATCTTCACAGCACTGAGTCTGTCAGCCAACGAGGTGGGCCATCCCCCCATCCACGACCATCTCCCCCATGTCTCCTAGTGGTGACGTGCAGAGGCCCACATAGAGGTTTTATACATATTTTGTCAGATGTATTCATAAGTACTTCATGTTTTTTAATGTTATGAATGGATTTCTTAAAGTCTTACTGTGCAATTTATTGTGAGTGTTTACAATTGATTTTTTTTATTGCTTGTTTATTCTGTGACCTTTCTAAGTTTACTTATTTGTTTGAGTAGCTTTTCCTGTAACCCCTTAAGATTTTGCACATAGATAATCCTGACAGTTGTGAATAGGGACCATTTACTTCTTCTTTCCAACTGGAATGCTGTGTCTTTTTCTCCTTCATTCTCTTGTCTGGGACCTTCAGTACGCTGTTTCACCCAAGTGGTAAAAGTGGACATTCTTGCCTGTTCCCAATCATAGGAAGAAAGAACTTTATGCTTTTTCATGAAATACGATGTTAGGTGAAGATTTTATGTGGATGCCTTTTGCTGAGAGTTTTTATCGTAAATGGATGTTGAATTTTGTCATATGCTTTTTCTGTATCTATGGAGATGATTGTATGATTTTTCTTTCTTTTTCCTAAGTATGGTGAATTATGTTGATTAATTTTTGCATGTTAAACAGCCTTGCCTTGGTAGCACAGACTCCAGATGGTCGTGAAGTATTATTTTTCCTACATATTGCTAGATTTAATTTGGTACAGTTTTGTTAGGGACGTTTATAACTGTGTTCATGAAAGGTACTGTGTTCTTTTCTTGTAGTGTCTGTCTGCTTTCGGTATCAGAGTAATGTTGGCCCCACACAATGATTTGGGAAGTATGTATTTATTATTTTTTTAAAGATTTATTTACCTAATTTAGAGAGAGCACGCACAAGAGCTTGTGAGCTGAGGGAGGGGCGGAGGGAGAGGGAGAATCTCAAGCAGACTCTACTGAGTGCAGAGGCCGACATGACCTGAGCTGAAATCAGGAGTCAGATGCTCAACCGACTGAGCCACCCAGGTGCCCCTTTATTATTTTTTTTAAAAGAGAGCTTGTGTGGGAGCATTTTGTTTCTTCCCTAGGTGTGTGATAGAATTTACTAGTGAAGCCACCTGGGGTGTTCTTTATGGGGAGGTTTTCAAGTAAGAACTCAGTGTCTTGACATAGGGCTACGAAAATTTTCTGTAGGTCGGTCCTGGTGTTTTGTGTGTTCCAGGAATCTGTCCATTTCCTCTAAGTTGTCCAACGTGTTGGAATAAAGTTGCCGCATAATATTCCTTTATTATACTTTAACGTCTGTAGGATCTGCATGACGTTCCCTCTTTCGTTCTGAGCCTGGAGTCTTCCAGTGCCTGGCGCCCCAGCCATCCAGCCATCCGATCCCCGGGTGGGAGGGAGGACACAGACCAGTGGTTTTGACAAGCTGCTCAGGTTATTCTAACCTTCCGCCAGACTTGAGAACCTTCCAGGTGGAGGAAGGAGGGATTGGGCTGTGCTTCCCGGTGTCCCGCAGGTGTCCCAGCGCAGGAGAAGGCAGATCTGATCTGAGAGAGCAGAGCAGGATGTGGGACCCTCAGTCTGAGCGCGGGCTCTGTCTGGAGGAGGCCAGCAGGCGGCAGCCTTGGCGAGGGCGTTGGGCTCCGTGCCCGCCTTGGTGGAGCCCGCGGCTATGGAGGGTGCTCAGGACGTGCCTGACCCTAGAGTGCAGCGGAGCGGGGGACAAAGCCTGCTCTGCTGGGGGGCGGTTTGTGTTGTTAAGTCCGGTTTACTGACAAATAGTCTGTCTACAGCAGAAGTCGCCCCGCGTAAGGCCCTGCCCTGTGAGTTCTGATGCAGTCATGAAACCACCACCAAATCAGGATATGGAAAATTTCCTTAACCCTGCAGACTTCCTTGTGCCCTCTGGCTCTTGTTGCTGAGGCCTTGGGCACCGTGAGGGCCTGTGTTTACCCGGGAAGGAATAGACGGTGCTTTCGAAAATACTGTATCTGCACCGAAGGCTCCCTAAAGCTTGGCTTTAACCCGGACACTGAATTCCACGTGCGTGTCCCAGCTCCGTGTTTGGCGACAAGGGATCTTTCACCGTCCCTGTTCCTTGACCCACAGCCCTGGAGCCGTGGGTGCGTGATGGGTGTCGACATGGCTCCCGTGGGGTCCCTGGTGCTTGTCTCCCGTGTCCGAGCTCTCTAGAGCACATGGGCGCACACACACGCACATACACGGATGTCCCGAGAGCCCGGCCCAGTCTCTGAGGCCTCTCATACCTGCCGTGCTTGACAAGCAGGCGGGTGTTTTACTGTCTGTTGTGCTTTTAAGTGGAAAACATGCTGAGGGAAGTGGGGCAGCCGCCTCGGCCCCTCCCACGTGGGTGAGGGCCAGCTCCTGGAGCGGGAGCGTGTGGGGCCGTGGGCGCTCAGGACAGGTGGGCTGCGGGGCGGGCAGTGGGTGCAGGCTCTCCTCCCGCCTTGGCCTGTCACCTTCGCCCTGCCCGGTGGGCCATGGGGTCAGCCGGCGGGGGCCGCATGATTAAGGGGTAGGACAGTGACAGATCCCTTGTTGGTGAGCGTGGACCTGGGATGCGCGTGGATTTGTGTCGTGTGCAAAAACAAGCTTTAGAGAGGTTTCAGTGCATTTATAATATTTTCAAAAACTTTTTATTAGAATATTAAAACTTCACCGCAATCAGGAAGCCTGGCTGCTTTCCAACCCTGAGAGTGTCTCACGGGTAAGACGTGCATTTTATATGGTGACCAGTGCACATGGGTGTGTGTGCGTATGCGTGCACACACGTGCACACAGGCGTGCATGCACGCACAGCGCACATGCACATATGTGCGTGCACACGTGCGCACAGGCGTGCCTGCACACGCATGCATATATGCACGCACACGTGCGCACAGGCGTGCATGTGCACACAGCGCACATGCACATATGCACGCACACGTGCGCACAGGCGTGCATGCACACAGCACACATGCACATATGCATGCACGCCTGTACGCACATAGTACTCGTGCACATATGCACACATGTACACACACATATGTGTGCACACACATGCGTACACACACCCCTAAAGCCAAAGTTTTCCTCAACAGAGCACTCACCCCTAGCTACACACAGTACTTTTGGTATGTGTTCAATTGCATCTAATTTAAAAGTTGTTTCTATTCACCCCCCAGTTTGAAAAACACCCCTCTTTGATGTTTGGCTCTGTGTGTTACTGCATGGATGTTTTAACACTTTGGCAGGATGCAAGCTGTGTATTTCATATTCTCGTGCCTGAGACTCCCTCCTTCTTGGTTTCTCTCTGTCTGTGGCCAGGATGAGGTGGGGCCTGGAGCACAAGGGGCCACAGCCCACCATGGGACTGCATGCTCAGGAGCCACAGGGCTGGGAAACTGGGTCACAGCAGAGTCCCTGAGCTGAGCAGGCAGAACTGGATGGCTGGCATGTCTTTGAAACCCAAGGGAGTAGCTTGGGTTTCAAATGTGGGATCCTACCAAGTCTGCTGGCTCCCTCGGGCCTTCTGTGTGGGGGCCCACAGTCCCCTGGCATAGTGGATAAGACCACCCTGGGAATGTGATTTTTAAAAATAGATACTGAGGGCCAAGGTCCTGGAGAGCAGCCTTCAGGGAAAGGCAGGTCCCTGTCACCTGCAGTGCCCACCTGAGACTGCCTGAGCCAGGGGCGTGGGCTTGCCGTGAGCAGGAGAGTGAGCACCGTGTCCAGGGAGCAGGTCTCTTTGTGCAGTGGGTGACCAGCTCTGCACTGTCACCTTATTTCCAAAACGAGGGAGAACCAGGAGGAATGCCACCCCTCATCCCGGTCAGAGAGGAGGCAGCAGGGCAGTCGAACCAGATGGGAAACACAGCTCCATTCACTGCCCACCGCCGGTGCCCCGACTGCTGGGCAGCGCGAAGAGCAGGAGCCTAGCTCCTGGGACACAGACATGGCCTCTGAAAGCGTGTCTGCCGGCGGCGTGGCCACGGCCCGAGGCTGCCATGGAACATGGGGTGCTTCCCTGGGACGTCGGAGGTGGGGCGATGCTGGTGAACGCCCTGCGGGTCTCTGCGCCTCGGAGGTGCAGGTGCCTGTCTGCTCAGAGCCGAAGGGGACGTGTCTTCGGAAGGAAATGGGGCTGCAACCTGTGGTGTCATGGTTGTCCTCACCCACAGAGTGACCCACGTGTGACCTGACGCTGGGCGTCCTGTTCTGGGGCAGCAGGACATAGAAGTGCCAGCAGACAGACGGTCACTTGCCTTGTGAGCGCCGTGGCGGGAGAGTGCATCCCAGTGGCTTCCACCAGCTGAGGCCCCTGCCCACGGCCACTCCTGCTGCTTCGTGGTGGGTCCCTGCCCAGCTTGGGGGTGGCCTGTCCCCACTTCCTTTCTGACTTAAAATGCAAGGGAAGGGCACGACCAACAGAGCAGCTGCAGTGGCCAGCAGAGACCTCAGGCCGTCCTGTTTCTCTCTCTCTCTCTCTCCCTCTTCCTTCCTTGAGGAGATGTTTGCTTGTTCTACAGTAACGTGCACACAGCTTGTCTTTGCTCTCCAGTGGAGGAGCCCCTCGTGTGGTGCCCAGAGCACCCTCAGCCCCGTGCCCCGAGCGCCCTGCTCCCCTGAGCTCCCCGCTCCCAGCTGGTCTCCGCAGAGGGGCCGTCGAGCTGGGTTTCCCTTCGTGCAGCCTGGCTTCTGCAGCACGCACCCCGGGTGTCCCTTGCTCCTGTGTGGTGTTGCCCACCTCCCAGCCCGCACCGTGCACCACAGTTTCTGTGCCTGCCATGCAGTTGGCTTGGTTTCCTCCCGGGCCGTTATAATGTGGCCAGTGATGGTGCACGGAAGAATGCCTAAGAGACAGCCGAGAGCTGCGTGGGGAGAAAGGCTGTGGTTGTAAATCCACCGAGATGCTGTGTCTGTCCTCCCCGTGGGGCAGGTGGCCTCGTGCCCACTTGGAGCCTGGAGCCCTGAGATGCCAAGTAAGGGGCTGATGGCCCTGTGGCCGCCATGCTGTGAGGGGGCCCGAGCCCCCGGACGGCCACACGGGCCCTGCAGCCGGCAGTCCTGGTCTCCGCGTGCTCCCTGCCAGGGCCTGGCGTGGGAGGGGACCGGCCTGCCCGTGATTGCCGCCCTTGGCCCTTGGGTCCCCCAGCCAGGGCCCCCGACTTGGAGCCAGGATGTTGGGACTCCTGACCCACGGAACCGCGAGCATGGTAAGCACATCGCCCAGAGTCTGGGGTAGTTCATTATGCCGCGTAGTGGCCGGAGAGAGGGCGGTGGCTTGGGGTGGGGCGGGTGGCCTGGGGCACGGGTGCTGAATGGAACCGCACAGTGTGGCCCCGACAGGTGCCATGAACATGACTCCCTGCGTTCGTCCCTCATGTTTCACGGTCTGCACAGCAGGGAGGCCTTCCTGCCTTCTGGTAAACTGACAGGGAAGGAAGGGTGCTCACACCTGAAGTGTGCACGCAGGTGATTCCCCAGGCTGCTGTAACAGGGCATCGTGAATGTGGTGGCTTCGAGAACAAGAATTGACACCCTCCCAGTTCCGGGGCCAGAAATCCAAAATCAAGGCATGGGCAGGACCATGCTCCCTCCAAGGACCTAGGGGAGGGTCCTTCCTGCCTCTTCCAGCGTCTGGGGGCTCCAAACATCCCTTCGCTTGTGCCCAATCTCTGCATCCTCAGACGGCTGCCTTCTCTGTGTCTGGGTCTCTCCTCCATGTGTCTCTGGTGAGGACACTTGTCCGTAGATTCAGGGACCACGCAGATGACCTAGGATGATCTCGTCCTAACTCCATGATGTTAACCTAATTATGCAAGGACGCTTTTTCCAACTAAGGCGGCGTCCACGGGCTGTGCGACCTGCCGGAGCACACGGAAGGCCAGGGAGCCACGTGTGGGGTGGGAGGGAGGCTGGTGGCTGGGCAGGGTGGGCGCCGGGGGCTGGCAGGCCTTCACTTTCTCCAGGATGTATTTCAGAGAGTCTTTATCAGCAGGAAAATGGAAACCACGGCTGCCGTCTGCACTCGTGGGAAGTTATAGAGGTGGGAGAGCGCAGTGGAAACTCGCCGCTTGGTGAAATAATTTTTCATTGACTCAGAAGGGAAACAGGAAAGGGCCTCCTGTCTTTTCATGTGAGTTTTTATCTCTGCCGGTGGGGCCTTTTCTTTTAAGTCATGTTTCTGCAAAAATGCTTGCCGAATCTGTATTGTGAACAGGAAGTCAGATATGCTGACTAACTTTTCCATTATTTTAATGGTGTTTTTCTTATGTGGAGAATGAAGGACGAGCACACCCCCTCCTCGCACCCAGGGGTACACCGTGGACCGCTGCGTTGCTGAGCTCCAGTCCGGGCCTTTCCTCTCACACGTGTGTGCGTACAGGTGCACACACCCGGGACCACGGGTGGTTTCCCAGAGGCGTGGTCACGCCTTCTTCCCCCCCACGCCGTACGTGGCTCTGTGATGGCCCTGTGTCCCTCACCCCATGGTGGAAATTCCGGTGTTTTCCTGTCGACCGCATCCTTGACCACTTCTCTTGGTGGACGTCAGAGAGGTATATGGAGGTGTCTTCTGGGAAAGCACAGCCTGTTTGGAGGCAGTTTGCCTGTAAGTGGTTGAACAGACGCGGATGTGCTCAGCTTGGAGACCAGCGGGGGCCATTGCCTGCTTCCCGTGGCCCCTCGGGGTGGGGGGTCCCCCAGGTCCAGAGCTCCTCGTGTCTGCTACTCTCAGGCAGACTTCGGCTGTGTCAGCCTGGCCCCCGCGAAGGGTGGGGCCCAGGAAAAGGACCTGGTGATGTGTGCCATTGGCCGTGTGTGTGCAGACACGTGGGCGCATGTGTGCATGTATGTTCCTGGAAAACAGTGCACAGCAGACCTCGAGGACTGCATTCCAGAAGGCCTTCGTGGATCGAGGAGCGTCTGCCTGGGGGAAGGCTTATGGAACTTGTTTTCCGTCCGCCTTAATTGTATTTTTAGCCAAATGATTAATTAAACTCACCCCTCCCCGTTCCCCTCCACGTCTCTCGCTTGTCTGGAAAGGTAAAGCACGGGTGAGAATTCATCGAGACATCATACGTGACACAGAGTGTCTTCCTGGGAGGCAGCTGTGTGCCCTGACCCCATGCTGCACACGCTGGGTGGTGAGTCCCTGATCATTTGCACATAGGGCTTTCCCTGGATCCCTTTATGGGGCGCCGGGGGCTCACGGGATCCGCCTTCTCTCCACGGTGAGGTTCTGCTCAGAGGCAAGGGTGGCCCAGGCCAGGTGGCGGCTCAGAAGCTGTGTCCCATTGTCTCAGCGTTCTTCACAGAAGGAGAGCCGACCAGGGTGTGTGTGCGTGCACGCACACACACAGAGAAAGATGTATTTTCAAGCGTTGGCTCACATGATCAGGGTGGCTGGCAAATCTGAAATCTGCAGGCCAGCAGGTGGAGACCCCAAATCCCCACTCCTCGGGGCTCTGTATTTTCTCTACTGAGACCTTCAGCTGATTAGATGAGGCCCATGCACATTATCGAGGGTGATTGGCTTTACTCAAAGTCTCCTGATTTAAATGTTAACATCAGTCAAAAAAGCCCTTCACAGAAGTCTCTGGAATAGCTTGACCAAATGTCTGGCCACACAGTGGTTCAGCCAAGTTGATACGTAAACTTAGCCACCAGGCCGATCCACGTCCCCACATGCCTCAGCCCCGTGGCAGGATGCAGATAACACACAAGCTTGCTTGTGGGGTGTGAGGACAAGGGGTGACTGCTCCCCGAGCAGGCAGGACTTGCGGCTTGTCCCCACACGCCATGGGGCCGGCATTGGCCTGGAGGAACGTGACATTTCGTGCGTTCTGACGGTGCTAGGAGCTCATGCAAGAGGAGCCCATACTCACTGGCCACACTGGGGCCTCCCTGGTTCTGAGCTTTGTTTCCGTGGCCTCTGGCCCCAGGTATCGGCCTTAGGGCCTCCCTGGGCGCCTCTGGGGGTGAGTCTATCAGCCTCCCCCCAGAGCAGGCCTGACTTCCGGCTTGCACTTGGAGGAGGTGTGTGTTCGCCAAAAGCCTTGGTGCTGTGCCTCCTGGTATCTCTTCGGGAAAAAGCCTTGGCTGGGGTCGAGGTCCTGCCATCTGGTCCCTGCCCTTCATGCATGGCTGAGGCTGGCCTCCTGGGCGCCTGGCATGCTCTTATCAAGCCTCTTGGCTGTCCAGTTAAGTTGCTGATAAATAATCACAGTCAGACAGAGAAAAGCAGTGTGGTATCCTGGGGCAGGCTCAGCCCACCATTTGCATGGGTTTGAAAACAACGCTCTTGGTGGAGACGTGGGGGCGAGCAGAGAGTGGCGCCCCAGCATTCCCCAAAACGATGAAGGGGTTGGTTTCTCTCTCTCGTTTCCACCAGGTGTGGTATTGGAGGTGAACAGAGGAGGAATGGATGAGTGAGCGGGCTGGTCGCAGACCTCGGAGGGGCGCAGTGGGGCAGCAGTGGGGCGGGCAGGTGTCAGGGCTATGACCGTGGGGTTGGGCGGCAGCAGTGAACATTAGTCCTCTGGGCCCAGTGCTCGACGTGCGTCTCGTGGCTTCCCTGCGGGCTGAGGCTCGCAGAGCGGCATCACCTGGAACCAAGGGCCCATAGCCTCTCCTTGCTGCTGGGCGTGCAGGGGCACGGCGTGAGCCCCACCTGCCCCAGGCCTCGGAGACGTGCCGAGAAGCCTCTCGTCTCACTGTTTTTGAGAAGCACGGCCTTTCCCAGCAGTGCAGCTACTCTGGTGCTCATGGCTGGCCTCGGTCCTTCTGCAGGACCGGCGGGGGGCTCTGCGGGCACTCTGAACCTGACCCTGCCCGCTGGGGGTGGGGTTCGAATGTACTGGTGCTGGAGGACAGGGCCCTGTGGCAACAGCAGGTGCCTGAGCAGCACAGCAGCTCCCGGCCCGCCCACAGGGTCTAATGCTCCAGCTGCTCTTCTCAGAAGTGCCTTCCGGAATTTTCCAGGGTGGCCTGGCGGGGCATCTGGGGCCTCCACAGTGGGGACCCCTAGGGGCTCCCCCGGGACAGACCTGAGACCTGGTGTCAGCCCCACGTTTCACAGTGGAAAGGTTTGGCCGGAGGAACGTGGCAAATTGAGTAGAAATGCTTTCTGTTTTCTCCTCTTTGAAGGACACCGGTCGGTCAGGAGGAGACTTGGGGAACAAGCCTGATGATTTTCCGTGCTTCCAGCCCCGTCCTCAGCCAGCATATTCTTGGAATTGTAAAGCTTGGAAAAGCTAATGAAGTGACCATAGGCGTCAGACGCTAGGCCACGTGTTTGGAAGCTTGGGCGGTGCCAGGAAGTTTCACGGAGAGGGGCCTGAGTACCGGGAAAGGGAGAGACCGAAGCCGTTTACAGAGAATGTTGCTTTGGCTCTCTTGCCCATGCATGCAAGGGAATACTGCTGGTGATTAGGAACGTGGAGACGTTCAACTTGGTTTATATTTGTATGTCCAGAGTAATCTTTGCGATGTTCTTATTTGGATTAAAATGACAGTGATTTCTTGACTCCAGAAGCAGCACGGAGTTTTAAAGGGAGGTTAATTCTCGCTGAAGTGCTTGCTGCACACGCGGCCGGGTGAATGAGTCATATTGTGTTTATCTGGGCTGTTTGTCGGTGCCAGGTGTCTACAAGCTGCGATTTGCATTTGGACGTCACTGGGGCTACATTTCTTGGCAGCCGGTGGGGTGGCGGGAGGACTGGTGCCCAGAAGCTGGTGCCCGTGCATCCACAAAGTGCTGGGGACGTTCTAGATCGGGAGCCTGGGCCCCTTCTCTCCCTGCCCCCACCCCTGGGGGCCCCTCGAGGAGGAGAGGAGGAAGAGGGTCCCCCCTTCTGCCACTAACTGATTCGCCCAGGGTCTCTGTAGCCGTCTGTCCAAACGAGGTTCTGGTTCAGGCTCTGCTCAGCCCAGGTCTGGCTAAAAGTGCAGGCTGGTTGTTCAGACCGGGGATGGGTTCTACTTGGCTTTTGGTGGCCTCTTGTGGGAAGCAAAGCATGCACGACTCTTTAAAAATCCAGAGGGCTGGACAGAGTGACTACCAGTCTCACTTTTGTTCCCGATGACACCAGGAGCAGACTGGGAGCAGACCGTGTCCCCTGCGTAAGGGGGCCCACGTGCACAGTGTGCGCAGGGAAGGTCTGGCGCAACGCAGGCCAAACCCAACAGCGGTGCGTCTTCTGGGCAAGCTGCAATGCAAGGCTTTCCCTGCTTGTTTTTGCAACTCTCTTGATGTTTTATGTTTATACATACAGGGTTTTGTAAATCTGCTTTTCTGATGGAGAATAAAGGGTTTTATTGCAAGAAAATACACATAACATAAACTTGACCGTTCTGAGCATTAACTGTACAGCTCAGTGGTATTAAGTACACCCACATCGTCATGCAGCCAACACTGCCGTCGGTCCACAGGACTTTCTCAGCTTCCCAGAGGGAAACTCTGTCCCCACTAACCTCTAACCCCCCCAGCCCTCCCCAGCCCCTGCGCCCCCCACTTCTCTATCCTGTGTGGTTGCCCCACGGGGGACCCCAAACAGATGGAATTATAAAGTATTTGTCCTTCTGTGTCTAGCTACAAATAAGTGTTTTTAAAACATTGCAATCACGGGGCGCCTGGGTGGCTCAGTCAGTTGAGCATCTGACTCTTGGTTTCGGCTCAGGTCATGACCTCGAGGTCATGGGATCAAGCCCCGTGTCGGGCTCCGTGCTCAGTGGAAGCCTACTTGATGTTCTCTCTCTCTCCCTCTGCCCCTCCCCACCCCTCTCTCTTCCTCTCTAAAAAAAAACAAAAAAACATTTCTATCCAGTTTGTGCTCAGGCATACCTCATTTTACTGTGCTACCCTTTATTGCGCTTTTTACAAACAGAGGGTTTGTGGTGTGCGTTGAGCACGCCGATCATCGTCATTGTTCCAACAGCATTTGCTGACCTCGGGTCTCTGTGTCACATTTTGGTCATTCTCTCAGTATTTCAGCCCTCTTCCTTATTATGGTATTTGTTACATGATCTGTGATCGGTGCTTACGCCTCACGGAACGCTCAGATGGTGGTTAGCAGGTTTTAGCTGTAAGGTATTTGTAATTAAGGTCTGTGTGTTTTGTTTAAGACAAAATGCTATTTATTTTACACTCAGTAGACGGCAATATAGTGTAGACACATAACTTACACGTGCTGGGAAAGCTACAAGATCCCTCTGACTCGCTCTGTTGAGATGCCGCTTCTTTGTGGTGGTCTGGAGCCCAACAGGCAACCCTCCACGGTACGCCTACGGTCCTTTTTATCTTTTTTATTTTTAAAGATTTTATTTATTTGACAGAGAGAGACACAGGGAGAGAGGGAACACAAGCAGGGGGAGTGGGAGAGGGAGAAGCAGGCTTCCCGCCGAGCAGGGAGCCCGATGCGGGGCTCGATCCCAGGACCCTGGGATCATGAGCTGAGCCGAAGGCAGACGCTTAACGACTGAGCCACCCAGGCGCCCCTTTTTTTTTTTATATCTTAATAGTGAAAATGACCTTTGGTGTACAGTTCTGTTATGAATTTTAGTACTTGTGTAGATTTGCGTAGGCATCACCACAGTCAGGACACGGGACAGTCCCATCCCCACCAGACCCGTCCCATACTCTCCCTTTGTCTTCACTCATAACCAGCCACGGCTGCTGGTCTTCTCGGTCCCTGAGCTCACCTTCCAGGAATGTCTAACAAGCGGCGTCGTGCGGTGGGTAGCCTTCCGTGCTGGCTCCTTGCACTCGGCATTGTGCCGGCGAGGCCCTGTGGTGGCCGGCCTATCTCTTTGGGAAGTAGCCTTCCATCCTAGGCTTGAACAGAGTTTCCAGAACCATCTGTGTGTGGGCTCTCTTGTGAACTCACGGCTCTGTCTCCTCGGTATGAACACCCAGGAGCGGGTGGCTAGGTCATAGTGCAAGTGCATGTTTATTTTATCAGAAAGCCCCAGAATGTCTCCTGGAGTGGCTGCGGCATCTCACATCACAAGGGCATAGTTGTTCAGTACACAGACCCAGCCACTGTCCCAGTGGCTCCGCATCCTCACGCACAGTTGGTGCCATTAGCTGTGGCTTTTTCAGCCACCCCGATATGTGGATGGCATGTCTCATTGTGGCTTTCACTTGCACCTCGCAGGCCTTGTGACGTTGACCACCTTCCCACGTGCGTATCTGCCATCTGTACGTCCACTTTGGCCACGTGTCTGTTCAGGTCTTGTGCTCATATTTTAACTGGGTTGTGTGTTTTCTTCCTGTTGAGTTCTGAGAGTTTTTCACAATGTTCTTAATCCACATTCCTTGTCAGACTCATGACTTGCAAATATTTTCTCTGTAGTTTGTCTTTTAATTCTTGTGACAGGACCTTTTTCAGGGCATAACATTCCCATTTTGACCAAGTTCCATTATCAATTTACTGTCGTTAGAGCACGTGGAAACGGCTCGTTTTGTGTCACTGACCTTGTGTCCTGTGACTTTGTCAAACTCTCTTGTTAGTTCCGAGGGGCTTTTTTTTTTTTAAGAAGTTCCTTAGGTTTTTCAACATAGGCAATATGTTGTCTCTGAAAAGAACTTTTTATTTCTTCCTTACTAATCTGAATGCATTTTATATATTTCTCTTGCTTTTTCACAAGCCAGGCGTCCAGCACAGAGTCGGATAGGACCTGTCCCTGACTTAGGGGAAGGCGTTCAGTCCCCCAGCCCGCGGTGCCTTATTGGCTGTGGGTTTGCCCGTACACGCCCTTTGCCAGGGTGTGGGAGGCCCTCTCTTTGCAGAGAGATTTTGTCCTGAGTGAATACGGGATTAAATCAGATGCTTTTCCTACAGGAGTTGATACCCTCATGTGTTTTTCCTTCCGTGGATGGCCAATTTGCTGTACTACATTTACTGATTTTCACGTACGGAACCAGCCTTGCGTTCAGGGATAAACTCCACCTTTATGTATACCACCGGATTCCATTTACCGGTATTTTCATGAGGATTTTGGGTCTGCGTTCATGAGGGATATTGGTCTGCAACCTTTCTGTGCTGTTTTTACTGGTTTTTGTTATCAGAGTAATGCTGGCTTCTTTGAGGCTGGGAAACACTTTTTTTTTCCTCTTCTGTTTTCTGGAAGAGATTGCATAAGATTGCTCTGATTTCTTAAATGTTTGGTAGAATGTGCCAGTAAACGCATCTGGGTCTGGAGGTATGTTTTTCAGAGGGTTTTAAACTATGAGTTCACATTCTTTGGTACTTAGGGTATTGTTCAGGTTGTCCGTTTCATCGTGGGTGAGTTTTGGCAGTCTGCGGTTGTTGAGAAATTGGGGCATCCCTCCGTGTCGTTGGCTGGACGTGCACAGAGGTTTCATACTTGTGTGTGTCTCTGGGGTCTGCAGGGATCACACCTCTTTCTCCAGATCCTGGGAACGTATCGGATCTTGTGTTTCAAATGCCGCCTCTGGGACGGGGTATCGTGATCACCGAAGGCATTGGCCTGTCTCCCTAAGCGGGATTCCCTGGGTTCTCAGCGTATCCCTAGGGGGCAGCCTTTGGTGCCCAAGGGCGGAAAGCTGATCCTCATGCCCCAGTGACCTGCATGTCTCCGTGTGTTTGCAGAAGTGCCAGGTTGCCTCCAGGGAGCGGTTTCGCACGGGGAGAGTCTCTGGACAGGGTGGGGGAGATTCTGCCCTGCCCTGGTTTCTGATGCTCAAGGGGGCCGATCTGGGTGCTGTGTCTGCACTGATGATGAATACCCACCCGTTCAGCTACTTGAATCAAGCCACAAGCAGGGTTGCCTTTTGAATCCAGAATAAGTCCACATGGAGCTACCAGTATTTTCAGAGGCTGAAGTAGAGATTGCTTGGTTGGTGTTTACGTGACAGGACCAGGAACACCAGATATTTGCCAACCTGTCCTCACACATGCGCCATGTAGAGAATGCCAACGTAGACGTTCCTCGAATGACAAAGCCTGTGGATGTTGGTTGCTGTCTTAGTCCGTTCTCACTGCTGGAACAAAGCATCACAGACTGGTGGCTTCTAAAGGACACACGCTGTTTGTCACGGCTCTGGAGGTGGGAAGCCCAAGACCAGGGTGCCGGCTGTGCCAGGCCCGGGACCACTGCCGCGCCACAGACTTCTCGCTGGGTCTTCATGTAGAGGAGGGGGCGGGGGCGCCTGGGGTCTCTAGAAGGGCACTAGTCCATTCACTGGGGCCCCACCCTCCGGGCCCAGTCACCTCCCAAAAGCCCCGGGCTCCTAACACCATCACATGGGGGGAAGCATCTATCCTGGAGTTCAGGGGGACACAGACATACAAACTGCAGACACTGATCTTGTAGCTTCTTCCTACATGAGGGAAGAGGTCAGAGCTGTTTAGGAATTCTTAAAGCAAGATTAATTGTGTTCCATTTAATTAAAAGATCTGTTTCACTCGGGGCTTTGGAATAGGGGAGGGATTTATGAGCAATAGAAGGACAGAGGGCTTTTGCAAACGCAGAAAGACCTGTTACGCAGACGTGCTGTCTGTGTGGGCCCTGGTGCAGATCTGGGGTGCGCAGTTTCCTGCATGATTTTGAGGCATTGGGGGGACCAGGCCCGGCTTGGGGGACCACCCTGGCCGCTCAGTGTGGCCGCTGTTTGACTCACCGGCCTCTGGCAGCTCAGCTGCAGACTGTGTGCGCGGCGTGGCTGGTGGGGAGTTCCAGGCGGGGTCCCTCCAGGCTCAGGGACAGCGCAGGCCTTGGGGGGCTGTGCGGGGTGTGGGGTGTGCACTCTGCGCTCATATCCTTGCAGCAGCTGATAAGACGTGAAGCCTCTCTGGGTGTGATTTCCGGCCCTGTTATAAAGGTAGCACGTGCTTCTTGTAGGAAGTGCAGAAAGGAGGGAATTAGGGTCAGCCCCTGCACCGAGAGAGTGAGGGTGTGCGTTCCTTTAGCGCCCACAGCCCTGTTGTCTTGGGGGCTGGATCGTAGGCCCTGAATGCCTGCGTGCTGCCTTGAGGGGCCCCCACACGGAAGCTCAGGGTCATCTGCCAATGCTGAGGTCTCAGGATGCGGGACTGGGAGGGCGTGAAGGGGCATGGAGGGCACACTCTCCCAGGGAGGGGCTCCCGTGTCTGCGTCCACGTGTGGCCACCAGGACGGAGGCAGGTGAGGGGCATAGGCGGGGGTCCCCTCAGGAGAGGAATGCCTGCCTCTCTTCGTGGAGATTCTGTGCAGTGGATTAATAATTCAGTTTCTTCCCATGAGGTTGGTGACATTTTAGTCTTGTGTTCTGATTGCTTGTAAGAGTGACAGACCCTGTTCGGGTCATGCTTTCCGGAGCTCATGGCTTAGAGTCTCTTGGTGGTACCGTGACGATGAGAGGGCTGGGGGCCGTGGAGGTGGGGCCCCATCCTTGCAGAGGGCTGCAGACATTGATGTGGAGTCCACATTCATCCGCATCATCCTGAAACCCCACAAAGAGTGCTGTGGCCTGGCCATCACCCCCTCAGCTTCCCATGAGGACAGAACTCATGGGAGCACGCCGGCCGTCAGGCTTGCCGGCAAGCTGTGCATGGGGACTGTGGGGGGACCCATTCCCTGGGTATTGATCAGCACACGCTGACCGCAGTGACAGGTGCCCTCTGGCTGGGCCTGAGGAGTTACGGCGTGCAGGGACCGGCTTGGGCCATTCCCGAGCATGTCCACGTGCAGAGGAAGCAACGTGCCCTCTCCACCTGACTCTGTGTGTGTTCTGGACAGAACGGACCTCTCTCGTCCCTGGACGGCCTCTCTGAACGGGAGAACTGTCCGTGTTGTCATGTGGTCTGGAGCATTAGCATGTCTGGACAGGTGCGTGGGTGCACCTGGATGAACACGGGGTCGTAGGGGCGCGGGGACCTGGAGGAATGCGTGCGGCTTCCCAGAACAGAGGGTTTACTCACACGAGGGGAGGCCTTCCCTCTGCCATTCGGGGTTCTTGCAGCCCTGGAGAGAACTCTAGATTGGCAGAAAGAAAAGGCATTTCTAGAGGTGAGTTGGTGTCATGGTTCCTTACTTTCAAGGCTGCGTGAGCTCCTACCTGAAAACCATCACCATGTTTTTTCATTTGAGGAAGGGAGGATCTTTTCTTTTGTTCACACATTTAACATTTTATGGGTCAGGTCCCCAGGTGCGTGCCCCAGGCAGCTGCTGGAGGGCTGCCTCCCGGCTCCTTCTGCCCCCCACGCCCCTCCCCACCTCATTCTGCACCATCACCTGGCCCGGGACCCCTTTCCTCCTGGCTCTCAAAGCCCGCCCCTCCCGGCTTCCCACCTGGGACGTGGGAATGAGCAGCCTTGGAGAGGAGCGTTGGAGCCCCTGGCGTTTGTCCAGTTTCGTACGCTGAACGTCATGGATCGCCGCGCGGACAGCCCTGCTCGGCAGGGCTGCGTCTGTCTGCCGGCCGCACCGTTGACTTCATCCCACGGGAGAGCCATGTTGTGTCTATTGGAGATTCCTTCCAGTATCCTTTCCTCCACGTTTTATGGCGCTGAAATCACGTAACAGAATTGACCACGTGATGGTGAACAGTCCGGTGGCATTTAGGGTATTCACAGTGTGGTGCAACCTCCAGCTGCGTCTGGTTCCAGGACATCCCGTCACCCCAGGGAAGCCCCGTCCCCATTAGGCGGTCACCCCCATGCCGGTCTCTGACTTCTCCTTTGAGGGCGCTGTAACACCTCATTGGTTCCTCATGAGGAATGAGTGAAAAAAGTTTTAACATGTCATTTCGTAAACAACCTTTTAACAACCGTCCTGTGCTTGGCTGAGCCACAGTTTCCAGTGGGCCCCGGGCCCTCTGCGGCCTACCCTCCGTGGGACGCGGGGGCTGAGCATCATCTCATCGGGGGGGCAGGGCAAGCTCCCCACGTGGACTTTCCCAGTCTGTCTCTTGGGTGGAAGCGAGTCATCCTGGCCGGCGGCCTGCCCCCCCTCCCCCGTCAGGGCACGCTGGTTCATTTTCACATGCCCAGTGCCGTGTGGAGCATGTGAGAAGTGTATAGCTGTGGATGGGGCTCCATGCCAAGAACAGAAATATATCTCAAAAAAGCCAGAAATCCCATACTGTTTGGAGTCCACAGGCATGCACTGTTGTTGTGAGCGTCTGCTGAGCAGAGCAGGACCTTGGCCACCATGGTGGTGGCCGGGCCTGTCCCCAGGAGGCTGTGGACCCCCTGCACCCCCGCTCCCCACATTAGACTGAAAAATGAAGTGTGGTTTTGTCTGAAGCCTCCACTCTGTGGAGGTTGAACCTGCAAGTGGCCTGAGTCACGGGCAGTCTGACTCATGAGCCTGCACCCCAGCAGGACCAGCAGGTTTGAAGTGTGTCATTGTGACCCCGGCTTTTCCTGCTCCTGTAGCTGCATGGGGACAGACCTGCCCCAGCTCCCCAAAACCAGCAGCACCAAACGGGGAGTGGTGACTTTGAGCAGAAAGAGAAAGCCCCCCCTCCCTGGGTGGCCCCACTGGATGGGCTTAACGTTCTGGAGGACGAGGCCTGTCTGTGAGGAGGGCGGGGGTCTGTGTGACCTTCGGCAGGTGTGGAATGCAGGTGCCCCTGTGGACGGCGTGGGCAGCCTTCAATGCAAGCTGCTGTGGGCTTGTCGCGTCCGCTCTGCAGCCTGCTCTCTGGGGGCATATGATCGTTCCATCAGGTGTAATGTATCCCATTACCTTGTAGAGAATTCGTGCTGTAAAGAGAGCAGGGCTCATATCATGTAAGTGTGCCACGAGGAAAGCTGTCCCCACGTTGTGTCGTGGCTGCTCTCACTGCCATAAGGCGAGAGTGTGGGGGACCACTCCCCAGCTTTGCGGGTGTCCCTGGCGTCGATACCGCACAGCCAGGCACCCTCGTTTCTGCACCGTACCCGAGTTCTGGAGTGGAGGTTGTGAGCCGTCCCGTCGTCTGTACTGGCGAGAAGCTGAGTGTCCAGAACCTGCCGCGTGGCGGCGCTCGTCCCGGGCTCCGCAGAGACGGTCAGCTGGAGCGCTCTCCACAGTGGCAGAGTGGCAGTTGGGTTTCGTCCACGACTGACAGATTCCCGTCCGAACCAAACCAAGTTCAGTCAGCTGCCGGGAGAGGCGGGTGGCTGAAACTCACCCCACCCCGCTTAAATCCAACCGTGAATCCGCTGGCTGTTGCACAAACACCTCAGCCCAGGGCTGCCCCGGACTCCGGGGTTAGGGACGCGGAGGACCCCGCGGTTTCCATGCACGCGCCATGCTCCGGGGTCCGTGCACTTTGTACAGGTTTGTCTTGACGGCTTTCCTCGTGTGTGGACACGTCTCAGGCGGGGTAGTGGGTGTCACCATGGCCCGCTTGCTTCGTGGACGAGGTACGGCTGCCCGATCCCGAAGGACAGTCCCAAAGTTCGCTGCTGTCTGGTCGTTAATGTCCCCTCACTGACTTAATCCTCTCTCTGGGGACGCTGTTAGTGTTATGCTCTTGAGGGTCTGCTGGGACGGGCACTTGGGCTGTGAATACCCCGTTTCCCGTCCTTACCCATGGCCCAGGGTGCTCTCCCTCCCGGGTCAGGAAACCCCCACTGGCGTCACCTTTCATGTCACAAGTAGTCTGCCTGCAAAAGGAAAATTAAAAGGGAATGCATAGGAAGATTCAAAAATCTATTCTAGAGCGCTTGTTCAAGTAGAAAAACAACTCATTTAAGAGGTCAGCTTTTCGGGTGTGAAGTGCTTCGGAGGAAACTTTGCACCAGTGGGTTCTTTGTGGAGACAGAGCAGATGTGTTCTTCCATCACCCCTGTGGCCCATCCATCATGATGAGGGTCCAGGGGACATGGCCTGAACCCAGAAGGGCCTCTGCAAGGAGCTGGCCGTGGATCGCATGTCCTGCCAGTGACAGAAGGGACCAGTCCGGCTGGGAGGCTCAGATGGCCGGGGTGCTGGGGTGTCCACAGGCTGGCGGGTGGGCCTCCCTGGAGCCTGGGGCAGGAGCTGCTGAGAGGGTCCCCGTGGCTTCCCCAGGACAGGGTTCACGTCTGTCTGCAGCGGATATAATTTTCTAACTCACCCGTGATTTTTCTTTGAGATCCAAACTCTTGTACAGCCGGGACGTGCTGATGGAAGGCCTTCCGTGCGAAAAGTGAACTACCCCCCTACCCGAGCACCTTTGTTGCCTCGGGGCCACCTGGTCGTTAAAAATCCCATAGTCTTGCCGAGCTGTGGCGCGTGCCGCCTGGCTGCCTGGGGGGCCCTGGGCCGTGCCGTGGGATGCCATCCTTGGGACAGGTGGCAGGGCGCCCTCCATGGGACGAGCCGTGTCCTGCAGAGCAGAGCGTGGCACTACGGTAGATGTGCTTCAGCAGCGCTGAAAAGGTGGTTATGTTCTCCAGTGTCAGGCGTCCCAGGAGGGCCTATGTGGCCCTCCAGCTACCGGTCCAGGAGGCCGTCACCGGCACAGTGGCCCAGGACCACCCCTGAGGCAGCCAGGGTCCTGTGGCACTGATCTGATGGTGAGTGGTCTGGACTTTTTAGTCTCTGGAAACCACGTGAGGGACTGAAGTTTCAAACTCATTAATGTAAATGCGCACAACGAACTTCACTCCTAACGCCAGTCCAGGCACGGTTATCAGCCCGAAAGGACAACCCCAGGCCTCTGATGCAGGCTGTCTGACAGGGAGGACAGGCTTCTGGTGAGAGATGTGTGTGCAGCTCTGTGTGCATCCTGCTGAGGACGGGGCTCCCCGGAGCCAGGACTGTGGTGGGCAGAGGGCTGCCGTGCAGGACCTCCAACCAAAATATCCGCCCAGCCCTGACCCTGTCGGGTCCATTTGTGGTGACCAGAAGCTGCCACACCTTCAGCCACAGCTGGTCCTGCACTGGCTCCTGCAGCAGAGCCACACGTGGACAATGCCACTCACTCATGCTTCACACCCCAGGGGCGCACAGCGGGCCACGGGCGGCTGGTCAGCCGTGGGCGTGGACTGAAAAGACCCAGGTTCAGAGGGGCCTGTAGACAATCCCATGTGTGATTCTCATGGGTACTTGTGATTGTGCTTTGGATTTGTATTGGATTTGTATAGCATCTGTAATGACACGTGTGGCCTGAATGCATGGCTCGCCTGGCATTTCTGTTGGAAGCAGGGATCTGACTGCTGCTGTGAGTTCCCACGTCAGTCAGGTGGGCCCGACTAGTGACGGGTCCGTGGGGCTTCGGGAACACTGTGAGACCCGCCGTACGTGGCCTGCTCCCGTGTTTCTGCAGCATTGACTAGTCGGTGGCCAGCGCTCATCAGAGGCTCAGCGCTCAGATTGCATCTCTCCGGCCCAGGGACCCAGCACTCGGCTTTGTGTGTGCGCTTGGTCCCTGCAAGCCCTCCGGCTCCCCATCCAAGCCTCCATGTCCCTGTTTTCTGTGGATAAAGGAGCATGCCATGTGCCAGCCGCCTGCCTGGTCTGACACTTGCAGGTGTATCCTGCACTCGCTGGTTGGCCAGCCGCCTGCTCAGCAGTGATGGGTTCGGGAAACGCAGGCTGCATTCTGGCGGGAGGGGGACCACCGGGTAACCCTGTCCTGCCCCCGGGCATGGCGTGGCTTTGGCCACCGGGGTCCTACTGACGGGGGCTGCCGCGGGGGCTGCTGTGGGGCCAAGCCAGAGTCCCGGGAAGAAACTCACAGGCCTGTCCACATCTGGCTGGGCTATTTATAGCACACAAAGGCCCGTTTTTCTCTGACGGAGCAGGCATGTGGCAGGGCTGTCATGCACACGGTGAAGCCAGTGAACAGAGCCTTTCATTACATGGCTCGCCAGTGCATCTGACACATTCTCCTCCACGTGCCCCAGCCTTGGGGGCTCACATCTGCCCTGCTGCCGGCGAGCAGTCCCATGCACTGGGCACGGTGTTGGGATGGCATGGCTGGCCCAGGGCGGCAAGCCCCAGCTCCCCCATCCCCAGGGGAGGCCGGGCCCCTGCAGACCCCATCTCTGCCCTGGACTCCCGTGCTGGGCACCAGGGCCTCCACGTGGAGAAAGCACGCTGGTGTTGGGGAGGACGGAGCGTAAGCGGGATCAGTAAGTTGCTCGGGAGCAGTGACATGGTCCTGGGAGCACAGGAGGGAAATCTGGTGGAGAGGGGTCACCGGGAGGGAGGGCCTCGCTGAGAAGGGTGGCTGGGGAAGGGAAGACAGGGCGGTGCCTGGGTGTGGGGAGGCTTTCTCCAGGCGGAGGGGATAGCAGCTGCAGAGGCCCTGAGGCAGGACTGTGCGTCCTGTGTTCAGGGTACCTGGGGGGCCTGGGGATGCTTAGATGGGAGCCCTGGAGCCCAGGGTTTGGATAGGCCTACAGGCCTCTGGGGGAACGGAGCATAGCAGGGTGCAGGGTGTCCCCGCAGGAGTCTGTGAGGAGGTCTGGAGGGGGTTGCTAGCACAGGCCGGGGTGCAGCAGCTGGGGCTGGGGGTTGGCCCGACTGGGCCTTCATTTGGAGCAGAGTTGAGGGGACTTGCTGACAGGTTCAATCTGGGGTGAGTGGGGGTCAAGGATGCCGCAGGGTCGGGCTGAGCAACTGGAAAGATGGAGGGTCCTGTATGAGCCCAGCCCTCCAGGAGGCAGGGAGGCAGGCCTGGGGACAGGTGAAGTTTCAAGGGGAGGATGGGCTGGGGCCCCAAGCCTGGGGAGATGTCTGTGGACCAGCCAAGGGGTCTCTCAGCAGGTGGCTGCTTGCCTGGGAAAGAGCCTCGTTTGTTCGTCTGTCAGTGAAGCAGACTGTGCGGGACTCCAGATGGGCGGTCCAAGGGGAGCCTCCATCACCATGGGAGGGACAAGGGCAGTGTTGCAGGAAGGTGGCGAGGGCTGTTGGCAGGTGCTTGTGCAGGGAGGAGAGGGTGTGGCTGCTCTGGGGTACAAGCCCTAGGCTGCACCCCTGCGGAGCTCTGAGTGCTGAGGCATCTGGAGGTGGGGCTGGGGTGTGGGCGAGGCAGAGCCCACCGTGGGGAGCCTGGGGTGGTGGTAGTACTCTGCACAGCCTGTGTGGTTTGGGAGCAAGAGTGGCTTTAGGAAGGAGGCTCTTCCCTCCTCCCGGGCAAACCTTCTACACCAACACTCCTCATGCCTGGGAGCATCTCCTGGGAAAGTCCTAACTACCTACCAGGGTCGTGGATGGCCCCACCTCTGAGCCCAGGGGGGACGCTTATTTGTGCAGGCATGCAGTGGCCAATGTTTGCCCTCTGCCTCACCATAAACCGAGGCCGGGGTGCATTCGTTACAGAGAGGAGACAGTGCATCTTGTCTTCCTGGCCAAATTTGGAGGAGGGGCGATTCCCGAATGGCCAGGCTTCCCTTACGAGCTTGGACCAGCGCCCACTTGGAGCCACACCCCCCAGGCTGTGGGATTGGTCCTGTGGTCCCTTGTAGGAAGCTGAGGAGTGGCCCCGAACAGGTCAGGCTCAGTCCCTGGAAATTTGCTGCCTTGTCCAGAAACAGTCTGTGCCCATGGGATTCGGTTAAGGATGTTGACGTGTGAGGTGACCCTGGGTTACCTGAAGGACCCTAAAGGCCACCACAGTGACCTTCCGAGACGGAGGCGTAGGGGTCAGGGTGTTGGAAGACAACAGAAGGTGACTTGAAGATAGAGGTTAGAGTTAGATGTGCACGGTGGCTGGTTTTAGGTGGCAGCTCGGTGGGCCACCGGCCCCCAGATACCTGGTCCAGCACGATTCTGGGCGTGTCTGTGAAGGTGTTTCTGGATGAGATTCTCATTCGAATCAGAGGACCGAGTAAAGCAGACTGTCCTGCTGGGTGACGGTGGGCTTCATCCAATCAGTGGAGGGTCTGACTGACGCCGAAAGGCGGAGTAAGGGAGAATTCCCGCTCTGCCAGGCCGTGTTGAGCTGGGTCATGGTCTTATCCCGCTTTCAGATCTGGGCTGGAGCTGAGACTTGCACCATCCTCTCTCCTGGGTCTCCAGCTTGCCCCTTGCATATATCAGGGCTTACCAGCCTGCAGGATTGCAGGATCTGATTTATTATAATAAATCTCTTTATATGGGTACATCCTATTGATTCTGTGCCCCTGGGGACCCTGCCTAACGCTGTAGCTACAAATTAAGGGATACCGGCAGCCACCAGAAGCTGGACGAGGCAGGGAAGGGTCCTGCCCCAGAGGCTCCGGAGGGGACATGGCCCTGCTGACGCGGTCATTTCAGCCCGGTGAAACCGATTTTAGACATGCGGCCTCCAGAACTGAGAGAGAATAGATCTCTGTTGTTCTAAGCCACCCAGTCTGTGGTCATTTGTTAGAGCTGCCGCAGGAAAAGAACACACAGCCAATATAAACAGAGTTGCCCTAAATACCGTAGCCACATGCACGGGGCTGCTATTCAGTGCGTGGATTTCAGGGAGGGGTCGTGCTGGGTCAGGGCATGGGTCTCTTTGTTCTGTCGAGCGTGCAGACCAGTTTGCGAGACGATCCAACAGTGGGTCTCTCCCCCGCGAGGACGTGTGCCTACCCTGATTGCAGCGTGCTTTCTCAGCAGTGGGCACAGAGGGCTTCCCGACCCCATCCATCTGGAAGGGACAGTGCTGCAGGACGCGCATCCCCCTGCGTGCTGGTGAGTTAGGATCTTTGCGCACAGGGGCAGAAGCTCTTCCGAATGTGAATCGTCCATTGTGTTTTCTAGGGGTGTTCCTCCCTCCCCCATCAGTAGCGGCTGTTTGCTATGGGCACGGATGATTCTCTCCTGCCTTGAAGATGATGCCTCCCCCGTTCCGTTGTCTGCTGCTCACTTGGTCCGTGTGTCATTTGGCTTCAGGATTAGGTCATTTTGTAGCTGAATGTGTCTCTCTGTCTTTTTTGACTTCTGCTACCAGCAGCTGTCAGGAAGATCACACAGGTTGTCCCTTGGTTGCCTGGTGGGGGTTCTCTCCTTTCGTGTTCTTGGACCCAGCTCGAGCACATCTAGAATGTATTTGCGTAATGTGAAATAAGATTTTTGAGGGCGGGGGAGTCCGATTTTGTTTCCTTCCAGTGCACCAGCACTAGTAACTGAATAATCCCCCTTTGACTGGGAAATTGACCTTCCAGTCTGCAGGGTGTCCTGGGCTCACGTGCGCCCTTCCCTTTGGGGGTTCTCACTCCCATCCCACCGGCCTGTGTGCCTTTGACGCACCAATGTCTCATTGGTAGCAGCTGTGTGGTGTTTTCCACGGCTGGTGCAGGGGCGTCCCACCCCGCGCTGTGCTCTGTGACACCAAGAGACATTACGGCAGTGATCCTGTGCGTGCACATAGGACCGCGTGTGCATGTTGGCATGTTCTCATGGCCTCTGGTCAGAGGACAATGTGGGTGGACACAGGGTAGCTGCACTGCTGGGGTAGAAGGGAGGATGGTATGGTGTAGTTGGGAGGGAGAGCCAGGCAGAAAGGGCACAAGACAGTCACGTTGTGTAAAGTTACCCCTTAGTGCACGTAGAGTTTTAAAAGCTTCTAAAATAAGTGAAGTAGTAGTAACTGAGGAATAAGGTACTAAACAGACAGGGTTATCACGGGGGAATGACAAGAGAGCACATCCCCCTGGCTTCGCCATCGTGTCGGGGACATACCATGGCATGGGTTTCCTGTGGGCATAGGTGCTCTTACTTTGTGCATGGTGGGGTGTGTGTGTGCACGGTGGGGGTGTGTGTGTGCACGGTGGGGGCGTGTGTGTGCACGGCGGGGTCTGTGCGTGCATGGTGAGGAGGTGCATCTGCATGGTAGGGGGTGTGTGTGTGCACGGTGGGGGCATGTGTGTGCATGGTGAGGAGGTGCATCTGCATGGTAGGGGGTGTGCGTGTACATGGTGGGGGGTGCGTGTGCACGGTGGGGGCATGTGTGTGCACAGCGGGGGGTGTGTGTGCACAGTGAGGAGGTGCATCTGCATGGTAGGGGGTATGCGTGTGCACGGTGGGGGGGTGCATGTGCATGGTGGGGTGTGTGTGTGTGTGCACGGTGGGGTGTGTGTGTGTGCACAGCGAGGAGGTGTATCTGCATGGTAGAAGTGTGTGTGTACACGGTGGGGGCATTGTGTGCACAGCGGGGTGTGTGTGTGTGCACAATGAGGAGGTGCATCTGCATGGTAGGGGGTGTGCGTGTGCACGGTGGGCGGGTGCATGTGCATGGTGGGGTGTGTGTGGGCACAGCGGGGGGTGTGTGTGTGCACAGCGAGGAGGTGCATCTGCATGGTAGGGGTGTGCATGTACATGGTGGGGGGGTGCGTGTGCATGGTGGGGGCATGTGTGTGCACAGCGGGGTGTGTGTGTGTGCACAGTGAGGAGGTGCATCTGCATGGTAGGGATGTGTGTATACACGGTGGGGGTGTGCGTGTGCACGGTGGGCGGGTGTGTGTGCACAGCGGGGTGTGTGTGTGTGCACAGCAAGGAGGTGCATCTGCATGGTAGGGATGTGCGTGTGCACGGTGGGGGCATGTGTGTGCATGGCAGGGGTGCGTGTGCGCGTGTGGTGTGTGCAAATGCTGTTATAGCCAGGTACCACGTGTCTGACTTCGGCTACCAGAAACTCACCCCCAGGCACTGACTCAGGCCCTCTGAGCAACAGTGCTCTGTGTCCCCAAATGCCTTCTGTGTCCCGCAGACATCCTTCGTATTCTCCAAACACTGTCTGTGCCTGGGCTCCCGCTGTGCTGCCCAAGCTGCCATGGCCCCACCCGTGCCGGGAGCCTGGTGAGGTCAGGGCCCTCGCTCACCCTCTCGTGACCCTGGCCCTGCCAACACAGCAGCTGGAGGTGTGCCTAGGGCTTCATGCACTGCACCCCACACGGGATTGACAACTCGCAGACTCACATGAGGAAGCCGGCCTCGGCAGGGGTGGGGCTGGGTGGGTGGAGGCCCTGCAGGCCCAGTCTGTCTGCCCCATACAGGTCCTCCTTTGGTAGCGGCTGGTGGCCCAGCCTGCTTCCCAGCAGGCAGGCATGAGCGGGTGGGGTCCAGGGTACACATTGCAAGACAGGCTCATCTCTTTCCCAAATACTGGCGTGACTGGAGTCTCCATAGGCACAGACTGCGGTGTGTCTGCTCCAAGGTCAGTGGGCGGTGACCTGGGAGCTTCCCTGTGGGAGAAAGATGGGAGCTGGCCCTGTGGGCAGGGCGGGGAGGACACAGTGCAGACCCCCTGGGGAGGAGGGGAGGACATGGAGCAGGCCCCCTGGGGAGGAGGGGAGGAAGCCAAGGGCCAGAGGCTGTGGCTAGAGGGAAGGAAGGACACCTCACCGTGCTCCCGGTGCCCCAGCCTGGCCTGTGGCGGTTTGCACATCCATAAGCTAAAAGGTGTGAGCATGTGCAGATAAACAGAGCAGTGTGTCTGTGGAAAAGAGATACATTTAAACACAGACGGGGCTCCCTGGAAGCATTCCCCCCATATCCACTCCTCCCCATGCTCCGGGGTGATGGTCCCCAGCCTCTGCCGGGCAGGTGGAGCCTGAGTTACGGAGGGTTTAGTGCAGGCCCAGGAGGGAGGCTGGGAGAACTGGTGTGAAGTCTGAGATGAGAATGGGCTCAGCCATCAGTGAGGACAGGAAGCAGCTCGGAACACTGGGGGGGCCTTGGGGGCCGGGCACTGGGGACCCACCAACCCTGAGGGGAAACCCCCAGGCCTGAGGGGATCGGTGCCCTCTCCTCCTGCCTCTGGGCTCCCTTGCCCCCTTCTCAGGCCAGGACCCTGATGCAGCTTGGCCCCACGCTGTGCAGGCCAGGGTCCCCCTTGGTATCAGCACCCCAGCCATGTCCCTCTTGCAGCTGTGCCCCTCGTGTGCTGGGTTGTCTCACCTCCGGGCCTGCGGGTTCTCTGCCGGCAGATCCTATGTTCCCCCGACTGGATGATGACCCACCCCCCACGCAGACCCCCGGGGAGCACCCCCATGATGGCCCGCCCCCCCACGCAGACCCCCGGGGAGCACCCCCACGATGGCCCGCCCCCCACACAGACCCCTGGGGAGCACCCCTGCGATGGCCCGCCCCCCACGCAGACCCCCGGGGAGCACCCCCGCGATGACCCGCCCCCCCACGCAGACCCCCAGGGAGCACCCCCACGATGGCCCGCCCCCCACGCACACCCCCGGGGAGCACCCCCATGATGGCCCGCCCCCACGCAGACCCCCAGGGAGCACCCTCACGTTGGCCTGTCGATTGAGGCCTCATTTTTTCTGAGAGATCAGGGGCACTTTACCTGGAAGGGCCTGGGCTGTGTTTGAAGGGTGTGGAGCGGGGCTTGCGTGCCTGATGTGTGGAAGGTGCCCGGGCAAGGACAGGGGGTCAGCACGGCTGAGAATGGCAGTCGTGCTGCCCGGGCTTTGTGCAGGCGAGGGGTCTGCAGGAGAGAAGCCCATGTCCTGGGTTGGGCCACACGATGTGGGTCAGGTTCAGAGAGAGGGTGATGTCTGGACCGTTCCTGGTGAAAATGAGACAGGCCGCTCTGTGTCCCTCGGTGCTTCTCGGCACCCTCACTGGTTTGTGAGCTTTGAAGCCATGACCAAGGCCAGATCCCAGTGGCAGAATCATATCGGGTGTGTCCTCGGGCTGAGTAGGTTGAATGAATGCTTAAAAACTGGTACCAAGATGTGGTGAATTTGAACGTGAGTTCGTTGGTTTTCATTTCACATAAATTTGTGCAGTGGGGTCTTTGCTACCTTTTTTGTAAAGGAAAGTACAGTACCTGTCAATAGGCTTTTAGGAGTAGACACGTTTGCTTTTCATGGACCCCTGGGTGGACTCTGGGGCCTGGGGTCCGGCCGGGCTGTGGTGATCCCAAGCGGTGGCTGTGGAGGTCACGCTGAATAAAGAGCACCTCTGCATCGGAAGTGGGATCGAATTCCAAAGATACCATTCTTTAAACAGACAGCTCATTACTGCAAATCTGTGAAAATATCCTAGAATTGCAGAGCATATTGCAGACTTGAGAAAAGTCTCCAGAAACGTAAATTGTATACAATTCCAGTCAAAGAGTATAGAGAATACTTGAGTTCACTGCCTCAAAGTAGCTTTGAAGCCAGAAACGCTCGGTGCCTCTCACGAATGACCGAATACAGTGTTTTCGTGACACCGGCGTCACCCTGCTGCTGTCCGCCCGTGACCGAGGTCCTGACGGGCTGGTCCCCCGGCTCCCCACCCGCTTGGAGCGCGCCTTCTCGGACTTCTGACGAGCACCAGCAGGAGGCTGGGGAGGCCCTGAAAGTCGCCCCCAGCCAGACGGGGCGCAGCACTCCCACGGAGCCCATGCGAGCCCCTGCCATGGCCGCCCTGCCTCGCTTGCTGCTCCTTCTGAGCCTGGTGCTCAGAGTTGTCACCAAAGGCTCGGGGAGGGCGGAGGAGGAGGCAGGGGTCCCTGGAGCCGGTGCCTGGGATCGAGGGGCCGTTCTGGGCAGAGTCTGCTCCCTCCTGCCTGCTTGCCACCGTCCCGCTCCCGCTGCCTCGTGGATTCCTAGGGGCCGTGCCGTTAGAAGGGGCAGGGACCGTGCTGCCGGCCTCGCAGCTGGGGTGCACGTGAACCTCGTGCACTGGGGGTGGGGTTAGGCCTGGGGTCTGGGACGGAGCAAGCGTCTGCCCGAGGCTTGCACCCTCACTGTGCCACGGCACTCACCGCGCCCACCCAGGTCACGTTTCCGCTTCCCGCAGCACCGGACACGTCAGCCAGCCCTCCGTCCTCGTGGCTGCCGTGACCAGGAGCGGGGGGTGTTGTAGGCGGCACACAGAGGTCGGTGTCCACTGTCACCAAGCGCTGCTGTGTCCCGGGCCCGCGGCCTCCCCTCGTGGAGGGCGCCGTTGCCCGTGGCCGCAGTGGGGCCTCGCGTCCGCTCGGGTTTGTTCCCAGCAGGTGTGGGAGCTGCTGCCCCCTCAGTGCGTGCCTTTCCAGGCCTGCAGGGTCACCCACCCCTCAGAGACCGCGAGCGCCGGTCCCCGGCTGAGGCGCGCGCATGGGGGCCCGTGCTGGCGGGCAGTGGTCGGAGGCAGCCCGGCTCCGCCGCAGAGCTCCTCAGCCAGCTCGTGCCTTGGTTTCCCGGCTGAGTTTCGCGCTGCCCAGCGGTGCTGTGACCGACGGTGTGGAAGTCTTTGCCCACGTCCCGGCCTCACCTGCCCTCACCGCGAGCCCAGGCACCCCGACTCTCCCTTTCTCCAAGGCTGGATGCTGATGTTCAGTGGGGCTCGCCCAGGGCCCTTCAGGAGAGCCTGCAGGGGGGCAGCTCCCCCATCCTCACCCTGGAGCCCCCAGCCCTTGGTGACCACCATGGCCTGGCCCCCGTGATCCTCAGAGCCCCTGGCCCTTGGCAGGACCCCTTGTCTGTCCTCATGTGGCTCCAAGGCGCCTTTCTCCTGGAGGGCACAGCTTCTTCCTCCTTCCTCGGCCTGGCCGGGCCCTGCCCTGCGCCCTCAATGAGCCCACACAGGAGAACAATGGGGCCCACATCGTGCACAGCCTGCCATTGATAGGGACGAGAATGGGGCAAGCGTGTTCCACGGCCCGAGGGAGGCTCACCGCGGGGCCTTGTCCCGCTGCTGAAGGGAGCCTTGTGGTGCCCGTGGCTGGTCCCCGCGGCCCCGCCCAGACTGCCCTGGAGACCCCACGATGTCAGCACGGATGCCCCCCAGCACAGGTCCCCGTGAGCATGGGGCGGCCGGGCCAGACCAGGTCCTGAACACCGTCCTCCCATGGGCAGCGTGGGTCAGGGACCGGCTGGCGAGTGCAGCCCCAGGAGAGGTGAGGCCGGCTGGGTGGGCGATGGGGGTTTGGCTTATTGCCAGAGGCCGTGTTTGTTCTTCATTCCTTTTGTGCAGATGGTACAATGTGGTTTTTTTCTACTAGAAGAATCAAGAGTGTGTACAAACCACTGGGTACAAGAACACGTACACATCGCGTTTGATCTTGTTCTGAGTGCTTGCCGTGTGCGATCGTGTTCAGTCTGCTGAGGCAGCGGGGTAGCGTGCGGTTATCCCCACCTGGCTGACCAGGGCCCTGCGGTGCATCCTGGCATTTCTCATCATTCCTGCACACGGCCCTTCGTGTTCCCGGTTCTCATGGCTCAGCTGAGTGGGAGTGAGCTGAGGAAGCAGGTGGGCATCCCTTCTCGAGGACCAGAGGAGTCTGTCTGTGCAGCTGGACAGCAGGCGTGATTCTGGGCGAGTGCTCGCTGGCCTGGGCGTGCTCCTGGGTCCTTCGCCTGGGTGGCCGGTTCAGGTCCCTGTGGACGTGTCACAGCAGATGTGTCTCCAGGTCTCGTGGGCTCTGCAAGGAAGCCAGTGAAGGCCGTGGGCACCGAGGAAGTGGCTGGGGGCAGGGACACCCAGGCCTGGCTGTGCAGGGATGGCCGTGGGGAGGGCCGGGTGTGGGTGGGGTCTGTAGAACAGGCTCCAAGCCCTGACAGCTCTGCACACGGGAGCGGGTGTGGATGCCGTCCAGGGTCTCGGCTGAATGGTAGTCGGCACAGCGAGGGGTACTCCAGGCGCCCTGGCCAGTCTGGCCCAGGAAAGTGGCCAGTGCCGCCCCTAGGGGGGATGGGAGAGGGCCCGAAACACCAGGGACTCCGCAGTGCCTGCTTGAAGAGGCCGCTGGTGTTTCGGGGCTACATAAAAAGACCCCGTGTGGGGAGATCCCCAAGCCTGGGAACTGTGAGGGCTTGTTCAGAGCCTGGAATTCATAGAGGCCTGGCTCTCAACAGGGGTGCTTGTAAGCCTTCCAAAATCAGGGTAGAATTTGCATCTGAATGACCAATCATTGCCAAAGCCAGCCAAGGAATGTGTTGGTTTTCTTGTTATTTTGCACTTCTTGTTAACCATCATTTATATTTTTATTCTACCCCCAGCCATTCTTAAAACTAATACCTGGCAGTTGCCTCGCTCCTAATTTCCCAGCGTGCACTTCTGCATGGGAACCTCCCCCATGCCCCCCCCCGCCGTGGAAGGGGTGCGGCAATGCGCCTCCCCCTATGGCGCCCCCGACCTGTGGGGTACCCATGTGGGCTCAGAGCTCTCAGAAGGCAGACGGGTTTGGTTTGGACTTCCCAGAATTAACAATTATGTATGAATTACTTCTCAGCTTCAAGAAAATGGGAGAATTAAACCTAAAAAACTCCTTTTTTTTCTGGAAAAAGAATGCAGGAGTTGTGCCTCTACTGGGCCACGTTACCAAATAGCCATGGGGTTCCGCAGGAGACAGAATAATGAGGGGCTCCTGTGCACATCCGTGTCCTGATCCCTGGAACCTGCAGATGCAGGTGGCCCTTGAACAGTGTGGAGGTGGAGCACTGACCCTGCACCTTCGAAAATCTGTGTACAACTTTGGTCGCCCCCGAAAGCTTAACTACTCACAGCCTGCTGTTGACCAGAAGCCTCACCTGTACCACCAACAGTCAGTTAACACATGTCTTGTATGTTGTATGTGTTTTATGCCGTGTAACGTATTCTTAGCATAAAGTCAGCCAGAAAGGAGAAGATGTCATTGAGGAAATCATGGGGAAGAAAAAGTCCATTTACGGTATGTTCTGTACTTATTGAGAAAATCCGTATATAAGTGGACCCGTGTCGTTCAAACCAGTGTGGTCTAGGGGTCAACTGTTATATTACTGTACGTGGTAAAGGGACTTCACAGGTATGATTAAGGATCTTGAGATGGGGAGATCATCCTGGATTCTCTAAGTGGGCCCTATGTGTAATCACAGGGTGCCTGATGAGAGAGAGTCAGGAGGGCAGAGAGGAGAGAAGATGCTATGCTGCTGGTTTAGGGAAAGAAAAACTTTTCCTCTACTCTCTTAGGTTCTTTCAGTGGGGCCTGTGAATTAAACGGACAAATGAGAGCTTAACAGGAAAAAAAAAACCACAAATTTCAATATTGTCACATGCGCAGGAGCTTTGCAGAAAAGAAGAACCCAAAAAAGCCGTTAGCCTTGGGGCTTATATGTCATTTTAACCAAGAGCAGTAAGTTGTTAGGTGATAAGAGAAAGGGAAGGCGGTTTGGGCTCGTAGGGGCAGTCCATTGCGGGAAGGTGAGTGGGAGGCTGTGGTGAGTAGAGCGTACTTGGCAAAGTTTGTTATGCAGACTCATCTTGGCGCATTCGCAAGGACACTTGTACAGAGGGACGTCTGTGTCCTGCTTTTGGGCACGTGGGGAGGGCAGAGAGTTCTTCGTGTACCTGCCGTTTCTCAGTTGTCTTCAGTTCAAAATAGTCCTTGTGCCAGAGCAGTCTGTGGGGGGTGGGGGGCAGTCTCTGTGGGGGTGGCGTGTTCCGATCCTCTTTGCTGGCTTTGAAGCCGCCGGAAGGGACATGAGCCCGGGGAACGCAGGAGGCTTCTGGAAGCTGGAAAGGCGAAGAAGTGGATTCTCCACGGGAGCCTTCCGAAGGAACCGGCTGACGCTTGGGTGTGAGCCCCACGCCAGGCTTGTGAACTCCAGAGCCGTGAGATAGCACAGTTATGTTGTTTGAGGCCGCTGAGCTTCTGATGATTTTGTACAGCAGCCACAGGGAGGCCGGCACAGGTCCCTTAGGGTGTGGTCTGTGCCCAGAGGACCTTTGCTACCACTATAGGGACAAGGAGCGTGTCTGCACAGCAGAGATGTGACATCCAGCAGCATACAAACCGGTGGTGTTCAGACTGTGAGGATCCCTGGGTGGGCTTGTGCAGACCCGCGGGCAATGGGGGGGGGTGACGTGCGTGCCCCCAGGACGCTGCTCGTTCCTGCCACCGGTCTGGGACGGAGCTTCGCACAACTCCCTGTAGACCATGGACACGGTCGGCATGCAGAGCAGGGAGCAGGTCTAGAGGGGCTGGCGGAGAACATGTAGAATTAAACAGCAGGAGAAGGGCGGTGTGAGTCTTGGGACAAATAGGGTGGGGGCAGGATGTGTGGGGGGCTCTGCCCTGGCCTCAGCCACGCTAAGAGGGAGCCCCCGCTTGGGGTGGGAGGGTCTGCCGTGGCTCGGCCTCTGCCCAGCCGGCACCCCCCTCCTGCCCTGGGGACCTGGCAAGCCCTGGGCATGGGGCGTCCGTGCTTTCACAGCTGGGTGGGCAGCCACAGGCCCCGGCATGCACACGCAGAGGACGGTCGGGGCATGGGAGAGTGCCTTCCCCAGGGGCCCAGCCCAGGGAGCAGGCAGGGCCTGGTGGTGGATCTGGGCAGAGGTGGCCTCCACTCCTCTGTGCTCGTGAGGGCAGCCGTGGGTTCCAGGTGCGAGACTCCGCACCAGCCCTGGGCGCCATGCTGCTCCCACGTAGCCGCTGGTTGGATCATGGCCTATCACGGGCTCCTGTGGCCTCGCCCTTGACAGTTTAGCTCAGACGTTGGTCACCTTGTGCTGACCCTTCCACTCAGTCAGCGGCCCCAGTCGGACCTCAAATGTGACCTCCTCCCTCCACCATGGTTCGCGACTTTGGGTGCCTGTTTTGCAGTTTGCGTGTTTCTGGGGGTACGGTGTCCCAGCCCCGTGGGGCTGCCGGCTGTACCGCCGCATGTTGGCTTGGCGTCAGTGAGGCCGGCAGCTTTATTTCCTTGCGGTTGCCCTGGCCTGTTGGGTCACTTCCTGAAAGTCATGTCTGAGCACTCGGCCAGCACGCGGCCCCGACCCTCTCCGACGGCCCGTCTGCAGGATGCGGCCCCCGCCCTCTGTGGACTCCGTTCTGGGGGAAGCGCCACGCTGGGGGGGATTGGATGTCGTGTTCCCGCTGTGTGTTTGGGGGAGCTGACGTCACGTGGGAACGAGAAGTCTCACACTTCGCACCAGTCACGGTTGATGTCCCCGCGCGCGCGCCTTCCAGGGGGAGCCTGCGCCAGAGGCCTGTCCCTGACTCCACGTGGAGGGGAACACACTCTCCCAGCAGGAGAACCGCGGCGCGGGTGTGTGTCCTCCATCCCTGTAACCTGCAAAAGTCGTGTGTGACTCGGCTGTCCCCTGCTCTTACCCTGGTCTCTCCGTGGTTCTCCAGCAGCTCCCACGCATCTCAGCACACACGTACCACGTACACACGCCCCCCACAGCCACCATGCACACACACCACGCACGTGTGTTGTGGCCGACCCCAGGGCTCTTCTGGATGTCAGCCTGCAGTGTGCGGCTGGGAATCTTGGTGAGAAGAGTGGGTCTTAGTCCAGAAGGTGGCCAGCACCCCCCTGACGTCCTGGCCTTCTGAAGCTTCCTGGAGCCTGGCTCCCACCGGGACCAAGACCCCTGACCTGCCCTCTACTCGGTGTCTTTGGTGCCTGGTGAGGGTGCTGGGGGCAGCCACGGGGCAGGAACCAGGTGGACGTGGCTGACCGTGACTGACCAAGCGGGCGGCCGGAGCTGACTTCTCAGACCTATTGTGTCCTCCAGCCAAGCTCTGCCCATCTGAAACTCAAAAGGCTGGAGACAGGTATCTGCTCTGTGTCCACAGAGTGCAGGTGCGTTTTCCACCTGCAGAGGGGCCCTTGTGGGGCTGGCCCTGGCGGGAGGGCAGGGTCATAGGGACAGAAGGTTCTAGAAGGGAGCAGACCTCGGGACATTTGCAGATGCTGCTGGACCCTGCCCCTCACTCTGCATGTGGGGACCTATGTGACCTTCTCACCACTCCTGTGTCTCATTGACACAAGCCCTGGAAAGGCTGAGGGTCGAGAACCCCCAAGAGCTGGCGTATTCTCATGAGTGGCAGCTCTGAGTGATCGCCTTGTTGACTCCCCATGCCCCCTGGGTGCTGGGCTCAGGTCGAGCAGCTGGGTCACCTTGGAGCGCTCGGGAGGCGCCTTGGAGGTGGGTTGATGGAATGCCCCTTCCCTACAAGGAGGGAAATGGTGCTCAGTTGTGTGGATATACAGCATTTTCTTTATTCATTCATCCCTGAGTGGACACTTGGGATTGTAGGCGGGGAGAGAGAATCTCCTGTCTTTCCTTCTGAGTCCTGTGGCCTGTCTAGTAATTAAATTAACATAAGATATATTAACAGGAGAAGAGCGAATTTAATTTTGTACACATGTACACCTCCAAAACTGCCGCCATGAACGTGGGTGTGCAGATCCCCGTTTGAGACCCTGCTTCCAAGTCGTTTGGCCGGGCTCTCGGTCTGCCTGGACTCGGGGATCCAAACCCCGACTGGGGGCAGGGGCTGTGGAGAGGAAGACCTGCTGGCCGGCCGCTGTCTCGAGGCCGCACCTGCTGTGGTCTGGGGCGTGCATTTCGCTCTGCACTTGCGGGCTCGCCTGTCACAGGGTGCCCTGCTCAGCCCGCCTGGCTTTTCCGTTTGGTTGCGCCCGTGGCCGTCATTAGGGAAGAGCGCTGGAGGGGGACCCACTGTGTGTGTCTCAGCGTTCCCGGCTCCCGCTGAGCCCCCAGGTGACAGCCTCCCCTCAGATCCGGGTCCCCAGGTCCCCCTGAGGGTCCCCTCCTGGCTCTCCAGGTGTGCAGGACAGCTGCCCAGAGCGTCACGGAGACGCCGCCGGGGGGCGCTGACCCCGCCCTGCTGGCCTGACCCCTGCTTCTGCCTTGCTTGCAAAGGCCGGTGTGCACTTGGCACCTGGGTCCTCCCGTGGCCACTCAGCGCTTCCTCCCCTGACTGCACGTGTTGTGGAGCGGGGTTGGGTCTGCCTCACACGGGGTGGCCGGCGTGGGCCTCCGTGACAAGGGTGGAGGGACCGAGAAACCGAGGTGGGGCCGAAGCTGTGCGTGGTCAGGCTCGGCGGCCCTGGCCTGGCTGTCGGGGGACGGCTGTGCCCCCGCCCTCTCACTGTGTGGACGCTAATGGCACTTCATCCCTCCAGAGGCTCACACTCCAACCACTTAAAAATTCAGAGGCCCAGCGGCGGCCACTCCCAGGGGCCGGAAGGGTGTTTGATTGCTATTCTCCGAGAGACAGCCAGAGCCCGGCTAGTCACGGCCGCCGGGGAGTGTTTCAGACTTCGATCAGTAACGTGAGTGCCGGGGAAGGCCGCGTCCACGGCGCCTGGACTCTCTCCCGCCGTCCCTGCCGCGGGCCTCCCTTTCCAGAAGGGGGGACGGAGACACAGGGCGGCCGGGGCCGAGGCGTGGGCCCTCAGATGCGTGGGGTGTGCCGGCGGGGGACCCGTCTCCTGGCCTTGGCTCTCTGTACGACCCCGACCTCCTTCCGCCCCCATGGTCTTCCCCCTCTTTCCACGTTAGAACGTGAATGCTGGGTCCCTGCATGAGCCGGTTGTCACGTCAGCGCCACCTGTTCTCAGGGGCCCTCGGGGAGCAGGTGCCACTCTGCCCGGGGACGTCCTTTAGGACAGGACCGGAGGGTCGCAGGTGGCGGCAGGTGCAGAGGTGCATGGCCGAGGTGGCTTTCCTCAGCGCCGAGGGCAAGCTCTTCCCCTCTGGTGTCTGTCCAGGGGGAGAAGGTGTAGAAAGAACACTGCGTGAAACCTGGCAGGGTGGTTTTTTATGGCTCTGCCACGGTGGGCCCACTCTGGAAAGGCTCAGCAGACGCCCCCAGCCGTTCCTGGCGGGTTTTCATCACATCCTCACTAACAGTCGTAGTTACCAAAGCGCCAGGTCGTGGGGTAAAAAGCCCACGCGCGCTTTGAGCTCAGCTGCGTCTCACGGCTCAGCACCCGAGGGGCGGGGTAAGTAGCCGGCCCGGGCACACAGCTCGAACCCCGGCAGCGGGCCCCTGACGCCCTGCCTCATGTGTGTCCCTCGTGGGGGGTAATGGACGGCCAGGCTCGGTGGGGCAGGGCACATGTGTGGAGGGGAACGAGGCGTAGACACTAGGAAGATGAAGCCACGCGTGGCCCCGTCCGGCGGAGAGCCAGGAGGGCAGAAGTGTCCCCACAGACAGCGGGAATGTGCTCCTGGGGACCGGGCCGCCTTCCCCTTCACCGCAGGGTGGCCTGAGCGACTGAGAGAATCTGGGGAAGCTGCTGATGTTCGGAAACAGCATGAGGTTTTGTAAGGAAAACACCAAAAAGTGCATTTTCTAATGCAAATGCAGCCAGGAGGTGCGGCAAAATCCGAAGAAGGTATTTAGACACGTCCCTCAAGCCCCCGGGCCCGGAGCTCAGCACCCCGTGCAGCTTGCATCCCTCTTCCACCTGGGACGGGTCATGGCCGGGCGCTCGGGGCTCGATCAGGTGCACCTGGCCCCCGCAAGCTCACCTGGAAAGCAGGAAGTGCGGCCCTGCCGGCATTTGGGAGTCTGCGTGGGCGAGCGCCGGGTGCTTGGGGTGGGCCACCCCTGGCCTTGCTGGGCGTCAGCGTCCCCGTCGGCTCTTTCCGTGAGTAAGCGTACGTTCAAGTGCTGTTTTATCCTCTCCTCGTTGCGCTTAATGATATGTGTGTCCATTGAGCTCGTCAATAAGCATGGACCCGATGGTTTGCGTTGCCTGCCTAGCGGGCTGGGAGATTATTTAGCTAGGTCCTGACCGGTGCGCATTTAGACCAGAAATCCTCACTGTTGAAGCAGCGTGGAGATGCACGTTCCTGAGCTGGCATCCCTTTGAACGGGTGGGATTGCCCAGGAAGCACGCGAGCGGCATGTTCGTCAGACTCCTCTGGAGAGCCAGGCCTGGCTCCGCCCCCGCTGGTGCTGGCGGCCAGGTGCCGCTCAAGCAGGGTGGGCCTCGCAACCTGGCGGCAGGCACCCCCCCCAGAGGCAGAAAATTGCTTCCCGCTGAAGATGGAGGGGTCCGTGCAGGTGTGTGTGTGAGGGGCTGCCCAGCACGGCTCTCCTCGGGCTTTGCGGGGTAGAAGAGAGGTGGTCCCTGGAACCTGGGGGTTCGGGCAAGCTCGGGCAGGTGTTTCAAGTTTCTTGTCTGTATGTTGGAAAAAATCCATCTGGTTCTGAAATTTTGTGAGGAGTGTCCTCTCTGTGGCTGAAATGTTTCTAGAGCCTTCCGTCACCTGGGATGCTTTGGGTGCGATTGCCATCCGAGGCTGGGAGCCTGCCCCAGGCGGCCAGGCGTGCCCACCTCCCGCGAGGCCCCAGCCTGTCGGTCAGAAGGAGCAGGGAGCTTAAATGCAGGGTCTGTAGTTAGAGTTGTCATTCGAGTATTCGTCCCTGCCCGAGACCGCTCGTCATTGAACACACACCTGGGGACCACGGTCTGGGCACGGAACTGGTCGCTCTTCATTCGCCGTGGGGTCTTCGGCGTGGGTCAGTTATGTCATCTGCTTGTTAGGCTTTTAAGCTGGGAAGAAAAAGCGAGGACTGCAGAGCCTGGCCTGACCTAACTGGCCAAGTGGGTTTATTTGGAAAGGCTGACGCCTGCCAGACTCCAGAGCAGGCCCTGGTGCCGCCAGCTGGCTTCAGACCGTCCTTGGGGAGGCGCCTGCTGCACCCCTAACTAGGAGCACGTGTGAGGTGTTGGTGAGGAACCGGGTTGAAGTGAGCCCGGGGAGGCCAGCCGTGTGTGCTGGCTCCATGAGGCCTCGGGGCAGGCTCTCCCACGTAGGGGAGCGGTGGCTCTCCAGCGCTGAGGACTCATGAGGTGGTGTTGGGGGGGAGGGGCAGACGCCAGCTTTCGGGCTCCGAATGCACTGCTGGCCGCTGGTGTGACTTCCGGAAGCGGCCAGACCTTGGTTTTCTTGTGTGTGAAGGAGGGATGATTTCTGGCCCATCCAGTTGTTGGAAGAGCCTCCGTAAGAGGCCCGCACGTCCCTGGTGGCACATGGTGACCTGACCAGCTCTTCTTCCCCCTCCCCTCCCCAGAAGGCTGTTCTGGGAGGATGGGGACGCCGGGCCCCCCAGCTGTGTCTCCGGAAGATGGCTGCCTGGGGACAGCCCTGGGGGTGGGGAGAGCTGGGGAAGGTGAGGATGGGGGCCGCCTCTAGGGCCAGTGGCAGGTGGGCCGGGCCTGGTGGGCCGATGGAGCGGATGTGGCAAGGGTGGCCACGCTGCGGGCTCTGCAGGCCTCTCCCTGCCCCTCCCCCAACCAGCACATCAGCTTCCGGGCCCAGAGCTTCCGGTGCCTGGAGGGTCTGTGGAGGCCTTGAGGGACCCAGAGGTGGGTGGGGCGGGGCCGCGTCGGCCCCTAGGGAAGCTGCTTCAGCCGCTGACAAGGTTGAAGCCTGGAGGCGCGGTCTGCTTTTCCTGGTAACCCCACGGCCGACCGGCCGGAGCTGGTTTTCTCCTCTGGGTGGCACTTCCTCTCCAGGGGTGCCCCCCGCCCCGTGCCTGGAGGTAGGGCTGGCACGCGTGCCGTCTGGGTCCCTGCACAGGTGGCGGCCCAGCGCAGGGACCGTGCTGTGCCAGTGGAGGGCTGGGCAGGGCGGGGGGCTGTCTGTGTCTCCGCTGCTCCCGGTCCGAAGTGAAGGGGCCAGCCTTGGGGTTCTCACAGGTGCCAGCTCACGTGTGTGTATCGTGGGGAGCCGGGCCCAGGACTGCCCCTCTCTCTGCTGCCCCGTGGCCCCCTGGATGGCCCTGCCTGCATGTGGCCTTCGGTGGGCAGGTGCAGGCGGGGCCCAGGTCCCTCACTGTATCTGGCAGCAGTGCCTGAGTCAGGCTGGCTACACGTGCACTTTGCAGCGAGAGGGGGGCCGTTCCTGAATGGAAACCGGCCCCCCGGGCAATCCTGACTGCACCGGGATGCAGCCCACCCCAACGGGCGCTGCCCGGCCAGCCTGGCCCCGCACGTCCCCTGAGTGAGGACCCGGGACTGGGCAGAGGCCCCCCAGCAGAGCTCAGCCCGGGGCGGTGCCCGTCGGGGACCTGCCGAGACCTGAAGGGCACTGCTCAGGGCCACCACGTGTCCCAGGGCAGGTGCCTTGCTCAGCCTGTTTCTGTGGCGGGACATACCCACCGCACTTGCACGGAGGCGGCCCAGGGCCCGGGAGTGGCTGGCACATGGGGTGGCCCTGAGCTCTGCCTGGCAGGCAGCACGGCCAACTGGCCAGGCTCTGGGACCAGTTCTGCAGGAAATGAGACCCTGGGTCCCGTCATCCTCAGTGGACAGGGCCACTGATACGTGCACACACCCTACTTCCCGAGTCCTTGGCAGGACACAGTCCCATTTCCTCGGCCCTCGACGGCAGGGAGGCAGGGAGGCAGGAGTCCTGTGCTCTGGCTGGTGATGCTCTGGACCCACGTTTGGAGTCCCCTCTGGCCTGTCCCCATGTGAGCCTGTCACTGGATGAGGGGGCCCAGCTTGCGCGAGGGGGCCTGTAGGCGGCACCTGGAGGCATTTCTCTGGCAGGTTGCTTGCTTGGCACAACCGTGGCCCTGCTGTGGCCGCCACGAGCAGTGGCAAGGCCCTCGTGGGGGCAGAGTGGTAGCCTAGCTTATCCCGGTGTAGGAATGTTCTAGAGGCTCTCCTAGATTTTTCAGTTGACTTTGGTTCCTGTGAATTGTGAGGAGACCCCTCTGCCTCTGTGCTGCGTGTCTCCTAACGCGCTCCCCGGCACTGGTCCCCGGGAGGGAAGGCGCCTCCTCAGGCCCGCTGGGGACCGTGCGGGCCGGCCAACCCCTCAGCCCGTGTCTTCCCACCGGGAAGATGACGTGGACGGTGACAGAGCCGCTGCCACGTTTCCATGTCTCGCCTTCTAAAGCACCGGGGAGGTGGCGCAGGGCTCAGGAGACGTCCTGCCTGGTGTGCGAGTCCATGCCGCGGGAAGGACAGATGCGCCAGGCTCCAGGGCAGGTGACGGGTTGGCAGGACCAGGGCCAGTGAGCCTGGCCTGCGGTAGGAGGGTAGACCCCTCTCCTGTGTGGAGGCTGCAGAGTGGACTCCTGGAATCTGGGGCCTGGGCTTCCCTTGCCCTGGGGACCTTCAGCAGAGGTCACTCCCAGGCACCTTCTCACCGTCTGGAGGGTCGAAGGCATTTGGTGTTTCCAGGCCAGTTGTCTCAACTGCCGTGAGAGTGGGGTTTGCTGGAGGCCGACCCCACGTCGTTGTATGTGGTCCTCGGCACTCACACGGCAGCTGGGCCTGGAAGCATCTGGAAGATGAGAACCACAAGGGAGGGTTGATTGGAGGGGTGAATCAGGTCCAGTATGGGGCCCCTCAAAGGTCACGCTGCGGCGGTGCCTCTGCGGGTAGTTTGGAAAGTAGAGATGATTGAGGTTCTGACCATGTGCCGGGGCTGGACAGTGGGCATCTTGGCAGCCGTGGAGACCTTGTTGCTCCCCAGGTTAGGGGGAGGCTGGGACCGTTCCAGGCCTCCTATGGCACCTGCGATATTTGCTTCCTTCTCCTCATGGCTGGGGGAGCGAGCGGCCGTCACTCTGTCGCCTTCCCAGTGCTCTTGCGAGGCCATCTACCTGCCCATGGTTGATGGCGCATGGGATGGTGTGGTTTGAACACAGATCGGGGGGGCAAGGTCTCAACGTGACGAGCTTTGCTGCCTGGCGCTCAGTAAGCTGCTTCCAGGGCCTAAGTGGGCGTTTCTGGGGTCCCCTTCAAGGGGTGCAGAAGCTGGTGAATCAGAGCAAACGCTTGTGTGCACCAGATAGTGCACGGAGGTCAGCATGGCGGCCCCCACTAGGCGTAGTGATGTTCCTTGTGTCCCGCCTGGGGGCTCAGCCCCGGGGGCCCTCGCGGTGCTTTCGCCAGCAGCATGCGCCTTCTCTAACGGGTTTTGCAGGCAGAGAGCGAAGGCCACGTCCCGGAGGGAGGCCAGGTGCAAGGAGAGGGCCTCGTCCTGGCTCAGCCTTTGCAGACTTGAGCTGGATGGCAGCCTGTGGTCGAGCGGGCTTGGCTCTGTAACCCTGCTATGTATTTTTAAGGAGACACTAAAGATGAAGGCAAAGAGAGTGGCATTTTGTGGTTTTTTTAGACTTAAAAAAGAAATCTCCGCCTGGACCTGGGCTTGTCAGGGCTCCAAGGCCCGTCCCTCCTGCGGTGGCTAAGAGGAGAGACGTCCTGGTCGTTCTGCAGCTGGGCTAGGCCCGTGCAAGGGGCAGGAGTCAGGTCCCCTGGTGAAACTCCCGCTGCAGAGACTTTTTGGGCAGGATGCCGCCCCAGGTGGCCCAGAGCGCAGTCCTGAGCCAGCCCCGCATTTAGGCACCGTTCTGAACAATTCTGTGACACCTTCACACCCTGGCACATGGCAGAGAGAAGGAGCCCCCTGCTGTGGGGTTGGGGTGCTGCTTGTCTCTGCCCCGAGCTCTTGGAGGAGAAGCATCCATTCAGAGTGGAGCCAGACGCTTCCCCAGAGAGCAGTTTCCAACCCTGCCCGCTGAGCTGTGACCTGCTCCAGCCCCAGGGCGATGGGCAGTTCCGGAGCTCCGGGACCTGCTGGCCGGGCCTGTGGGGGGATGGCGGGATGTAGGAGGGAGGGAGCCCCAGCTCTGCCGGAGGCTTGAGATTCGTAACTGCCTTTGTGAGTCTGACAGGGCTGCCTAACACCTGTCTCATCAGGAACTGGGGGCAGTGGGGCCCCACGGCTGGTACCCCCCGTGGATGGCGCAGCAGGGCTCTGGCCTGTTATCAGCGCAAACTGAGGGTTCCTTCGGAGGTCCGGCGCTGTAGTCAGACGTGTGCGTACCCCAGGGTCTGGGGGCTAAGGGAGTGGCTGGGGGCTGGAGGGGCAGTGACCTGTTCCCGTCCCCACGGGTGGGAAGTGGCATCCGAGGGCCCGGAAGCCTTCACTGGAGCAGCACGCTCTACCATGCCCCCTGTTAGGGGAGAATAGTGACCGCCTGAATTAGGCGTCTCATTGGCTTGAAAGAAGTACGAACAGTGTGGTGGACGTCGACTGTGTTTTATTGCATAGAACGTGTGCCTGTGCACACAGAGCGCAGGTAACGGAAGACCTGAGCGGGGACTGGAGTGAAGTACGTCCTGGGGATTGTGTGCGACGGTCCCCGTAGAGGGAAGCAGGCCTGTGAGGGTGATGAGTGTGTGCTCTGAGTGTGTGTGCCCACCCCCATCCCCCCCGTATGAAGGGACAGAGTCTTAGGACCGCTTCACCGTGACCCCTGTGTGGCATCTGCACTTCTGCAGATAGGCTCTGGATAGAGGAGCTTTTGGGTTGAGTTTTTCTGGTGGTTAAAATCAGTCTTTAAAAATAAATTTTGAGGGGCGCCTGGCTGGCTCGGTCTGTAGAGCGTGTGACTCTTGATTTCAGGGTCATGAGTTCAAGCCCTATGTTGAGTGTGGAGCCTACTTTAAAAAAATGAATTTTAAGTGGGAAATTAGCAAAGAGCTGAATGTCCAATGTTATCCTATTGGATTATGGAACATTGAACAGCCATCCAAGGATGCTTGGGGAGTGCTAGATGCCCACGGGGTGCCACCATACAGGAGACCCCAGGGAAGGAGGCACAGTTCACTAGGAGGTCCTGCCCTCCCCTCCGGCCAGCCCACAGGGGACACCCCCGCTTCTTCCTTGGACTTCCTGGTCTCTTGTGGGGCTGCAAGCCTGCTCCTCCCGCCCCGGGGCGCTGAGCTGGGCTTCACCTGCACTCACGGCCACTGGACCTCTTTGCTCTGTGTCAGAGTCCCTTAGAAGGAGGTCCCTCAAAATGTCCAGTCAGTCAGAAATCACCGAGAGTCTGTCTGCTGTTCTTGGAAACTTGTGTTTTGATGGAATCCCGTTAGTAAGCTTCAAGCAGGGAACCATAGGTGAATAGCGTACAATGTAGCGATTCGACGAGTCTGTATCAGTGTCCCCAGCTGTCACCATGCACCATGGTTACAGTTACTGATGATGTTCCCTGTGCCATACTTTCTATCCCTGAGACTAGCTTCTATTCTAACTGGGAGTTTGTACCTCTTAACCCCCTCCACCCACCTCACCCAGCCCCCCACCCCCGCCCCGTGATCCCAGTTTGTTCTCTGTATTTAAGAGTCTGGTTTTCTGTTTGTTCATTTGTTTTGTTTTTTAGATACCAGTATAAGTGAAATACGGTGTTTACCTTTCTCTGACTTAGCATAATACTCTCTAGGTCCCTCCATGTTGTTGCAAATGGCAAGATGTCATTCTTTTTGATGGCTGAGTAATATTCCAGTGTGTGTGTGTGTGTGTGTGTGTGTGTGTGTGTGTGTGTGTGTGTGTGTGTGTGTGTGTGGACACCGCACCTTCTTTATCCATTCATCCATGGAAGGACGCTTCCATATCTTTGCTGTTGTCAGTAACGCTGCAGCGAGCATGCGCATGCATGTGTCTTTTCAAAGTAGTGTTTTTGTTTTCAGTGGGTAGATACCCAGCAGTGGAATTACTGGATCGTAGGGTAGTTCTGTTCATTTTTTGAGGAAGCTGCATCCTGTTTTCCACGTGACCATACCCATTCACACTTCCACCAGGAGTGCACGAGGGAGCCCTTTGCCACGTTATTCTTTTTACCAGCTGCATAGTATTCCATCTCCCAGATGTGATGCAGTTTATGTACAGATCAGCTTATGCATGTACAGTGCACGTGTGTGTACTGTTTCCAGAGTTCTTCTACCGAATAGCCTCCTACGTGGGCACCTCACGTGTGGGGTGTCTCTGCCTGAATCCCCGGGGAGAACTGTTGGGTCAGGACTTCTGGGCCCGCGCTGCCCCGTGGCCCCCAGAGAGGTCGCCCAGTGCATGTGGACATGGCCCCTTGCCCCCTCCTCACTGCGCTTTATGGGCAGCTGGCCTCATGGCTGCCCTTCTCAGAGGTGGGGAGTAGCCTCTTGCTTTGGTGTGCAAACCCGTGGTGCGGGTCAGGGTCAGGGGCTTTTGGGAGGGGAAGTCACATTTGCAGAACATGGACAAGATGCCTGCAGGACCTGCCTCGCCTTCGCTCTGTGCTGTGGTCAGAGTGGTCGCTGGACAGCTACCGTCGGGCGTGGCGCACGCGCACCTGCACCTGGGAGTGGGGGCGGGGTGGACACGGCCACGTCTCTCGAGGGAAAGAGAAACACTTCTCTCTCTCCTGATTAATTTCTCTTTCATTTCGCAAAATGAGTGTTGAATTCTTCTTATGCGTGTTCTGAGAAGTGACGCCCGGTGAGGGGAGACGCAGGGTTCAGGCAGTACGGTGAGTGGCTGTGTGGGGACTGTCTCCTGTACTCTTCGGCAAGGCGATACCTAATTACAGTGCGTGGGTTTTTCTGTCGAGAAATCAGAAAGAACTGGCATGGTAGAAGGGTGTAGACAGCTGGGGCCCGGGGCCTGGCCGTTGGCTGGGCCGGAAGTGCCTGGTTTTTACCCAGGAACCGTGTGGCTAGGAGCTGTTTGGCAGAGGGCAGAGGTGAGGTGGCCTCGCCCAGGTGCGTGTGTGGGTGGGGGTTCACATGCCGACAGCCTGCCCTTGGTGCTCAGCGCCATGAAATTCGGGTGAACACGAGACGCACCTGCTTGTATTTATTGAAGTGACAAAGGCTTATTGAATTTCCAGAAGAGAGAAGCCTTTCAGTTTAAAGTTTCTTGGCATTCAGGTTGTTTATGTAAACCTCTTGCTTCTGCGTGAATTGCTTTCGTTTTCCCGAAAGTGTTTTGGGGAGCGTGCATGTGGCCACTGTGTGCTGCCTGCCTGTGTGAGCAGGTGAGGCCCACAGTTGGTCACGTTTGCCTGTTGTCTATCAGTTGCGGCAGCACGTCCCCCCGCGTTCAAACAGCAGACGTGGGTTCTGGGTGCGGGGAGGGCACAGCCTTGTCGGGGGACGCTTGCCTGCATGCTCATCCGTGAAGATATTTCTGCTTAGAACTTGGCCGTCAGCAGTAGCTGATCCAGAATCAGAAAGACCCAGAATCGGCCTTTGCAAGCCCGACACAGGGAGACGTAAGGAATCCTAACCACTTCCACCAATACCCGGGGGTCTCATTTGCTCGGGATTCACGGGACGTGTCTCAGGCCGCGAGGGGCCCCGGGTGACCCTGGGAGTCGTGCGTTGTAGGTGTGGGCGCGGGGTGCCAGCCTTGTCTGTGGTGTGGGCGTGATGACTGGTCCCACTCCAGGGGCGCCGGGTGGGAGAGACGGGGCGTCGGCCCTGCTTCCAGCGAGCACCTCCTACTTCTCAGCTGTCTTCCAGAGAATGGCAAGAACTGTACCAGCTCTTAAAGCAAAAGAAAACAAAAATATTCCAACCACCAAAACATGCTAGCGTTTGATTCTGAGGTTTAAAAACTGTGCTAGATCACTCGCAACCATGAGGGGTCCAGCACCGATGTCGACACGCTCACGTACCTTGCACAGGGCCCCCTGGGGCTGCCGTTCCGATCCGGTCAGGTTGTCGTCCTCCTGGACTCGGGCGTCCCTCTTTGAGGGCTCCCCCCGGGGCTGCTGGATTTCCGTGAGGATGGGTTCTCAAGGACACGGATCTGAAACTAATAGCCTGATTCTCTTCCGGCAAATGGCTAACCAGGACCGTGGGGCGTGTTTGGTTGGCTTACTTCGCAGGGAAGTGGCTGTGGTCGGTGTCTGGGGACTCGCCAGGTTACACTTCCCTTATGGGCGCGATTGCACACTCACTCCTCCCTCCCGTTTGCACAAGGGCATGAAAGCCACACCCATCCTGGGGTCTGGAGGTTTAAAAAAAAAAAATGCAAGAGTTTCTTTGCAGTGCCCCTCCAGGAGTGATGCTGAGGGTGCGTGGACGGAGGACTCACGTGTTGAAATAGTCTCCTTTCCTGTTCTTTTCAGAGCCAAGATTTCTGAAGACTCCGTCCTAGAAGCGACTGAGGGGAGGTTCTGGAGGCGCAAGATACAGGTAAAGACGCGTGGTTTCTGCACCTGTGTCCCAGCTTCGCGAAGCCGACTCTCGTAGAAGCCTCAGTGGGGTCCCGCAGACGGTTGGTCCCAGCTCCCTGTGTGCTCCGGGGGCCAAAGGTCGGTCCAGCTGTTGCTGTGTGGGGCGTCTGTCCGTGCCGGGCGCCAGGAGCCCCGCGCACAGCCTGCCTCTCCTCACCCCACCCCTGCCCTGCCTGCCCTTTGTTTCTATTTCAGTTCTCTCTGGGGCGCTGGCCCCTGGAGGCCCTGCAAAGTTCCAGTTTCTCCTCTAGGGGTGCGAGGGGGTTGTCAGTGGGGCCCGACGTGCAGGGAGGGGTCTCCATGTCACCCAGGCCCCGGTTTGGGGCCATTTTGTGATTAATCTTCATTTCAACCATGTATCTCCAGTTTAAAAGGAAAGAGAAATGCCAGTTTAATGTAAAAGCAGAAGGAAAGCCGCACCCCGCTTCTTCCTCGTAGTTACCCCCGTCCCATGGCCGGCCTCCAGCAGCCCCACCACCCCGTGTCCGCCGTGCGGCGCCATCCCTGGGACCTGCCTGGCCAGCTTGCTGGGGCGGCTTTAGTGAGCACAGCTCCCCCTCTAGGGTCCTTAGCACTGTCCGTGTTTACGCGTGGGCACCCACGTGTGTGCTTTCGATTACGTGCCCCATTGGGCCGGGGTGCCGCCCAGTGAGGATGCTGCACGCAGCAGGAATTCCAAGCCCTGGCACTTAGGTTACGAGCATTTTTCCCCCAGGCCATTTACCTTTGATTTTGTTTGTTGATCTCCTTATGTTAAAAAATCGTTGGGGATCTTGGGGAATTGGGAGGGAGGACCATGCCCGTGCGGTGGCCCGAGGTCTCGGAGGTGACGCCCCCAGGGACGGGCCCTCCTCCTGCCTGGCTCGTGCTAACAGGCACGCAGCCTAGTTCCAGTTAAAGCAGACGAAGCCTTCTTTATGTACATGCAGACGGGACAAAGACGTGTCACGGACGCCCAGTGACCCCAGGAGAGGGGCCGGCACACGACTGCTCCGGGATGCACTGCTCCGCGCTGGGCGTGCACATGGCCTGGTTCAGGGCGGGGAGGGTGTAACTTTTGCACAGAGAGGGATAAACGTCTGACTCACTGTGTACAAAACAAACATCAACAGTGAGTTCCTTGGCTCTTCTCCTCCCTAGAGGTAACCACTGTTAACAATTGGATGAGTGTCCGTGTGTCCGTAGGCCTGTATCCCTGCGTGTCCGTGCATGTGTGTCCATATGTGTTTACATCCGTGTCCGTGGTGGGGGGGAACCTCCTCCCTGGACACCATGTGGGCCATCCCACCTGCTGCTGTGCATCTGCCTTCAGTGCCTGGTCGGGGTGCACTGTGCTCACGGACCGATCTCGTGGGGCTGCCCGGTCTCCTGCGTGTCCGTGACCCAGCCCCTGACAGAGGCACGTCCCCCTGGTTGCACCTGTGTCCTCGCTGGACCACAGGGCCACCCGAGTCCCTGGGAGGTAGGAGTGTGCTCCGCGGTAAACTGAGGCTCGCCCTCAGGAACCCCCTGCCCGCCCGCCCCTGCCCTGCACCGGCTGGCAGCCCTCTAATTTCTCTCTGCCTCATGGCAGGTAAACGGCTGCAGTATTTTAGCTCACATTTCTCTGTTAGCAGACTTTAGCGCCCTGGGAGCTAGTTTTGAAGGTGGGACAGTTTTATAAGGTATGGGAAGTTAAGAACGAGGGTAAGTTCTAGTTAAAGTAGAGCTGTTCCACTGTCTTCTACCTGAGTGTGTGTCTCACGCCTCTAACTGGGGACTGAGCACCCGTGTCCGTGGCGTTTCAAATGACCCCCAGGTGTCAGTGGAGTCCTCTGGCTCTGGAAGCCTCCTGGCTGACCTCTGGTGCTGAGCTCCCCGTGGCACCCACAGCCCAGCCGACACAGGGCAGGCCAGCCATGTCCCAGGACAGCCCCACTGTCCCCCAGGAGCCAGCGTCCAGCTGGACAGTCCGATGGCCGCCCTGGAGGGAGCCAAGAGGAGAAGCCAGGGCGGCACTAAGCGGGGGCCAGGGACACAGGCAGGTGCACACGCCGCCCAGAAGGGGACAGTGTTGTTTATGGCCACGGGCAAAGGGTCTAGTGATGTCACACAGGCGGTGTGACTCCTCCCTCCACGGGCCTCTCCGCTGGGGCAGCCACGGCCGGCCCCTCCCTACTGCCCCCCTGCAGGAGCCCCCTGCCCGTTCCTGCCCCCGCTGGCCATCTGACTGACCGGCATCACCCCACCGCTGGACGCCTGCCTCCTGGCTCCCGTCAGCACACACGGGCCCAGGTTCAGGTGAGGGAATGAGGCTGAGGCGTGTCGGGACCCCCCCCATGGCTTGGTTGTCCTGTGAGGGGGTGGAGGGTGAGCAGGCACCCTGGCCACTGTCCCGCGCTGCCGCCGTCCCACCTCCAGGGTTGCGCACACGCATGCGGTGGAGCTGGGCATCGCTCCAGGGGATTGTTCTGCGTCCTGGGGAAACTGAAGCGCAAACAGTAAACTGCTTGTTGTGCACGTGACGCGTGACACAGAACTCCCGGAACCTGTCCTGAGGGGACGGGGCTGTTTTTGCACGGTGGCAACATCAGTCCACAGCCAGCGGTGGGGGAAGGGAGCCCAAGGGCGGAAGGTAGCCTGGGGACAAGCAAGGGGGGCTGTGGGGTGGGAGGCCAGTCCGTGGCAAGGGCAGGCAAGGGGTTGTGGGCCCGCCTGGGGACAGGGATGAGCGTGGGGGGCGGTCAGCCTGGAGGCACGCGAGGGGGCGGAGATAGGCTGGGGTCAGCCTGGGGGCAGGTGCACGCCCCCTGCTGTGTGGACTGCAGGCTCTGAGGGGGCGTGGGGCTTCACCCACCCTGTGTGGCAGACCACACTCCCCAGGCAGCATCCACAGCTGTCAGGACGCCCTTTGGCAGATTCCCGGCGTGCCGGCAAGCACACTCGGAACGTTGGTTTCGAGTCCTGCCGCTCAGGGTCGCCCTGAGGCCTTCGGTGTGGTGTGAACAGTGTCCCCTCTGTGACCCACCCCTGTGGCCGTGGACAGTTGGTCCCAGGAGGGGAAGCCAATCCCAGACAGCCCGACCGGTCCACGGAATCTGGCTGACAGGTCACCACTGGCAGTCCCTGATCACACGTCAGAACAGAACACCAGATCAGGCTGGTCAGGGTGCAGCAGAGCGCACACACACAACACACAGGTGTGCACAGGCATGGGTATGGGCATCCGTGAATGCACATGCATGTGTATACATACATGGATGCACACAGGTGTACATGTAAATACAGATGTGCACGAATGCATGTGGACGTGTGTGCATACGGGTGTGCAGTTCACACGCACACAGATCCACGCGTATACACACATGTCCACATTGCACATGGGTGCACTCACGCAGACACGTGGGCCGTTTCGCGAACTGGGCCTTACCCTTGCTGGTTGCTGGGTACGTGGTTTTCGGACGTGGTTCAGGACCACTCAGATGGAAAGCTGGAGGGTTGACAGGCCCTGCCAGCCTGAGTGAGGGGCTTGGGGCCCCCGCTCACTTCTATTCTGCTGACATTTAGAGTGGGGCCGTGCACTCCTCGTGAACTCACACGAGGACTCGTAGGTACTGGGGGTGACACTGTGGAACCCTGTCTCCCTCTTGGGCTCCTGGTTCCTTGTGACACTTTCCCACTGGGGACGCAACGCACACCCCCATCACCCGGCTCCCAGCAAGATGCCTCTGCTTCTCAGAAATGCCTGGGAAAGCCAATACAATGGGCATTTTATCCACATTTCCATTTTAGTATTCCCACCATGGTCCTTAATGCCGCATGCCCCCTGTAATCCCGGAGCCAGGATTCCTGCAGGAGCACGTGGGGGCTGCGGGTCCGAGTGCGTGGGGTGCATGCGCTGCTTCCAGTGCTTGAACTCCACGCGACAGCCCGTGCTCGTTGAAAAAGAAAAACACACCCAGCCCTTCCCATATCCTGAAGCAGAACGTGCAGCCGCACCGCCCCTCCCCAGGAAGGACATCTGCGGAGCGTGGGCCCGTTCCCCTTCGGACGTTTGTGTGGATTTTTAGAGACCATTCAGGAGGGAGAGGCAGGGTCCGGCAGAGGCTGTCGGGAAGCCCGTGTGTGCTGCAGCACAAGGAGCTCACTCGCCCTCCGGCGCGTCGGCGGGGTGGCCTGGGGTGGCCTGGAGCAAGTGGCCACGCGGCTCCTGAGTGGCGGTGTCTGGGTGGGTGCGAGAGAAAGGGCCGTTGAGAACGTTCCCTCTTCTCACGCGGACCAGTTCGAGCAGCGCGTGGGCACCAGCCTGCGTGGGGAGCTCTCTGGAAGGTGTGCACACTGCCACCCAGCGTCGGCGCAAACTCATTTGGTGCATTTATCAGGGGGCAGGGCAGCCTCTGCTGGAGCTCTGACCCGATCCAATCTGTCCATTCTAAGGTTCGCGCTGGGTATTTTGTTCGTGGAACTTCCTGCCCGTCAGGCCTCCCCTTGGCTCTCCCCAGCTCCGGCCTTGGGCTCCTAACTGGGCCGTTTGCCTTTCCCCGGTCCTGCCCACTGCAGACGGGGCCAGGGCCACAGGCAAGTCCAAGGCCGGCCACTCAGCGAAAAGGATGAGGCAGGAAGGGATGGAAGGGAGTGGCCCTGAGGCCATTGTCACTGTGGGGAGGGCCCAGCCACCAGGGCCAACCGAGAATGTTCTGGGGGAGGGGCAGCTTGTGCCCGGGCTGGGGGTGGGACATGGTATTGCTGTGGAAGACGAGGGTGGGTTCTCTGCCTCTCCTCCCCACCCCCACGAGGGCAGAGTCCCTGCACACTCTGGGCCTCTGTCCCCACGTCACACAGGGCCTCCTGCTCCCGGCTCTTCTTCCTTGGGAAGACACGTGCAGAGTAGCTCCTTTGTTTTGCTGGAGCAGATCCTTCAGTAGCTTTCTGAGAAAGGATGTCAGGGAGGTAAGAGGAGCCCTCGTGTTTGAAGCCTCCCATGTTGATACTTGGGCTCGGCTCAGGATTCTGGGCGAGACGCTGTCCTCCTCCGGGAGGTTCACAGCACTCTGCTCTCCCCCAGCTCTCAGGGTGGCTCTGGAGAGGCCACTGTACGGCCTGTTTTCTCTCGGGGAGCTCCAGGTGTGGTCTTCGTTCATCGCGCTGCGGGGGGCGTTCATGCTGTAAACGCACGTCCTCCTGTTCTAGACGTTTCTCATTTCTCTGTTCCTTCTCTGCATGTCCTCCGCCCTCCTCTGGAGCTGGACGTGGGCCTCCAGGCTCCAGCTCCCTCGTCTCCTTTCCCGGTTTTTATCTGAGCCCCTTTGTGCACCTTGGATGAAGCCGCCTCAATTTTACCTTCCCATCCTTCAACTGGACATTCTGCGCAGTGTCTGGAGCCCGTGTGGGTGGGTCCTCGCCTGGCTGCCCAGAAAAGTGACTTCTGCTGGGGACCCGAGCATTCGGTGTTGCCATTGGGTCCTTGAAAACCAAACTCGGCTCCATGGTGATATTTGGCAGGGGGGTGGGGGGGTGATGAAACGGGCCAGCGGGGCTCGAATCTGCAGCCAGCAGGTGCCCTGGGCTGTGGACTCGCTTACACATTCCAGAAACCCACAACTGAGTGGGAGCCCAGAGCGGAGAGCCCTACAGATCAGTCACAGGGAGGGAACGTCTTGGGTAAACTGGCGAGACTGTGCCGTGGGGTTTACGCACCTCATCTCCAGAACAGACATATGTGGACGTGTTCCGAATGGCATTGACAGGCAGCCTTCTAGACAGGCCACGCTGTGTGCATCCAGACGTGGCCTGGACAGAAAGGTGGAGGGGGCGTGAGACGGGAGAGGCTGCATGGGAGGTGAACCGCAGCCGTGCACGCTGGTTTAATCCGAGAGAGAGAGAGACGTTTTCGTGTGGGCAAATGATGTGCTCTGATTTACATCGAAAACCTTACTCTGGCCACTGCCTCTGTTTAGTAAATGTACTTACTATAGGGAGGTATCTGTTTGGAATTATATCTGACTGCTGGTAATAAAAACCTGGAAAACAGTAGTTTAAAGAGATTACTGGCTTATTTAGCAGGTTGAGGGGCAAGCAGAAGAAAGCAGGTGTGAGGTCTCCAGTATGTTGGGAGGGCCCCCAGTGGATTTCCGCTTGGCTGTTTGTAGAATGAGACCCTTGTTTTCATGTTCACAAGGTGGCGCCCAGATCTCCAGCCATCAAATACGAGTTCCAGGCACCAGAGGAAAGACTGAAGGCAAAGATGCAAACACTAGCTGAGTCCGCCTTCTTTAAGAGCCTTCCTGGAACTCCTACCTCATAACTTCTGGTTGCAGTTCTCTGGCTGGAGCCGCCACCAGGGGGCTGGGGGCCATAGTTAGCTGGCTGCACTGCTCTCCTGGGTAAAACCGAGATTCTGTTAATAAGAATGGAGGGCCATGGATGCAGGGACAGGAAGTGGGTAATCTCTGCCACAGGCGGCAAGAACGGAAGCAGGGCGAAGGGTAGGCAGCTGTGGAGGGGTCAGGATGGGGGTGGGCATTGTGCAGCCTGTGGAGTGGTGGAGATGGCCCCCGGGGGGGCGGGGGGGAGCCCAGCACTCCTGAGCTGTCAGCATCACCCGCGCACACAGCCCGTCCCCAGGGCCTCGGTGTCCTGCAGCTGCAGAGGATTTCTGCAGGAGTGTTTAGTGCTTGCTGGACGCCGTGGGGCTGCTTCACCAGGGGGGGTCACATCGGGGACCCGGCGCAGTTAGAGCCCTCCCCTGGCTGGGCTTCCGGAGCCACCTCGTACCCCATTCCCGTGCTGTGGGCGGGAGAGCAGGGTCTCCTGCGCGGCCTCATGCGGTGAGCCCTCCTGAGAGCCGGCTGCCTGGAGAGAGAGCACCCCGTGAGCTCGCTCCGTGGCGCAGCCCTCCCTCCGTCCCTCCTGGTCTCGCTTCCCGGTGCATCTGCTTCTGCATTTAGCGTCCGGTCCCGCCCTCGCTGCGCTGCCGAGTGTCTGGGCGGGCCGTCCCCGCGGGTCCCCAGCACAGGACTCGGCTTGCAGACCGGCGCCCAGTTCTGTGAAGAGTTGTGTTGGTGCCCGGCCGCGCTCGTCCCTTCCTGCATCTCTGGGGCTGTTTTTGCGCTCCCTGGTGGACCTGAGTACCTGGGACAGAGACGGCACAACTCAAACCTGAGAAGAATGCCTATCTGACGGCCGTCCATGGAGCAAGGTGCTGGCCCCCGTGCAGGGTGAGCCAGTCCCCAGGAAGAGCGACTCCCTGGCTTCACGGCCACACAGTGGCATTGGGGTGAGGACAGACAGCGGGTGAGCAGACCTGGCCGGCACACCTTCGGCAGGAAGGGGAAGGGCAGAGCGGTGCCCCAACAAGAAAGGGGGGCGAGCAGCCGAGGCCTGGCCGTGCCCACATCTCAGCCGTCCCCCCAGGGCCCCCCACGAGTCCGTCCTTTACCAAGTGGAGTGGGGCAGGTGTGGTGCCCTGGGCACTGGCATAATAGACAAAGATACAATGAAGAAGACCCCGTTAAGTCCACAGTGATGCCGAGGGCAAGCCATGCTACATGCTGGACTTTAGGGCCAGACAAGGATTCCAGGGGCATGAGAGGTGACCTCCTGGGCAGGATGAGGAGGCAGCCCAGGAGGGCTTCCTGGAGGTAGTGGCTTGGCTAGGTGAACAGAAAGTCAAAACTTCCCCCTCAAACCCTCTTGGGAGGTTTGGTTTGGGCCGAGGTGCCAGGAAGCAGCAGGGGCTGGTATATGGTCGGTTGTGGGGGCCCTGGGGAGGCTGAGCAGGAGGGAACTCTTGCGGGGGGTAAGGAGCTGGCTGCCCCTTGGATGTCCCTGAGGGGTGGTGATGGTGGGGGTGGGGGGAAGGCTCCAGAGAGGGGCCCAGGGGCCTGTTGGCCTGAGGGACCTGCAGGTGGGTTGACTTGATGGGATGGAAGGAAGAGAAGGGGGTGAGCAGGGCCCGCTCTGGGGGGCGGGAGGCAGGCTGCTCCACCATTTCGCAGAAGAGGAAACCTGGTGGGGGGGGCAGTGGATCGCATGTGGGGCCTCCCTGGGGGCAGCATGTCTGGGAAGGATGTGGGTCCTACCCTTGCTCCCACAGCTGTTTGGTTACAGCCCCATCGTGAGAAGCCAGAAGAAATTCATGTCACAGTCCCACCGGGGTCCTGGCGGGGCCCTGCCTCAGTGGTCTGCAGCGAGGCTCTCCTGCCCCCCCCACTGCAGGGCACCTTGCGGATGGCGTGTGGGGTAGAGCGTGGGGGCTGGGAGACCTGCAGACCCCCAGCCCACACCCTCTGTCCTTCCAACGAGCTGCTCCCCAGGGACCCCAAGAGCCCCTGACGGCGCTTTCTGTGGCACAGCGACTTCTTGGGTGCAGCTGGGGGAGCAGGGCGTTGGGGGTGGCCCCGTCTGCGGCAGGAGGTCAGCTGTCCTGCACGGCAACGTCGCGTGTGCGTCTGCGCGTGTGTACGTGCCCCCACACGTGCCGTGTGAGCGTGCATACATGCACACAGCTCAGCCTCCACGTGGTGCTCTTGGTCTTTCGCCCTGGCTGACCTCCGTGACAAGCGTTACAGGAGCTGGGAAGCCAGGGTCTGCGGGGGATCTGGTTCCCTGGTTTACACCTTTGCAGAGGTCACTAGCGGGCCACAAGTGTCTGGCAAGGGGGGCAAGCCGGGCAGCCAGGTGGGCGGTCGTCCCAGTCTGGGTTCCCATGTCTGCCCTGGAACTCTGCTTTTGGTGACTGGGTCTCAGTGTCAGCGTGGGGCTGTGTCCGCACCACCCCCCGCCCCTGCGCAGACAGAGCTCGGGGCACAGCGGGGAATAGAAAGCGGGTGTTACTACACGCATCCTGACCTGTAACCTTTGTCCTCACTTCCAGAATTTCTTTGTGAAGCCAAAAAGAAGCACACAGTTTAAGAACCCGGTGGCCTTCCACGTTGGCGGTGGTGACCTCGCCCGGCGCCTGGGAAATGCGGGTCCGAAGGGTTTGCACCGCCCACCAGCTACGGGCTGTGCCGCTGGTCACAGCCCCCAGGCTCTGAGCAGCGTCCGCCGGGACACCCACCGCGGCCCCCAGGCCCACAAGCGTTTGCTGCCTGAGCCCCCTCTGCGGCGCCCACGCATGAGGATGTGCGCCCCTGTCGGGGGGCTGCTTGCTGCCCTCGCCATGCTGTTTGGGATGGCGATGGCGTTTGCACCCAAACCCAGGATCACCTGGGAGCGCAGAGGTACGGGCCAGCCCTGCTCTCCCGGTCGACGCATGGGCTCCGCTGTGTGTGCTGGGTCTGCTCTCCGGGCCCCTGCGGGCGGGCAGGTGCCTGGGTCACACGGAACACTTGCCCGCTGTGTTCAGGGGCTGCCAGTTAGGTTTCTAAAGCCGGGACCCCTGGAGAGCCTGAGGATGTGGTGCGCTCCCCGGGCACGAACCTCTCTAAATACCCTGTTTGAGGACATCTAATGACAGGCGGCCAGGCTTCCCGCCAAGTGCTCTCATTTGACGTCCGTAGTTTCTGTCCATTTCCCCTGCTGGGAGCTGCGTCCTGGGACCCCTGGGCTCCCCCGTGAGTGGAGTGAGGGCTGCTTGCAGGGCTGAGCCGTCTTGTGCGGCGTCCCCGGCCGCATGCGCACCGGGCACAGCCTTCCTCCGCGCGTCTGTCTCCAGTTTGGGAAAATCCAGACAGCAGAGTGAGTGGATACCTGGTCCTTACATGAAACCAGCGGTCCACGAAACCCACGTTCAGACCGCTCTTGCTGATGCCGGGACTGGGTCAGGCCTTGAGAAACCGTGCCAACCCGTTCATGTCGCTGCCAGTTGTCCCGATTCGGACATAGTCCTACTTGTCCGGGCGATGTCCTCGTAAGAGAGGAGACATCACTGTTTCTCGGGTTTATAAGCTCGTGGTGCTTATCCCTAAAAAATGCTTCAGTTAAGGGATATATTTACTGAACTAGGTTTTTTTAAAGCTTTTGAGCTACATCGTGTTTTTTTCCTGAATAAGAAAAGCTTAGTTATATCCTTTATGTACTTCATCTGTGTTAAGATTAAACACACGGACATGAGAGCGTGGGAAGCAGAGTGCTCAGCAGCCTGGGGTTGCCTGGGAGGTCACATGCTTGGAGGTCACGCTCGCTCCTGGGAGGGCATGCTCCTTGGAGGCCACGTCGAGTGCAGGGTTTGGAACTGCACTGGAGGAGCAAGAAAGGACCCCGGGCCCCAGCACTGGCCGAGCACAGTGGCTCGGGGGCCTTGCAGGGTCGCATGCTCGTAGTGACTGTCTGAGTGGGTCTGCGTGCTGACCTCGGGCAGGGGATCCACGCACAGGCCCTGGCGACATGACCGTGTGTTACAGCAAGACGGGGTGCTCGGTGTGTCCAGGCTGGGAAACGTCTGATGTTCTCTCTTCCCTCCACAGAGGTGCACCTGGAGAAGTTTCACGAGCCAGGCATCTTCAACTACTCGGTGTTGCTGCTCAGCGAGGACAAGACCACCCTGTACGTGGGTGCCCGGGAAGCCGTGTTTGCCCTGAGTGCTCACAACATCTCCGTGAAGCAGCAGGAGGTAAGGCGTGGCCTCCCGCTCGACTGCCGTGTGGGCCGCAGACCTTCCTGGCGCTTTCTCCTCCAATCTGCACTGCGCCGTCGGGCACTTTCCTGGCCACGCAGCCTGCTCACGCCATGGCCGGCCCCACCGCCGTCCTGCACGCTGGCCGCTCACCTGGGGGCCTCTGTCCTCTCCTCTTGAACTTTTTATCTTTTCATTATGGAACATCTTGAGCACACACAGAAGTCGAGGGAGTGGTGTCGAGGAGGCCTGTTCCCCACTCGGCTCCTGCAGCCCGGGGTCACCCTCCTGCACCCGTGTCCTGGGGCTCCGTTGCCTCTGGAGGCTTTGAAGCAAGTCCCAAACATGCTCTTCGTCCGTGAGGGGTTCCCTGGGTGTCCCCTTCCTCAAGGAGAGGACTCCTTTGTGTCAGAATAACCAAAATACCACAATCACATCCAAAAAAATGTCATCAGATGGTTGGTGTTCTGACTCCACGGACTGTCATAAATGACGTTTGAATCCGGCTGAAATCAGGCCGTCCATGGGGCCGGCCACTCTGCCCGGCAGGTGTCCGTGTGCCGCCGCCGCCTTGGCCCCTCGCTGGGAACACTGCCGCTCCTGTGTCCCAGTGACGCGCAGGCCCCTCTGCCGAGGCAGGTCCCACAGGGCAGCCACAGCTGCGTCTGGGACTCCCCAGCTCGGCCTCCCCTCCTCCACGTGGGAGCAGGAAGCCGTCAGCAAGTGGGTTCACGTCCCCTGGGGCCAGTTCCTTTGGAAGTGGGGGGGGTCAGCACCTGAAGTCTTGGCCTTCGTTTGCCTGTTTTTAATGAGCTCCTTCTCTCTGAGTAGTGGAATTTCGATTATTTGGATTTTCAGAATGACCTCGGAGTCACAAATCGGAGTGTGTCGGAAGCTCCGTTGCCGCCCGAGCTGTGCCTGGTGCTCAGTCTGTCCCTTCCCGGCCGGTGGTGGCCTCTCGACCGCTGGGTCCTCAGACACGAGCCCGGGGGTTGGGGTTGGTTTTTTGCTCTCTGCTACTGCGTCCCATGCCCTCTTGGGGCCCGGTGAGCACGGCCAGGGGCCCGTCCGCGTTCATGCTCCCGTGTCTCTACGTGTTTTGTGTAGATGGAGATGAAATCGCTGGCATTTTGCTTTCTAAGGGAAGCTGCCTTCGGCCGCGGGACATGGTTCCGCATTTGTGTGTTCTGATGAGGACTTCTGTCTCTCTGGAAACGCACCGCTGGTGATGCGTGTGCTGGTCGGGCCTTGCAGGGAGCGAGTTTGTGCAGGACGCTTAGCGTGGGACCACGTGCACGGGGAATCGCCTGCTGCCGTGGAGATGCTCCGGGCGCTTCCCGAGCCCTGGGCACCGGCGGCTGGCTCTGGTTGTCGGGGCGCCCGTCGTAGGTCATCACACGTGGAGACCGGGCATCCTGGGGAAGGCGAGGCAGCAGTCGAGGGGCTGTATGTGGTGTGGCCTGTGGCTTCCGGTTCTCTGGAGGGCAGGGGTGAGGGCCCCGCGGGCTGCACCGTTCTGATCGCGCGTCACGGGGCATGAAGGCAGCAGAAGCACAGGTCATGGGAGGACGCGTGGGGGGGTCCTGCTGTCCACGGATGGTCCCAGGAACCCACGTGGCTGTTTGAGGGTACCTGTGGTCTAGCCGGTTGATAACCGAAAACCTCACCGCTAGCACTCTAGCACTGGCTGCTAGTTTTGCAGCGAACCATGGGAAGGAATCTGGGAGGCCGGGCGCTGCTGGGCTTCGGTGGGGGTCTCAGGCAGAACGTTCTAGAAGCCCCGGTCGCTCGGGACCTCGACGTCCGCTGGCTGAGCTTTGCTTTGCAGTCTCACTTCCACTGTCGGGGGGGGGGGAGTATCCGTGCCCCTTGGGGCACCATGTGCTTTGTAAACCGTGCATTTTAACGCCAGCATCACCTTTTGGACGGGGAATATGCACTGAAATGGACTCTCATTTCTCCTAACAGGCATACTGGAGGGTTTCAGAAGATAAAAAAGCAAAATGTGCCGAAAAGGGGAAGTCAAGACAGGTAATTTCTGGTCTCAGAACCCCCTGGTGACGTGGTCACAACCATCCTGGGGTTGTCCTCTGTGCCCAAATGCTGAGGCGGGGTCTCTCAATGCAGGAGCCCGCGGCGGGGTGGGGGAGGGACACTTGAAAAACACTTTGGTAAAGGTTAACTTAGTTGAATTTATTCACATGGGCTCAAACTTGATAGAGAAAATAATTTCTGGTGCTTGTTGGCTAAAGGTGTGAAATGCAGGGTGCAGGCCTCCGCAGCACCCCAACAGCTTGGAGGGGTTGCTGTAGGATTTCTGAGGTTGGGGCAGCGATCATCCCTTGAGAATGTGCCCCTTCTCCAGGGGATACTGGGCACCTCGGCATGCTGGCCACGTGGGCACTGCGGGCCCGAGGGTCCACCTCCCCCCCCGGGGCTCAGGTTACCCCACCACTGGTTAGGCCCTTTGCCCCAGTCGGGTGCCCGGCCCGCGTCCGAGTCTCCCGGTGTAAGAGCCCCATCTTCCTTGGTAGTAGGGCAGGACGGCTGAGTTGGGGTAGATTTTGGCTGTTTGGCTAATTTCAAAATCATTAAAAATGGAAAAAAAATGTTTTTGCTGAGCTTTTTTTTAGCAAAATATTAAACACTTTTGCTGAAATCACGAGATCTGAAGTTGCTTTAGGAAATGGGAAAATGCAGGCTTTGTGTGGTAATCACTGGTGTTCTAGGGAGTTGTCTGAGAGCTAAATTAGGCCAAGTGCTTACACAGACCGCCGAGGACAAGGGTCCCCCCCAGCTCACGTGGGGAGGATGAGTTCCTGCCAACCAATTAAAAACAGTCCGGGGTGGGGGGAGAAAAAAACAGAAAAACCTTCCCTGAGCAGAGATAATTTCAGACAATAGCACGTATAATGCCAGCACGTTCATTTCAGCCTAAACAGCATGCTCTTTGGTGGTGTCTGGTTTTCTCGTGTGCGCACAGCCTCAGGCCCCTCCCTCGCCCGGCCTGTCCCCAGAGAAGCATGGTTTCCAGCCCCGCGCACTGGGGCGGGCGGGGCGGGGTCCCCGGGTGTGCAAGGACGGCAGGCGGGCTGCCATGCACCGGCCGCCTCCAGGCACGTGCTGAGTGTCGAGGGAGAGTCAATGCGTCTCTTCGGTGGCGGGCATCCAGGAAGGTCTGAGGTCAGCGCGGCTTTGCTGAGGGTGAATTAGGGACCGGGGTGTCGGGGAGGTCCTGGCCCCTGACGGCCGGCCTGTGGATGCTGCAAACGGAGGTTTGTCCTGGGCGGGGGGAGGCTGGTTCCAGGACCTGCCCCACCACCCGGGCAGGGCCAAGCAAGCATGGGCCGAGCGAGCACGTGACACGGGGGCTAGCCGAGGTGCTGGTGGGGGCAGCAGGGAGGCACAGTGGGGGCTGGTCACGGCCTGCCGGCCCCGCGCCCTGAAGTTCGGGTAGTGGAGGGTGTCCAGCGGGAGCCGGCCGGCAGCTGATGCACGCCTCTCTCCTTTGCAGACTGAATGTCTCAACTACATCCGCGTGCTGCAGCCGCTCAGCGCCCGCGCCCTGTACGTGTGCGGCACCAACGCGTTCCAGCCGGCCTGTGACCACCTGGTAAGGCCAGGCACCCCTCCCGGGGCAGCATCGGGGCTCCCCGCTCTGCAGAGCAGGAGGTTTTCTAACGGCCGGCGGCGGGGGCGCCTCGGGATGCCACGGGCCACTCGCCGGGCTCCCGGAAGCCCAGTGTTGCTGAGGGCATGACATGGCAGGACTCAGGGGGCCAGTGGCCCACGGCACGGAGCCGGCAGTGAGGGCACCTTCTGGGAAGTGTGCTGTTGACACACACGGCACCAGCATGCCGTGGTCCGGCCTCCTGCGTCCTTCTTGCCACGTTTTGTGCTTGTGGGGAGGCCTGCTGTGACCGGCATCCTGGTCTGATGGACAAGTCAGGGCTCTGCTCCTGGCTGGCACGTTGTGGGCTCACCTGTGCTATGGGCTGAATGTTTGTGTCCCCCAAATCCACATGGGGAAGCCCTAATCCCCCCGTGTGTTGGTGTTCGGAGATGGGGCCTATGAGCTCTCTCCAAACGTGAGGCCGGTGGGGGGGCCGGTGGGCTGCCTGCCGGCCAGGGAGTGGGTCCTCACCACGCTCCGACCAGCCGGTACCTGAGCTCCAGAGCTGAAAGGAGTGGACGTGAGTGCTGGAGGCTGCCCGTCTGCGCTGCTTTAGGGTAGCCCGGGCTCGCGGGGGTCTCGCCACGTGGCCTGGGCTGTGGATGCAGAGCCCACTGACCAAGGTGCTGGAGCGCACGCCCTCGAGGGGCAACGATCCTGGGTGCGAACAGCTCCCTCTCCAACCTGCATCGGTCCTCTGGGCCCCGGCCGACTTTGTGCTGCATGAGGGTCTTTGCAGAGGGGCCCCCACCCCGTCCTCCCAGCCCCTCGCCGACAGGGAGCTGCAAGGACGGAGCACAGTGGATGGCAGTGTCTTGCTGGGAGAAGCTCCTTCTGCTCAGGCACTTGCTGAACCACGTAGAACGGCCACAGAGAGAGGAGACAAGTGTGCACCTGTGGATTGACAAGCTCATCTTACAGTGACCGCCCCTGACTTAGTACTGGCCGGGGGAGGGAGGGGGGCAAGTGGAAGAGCTTCCTTGGCTGAAACCCCAAAGCAATGGGAATTTAAGGAAGATTCTTTAGCCTTGAATCAGACATCAATGACAGCACAAAGTAGGGCCCAATGAAGGACTTGCTTGGGGAAACCGTGTTTGTGCACAGATCCCCGGGGCAGGTGCACACGCGGCCTGGTCACCCCGCGGTCTGGGCCCACAGAGAGACTTGGCCTCTTTCTGTGTCAGGGAAAAGCATGCCAGGTCATATTAGAAACGTCCGCACATCTGGGGATCTGTTGGCTGAGCTCTAGTCAAGCAGCTTTGAGCTCTGGGGCGTAAACTCCGATCCCATGGGCCTGTCAGTTGTCAGGGAAGGGATTTGGGCATCCCATTTAAATCCGGACTTCTAATTTTTTCAGTATTTTTAATAAAAACGTTGGAGCTGACACAGGCTGATGGCAGGGGTGGGAGCAGGCGCGCTGCCCTGTGACCCGCGGCCCCTGGAGGGCTAGGAAGAGCGGCGCTTCCCTGCACAGCCGAGCCAAGCCTGTCATTCCCTGCGAATATGCACAGTCATTCCCATCAACCGCTCTTCTCAGGGCCGACCCCTCGTTCACACGTCCCCCCCGACCTCCCTAGACCCGTGATCCATTCGTCCGCACCCTGGCTTGTAATCCCTGGCCTGACAGGGAGTCTGCCCACTGAAGGCGAGCCCATGGCCTCCCCAGGCCCGCGAGCACCCCGCGTCCGCTCTGCTCCCCTCCCTCCCGGCCGCGTACCCACTCCCCGCGGCCCCGTGTGTAGCTCAGCTTCTGCAGGTGGGGAGGGCTGGAGGTGGCGCTGTCATCCCAGCTGCTCATCCTTCCCTAGCTCTGCGTCCCGCAGACGGGTCTCTTCTCTGACTCCTCTCCCCCCGCCCCCCCCCCCCCCCCCGCCTCGGCCGTCCCTGCACAGGCCCTTCCCCCGTTACCTGTCGTCGAACTCGGCTTCGGCGTCCGTGCACAAAGCTTTCCCGCCCTTTATGCATCAGGGTTTTGGGCTCCTGGTCGGGCCAAGAGGGACGCCCAAGCCTGAGGTCACCCCTGCTGTGTGTGAGTGCAGAATGGGGTGGAATGAGGTGGAAATTCTGCTTTTCTCCAGGCACCTGTTTCTTGGGTGGTCTGGGCCCCACCGCCTCGAATGCTGCCGTTTTGATACTGAAATCCCGCACACAGCGTTTGCTTGCTGGCAGAGCGCCTCCCGCCCCAGGTCTGCCCCAGCTGCCCTGTGACCCCGGAGCCGTGGGCATCTTACAGCCAAGTCAGCTTGACCTGAGGCTCTTAGATCTTGTGCGGCTCTCGAGATGCTGGCGTCCAGCCCTGGGACTCACGTGGCTGTGTGCACCTGCTCCTACCCCGCCCCCCCCACCCCGGACAGCACATCTGGGAAGTGGTTTAGCACCCAGGTGCTGCAAGCATAGAAATTCAGACATTTCCTGATATTCTGTCTTCTCGTTCAATTGCAGAACTTAACATCCTTTAAATTTCTGGGGAGAAATGAGGACGGCAAGGGCAGGTGCCCCTTCGACCCAGCACAGAGCTACACATCCGTCATGGTTGGTGAGTCCTGCCCCCAGGTTAGCGTGCGGCCAGGCTCGGGTCCCTCCCCCGCACGGGGACTCCCTCCGTCTGCTTCCATGTTCCCTGTCCTCTCAGAAGGCACACAGGCCTCTCCGTAGACCCCCATATGAGTGTTTGAACGCATTGTGCAAAAGGGTGACCGGCCACCGCCCGGGGCCACAACCCAGATTTGTGGGAAGGGGTTATTTTAGATTTGTCATTCGTGCAAATCACGTGGCCTCTCGTTCACGCTGTCCATGCTCCTGGAGGGAGGTCCGTGCAGAGCGGGAGCCCCGCGCACCCACCATTATGTCTGTCACCTCCCGGGTGTGGGGTCACCTGGTGTTAGCGCCCCAGCCCTCGAAAAGCACCTTTCATGTGGGGTGCATAATTGTCCTGGTCTTGGAAATGCAGCAGAAGGCCCGGGGAAGCAGCCACGCGTGCCCAGGAGCAGGGCCGTGGTCTGTCCCCCTTCTGGGGGGGGGGCGGTTGGGGAGGGGCTCGTGCCCAGCTGCGACGGGAGCACTGCAGCTGACCCCCTTTCCTCTTTCCTCTGGATCCGCTCAAGATGGGGAGCTGTATTCCGGGACATCCTACAACTTTCTGGGAAGCGAGCCCATCATCTCCCGAAACTCGTCGCACAGCCCTCTGAGGACGGAGTATGCGATACCGTGGCTCAACGGTAAGAGGCAGGTGCCCCCGCCGCCGTGTTTCTGTGCGGCTCTGAGCCTCCCCCAGGGCCCTCGCACCGCCCCCGCCCCCAGCTCGTGGCAGCCCGCACACTGGAGTGGCCAGGACTCCGCAGCCGGTGCCCCCAGGCTGGGTCCTTCCCCGCGGAGCCCTTGCTACCTCGGGGCCGCCTTCCCCTCCCTGAAGACGGACGCGGTCACTGTCCTTCACAACGTGAGGGCCTGGTGGTGACTCGGGCTGACCGGGCCACTCCCCTCGGGACAGCGTGTACACAGCGGGGTCCTGCAACTGCTCACATGGGGCTCTTGTGGGCTTGGAAGTCGCGGGGGCTCTGGGGGACCCCTGGCTGCTCCTTGCTGTGGGGTGGGCTGGGGCACCTGGATCTGCTGGCTGGGGGCTTGTCTGAGCACGCGCGGCGTCTTCCGTGGGTCCCCGGGGACAGGGAGCTGGCTGCCCATTCTCACGGGCATGGTCTCAGGTCTCATGGTCTCCGCACCCCCAGGCCTGGGGAGGGACATGGCGCACGCCCCCTCCTGCGTCGTGTGCCCCCGGGGGTGCACGGAGGGACGACCGTGTGTCTGTCGCTTGCAGAGCCAAGCTTCGTCTTTGCTGACGTGATGCGAGAGCGCCCAGATGGCGTGGACAGCGGGGATGACCGCGTCTACTTTTTCTTCACCGAGGTGTCTGTGGAGTACGAGTTTGTCTTCAAGCTGATGATCCCGCGGGTGGCGCGGGTGTGCAAGGTGAGTCCGGCCCCTGATTTCCCGGTGGCTCTGGCCCGGGGCGCTTGCGTGTCTGGAAGATTCGCTGCATGTTCCAGGCTCCGAGCTTACTCCAAAATGTCGATTCACCCACTGCATCATCCTTCTGTGCCGCGGATGCGTGTGGACGGCCGCCAGACGCTGGGCCTGCCCCGGGGGCAGCCTGGGTGGGGAGTCCCCCTGCAGACCCTGGGAGCGTCGGCGCCCCATGTGTGACCAGCTGTCCGGCCTCAGCAGGCCTGCCTCTTACACACTGTCCCCAGACCTCCCAGGTTATAGAAAGCTTTTGTTCACTGTGTGAGCTCGATTCTATTGGAATTGGGATTTCAGCATTCCAACATAAAGGTGGGAGGGGGGTGTTTCTCGTGTCCAAAGTAAGTAAGGACGCTTGGATTCCAACGTCTCCCACGTTCAGATTTCTGTGTTTCGGGGCTGTCTCCCGAGCGGGGCACATCAGACATCCCTTGGGGCCAGCTCACGAAAATGTGTTTATGGAGGAGCTGGCAAAGCCCTTAGAAATGACCGTGCCCTCTGCAAGGAGGGCTGAGGCGGACGGAAGCCCTGAGTCCGTGGCTCGCTCACCGGGGTCGGTGGTGGAAGGCCGGCGCGCGTCCGCAGCTGTGAGGCCGGCTGCGTGCGGCCCACCTGTGGCCCCGGCTGCCACAAGGTGACTTCCAGGAGAGGCCTCTCTGGGTTTTGTGTTCTGATCGGAGACCCCGCCTGGTGTGGATCGCTCCCAGGTCCCACCCCTCCCCCACCACGCTCTTCCTCCGGGTTTCAGGGGGACCAGGGCGGCCTGCGGACCTTGCAGAAGAAGTGGACGTCCTTCCTGAAGGCCAGGCTGATCTGCTCGCGGCCGGACAGCAACCTCGTCTTCAACGTGCTGCAGGACGTCTTCGTGCTCAGGGCCCAGGGCCTGAAGGAGCCCGTGATCTACGGGGTCTTCACCCCACAGCTGTGAGTGCGCGGGCCAGGGGGCCGGGGGGGCGTTGTTGGCACGCCCACCGCCGGCGCGGTCACGCTGTCCCCTCCTCCCCAGGAACAACGTGGGGCTGTCCGCCGTGTGCGCCTACAACCTGTCCACCGCGGAGGCGGTCTTCTCCCGTGGGAAGTACATGCAGAGCACCACGGTGGAGCAGTCCCACACCAAGTGGGTGCGCTACAACGGGGCCGTGCCCACGCCGCGGCCTGGGGCGGTGAGTGGGCCGGGGGGGTGGTGGTGGCGGGGGCGGTGAGGGGGGCCGGGCGCATGGCCGGCGCTCAGGCTCACTCGCCCCCAGGACTGGGTCTCGTCCCTGGGGTGCCCATCGGCTGACAGCGCTCAGGTCCCTCCACGCCTGTTCCGAACTGAAGTGCGTTCGCTCACGCACATCAAGAGCTAGGAACAGAAGAAGGAATTCCTCTCACGCTTGACCTTTGTGCTATTTGGAATTGGGCTGTTTTTAGTGATTTTAGCAGCGTTCTTGTGCAAGAGCTACCAAGCGATAAGTACTTCGTTTTCAGTTTCAGAAGCTTGATACATTGCTCTGATTTGTAAACAGGTACAAACGACTTCGCCGACTGTGTCTCGTGGAATTTTATCTCGCGGCCTTTCCGATGAACCCGCTGTGCAGTGGGCTTTGTGCCTCGCGGGGGCCGTGTGGGAAGCGCGTGCGGCGGCCGGTGCAGGTGGCCGGTGCACGCGCTGACGGGGTGCTCTGCCCTCCGCAGTGCATCAACCGCGAGGCGCGGGCCGCCAACTTCTCCAGCTCCCTCAGTCTGCCAGACAAGACCCTGCAGTTTGTCAAAGACCACCCTCTGATGGACAGCTCCGTGACCCCGATAGACAACAGGCCCAGGCTCATCCGAAGCGATGTGAACTACACGCAGATTGTGGTGGACAGGATGCAGGCCCTGGACGGGACCGTCTACGACGTCATGTTTGTCGGCACAGGTGGGTCCTGGCCCCGGTAAAGACGCCAGCCAATCGGGCTCATCCTTGCTGTGGGGAGCCGGCGGTGCTTTATGGAAGAGTCCCTGGTACTGGACTCCAAGGTCTGCGGCCACGCAAGTCCTGGCCCCCGTCTGGGGGTTCAGGCACGGCGGCTGAGGCTCGCACAAAGGGAGTCCGGGTGTGTCCATGCAGCCGGCTGAAGGCCTGTCCCAACCTGCCACAGGAGCCCATCCTGGGAGAAGGCGCCGTGGCCAGCCCTGGGGGCTTTCCAGCGGAGCTCTGAGCCGGGTGGCGGGGGGGGCCTGCCCTCACCTGCCCACGCCTCTCACGGGACAGCACCCCCGAGGGCCAGTGGGGCCTAGGAGCCGCCTCTCCTGCAACCTGCTGGCACCATCTCTTTGCCCTGACCCCCAGTGGAGTCAGCAATGATGTGTTAAGCCTATTTTTCAGAAAACGGTGGTGCTGACCCAGGCCACGAGAGGCCGCAGTGCATTTGCTAGTGGCTTTTCCTTTTCCACCTCCAAAGTGCAGACTGCATCGGTTTCTACGTGTCCTGTCGAGGGAGGGAGTTGAGAGGAAGAACGGACTGTCCTGCACTCTCGGGCGCGTCCCTGACCTCTAGCTTTGTCCTTGCAGACCGGGGCACCCTGCATAAAGCGGTCAGCCTGGATAATGAGGCCCACATCATCGAGGAGACGCGGCTCTTCGAGGACCCCGAGCCGGTGCAGACACTGCTGCTAAATTCCGAGCAGGTAGAGTGGCCAGGTGGGCAGGTGGGTGGCCTCACATGTCCGTATCACCGGCCGGGCCAGCGCTCACCTGTCTGGTCCAGAGGAGCCGACCTCCAGCCTCTTATAGGTGGTCATGGGAGCCCTGGGCTTTGGGATGGAGGGAAGGCAAACTGGGGAGATGGAAAGGGCCCGCAGGCCGTCCCCTGCCGTCTATGCCCACAGCCTGGGACACGCGCCTCCCCGTTTATAGCTGGGGTGGAGCATGAGGGGCAAAGCAGGCCTGGGCCAGGACCATGAGCACGTGAGCCCTGCCTTAGTCTCCTCATCTGTATCTGGGGGACATCGGACCCTGGGGTGGCCCTGCCCTGTGGCTGAAGGCCTCGCTTCTCCGTGTGGGTGTCCCCATGCTGTGAGCCTGAGCCCAAGGGCTCTGTTCCCGTTCCCCTAGCTGCAAGCATGGCCTCTGCCTGGATCCGGGTGTAAGGCTTTGTTTGGGGTACCAGGCTCAGCTGTCCCTGCTTTTAGGGTGTTGCTCACACGCTGAGATTTCCCTGTCTGACCCAGGACGCTCCTGAGCCTCCTTTCCAGGTGTGGACAGAGTTTCACACCTGAAGGTGGCGGCCCCACAGCCCCTCTGAGCGTCCCTGCAGCCTGGTTCCTGGTGGGGGTAGTGGGCACAGCAAGGGGCTCGGCAGGCAGGTGGGAGACGAGAGAAAGCCGCGTACTTGGCAAGGGCATATTTGCAGACATCACACACGGGTCCCCTTCGTCGTGAGCTTACCTTCTTGGATCTGGTGTCCAAACTCCCGCCGCAGGGTCACATCCCCTCCCAGCTCCTGCCTCGTGGGCTTTCTCTCTGCTTCTAAAGGGGAAGACGACCCTATAGTCTAGGCGAGTTTCAAGCCGCCGAGACTCTGTATCGGTGCCTCCCTGCCCCCACTCACCCACCTTTGCTGTGGAAACAGGAAGCCAGAAGCCCTCCCGCTCGGGGCCGCGTTGCTCAGTTGCTCAGCCAGGCCGCGGCCAGTACCCTGCGGCCTCCAGGTTGTCGAATGCGCATCAGCCCAAAGGCTGGGCCCCCAGTGCAGACACAAAGAGAACAGAGCTCCAGTCCACAGTGTCATTTGGAGACTCAGGCTTCTGGGCAGGGGGCGTCTGTCCCGTAGGGGGATGAGGGTTGGGGAGGAAGGAGAAGGTTACGGGTCAGCCCTGTGCTCACCTGCCCATGGCCAGGACTTGGTCACAGGCCCACGCCCAGGGGACAGGCCACGCAGGGAGTCTGGCAGCCATGGGGGCCATCTGTCTGTCCTCACAGGGGCCCCCACGCCTTCTCCCCAGGCGGGCGGGCTCAGGGGGTTGGAATGGCGGGTGTGCGGCCGCGACGTTAGGAAGTGGACGTTCGGGGTGAAAGAGACGCCCCCTCTGTCCCCGCTCACTGCTTGCAGTCTCTCGCGGGCAGTCACGCGGGCCTTGGCTGTGGGAGCAGAGAGGGGCTGGTGCACTGCCCTCGAAAGTCCACGCTCCCCCGAGGATTTGGTGGTTCTCGTTTTTGTTAACGTGGTGAATACGCGCTGATAACGCTTACCGCTTCAAGCATTTGTAAGGGCACAGTCCAGCGGCATTAACTACGTTGACATGGTTGTGTGACGTCCCACCATCCATCTCCAGAACCTTCTCACCTTAACGGGAACCCTGTTCCCACCGAGCACTAACCCAGCCCCCAGCGCCCACCATCCATGTTCTGTCTCTGGGATTTGAGGGCCCCAGGACCCCATGTAAGTGGGATCAGTGTTTGTCGTCTTGGTTTATCTCACCGAGCACAGGTCCTTGAGGGTGACCTGTGTAGCATGTGACAGGATATCCTTTCTCTTCTGGGAGGAATGCTCCACGGTTGGCACACCCACGTTCTGCTTCCCCGCCATCTGTGAGCGGGCACGTGGGCTGCCTGCATCCCAGGCCGCCGTGTACGTGGTGTGCAGACATCCGAGTCCTGCTTTCGGTTCATGTGGAAGCACGCAGCAGACATGCTCTGTCTGGTCTCCCCCGAGCCCAGGCCGCGGGCTCCATCTGCGTGTTGGCGGGCACGTCGTTTGCACAACTCCTTCAGCTCCAGACTCCGCACAGGTCAGACGTGGCCGTGCAGAAACCTAGCTGGGACAGTGTGAGCCCGGGGCTCCCACGGGCGTGGGGACCTGTGAGGGGCCAGGCGGGAGAGGGCCAGGGCACACACGCGCTCCCCAAACCTCACACCTGGTCAGGTGGTTTTTTTCTTTCTGTGTCTTTTCAAACACCTCTCATTTTAAAATAGTGTGAGGTCCACAGAGGCATTAGGATGAGGGGCAGGGACCCCAGGCCTTCCCTCGGCGTGGAGGAGCCCCCAGACGTCAGGTGCCCCTCCATCCTCACAAACGTCCACTCCACTTCCAGAGCCTCACGTGGCCTGGGGTGGCTCACTCCTCAGCCCCCGTGGCCTGGGATAGTCCCCACCTACCTTTGTTTTGGTGGCTTTGTAGAGAACTGGTCGGTGTTGTATGGAACGCCCTGGTCTCCTTATGCTTGGAGGGGCTGAGGGTTTGGGGACATGCGCAACAGCAGGGGCCCATGCAGGCTGGGCCGGGGCGCGCAGGCGTGTGCTTGACCCACGGTGGCTAACACTTGTTTGGGGGGGACCTCGAGGCTGCTGTGTGTCTGTTCCTCTGGCCCCCAGACGCGTGCACCCGCCAGCAATCACAGCCACCCCCTCGCAGGTGTTTTTCTGTCCCCTTCCATCAGTATCCGTTACTCTGTGGCTCGGCTTCATGGGAGCTAAGTCCTGGGGAGGGGTTGTAGGCGGAGATGGGAGCCGGCCCCCTGCGCACAGTCACATGCACGGATCAGGTGTCTGCACCCTCTAGGGTCCCTCGAAGTCACTCGCTCAGCCCTCCCAGAAACCCTCGCCTCTTTGAGCCACGTGAAGCCTGGACTGTGATCTGGGGTGGCCTCCTTGGTCCTTCTGGTAGGTGCGTGGCCTCATCTGCCCGGTGCAGGCCAACGGAGGCGCTGGCCCTGGGCCTGCCTCTCTGCCACTTGTTGGGACAGTCTGTTGCAGAGGGGGCTTCCTTTCTCTCGGCTGTGCTCATGCAGGGTGCGGGGAAGGGTAGGCGTCACAGGCCAGGAGACCGAGGCTGGCCCCAGGGACTCAGAGTGCCAGCCACTCTGTCCCCCCAGGGGGAAGACTGCACCCCATCTGGGTTGAAACACTGAATTCTGTTAGGCTCGCAAATCTCAGGGTTAACCAGAAGAGCGGGGGGAGACAGGCTTGTGGCGGAGGAGGGCATAGATTCAGGTGCAGAATTGCAATCCTGTGGCCGTGGCTACACGTCGGGTGGTGTTCCCGCGTGGGAGCCCCGTCCCCGCTGCATCCAGGAGAGCGGTTAGCCGCCCTGTGAGCTGGGCTCGCTGATGTGCCGGCTGGCAGCCTCCCTGGCCACGTGTTCCTCGCAAACCTGGACGTGACAGTGCCTGGCACGTCCTTTATCCCACATGCTGGAGTCCTGCACTGCTCCCCTGCCGCTCGCTGGCACCCCCTTTCCCGGTCCCGCTGGACTTGGACCCACTGGGGCTGTCCATTCATGGCTGCTCACGCCGGACAGGCCTGAGATTGGGCTCTAAGTTGTGCCCTTTGGCCTCTGACCTGTGGTGGGGCCGGGAGTGTCCAGCTGGAGGGGCTCTGTCCACTCGGCAGGAGACACGCATCCACACAGGCGCCTGGTCGGGAGGGAGGGGGGCAGTGGACTGAGGCCCAGGGTGCTGAGTCAGTGCGCGGACTTGGCTGGGAGACCACGCAGCACCTGCGTGCTCGTAGCTCTGGAAGCTCCTAGATGAGAAAATGAGGGAACATGCTCGGCACCATCCGCGAGCTGGAGACGCACCTGGCACCATGTGCACCCGGCTGCCCCCTCACCCGCCTGCTCCCCGTGTTTCACCCCCGCAGGGCAGAAGATTTGTCTACGCGGGCTCCAGCTCAGGCGTGGTGCAGGCCCCTGTGGCCTTCTGCGAGAAGCATGCCACCTGCAAGGACTGCGTGCTGGCCCGAGACCCCTACTGCGCCTGGAACCGGGCCACCGAGGCCTGTGTGGCCCTGCAGCCGACAGACGGCCCCAGCAGGTACCCGGGGGACGCGGCATGCCAGCCCGCCCGCCCCGCCTGTGGGGAAGGTGCGTGCGCGTACGTGACCGTGACCGTGCCTGCTTATCTTGCAGGGATCTGATTCAGCGCATGAGCGGCGACACGTCCGCCTGCCCAGGTAAGTGGCTCTTCGCCGCGCTCCTCCCCAGCGGCCGGGTCTCGTGACCGTTGTCGTGGTGCTGTACTGGCGTGGCGTGGCATCTCGTACATTTTGTCTTTCTGTACTCAGAACAGAGGGCAAGTATCCGTGAGGATACGGAGGCCGACCCCGCCATCCCTTTGATTTGCAGAAAAGGGTGTTTGAAGCCACGTAGTGTGTGTGTGTATTGGGAGGCACTCGGCATCCAACCTATGACATCTGCTCTCGAGACGCTTCTCTCTGCCCCTTAGCTTGGGGCCACTTAGATGACCCCGAACGTCCTGGGAGGGCGAGGGAGGGGCGGGGAGAGGGGTGGGGAGTCCTCGTCCCCTCCGGGAGGCCACTGCTGGCCGCGGGGGTCCAGCACAGCCCTCGGCCCCCTCGAAGGCAGCCGCGCTCCCGTCCCTGACCCGACGGCTGGGGCAGCCTCAGGAGGGGGCACCGGGCGCACCGAGAGGCCGCGAGCCCCAGAGCCACCAGCAGAGGCACATGGCACGCGACTCCCGGGGAGCCAGGGCGCCAGACGCCATCTCTGCTGTTCGGTTGCCTCCGAGTTCCTTGTCCCACTGGGCTGCCATCCGGGGCTCATCTTTGCTGCTCTGTCACGCATGTCTTTATTCTCCTTAGTTGTTCTGGAAGATTCCGTGTTGCTCCAGTGGGTGAAACTCTTGTGTTCTCTTGTGCGTGTTGACCTATTTTATAAAAGACGTGAAGTAGCGAGCCAGGTTGTTGACACTGTGCACGTTTATTTTGATGTTCCAGATGAAACTAAAAGTTTCCGGCAGCATTTTTTCAAGCATGGCGGCACGGCAGAACTGAAATGCTCCCAAAAGTCCAACCTGGCCCGGGTGGTGTGGACGTTCCAGAACAACGAGCTCGAGCCCGAGGGCCCCAAGTACAGGCTGGTGGGCAGGAAGAACTTGCTCATCTCCAGCCTGTCGGAGGGAGACAGTGGGGTGTACCAGTGCCTGTCGGAGGAGAGGGTCGGGAACAGGACGGCCCTGCAGGTGGTGGCCAAGCACGTTCTGGAGGTCCGAGTGCTCCCGAGGACCCCGGCGGCCTCCACGCGGCCAGCCGTCCGGGCCGAAGGAGACAGGACCCTCCTCAGAGTGCCGACGGAGCCCACCCCAGGCCCCCCGGCCCAGACCCCGGCCCCGCCGCCGCCCAGCCCCGCGCCCACCAGCGTGTCCTGCAGGCCCAAGACCGTCATCAACACAGTCCCCCAGGTGCACTCGGAGAAGACCATGTATCTCAAGTCCAGTGACAACCGCCTGCTCATGTTCCTGTTCCTGCTCTTCTTCATGCTCTGCCTCTGCCTCGTTTCCTACAACTGCTACAAGGGCTACCTGCCTGGCCAGTGTCTGAAGTTCCGCTCGGCGGTGCTGCTGGGGAAGAAGCAGCCCACGGCCGACTTCTCCGAGTTCGAGCAGAGCGTGAAGGAGACGCTGGTGGAGCAGGGCAGCTTCTCCCAGCAGAACGGGGGGCAGCCCAGGCCGGCCCTGGACACCGGCTACGAGACGGAGCAGGACACCATGGCCAGCAGGGTGCCCACCGACAGGGAGGACTCACAGCGGCTCGATGACCTCCCGGCCCGGGACAGGCCCTTCGACGTCAAGTGCGAGCTCAAGTACGCCGACTCGGACGCGGACGCGGACTGAGGCGCCCGCGCGCAGGGCTCCGTTCACCACCGGTCACCCGGCCTGGGGCCACGTGGGGAGCCCATGTCTGTGCACCTGTCTTCTGTGTCTTTTCTCTCGGGTCGAGCTTGTGATTTCGTTTCTCTTTGTCCTTTCGGAAAGCGGCGAGCAGCACGTCCCGGCCTCCCGCAGCGGGCCGCGGCCTGGGACGGGCCCACGGGTGGTGGTGCCGGCTCCCTGAGCCCCGTTGCGGCGGCCCGCGGACCCCCGCGCCTGGAATGCCCCCTCCTCAGAACAGCGGCCCCTGAAAGAGCATTTCATTCCAGATTGGAAATGGCATTTTTGTTTATCAGATTGGTAACTTAGCGCCTGTTGTCCAGATTGGCACGAACCTTTTCTTCCACGGGATTATTTTGTAGGGCTTTACTTTTCTTGTGTTAGGTCATTTATTTTTTAAATTACGAAAGCAGATGTTTTAATATTTAGAAGATGTACATCTTCCGGATTCTGTTGTTATGTGAGGATAGGATAGAGCTTACGTTGCTTACGATTCTCAGGGATAAACTTACTTTGGCTAAATGCGTTCTTTCTGCTTTTAGAAACAGACAAAACCATCTCTTGAGCACACTTTTTTTTTTTTTAATTTTATTCCTTGAGGGAAGCATCATTTTTAGAGAGATTTTCTTTCTATACTTTTTTTTTTCTTCTGTTTTAACTCTTTCGAAGAAGAGAGGACAGTGGGGGGCTATCCCACAAGCCAGGCAAGGTTTCCAGGGTCAGTGGCGCCACCAGGCCCAGAGCTGAGGGGTTGTGTGTCTCACGATCGGACGCCCACAGCCACTGCTCAAAACCTCCCATGCAGACGGACGGACAGCTGAACAGAGCTGTCCACACCTACAAGCAAGCTGGGCAGTGGTGGCCAGACAAGCCTGTGTCTCAGCACCCCACGGAGCCACGGGGTGGACCAGCGTGGCCTGGTGCCGTCTCTCAAGGTGTGAACGGGCGAGGCGGTTTGACCGCGGTGACTTCACACTCAACCTGCTGCTTCCCCCACACCTGCAAGAGGAGGCTCTCTTTCTGTGGAAAAGAGCAATAAACTGGATTTCTGTGTCCCTGTGTGGACAGCATCCTCTTCAGCATGATAGGACTCGACCATTTTGGTGTAAACGTTTGTGTTTTATAAGATTTGCTTTGTTTTTATTTTTCTACTTTGAATTGTATACATTTGAAAAATAACCGAATAAATGAGCAGCTTATATCCTTGATGTGGGCACGTGATTTGCTGCGGCCAGGAGGCCTGCCTCCCTCCCTCCTGGGGGCGCTGACCCGGGAGCGGGTGTCGGGACAGCCCGGGTCCCTCCCTCCTCTTTGCTTTGCTTCCTTCCTCTGGCGTGCGGTGGGACCGGAGCGCGCCTGCCTCAGTGGCCTCTTTCTTTTCTGTCTTCTGTCTCGCAGCCTCACCTGTGCCCTTCCTTCCTCCGGGGTCCTCCCTGTCCTGTCAGGGCCCCGGCTCCGCTTCCTCTCCCCGAAGCCCCTGGCCGGCCTCGGCCTCGGGGTCGGACAGCAGCCTGCCCACTGCCTTGCTGCCGCCCCTCCTCAGCGACCAGGCCCAGCACGTGCACGCCCTGGGGACCTTCCACCTCTTCTGCCAGGCCACAGGTGAGCGGGGCACCTGTCCGGGGGGCGGGGGAGGTGGGGGAAGCATAGCGCCGGGGGGGCTTTGTTGCAGCCTGCAGGCACTGTCGGCCCGGAGCTGCTCCTGCGGACGGGAAGGGCCAGTGTCCGCTGCTGGGGGCGTCTCACGGCCACAAGTTCTGTGGCGAATACTCGGCTGTCCGTCCAGAGCCTCCAGGCCACCCACAGATGAGCTGGGCTTGGCCCCAAGGCCTCAGTCGGCCAGTTGGCGTTTGTAAGGACTGATTGTGTGTCTGCTGACAATTCGGGGGTCCATCTCTGTGGCATCTGAGAAATTAGCTCCAGAGCCTCCAGCAGGGGTGTTGTTCCCACGACTCGTGTGGTGGCGTTGAAACGCAGGACAGCTTGAGAGCCCGGTGGCCCGGGAGACGTCAGGCCGGGCCGCACAGCCGTGGTCTCCGCTATGCGGTGGCCGAGCTGCTGCCCGGGCCCCCACCTCTGTGCCCCGAGGGGAGGAACAAAGCTCGGGAGGAAGAAGCACACAGGTGGTTTCTTTCTGAGATTTTAACCTGTCGAGAAGCTGCTCCAGGTGTGGAGCTGGCTCTGGGAGCCGTGGCGCGCCCCGTGGGGGCTGTGGACGGGCGGCGTGTGCCGCAGGGGAAGTGGCCTGGGAGTGGGACGCCGTGGGGACAGACCTTGGGGGCAGGTCCGTGTTGCCCCGGGTCACCTGCTCCGTGCCCAGCCTTGGTCTGTGCTGGGACCCCCGTGTGGCTCCTGGGCCGGATGTCGTCCCTGTTGCTGGGAGAGCGGTGGTCACACAACCCGGCACTGCGGGTGCAGGCGGACCGTGTGTCTGGGAGCCAAATGCTTTTAAATGTGGCTTTTTGGGGAGGCACCCGTTAGCTGGTGTGCACGCAGGGGCGCTGTCCCTGTGACTGGGGGGACCCAGACCGCTGTCGGCCAGAGCGGGAACACCAGGCTTCAACGGGGCCCCAGCGTGAGCCGTTTGTGGCAGAGCTGCGGGCAGCCGGGGAGGGGTGCAGTTCCCGCCTATGGCGCTGGCAGGAAGCACCGCCGGCCGCAGGGCAGAAGCGGGACACCCCCCTGCCGTGCCACTGCCAAGGTCTAGGAGCCGGAGGGGCGTCCCCTCCTCCTAACTTTCCGCCTCCAGCCAGTGCCTCCGAGGTGGGACCTAACGGGACTGGGGGCCAAGGATGGGGACCGTAGCTGGCGGCCTCACAGCGTGGAGCGGCAGTACTCAGGGTGGACTGAGCAGAGGGACCAAGGCCCCCGCCCCCCTTCCCCCATGCTCCTTGCTTTTCAGGAGCCTGGCCCATCTAGAACCTTCTACTGTTCCACGTGGCCCCACCTGAGGCAGTGAGGTGGCCCGGGAAGGACCAGCCTTTCCCAGGGGGCCCGCACGTCCTGTTCCATCCGAGGGGGAGGGCCTTGCGTTTGCCCAGAGCGGGCCCAGTCCACACCGTCTGCCCCCACGGGCCCCCACAGCCCTGACGGGACCATGCTCCCGGTCGACTTAGGCCTCATCTTTAAAGCTAAGAACAGATCCGCTGTACTTTAGGTGATGCTTGGCTACTGGGGGTTTTGATGGCCTTTTGTTTTAACCACGATGTTGGACATCAGAGCCCTTGAAGCCCCTGGGAACCACGGGGGCCGCAGGAGGTGCGCGGCCGAAATATCTCGTGAGTGCCCACAGCAGCCGTTGGTGCTGGCATGTGTTTGGGGCGGGGGCTCCAGGAAGGCCGAGGCTGGGCTGTGGGGGTAGCTGACTCGTGAGCTGGGCATTTCCCAGAAGGGTTGGGACCCCTCCATAGGCAGGCAAGGCTGATCTGTCACCTTGCTGAGGTCTCGATCCTTAGCGGCTTTTGCCAGAACCTGGGTCTCTTTTCCATTGCGATCATCCACGTGCCTTTACAGAGTGGTCCTTGTGTGCGGGACAGTTCCCTGCACCTGGCACCCTGCGAGGCTTCGCGCTGGGCCAGTGACCGCCCCCCCCCACCCTCCCATCTCCCCACTGCGGTGTTTGGAAAGCGCATTTAGCCACACGTGCCTCCAGAGACTAGGACCTGGGATTCTGGGGGTCACTCTTCAGCCAACCACGGGGTACTGGCTGTTTCATGACAAGCTAGGACACTCTGAGGGGTAAGGCCGATGAAATCGAGGTGCTGGAGACCCGACACCCCTGCCAGGTCCCGTTTCTGTGCTGGACACTGTCCAGCCCCAGGGCTATGGTGTGAGCAGCCCCCCCGCTTACCCCCGCCCAAGTGTGGCCAGGGCCTGGTGGAAGGCCGCGGGTGTGAGCACGGAGAGGGGCTGGCCCCAGGGTCAGAGTAGACCACATGCATGGGGACGCCCGGAGGATGGCCTGCCAAGTGGGGACGCCGGTCACAGATGTGGCCTGAGGACTTGGAGTGGACCCATCACACTCCCCTCCAACTTGGGGCTCTCAGGACCCCACTTCCAGAATCAGATGTCCTCCCCTGGTGAGAGGCCCCTGCTCTGAGGGGCTCTGCTTTTGTCACAAAGTAGAATCAGCTCTGCACCTGCGAGTCATCCCCTTAGGGGGCGCGGGGTGGTGTGGGAGCAGGGTGCTGGCCCCTGCACCTCGTTGACCCCATGGTAGGTGCTGGAACCCAAGGCCAGGGGAGCCTTCCCAGGGCCCAGAAGAGGTGCTACACGCCCGGGGCCTGAGGGCCTGGCCCTGTGGGGTTGCACAAGGCCCCCGGGGTCGGTGGGTGCGGACCCTGCTGACGGGTTGTAACTGTCACTTTGCCTCCTTGTTCTCTGCATTCAGAAGGAGCTGGATAGCTTTAAAAGAGAGTAAGTAGAATGTAAGTACCTCTCTAATATTTCTAGAGCTTTACTGTGGCTAAACACACACTTAAAGATTGAGCAGTGAAGCTTTTCAGGACCGAGGGGCACAAGGTTTGCATTCAGCCCGTGCCCCACCCTCCGTGTGGTTAGCCGAGCATTCTCCTTTGGGTCCCAGCCATGTGGCTCTGGGTGATGATGCGCTGCCAGCTCAAGCCACCCCAGTCCTTTGTCCCAGGGCTGGCCATGAGAACCTTCCAGAAGCTCCTGTGACCCACCCCGCTGGCTGCAGTCCTGGGTGGGTCTCCATGCACATCACCCCGGGGCAGTCGGGGCAGGGGCAGTGAGGGGGAGCCCGGGCTCTTTGGAACAGGCTTCAGTGTCTGTTCACAGCCTCACGGGATCCCCTCTAAACTGGACTCGGCCACCGGCTGGCTGTCAGGGAGCGGCCGCGCGGCCCGGGCTGTCGTGAGGCACGCCCAGCGGTCACAGGAAGGGGCTGTGCCGGCTGACGGGCAGCAGTCAGGCATACGCACATACGGACATGTGACACACGTACAGAATTATCGATGGGCGGGCGACAAAACGCTCTGGGCAAAACAAATTATAGCAACACAATAAAAACCCAGAAACCCCACACGGAAAACAAGATACTGCGTCCCCGTGGCCGGCACGGCCACAGTGTTGAGCAAAGCCTTCCAGAATTTCCTCGACTGACAGCCTACGGCACGTTTCCTTCCTGAGAATGCCTCGTTTTCACTGCAAAAGCCGTATCTGCTGTAGTGGACCTGGGACTCCAGGCAGGTATAAGGAGCAGGACGGAAGCATCCCGGAAGTCAGCCGTCTGCAGGGAGCCCCCACCAGCGCGGCGGCCGCCGTGGGCCTTCCCACCGGGCGTGGACACGCACGTGTCTATGCGTGCACACGCCTATACTTCGAGATCTCCTCCTCTTACACGGTGACATTTCCCCGTGTTACTGTCTTCTTAAACGTGACTCACGAGTGACAAGCTAGGCTTAGGAAGGTCTTCAGGACCGAGGGGCACATGGATTCCGTTCCGCCCATGGCCGCCACCAGGTGGCTGTCACGTCACGTGTGAGACCCCTGGTCGCCCGTCTCCAACTTCTCACTAACAGACACAGCTCTGGTGGCCCCGTCCGTGTTCTGATCACCGCCTCAGGTTCATTCGTGGGACCATCTGGTCTGAGAGTCTGATTTTCCCTTGGGAGGAAGGCTCTTCTTTGAAGATCCTGAATGCGGTGCATCGCTGATGAGGGCACCAAAGGTGGAAGGTGCCCCCCCGGACACACACGAATCCAAGTGAGGTTGTCTTGCCACTCTCCCTTCCCGCTGGTGCCACAGCTTCGGGTCCTGGGCTTAGCCCTTTGGCTACAGGTTCTTTACCTGCTCGGCGAACTGCAGCCACATACGGACGTCGCCCTTCCTCTGACAGCCATCCTCGACACCGCAGCTTACGTCCTCCCAGCTTGGGGGGCAGCTAGGTAGAACCCCGCTTTGAGAAACAGCTCCCAGCCCAGCCGCTGGTGCTGTCCACGCTGGGCACAAGCAGGGAGGAGGGGGCGGCAGGGACAGAGGGGCCTTCAGCCCTGCTCCGCGCCCTGGCCCGCCCGCCCCAGGTCGGCTGGACCCCCTCCCATTAGATGCTAGGAGAGCAGGTGGCCACACGGAGGCAGAGCCTTTGGTCACAGGTGGTGGCAGCAGGACCAGGTCCGGAGAGGTCTCTGTGTCCCCAGGTCCTGCAGACGTTCACTTCGTCTGGGAGAAGAACGGCCGTGAACTGGAGACGTGTGTCCCCACGCAGACCCACACGCTGCTCGACGGCAGGACCCACGTGCTCAGCTGGCTGCAGGACACCACCCGAGAGAGCGCCGAGTACCGCTGCTCCGTCCTCTCCTCCACGGGCAACAAGACCTCCAGAGCGTGGGTCACCGTCAGGAGACATGGTAAGTGGGCGGCCCTCCCCCCACCCCGCTGCACTGCCGCCCCGTCCACACCGCCCCCCCCCCCCGCGCGCACATGCCTGCCACGTCTCACCCGGATTTCTGTCTGGCGGGGCCGGGAGGTCCACGTTCTGAGAACCCAAGGTCCCCTGCTCGGTCTTGACACTGAGAGGAGCTGGCTGGCTGTGCGGTTCTGGCCTCAAAGCCCTCCCCTGCCACGCGGACGCTCGCCCCACGGCTGCCGGCCCCGCGCGCTCTGCCCGTGGCCTTCTGGGACCACCACCCACAGGAGGAACACTCATGCCTCGGTGTCTCCAGGCCTGGCCAGGCCCATGCCGCCGGAAAGCCTGCCCTTCCTCTCCGGGAGATTTTCCTCAACACATATTCACTCTGCTCCGCTTTATGTCCTGTGCTCTTTCTGGAACTATCCTCCCAGATGTTGGACCACACGGCATATGGTGTGGAGTGGGGAGCGGCCCTGGGGACCACGCTTCCACTTCTAAACGGCCTTGGAGGCAACATGCATGTGACAGACTATCCCGGTGCCCGAACGTCTCTGGGAGAGTGTACCTCAGTTTCCCCGCTGCCGGCCTAGAATTGAGCCTTCCCGGGTCTGCTCCGTCCCCACCGGTGCCTCTGCTTTCAACTTCCAGGTTTTTGTGGTTTCCCTCCTATTCTCAGTCCATTCTCAAGAATTTACATCTATGCTTAGAGATGCTGAAAAGGCCCCTGTCCTTCTACTGTGAGTTTGGGGAAGAGAAAACTGCAAATATTCACTCCTGCCCAGAACCCGTTCTTCCCGTTTCTGTAAAGTGCCCTGCGTGCTGCCATCAGGACAATCGGAATCATCACGTAAACATGACTCACAAACCGTGAGGGGTCCCACAGAAGTCGAGAAAGGCACTGTCAGCAAAAAGGATGGAGAGTACTCACGGTGACCCTGCTCCCCTCCGCCCCACCCCATGGTCACCCAGCTCACCAGCCTGTGAGCAGCGGGACCCAACACAGATTGCAGGCGGTTCCACCCGAGTCACGCTGCAGCCCGCACACACACGCGGCAGCCGGAGACACCAGCGCAGCTGGGACAGCCCGTATCTGCTTGCCTGCCCAGCCCGCTGTGTCCCCTGAAGCTGTGCAGGGCTAGAGAACGCAGGGCTTCTCACAGGATGGGAGCTGGAAGTTCCTGCAGAGCCCCTTGGGGTAAGGACCCCCAAAGGCACCTCTGGAGTGCTGTCCCCTACCCCGCGGCCACCTGGAGAGCCCAGGCCCCAGCTGTGCTCGAGGAACACATTCTGCTTTGTGTCTCGGGGTGCAGGTCCCTGCCACCCGTTTCTAGAATTAGCAACTTGAGCCATGGGCCGAATCAGGGACACAGTTTGATGGAGAAACTACGGCTGTCGGGCTCGTGCCACCCCGACAGCCCCGCATGTAACTCCCTTCCAAAACCTCGGATCAAGCTCCCACACAGGCCACGTGGAGCAGGCAGCAGCTGGGCGTACTGTGATGCCAGCCTGGTGAGCCGTGCGGACTCCCCGGCCTTACTTGTGACAGGCCTCCAAGGGGAGGCAGGACCAGCCCCAAGGTGCAGGAAGCTAGTCCCTCTCTTGCCTGGGTAGAAAATTCAAGCGAAATGAGAAAGGGGCCAGCGTGACCGTGGGGAACAGCTGCTACTGGGGATGGTGCCCTGGGGAAGGCAGCCTTGGAGGGGCAAACACCTCACCCAAAACCTGGCTCTTGGAATGGCCTCAGTAACCCCGGGGCCATGAGGGCCTGCAAGGCTGACACCTGGCCCCCTCCCCCGCCTTGTCTTGCAGAGGCGACCCACCAGGAGCAGTGGACCAGAGAGCTCGCTGCCTGGAGGGCTGTGGTCGGGGAGCATGATCGCATGATGCGGAGCTGGAGGAAGGCGTGGGTATGTGGCCAGGCCAACGGGGGCAGGGGCTGGCAGAGCTTCCGTTGCCTTGGGGCTTGGCCCACGAGCTGTTCTTCCTGGAGCCCACGGCTCTGAACTCCAGGCAGATCCCTGGGGAGCGTCGGCATGGTGGGGCAGGGCGGGGCATCTCGAGGAGACTCCAGTTGCGGGGCGCGGGTACAGGCAAGGCCGCTGGCTCTGGCTGGACACTGGCCGAGCAGGGTGCCTGCTGAGCCCGCAGGGAGCCCGGCACCGGGGGGGGGGGGGGGCAGGACAGGCATCCCCCACTCCGGAGTCGCTGCTGCCACCATCTGCGCAGCCACCAAGTCCGGGAGTTACTGAAGGATGAGCCCCACAGCTCGACTGCGGGCCTTCAAACATCCTGGCTTCAGTGGCCACCCAAAGCCTCTCCTTGTTGCCAACACAGGCTGAGCGTTTCCCACAGATCCCTTCCAGCTTAGCCCGCACAGGACCCCCTCCGGTGTCTAGGACAGTGGGGCACGGGCGGCAAGAAGGGCCCTGTTCTGCCAGGAACTCAAAATGGGCTGCGTTGTTCTTTCAGGAAAGCTGTGACAAGGACCCCTCGTAGACATCAGCCGAGCCTGCTGCTCCTGGCCATGCCACCCCTGGAGACGCCCCGGGACGGTGAGCGGCCACCTGGCCCGTTGAGACGTGGCCCCACCTCAACCTCTTCGACAGCAGCCAGAACTGTTTTAAAAATTTAGGTGCTTACAAGGCACAGAAAAGTCTGTCCCACAGAAACGGGCACCAGGATGGTTAGGAAGCTGCGGATTCTATGTGGACACCGTGTGGACAGCCGTGTGTGTGCCGGCTCCTTTTCCAGAAGCACTGCTGCTAGGCCGCGTGGCTACCCCGCCTTCGCCGAGCTGTCCGGGCCCAGAGCGTGCAGCTCACCCTCCCCTGAGCTCCCACACGCCACCAGTGGCAAGAACTGGCTGGACACCTCGAGGGACCAGGAGGTATCCCCCCCCCCACCCTCCAGGAGCTCCTGGGCACTGAAGGCTTTGCGGGCTTCCGCGCATCACCAAGCATGAGAGCTGCTCCATGAGCTTCTGTGCGTGCCCTGAGCTCGCGTGCGGTGGCACCAGTGGGTCCGTCCTGCTCCCGGCGGTGCCACAGGGCGGTGGGGGGGGGGGGGGGGGCCTGTGCTGATGTGAGAGTTGCACCTTGGGGGCGCACTGTGTGTGCAGGACACGAAGGCCTGACGCCGCGTAGCCTGGACCCTGCGGACACCTTCTGCTGAAGGAGTGATGGCCACACCAGCCACACCAGCACACCAGTCCACGCCAACCCAGACCCTCCATTAGAGATAGAGCTGTACCTCCCTGTGAGCGCAGCCTGTGTCCGGACCCCCCATTCTGAGGCCGGGTCTGCCCAAGAGGCCAGCACACAGCGCGCCAGTGTTGCCCGTGAGAGCACGCATCGCAGCTGCCGCGGGACGGGCCCCGTGGCCCGGGCCCTCCAGGGGGCTGCTCTACTGTGGCCTTGAGACTCGCCCCGGGTCTGGACGTGGCCGGAGCACCTCACGCCGACACCACCAGGAGACGTGTGCCCTGAGCCCAGTGGGGAGGGTTCTGGTGGGACCCGTGCTTAGAACAGGAGTTTGGGTTTTCTGCTCTGTTGAGAAAATAAACAGAAATAAATGCAGTGAGCGGAGCGCGTGCTTGGGAGGGGCGGCACCGTCAGCAGAGGCCAGCGCGTCACCGGCCGCCGTAGCCTCTGCCACGGAAGGGACACCATGGCCGGGCCAACCCCAGCAGTAAGTCACCCGAGCAGCACACCCTCTGGGGCCAATGCAGAGCTCACACCTCCCTGCTCTGCTTCGGCTTCTCTGCCCCCAGAGCAGCGCCGCGCACATGCCAGAGACCAGGGCGCTCAGCAAAGGCCAGCATCCCCTGCTGCAAGCTGTAAACGTCACGCTCTCCTTGTAGGTTAACTTCAGGACCTCCCCTCTCCCATCATCTCCGATTTTCAAACCCACGACCGTGGACGGGGCACCTGCTGACACAGGGCGGGAAAGCCCTGCCATGTGTGATCCTCCCGGCTCCCCCCACCCCAGGAGAAACCTGGGGCGTCACACGGCCCCCGCTTCAACAGCTCTGAGAAGCAGGCGTGCTAGGAGTAGCACGTGCGCGCTCGACAGGTCAAACGCTTCCCACGCACCACCCCAGCCACACGGCCCAACCTGTCCACACCGCAGGCCCTCCCTGACCTCACCCCGCTCCACTGTGCCCCCACGGGCCACTTGCCTCTCAGATGTACGACACCCGACACAACCGATCGCCCCTCACAGTGTGCTCAAGGCCAACGCGCTCCACTGGTTGCCCTGCACGCGCCCAGTGGCGAAGGTCTGTCCTGCTGTCGCCTGGGTGATGGTACCAGAGCACACGGACAGAGGCAGCGTCCTCACCGCAAACCTCTTCCCTTCAAACAACGCACCTGAGGGGCCGCACTGGGACTTGGGAACCCCGAGAAGCCCAAGACGGCGGGGTGATCAAATCATCGCTCTTTATTCAAAATAAATAAGCCCTCTTACTTACAGCAAAGTACGAAAGCAAACTTCTATCCTGCTGGCCTCCAAGACAGAAACCACATTCAGAACACGTTCATTTACGAAAGAAAATATTTGCAGATTATCAAAACTGAAATTTAAGAACTTCAATATACACGGCTTCTTTGAAAAATGAAGACAAAAATGAATTAATTCATGTCAAAAGGTCACAGGTTAGAGAATCGATTTTCCTTCTGAGGCTCATTTTAGCAGACCTTCCAAGTATCCCCAAATCTTGCAGCCAAAAAGCCAAGTCCGGAGAAAGCCCTCCCCCCACCCCCGCGCCTTCCACACACTAACACGGCTCAGCTCTTCTGCATCAGAGTGGGGTTTCCTTCACAGCAGAGAACTCAGGGGGCTACACACATCCCGGGCTTTTCCAGACTCCGTGTGCTCGGATCCAAAGTTGCATCTCCATGCTCTTGGGCGAGTCTCCTGCCAGCATACCCAAGGGCCCCTTCCCAGGACATGTATCCGGGCTTCACCTCCCAACTCAACAGCCACACAGAACACAGCAGGTCAACGGAGACCTGAGAAGAGGAAGGCCCCAAAGTCTCTCAAGCGCCCCTTCCTTACCCCACACAACACACACAAAGAACTCTTCTATAAATTCAGGTTCATCATCTGAGAGGTTGAAGCCTCCAGCGAGTCTTCCAGCTCCAGAGCACAGCGACTGTACACTTCCAGGTGTCTTCTCCAGATTTCAACTAAAAACGACAACGTGGCACAGCTGAGGGACATGCAGGGACAGTCGGGGCAGCCTTGACTGGGGAGCACGCTGCCCTACACGGGCCTGGCAAGGAACCACCCCCCCCCACAGCCGCCCCGCTCTGTTAGTATCTGTGAGCCCGCGGCTCACCTGCTGGCCTTAACCTTCCACCAGGGACACCGCGGGGCTCAAGGCCGCACTCTGCAGGTGCCACCCAACATCTGAGCCCCGCCCAAAGACGACAGCCAGGACCAAGCCGGCCTTCTGCCGCCCAGAAGCCCTGCCGCTGTCCGGGCACTCTGCCCCTCCCGTCAGTCGACCCGGGGCTTGAGGACGCTCAGCCCTCCCCAGCACTCACTGTAGTGCGGCTCTTCTTTCCCAGGCACGGAGGCAGGGGGGCCGTCCTGCGCCGAGCCGCCGGGGCCCTGCACGGGCGGGCTGGCCGGAGCCGGGGGCCCAGGCTCCCCGGCCAGCTCTCGGCGCACGTTCTCCAGCATGGTCTTGTACGCCTGCCGGGCAGCCATCGTCAGCTCGACCATCCTGTGGAACTGGTCCTGGGGCAGAAGGCAGGGCACGGGTGACACCCCGACCCCAGGGGATGTGCCGTCCTGCCCCAGGCTCGGGGCTGCCTGTGGGGACGCTGCACGTTAGCCCGGGTCTCCCACCCCCGACCCCCCCAGCTCACCTGGGCCCCGTCGTAGCTGAAGATGCCCACCACGCTGACGGGAACGGCCTTGTTCAAACTGCGCCCCAGAGCTTTGCGGTTGAGCGCGAACACGAAGGGAATGTTCTGCTCACAGGCGTAATCAATGATGGTGTGCAGCGTGTCATCCAGCCCACCTGGTCAGGGACAACGGAACGACAGGGAGATGCATCACACGCAGCGTGGCGCGGATACCGGCCACAAAGGGCTTTTTCCTGCACACGGCGACACCCCTCAGCGGGCCGTGCCCGGCACCACCAGGACAGCGGCGCCACCGCAAGGGCACCGTTCCTCTCGGCCATGTGCGAGAAACCAGCTCTCCAGAAGAGAGACGCCCTTGGCAGAATAAAATACCCCTCCGTTGTTAGCCTAACGGGAAGTAAGGCCTCCATTTTTTAGAAGAGTCCCCGCCCCCAATCCCAACATGGCGGGGGGGGGGGGAGTGGGCCCCCAGAACACCAGCAGTGCGAGGCCGCCCCACCCCACGCCAGGGGCCCACCACGTCTCGGTGTCACCAGGGCTTCTGACCAAAGGGCCGCACACTGCAGGCTCCAACACGTGCTCCTCACGTGCTAGAGGCTCACAGAACCCACCGCAGGGAACCACTTCCTGTGTCCGCCCGGTCTAAGGATGTGACCCGGAACTGCAATCCCAGCCAGAGCGGAGATGCACGGGCGGGGGCGGGGAGGGCGCCGAGCTGCCCTGTCCATCCGCCGCGCACCACTCCTCCCGCACCTCCCCCTGTGCGCCGACCAGCAGGCTCTCCTCGCCCAGTCCGGTGGGATTCCAGGGAGACTTCACCACAGAGTCAGGACTGACTGCATCACTGGCCTTTGGCTGCTTCAACCTCCAGCCCCTCCCACCCCGCCCCCGGAGGCCAAGGGAAGGGGTGGGGTGGGGATGGGACCAGGCTTCCAACACCCCAGTTAGCTGGTTGGCCCCCCTGGCAGCCAGGCCCTGCCTTGGGCAGGTCCGAAGGTCACCTTCGTTAACATAACACCTTTACTGTAGTTATCAAGAGTATTTGAAGGTGAGAGCCAGAAGCCAAAGACAAAAACCAAATAGGAAGGAGAAATCTCTTTCGGTCATCTGACTGACCACATAGGTGTCCCATATAAACCACAATATTGCACTTAGTGAATAGTTACTGAACACTCATTGTGCGCCAGGCCACTGGTTAACTGCCTCTCGAGTACGAGCTCCTGTGTGGGCACAAGAACCCGGCAAGGGATGGGAGAATATGGAGAAATGCCATAAAATCTAAATGCACCCACACAGATGGGACCCTGGAGCACAGAGAGGTCACCAAGTATCCGATACCGACAGGGCCCAGCCGCGGACTCCCTGCCCTCCACCACCCGCCCCGCTGCCGAGCAAGGTGCCCTGCCCGGCAGGGTCCGTGCGTGGGGAGAGCGGGAGAGGCGCGGTGAGAAGGACCAAGGGGGGCTGTGTGTGTCGGTGACGTGCCCGCCACGCGGGGGGCCCAGCAGCCCCGAATCTCTACGAGAGAAGGACGCATGTGTGTCTGTGTACAAGTCGCGCGGAAACCGCGCGTCCTCACACAGGCCAGCGGAGCCAGCGAGGACGCGGACGGACAGCCACGGAAGATCACCGCAGGCAGGAACAGATTTGTTCCAAGTACAGAAGATGCACAGAGCAGCTTCAAGGCGCTCCAGAAACACAACAGAACATCTACACGGAGGCACCCATGGTCTCGGCCACACTCATCCCAGGGACAACAGACCAATTCTGTGTCAACCTAAAACTTGGAAATACACTTACTACTGAGGAATAAAGAATATGAAAAAAATACACAAGTGAGAGTCAGCCTTTTGAAAAAGATGACGTGAGGTCATCATCAGGTACGAGAGCATAAAGGTGGGGATGCGGGGTGCAGAACGGAGGCTCTGGCGGGAGGAGCGCTGTGAGGCAGCAGGGAAAGGGCAACTGGTCGGCCTCTGGAAAGATCCCTCTGAGAAGAAATATAGTCTACCTAAGCAAACAAAAATGAAAACATGGAAGAACCAGAAAAACGATATTAAAAAACCTACTAATAACCTTGGAGTGTTAAGGTGGAGAAATGCCATAAAATCTAAATGCAATAAAATCACAAGAATAAAAAACATCAGTATAATAACAATACCCAAAGTCTCTGCGTGGCCAAAAAACGTTTAAAAAACAAGCAAATGACAAACCAAAATAACATTTACAACTCTTTCCCAAAGAGCTTTCTTATTATATAAAAAGGCACATGTCACTATTAAAAAAATCAACATCCCGAAAGACAAATGGGCAAAGAACATGAACCAACAGTTCACTGAAACCGCCAAGCTCTTCAACAAGAAAGAGGCTGCTCGCCCTCCCCTCCCAAGAAAAATGCAAACAGCCTCCCCGGAGCCAGGGCCAGAGCTGGAGCTGGGCACCAGGCACGACCTGCTCTGGGCACACCACTCGAACAAGCAGCAGGGGTGTAACCCACGGACCCTCAGATGCACCTGCCCTTGCATTCTCAGTAGGGCCCCACAGAGATGTTCCCACAAGTAGAAAGGACAGTATGCAAGGTGTGTGTGTCCTTGTTCACAGCTGCAGACGTCTGGAAAGAGCCAGGATGTCTGTTGGTACCGTCTGAGCAAAGCAAGTGTGCGCATGGTGCTCACAGCTGGGCCCCCAGACTGCTGGTGAGCTCCCCACGAGGGGCCCACAGCGCCGAGTCAGTCACCAGACCTGTCTCTCTCTCTCTCACACATTCACACCCTGACTACCAAGGACACATCAAATGTGGCAATGCTGGCTGCCTTTGGCCGGCCGCAGGCGTCTGGGGGGCTTACTCCTTGAAAGGAAACCCAGCACCGGGCTCACTGCACGGCACGGGCCCAGCAACCTGCGTGCAGACGATTTACGGACGGGGCCCACAACATCTGCTGGAGAAGAAAATGTCTCCCGCGGCCCCTGTCACCTGGCACTAATTATAGGATCATCCAATGTTCTTTCAAGACAAAGCAGCACATCCCACACTGCTCTGGGAACTGGGACGTCACTCGGCAGCCGGTGTGACCAGAGATGAACACTTGGGCCCCACGCCCCTTAGTTCTGCCCACGCCCGACCCAGATCCACCTGAAGACCGAGGAAGGAGAGGAGGAAGCCAGCTCTGGGGACAGAGACGCTCAAGGAAGGCCTCAGTTCTGGGCCGGCAGGGAAAGCAGGCGGGAGACGGCGGAGGAGGAGCGCGGGATCCTCAGCCAGAACTACAGTTATTCCCAACTTCCTGCCGGAGACCCCTGTGCCCCTCAGCACCCGCCACGTGCTCTCTCTCTGCCTCGTGTCCCCCAGCCCCGGGCCCGACCACAAATGCTTTCCGTGCTGCGGCGCCATGGCTGTTGTCCCTTCAAAGGCCTGCTTTCCAGGTGGCCCCGTGGCTGACGTCAGGACTTGGGTTTCCGGAGGGCACCCACCATGGTAACTGGTAGGACGGGCTACGGGGTGGGAACGAGGAGGCTCATGGTCCCTGCAGATGGCACCCCACATGCGCATCCTGGGGGACTCCCCTGGGAGAGACTCTGGGAGACTGGGCCTGACACAGCGGCAAGCCTAGACGGTTCTGCTCCACCCAGCACCCAGGCCGCAGGCTCAGTGGGAGCTGAAAGCATCTCCAAGTGCCCACTTCCCAGGACTGAGACGACAACACACTCAGAACAAGCAAAATGCTCAAGACAAGTGCCATGTACAATTCAAGCTCAGCATTACCACGCGAAATGCCGCTCCGTGCAGACACAGTACTTCACACAGCCCAAGGCCAGGATGCCAAGTTCTACAAAATACTGCAAGCCACCGGCGAGCTTTTCCAAGAAGAATCAAGTTCCTTCGGCCTCAAATAAAAATGCACAGGAACGGATGACGAACAGCGCAGTTGAACCTGCCGCCAATGCAGACGCCTGTCGGCCCAGGCAACCCCCCCAGCCCCGTCAAGCGAAAGGCAGCTCATAGGAAAAGCACGGCGCGGTGCCCACTGCACACACTCATTCCTTGGTCTGTTTGTTAAAGACACAAATCACAGGAGAACTCAAGACAAGAGCAGGAAGCTGAGATGCAAACGGACGACCGGGTGCACCGACCTGACAGCGGGGCGAGTGGGGGAGCCCCGAGCCCGCCATCTACAGCCCAGCGCCAATTCCCCAGAGCCTGGCGACCGCAGGCACCACCAGGCACGTTCCGCGCAGACGGACATTCAGAGAAAGTAAGGGCAGCTGGCGTGCACACCCGCATCACGCAGGCAACGCCGGGCCCTGCGCTTCTAGGGGCGGGCACAACCCTACACCCTCTCTGCATGAGGCTCAGGGTGCCGATCTGGCCCCAAAGCAGCAGTGGCAGCAACAAACACGGAGACTTCAGGACAACAAAAACTGCTCCCGGAAATCGGAAATAACAGAAATGGGAAACTCTGCTGAAGCTTAGAGGATGCAGTTGAGGAATCCTGACAGAAAACAAAACCAAGAAAAGGCTGAGAGGACAGCAGTACAGGGGGCCCCCACAAGCCACCCACCCTCCTCCCAGAGCCTCGGGCACAGGGCAGCGCCCACCCGCCTCCAGAGAGGAGGACGACGACGGACAGCGGGTGCAGAGCCGGGGGGCTGGGCTGCGAGCCCCAGCTGCTAGACGGGCCCGCGCGCCGGCCTTCTCCGGGGCCCCAGGACACACGCTCGGGCCAGCGTCAGCACAGCCCGCTCCCCAGCAGGAGCCGGGAGGCCGCCCCCACGGGACAGCCACAGCGAGGTGCAGAGCGCCCCAAGGGGCCCAGGTAAAGCTGTGGAGTGCCCCGGGCACCAACGGTCTTGGAGGAGGCTCAGGCCGCGGGGCCGGGAGCTGGAGGGTGGACTGGTGTGAAGCCCAGCGCCGTGAGGGGACCTAAGGCAGGGGCGCGGCCAACACACAACCAGAGTGCAGGGGCCCGAAGCCCCCTTCTGTCCTATTCCAGTGTCAGGGCCTGCCCCAAGCTAGGACCAGGGCGAGCTGGGTGGGCAGTGAGCAGCTCCGGCAGCTGCTCTCAGGCCCCGGGGGCCCCACACAAGCCAGGAAACCTCAAGTCTCCAGCTGCGAAACGGAAACCAGGGAAGCTCAGTGTAGGATCCAGACTCGGCCCCTGCAAGGTGACCTGTACAACGTGGGAGAGAGGCCCGTGCCCGGGGAAGGCTCCCTTCGGCCCCCTGGCAAATGGAAGACACAGGACACAGGCTCCTGACTGCCCATCCCTCTAACACACAGCCCGTGTCTGTCACCTCACCCAGCCCGCTGCATCCCACAAAACACAGCCAACCTGCCGGGGTCGGTAAGGTGGCCAAGCCCCTGGACAAGCTGGGAGGGCTCACAGACTGAGCAAGTCAACTGGCAGTGGACTGCTGGGCTGCCGGTCACAGAATTCCCGCAGTGTGAGCTCCGGAGGCCCCCCGCCAGAGGCCGGCACCAATTGGCCAGACCATCAGCCGGCACCCACAGGGGCCTGGCTGCCTCGGAGAGCAGGACACTGGGTGGTCAGGTGAAGCTGCGGACGCAGCCCTCAGGTACGAACAAAGAGAAACAAACCCACCCCAGCGGCTGGGCCGGGGGCCACAGTGCTCGTTACCTTTCGACTGGATCTTCTCACAGTTGGGAGAGATGATGATGCACTTGAGTTTCCTGAGCTTCAGATGCTTGAGGACCTCCCGCAGCCCCAGCACGAGTCGGCGTTTGGTCTTAGCCTTGACTGGATCTTTCTGGTACATGCGGTCTTGGAAGCGCACCAGCTCCTTCAGCAGATCCGTGACACACGCGTCCACCTCCTTACTCAGCATCTGGCTGCAGTAACTGAGAGAAGGTGCCCGCTGGCGGGGGCCCCTCGGGAATCCCTGCGAGGAGCGGCCCGGCCGCAGAGCTGGGCCTCCCGACGGTCAGACTTCACATCCTCCCCGCTCCTCACCACGAGGGACAAAGCCTCTGCACCCTGCAGCCCCCCGATGGCCCGCCACGTGCTCCGTGGCAGCCGCTGCCCACAGAGGTCCACACGTGGAGTGTGCCCCGAAGAGAAGTGGGACAGGTGCAGGCAGAGTCCCCTCAGAAACTACCAGACACACCAGACCGTGAAAGGGAGGTGTCACCGCACCGCCCAGCCCCCCAGCGCACACCTCAGCAGCACGCGAGGACGACAAGGACCTCGCAGAAGCAGGTAAGGTGGCCCTGACATGGGTTCTGACGAGGAGGAAAGCCGGGGCCTGGCCCGGTGGCCTGAGCACGCCGGGGTGGGACGGCCCCACGCCCGACACCAGAGTGAGCACGCCCCGGCCCCCGCCCCGCGGCAGGCACGGCCCCGCGGTCACTCACTCCCGGAACCGCCGGCTGTGGATCTTGGGGCAGCCGGCGCCGTCGGGAACCAGGTGGCAGCCCTCAACCTCCTTCTGGAGCTCCGCTCTCGGCAGCTCTTCTGACCTGCCCTCCGGCGCGGGCGCAGAGGACGGCAACGGCTCCAGTCCTTCTGCAACGTCCCGGAGAAGTGAGTCAGGGCGCGGCCCCCACCGGGCACACGGGCCGAGGGCGGAGAAGGCCTGAGCGCACCTCACCGGGCAGCATCTCTGGGGCGGCCCTCGGCAGGATGACAAAGGTGACAAGTCCTCAAGCCACACACTTACGATCTGTGTACTGTTCTGAACACACAGCTCAATAAAAGGCCTACTAACACTTTCTCTGACACCGGGACTCTCACACTGGTGACAAAGCAGCTTCGCAGTGAGTGGCGTTCATTCTCACGGCCACTTCAAGCTCCGAGGACCATCCGATGCCACACACATCACACCTGGGGACCTCGTTCCTCTGTCTCCTAGACCGTACCCCAAGAACCACGGGTGCCAGGAGCTCTACTGGCCCACGGGGATGCCCTCTTTCCAGCAAGTGACTCTGACAGCTGCCACATTCTCCTTTCAAGGCCGGCAGCGCTCCCCCGCCGTGCCCGCCCCTGCCCCTGCCCCGGCTGCAGGCTTCCCCCGCCGTGCCCGCCCCTGCTGCAGGGCTCCCCTGGGCAGCAAGCAAGCGTGCTCGGTACCTGAGGGGTCGGCCGACTCAAGGGCCTCGTCACCACCGCTCTCACCATCCAGCACAGCGTCACTGGCGGGAGCAGGGCTCACAGCATTTTCTTGGAGACGCTGCTGCTTTCTCTCCTGCCGTTCTTTCAAAATAATCTTTAAAATGAAATAAACGATTAAAACACCTAAATACTTGTCCTTAAAAATAAACCCTTCTACAAAATAAGCCACCCAACCTCAGCGGGCGGGCATCGTGCCTTCCTGTGCCCTCACAGCAGCGACATGCCCTCCATCCCCCAGGGGCCGGGCCCACGTCCCCCAGGTGTGCAGAGCCGGGCACGCAGGACCCAGGCCAGACACCAGCGGCTGCAGCAGCCCCAACAGAACCCGTATTCCAGAATCGGAGCACCAGCCAGACCCCCCAGGGGAGGGGGAGGGCAGCGAGGGTGAACAAGGAGAACACAACGGCCCCCGTTCCTGGCTCTCTGTCCACACCCCTGCCAGTATTAAAAGAAAAAGAGCCCGCCTCCAGGAGCGGAGGCGCCCTGCTCTGTACCCTCTGCCGTCCCACTCAGGGAGGGGGGTCATTGTCAGAGTGGCGCACACATCTCGAGAGAGCACATTCCAACAGCACGAACGTTAGAACCGAAAACGCTAAGAGCTGTAAGACGTAACACAGACGGGAGAGCGAGGTTTGCTAGCGCCTGCTTTCGCCACATACCTTCTTCAATGAGGTTGGCTTCTTGGCCTTGGGGACCTCCCTCTGCTTCCCCTTCTTCATCAGTGGGGCGCTGGAGTCCAAGGGGTTGTGCGGGGTCTTCACCTGGCTCAAGTGGTGGCCCTTCTTCCCCGACACGGTGTCTCTGGAGAGGACCGGCACCGCCCCGACTGCGACACGGAGGGGGACAGGGGCATCAGGCACCCAGCCCAGGATCTCACTCACCCTCGTCAGACTGCCTGTTATACAGTCTTCTGACAACCCCATGAAGTTCGGTATCTCCTGGCAGAGATCCAAAAACACCATCCACTCCTCTGGGGACAGCCAGCGTCCCATCCCTGTGATCGAACCTCCACGTGGCTCAGCAAAGTGTGCGGTGGGGGGACCCCACCTTCTGAAACGAAGGTATTTCCAGACAGTGCACACCTACAACAGCCCTTTTGAGGGAGTCTCTCCCCACCATTTTCGAAACCGCCTCTGCAGAAGGTGGCTACTGGTTTCCAAACATGCATCTTCTCTCTCAAGATTCTCCTGAGTTTTCCAGAAAGAAAGATACCGTCCTAGATCCCCACCCGTGCTGCTGGTGGCTAGTCCCCCAGCATCAGGAGAAGATCACAATCACCACTCCGCATTTCCACGGCACGCTCCCATCTTGCTCTATTCCCGCCTTCTTCTTCTTGCTCCAAGGAAAGAGCTTATTTGTGCCTACTTCCTTTCCTTACCTTTTAGTTAGGACAATTTCCCAACACGCACCCAAGAAAAGAGAACGGTACAACAAACCCCACGTACCCACTCTCCAACCTCAACACCAATATTTTCCCAGGCTATCTGACCTGCCCTCACTGGCTTTGAAATATGCTGCTGAGTTACAGGTGTTTTCTCAGTTGGGCGTCAGGGTGCCCTGCCGAAGGAAACAGGTCTGCACCGTAGCTCTGGGTGCTTCCAGCCACAGCCCCACACAGCTTCCGACATCTCTGGACCTGTGCTCCCATGTCAGATGTTCGAAACGTACGCATGATGAGCTCGTTTTGGAAAACCACCCCATGCTGACCGTTCCCATCTGTTCACTCTGATCCTAATGTCACTTCCCAGAGCCAGACCTCAGCTGGGCACCTGACTCCTGCTGCCTGGGCCCCTCCTGTCTGCCCAGTGCCAGGAAACTCTCTACACAGCATTACTGGTGAGCCTGGGAGTCCCTATCACACGCACAGTGAGGTCGACCAACCCCACCCCTAAAACAGCCACCAAGCTGGACAAAACTCTCATCAACAATCACGGCAGCCCTCCAGAAAGTGACCAAAGGCTTATGACAAACTGTGGAGCTTTGCTAATGCGCTCTATCAAAGTCGGGGCAGCCTCTCCAGGCTGCTCCCCCCCTCTCCCTGCTGACAGCTGGCTGGACCAGGGCGGAGAGGCCGTGAAAACCTGTAGCCTCACTGCTTCTGCCAGAAGGGGATGCTGGATTTAGAGCGTGCTCCTTCAGAGAGGTGACCCAGCAACAGGCAGTCCAGCCAGCCTGAGCCATGGCCCTCTGCGGTCAAGCAACAGGGCAAGAGCACGTCCACCCCACATCCCTGCCAACAACGGAGCCCGTGAGCAAGTGCAGATGTCCCATGAGTCCCAGGACATGGAGGCAGGGCAGGCCTGAGCGTGGCCTGCAAGCCGAGTGCACTCCAAGCCCACACACGCTTGTGACCAGACCGCGGAGGCTGTTCAAGCTGGCCGTGTTTAAGCACAACCTCCGACACATCTGTGCTGTGCGGATGCAGGCGTGGCCCCTGGGAAGCCAGAAACAACGAGAACAAGGAGAAAAAACTGAGCTCAGACACCAGCCACCCACAGCATGTGGAAGACAGCCTTCAGACTCAGGCCAACGCAGGTACTAAAACACCCCCGGCAATGAAACCATCACCATCGCTACTCTCAGGGAGGAAAAAAAATTCAGAAACCTGAGCTGCTACAACTTAGTAACTAAAATATTGAGTATTCAACAAAAAATTCAGAGACTTTCAAAGCAAGGAAGTGCGACCCACACTCAGGGAAAGGAAGTTAAGAGAAACCGCCTCAGAGGTGCCAACTGTGGGGCACAGCTGACCAAGACTTCGAGGCAGCTCTGCGAACACATCTGCACCCAGTGTTTCGATAAACAGAAACTGCCAGGAGGCGGTCAGCAGCAGATCCAGCATGGCAGAAAAATCAATGAAGCTGAAAACAAATACAAACTGTTCAGTTCCAAGAAAACAAAGAGATGCAGGAAAGTGAACTGAGCCTGAGAGACCAGTGGGGTGTCAATGAACAGACTCATACACGTGTAATGGGGGTGCCCGGAGACAAGAAAACCACAACAGTTTCAGAAGAAATGAAGGCCCCGGGGCACCTGGGTGGCTCAGTCGGTGAAGCGTCTGCCTTCGCCTCAGTCATGATCCTGGGGTCCTGGGATCGAGTCCTGTGTCGGGCTCCCTGCTCCGCGGGAAGCCTCCTTCTCTCTCCCTCTGACTGTACGCTCTCTCTCTCTCAAATAAATAAAATCTTGGAAGAAAGAAAGGAGAGGAAGAAAAGGAAAGAGAGGGAGAAAGAAAAGAAGAGAGAAAGAAAGGCCCCAACTTCCCAAACCTGATGAAAGCATTAGTCTCCGGAGCCAACGCGCAGCCAACCAAGGTGGGGTCCGCACACAGATCCACAGCAGACGTGTCCCAGCACGTGCTGAAGGCCACGAAGAAACAGCACAGAACGGGCATGGGACTCGCAGCCCCGCCATGTCACGGGCACCAGTGGAGGCCAGAGCACAGGGGCACCCAAATCACAGGCACAGCTCGACTTACCGCGCCCCACAGACATGGGGCATTTCACAAACCAAAGGCCAGCAGCGACCCTGTGTCGGCACGTCCATGGCACCCTCTTCCCACCCGGGAAGACATGCACTTCATGTCTCGGTCACAATTCTCACCATTTCTTAACCTTCGTCATTCCTATTACTGGTCATGGCGATCTGTGACCAGTGATCCTTGGTTCTACTGTTGTAATTGCTCTGGGGCACCACAAGCCGGCCAACTTAAGCCCTGTCTCCCCCTCTCTCCTCGGCCTATTCCCAGAGAGGGGCCCAGTAACAACTCTCCAGCGGCCTCTACGTGTTCACACAAGAGGAAGGCATGCCGAAAGCGGAGACTGGCCCAAAGCTAAGCTGCTTGTGTCAAACAGCCAAGTTCCGAATACCAAGGTGGTTCCTGAAGGAAACTGTACACGCACCCTGAGCACACAGAAAATAAGGAAGTGAAAGAGGCTTACTGCTGATACGGAGAGAGTGTCAGTCATTTGGACAGAAGATCAAACCAGCCCCAACATTCCCTTCAGCCAAAGCCTAACCCGGAGCGAGGCCCTGACTCTCTTCAATTCCGTGAAGGCGGAAGAGGGGAGGAAGCTGCAGAAGCAAAGCCTGAAGCTAGCAGAGATTGGTTCCTGAGGTTTAAGGAAGGAAGCCATGTCCGGGGCATAAAAATGCAAGGCGAAGCTGCAGCAAGTGATCCAGAAGATAGAGCTGAGGTCATTACCGAAGGCAACTCCACTGACCCACAGATTTTCAGTGTGGGTGCGAGAGTCTCCCACAGGAAAAAGATGCCATCTAGGACTTTCCTGGCTAGAGAGGAGAAGTCAGTGCCTGCCTTCAAAGCTTCCAAGGACAGGCTGATCATCTTGTCGGGGCCAATGCAGCTGGTGACCTTAAGTTGAATGCTCACGGACCATTCTGAAAATCTTAGGGCCTTTAAGAATTATGCTAAATCTTACTTCCGGGGAAGACTGCAAAGTAGGAGGCTCCTAAGCTCACCTCATCCCATGGTTACACTAAGCTAACACCAACATGAGTGTAAATAACCCAGAAAAGGACCCAAAGACTGGCAGCACTGACTCTCCACAGCTAAATGTAGAGAACGGGCACATCAAAGAGGGACAGGAAGGGTGGACATGGTCTGTAGCCCAAAGGACCTGCAGGGCTGTCCACAGGAGGGAGAAATGCACCAGGTGCAGAGAGGGGAAAAGAGCAGACCCCACACCAGGCACCCGGGATCTGCACTGGGAAGATGAGTCACCATAACATCAGGCTTTGAAAACCAGATGGGCCCAACTAATCAGTGGGGTGGAGCCCCTGAAACTTTAAAAACCAGCGGCTCAGCTCTCGGAGAGCTGGAGGGTGACAGGAAACAGACTGCACAATAGCCTCACGGAGATACAGCAAGGCAGCAGCAGGTTGAAAGCGCCTGGGGTATATGGGAGGGACAGCTGTTGACTAATCTCAGAGCCCACACTGGAGGGGCAGGGATCCTTGGGAGACTTTTCCAAGAACAAAAGAGCTGGCAGGTGCCATTTCCCTCCCCCACCCCCCCCAGCCAAGATACACAGAAACCTGCAGGAACCAGCACAGTGATAACGGCATGGGCCCCGACACCCCACCCCGGCCTCTGCAGGAGTCTTCCAGGGCGGTTACAGCATCCCTCCCACAGTGGCCTGGCCCACACCCTGCCGGCACTGGGCACCTTCACTCCCGTACTCTTCCTGCGGCCCCGTCCCCACCCGCCTGGCCGGCCCCGCAGGAGCTCTCCCTGCCCACTGCACATCCCCACTGGCAGTGGACCAGCACGCACCTTGCTGGCACCTGGAGCCCCACCCGTGCGTTCTCCTGCAAACCTAACCCCTCCAATACACCCCAGGCCCAAGCTCATCCAAAGTGGTGCCACAAGCCTGGCAATGTGCAAGCAGCCCCAAGAGAGGCCAGCACCCCTCCACGGTGACTCCTGCCCCCGGAAAAGGGGAAGGTAACCACACATACCAGTCCGACTGCGGCCCCAGCAGTGGGCTGGGGGCAGACATCTGGTCAGACTGCAGGGCCCACCCACCCACAAAAGTTTCTCAGGGGACAACCTAGGGAGAGGGCCCTGAGGTTCGGGGATAGTGCCCCTCTGGCAAATAGCTGGTCTGACTCACTCAGGCCAAGGCGGCCCCAGACTGGCCACCCACAACCCACGGACCAAACCCTGCCCTCAAAAGGCAAAGAGAGCCACTGCAGATGAGAGGCCTAAAGGAAAACAAGGCCAGGCCACAGAGCAGTAGGGCACAAGCACCCCACAGAGGAGACATTTGCTGAAGTGCCAGGCCCTGGGGAACAGGGGACACCATAATGCCCGGCCCAACAGGACCCCTTCTTCATGGGGCCACGACTCTCAAGAGCAGAAGACACGGCTGACTTTCCCGGCACAGAGAAACAGACACAGAGAGTTTGACAAAATGAGACACATCAAAGAACAGGGCACAATCACAGCAAGACAAAAACGGTGATAAGTAATACGCCTGATAGAGAATTTAAAGTAACAGTCATGAAGATACTCACTGGACTTGAGAAAAGAGTGGAGGACCTCAGCAAGACCACTGACAGGGAGAAAACATAAAAAAGAACCAATGAGAGATGAAGTACTCAGTAACTGAAATTAAAAAGACCCTACATGGAATAAACAGTAAACCAGAGAAAACAGAAGAACGGATCAGTGACCTAGAGAGGACAGAGGAATAGAAAACAAGCCAGCTGAACAGGAAAGAGAAAAAGATTAAGAAAAAATGAAAATACGTTAAGGGAACTCAGCATCACCATCAAGAGTAGTAGCATTTGCATTATAGAGATCCCAGAAGGAGAAGAGAGAGAAAATGGGGCAGAAAATATATTTGAAGAAATAATAGCTGATAGCTTCCCAAATCTGAGGAAGAAAACAGAAATACAGATGCAGGAGGCACAGAGAGTCCCCCACAAAGTAAACCCAAGGAGGTCCACACCAAAATACTAAGTAATTAACATGGCAAAAAGTACTAATAAAGGGGGAATTTTAAAACCAGTAAGAGAAGGGCACCTGGCTGGCTCAGTCGGTTAAGCATCCAACTCTTGATTTCGGCTCAGGTCATGATCTCAGGGTCGTGGGACTGATCAGACTCCGTGCTGGGTGTGGAGCCTGCTTAAGATTCTCCCTCATCACAGAATAGAGAGCCCAGAAATGGACCCTCAACTCTATGGCCAACTAATCTTCAACAAAGCAGGAAAGAACGTCCAACATTTTTCAATGTTGAAAAAAGTCTCTTGACAAATGGTGTTGGGAAAATTGGACAGCCACATGCAGAAGAATGAAACTGGACCATTTCCTTACACCACACAGAAAAATAGACTCAAAATGTTTGAAAGACCTAAATGTGAGACAGGAGTCCATCAAAATCCTCAAGGAGAACACAGACAGCAACCTCTTTGACCTCAGCCGCAGCAACTTCTTCCTAGAAACATCACCAAAGGCAAGGGAAGGGCAAAAAATGAACTATTGGGATTTCATCAAGATAAAAAGCTTTTGCACAGCAAGAGAAACAGTCAACAAAACCAAAAGACAACGACAGAATGGGAGAAGATATTTGCAAATGACATATCGGATAAAGGGCTAGTATCCAAAATCTATAAAGAACTTCTTAAACTCAACACCCAAAGAACAAATGATCCAATCAAGAAACGGGCAGAAGACATGAACAGACATTTTTCCAAAGAAGACATCCAAATGGCCAACAGACACATGAAAAAGAGCTCAACATCACTCGGCATCAGGGAAATCCAAATCAAAACCTCAATGAGATACCACCTCACACCCGTCAGAATGGCTAAAATTAACAAGTCAGGAAACGACAGATGTTGGCAGGGATGCGGAGAAAGGGGAACCCTCCTACACTGTTGGTGGGAATGCAAGCTGGGGCAACCACTCTGGAAAACAGTATGGAGGTTCCTCAAACAGTTGAAAATAGAGCTACCCTACGACCCAGCAATTGCACTACTGGGTATTTACCCCAAAGATACAAATGTAGTGATCCAAGGGGCATGTGCACCCCCATGTTTATAGCAACAATGTCCACAAGAGTCAAACTGTGGAAAGGGCCTAGATGTCCATCAACAGATGAATGGATAAAGAAGATGTGGTATATATACACAATGGAATATCATGCAGTCATCAAAAAAAAAATGAAATCTTGCCATCTGCAACGACACAGACGGAACTAGAGGGTATTATGCTAAGCGAAATAAGTCAGAAGACAAGTATCATATGACCTCACTGATATGAGGAATTTGAGACAAGACAGAGGGTCATGGGGGAAGGGAGGGAAAAATGAAACAAGATGAAACCAGAGAGGGAGACAAACCGTAAGAGACTCTTAATCTCAGGAAACTGAGGGTTGCTGGAGTGGAGGGGGGGTGGGAGGGATGGGGTGGCTGGTGATGGACACTGGGGAAGGTATGTGCCATGGTGAGCGCTGTGAATTGTGTAAGACTGATGAATCACAGACCTGTACCCCTGAAACAAATAATACATTATATGTTAATAAAAAAATTTAAAAAATTCTCTCTCACCCTCCCTCTACCCCTCTCCCCGCCCTCTGTCTCAAACAAAACAAAACAAAACAAAACAAAACCAGCAAGAGAGAGAACAGTTACATCCAAAGGAATCCCCCCTAAGGCTATGAGCGGATTTTTGAGCAGATACCTAGCAGCACCGTATGTTCAAGGTGCTGAAAGGAAAAAAAGTGCAGCTGAGAAGACTATCCAGCAAGGCTGTCATTCAGAGCAGAAGGAGAAAGAAACAGTTTCCCAAACAAAAGTTAAAGGAATTCATGACCACTAAACCAGCCCTACAAGAACTATTACAGGGGTGCCTGTGAGTGGAAAAGAAAGACCATAAGCAGGAGTGAGAAAGGTAGGAAACATATCTATAAAAATCAGTCAAAGGATTCATATAATGTAAGGAGGTAAAGTATGACACCATATACCTAAAACACGGTGGAGACAGAAGTAAAAATTCAGTGCTTCTAGAACGGGTTCAAACTTAAGCAAACGTCAACTTAATATAGACTGCTATATGCATAAGGTGTGATACGCCAACCTACTGGTAACCACAAATCAAAAACTCGTAACAGATACTCAAAAAATAAAGAGAAAGGAATCCATGTAGATCATTAAAGATGGCCAGCAAACCGTGAGAGAAGAGAGCAAGAGAAGGAACAGAGAAGAACTACAAAAACAACCATAAACACGTAACAAAATGGCAGGAAGTACATACTCATCAACAACATAAATGGACTAACAGCTCCTACCAGAAGACACAGGGTGACAGGGTGGATAAAAAATCAAGACCCATCTATATGCTGTCCTACCAGAGACTCATTTCAGACCTAAAGCCACATGCAAACTGAAAGTGCAGGGAAGCAAGAGCATTTCTCACGCAAATGGAAGTGAAAAGAAAGCTGGGGTAGCAATACTTGTAGTACACAAACTAGACTTTAAGACAAAGACAAGAAACTTCTCAAAGAAGGGCCCTACATAATCATAAAGAGGGCAATCCAGGGCATCTGGGGGACTCAGTGGGTTAAGCGCCTGCCTTCGGCTCAGGTCATGATCCCAGGGTCCTGGGATCGAGCCCCACGTCGGGCTCCCTGCTCAGTGGGGAGTCTGCTTCTCCCTCTCCCTCTGCCCCTACTTGTGCTCTCTCTACCTCTCTCTGACAAATAAATAAAATCTTCAAAAAAAAAAAAAAAAAGAGAGCAATCCAACAAGAAGACATAATAACTGTAAATATTTGTGCACCCTAAGTAGGAGCACTCAAATACATAAAAGCATTTAATAACAAACATAAAGTAATCAATAGTAATACACTAATAGCAGGGAACTTCACCATCCTACTAACATCAATGGATACATCATCCAAACAGAATTATCAGCAAGGAATCAGTGGCTTTGAATGACACACTGTACCAGATGGATCCAACAGATGGATCCAATCAGAACATTCCAACCTAAAACAGCTGGAAGTACATTCTTTTCAAGTGCACTTGGAGCATCCTCCAGAATAGATCACATATTAGCCCACAAAACAAGTCTCAACAAATTCAAGAAGCTCAAAGTCATACCATGCATCTTTTCTGACCACACTATGAAACTAGCAATCAACCATAAGGAAAAATCTGGAAAGAACAAAAATACATGGAGATTACTAACATTAACAATGAATGGGTCAACTAAGAAATCAAAAAGTACATGGAAACAAATGAGAATGAAAACACAATGGTCCAAAATCTTTGGGATGCAGCAAAAGTCATTGTAAGAGGGAAGATTATAGCAATACAGGCCTACCTCAGGAAGCAAGAAAAATCTCAAATAAACAGCCTGACTTTACACCTAAAGGAGCTAGAAATAGAAGAAACAAAATAGCAAACCAGTAGAAGGAAGGAAATCACAAATATTATAGCAGAAATAAATGATGTAGAAACTAAAAAAAAAACCACAATAGGACAGATCAATGAAAAGATCAACAAAACTGGTAAGTTTTTAGCCAGACACAGGGCAGAGGGCGGGGGGCGGGGGGGGCGGGGGAAGGGGACTGAAATCAACAAAATCAGAAATGAAAGAGAACAACCAAAACCACAGAAATACAAAGGACTGTAGGAGAATATTATGAAACTTTATATGCCAAGAAACTGGCATAGAGTAGAAATGGATAAATTCCTACAAATACATAACCTCCCTAAACTGAGTCAGGAAGAAAGAGAAAATTTGAATAGACTAATTACCCGCAGTGAAACTGAATCACTAATCAAAAAACTCCCAACAAACGAAAGTCCAGAACCAGATGGCTTCACAGGTGAATTCTACCAAACATTTAAAGAAGAGTTAATAAGTACTCTTCTCAAACCATTCCAAAAAATAAAAGAGGAAGGAAAGCTTCCAAATTCATTCTATGAATGAATCAGCATTACCCTGAAACCAAAACCAGATAAAGACACCACAATAAAAGAGAACTACAGGCCTCTATCTCTGATGAACACAGATGCAAAAATCCTCAAGAAAATAGCAAACTGAGGGGCGCCTGGGTGGCTCAGTCGTTAAGCGTCTGCCTTCGGCTCAGGTCATGATCCCAGGGTCCTGGGATCGAGGCCCGCATCGGGCTCCCTGCTCCGCGGGAAGCCTGCTTCTCCCTCTCCCACTACCCCTGCTTGTGTTCCTGCTCTCGCTGTGTCTCTCTTTGTCAAACAGATAAAACCTTTAAAAAAAAAAAAAGAAAATAGCAAACTGAATTCAACAATACATTAAAAAAAAAATCATCACGATCAAGTGAGACTTACTCCTGGGATACACGGGTGGTTCAATATTCACAAATCAATATGATACACTCGCCAATAAGAAAAAGGATAAAAGCCATATCAACAGATGCAAAAAAAGCATGTGACCAAGTACAACATCCATTCATAATAAAAACCCTCAACAAAGTAGTTTTAGAGGAAATATACCTCAACATAATAAAAGCCATCTATGAAAAATCCACAGCTAACCTCACACTCCATGGTAAAAAACTAGGAGCTTTCCCCTAAGGTCAGGAATAAGACAACGATGTCACCACTCATTCAACACAGCACCTGAAGTCCGAGCCACAGCACTCAGAAAACAGAAAGAAAGAAAAGTCTTCCAAATTGGTAAGGAAGAAGTCAAACTTTCACTATTAGCAGATGATATTATACTATATATAGAAAACCCTAGACTCCACCAAAAACTGCTAAAACTGATAAATGAATTCAGTAAACAGGATACAAAATCAATGCACAGAAATCCATTGTGTTTCTATGCACTAATAATGAAATACCATGAAGAGAAATAAAGACAACAGACCCATTTATAATTGCACCAAAAACAATAAAATACCTAAGAATAAACTTAACCAAGAAAGTAAAAGACGTGTGTACTATGAAAACTAAAAAACACTGACGAAAGAAACTGAAGGTAACACAAACAAATGGAAAGATACTCCATGCTGGGGCGCCTGGGTGGCTCAGTCACTCGAGCACCTCTGCTCTCGGCCCGGGTCATGGTCCCATCGTGATCTCAGCGTCCTGGGATCGAGCCCCACGTCGGGCTCCCTGAGTGGGGAGCCTGCTTCTCCCTCTGCCTCTGCCTGCCACTCCCCCTGCTTGTGCTCTCTCTGTCAAGTAGGTAAATAAAATCTTAAACATGTTCATGGATGGGGAGGACAAATGCTGTTAAAAATGTCCACATTACATAGCAGTCTACAGATTTAATGCAATCCCTCTCAAAACATCAACAGCATTTTTCACAGAACAAGAACAAATAATTCTAAAACTTTTATAGAACCACAGAAGACCCTACATGGTCAAAGCAATCTTAAAAAAGAGGAACAAAACTGAAGGTATCACAATCCCAGACTTCAAGTTATATACAAAGCTCTAGTAATCAAAAGAGTATGGTCCTGGGGCGCCTGAGTGGCACAGTCAGGCGTCCAGCTCTTGGTTTCAGCTCCGGTCATGATCTCAGTGTCATGTGAGTGCCGAGCCTGCCTCAGATTCTCTTTCCCTCTCCCTCTCTCTAAAATAAATAAATAAATAAATCTTTAAAAAAATAAAACACCAGTATGGTACTAGCACAAAAAACAGACACACAGATCAATGGAACAGGATAGAAAACCCAGAAATAAACCCACAATTATATGGCTAATTAATCTTCATCAAAGGAGGTAAGAATTTACAATGGGGAAAAGACAGTCTCTTTAACAAATGGTGTTGGGAAAACTGGACAGCTACATGCAAAATAATGAGACAACTAGTTTCTTAAACCATACACAAAAATAAACTCAAAATGGATTAAAGACCTAAATGTGAGACCTGAAACCATAAAAATCCTAGAAGAGAGCACAGGCAGTAATTTCTCTGACATGAGCCATGGCAATATTTTTCTAGATATGTCTCCAGAGACAAGGGAAATAAAAGCAAAAATGACTACTGGGACATCAAAATAAAAAGCTTCTGCACAGTGAAGTAAACAATCAACAAAACTAAAGGACAACCTACTGAATGGGAAAAGATATTTGCAAATGACATATCCAATAAGGGGTTAGTAACCAAAATATATTAAAAAAACTTATACAACGTAATACCAAAAAAACAAATAATACAATTAAAAATGGACAGAAGACATGAACAGAGATTTCTCTAAAAAAGACATCCAGATGGCCAACAGACACATGAAAAGATGCTCAACTTCACTAATCATCAGGGAAATGGAAAACAAAACCACAATGAGATCTCACCTCACACCTGTAAGAATGGCTTAAATCAAAAACACAAGGAACAAGCGTTGACGCGGACACGGAGAAAGGCTGGTGGGAATGCAAGCTGCTGCAGCCACCACGGAAACCCGGATGGAGGCTTCTCAGGAAGTTAAAAATAGAACCACCCTATGATCCAGTAATTCCACTACTGGGTATTTACTGAAAGAATACAAAAACACTAATTCAAAAAAGATATATGCACCACTATGTTTACTGCAGCCTTATTTGCAATAGCCAAATTACGGGAGCAACCCAAGTGTCCAGTGATATATGAATAAAGAAGCGGTATATATACGTATACTCAGTGGAATATTAACTGTAAAAAGAAAAAAAAGGAAATCTTGCCATTTGCAACAACAGGATGGACCTAGAGAGTATAATGATAAGCGAAATAAGTCAGAGAAAAACAAGTAACATGATTTCACTCATGTGAAATTTAAGAAACAAAGAAAAAAAACATACAAACTCTTAATTACACAAACGAACTGATGGCTACCAGAGGAGAGGTGGGTAGGGGAATGGGTGAAATGGGTGATGGGGTTTAAGAGTACACTTACCGTGAGGAGCACTGAGTAATGTATAGAATTGCTGAATTTCTATACCGTACACCTGAAACTAATATAACACTCTATGTTAAATATACTGGAATTTAGAAAAAAAGAATTATACTACATCTACTTTGCCTGTGATCTTTAAATGGAAGACAGCCTGGGGCCGGCACATCTGTTTACAACATGGTTCACTATTTTAAGCCCGCTTAAAACTGAGACCTATGGCTCAGTAAAAAAAGATTCTGCTCAAAATATAACTGCTCACTGACAGTGCACCTGGTCAGCCAAGAGTTCTGATGGAGACGGACAAGATTAACGTTGCTTTCATGCCTGCTACCACAACATCCATCCTGCAGCCCATGGATCCAGGGGTGATTCTGACTTTCAACTCTCATTCTTTAAGAAATACCTTTAGTAAGACTACAGCTGCCACAGCTAGTGATTCCTCTGATGGATCTGGGCAGAGTCAATCGAAAACATCCTGGAAAGGATTCACCACCCTAGATGACATTAACATGCATGATTCACGGGAAGAGGTCAAACTATCAACATGAAGAGGAGTTTGGAAGAAGGTGATCCCAGCGCTCAGGGGTGGGTTTGAGGGGTTCAAGACTTCAGTGGAGGAGTCACTGCAGATGGGGGAGAAACGGCAAGGCAACCAGGATCGGAAGTGTGGCCTGAAGATGGGAGTGAACTGCCACAGTCTCAGGATAAAATTTGGACAGATGAGGAGTTGCTTCTGATGGATGAGCAAAAAAGGGGATCCCTGAGATGGAATCTACACCTGGTAAAGATGCCGTGAAGACTGTTGAAATGACAACAAAGGATTTAGAATATCAAGTGAACCTAGTTGTAAAGCAGCGGGGGAGTTGGAGGATGGACTCCAGTTTTTGTTTTTGTTTTTTTTTTAAGATTTTCTTTTCTTGAGACAGAGTGTGAGTGGGGTGGCGGTGGGGGAGCAGAGGGAGAAGCAGACTCCCCCCTGAGCAGGGAGCCCGATGCGGGGCTCCACCCCAGGACCCTGAGGTCATGACCTGAGCCGAAGGCAGACGCTTAACTGACTGAGCCACCCAGGTGTCCCTGGACTCCAGTTTTGAAAGAAGTCCTACGGTGGGTAAAATGCTACCAAACAGTATCTCATGCTACAGAGAAATTATTCCTGAAAGAAGAGTCAATCCATGCAGCAAACATCAGGGTTGTCTTATTTTCAGAAATGGCCACAGCCACCACCACCCTGATGGGTCAGCAGCCTTAAACATCAGGAACAAGACCCTCCACCAGCAAAAAGATTATGGTTCTTGAAAACTCAGATGATGGTTAGCATTTTTTAAAAATATTTTTTAATTAAGATATGTACATTGTTGGGACGACTGGGTGGCTCAGTCAGTTAAGCATCTGCCTTCGGCTCAGGTCATGATCCTGGAGTCCTGGGATTTAGTCCCTCATCGGGCTCCCTGCTCAGTGGGAAGTCTGCTTCTCCCTCTGCCCACCTCTCTCACTCTCATTCTCTGACAAATAATTATTTAAAAAAAGATGTACACTGTTTTTTAGACATAACACTGTTGCACTTAACAGACTACAGTTCAGTGTAAGCATGACTTTTATATGCCCTGGGAAAACAAAAATTAATCTTGACTTGCTTTACTGCAATATTCACTTTATAGCAGTGGTCTGGAACCACACCCATGATATCTCCGAGGTACGCCTGTACTGAGGGAGAAAAAAATCGCCAAGCAGCAATTCTATATCCAGCAAAACTATCTTTCCAAAACTACATGCAAACTAAAGACGTTCCTAGACAAACAAAGCATGAGAGAATCTGCTGCTTAGCAAACCCCTGTATGATATGAGAGGAAGGCCTTCGGAAGAAATGCTGACGGAAGTGCCACCAGACGGTAACGGACTCCAGAGGAATAAATACAGAACATGGACGATTGTGAATATAAAGCTGGCAAACATACATTTTTTTTCTCATTTCTTGTCTTAGTTTCTTCAAAAGACATGACTACATAGAGAAGTCCTTCCAACACCATACTGTTTTGTTTATAACGTATACAGGCGTGACACAGACAACAGCAGCCCAGACAGAGAGGGAGACAAGAATTACACTGGAGTAAAGTTTCTCCAGTGCAGACACTCATGTGTATACCGTAGTTTCTGGAGAAATCACTTTCCTTATTCATGAGCAACCACCTACTTTCCTATTTTTAAAAAAATTAAAAATTTTAATAAAGGAATCAAAATGATACTCTAAAGATATTTACTTGGGGCGCCTGGGTACTCAGGCGGTTAAGAGTCAGACTGTTGATTTCAGCTCAGGTCCTGACCTCAGGGTCGTGGGATCCAGCCCCAGGCATGAAGCCTGCTTAAGATTCTCTCTCTCCCCCCCCTTCTGTCCCTTCTTGCTTCTATAAATAAATAAATAAATATTAAAAAATTATTTACTTAGCATAAAAGGCAGTTAAAGAGGAACAAGGAAGACATGAGAGAATTAAAAAACCAGCAAACAGCAGATGTAAATCCAACCACAGTAACAATTACACTCAGTGTGAATGAAGGAAACACCCCACTCAAGAGGCAGAGACTGTCCGACTGGGTAAGAAAGAAAAATGTGACTATATGTGTCTAAAAGAAACACACCGTAGATTTCAAGGCACTGTCTAAGGAACCACAGCTACTCCTCCCTCTGCGGCTGGTAAAAGCACGTATCTCTTCCACATCATCCTGGCAGCCAGGTGGGCAGACCTGATTTGGGGTCCAGAACAGACTCAAGCCCAAAGCCCTTTGAGTTAAGTTGTGTTCTAGCCAGAAAGCTCTGCAGAGGAGTACTTGGCACTGGCTCAGCAAAAAATAAAAGAGAAACCCTGAATTCCTCTTCACTGGTTTTTACTTTTCCTGATAAAGATGGTTCCATTAGTAATGTCAAAAGGGAAGGAGATGGGCACATCGGGATTTAGGCATTCCTTGGGTTCTGGCCAAAATATCATTTCGATATTATCAAAATCCCAGCCTTACAATTCAACTTGAAACTACTTAAAAATGTGACCTGGACCAGAAAACATAAAATTTACCTCTTAAAAACATTTTAGAACGATTTGACCATCTGTATTATGTATTTTTAGTCACACGTGATTACAGAATTATCTTCTTGGTTTCTGACTGGCCAATTTTAAAGCTTCTATTACTCTTCCACCTCTATGGGTTCTACAAACCAAAATGTAAGACGCTTCTTTAAAAAAAAAAAATCTCTTCTGATTTCCCACTCCTTGCTCAACTATTTCACACACAATTCCACCTAAAAGGTCCAACTTGAACCTAGTCCCAAAAGAGCCATCTCGTATCCCTCAGAGGTCTCCTCCTCTGCCTTCCTGCTTTCACCTTTGACTGAAGGTCTGGAAAGCTCAGTCAACAGCTTACACAGCCCCCTTCCTGGGGAGGAAGCGACATTCTGCAGAATCAGAGGGGTGGCTGAAAGTCTTCCAGATTTCTCTGAGGCCGATACAGGTTACTCAAATACCTGCTCTGAAAAACATAAGGCTAAGGTAACTTCTGCTGTGACCCATGACTGAAGCCCTACATTATGTCTGTGTATTCTCTGTTTATCATGATGTTTTTACATCTTAAAGGCTTTCACAGCTAAGGAGAGTGCCCCTCCTGGGCCCCCTGATTCTTAGAGATACCAAAGGGTCCAGCCTGGAACATGTCTTTGATATGCAAACTAGCCCACCCAGAGCCTCCTCTGTCTGGCCTGTGCACTCAGGAGGCAACATCTCTTCATCATCCCAGGGCCAGGGGCCAGGCAACCAGGAATACCTCTAGCTCAGGGCTCGCTGCAATTATTTAAACTGACCAGTCCTAAACAGTGCACCCTTTCCTGCCCATGGAAACCCCAACAAAGGCTCCAGCCTAAAGTCTCCCCTTGCTTCTGTCCTCTGCCTGCTATCTACACTGGTGCTTACCCAGGTGGCCGTGCCTCCTGTCTTTAGGACCTGGGACTATTATAAACTGTGTTTTCCTGAGCCTCTCTTCTATCTCCTCTTGTGGCCACACCTGACTCACCACCTCATCAAAAAATACAGAACAAGCCCAAAACTAACTGCCAAGGAAAAGCTGACTCTGCCCATAGGTAACCCGTAAATTATCACCTCCTACCAAAGCACCTGCAGTAGTCTGAAAACAACACTTGTGTACAATCAAAGCCCTAGAGGCCTTTCCCAAATGAGCTGAGAAAAGCAAGGAAGACTACCCAAAGGGGCAGTGGTCCCAAGCTTTGGTGTGTCTACTAGTCACTCAGACTCACAATGTACCCAATAAAATTACCAACATCACTGAGACAACCAAGAAAATTTAAATACAGACTGGACAGTAGACACTATGAGAAACAAGCACTAACACCGTCGGAGGATGACCGAGTGGTCCACTGAAACACACACCCACTGCCAGTCAGACATGCCAACAGACGTACTTAGGCGGGAAATGATGTAACATCTACCAGGTGCTTAAAAGCACTTCAGAAAAATTAAAAGTTGGGTCACAGATACAACCGGAGTGGCACAATGGTGACAACCACTGGAGCTGGGAAACGCTCATGTGGCAGGCCTCACTGCACTCTACCTTTCGTTATTTTCCATAACGAAAAGTAAAAAAAAAAAAAAAAAAAAAAAGAGGAGGAAACAAGTCCTCCCGTGTGCTTGCTAAAAACACCCCTTCCCCAACCTTGACCCCATCCCCAGGGATTTCACCACACTTGTCCAAAGTCCGAGGCAGGCCCAGAGCCTCTGCTCTCTGCACACTCCCACATGGCGCCGCTGCAGGCGGCCCCAGGAACGCAGCGTGCGGGAGAAACGGGCACGAGGGACACGCTGTTTGCTGCTGCCTCAGCCGCTGTGTTTCAGCTGAATTACCTGCGGTCAGAACCGCAAGGCTGTGTGCTGGGCTGGGGGTAAATGCCACTCACAAACTGTCACGTAAGCTTCCTTGTACCGCAGCCATGAGAATCCTATTCAGAAATGCTCGCTGCATACCATTCAGCAGCCCGTACAAAAATGACCCGCAGCATTCCGAATTTTCAGCTTCAAAAATATGCCACCTCCAGCCCGGTCCCCAAGAAAGGCTACAAGTGACATCAACATGACCAAATGTTGGTGAGGATGTGGAACCAGCAGAGGTTTCACACGCTACTGGTTGAGTGTAAAACAGCACACATGCAGTATGGAGAAAGGTCTGGCAAATTTATAAAGTAAACATATCCCTACCACATGGCCCAGCAATTCCGCTCCCACGGGAATCAAGAACAGATACGCAAATACTGGTACCCGAACAGTACAAATGTACTATTCACAACAGCCAAAGGTGGAGACAACCTAAATGTCCATCAGGGGATGAATGGGTCAACAAAACGTGGCCAAAGGAATACGATTCAGCCACAAAAACTAGCCCAATGCTGATGCAGGTACACGGATCAAAGTCCAAGGCGATATGACCCTCTCCATAGATGCAGAAAAAGCATTTGACAAAGGACAGCATCCTTTCCTGATCAAAACTCTTCAGAGTATAGGGATAGAGAGTACATACCTCAATATCATAAAAGCCATCTATGAAAAAACTACAGCGAATATCATTCTCAATGGGGAAAAACTGAGAGCTTTCCCCCTAAGGTCAGGAACGTGGCAGGGATGTCCACTCTCACCACTGCTATTCAACATAGTATTAGAAGTCCTAGCCACAGCCATCAGACAACAAAAAGAAATCAAAGGCATCCAAATCGGCAAAGAAGAAGTCAAACTCTCACTCTTTGCAGATGATATGATACTGTATGTGGAAAACCCAAAAGACTCCACCCCAAAACTGCTAGAACTCAGACAGGAATTCAGGCAAGTGGCAGGCTATAAAATCAATGCAGAGAAATCAGTGGCATTCCTATACACCAACAACAAGACAGAAAAGAGAGAAATTAAGGAGTCGATCCCATTTACAATGGCACCCAAAATCATAAGATACCTAGGAATAAATTTAACCAAAGAGGCAAAGGATCTGTACTTAGAAAACTATAAAATACTCCTGAAAGAAATCGAGGAAGACACAAAGAAATGGAAAAACGTTCCATGCTCATGGACTGGAAGAACCAACATTGTGAAGATGTCAATGCTACCTAGAGCAATCTACACATTCAATGCAATCCCCAACAAAATACCATCCACCTTTTTCAAAGAAATGGAACAAATAATCCTGAAATTTGTATGGAACCAGAAAAGACCCTGAATAGCCAGAGGAATGTTGAAAAAGCAAAGCAAAGCAAAGCTGGCGGCATCACAATTCTGGACTTCTAGCTCTATTACAAAGCTGTCATCATCAAGACAGTATGGTACTGGCACAAAAACAGACACAAAAATCAGTGGAACAGAATAGAGAGCCCAGAAATGGACCCTCAACTCTATGGTCAACTTATCTTTGACAAAGCAGGAAAGAATGTCCAATGGAAAAAGACAGTCTCTTCAACAAATGGTGTTGGGAAAGTTGGACAGCCACATGCAGAAGAATAAAACTGCACCATTTCCTTACACCACACACAAAAATACACTCCAAATGGTTGAAAGACCTAAATGTGAGACAGGAGTCCAACAAAATCCTAAAGGAGAACACAGGCAGCAACCTCTTCGACCTCAGCCGCAGCAAATTCTTCTTAGAAACATCGCCAAAGGCAAGGGAAGCAAGGGCAAAAATGAACTATTGGGATTTCATCAAGATAAAAAGCTTTTGCACAGCAAAAGAAACTGTCTACAAAACCAAAAGACAACCAAAAGAATGGGAGAAAATATTTGCAAATGACATGATAAAGGGCTAGTATCGAAAATCTATAAAGAACTTATCAAACTCAACACCCAAAGAATAAATAATCCAATCAAGAAATGGGCAGAAGACATGAACAGACATTTTTCCAAAGAAGACATCCAAATGGCCAACAGACACATGAAAAAGTGCTCAACATCGCTCGGCATCAGGGAAATCCAAATCAAAACCTCCATGAGATACCACCTCACACCAGTCAGAATGGCTAAAATGAACAAGTCAGGAAACGACAGACGTTGGCAGGGATGTGGAGAAAGGGGAACCCTCCTACACCGTTGGTGGGAACACAAGCTGGCGCAACCCCTCTGGAAAACAGTATGGAGGTTCCTCAAACAGTTGAAAATAGAGCTACCCTACGACCCAGCAATTGCACTACTGGGTATTTACCACAAAGATACAAATATAGGGATCCGAAGGGGTACGTGCACCCCGATGTTTATAGCAGCAATGTCCACAATAGCCAAACTGTGGAAAGAGCCAAGATGTCCATCGACAGATGAATGGATAAAGAAGAGGTGGTATATATACACAATGGAATATTATGCAGCCATCAAAAGGAATGAGATCTTGCCATTTGCAATGACGTGGATAGAACTGGACGGTGTTATGCTGAGTGAAATAAGTCAATCAGAGAAAGACATGTATCCTATGACCTCACTGATATGAGGAATTCTTAATCTCAGGAAACAAACTGAGGGTTGCTGGAGTGGTGGCGGGTGGGAGGGATGGGGTGGCTGGGTGATAAGACATTGGGGAGGGTATGTGCTATGGTGAGTGCTGTGAATTGTGCAAGACTGTTGAATCACAGATCTGTACCTCTGAAACAAATAATGCAATATATGTTAAGGAAAAAAAAGAAAAGAAGATAGCAGGAGGGGAAAAATGAAGACGGTAAATCAGAGGGGGAGACAAACCATGAGAGACGAAGGACTCTGAAAAACAAACTGAGGGTTCTAGAGGGGAGGAGGGTGGGGGGATGGGTTAGCCTGGTGATCGGTATGAAAGAGGGCACGTTCTGCATGGAGCACTGGGTGTTATGCACAAACAATGAATCACGGAACACTACATCAAAAACTAATGATGTAATGTATGATGATTAACGCAACAATAAAAAAGTCAAAAAAAAAAAGAAAGTCCAATGCACTCTCCCAAGTGAAAAGAGACTGACACAAAAGGTCACAAATTGCACCATTCCATTTACGTAACACATCAGAACAGGAAAATCCACAGAGAAAATGCACACTGGGGGTTGCCAGGGGCTGGGGAAATAGGGAGCTTAGTGGGCAGGGGTCTCCTTTCCGCAGGACGAAAAAGTGTGGAACCAGAAAAACGAGACTACACAACACTGTGGATGAACTCCACACCACTGCATTGTACACCTTAAAATCGGTAGTTTTATATTACTTGAATTTCACCTGGATAAAAAAGAAAAAAGCAGGGCACCAGTTAAGCATCTGCCTTCCACTCAGGTCATGATTGAGCTCCCTGCTCAAGCAGAAAAGCCTGCTTCTCCCGCTGCCTCTGCCCCTCCCCCTGCTTGTGCATGCATGCGTGTGCTCTCTCACAAATAAAATCTTTTAAAAAATAAAATAAAAACAAAAAACAAAAATGAACCCCCCCCACACACACACACACCAGGAGTATATCTCAAAAACACCTGAAGGAAGCCTTACAGGATCCCTGCAGCATTCCATTTCTATGAAGCTCTAGAAAAGGGAAAAGGAAATCTGTGACAAAGAATCAAAGACAGACAAAGCGCGGCCTGGGGCACGGCAGGAATCTGCTGGGTGGGGCCAAGGGAGCTTCCAAGGGTGGTGACGGAGGCTGGGTTACTCTGCAAAGGGCATACCTAAGATCTGTGCATTCCACTATATGCATGCTTCACCTCCAAAGACAAAAACCATAAATGCTAGTCAATGACATGCATGCTGCAACACTGAGAGGTGACATCGACCAAGGTCTGCAACTCTGAAATGCACCAAGAAAAATAAAATACTGATGGGTGGACAGATCAGGGCCAGCCAGCTTTTCCTTAAAGGACCAGATAGTAAATATTTTAGGCTCATGACCACGAGTGTTACAACACTTAACTGTCCTTTCCTAAACTGATCGTATTTAAGGAACTTACAATAATTAGTATTTTAACTATTCCTAAGCGCACAATTCAGGGGCATCAATTACATTCACAATGTTGTGCAACCATCACCCCCACCTATTCCCCCAAATTTTTCGTGCCCCAAACTGAAGGTCTGTCCCACGAAACAGTAACTCCCATACCCTCAAACCCAGGTACCCTCCAGCCCCTTCTGTGACTCTGTCTATTCTCCATCTCTCACGTAGCGTGGGCCCTTTTGTGCTGGCGGATTTCATCAGCAGAACGTTTTCACATTTCCCCATGTCACAGCAGGTGGCAGAACGTCCTTCCTTGTAAGGCTGAGTACCAGTCCACTGTACGGCTGGACCACACTCTGTTTACCCATTTGTGCTGATATACACTTGGGGGTGTCTCCACTTTTAACTATTTGGAATAATGCTGCTATGAGCGCTGGCCTGCAAGTGTCTGGGTGCACATGGAGTACGGAATTGCCGGGCACACGGCAACCCCCTACGTAGCGTTCTGAGGAGCTGCCAGACTGCCTCCCAAAGTGGTCTCACCCTCTCCCATTTCCCAGTGGTCTCCACTTTCTCCAAATCCTTGCCAACACCTGCTATTTTCCATGTTTCTGACGACAGCTACCATAGCAGGTATGAAGAACTGTCTCACTGTGGTGCTGGCTCATATTCGTCTAGGGACTAATGATGTTAAGCATCTTTTCATGTGTTACTGGCCACGTGTGTATCTTCTTGTGGAGCAGTGTCAAGTCCTTCGCCTATTTTTTAGTGGGTGTTTATTGTTGAGCTATAGGAGGAGTTCGTAGATATTTGGACATCAAATCCTTATCAGATATATGATTTGCAAACATTTTCTCGCCTTCCGTAAGTAAATTATCTTTTCATTTTTTTTTTTAAAGATTTATTTGAGAGAAAGAGAATGAGAGACAGAAAGCACGAGAGGAAAGAGGGTCAGAGGGAGAAGCAGACTCCCCGCTGAGCAGGGAGCCTGATGTGGGAACCGATCCCAGGACTCGAGGATCATGACCCGAGCTGAAGGCAGTCGCTTAACCAACTAAGCCACCCAGGCGCCGCTATCTTTTTCATTTTCTTGATAACATCCTCTGGTATACAAAAGTTCTTGTTTTTGATGAAATCCTATTTATTTTTGCTTTTGTGGCCTGTGCTTTTGGTGTCCTAGCTAAAAATTCACTGCCTAATCGTAAGCCATGAAATTTACCTTTGCTTTTTCTTTCTTTTCGTTTTGTTTTTTTGGTTTTTTTTTTTTGAGAGAATCTCAAGCAGACTCCCCACTGAGCATGGAGCCCCGCCTGAGATCACGACCTGAGCCAAAACCAAGAGCTGGATGCTTAACTGACTGAGCCACCCAGGCACCCCACCTTTGTTTTTTTTCCTAAGGGTTTTTTGGGCTTAGTTTTTATATTGAGGTCATTGCTCCACTTTAACTACTGCACACAGCGCGCGGTAGGAGCCCAGCTGTCTCCGGCATGGGGAAATCCAGCTGTCCCAGCACCATTTTTCAAAACCGTTCCTTGTTCTTTTAATGAACACATTTTGGTCAAAAATTCACTGGCCATAGATATGTGGGTTTATTTCTGGACTCCCAATCTATTCCATTAGTATCTCTCTATCACAGTACCATGCTGTTCTGATTAAAGATTGTCACAGAGCAGTCTATCTGAAAGAGACCCTCAGCCATTTCCCCGAGACGAAGAGCCACTCTTACCTGAGAACACCACAGGTCTGGAGGACGGCGTGGCACTCTGCGAGTGCTGCTTCTTCTCCAGGGCTGCCAGCATTCCTCCCAAATCCAACTGTACTGGAATCTGGCTCTTCTTTCCACTATTTTTAAAATTATTCTAAAAAATTATAAAATCAGAAGTTTTCTTAAAATAGCATATTTTACAAGTGTTTTTGTTTTAAGACAAGAAGTCATAAAAACGATAAAATGAAATCTATTTATAGCGACCATAAAACAAATCTTTAAATAACTAAAGAAAAACCCAGATAATCTACATTATCTTCCAATGTGACTGCCGTGGTTTTTTATTTCCTCCCTCTCTCCTAGCCCTGGGTTTCTCTCTGTCTGTATTTGCACTGTGAGGAAGCGCACACGCCTTCGGGTAAGAAACCAGGACTTGTGTGGAGTCTTTGGCAACAGGAGTCCGTGCATGAGGCTAACTGATCGGTGTCACTGTCTCCTTGGCACCACACAACCACCAACTGCCTACAGGAGCCAATCGAATGCCATGAAATCATGGGCATATGACCAAGAATTTACACAAGTCCAAAATGCCTGCAGCAGGTATGAAATTTAGGCACGAAGTGTGCTCTACTTCAAAGAGCTGTTTTCTGGGGTCTGAGGCCGTGTGAAAAGCTGCAGAGGCAAGCTGCCGCATGCATGCGCTCAGCACAACCATTCTGCCCTCTGGCCCGGACGAGGGCCCTGTCAACGGGCGAGCCCAGCGTGCCATACAGGTGGCTACAGACTCCATGGGCAGGGACGGAAGAGGACCACACCGTACCACGGGAATTCCAGGGAATCTGCACAACGTTTAGAATTTTACTTCTCACAAATGTGAAAATAATGCCCCCACTTGAGAAGGCAAAATGGCAGTGAGGATGCCGGAGACCAGTGAAGAAATGGGACCAAGTGTGCAAGTTCTCCACCTGGATGACGAATCCACAGCAGGGCAGGGGGCTCAAGGAGAGTCCTCTCTTCACCTTGTACTGACGGCTTAGAGTTGAATTTGGCTGGGCGGGGGGGGGGGGGGGGGGGGGGGGGGCGCTCTCCTTATTTTGTTTTGTCAGACACTGCTGCCTCACAAAGGAATTCCTGTTTCCCTGGCCGCCTGGGTGGCTCAGTCGGTTAAGCGACTGCCTTCGGCTCAGGTCATGATCCTGGAGTCCCGGGATCGAGTCCCGCATCGGGCTCCCTGCTCAGCGGGGGGTCTGCTTCTCCCTCTGACCCTCTTCCCTCTCATGCTATCTCTCATTCTCTCTCTCTCAAATAATAAATAAAATCTTAAGGAAAAAAAAAAAAGGAAGTCCTGTTTCCCGAATACACAGGCAACTTTTTCACTTTCCATCAAAGACCCTCAGGCAGCCCATGCTCCCCGCTTTCTGATGTAGCAGTGGTAGCTACCACCAGTCTTCTTATGAAGGTGACAAATGTGTGCGCTTAGAGCAACTGTATTCCAACACCCTGCATGTGATTCTCCAATAAAGGAAGAAATCAAACCAAAACCACCTTTCTTGGTACATAAAGAAGTCTGGAAAAAAGTTTTTCTCGAGAGTTTAGTTGAGCAAGAAAAGTTAGGCCTAAAGCAACGACAGGGTCAATCTAAAAATTACCTGCGGCTGCTGCTGGGACTGAAAGTTCGGAGATGCTACTCTGTCTCTTCTTTCAGACGCAACTGCCAGAATGGGGAACTCCTCGGCATCCTAAGTAAACCACACACCCTTTAGCTCTTTGCAGATCACAAGAGTCAAGTGTGCCACGTGCAAGCTGTTCCTTGCCCATGTTCTCTGTAACAGGCTCCCACAGAGTTCGCAAGGGGATCTAAAACAGCCCCCAAACTGTTTTACTCTTAGATTTAAAGACCACAGTTCTAATCCCGCTGCCCTGGCCCAGGTGGGCGGGCCCCCGAGGACGTGGGTGCCCCAGACCCCCGGGCACAAGCGTGTTCAAGCACCCAGGCTTCAACTGTGTTTCTGTCAGAATAATTGTCAGTCTAGACTCAGGTGATGGAAGTACCCTGTCCTGTGTGCTGCTCCCAGGCTAGGAAATAGAAATAAAATAGAAAATAGGGCAACAGGCCTCTAATGACGATGTTGAAGTCATTTAAAAACATCTTACGTGCTTTTGTTGGCATTTTAGGTGACTCAGAGAAGTTATGTGGGATATGGGAGCAGAACTCTATGAATTATTTGTTGGCCCAAACCATAATGTTCTGCCAGGATCATACGTCTTCACACACGCAACCCTAGTGTCCTCAAGGGAGTATGCCAAGAGCCCTGGGAGCCCCCAGGTTTGTGGGAAACTCTCAGGTTTGGCCCTAAGCTGGATGGCACGCAGCAGAGCTGAGCACCTGGAGCCAGGCTGCTGAGTCTGGTATTGAGTCTGAACCCAAGGCGACTCCTTGCAGGACAGGGGCTATCTTGCAGTACCACAGGAAAACAGTTCACAGGGTGCTTTTGCAAGTTTGTGCAATTCTCCTGGCCAGGGCCCATGATGGAGCTATGGGATTCTAATTTCTCTCTAGAGTGAAGTACATTACATTCACATTTCTGGATAGAAAAGGAGACCCTGCAAAAGCCAGCATGCCAAAGCAAGGAAAAACAGGTGAACAAGGCACTGAGGAGTAAGTATGAGCACTACGGTATGCACACCACTAGATCTCCACACAAGTATCCCTCTCGACTACTCACGCACGCACCCGCTCGCCGGGTGCCCACTATGACTCAGCCACTGCGCCGGGCCGCCAAAGCGAAGAGTATGGGAGACGGCTATTCTCTTTAGCACTGGGCAAAGATTATCGAAGGGAATGTTGGAGATTTTCACTTAGGAAGCCCATATGAATCTGTATTTCTATTAGGGCAGGCCCATTTAATTAGATCATAAAAGGTGAGTAATAAATAGAAATGTACTTCAATCCTTGGTGGTTCCTGAACGGTCAAGACTTCATATTTTGATTTAGACTTTTCTTTCTTTTTCTTATGCTTTCTTGAGGCTTCATCCTGTTCAGGATTGCCACCTTGTGATGCTTTGGACTAAACAGAGAACAAAAAACACAGCAAAAATCACGGGTTTTTAAGACATTCAATAGAATGCTTGCTTCCATGAATCAGAGCAAACTTGAGACACCAAGTTGTTTAACCACATGGCAACTTTGTTCAGAGTTTGGCTCCTCATCTCTATTTTCCAAAGACCCAGCATTCAGTAGAGTACTTCTCAAGGAAAAGAAATCTGTTGAAAAAGCTGTCTTATCCAATTATTTTGAAACTGGTAGATTTGGACATACCTACTTCTGAGCCAGAGGAGACTATTTTAACATCTCTAATACCAACTTGAAGTCTTTTCATAAATCCAGGTGTGTTGGGGGCGCCTGGGTGGCTCAGTTGGTTAAGCATCTGCCTTCGGCTCGGGTCATGATCCCAGAGTCCTGAGATCGAGCCCTGCATCGGGCTCCCTGCTCAGAGGGAAGTCTGCTTCTCTCTCTGCTTGCTGCTCCCCGTTTATGTGTGCACACGCATGCACTCCCTAATAAATAAAATCTTTAAAAATAAAGTAAAAAAAATAAATCCGGGTGGGCCATTTCTAGCACCATGGCCCAGTGGTCCTTAAACCTGATCACACATCTGAAACTCCTGTGGAGCCTTCAAACCAGACAAATGTGTGGACCCATCCCACACCTGCTGAATGTGACCCCACAGCTCCCACCTTCCCTCTCAAGTCAGGTGACATGCACCTTGGCCTCAGGGCCTCTTGCACATGTGCCCACACTTGGATCCAGGCCAGGACTGCGCCCTCATTCCAGTTCAAGGGTGGTCCCACCTCCACGCAGCCTGTCCCTCTCCATCCCCCTCCAAAGCACCAATCACGACCAGTCTACACCACGCTGGTCTATCAGAACGGAGGTGCTAAGAGAGCAGGGCCTTTCCGTGTTGGGGGCCCTGCTTTATCCCCAGCGGGGACTTACCCTCCAGTGGCTCCTGGAATGTTTACCTCCTAACCTAGAGGACCTGTCCATAAGTGAAAGAGGCAACTTTGAAGGATGAGTTGTGTAGAATGGTCTCATTTTTGTTTAAAAGAAAAAAAAAGGGCGCCTGGGTGGCTCAATTGGTTAAGCGACTGCCTTCGGCTCAGGTCATGATCCTGGAGTCCCGGGATCGAGTCCCGCATCGGGCTCCCTGCTCGGCAGGGAGTCTGTTTCTCCCTCTGACCCTCTTCCCTCTCGTGGTATCTCTCATTTTCTCTGTCAAATAAATAAATAAAATCTTTAAAAAGAAAAAACTTAAAAGACAAGCCTCTACTTGTTGACGTTCTGAGGAGCCTGAGGTAGAACATATACCCAGTTGTTAATGCAGGCTTCCAGTGGGCAACAAAGGGAAGAGGACCTCGTTCACGAGTGGGTCTTTGTGGTATTACATTTGCTATTTCGGTAATAAGAGCGCACCAACACAGAGTTTCAGAGGGAAAAACCATCGTGATCCTACCACCTCCGTTACACAGGAGATCATGTCCTCTGGGTTGTGAGACTACAGGCAACTCTGTCTTTATCTTAGAACTTGTCTAAAATAAACTTTTCTTACACTTACAATTAAAAAATAATTTTAGGGGCGCCTGGGTGGCTCAGTTGGTTGAGTGTCTGCCTTCGGCTCAGGTCATGATCCTGGGACTGAGCCCTGAGTCGGGCTCCCAGCAGGGAGCCTGCTTCTCCCTCTCCTCCCTGCTCCTGCTGTCTCTCGCTCAAATTAAATAAATAAATAAATAAATGGAATCTTAAAAAAAAAAAAAAAAGGTTCTAAGAAAATAAAAACGTTAATATTAACTCTGAGAATCTTAACTGTGCATGAGGAACTCTGGTTCAGACAGCAAGACGGCAGCCGAGGGGCGGCCCCAGCCTGAGGCCTGCTCTGTCACCTGGGCCCCCATGCCCACAGCTGGTGGCGCCGCGTGTACTCAGAGAGGGACTCGCCCGCACCTCCGGTGTCCTTCACATTGTTCATAAAGCTGTGAGGACAAGCATACAGGTCTGACCTCGCCGTAACTGTCAGCACACTTTCCCTCCATCAACAGACCGTCAACACACAGCTCCCGTTTGTCGGGGGTGGTCTATGACACCCTGGGTAACAGAAAATGTCCTCTTACTCAAAAAGGACATCACTGCACTCAACAAACACGGCCATATTTCCACCTAAAATAATGTATCAATACACAATGAAAATCAAGAACAAAATTTAGACCAATAAAAAAGAAATCTAGGGACTGATGAAAATGACAGCTTAAAACTATTTGAATTGAAAGGGAAAAATGGATTCTGAAATGCTATCTTACGATAAGCTACAACCAACCAAGAATCAGTAACATATACCAGATGACCACAAAAGGTGGAATTCAGTTGTCTTGCTGTCCTTACCCTAGTAGGTAAAAGCAATTTAAATTCAACAGATGAAAGAGGGGGGAAAAAGGCAGGACTTTATACACCAGAGCATGAACTTCTGCCAGTACCTCTTCTTTAAAGACTTCAAAATGGTTCACAAATGTTTTAAGACCATGGGTGTAAAATCTACATCGTCCCTTACTCAAAAAGTTACCACTTGTGTTCCTTGACTGACGTTCTATACAACCAACTCAAATTAGCGACTACAGCACAGAATCAAAAACTTTGTTAGGATCTGAGAAAAAAAGACTATTCAGTGGCACAGAAGATCAACATAACCCAAACGTGACACATACCTTTTTAGCAGAGTGGATGTGTTTCTCTTTGTAGGAAGGATCCGAAGATAAAACTTCAGAAGGTGACATACTAACGCTTTTTGAGTCTGCTGACGAAGCGACTGTTTCTAGGTTTATCATGGAAGTAACGTTTTTAGGGGCTGGTGACTGTTCTGTAGATAACGTCTGCCGAACAACATAACCCATTGGTGTCCAAGATAACTCTGCTCAAAGATAACCAAAGTTGTTGAATAATCTCAACAGTAAAATAAAAATACTTAGAAATTGTAAACATGGGGCGCCTGGGTGGCTCAGATGGTTAAGCGTCTGCCTTTGGCTCAGGTCATGATCCCAGGGTCCTGGGATCGAGTCCCACATCGGGCTCCCTGCTCCTTGGGAGCCTGCTTCTCCCTCTGCTTCTCTCTCTCTCTCTCCCTCTCCCCCTCTCCCCCTCTGTCCCTAATGAATAAATAAATAAAATCTTTGAAAAAAAAAAAAAGAAATTGTAAACATGTATTACATGAGGTCATTACTCAGAGCATAATTAAATTTAGACTGGTGCTCAGAACATTCTCTTGGAAACGAGCATTTGCTAAGCTTTCTTCTTGGAACACCATGCAGAATTAACTTGTAGGCTGCATGATTTTCCTAGCAACTGGTTTTTTAACTTGGGGGTGCAGGTGGGCAGACAAACTATAGTTTTAGTTAAAAAATAATAATCCACAATTAAGTCCACGTGGCAAACACACAAAAATTAATAGGGCAAAGATCAAATTTTGGCCTAACACATCTTGTTATGTACCATTAACACCGTAAGTCAAAAATCATGTACCTCAGCTCCCACAGCAAGTGGTAATTTCTTTCTTTTTACATCTCAGGCCTAACTAACTACAGCAACGTTACTCCTTAGGTGCCCACAGACAGAAGAGGACCCGGGCTGACCGTGGGCAGCCGGTGCATCCCCCCAAGCCAGACAGGCTGCTTTTGTACCAGAGCTACACACCATCCAAGTCAGCTTGTAAGTGAAGGTTTTTACCGAACACACATTTACCACACGTGAGAATGCAAAAGAAAACACACTTGTGAATACAACTGGAATAATTTTGTAAAAATGTCTTGTTAGGAGAAGCTACTCAGAAAAATTAAAGGCAGAATTACTGAACTCTCTCTGAGGATGTCACTTCTGGGACATTGAGGCCAGATCTCTAATAATGCTCTGAAGCTCCCAAGACGCTTTGAGGGGTCCAAAGCATCAAAACCATTTTCCTGACGGAAGGAATGGGCGCTGAGCCTCCCTGCGCTCTGTCCTGAGTGTCCAGCGAGGTTTTCAGGAGGCTACATGATGCGGGACAGTGAAATCACTGCATGCTGAGGCTGCGCTACTGAGCCAGTCGGTAAAGTGTTGCAAAAATGTAAAACAAGGCTGCGCTCCTCACTACAATCTAACTTTGGAAAGTTATTTTTCATAAAAATATGCTATGCTGGGGCACCTGGGTGGCTCAGTCAGTTGAGCGTCTGACTCTTGACTTCAGCTCAGGTCACGGTCTCAGGGTCCTGGGATCGAGCCCCATGTCGGGCTCCGCGCTCGGCAGGGAGTCTGCTTGAGATTCTCTCTCCCTGTGCCTCTCTTTCCCTCTCTCTCAAATAAATAAATCTTAAAAAAAAATACACGCTATGTTAACAGGCAATGGGTTTATCATTGTTACTTGTATGAGAATTACAAAGTAATTTTTAGAATTTCTCAGTTTTAACTTTGGATATTTCAAGTACTGATTGCTATCATGCAAATAAACAGAAGCTCTCTGGGGCTTTTTAAAGGGTGTTAAGGGGTCCTGATACCTAAAACTTTGGGAACCACTGGTGTAGGCTATACTTAAGGAAGCAGTCATTTCTGAGTTCATAAAATTTCTCCCTTAACTGGACAAACTAGACACATTTCATTTAAAATTCTTTGCTCCTACTTTACACTCCTTGCACACTGATGGGGGATCTTGTGTACTTACTTCCAGCTTCTCACAGTGAGATCAGTTTGTTCATAAACCATCAGCTGTCTTAAGGAAGGCTTTAAAACAAAAACATTTCTGTTGCACTGAACTAAAAGTGAACTTGGAAAACAGGGCACTGGTATCTTAAAGCTGCGGCAGTGCCTCTTACCTCTGGTACAGGAGGCGGGATCAGCCACAGCACTGCCAGTCATGGTCTCCGCTGCGTCCGTGCTTCTCACCGCCCCTTCACCCTAAAAAGCAAACCACCATCTTACTATTTCAATTTGAAAGTAATCACTTAATTTTTAAATATAGTTTCCCTTGCCATTCATAAAATCTCCAAAATGTATGCTAATTAAAAATTCCAGGGGTGCCTGGGTGACTCAGTCCGTTGAGCATCCGACTCTTCATTTTGGCTCAGGTCATGATCTCGGGGTCGTGAGACTGCGCCCCACACTGGGCTCCGCACTGGGGGTGGAGCTTGCTTAGGATTCTCTATCTCCTTCTCCTTCTGCCCCTCTCGCCACACCCCCTTCCCTCCAGCTCTTTCTACAAAAAAAAAAAAAAAAGTAAAAACATACGTAATACCAAATTTCACTCCTTATAGGAGAAACCACCCACGGTGTTCAGCTGAGCCTACAGTGTCCCCCTGGCAGAAACACCTGTGTGTTGTTTCTACACGGCCCCACTAAGAGGATCACAGCACGCATACCACATAACTTGTGAAAGATCAGTACATGACAGACAAGTTCTGCATCAGCACAGATGTGCCCCCGCCACTTGAGGCAGCAGGGCCCCTGCGGGGGGGGGGGGGTGCGGGGGGGCACTGTTCACCATGCCCACGCACCGAAGTTCCCAAAAAATCCATCAGGAAAGCCCACAGAGCCAACAAACATTCACAGAACAGGAGGCAGCAAATGACACGGGAGCGGGTGAGGACACAGGGTGACCTCAGGGCGACCAGGGCATTCACTGCAAAAGGAAACTGATCCATTCAAATCTGAATGGACTTAGATTCTAAAGCTCATATCCTTCAAAACTTTTCCCACTTTGCCATTTCATTAAACCTGAGCCCAGTAAAAAAAATAGAATTATTGAAACACAGCCCCCTCTTTTAATAAATAAAACTTCCACGCTCACCATGGCTTACCTGTCCAAGAACAGTTACATAAATTACACATACCCATAGAGACGCAGTACAGCAGGCTTTCAAAAACTACTCAATGACATGGAAAAATGTCAAAAGTTTTAAACACTCAAACACAAAGTCGTACAGATGCGTAACTTCAAACTGAGGGGGATCCCCAGTCCCCACAATGTACCATTAGAAGAAGACTTAAGTGCTTAACATGGTTCTCTCTTGTACAACTTCAGACAATTACAGGTGACCCCCGAGCAACAGGGGGGTTGGGGTGCCGACCCCTGGAGAGCCAAAACTCCACATGGAACTTCTGAACCCCAAAACAACTACTAACAGCCTGCTACTGACCCGAGCCCTGCCCGATCACGTGAACAGTGAACACGCATGTTGCATGTAGTATCCGTTATGCACTATATCCCATCAGTACAGTAAGCTAAAGAAAAGAAAACGTCATAAAGAGAATCAAAAGGAAGAGAAAATACGTTTACAGTACTGTCCTGTGTTTATCAAAAACATCCACATCTGATGCAGTTCAAACCTGTGTTTTTCAAGGTCAACTGTTTTCTTTTAAATATTTCTCATGTTTAAAAATACTACTAAGATAACAAAGAGAAAAGTTTCTTCTAGAAGAAAAAATTAAAAGTCCACATGTAACTCAAGAGTGTGAACACATCCTCAGGCAAGGAGTCTGTACCCCTCCCCACAGCGCCACGTGCCTCACTTCGTGTCCAGACGCACGTGTGTGACCAGTAACGTGATAGAACGGGGTCACTCACACCCCGCCACAGCTCCCTGGCAGCCTGTCCTACTTCCATAGAGCACTCACAGGCTGGGGTTATGCACTGACCACCAGGGAGGCAGACGTGGAGCCCCTCAATGGCTCAGCTACTCCACATACCCAGCCGGGACCAAAGGGTCCCACAGCGGCCAAACCAGATTCTTCTTTGCCAGCTGGCCAGCCTGCCTTCCTCATCACGGTTAAGCCGCAGGGAAGCACCGTGGCACACAGCGTCAGGGTCACCGCGTGTGGAACGGGCTACCTTGTGCACACGGCCAGCCACCCTGCCCACCTCTGGACGGCAGTGTCCAGGCGCCCAAGTGCATTCAAGGAAGCAGAGTCCCCACTCCACTCAAGAGGTCGGTGGACGGGGGAGCTGCCTCCTTCCTTGTCTCCTCCCTCTCCCTGTCCTACCCCCCTCGGCAGAACTGAGTGAGAAGCCACCTTAGGGACTACTAACCTCATGTTTTTTCCTGGAACCTGGATGGACTAAAACTCCAAGACCAAATGTGGAACACAGCGTATTTTAAAATCATTAAGTGGCAAACAAAACACACAGTGATTACTTCTGCTGAGGTTGTGATCTCATCAATGAGAGAGGTACGGATAAAAAGCCTGGAAAAGTCAGAGGCTACCCTATGCAGTTTGACCTATTACTGTTGGATTAAAACAATCTGTGCCGGTAAACGTGCTGTCGGAATGCAATGCTGGGCGTGAGGTGATCACCAGGGGCTGTCTACGCAGCGGGACCCGTGCCGGGATCCAACCTCCGTCCCCTGTAGCTAGAAAGCACGAGGAAGCTCGTTAGGTGATTCTTTTAAAAGAACAGCTGTACCAGGGACCACACCAGGCTGGAAGGAGTCCAGGCAGAAGGTCCTCACAAGGAAGCCAGGCCGCCACAGGAAGACGAAGTGCGCCGTGAGGCCCCTACAAAGGTGTGCAGGGAGAAGGGAGGGAGAGAAGAGGAGGAGGGACACAGAGAGGCAGCCCCGCACTCACCTCCGCTGTCACCACGGCGGGTTTCACCACCTCTCGGAGAAGAGACAGGTCAGCTGCGGCGGAGCGCAGAGGCCCCCACTTGGACTGCTTCTCTGTCTCTGAGCTCTCACTGTGCTCCGGACCCTGCAGTTCGGGAAAGTCCAACCTGGTAAATTCAAACTCAGGTTTGGAGGCAGATCCACTTTTTTCAATGATTCTGGATTTCCTGTCTGTCCGTTTCTGGTAACCATCTGTATTTACAGAATCAAAAGAGGTGAAAAGGTAGGTATTGTGTGAAGACCCGTATTCACACCTCAACCGCAGGGCGGGAAGTCTACCGCTGCTGACACACTAACACGGGACTGTCCGAACGCCCTCCCCTTTGCTAGTGTTGCCAAGCTGTGTGACGTGCGAAAGAGAAATGACCACAAGCACCGGCTGCTCTGGGCGAGCCACCAGGAAGAAAAAAGCAAGGCGTGCTGCAAATCTGAGGCACGATTCTAAAGTTGATAAACTAGTTACTGCAACCTGACCTAATTATTCTTAATATACATTGTAGAGTTCTGCAAATTTACAGAGATGCCAACAAATTTCTTTTCAGAGATAAATCTTCCACACTTGAGAGGAACTTTGGAAGAAAGCAAGTAGAAGTAAACTTGGACTCTCTTCCACATCCCTTCGTTTAAATACAAATGAATCCTGATGTGGGCTGTAAGGCCATGAAGCCAATCATGACGGTTAACTGTTCAACTTCCCCTGCAAACTTCCATGCGCCAAATGGTTTCTAAGTGAAGTCAACACAAAGAGAAAAACTTACGTAACAAGTAATATAAGTTATGCACGTCAATTGGTCATTCCCAGTAAATACACGATTACAAAGGTTTTAGCTCTTTTTATAAATAAGCCATCAAACTGCACTAGTCCGTAATTTACACCACACAGAATCACTAGCTTTCAGCCATAGCGCAGAACAGTGGTTTCCAAGGCCAGAGCAGACATGTCCCCCAACTAACTACACTGCCCCAGGTTTGCTATTGCTCAGGATGGAATTCAAACCGCAAACTCTCCACCTATTAAAAAGTGTCCCAACAGAACACCAGAGAAGCTATTTCAGGAATGAACATGGTCAAATACAGTACAAAGGATGCGGCTGTGATTTACTTTAGGACTTATTTTGAGGCCTGTGCGGGTCACCTACTTGCCACGTGACTTTGGGCCGATTCCTGCACACACTAGGGCACACCAGAGAGCCCCCCACAACATGTCCCTCCCCAGGCGGAGAGCCCTCCAGGATCCCCTCGGAGTCCGATGGCCTCCACAGAAACAGGTGTACAAAGAACAGCGACCTTTCTGGGGCGGGCCGGGAAGGACAATATAACATCAGAGAGTCTGTCGTTTTCACCTGGTTTCAAGTTAGCGTCAGCGTGAACGGACACAGGATGTGAACCTCTAACTGATTTTATATCAGATGACAGAGATCCATCAGCCTTCTTGCTGTCAAACTTCTGCTCATATGTTTTTTTCTGCAGGAAAAATTAAAAAGTCACATGAATTAAAGAAAACGAGCACCATAAAAAGAGGCTTAAAATTGCAAAACCGTAAGGATTCACAAACATTTCAAAAAAGAATAAAGAAAAATCAATTCTTAAATGCACAAAAAAGATAAAAAATACTTAAAATACCATGTGAGATCCTACCGGCTCTTTCCATTTTAAACGCTACAGTAACCACCACCACAGCAGCGTGCTAACCTTAAACAAAGCTTTTGAGTCTTGTGGGAGAGGGCACATCTGCTCGCCTCGCGGCTTCACGGTCTGAAAACCTCGGTACGCGCTGGGGCGGCTGCAAGCATACTGGGAGCCCGGCACTGGGCAGCCGCTCTGTGAGCCCTCCACGGGGTAAGGAGAGTAACGGCACGGATGAAGAGCAAGCTCAGAAGACAAATACTGAGGTGGAAAAGGTGAAGCTCCGAAGGCCACATCTTCAGCATAGAGCTTCTGCCTAAATAAGAAAGATATGTTTTACTTGAAGATTTCATTACCACAAACCAAGGAGCTATTCTATAATAAGCACATTTAAACTCTTTATTATCTTCCGGTCATTCGCTCTGGCACTGAGATATCTGTAAGAGTGGAATAAAAACTCCCAGCGTTTCTTTCTTGCCCGGTGCTGCGTGCTCACTGCTGAGCTGAGCACCCACGGCAGGACAGTGTCACAACGTGCAGCAGCAAAGCCCAGGGACGCCTCGGCAGCTCTGTGCTCCCACACTGTCAGACGTTTGCAAAAGCCTCCCACAGCCACCTAGGGCCAAAAGGGCCACCCCAGACCATTCTCCCTGCGGAGAGGGCTCCCTGCAGAACCCCCACCGGCCCATCCGACCTCCAGCCCGACCACCACATCCTGTGGTTTTCGGCCTCACAGGGCCACAGCTGCAAAGGGGACACTGCACCCATGGTGGCCTGAGAGCTGCAACCCACCAGCGAGACAGGTGCCATCTGTGGACACCGCCATGCCCCCGTTTGCTCAAGCTGCTAGGCTAAACCAAAATATAACTGAACACTGATTTTGTGAGTAAATTTGGTATTCAGTCAGAGGCTTCAATCCTCTAGCAATGGAAGACGACACAATGGCGAAATGGCTGAGCAGATGAACTAAGACACAAAACACACCCTTCTCATTCCCATAAGTGAGCACCAGCAGATGTTTCTGTGACTTCCCAGAGCTGAAAATCTTTCTGTGGAAAATCAACGGAATCCCAAAGGGTGCTGGACCATTGAAAGGCAGGAACATCAGAGCTAATGAGGAGACGTCCTGCACGATCTTCTCACGGCTGGGTCGCCAGTGGGTACAGGCACAGGCAGCACTCTTAAATACATAGTATTTCTGCTCTGGGGCAAGGAAGGGCCTGCACTGCAGGACAAAGGCGTCACCACCCACACCTGAAACACACTTGCCAGAATGTTCCCTGCATCCACGTGCATGCGGTACCTAACTGGACAGCATGCTATTGGTGTCTCTGAGCCCACGATATCTTACAATAAGTTCACACCCAGGAAGATCATTCACTAACTCTAGTAATGAACTATTCCTAGTGAAAACCCAAGAAAAACCCTTTTACTGTACTTTTTTCAGTACACCTGGCCTAGTGCTGTTCTTTGCAGAGAAGAAAATGATTTAAAGCATCATCCTGTTCTCAGATGCGAATCCCTGTTTTATTTGAAGCTCAGAAAATCTAAGGAGTGGGAGGATCTGTTCTTCACAAGGGAGGTGGGCAAAGAGGGGCGCATAGCAAAACACAGTAAAAAAGATGATATCCCAAGTCCAAAAACCAGACAAACGGACAGACCAATGAAACTTAGGTAAAAGGGGCGCCTGGGTGGCTCAGGTGGTTAAGCGACTGCCTTCGGCTCAGGTCATGATCCTGGAGTCCCGGGATCGAGTCCCGCATCGGGCTCCCTGCTCAGCGGGGAGTCTGCTTCTCCCTCTGACCCTCTTCCCTCTCGTGCTCTCTGTCTCTCATTCTCTCTCTAATAAATAAATAAAATCTTTAAAAAAAAAAAAAAGAAACTTAGGTAAAGGGAGGCAGGGTCCAGCAGTTGTGAAGGCGCGTCACCCAGCAACCCTGCATCCGTGAACCCAGAGCCCTCGGTCTGGGTCCTGGCTCAACTCAAAAATCTAGTTTTCCACTTTGGACAAGTCCTCACTGGTCTTTCTTCCTCTGGAAAGTTGGTTTTTTGCTTTCCATTCAAGGCCAATGCAATTATATGCAGAGAACAACACCCAGTAAAATCTCACAGCAACAACCCACAGCATCTGTTGGGGCTTCAAGCAGCTTGTCCGTAACATTCCAGTTGCCACAAACTGCGCAGACGACCCCCAGCCCAGAACACACGCCCGGACGCCCACCTTCTCACCCACCCCTCCCTGTATATGAGCAGCACTTCTGCAGCTGGGCCGCCCTGCCTTCCCCCGTAACCACAACACCCACTGACCTACTGCGTCCACTTCCCCTTGCCCCATCCCTACCAACCATCCCGAGTCTCCAGGACATCCTTCCTGCAAGCCCAGTCGCCTCCTAGCCACGGCATCTGTGGGTCTGGCCCTTCTGTCAGATCCCCTGAAAAGCTCCACCAGCCTGGACTTGCAACCCGGTCCCACCTTCCAAAGGCTCATCCGTGGAGGGCCCTCCTCGGCACTTTCCTTCTCTCCAGTCAGACTCAGAGTCCAAACCTCTCCTCATTCTGCTCAGACTTCACATACGCACTTGCAGTCGGGCACCTTCGCCAGCTCCGGGCCTCGCTCTCCAACCCACAGGGGGTTCCCACACAACAGCTCACTCTTCCCTAACCGGTACTGGAGTCCAAGCTGAGCTGCTGGTCCCCAAACGGCCCCTCTTCCCACCCCCCTCCCCCCCCCCCCCCCCCGCACGTACTCAGCCAGAAACCACCACAGCCTCTCTCCTGCCAACACCCACAGGACCACCCGGGAGCCTTTCTCCTGGCAGCAGGGCTCCATGTATTTCTTCCCGAGTTTCAGTGCCTGGAACCCAGTCCGAGGCTTCATGCCCCTCTCCCTTCAAGCTGAACGAGAATCCAGGAGTGAGCGTTCCGACTCCGTGTAAGACACGACCAGCAGTGCCCTACCTCCTACCCAGCACACCTGGTCTTTGCGGCTGTACCGTGCGGGCTCCCCCAAGCACTTCACCTGGTCCCTCGTCCTTGACAGTCGCCCCAATAGTCTCGCACCAGTCCCTGCCGTCAGGCCAGGACGTGTCAGGCTCCGGCAGCTCCTCCAGCCACCAAACAGACGGGAGCCACACTCCGTCCAGAACTACTAGGTCTCACAGCTGAGACTTCCACTCAGAAGCGCCCGCAGCTGACAGCCGACTGCAACACGATGAAATGCTCAGCAGTTGTCGCCAGCGGTGGCAGCAGCTGTGGGGAGTTCGACTGAGTGCAGGTCAGAAGAAAGGACGGTCATTCTGCTTCGGGCGCTGCCTACCTGAATGACTTTGAACACACGTTTCCAGCCCCAGTTTCTCAGGTGTAAAAATAACATGACACCTCCTGCCAACCTCACGGACTGAGACAGGCAGTGGGACAGGCAGGAAAGACAACATAAGTTCCTTACTCCATTTTTTCATCGCAGAGATCTCCATTTACAAGAAACCTGGCTCAAGCAGACTTCTTAGCCTCCATCAGAATGTACCAGGTAATGGGTTCTCAAATATGTAAAGTGTCCCCGTTTTGCCCCCTTCAAAGGCTTCTTCCTGTTCTTCCTAACCCTGCCCCTCTGCTCCCACGCCTCTTTTGTCCTTAATTGTTTTCTCATCAGGCAAGAATATTGTCACCCAATCTTTTCCTTGGTTATAAATATTTTTTAAATCAAAGCTAAAAAACGGTAAGAGATTAAGAAACCTAATTTTTAAATTCAGCAGTGCACATCCTTAAGCTTCTGATTCTTCTCGATTCATGCTACTTCCAGAACGTTACTTTAGCTGTAAGAATGTTTTCCATTATGTTGGGTAACTGGAATCCCATCCAGCAGATGGCTTCGAATCCTTGTCACTGAGTGAAATATATTTTAGACTTTACTTTGTGAACCACCCAAGGTAGGGAACAATCCAAATGAAACCCATGCCAACCTTCCTTTAACAAAGGATGAAATCTCAGTGGAACACTTCAGTAATCCTAGCAAAGCACATACAAGCAGAACTTCAACTTTGTCAAAAAATACAACCTATATACACCAAACAACTCGATGGTTTCATTGTTCATTTCAAATTTCAATCTTGTGAATGCAAATCTAGAATTTATATGAAGTATGCAATCAACACTAAGCAGGCATGAAAAAGAAACAAGAATGACCCACATGGATGGAACATAAAGTCAAGGATTCTTACATAAGCGTAAAGGTGATGCATACCTTTAAAAAGCCTACAAGTACTCTACACAATTACATAAAAAGTTTAACGCACGTTTTTCTAAATTCAGCTATTAACGCAAACCACTATATAAATACCTAAAGAATGAAACTTGAGAAGAAAAAGGAAAACTGAAAAACCAACATAAGCCTTCTCTCAATTCAAACTTAGAAGAATTTTATAACCCAAGCTTCTAGAATCCAACTCCACAGGACATATCTAAAGAAAAATAGTGGAATGCAAACCTCAGCAATTTCCAAAGAACTATCCAACAAAAGAGCAGCCATGGTTGCAAGCCCCCACTCCTTCCCCTTCCCCAAACAAGATTTTACAATGTTACACCCTACAACCACAGAGCATGCTGATTTCTCTGGACTCGTCTTTGCCCGGTTTCCTCTCTACACCCCCAGCCACCTCATCTCCCGTCAGACACATGATAGTTTCAGACCCCATGCAAAAACGAACCCTGAAACTAGTGAATGCAGTGCAACCTCCACACCTTCTTTGCCCAAAATAACTGCGTGAGTATGGAGAGCTGAGGTTTCCGTTTTGGGTGTCGGGCAGGTTAAGTTGTGCCACTGCCTCAGGCCATTCTTGGCGGAGGAGCATCCTACCCTCTGGTCGTACTGAGAACACGGACTATGTCAGGTGCAGCATACTTGAAAGTGTAATCCCCATTCAGTCCCCAGGGAAGGCAAGGTATTGAGAAGGGTACATACTGAGGCACAGGAAGCTCCTGAACACACGGGTAGTAGGTGGCTGCACAGCTAGGGAACGCACGTGCTTCCGAAGACTCTGACCATGCCACACTGAGCCCAGCAAATTTGGGGACAAATGGTTTGACATCTGCTGACAACTTGATGCCCTGAGGAAAAAAGTGGGGGGAGGAGGGTGACTACCTACATTTGGAGGTAAAGCAAATGTGAACAAAAAACCCAAGGAAAGTCGCTGGGTTCTAGCAGTCCCAGAAATGCCAGTCGCAGGAGTGTCTGTTGTCCAAATACTTCAACCTCAAAAAACGAGAATCTGTTTGCTAACAACCTCTCCCCCAATGGTTTTTTACTAAAAGAAGTGGTCTACTAAATATTAAAGGGGGGGGGGGAGCAAGCAATGAAAGTGGAAATAAAGTCCCATCCCGGTGAAAGAATCAGGACAACTTACGAAGTTCCCTCAGCCTTAACCTGCAGTACAGGTGTGTCACCCTCCCCGCTGTCGTTACGGATAACCGAGAACCGAAAACTGCCGTGGGCAAACCCAGCCGCGGGACGGCTGACTCAAACGCACTGCGGAAGTTCGTTTCCATCAAATTTCTCAAAAAAGAAAAGTTACAAAAATCCTTTGCTTGTCGCTCAGCGAACCACTAAGAGCTGTTTTGTTGAAAAGCAAAAGCGAGCCCTGCTAGAAGGACATTCCACTGTCACAGAGCCTGGGGGTTTGAACGTAAAACCTGGTCTTCTGGTCTTCGGGGCCGCACGGGGAGACTGACTCCGACGCTTTCAGAAACCACTCGAAGGCCGACTGGTGCGGCCGCCAGGGCTCCATCTAGCGGTGCTGCCGAGCAGGCCGGGCGGAGGCCAGCGCTTCGGCCAACGTTTGCCCGAGCTCCCAGACGCGAGCGCGGCGAGCCGGCGTGGGGGCGCACTCCCGGCGCCCGCGGCCTCCCCCGGCTAACCCGCCCCGACGCCCCGCGCCGCCCCCGCCCGCCTCCGCCCCGACGCCCGCCCCCACTCCGGGGCGCCGTCCTCACCTCGCCCACGGGCTCCCGAGGCCCCTCCGACGCCATGATGCGCGGCTCGGAGGAGGCCCGGCCCGGGAGGCCAGCAGCCGCCCCGTCGGCTGGCGGCACGGACGCGCGGCGCTCCGGCTCACCGCTTTTCCGTCTTCAGAGCTGACGCCAGGAAGTGCGTCACAGAAACGCGCCTGGGCCCGCCGCGCGTCCCCCTACTTCCGGCCGGAAGTGCGCGCGCTGAAGGTCGTGGCCCGGCGTAGCGACGGCAGCCTTCGCGTCGGAAGAGGCGGCGGTCAGGCCGCGGATGCGGTGTGGCCAGGGGCCCCCGAGGCGGAGGAGGACGTGGACTCCAGGCCCAGGAGGCCTTGGTGCAGTCAACTGCCAGGGGCTGGAGCACTGGGCAGCAAACGCGAGAGAATTCCCAGGCTGCACAGTCCCTTTCAGCCACTGCGAAGGGCGGGGCGGCCGGGCGGGGCGGGGGGGCGGGGCGGGGGCGGGGCGGGGGGGGCCGGGCGGGGGGCGGGGGCCGGGCGGGGGCCGGGCGGGGGCGGGGCGGGGCGGGGGCGGGGCGGGGGGGGGCGGCCGGGCGGGGGGGCCGGGCGGGGGCGGGGGCGGGGCGGGGGGGGGCGGCCGGGCGGGGGGCGGGGCGGGGCGGGGGCCGGGCGGGGGCCGGGCGGGGGCGGGGGCGGGGCGGGGCGGGGGCCGGGCGGGGGCGGGGCGGGGGGGGGCGGCCGGGCGGGGGGCGGGGGCCGGGGGCGGGGCGGGGGGGCCGGGCGGGGGGGCGGGCCGGGCGGGGGCCCCGGGAGCCCCGGGAGGGACAGGGGCGGGACAGGGGCTGGCGACGTGAGCGCTGCCCCGCGGGGAGGCCGGTTCCTTCACCCCCAGGCACGACTCAGAGCAGCAAGCGCCGGCAGCGCCCAGCCCCCCAGGCGTTGTTGCTTTGGGACCGCAGGTGGGTGCAACAGGCCTAAACACAGCCGACAGGCCCGGCGGCGACCTTGTCGGGGGCTGCCGCGGGGTCACGGCTCCCTTGACTTGGCGGTCCCCGAGGCTTCCTGGCGCTAGGCCGGGACTTGAAGGGGGTGCGGCCCTGGGGCAAAAGTGCGTTCTGGGCTGCTGCTCGGCGCCGCCTGTGGCGCTTCCTGTGCTGTGTGCTGTTTCTGTATAAGGACACCCTTCTCAGGAGGGGAGCACGCAGAGGACCAGCAGACTCGGGTGTTTGCTGGCAGCTCACTTCAGTTTTCCCCAGCACAGCAGATGAGAGGGTCTATGTTTGCATTAACTCAGGAGTATTCTTTAGCAGCTAAAGAGACAACTTACAGACGAACACAAACTACGTATGGAATGGTGTTTTACATTTTAAAAATGCTGTGCTATTTTATAGGAAACATTACCCCTACTTGGCACGTGGAGTAAAACGGGAACAGGGATAAGTGGTTTCCCTCAAGGCCACTCGATGTGGCAGGCCTTAGACACAAGTGCACAAGTCTCAGGAACTAAACTAGCAATACAGTTATGAACTCTGTCTCCATTAAACTTCATAAGTGAATTAAGTCATACCCTCCCCAAACCAAGCTATTCTAACCCATTTAAAACTATCTCTTTAAAGTAAATTTATTTCCTCCAAAATTGTAGAACTGAAATCTAACAACCTCGACAGACACAAGTGAACCTTAAGAAAATAAACCCCCAAAAACTTCAATGATAAATGCAACATACAAACTTTATTTAACAAAAGCAACAGGTAAAGTCAAACAGGCACTTATATTAAGAGAAAACCAACTAGAAGAAATTTTATCTTAAACACCTGACAGTAACCTATTTGCAGTTGCATTTACTGAGCTCTGTTGCTGTGAAGAATACAGCTCATGCACAGGTATGGATCAACAATTTGTACATTTTTCAAGTATTCACTGAATACTACCTTATATACACATATACATTAAATTTGAAAAAGATTCAATTGACGATCCCCAGATAGACTTCATTTTTGTTGCTCTTTTGGAAGAGGTCGTCTAAAGAGAAGAATATGTGGTTCTGTGGAAACAAAATATTTTATATAATTTTAATACAGTATGGTTAACTTTCAGTCATTCAACCAAAATGCCAAATTCTCAATTAAACCAAAATAAATCTATGATCAGCTGTCATTTTATAGAAATATCTGAAATAAATTTTGCTTCAAAAGTCACTGTCAACTATAAACAGAAGAAAACCACCTGATGATGACATTCCCCACAGTGTGCCACTGTTTAATTTAGTTTCACCTACCCTGGAAAAAGATGCTAAGTAGAGAAGCCACTTCGGGGAGAATGGTTTCTACCTTTAGAATCTCAATTCCAGTGAAAAGGAAAGACACCTAACACCAAATTCAAAAACCACCAGCCCGTAAAAAGTGCAGATCCCAGGGGCCCATTCCCAAAGATTGTTTCATTAGGTGGGAGCCCAGGATTCTAGAGTTAAGTTCCTCCTGTGCTCTGGTATTAGCTGGAGAAAGAGCTTTTGAACCCTGATACAATTAAATGCCCCCAATCCCAAGAAAGTTTTAAGTCACATTCTGATGCTATTGCTGCTTTTCTTTAACAAGGGCAGAAAACAAGCTCTAGTTCCACCTAATTCGGTTTCTATAGCATGCCCTCAAATTTTGCTCAAAGCATTATAAATTGTTTAAGTTAGATCTATTTACTGATAACGCAAAAGCAGAATTTAACCCCACAAGTTTTAGTTTACCATTTCGTATCTGGGAAGCTCTGGTAAAATCCACACAATAATATAACCACTCATAACATAACACAACAAGGTTCACTCACTAGGTTACCTTATTTCACCTTAATGTGGTAGATCCCAATTATCTTTTAACAGAATATTAAAGGAAAAGACAAATCACTTCAAATTGCATTAACTTCTATGCTAAGAACTTAAGGACACTTAAGATGTCTTAAAATGAGTTCTCAGTTTTCAGAGACAGGACACCAGAATTATGCTTACAGCAAAATACTTATTAATAATGACACGTTTTAAAATAAAATGGAATTGATTTTAACTCCTTACCTTTCTGCAGGTAGAATAATGCATTACTTTCACTCATGTGGTATTATTTACTACAAAATTGGAATTCTTTCTAGGGAAGAAAGGAATCAGCCATCCAAGAATAGTCAAACTTACCACGGTTACTTTGGGAATACCACTGACTGTCAATATTACTTAACAATTTTCAAAAACCACAACCACTACTTTTTTATTTCAGTTGATGCTTTCCTAAATGGAAACACCTACCTGGCTCATGAATCATGTAATGAACCCAGCCTAGACTCTGTTGGACACCAAGTCTCCTCCACTCCTCTTCAGACATCAGATGGGTTTTCGGGACTTGTTTGGAAAGTTCTCTGGGTAACATGACATGCCTGTTAAGAGATATAGCCAAGTATTAAATACACCTTTCCTACAATTATGATCACTTTATAAAGGCATTTTTAGGATACTTAATATCCTGAGTTCAAAATAAAGATCTTTAAAGCAACTCTTGTTACATTACTGTTGACATCAATCTTGAGGGCTGTCTACTACCTTTAATTCTGATTTTTGATGGCCTAATGTTCAAAACAGGAAGAATATACAGTCCAAAAGCAGAAAGCACTTTGTTGAGGATTTGCCTTTTCTTCTCTAAGAGACTGCTTGCTGTTTCAATGTTCTTCAGAAATAGAATCCCCAAACCCAAGTCGGGCTCATGGTTATCCAAAACATCCCAGCCTCCCCTACAGCCATCTCTGGTGACTTAAATCCTGGTCAATAAGATATAAGCAAAGAATATGTAACTTATGGAAACTGTCTTCAAAAGGAAAGAACATGCCCAACTCTTTTCCTTGTTCTTCCCTGATGGGTTATGAAGCAGACTAATGTGATCAGGGAGCCAGAGAAGCCATCTAAGACCACAGAAGCGTAAATTGAGGATGGTTCCTGATTGTAAAACTGACATCCCAGACCCTTGTAGACTTTTACATAATAGGAAAAAATAATTTGTTACAGTCAATTTGGTTTCCCATTACTCAACATTATAGATCTGTAGATGAGTCCCTGTATACTCTACAAGTTGCTTTGTTTAAATAAAAAGCAAAAAACAAACCCAAATCCCACGTATATATGTGTACCTGGCAACCTAGCACAAAGACGTTCAGTTTTCCAGTAAGTTACTGACTTCTATCCATTAAATAACTATCTTCTATTCTTTGGATATGACGTATATCCAAAATTGTATTAAGTTTTTTTTTTTTTTAAGAAGACATGCAATACTCTTCAATGTCAAAACATCAATAAGATGTACAATTGTAGCTTTGTAAAAATTCTTAAAGACAAGTCTGCACCCCTCTTAACAGCACTAAAAAGTTCTTTATAAATCACAATTCCCAGACCCATTTTTACCATTTCCAGTAGCAGTATAAAGTTATACAGTCATCGACAACCACTAACCAAATTTTTTGACCAGTATAAAACATCCATCTACCTGAAAGTCAGTTGGCTATGGATATGAGAAAGGTGCAATCTCTGGTTAGTCACACTTTCTGGCACAAAAGAAAACTGAACCCAGAACCCATAATAAGCACTAAACAGTCATCAACTTAAACGCTACAGTCTGTGGCTGGTGAATTAAATACCCATCACAAATTATTTACACAAAAAAAGTGAGCCTTAGAACAACTGTATTGTGTTGCTAGATCTGCCATAAGGCCACCAAATGAAATTATGCTTACTATTTTTACTAATTCCAGTGAACTACAGTTGACCCTTGAACAACATGGGGTTTGGGGCGCTGACACCCTGCGCAGATGAACACCCCCATTTAACATCTGATTCCCCCAAAACTTACTGATAGCCAACTTTGACCCAAAGCCTTGCTGATGACATGAACAGCCAATTAACACGCATCTTGTAAGTTACATTGAAATGCTGCGCTAACATCTATCTACATTGAAGGCTCTGCAAAGACTCTTATTTCTGCCTTCTACATCAGTTCCTGATTAGCCTCAAAGAGAAATGGAATGCCAGCTAGCTGTCTGTGTTCACACTGTGTACAACCATATAAACGTATCCGTGTGTTACCCACAAGTCACAGCCCCTCCCTTGCCCCTTAATCACGGAAACAGGCTCACCTTCATCAAGGTTTGATTACAAAGGAGAAATTTTCGATAGCTCCAAACTCGCCTAACTCTACCTCTACTTTACTTCGGGGAGCTCGTCTCCTAACTACAGGTAAGGGAAGTATTTCCCAAATCCGACGTGGGCTTCTCTGACGGGCTTGCCGGGGAGGGCGGGCGGCGGGGCCGCGGGTGGGAGGGGAGGCCCGTTAAAGCAGGAGCTACGCGGGCAGCGCCAGCAGCCACCTCCCAGAGAGCAGACGGCTCGTCGTGGAGAGGCTCTTGAGAGAGCTGCTCTACAGCTTGTGTGAGCTTAAATCCACGGCCCTCTAATAACTCGATCCGAGTGCCATTCAACGGACCCAAGCCTTGATCGCATCTACAAAAGAACCCACGCATCAGTGAGGCACAAGCGCCAGTCAAGCGTGTAAGTGCACACTCCCCCTAAAGCTGCGGCAGCACCACGCACGCACTGCCCCGGAGCCGCAGCTCAGGTCCAGCTCTCACGAGCACTGGGCTGCACCCCGCGCCCCCGGCCAGCCTCTCCCCCTCCTGGGGGGGCCGTGACGCGGGCCTGCGACGGTGGAGCGCGGGGCTACCGCACCGACTCCGGCTACTCCCGCGCCCTGCCCCGGGCGCGCAGGCCTCCGCGGCGCCGAAGCACCGCCACACAAAAGCCAAGCCCCCGGCGGCGGCGCCCGGGCGTCCCCGCCCCCGCCCGGAGCCGCGCCCGGCCCCCGGGACGCGTCGGGAGGTGCCCGAGGCCCGGCCCCGCCCCGGGCGGCCGGTTTCCCCGCTCGGTCCCAGCGCAGGTGCCCGCGGCGCCGAGGCCCAGAGCCGCCGCCCGGCCGCGCGCCGAGGCCGGGGGAGCCCCTGCCGGACCGCGCAGAGCCCCCCGCCCCGCTCGGCCGCCGCGAACAAAGGGCGGGGAGTGGCGGGCCACAGGCCTCGGCCCCGGGGCCCGCGCCGCCACCCTGACCCCACCTCCGACCTCGGGCCCTGACCCGAACCCCGGCAGACGCGCTGCGACCCCGGCCCCGGCTCCGGTTCCGCGGCTAAGGCAGCCCCGCCGGCCGGCCCCGCTCACCGGTACTCGTAGTGCTCGTCGAAGTACTTGTCCGAGTAGTAGATCTGCTTGTGGGCCATCCTGCGGGCGGGCGGGAGCGACGGGGCGCAAAGAGCGGGCGCGGCGGGCCACACGTCCGGGTCCGGCCAGAGCAACGACTCGACTGCGCCCAACCGACCACAGGCCCAACGATCCCGGTTTGAATCCGACAGCCCACCGCTGATTGGACGGAGGCGCCAGCCAATTGCCTCCCGCGTAGACTGCCGGTAGGCGGGACAGGCTCACAGCCTATCGTCACGACCCTCCTCGGCGTTTGCTCTCATGATCAGCCAATCAGAGACCTGTTGCGAGGCCGCCCGGGGGAAGAAGTGGATGATTGGCAAGACGCGGCGACGGGAAACTCCCTGACGGAAAGGGGCGTGGTCATGGGCGGGCGGAGCCCGGACGTTAAGGGCCTCAGAGCGCGTGCGCAGGGGTTTAGAACTTTCCAGGTCGGCCGGGCCGTTGGGGTGGGCGGGCCTGTGGGAGGGGTGAGGTATCGCGAGTTTTAGCGAGGTGCGGGCGGGGCTGCATGCCGTGCGACCACCCCCGCGCAGCCGCAAACTCGACGTTCCAGAAAGGGCGTCGAGCGCGCGGGAGGTGCGGTGTCCTGGGCGTGGGGAGGGCGCATCCTGGCGTCCGGGGCCCGGGAGGCTACGGCGCTCGCGGCGGGTGGGCGGCCGTGGAAAGGCCCTGGGCGGCGCGGCCGGGAGCCCACGTCGAGCAGACAGGTGGCCGGAGGGAGAAGCACACCGACCCGCGAGCCGCCTGCCATTCGGTGACTGTCAGAAGCGCCCCGCGGTGTTTCCCCGCGCTCCGCAGCCGGCGCGTGCCACGTGCGGGAACTGGGTTCCTTTAGGACAGGGGGAGGCCGCCGCTGGAACAGGCGCATCGGCGGGCGCCCGGTCCCGACCCGCGCCTACACGCCGCCGCCACCTGCCCGGCCCCGCACCCGCGGGCTCAGTACGGGCCCGGCCCCGCACCTGCCCGGCCCCGCACCCGCGGGCTCAGTACCTGCCTAGCCTAGCACCTGACTAGCCCCGCACCCGCGGGCTCAGTACCGGCCCGGCCCCGCACCTGCCCGGCCCCGCACCCGCGGGCTCAGTACCGGCCCGGCCCCGCACCTGCCCGGCCCCGCACCTGCCCGGCCCCGCACCCGCGGGCTCAGTACCTGCCTAGCCTAGCACCTGACTAGCCCCGCACCCGCGGGCTCAGTACCGGCCCGGCCCCGCACCTGCCCGGCCCCGCACCCGCGGGCTCAGTACCTGCCTAGCCTAGCACCTGACTAGCCCCGCACCCGCGGGCTCAGTACCGGCCCGGCCCCGCACCTGCCCGGCCCCGCACCCGCGGGCTCAGTACCGGCCCGGCCCCGCACCCGCGGGCTCAGTACCTGCCTAGCCTAGCACCTGACTAGCCCCGCACCTACCCGGCCCCCCAACTGCTTGGCGGCCTGAGTAATTGGGCGGCATTTCCATGCCTTGATGGCAAAGATGGGATTAACCGTTGCGGGGGGTGGAAGAGGGACCACTGACCTTCCAGCAGAGCCTGGGAAAGAAAAGCTTCCTAGGAGATTTATTTTTACAGAGACGAATTGAGGACAATTTCAAGTGGAAAAGTAGAATAATGTCACCTTCCAGGGGCCAGTCATTTAGCTTCAGCGGTTAACGTTTTGGCCATCTTATTTCCTCTACTCCCCCTTTCCTTTTTTCCCAGCACATCTTTAAAGAGATCCCAAATATAGTGTCATTTTGCTTTGAAAAGGGTACTTTTGAATATATCGCTGTATTTATGGTGTATGTCTCCAGAAAAGCTTTAGAAGTATTTAGCACCATGCCATTATTACTCTTATAATCCCTCATGATCCTCTGCGCACTGGTTTAGATTCAGATTTCCTGTCTCACAGATGCCTTTTGATGGTTGGTAAATCCACATCCAAACCTGGGCCTACGCATCCAATTTGGTTATTGTCTCCCTTATTCTTTTAAATGATCCCCTCCCACCTGACACACCACCCTTTAAAATAGGGATTTCTCCAAGAAACCAGGCCTTTGGTGCCTGCAGAACATTCTGCAGTCTGCATTTGGGTAAGGCTTCCTTGTGGTGTAATTTGCTTTTTTTCCTTGTAATCGAGTATTTAGATCTAGGTTAAAACAACAGCAACAACTATTTGTCCAAATCCAGTTAGCAAGTGATTGGTAGACTCAGACTTGAGCCCAAACAGTCCGACTCCAGAATTAGATGTCTTCACCACCACCTTGCCCTGTCACTGACTCTACAACAGAGGGACCTGTGTTTGTGAAGGCACAAGGAACCTGGCATATGCTGGGGATACAGAGCGGATTGGAAAGGAAAGTTGTGGGAAATGAACCCAGGAGGATCGGTGTCATGGACCAAAGAACAGACCCCGGAGATGTCCAGGTCCTGATCCCTGGAATCTGGGGATATGTTACCTTACTTGGCAAAATGGACTCAGCAGATGTGACAAAGTTAAGGATCTGAGATGGGGAGATGACCCTGGATTACAGGGTGGGGGTCCAGCCTTATCACGAGAGTCCTCACAAGAGGGCGGCAAGAGGGTCAGAGAAGGAGCTGTAACAAGCAGAAGTCCGAGTGGCGTGAACACAGGTGGCCCCTTGATCCTGGGAAGGGAAGGGGTGGGTTCTCCCCCAAAGCCCCCAGAAGCAACACAGCTCTACAGCACAGTGCCTTTAGCCCAGTAAAACCTATTTCAGACTTCTGAGCTCTGGAACGGTCAGATAATAAATCTGTGCTGTCTTAAGGCACTAGGTTTGTTGTCATTTGTAAAAAGAGCAGTAGGAAACTAAGGGTGAATTGGGCCAGACTGGGAAGGGATTCTCAGACTCCTTGCTGGTAAGTTTGGTCATTTTGATGAATGTGGGACGGCGGATGTTCTCAGCAAGATCAGATGAGAGGTGATAGAGTAACAGGGGAATCATCTTCCCAGATGTTAGGAAGACACAGCACTTGATAGGATGAGGGGAACCGCTCTGCCCTGCCAGCAGCCCACGGACAAAGAGGCCACCGGCACACAAGTAGCCCCACTTGGTCCATACTCAGTCACGGAGCCCAACAGTGTGCTAGGAGCGCCTTACTCCTGGAGACAGCATGATTCTAATATTGCCTGTTGGAGGAGGCACTTTACAATTTGGCAGAAACATTTCTTCATTGTCCCTCCTGGGCTTCCACATCAATCCCGTGAAGAAGGCAGGGTGGATAAAAGCAGTTCAGCTACAAAGCCCTCCTTGAGCGAAGTTCCTACTCCAAACAAGTTACGATTCTGAATGTGCCTATTGTATGAAAAGTATTTGTTCACTGTGTCAGAAGAGACTTCCAACAGTCCATTCCATGTGTAAGAAGTATGACTAAGGGTGTAATTTAAAATACGGGTCTCTCTCTCTCCGCTAATACGGGCACGAGGTCATGAACTCATTTGGAACAGCACACAGAACAGAGCTCAAGTTAGAGCTCCAGATGCTTACTCTGCACCGCCCTCTTGAAGCTGTGCTAATAATTATGCATGAGGAAGAATCAGATTGGCTATGCCATTTTCAGTGACCACACCCGGGCTGGTCAGTGTTCCTGTACTTCTGTATATAATTCTTCATTTAAAAGTTTAATTCCCACCAAACTTCTAGCACGCTTCCTACTCCATTTTATTCCATTTATGTCTGAAAATTACAGAAGTAAAATAAAAAATACTTGTTAAAAGAAATAAGATGCCTGCTCGTTCCTTTCTCAACAATCCCATACCAGATTTAACCAGTATGGTACATTATCCACATAGACTTTTTTGCATACTTAATATAGATGTGTCACTGTCAGAACTGGGGATTTGTATGTACATCCTTACTTTATAAAATATTCTACAGCTTGCTTTTTTCACTCTCTTCCTGGGACCCCAATAACACGAATGATCATCCCGGGGATCTGACTAAGGCCATCAGTGTTTTGTTGAAAGGATGTTTGAGATGGTCTCCTTCCATCTGTACTGGCCTTTCCTGGTCCCTGTTGGTCCTTCTCTATGTGGTAGCTCCACAGGGCTCAGTCCTCGGACTGCTGCTCCTTGTGGTTCTGCCAATTTTTGCTTCATGGATTTTGCAGCTCTGTTAATTTGGTGCACTTAAGAAGGCTGTCTTCTTGGCGAGGAGACCATTTTGTTATGTAATGTCTCTCCTTGTCTTGGAAATTCTCTTTGCTCTGAAGCCGGCTCTGTCTGATGGGAACATAGCCACAACAGCTCTATTTTCATTAGGGTTTGTGTCCCACAGCTTTCTCTATCCTTCTACCTCTAACCCACCTATATCTTTATATTTGAAGTGAATTTCTTGTAGACACCATAGAGTTAGGTAAACTAGTTTTATCTATTTTCCCATCTTTATTTTTTCATTGTTATTTAAGGCCTTTTACACTGATTGTTAATTATTGATGTTTGGCTTTAAGTCTGTCATTTTATTATGTTTTCTGCTAGGTCTCCGTTTTACCTTCTGCTTCCCCTTTACTGTCTTCTTGTACAGGCTCAGGAAGCCGAAGAAAGACTGAAAATTCCTGTATCCATTAAATTGAAGCAGTGATTAAAAGTCTTCTAAAGAAAACACTAGGGGCACTGGGTGGCTCAGGCATCAAGCGTCTGCCTTCGGCTCAGGTCATTATCCCAGGGTCCTGGGATCGAGCCCCGCATCAGGCTCCCTGCTCAGCGGGAAGCCTGCTTCTCCCTCTCCCACTCCCCCTGCTTGTGTTCCCTCTCTCGCTGTGTCTCTCTCTGTCAAATAAATAAATAAAATCTTTGAAAGAAAGAAAGAAAAAGAAAGAAAGAAAGAAAGAAAGAAAGAAAGAAAGAAAGAAAGAAAGAAAGAAAGAAAGAAAGAAAGAAAGAAAGAAAGAAAGAAAGAAAGAAAAAGAAAACACTAGACCCAGACGGCTTTGCAGAAGACTTGTACAAAGAGCAGAAGAGTTTATTAGGCAAGAATAATGTTGATTCAAAAACCGAACATGGACAATATGAGAAAGGAAAGGAATGCCCCTTTCACACACACAGATAACACACAAACACCCTAAGTAAAATGCTGGCCAGTTGCATCCCATTTGTGTGTGTGTGTGTGTGTGTGTGTGTGTGTGTGTGTGTGTGTGTTTAAGATTTTATTTATTTATTTGACAGAGAGAGACACAGCGAGAGAGGGAACACAAGCAGGGGGGGTAGGGGAGGGAGAAGCAGACTTCCCACTGAGCAGGGAGCCCGATGTGGGGCTCGATCCCAGGACCCTGGGATCATGACATGAGCCAAAGGCAGATGCTTAATGACTGAGCCACCCAGGCAACACCCCCATTGTGTTTTTGAAAAAGATGGCATGCCATCCTACAAATGCAAAGATAGTGTAATATTAGAAAATCTGCTAATATACCACATGAACAGCATAAAGGAGAAAAAAGATGATCCTCTCCAACGTGCAGAAAAAAAACACTTGATAAATTCACCATTCTTTTAGGATACAAACTTCATAAACCTACCACACACTTCGTGATAGGGGTAGGAAGAAGCTTTGTTAACCTCATCAAGACAGCTATAAAAAAACATTTAATATAATTCTTATGGAGAAACATGAGAAGTATTCTCTTTAAAATTTCCTATTATCTCCAGTTATATTGAACAATATGCTGGAAGTCAGAACCAACACAATAAAGAAGAAATTGAAGGCATAATAATTGGAAAGAAAGAAAACTCTCTTTGCAACTGATACAATTATCTTTGTATCTGGACATTAAGATCAATGTACAAGTCAATTGCACTCTGACATACTAGGAACAAATAACTAGAAAACGTATGCAAAAAGAAATATGATTACATCAGCACCACATGTCACATACTGGGGATAAGCTTAAGAAAAAATACACAAAGCCCTGATAAGCAAAACTGTAAACTTTTAAGGGACATAGACTTGCATGAATGGAGAGATATACTATGTTCATGCCCAGGAAGCCGTAACACAGTTAAGATACAAATTCTCTCCAAACTGATCATACTGTCAGTTTAACTGCAATAAAAATACCACATTTGAGGAATAAGTTCCTTTGATGAGAAAAGGGCCAAGAATAGCACAGACACTTCCCGACTCTGTCGATGCAAACTGACCAGAAAACACTCTAATAAAGAAGAAAACAGTTTTCTTTGAACCCAGATTAGGACAGCTGTCTGGGGAATGCGATCTTCACAAGGACCAAAGTGCTGCGGAGAATGAACAGTTTTCACGGGGTTATATCCTTTTTTACATAAAGAGCCATAAATCAGTATGTCAGAAGTACATTATTGTAAAAATTCAAAAAGACCATAGATGAACACGTAGGCAGGAATCACGAGTTTTAACGTCATGGGAAGTAGGAGCATGGATTGATTTCTTAAGGACAAGATGTTTTCCTTCAGGCTCCTCATTCACGAAGCAGATGGACAACGCATGCTTGACCGGCCATAAATCAGGCTTTGGGTTTAAGCAAAGTTTATGTACAGTCATGCTGACTTGGAAAGCCTAAAATGGCTTCTTCCCTTGTCTATCAGGGCCTTCGAGAGTTTTTCTGTCATCTACTCAGAGATCATGAGTCATGAAGAAACGGTCGTAATGAAGACTGTGGCAGGGGCTTGTAGAAGCTAAGGTGGCAGGAAACAGGCGAGCTGCCGTTGGGAAGTGGCAGCCAGCCCAGCATAGTGCTCGAGGCGGCTCTGTTACTGTCCCAGGTGCCCCTCACCATTGTGAGGACACGCCCTTTCCCTCCCAGCTTGCTAAACATTTATCACAAATAGAATTCCACTTCATCAAAGATTTTAAAACCTTTTTATTTTGTACATGTTTGATTTTTTTTTTTGAATTATGGCTATAAGCTGTAAATGCCGCGAAAGAGATGAAAAGGTATTAGCAGCTGTAGTCGTCAGGATGAGTCAATAAAAAATTCGATAAACTGAAAGCATTGTGGATGCTGACGATCAGCGAGCCGATCAGCGAGCTGGAAGATAGGGTTGGGTAGTCCCGGGAAACCCCAGGAAGGGACAAAGGGAGGGAAGACATGATGTAAAAAGACACAGAGGCTAGATGGGCAAGTGACTACTGTCATTGACAAAGGTCCCAAAGGGAAAAAAAAAATACACAGAGGAGAGGAAGAAATACTAGTACAAAAAATGGCTGTGAATCCCTACCCCTCCGCCCCAGTTTAAGGAAAGATAAAAGACTTCAGGTTGGAAGGGCTTGTAGAGTGCTGAATAATGGAGATAAGAAAATATAGCCACAGAAAGGTTCTAGTGCGATTCACAAACACCAAAGACAGAGTAAATTTCTGGGAGCTTCCAGGAAAAAGCCAGATGGTACCTACAAAGCAACGATACATGGACAATGGCCGTCTCAAAAGAGGCACTGGGTTCAGGGAGAAAATGGGTTGCTGAGTACAAAGTGTTGATTGAAGGGCTAGAAATAAATTCAGGATGAAATTCACAATATATTTTGTAAATAAAGCAAAGCAAGTAACTTAGTACATTGATTGAGGATTTACAACAACAAGACTTATTAACAATTCAGCAACCAACACGACTGGAGTAGACAGGACCAGAGGGAAGTGAGTACATGCCAAGGTACTTATCCTTGCAGCTGTTGGTAAATTTAGACTGTTGAAGGAGATTAAGAACCCATCACCAGAACGGTCTGCTACAATCACTTTGTTCTTGCTACCATCTGCAGTAGCAAAATTAGATGCTTCAATACCACATCGTAAAGCTTGACTTATAGACAGAAATACCTCCCATCTCAGGACACATGCCCTTGGTTCACAGTGTGACTCTACACTCCCGTCAGCAGATGGAGTCCTCTTCTCTACCCTTGGTCTGGTCTGGTGACTTGCTTTTACAAGCAAAATGTGGTGAAAGGGACATTATGGGACTTCTCAGGCTAGTTCTTAAGAGGCATTGCAGTTTGTGCTTTTTCGCTCTTGGAATGCTGCCCTGGATCCTCTGGTCCACAGGCCAGGGAAAGAACTAGGTGGGGCCCAGCCAGCCAGCCAGCCAGCCATCCATCCAGCCATCCACGCATCCAGCCAGCCAGCCAGCCAACCAGCCATCCATCCAGTCAGCCAGCCAGCCAGCCAGCCAGCCATCTAGCCAGCCAGCCAGCCAGCCATCTAGCAATCCATCCAGCCATCTAGCCATCCAGCCATCCATCCAGCCATCCAGCCATCTAGCCACCTAGCCAGCCATCCAGCCATCTAGCCATCCAGTCAGCCAGCCAGCTATCTAGCCAGCCAGCCAGCCAGCCAGCCATCCAGCCAGCCAGCCAGCCAGCCATCCAACCACCAGCCATCCATCCAGTCAGCCATCCATCCAGTCAGCCATCCATCCATCCTGCCAGCCAGCCAGCCATCTAGCGATCCAGCCAGACATCTAGCCATCCAGACATCCAGCCAGCTATCTAGTCAGCCAGCCAGCCAGCCAGCCAGCCATCCAACCAGCCAGCCATCCAGCCATCCAGCCATCCAGCCATCGAGCCCTCCATCCATCCATCCATCCATCCATCCATCCATCCATCCATCTATCCAGCACCACTGGCCAACAAACATGTGCCTGAGGTGCTGAATGCAGCATCTGAGTGAGACCAACAAAAATGAGGAAGGGAACTGTCCAACAAACCCTCAGAATCATGAGAAAAAATAAATCACTGTTCTCAGTCACTAATTTGGGGGTGGGGGTAATTTACTATGCAATGATAGTCAACCAACAGTCTCCCCTTTTTGTTTTAGATTTATGTCTCACATCAGTAAATCTGATCGGGGAAAACTAAGCTACATACAGCATCATAGCTACAATGAACTCCATGAAATGCTTTTAGTTTTCCAACCTCCATTGCACTGGAAGGATGTTGGGCTCAATCATGAACACGGCACACAATTCTGAACTATACACTAATTTGAAAACCTAGTTAAGACGGATCTTTAAGCAAGCTGGCCCAGACACTAGAAAAGAAGGAAAACAGTCTAACTCATTTTACAAGGCTCACATAATCTTTACACCAGAATCAGAGAAGGGTAATAAGAGAACTTTAAAAGCAAAATGAGAGTCATTCCATTTTAAATGTGGATGTGAATTTAGCTGCATGAACCTCACTTTAAAAAAAAAAAAAACTGCCTCAAGGAGAATTTGTCTCAAAAACAAAACAGCAATGAGTGTAATGGCAGTGAGCCAATCCCAAATGTAACTGACACAGGATGGACAAAGGAAAAGGAAAAGCCATGTTAATACATGCAGAAAAAAAATCTGATATAGTTAACCCCTGATTTATAATAAGAATTGTCAGCACAGAGGACAACTTTCTTACCTGATAGAAGCTACATACCAAAATCCTACAGCAAACACATGTTTAATGGAGAAACTTTAGACACATCCCCTTTAAGATTGGAAATAGCACAAAAGCACCTGCTATCACCACCTGTGGACATTTCCTAGGGGAACCTCGATGTGGAAAAGTTGTGAGCAGTGCTCCAAGTAGCTGAGCCTTAACCTAACAATGAATGCACAAGATCTTTATGGAGACAACAGAAGATGTATACAAATGGAAGATCTATATTAATGGAAAGTACCACAATTGTGGGGCTGCCCACGTAACACTGGGAGATGTTAGGGCTCCCCAAGTAAATGTGTATTCTCAACAACACAATACCAACAAAAATTGCAGAGTGTTTTAAGGAAGTTAAAAATTTTTTCTAAAGTTCATATGGAGGAATAAAGATCCACAAATAGCTAAATCAATTTTGAAAATGATAAGGGCACCTGGGAAAAAACAAATAAAACAAAGGGGCAGAAAAGAAATCCATGTACAGTGGGAATGGATGTTTGATAAGCATAGCGCCATATATCCATGGGGAAAGCACACAACTGAGAAAGAAAGTTGTTCCAACGTGTGGAGAAAATGTGAAAAAAAAAGCTATGAGGCTAAAGATAAAAATGTTGGAGGATGTCTTTATGACCTTGGGATCACAAGAGGCGGAATATTTATGCAACAGTAACCATAGGCAAGCAATTGATGGATTTGACTACAAGAAGAGTGATTAATTCTGTTCAACAGAGATACCTAGATTGGACCACAATATCCGATGGAAGACAAGATAGGTTTACAATCAACTTTATCAGATGTTTGACACGAGATATTTGCAATATAATTCCAATGTGGAATTAATATCAAGATTTTACTAAGAACATCTACAAAACAGTAAGAAAAAAACAGAAATCCAACAGAAAGTTGGCCAAAGACATAAATAGGCATTTCACAGAAGGGAAACATCTGGAAGTCTAACAGTGTATGAAGATATGACTACACTCATTTGTAATAAGAAAAATACAAATTAAAACAACCATAGGTGCTTCCTTATATCCATCATATGGGCAGAAATCAGCAAATCCAATATTAGGAAGTGTTTGTAAGGACATTAGGGCATGGGAACACTCATGGTCTATTGGTGGAGTAGAAGCTGGTATACCCCTTCTGGAAGCAGGCTGATTCCAAGCTGCCCAGATTCATAAGATTCAGGTTTCTATATAGCTTATATATCTACGACCTGCCTTTCTACGTGCCAACGTAGCGCGATCTAGAGAGCGTTAAGCAAAAAAGTTTTAAAAATATGGAATAGAATAGGATCAAAACTCAATATCGTTTATGTAAATGAAAATCAGAATTTTTCTTCCGTACAGAAAATATATGGGAAACATTACGTATTTTACAAATGTGATTTATATTCATATCCCCAAGTTCTATCTGTAACCCGTGATCGTGTGTGCCTATACGGAAGAATGAAGTGGGAACAGAGAGGGTGGGTGGTGGAGAACACAATTAAAGGGGATTTGCACGGGCCAGTGAGAACACTACCCCATCACCTGAGAAGTGTGACTAATTCAGTTCTCTATCTGTCTGGTCCAGCACATTTTCCCCCTCTGTAAACTGAAGGTCTGACTACCTGATCAAGTTGTTATTATTCTTACTGTAACATTCTCCGTTAATTTTTCATAGGCGAAGAATTGGGTTCTGCTAAAGATTTTTATACATTACATATCTGACTGTGGAATCCTTCTTTTTTTTAATTTTTTTTATAGATTTTATTTATTTATTTGAGAGAGAGAATGAGATAGAGAGAGAGCACGAGAGGGAAGAGGGTCAGAGGGAGAAGCAGACTCCCTGCTGAGCAGGGAGCCCGATGTGGGACTCGATCCCGGGACTCCAGGATCATGACCCGAGCCGAAGGCAGTCGCTTAACCGACTGAGCCACCCAGGCGCCCATGGAATCCTTCTTATAAAAGTTTCTTCAAGGTGTGAACAGAAGAATCTATGAAAGAGCAGTGCTTCTCAAATCAGGTTCCTTCGTTCTGGGGGTTCCTCGGGTTCCCTGCCAGACTGCTCACATTTGGGGTGGGTCCATGAACAGATTAATTCTGCATCATCTGTAGGACTTCTCCATGAAAGCTTGTGAATTGTTGTGGCCAATGAGAATCCCACCGAGTTTTAGACTGCGTCAAGTGAACACAACAGGTGTACCACGGGCAGTCTGGCAGCTATCAGGAAAAGTTGGAAGAAGTGTGTCTTTGTTCCTGATCATTCCAGCGTGAAGGTGCAGGGAGGAGTGTCAGCTGGGTGTCCTACAATTCAGCTTGGTTCTGACACCACGCAGCCGGAGACAGCCCAGCGTCAGATCCCACAAGACCATCCCCTGCCCCACATTTCACATGCCAGTCACATACCCAGGTGGTCCCCCTGGGGCTTCTGACCAACCAGCTACAGGCTGGAGATTGCAACAGCCTCCGCCAACTCCGAATGAAAATCACAAGCCCCTTGTCCCCTGTGCTCCTGGCCGACGGGCTACCGATCCCAGGTTCCCACCACCCCCTCCTCCGGTTCCATTCATTTGCTGGAGCGGCTCACAGAACTCAGGGAAACATGTTACTTACTGGGTCACCAGTTTATCCTAGAAGGACACAACTCAGGAGCAGCCTGATGAAGAGACGCACAGGGCCAGCGACCTGGAAGGGCGCAGGGCTTTCCTTACCTCTCTCCCTGAATCTCCAGGAGCTCACCAACATGGAAGCTCTCCATCCCTGTCCCTTAGGGTTTTTATGGAGGCTTCGTTACACAGGTGCAATTGATTAAATCACTGCCCCTGGAGGTTCAACCTCCACTCCCTCTCCCCTCCCTGGAGGTCAGGGGGTGGGACTGAAAGTTCCAACCCTGTCCCCACCTGTAGGTCCATCTGGCAACTAGCCCCCGCCCTTGGGGGACCTAGGGGCATTCCAAAAGTGTCCCATTAACAAAACAAAAGACACCTTTGGCACTCTCCTCACTTTGGAAATTCCAAGAATTTTAGGAGCTCTGTGCCAGGACTACGTTTGTTTTGTTTTGTTTTTTTTTTAATTGTAAATCACACTCTCACAATTTGAAGTACCAAAAAGCCCAGTGGTGCTGGTAAGTCATGCCAACCTCCAAAAAGCCCCATCCTTGAGCTTGTCTACCCATATCTGTGATACGATCGGTTTCAGCAAAACATCGCCCCTCTCATTAAATGTAAGTCAGTTTAAGTTTGTCTTTAAACTGAAAGGTAGCTTAGTTTGTATCTAATTAATACTTCTGTTTTTAGTTGTTAAAGAGATATAAACCTTATTCTGGTTTTGTCTGTTTTTAAGTAACATTATAATGAAAATGTGGGGATTTTTTTCCCCAGTATAGTGGATGTCGAGTGGACACTGGGGATCTGGGAGATTGACTTCCCTTTACAAGTGATCTGTACTCTTCTCAGTCTGAAGCTCACTAGACCGTGGGGGGCAGACCCCGCTAGCTGCCCCGCGTGTTTCGGTCCAGGGGGGCAGTGCCTCCTGGAGGGGCGTGGACCGTCGCCAGACTATCAGCGGGGGCACGGGCTGCCTCCCTGTGTGGCACACGAACCTCCCCACAAAGGGGAAACATTCCACCCAGAGTCCTAACAATCAGAGATGTATTTGGTGAAGAGTAAAGTTTTAGAAGAATGCAAATGCTAGAGGTTTGAGGAACGGACTCCATTTAGTTATTTTGCTACTGGGGAGGGAGCAGAAGGCGAGCTGAGGACAAAGCACGAGCTGACACCCCACAACCATCCCGCCTCCCAAGGTAGGATGAGTGTGACATTCCTCAGGCACTCCAGGGGGCCCTAAGACAAAGGAAAGGGGAAAAACAAATGGCCAACAGATAGAGATCACAGCTCCATCAGTTTGCCACTGTCTTAAGGATTTACTAGAAAAAAGCAATCTCCAGAAACCTATTGACTCAGTTTCCTGGAGACCTGACGTCACCCCCAGCCTCCATAGGATAGAAAATCTTAAGTAATCCCTCACTGCTCACAACCCCAGGGCAGCAGCTCTTTCTGCCCACAGATCCCGTCCCCGAGCTTTAATAAAACCACCCTTTTTGCACCAAAAAACGTCTCAAGAATTCTTTCTTGGTGGTTGGCTCACAGACCCTGCTCCAAACCACATCACTATGAGCTCACAGCTAAAATGCCATGCACCGTGGGTTTAGATTTTTAAGTGGGAAGAGGAGGTAAATTAATTTCACTGGAGGAGAGGGAGGCCTGTCCAGAGACCAGTCCGTGGAGGAAGTGCTTGTGTACCTGGAGCTTCTCCAGGGGACAGAGGGATTCTGCCAGACAGGAAAGAAAGTCTGGATCAAAAACATAAGACTCAACAACACCGGGGCCGGGAGCGGCAGACCTCGCCCCTGTACCTGCCGAGAGCCATGATGGCGCCGCTTCGGATCCGGCTAAATGTTTAGGGAAGTAATGTCTGTGCCGAAGCACATACGGGAAGTGTCTTTACCCTGTTCTGACAGTTTGGTAGGATGTGTGACAATTTCCCACACAAATAATTACAAAAGAGAAAAATCATAATGATAAAGAGGAAAACCGGACCACACCTTAACCAAGCAATCAAAATGCATGTTGCCCATGATGTGGGAAACAAAGGCAGAAGGAAATTTATGAGATTTCCTTACTATCTACATCCCATTGACAAGACCTTGAAACAGGCAGTGACCATTCCTCTGGGAGCCCAGCTACCTCAATGTTAATACTTTGCTAACTGGTGTAGGAAAGATGTTGGGGTTCAAAGCCAGGGGTCAAGAAAGAATTCTTGAGACGTCTTTGGTACAAAAACGTGGTTTTATTACAGCACAGGGGACGGGACCCGTGGGCAGAAAGAACTGCAATTGGGGTCAGGAGAAGTGGCCCATTCCATACTTTCTTTTTTTTTTTTTTTAAGATTTTATTTATTTATTTGACAGAGAGAGACACAGCGCGAGTGGGAACACAAGCAGGGGGAGCGGGAGAGGGAGAAGCAGGCTTCCCGCGGAGCAGGGAGCCCGATGCGGGGCTCGATCCCGGGACCCTGGCATCATGACCCGAGCCGAAGGCAGATGCTTAAATGACTGAGCCACCCAGGCGCCCCTATACTTTCAAGTTGGGAGGGGGTTAGGGTAGGGTAAGTCTCTAAGGAATTTTGGAAGTGAGGTTTCCAGGACCTTGAGGGGGCTAGCTATTGTTGGGAAAAGGTCATTTATTACCATCTAATAACACCTGAGTCATGCGACCCTTCAGAAAGATGTATATCGGTGGGCCGTATGCTTGGGGGATGATTGCCAACAGGTATCTTGGCGGGGGTGGGGGGGGTAGAGAGAAAGGAAGTTTCCACAGGAATTTTTATATGTTAAAGTAGCCTTACCAGGATCCTGGGGGTCGGGCTAGGATTGCCTTTTGTCTTTAGCAAAGTGTCAACCTCAAAGCAGTTGAGTCCCTAGAGGAAGGTCACTCTGCCTGTTGCAAGGACTTGTCAAAGGGAGTAAGGGAATTTCAGAATTTCTCTTCTGCCTCTGTTCCCACATCACCAGGGGCAAAAGACAATCTTACACTTAACCTGCCTGAAGAGTGTGTGTGCTGTGTTTGTATGTATGTTGTGTCCCGTGTATGTGTATATGTGGGGTGTGCAGGTGCGCATGTGTGGCGTGTGTGGTATTTTGTGTGTATGTGTGGAGCGTGCGCGTGGTGTGGGTGCGAGTGTGGGACGCACGTGGTGTTGGCGGGGTGGGGGGGTGTTGTGCCCGGGAGCACGGCCGCATCACGTGGCAGTGGTCAGTGCGCAGCTGGGCCTGGCGGGCCCCCGAGAACAGCCGGAAGCGCCTGTGAGTCCCGAGCCGTCGGGGTGCCCACGTGGCCCCCTCCCTCTGCCTCTCCAGCAGCACACAGAGCCGTGTGAGGGGAGCCCTGTGATGGGCTGACCAGGACAGACAGAAGGACAGCAGGGAGCTGGTGGAAGGCTGTGGCTGCCCCTGGAAGAGCGACCACTGAGGCGCTGCCTCCGTTTTAGGGGCTCTGGGGACGGCAGACAGGGAGGAGGAGCGGTTGGAGTAGAAGGTCTAAGGTCCTCTTAGCCTCTGCAGACCACGTGGCCCGAGCTCCCGAGCCCTGTGCGCCCCTCGTAGGAAGAAACCAAGACAGTAGGCGGAGGTTAGCGTCGCGCCCAGCTGCTGGGCACCCCGTGCCCCTGCCTGGAGAAGGGTCAGCGTTTCCACAGGACAAGGCGGGAGGGGCATGCATCTTTGCAGCTGTTGTGTGGTAACCAGAGCTGGAGGGGGGCTGCCGTGGCTCTGTTCAAGCCCGGTTCCTGCGACAATCCTGACAGCCGTGAGCGCGTCTGCTAGCGGCGGCCTGTGGGGTGAAGGGCCGGACGCCGCCACAGGGATCGGAAGGGGGCCAAGGCGGAAGACAAGGGGGGCATGGGACGCCTCCATCCTGCTTTTGTGTGAGTGCTTCGCGTGGCTCCTGCCGGTGGCCAGGGACTTGGAGGGACCCAAACTGGAGTGTCCTGAAAGCAGCAAGTCAGGAGCTAGGGCATGAGACTAAGTCACTTGTTGGAAGGGACGCAGCACCCAGACTATTTACGCTCAGGAGGAAGGCTCACCAGGAGTCTCCTGCTCTAGCAGAGACACACCAATTCCGTGGGCCAGATGACCAGTTCTCAACATTTCTCTGCTCTCTGGGGCCCCCAAACATGAACGTCTATCTGTGCAACTCATCTGGCCACAACCATGTGTCCAGTTTGCCAGCCACACATCCACGTGCAGCCCCAACGTGGCTCCGTGTCTTGCTGTGGATGCAGTGGCCAGATGTCATCTCAGGCTGCATTCCACTGGGGAATAGGTGAGTGCGTCTGTGGTATTAGCAAGAGACACCCAGGGATGGGAGGCAGTTGGAGTGACTGCGACCAGAGGTGACAGTGGAATTGTGTCACAGAGACCTTTGGCTTGCCGTGGTTTCTGTCCCTTTTGAGGCCTGATTGCCCAATTGACCAATAATTTTGTGAGTCAGCCAATCCCATTCCAGCAAGTGCCATTTTTGCTGAAGTTAGGTGGACTTTGACACCTGTACCAGGTGCTGTAACTGGCACTTTGTTTTCATTACATTGAAGTTAATCATTTATGTGTTCGTCTTCATGCACAGTTTGTGTACAACTCGAAACAAGGTCAGGGTCTTACTCATGTTCATCTCCCCAGAGCCAACACCTCGCCTGGTTTGTGGTGGGTGCTGCGTCGCTCCTGGTTTTGCTCTGTCTGACCGTGGGCAGTCACTTGTCTGTAACGGAAGGGGTCACCTCTATCCCCATCCATGCTTGTGACCAGGAGGACCACAGAAACCCAAGGGAGCAGAGTCATCGTGCTCCGAGGATGGTCTGAGAAGCTCTTCCGAGGTTAACTGCAAGAATTTTGTGCTATTTATTGTCACTGTCCAGATTCCTTTACTCTGAGTTTCTACCAGCCTGCTGGTTTGTTGGGATTTTGCAGTTCCAGAAACTTGCAGAAGGGTGGAGTACTGTGTCCTCGACAGTGTTGCACAGAGCAGCCTGGGGGAGGGGGTGCGTGTGGTGAGGATATAGCCATGTCCCCGGAGAAGGTCATCACCCGTTTCCCAGGTAGCGCCAGTGGGAGATCCGCTGTCCAAGGGGCAGCCTTAGATTTCAGCCCAGGGCTGATTCCATGCCAGGTAACATTCCTTATTGTATGGTTAATGCTGGTTGTGCTTTTCAGGCAGCCATAGCCTTTAGAGAGAGTCCAAATCCCTCTGGCAGCCAGGAAAAACGCAAAGCAGAAACCATCAATAAAGACCATCCCTTTAACTCCGACCTGTAATCATTATAAAGTATTTTAAACGATATGTATTTTAAAATTTATTTGCACTCAGGTAGTTCTTTTGCCTACATCCATTTTGAGTTTTAACATCCACCCCTCTAGATCATTGCATCGTAGATGGCCTTCTTCCATGTTACAGGTACAAATTAGTTATTGCTAACTCACTTATGCTTTCATTGTTTACTCTTGCCAGTGAAGCCTTGCTTCTGAAAACACCTACCAGGATGCTGCCGAAGTGGGGAGTGTCGGCAGGGGCCTCAGAGCAACATGCTCCGTGTCTGTGGTCAGCCTGGGGGGACCTTGTGCAAGAGAGAGAGAGAGCCTGTGCACCTGCCAAGCAGCTCATCATCTATCTGCTGGAGGAAAGCAGCCTCAAGGACAGGCTACGGTGAGGTCTGGTCTCTGCACGTGCACCAGGGGCCCAGGTCCTGCAGAGAGGACTGGCATGCAGATTTCATACGTGATGTTTCTGGGCAGACGGGCTGCTCTTTGCTTTTCAGGAGATGAGGTGGGAGAGACACTCTGTGTGCACTTAATTCTGCATCCTCAGGACCCATGATATTTTTCCACCGAGAAGGTCGGGAGGGGCCTCCTCATGGGCAGGGTGAGGGTGGCACTTTGCAGGGACAGATGTCCTCTGGGGAAATTCACGGTGCTCTGAGTGAGGCTTCCGCCTGCCCACCCCCCCCCCCCCACCGTGGCACAGACAGGACAATTCAAACAAAGGTCAGAAACCTTGGCCGGCTTCGAACACACGTTCAGCTGCACAAGAGAAGTCACAAGCTCTTTGGTACACAGTGGGTGGTTTCAGAGTGCACGTGGCTGTATCCGAATTCACCAAACAGAGATGTGAGATTGATCTTTTGAAACGTGTGGTGCCTTCCGTGAGTCATTCTGATAGATGGAAACAGGCGGCCGAGTCCCTTCCCGGCCTTGACGCTGCGGGAGCTGGACCTGTCGTCACTACCACGACTTCCCTGGACAGTAGTCTCCCCTCCAATGTCGAGGAGGAATCGAAATGCCAGAGAAGATGCCTTTTGAAAATAAAACATGAAAAACTCAATATTTTGAGTTCTTCTCCCAGGAAGATGTAATGCAAAAGGAGAACATGAATAAACTTATTTTAGGAACCGAAATGACTTCAAGTGGGAAGTCTCAAGCCTTGCCAGCAATGAGTCACGCATGCAGTGTTTGTAACACTTTATTTCTGCAATGACATTTCAAATTAAAAACACTACCTGTGAAATGCAACGTGATCCTGTTTTTTAACAATATGTTGCATATGTATTTTAAATGGGAAGACAAAAACAAACGGATAGGCGAAGGTAGGTTAATTCTGCTAATTCAACTGCCTGTTCTCTTCAGAGTGTGAAGGATAATCTGCAAGTTTAATTCTGTTATTCAGAGGAAGATGGTATATGTATATAAAGTATCAGAATGTCATTTATTTTCCCAATCATCCCAAATAACCGTATAACCAAATGGACGGGTCTCCCGGGATGGCGGCATCGATGCTTCGGACAGGGACAGCCCCAGGGCAAGCTGGACGATGAGGTCACCCTACAGCCCCGTGGGAGGCTTGTGGGTGCCAGGCTCTCTTGTCTGCGGACGTCCAGAGCCTTGCCGATGAGTCATGCCAGGGGCCTGCCAGGGGGGAAACGTTGTGAGCGAGACAAACGTGGGCCTTATTCCCATGGAGCTGTCAGCTCCCGTTCTGCTGGCTGGTCAGATGGCAGACACAGAAACAGTGGGGGTGATTCCAAGCAGAGGTAATGGTCGGCAGAAAACCAGGCTGGTGACGTGCCTGATGGGTGGGTGGGTGGGTGGGTGGGATTTGGCTTAGAGCAGGTCCCCAGAAAAGGCCCCACTGGGCAGCAGCCATAACACTGACCACTGCACAGCAGAAAGGGGACAGTTGGAGAGAGGAGGACAGAGCAGAGCATGGGAACCGAAGGACCTAGGTCCCCAGGGACATGGGGCTTGGGGAGGAGTTTGAGTTTTATCGTAGATACAGTGGGAAACCATTGGGGGGGCACAGGGAGCAGGGAGTCCTGATGGGGTAGCAATGCCTGGTCTGCACTCCTCGCTGGGGTCCACTGCACGGATCACCGCTAACGTGCAGAGAATTTCAGGGCACATCCCCTCGACCACATGCCCACATATACCCACAGAAAACGCATGTTCTTAAAGAAATCAAGAAATCAGGTAGTCCTTTTAGAGGAATGTGGGACAAGCCTACTCTTCCTAAGAAGGTATTTCGCACTGTTGAGAGATGTTCCAGGGGCACTCCCCAGCGAAGACCTTGAACTGAGCAATCCCCACTGCCCGTCCTGCCGAAGCCTGCCTTCCGTATCCTGCGAACTTCTCCTCTGCAATTCCGGCGTCAGCCACGAGGCGGCGTGCGGCTGGTCTTGCCCACAGTGGCTTAGGAGCCGTAGATTTGTCCCCCTTTCCCATAGGGCTAAGTCGGGAGGGTGGAGGGAGCGGGGCCGTGCTGGGTACAAGGAGGCTGGGGCTCCGGGAGGGGACTGGCCACTCCAGGGACACAGCCGCCGTGCCGCAGGGCCCGTAGCTGGGAAAGGGTCAGGCTGAAGTGTGGGCTTTTCTCATTCAGACCTCTTAAACTAGCAAATAAAAGAGAAAAAAAAAATAAATCACAGGCAGCAGGAAAGCAGAAAATAGGAGAACACCTTACTTGAATCCAGGTTTACATATACTTCCTAGGAAAGGATGTGTCCTTCCTGGGGATGAGGGCGCTGAATATCGACTTCTCTGGAAATACAACGCTGTTTTAATTCGTCATAAACAGGCTTATTCCAGAATTTCTGTTACTGGTTCAATACATGGCTGAATCCACGGAACAGGTCCAGAGGCTGGAATGTCTGTTTGATTGTGGTATGTTACCTATATTTCTCATTGTGGTATAAACACAACGTCCCCAGGACTCCGGGAGTCAAGGAAAATCCTGTAATTCCTGGATTTTCCAGGGATTTCAGCCTGTTAACTGGGTCGGGTAAAACCTAAAACAAGAACAAAAATGAAGACCACGGGACGACGTTGGAGCAAAAGGAAGACCGAGTGAGTGAATTTCGTCATTTGCAGAAACACGCTGCCTTTGGAAGCAGAAGTTGGCGGGTCCCCAGGGGTGGCCCAGAGTAGCGGCAGCAGCCCCTGGAACCCACTAGAAATGTAGATTCTCAGGCCCATCCTGGATCCCTGGGATTAGAAACGCCAGGGCTTGTGTGTTTCAACAGGAGGCCCCCCCACCACCCCGAGTAGCCACATGTGTTCTCCCTACTCTAGATTGGCCCGAGACCCAGGCCCTATGTGGACTTCTCCTTTTTTTTAACATAAAATTTTGTTACAAAATAAATCTTAAATGCAAAAGACAGTATCAATGCATGTGTAAAATTAAAAGGAGGATATGCTGAAACCAACACCCGATCAGGAACTAGAATAGTACCAGCACTTTGGGCTTCCGGATGCAGCTGCTTTCTGAGACAGAGTCCATGGGAAAGGGACGCGCTGGTGGTGTTTCATGTCTCTTCGGCTTCATTACTTTAGGGTCCATAGTATCAGTTAGACCGTCTCCGGGATGCACCATAACTTTAGTGTAAGGCGTAACCTCCAGTTTGTGTTCTCCCGTCCAGGGCCCTCATCCTCCATAATGTTCCAGATGAGTCAGTTCCTTAAAAACATTTCATTTTTGTCAACCTCACCGTCCCTATGACTGGTTAGTTTTGAGGCTGGAACATATCAGTTTTAATTACCCACAGCTTCTAATTTTTGTGGTAATTCATAATGTCCTCATGAAAAGTCTATGATTCAGTCCTTCCTTCCTTCCTTCCTTTTTTTTTTTTTTGTAGAAATGGCTGGTACTCAGGCAAAGACTGATTAAACTAGCTACACAGGCATTAAAAGTTAATGCCTTTTTTTCATTTTTACCCACATATCAGGAGTTGCCATGGTTACTGAGAAGGGTCCAGGTAGCGCCAACTTGCAGATGTGCTGTGCTTTCCCTGGCTCCGTCTCTCGCTTACCACACCATCGCGGGAACTAGTTTTCAGGGAAAGCGTTTTTTTTTTTTTTTTCCTATCCTCGATTAATCTGGGGAGCTTGTTATGTCTTACCGCACACCCTTGGCTCGCACACCCCGTCTCCCGTTTCAGCCGCTGCGAGGCAGACACAGGCGGCCGGCGCAGAAAGCCTGCAAGAATGGCAGTCCTTCTGTCTGCTCACCTGCGTCTGTTTACTTTTCATCCATAATCATTTCGTTTCCACCGTGAAATGGGATCACCTCCTCTGTGATCTCAGTGGGGGGGGGGGCGGGTCTTAGAATCACGCCGGTTGCAAGCAACAGAAACCGACCAGAGAAAAGGGTGTTTCAGGCTGCCACGGGTCTCGAGGCACCTGGGAGGGTGGACGTGAGCTTCTCTTTGTGGTTTCCAGTCATTCTTTCTGTTCTTGTGGTGGCAGTAACACGTACATGACAGAAAATGTACTGTTTTTACCGTTTTAAGTGTCCAGTTCTGTGGCATTAAGAACCTTCACGTTCTGCCACCACCACCACCACCACCATCGTCTGTCTCCAGAACTTTCTCACCTTAGTGGCTACTAAGTGACAACGGTCTACTGGCCCTCCCCTGGCCCCCCGGGGGCCGCAGTTCTACTCTCAGTCTCTACGAATTTGACTACTCTAGGCACTTCACACGAGTGGGATCATATAACCTCTGTCCTTGTGCGACTGGTGTATCTGACTAGCATCATGTCCTCAAGGTCCATCCACGTCATAGCAGGTGTCAGAATGTCCTTCCTTTTTAAGGATGAGTAACATCTCATAGAACGGCTGGACCACAAGGTGTTTATCCATTCATCCAAGGATGGACACTTGGGCTGCTTCTGCCGTTGGGCGGTTGTGAAGAGTGCTGCTGTGAACATGGGTGTGCAAACATCTGTTTGAGTCCCTGCCTTAAATTCTTTTTGGGAATATACCCATAAGTGGAATTGCTGGACCATGGGGAAATTCTATGTTTCATTTTTTTGAGGAATCATTGTACTATTCCCTGCAGCATCTGCTCCATTTTACATTCCCATCAACAGCGCACAAGGGCTCTGTTTTTTTCCACATTTTTGCCAATACTTGTTGTTTTCTGTTTCTGGGGGCGGTGGTTTTGAGGGTTTTTTTTGAGAGCAGCCATCCTAATGGGTGTGACGTGTTTTTTCTCACTGTGATTTTGGTTTGTATTTCCCTGGTGAAGAGTGATGTTGAGCATCTTTTCTTGTGCTTATTGGCCGTTTGTGAACCTTCTTTGGAGATATCTATTCAAGTCCTTTGCTCATTTTTCATTTGAGTTGTTAGTTTTCTTTGTTGCCGACTCGTGGGAATTCTTACATTCGAGCGTTTGGTCAAGTTCAACACCATTTAGTTGAAGAAATTGTCCTTTTCCTACGATTCTCGTCTTCTTTGAAGTTCAGCTTCCTGACGGAGACAGGGGTCCTGAGGGTACATGTTGCGGGTCTAGTCAACTGGACAGAGACACCCGTTCTTTGTCGTTCCAGTTCCAAATGATGGTACCTTCGTGGACCTGACTTAGTAGCCAGAGGGCAGGGATCTCACTTGACTAATGGGGACTCATGGTTGAAACCATTCATGCCACGAATATTTCTGAAGCACGTCCCAGGGAACTTGTCCTGTTCTAGGCACAGAGGGACAGCAGTGAGCAAAGCGATGTCCCTGCCCTCGGGGGCGTTCACTCTGACAGTCACAGGAATGAAGAGGAGAGGGTAACTTCCCAGAATGGGATCTGAAAGACCCTGTAAACAACTCTCTACTAAACAATATGCCACGTGTATACGTGCGAAGAACCCTTAGTAGAAACGGTCACATTCTCATGATAATTTTTTAAAAGAGCATTGGTTTGACAGATAAATTAATTCAGGTTATATTTTAATAATAAAAAAATTACACCTGGGTGGCTCAGTCGTTAAGCATCTGCCTTCGGCTCAGGTCATGATCCCAGGGTCCCGGGATCGAGTCCCGCATCGGGCTCCCTGCTCAGCGGGGAGTCTGCTTCTCCCCCTGCCTCTGCCTGCCACTCCCCCCTGCTTGTGCTGTCTCTCTCTTTCTCTCTGTGTGTCAAATAAATGAATAAAATCTTTAAAAAAAAGAATTTAAAGATGAGCAAAATGGTCAGTTCCCAGAGAGAATTTTGAGAGAAGTCAATTTTGGCTTGAAGCAAAGTCAAAGACAAGAGCATTTTGGTAGGACTCTGGGTAATTCATGGGTCCTTGAAAGGCAAGGAGCAGGTGATCAGTCCTGCCTGGGACAGAGAGCAGTGAGAGGGCGGGGGGCTTGGGGTGAGTGGTGTGTTTGGGGCGCCGTGTCTTGGTCCGAGACAGCTTTGAAGGATCCCCATGATGGCTCACAGGTCCCCCAGGGAACACTGCTGTCCCTAAAGACACGGTGCGTCAGAGGGCTGGTCACACGTCCGACGCTGCATCACACGTGAAGCATGAGGGATGGAACGGTGGTCTGCGCTTTCAGACCTGGGTGGGGATTCTGGTGCCACCACGGTAGATGACCTTAGATGAGTTATTTCCTTTTTCTGAGTCTTGGTTACCTTGCCTGTGAAATGGACACGAGAGTCAATGTCCTAAGGTTACAAGGGGGTGTTTCATTTTTCCTTCAAAAATACTAATCATTGTCAACTCCACTTCAATAATAATAAGCAATGTTAACCATTTATCTTGCTCCCAAATAAAGAGCCAGGCAGGACGTGGCCATCCTTGCTCCGTGCGGGGTCGGCTGGGGCCACTCACAGGGTTGGCACCATGCTGCTGGCTGTGGGCAAATAGATTATGGCTCGTTCACATGCTGAAACCCTAGGTGGCCATGAAATACGGTACTACAAAAGAAGATTCAACATCCTGAAGAACTGTGAAGTGGAAACACTTAGATTATAGAATGGTAGGCTTCATATAATCGTACTTTACTTAAAAGTGTGTGGTGTAAATGGAATATTATGCAGCCATCAAAAGGAATGAGATCTTGCCATTTGCAACGACGTGGTTGGAACTGGAGGGTGTTATGCTGAGTGAAATAAGTCAATCAGAGAAAGACATGTATCACATGACCTCACTGATATGAGGAATTCTTAATCTCAGGAAACAAACTGAGTGTTGCTGGAGTGGTGGGGGGGTGGGAGGGATTGGGTGGCTGGGTGATAGACATTGGGGAGTGTATGTGCTATGGTGAGTGCTGTGAATTGTACAAGACTGTTGAATCATAGATCTGTACTTCTGAAACAAATAATGCAATATATGTTAAGAAAAAAAAAGAAGAAGAAGATAGCAGGAGGGGAAGAATGAAGGGGAGTAAGTCGGAGGGGGGAGACGAACCATGAGAGACGATGGACTCTGAAAAACACACTGAGGGTTCTAGAGGGGAGGGGGGTGGGGGATGTGTTAGCCTGGTGATGGGTATTAAAGAGGGCACGTTCTGCGTGGAGCACTGGGTGTTATGCACAAACAATGAATCATGGAACACTACATCAAAAACTAATGATGTAATGTATGGTGATTAACATAACAATAAAAAATTAAAAAAAAGAAGTGTGTGGTGTAGACGTGGGGTGGGGGGTGGGGGTGGAGACAGAAGGATGGACAGATATAAACCAACAGTTAAATATAGTTAATATGTATTTTCTATTTTTTTAAAGATTTTATTTATTTATTTGAGAGAGGGAGAGAGGGAGAGCACAAGCAGGGGGAGGGGCAGAGGGAGAAGCAGGCTCCCCGCGGAGCAGGGAGCCCGACGTGGGGCTGGATCCCAGGACCCTGAGATCATGACCTGAGCCGAAGGCAGACACTTAACCCACTGAGCCGCCCAGGAACCCCATATTTTCTATTTTTGCTTACCTTTATATCCCTTTATATATGTTCTAAACACTGTTTTTTAAATAAGGCTGTAGCCAATCCTGAGAACCATCCCTGCGTTGTCATCTCTTGACCTTACAAAGCATTTGCCCCAGCAAGGGCATCTGCCTGGAGGATTCACCGCTTCCCACGTGTTGAGAGCCTCCCTCACAGTCTATACTAACACACTCGATATCCCAGTTAATCTGCAGGAAGACCCAACCCTGCACTTCTCATCCTTGAGAGCAACATGGGGAAGCACGAGTCTTGGTCCTTGGGGATGCTCGGCTCTGCTAGGAGAAGCCCTAGCTCCTCATCCACCACCATCAGGGGCTCTCCCCACTTCCCGCCTCCCGGCTAGCCCAGCATCTAGCTTGGCTGGGAGTCCTAGATGGCCGTGGGATCCAAACCCCCATCTGCCTGCTCTGCTGGGGCAGTCACCTTTGCCCGCCACACGCTGAGAGCATTCAAGGACAGCCAGCAGGCTGTGCTCGGGCCATCCAAGAGCCGGGAGGGAAACTGACATTCACTGTCCTGCTGGGGAGCCGGTGTGGGATCCCCCAGGAAGAGAGGGGAGCCCGCTCCTCGAAGCTGGGGGTAGGTGCTGGGTTCCTGGGGCCCCAGGAAGAGGGGGAGAGGGATCACAGGATTACAGGTGCATCTGGGTCCCATGGGCTAAAGTCAGGGGTCCCGGGCTGCGTGCCTTCTTGGGAGCCCTGGGGAGAATGTGAACATCTCTTCCCTCTTCTAGAGGCCGCCTGCGCTCTTTGGCTCTGACCGCCTCCCTCCGTCTCCACAGCCAGCACGGCAGATCCTCCTCACACCCTGCCCTCCTCCATCCTCACATCCCTCTCTCTGTGGGAAGTGCTCTCCTCCTTCATGGACTCCTGTGGCTAGACTGGCCCCAGCTGGGTATCCTAGGACCCTCTCCCCATCTCAGGGTCTGGGCCCGCACACTTGTCAGGTGAGGTAAGAGGCACAGGTCTAGGGACTGCAGTGGGGGCATCCTTAGGGGTGGGAAACACACGGCCTGGCCTGGGATGTCCTGGACTTGGGTCCAGCTCTGGCACGAGATGGGACCTCAGGCCAAGGCAATGAATTGGCTCACCTCCCTTTCCTTAGTGGTCAGGTGATTGTAGTGGCTACGTCATAGGGACGTCAGGCGAGTCAGCAATCTGAGTCAGCTGAAACGCCGTGACGTCCAAAAGATCACGTGCATAACCTCACTTAGCAGACCCATGAATGCTATGTTTAAGGTAATGGACTTCAGTCCTGTGTCCAGCCCGTTACCTCCCCAGACGGCCAGCACTCCGGGAGCTGGGGTCCACCCACAGGGCCCGGCCACAGTTCCAAACACCCCGATGAATGGAAACTGAAAACGTCCCCACCCTGCTGGGCGAGTCCTGCGGCTCCTCCCATGGCTCTCGTGTGCCCCCCCCCACATCCGCCCCAGTGGATACGTCGTCATCTGCTTCCTGATGGACACCACTGCTGAAGGATGTTGGCTTTGTCTCTGAGACCTCCCCCTCCCTGGGAATCCCCGTGCAGGCTGATAAGAGGACACATACCGCGGTGCTCACGGTGGTGGGGCGTGGCAGGGTGTCGGGGCAGAGGGCACGCTGATCTAGGGGAGGGGGGATCATGAAAATGGCATTGGGTCATGCTCGGAAATACATGGATAGCGCTGAAAAACCACGGTGTCAAAGGGGGAAAACCCAAGGGAGAGGGTACAGAACCTTTCATGCAACCCTCCGACACACACACACACACACACACACACACACACACAGCACTGCAATGGGACCACCTCGTGGGAGCCTGATGGGCGCCACCACAAGACGGACTGGGGAACGGAGGGCGAGGGCCCCGCAGGGGACAGCAGACAAGAGGGCCGTCTTGCACACGACTGGTGCTAATTATATTCTACAAATGAGAGTGTGTGATCAACTCAACTCACTTTATGTACGATGAAAAATAGCGTTTTGTCGTGGTCTGCTAGCTTGTGACTGCTGCTCGACGGTGGACCGCCCAGCACGAAATACCTGAGTGTGGGGGGGGGGGTCTCGAGAAACCTCTCTCCCGATAATGTCATCTCATTCGTGTTTTACAGAAGCCTTGATTTTGCCCAAAGAACCTGGAATTCATTCCTCCACTGTGTTATAGCACAGCATGTGTTACCATGGTTTCTTAAAACAAAATTTCAATTAGCAGATGGGGCTACTGAGAGGGAAGTGTCTTCCTGGTGTAGAAATTTGGAGCAGCATTCAGGCTAAAATAAACACATTTCAAAAACCCTGCTATTTAGAATGACCGTGAATGACTGCCAACAGTATGGTGGTACATTAATGATTGTATTAAACATTCTGGATTGATATATGTATCATGAAGATTAGCGAACTCAGTACTAACGTTTAGTTTACGATATTTTTAAAAATTTTATCGGTAATATTTTTAAACCTGGAGAACGTTGGACAGAGGTAGATGAAGTACAGAATTAGAATTCACTGTGAGTGATCATCAACCATTGGAATGTTTTGAAAATGTTGAAATGAACCAGTGGAGATCATCGAAATCATCACCAGAATTTAAATGCTGCAGAGTATCTGAAACAGCGGGACCTGCCAAGGTGACGTCTGAAGTCAGGGTTTGTCACGACTGGTGGTCCATTCTAGTGGGAGGGGAGCGTGGGGGGCTCGTGGCTCAGGGTGAAGACCACATTTCCCAGCATCCCCTGCAGCTCCAGGGGGTCCCAGGCCTCGGGCTCCATTCACCGTCCTGGAGACTTTCTTAGGACGCAGCAACCCACACACCTTGCAGTCCTTAGTCATTTCTCCTTCTTGCTTTCTGGAGTATGTGAGCGAAATCAGTCTCTACCCGGGAGGGGGGGCGGGGGAAGCAAACACGTCTGGAGTCTGTCGCTTGCGAGGAGCCTCATCCCAGGGGCGAGGGTTCTTCCGCAGATGTGGGTTTGCGACGTGAAGGGAGCAGCTGGTGGGCCCCACGGGTTCTCACAGACACCTACACCTCCCGTCACCACCGACACTCAGGACACGGGGTTGGCGCCGTCCCCCGCCCTCCCGCCTTCCCGAGACACCCGGATGGAGCTTGGGGGCAGGGCACCAAGAGCCTGCAAGAAGCCGCGAGCTCCCATTCCACATGGCGGCGTTTGCGGTCAGGAACAACCCCTTTAGAGAAGCCCCTTTTGCACATCCCACCTTATTCTGTGACTCAGCAGAGCCTCTGTTTTGCTGCAACGCTGCAGGCGGGCTCAACGCATCCCAAACCAAGCCCACGGAGGCCTGCAGACGGTCTTCAGCCGTGAGGCGAGCCGGAGATCAGGCGCCGCTCTGTCTGAGACGTCCCCTCCCATGTCATACCCCGACTGAGCCCACCCTCTTTGCTCCATTTCTGGGTCACACCCTGCTCTGCAGCCTGGGGCACTCACCTCCTGCGCGGTCCTCCAGTCCTCTCTGTCTCTTTGGTCTGCCTCCACACAGAGCAAGGAGACCACATCACTCCCCCCACTCAAAAGCCTTCAGAGGCTTCCACAGAGGAATACTACCCAGAACCTTCCACGGCCTAGAAAGGCTTGCCAGGGCTCCCCTAGTGTCCAACTCTCCCCCTCCTCTCTGCTCTCCAGCCACTTGGCCTCTTTCAGTTCTTCCCATGCTCCCGGCCCCTCTGGCCACAGGGCCTTTGCACATGCAACTCCCTCTTCCAGGCGCTTCAGGCGCTTCAGATCTCAACTCCCACATCACCTCTTCAGGGCACCTGCACTGTCCCTCCAGACGAGGTACAGTCCCAACATCGATTTGCTTTCAGGGAGGGGTTATTCTGTCTGTGCTCATCATTTTGTTCCCAGTCTGAGACGTGAGTGACACCCATTACTACATTTGTCATCCTCCTGCTCATTTACAGTGTCAGGGAGCGAGATGGGGACAGGGATAGCCTAAATGGGCACCTCCAGGCCTCAACTGCCCCAGCTCGTCACCCTTGTGCAGATACAATGTGATACATTGGCAGGTATCCCCGTATCCTCACAATAGAGATCTCCGCTTTACACCAGGTCTTCCCACGTGTAAATACAGGGAGGAGTCATTGGAAGCGTGCACGGTTACTGAGTGCATCTTGAACAATGTCTCCCTGCCCCGTCTTGGGAGCACAGATGGGCAGTGCTGCGGAACTGTGACGTATTTGCCGGTCTAGCAGAGGGCAGCTCCCGCCAGACCAAGCACCTCTGGAGACCAGGCCCCTTTGCTTCTCCTCTGATTTCTGGTGTCAGCCCGGAACCAGCCCCATGTTACATATGCATCAGGTATTTTAGAGTCACTGGAGTGACTGAAAGAAGTAGGCTATAACTTCACGTTTGTCCATCCATCCATCCATCCATCCATCCTTCCATCCTTCCATCCATCCTTCCATCCATCCTTCCATCCATCCATCCATCCATCCATCCTTCCATCCTTCCATCCATCCTTCCATCCATCCATCCATCCATCCATCCATCCATCCATCCATCCATCCTTCCATCCATCCATCCATCCATCCATCCATCCATCCATCCATCCATCCTTCCATCCATCCATCCATCCATCCATCCATCCTTCCATCCTTCCATCCATCCTTCCATCCATCCATCCATCCATCCATCCATCCATCCATCCATCCTTCCATCCATCCATCCATCCATCCATCCATCCATCCATCCATCCTTCCATCCATCCTTCCATCCATCCATCCATCCATCCATCCATCCATCCATCCATCCTTCCATCCATCCATCCATCCATCCATCCATCCTTCCATCCATCCATCCATCCATCCATCCTTCCATTCTTCCATCCATCCTTCCATCCATCCATCCATCCATCCATCCTTCCATCCATCCATCCATCCATCCATCCATCCATCCTTCCATCCATCCATCCATCCATCCATCCATCCATCCTTCCATCCATCCATCCATCCATCCATCCATCCATCCATCCATCCATCCATCCTTCCATCCTTCCATCCATCCTTCCATCCATCCATCCATCCATCCATCCATCCATCCATCCATCCTTCCATCCATCCATCCATCCATCCATCCATCCATCCATCCATCCATCCTTCCATCCATCCATCCATCCATCCATCCATCCATCCATCCATCCATCCTTCCATCCATCCTTCCATCCATCCATCCATCCATCCATCCATCCATCCATCCATCCATCCTTCCATCCATCCATCCATCCATCCATCCATCCATCCATCCTTCCATCCTTCCATCCATCCATCCATCCATCCATCCATCCATCCTTCCATCCATCCATCCATCCATCCTTCCATCCATCCATCCATCCATCCTTCCATCCATCCATCCATCCATCCTTCCATCCATCCATCCATCCATCCATCCATCCTTCCATCCATCCATCCATCCATCCATCCATCCATCCATCCATCCATCCTTCCATCCATCCATCCATCCATCCTTCCATCCATCCATCCATCCATCCTTCCATCCATCCATCCATCCATCCATCCATCCTTCCATCCATCCATCCATCCATCCATCCATCCATCCTTCCATCCATCCTTCCATCCATCCATCCATCCTTCCATCCATCCATCCATCCATCCATCCATCCATCCATCCATCCTTCCATCCATCCATCCATCCATCCATCCATCCATCCATCCTTCCATCCATCCATCCATCCATCCATCCATCCATCCATCCATCCATCCTTCCATCCATCCTTCCATCCTTCCATCCATCCTTCCATCCATCCATCCATCCATCCATCCATCCTTCCATCCATCCATCCATCCATCCATCCATCCATCCATCCATCCTTCCATCCATCCATCCATCCTTCCATCCTTCCATCCATCCATCCATCCATCCATCCTTCCATCCATCCATCCATCCATCCATCCTTCCATCCTTCCATCCATCCTTCCATCCATCCTTCCATCCTTCCATCCATCCATCCATCCTTCCATCCATCCTTCCATCCATCCATCCATCCATCCATCCTTCCATCCACCCATCCATCCATCCATCCATCCATCCATCCATCCATCTGTCTTCTGTGTGTCTGTCCCTCTGTCTCCCTCTGTCTTGTTTCTATCTCTCCTTCTCTGCCCCCCTGTCTCTCTATGTCTCTGTCCTCCTTGCCCATCTCCCTGTCCCCCTGTCTGGGTCTGTACTGAAGTGGGTCGCACGCACGGAGCCGCTCCCGGCGCCTTCACAGGTGAGCCTCCCCGCCCCCAGCGCTGGATGAAGGACTGGAGCTTGAGCGGCCAGGACCATTGGCCTCTTTTCTGTTGCTAATCCTCTAATGGCACCGGTTATGTTTGCCTGTTATGAATTTTGTGCGTGCTTTCTGAGGGTCTCAAATCTGGCTTCCATCTGGCGCCGACTGGGTGTGGGGAGGGTGCCCAGCTGACCCGTTTGCCAGGGACTGGACTCCTGATTTGACGCCAGCACCGTCCTCGGCACCCGGACCTGTTACTTGCTGAGGCTTGGGCCCGTTGGACTGCGCGCATGTGTGAAGAAAGAAATGCCCCAGGGCACGGGTGAGCCATGGGGAGCTTGTGTGAGCAAGCAAGTGTGTCCCCGATGCTCTGGCTGTTCTGCCCTCCGTCTCAGCTCGCTGACAGCATGGGCTCTACGCTCTGACACGTGCCTGTGTGAATTCGGCAGGTGCTTCCCCGAAACGCCGAATTCACACAGGCACGTGTCAGAGCCTAGAGCCCATGCTGTCAGCGAGCCGAGACCGAGGGCGTTTCGGGGAAGCACCTGTGTGGGGTGATGGGCCTTGCCTGACAGGAGGGCCACCTGTGGGCTGACCCTGAACTTGAACTGGTGCTGACCCTGAACTTGAACTTGGTCCCCCACTGCAGGGACCTCAGTGGCCGCCTCCCGGGGCATTTCGGGGGAGGGCTTTGGGAGCTGGATGGTATTTTCTGTCCTGGGTAAAGGGCTTTGCTGACGAAGGTGCCGTGGGCCTCAGACTCGTTAGGAGCATCCCTGCACTGTTCCGCAGACACTTTTCTTCTTCTGAAAACAGGAAGCAAATTCCGAACAACCGAGGATGGTAAAAAATGGAAGCGAGTGGTGCAAAGAATGGAAAGCAGCTTGCAAATGAGGAAGATTTAAAACATTTAAAGGAGAAGTAACAGAAAGCAAAAGCAAACACAAGCTTTTTCCTGGTGGAATCTGTCACCAACAATCGTTTCTTGAGCTTTTTGTCACCGCATAGCTGGAAGCGATTGGACATATTGAAGAGCTTCCCACGAGAGTGTTTGGGGGTGTCACAATGCAGACACGCAGACGCGGTGGTAAGCGAGAAATGTGGGGGACGTGCAGGGGGTGGCGACTTCGGGGGTCACATGGTCACAGCTGTCCATCACACACCCCGGCCAGGTGGGCAGTGAAGCCGGGGCACTGGGGCCGGGAAGGCGTGCGGCCCCCGGAGCAAACATCCATTTCAAAACCGAGCCGTGACAGGACACTCACAGTGGGGGGTGAGGGCTGATGGGTCGCCGTGTGTCATCGGGGCCGGCCTGCTGGCGGGGAACCGCCGGGGGACTGCCCCTGATCCTCCCAGGTGCCCAGAAGGCCCGGGAGGCTCCAGTGCCCTCTGCCCCAGGACGGGCAGGATCCCTCTGGGGAAGAGAAATAGCTCACCTACCCACTAATCCGTCCGCAGGTCTAAGGGCGACTGAAGTAACGTTGGCCCCAGGGGCCACTGTCCCCATTCTGCCTTCTTGCAAACGGGCCCTGAATCGGGCCCCTCGAGGGTCTGTTAGCTCTTGCAGACAAGGAAGCCCCAGAGCCAGTGTAATTCAGGGTATCCAGCAGAGTTCCGGGGAGAACACTGAGCCTGCTGCCACACGGCACGGAATAGTGCGGCCCGGAGAGTCCCAAACGGTCCCAGACCCTGCCCCGGGAACTTCGGTACCAGGGCGCACCCCCAAACTGTCTGGGGACCTCCCCAGACGCGCTGCCCTTCTCTTGCTCACATCCAAACTCTGGAGAGGGACGGCGAGCAAAGTGTGAGCCATGGGGGCTCCTAGTAACTGAGTCGGCCAGGGCTGCCATCCACCAGGTCGTGTTTCTGTCACTACACTCAAACGTACACCCACGAGTGTTGGCTCCACACGGGTCCTTTCTGGGCAAGAGAGGCACCTTCGCTGCACTTGGAAAGTGGATGGGAACGGTGTCCCCCGTGCACCCTGTGTCCTAGCCCATCGAGATCCCTGCAGCCTGTTTCAGGGAGGCCTTCTAGAAAAACTACAGGGAGAATCTTAATAGAAATGAAGCCTCCTGCCCAAATGCAGCAGAAATATGTGCTATTAAAGCAAGGAAAAATTTTATTCTAATTCCAAGACACTTTCTTAACTTCTGCTGATTATAAGTTCTCACTCTCCTCATAATATATGATCCTAATACTACATAATCCTAGTGATTCAGTTGTCACCAAAGCATCATATAAAATTGTAGTTTCGCTCGTGTCTGGATGCTCCAAGATTTATCTGTTCTGGGAGAAGTCCCAGGTGACAAAGATGCTGTCCCAGTGAAGTACAATTTCAATGTGACGGATTTCGTGTCCTCACTGGGGTGGGCGCACCTGCTGACCTTCCTTCCCGGTGATACTGGGGCAGGGGGCGTCAGTCGCTGGGCCCCCTCTCCCCACTGGGGTGCAGCCTGAGACCGGGCTGGCAGGGACAGTGGGAGACAGGGTTCCGGTCTTCTCTCTGGACGTTGTTACTGTAAACAGCACCACCTAGACGTGTTGCTGGCCGTCTCTGCTCTCAGCTGGAGGCAGCAGGTGGGTAAACCCGAGACAGATGTGACAGGGAGGCTGGCAGACCCTGGCAGAGCGGGTCCGTCCTGACGCCCTGCGTGAAGCCCTGGGCCAGTTAAGGACCTTCACAGCACTGTGTAACCTTCAGCACGTCCATCCCCACAACTTTCCCGTCTTCCCAAACTGAAACTCTGTCCCCGATAAACACTAACTCCCCACCCCTCCTCCACCATCCTCTGGAATCCACCGTTCCACGTTCTGTCTCAATGAATCTGATGACTCTAGGGACCACATACAAGTGGACATATAGGACTTGTCCCTTTGTGTCTGGCTTATTTCATGGAGCAGCATGTCCTCAAGGTTCATCCATGCTGTAGCAGGTGTCAGAATTCTCTTCCCTTTTAAGGCTGCATAGTATTTCATTGTATGTGTATACCATACTTAAATGTATCCATCCATCTATTGATGAGCACTGTGAATCATCCTTTAGGCTACTGTGAATAATGCTGCTCCAAACACGGGAGTATTACTAAACGTTTCATTTTAAGATAATTGTATATTCACATAAAGTTGTGAGAAATAATAGAGAGAGATCCCACACACCCTCTACCCGGTTCCTTCCAATGGACACTTGCGGAGGGTTTACTGGGTGCCAGGCAGCATCCTGAGTGCTTTGTGTGACTGACTCCCACGAACTCAGAACATAGGAAACTGAGGCAGGGAGGAAGCTGGGGGACCAGGCAGGATCACTCAGCTAGCAAGGGGCAGAGCTGGGATCTGAGGTGGTCTGACACCAGAGTCCAAGCTCTTCTCTGCAAGACCTGAGCTTGGCAAACTGCTGCAGCAAAGGGCCATAGAGGGCATTTGTTGGGTCTCTGTCCCAACCATTCAACTCTGCTGTCATGGTGCCAAACAGACAGTATGCGCATAAGGGCAGAGCTGTATTCCAATAAATCTTTATTTACCAGAAACAGGCAGGTGACTGCATTTGGCCCGTGGGCTGCAGTTCGCCAGCCCCTGTGAGGAACTCTACTGTGCTGGTTCCCCTCCTGCATGCGTGGGAGGGTAAAGAAAACTGAGCACGTGTCCAGCCACAGGGGAGGACACACCCTGGAGGATCTGCGGCAGGAACGCCACCATCCTGACTGTGACGGGGCATGGTGCGGCATGTGGCCGCCAGGAACTCTTCTGTGATCTTGTAACAGAAGTCTCGAACGACATCCCCGATAAGTGAGCGTGCAAACCTTGTGTTTCCATGAAAGGAAGGCTCCAGTGGGGGGGATTTGCCTTTTATTCTCGTGCCTTGCGAGCAGTCTGCTGGGAGCAAGCCAAGCACGTTGAGCACCCCCCCCACACACACACACACAAAAGGTGACCAGGGAGCAGGCCCCCGCCTTTGTCTTCAGCACCCCTGGAGAGTCTGTGTGACCAGGTGAGAGTGCCCTTCCACCCAGGTGCCATGTGACCCAGGGGCACTTATTTTATTTCAGATGTGCAGTACCAGCAACGTGTGAGTGAATGAGCCGCACTACGTCAGAGCTGCTAAAAAGGTGCATGAAGTGGGAAAGCACTGTGCATGCGCTGCCCACTTCCCGGGAAGGGCACGGAGGGATGCAAGCCCATCACACCTTCAGAAGGGGGCTCCTGCCCGCACGACTCCCAGCCCGCTTTCCTCGGTGACATGAGCAGTGACGTTTCAAGAAGATAAAGGTGCACTAATGAAAAGAAAAAGGCAGTCAGATCTCAGTGAAATATGGCCTTAATTGCTGCCAGCGGGTGGTGCATATTGACAAGGCTTAGAAAAAGCAGCGCAGATGTAAGAATGGGCACCCCCACTCCCCGCATCGCTCCTTCTACCGAAATGTGATTAGCGTCCTAAAATCAACATGCATTTGTACACAGGTGCAATGTTGCTCTGAGCAGGCTAAACAGTCCAAATTTCTTGCCAGTAATTGCACTACTTTGCAGGCTCAGGGTTTTTTTTTCCCCCTAATGAGAACATTAGTAAAACCATTTTCAACAATGCTTTAAAAAACTAAGACAAATTGTTTTGTCAATGTATTTAAAAAACATGCACCATGTAACAGTGTTAAAATACATTGCAACAAACAGCTTTCTGAGTGATTTGTAGTTTCAAAAAAACATTTTCAGTTTAAGCCTGAGGTTAGTGTGTGGTTTTGGAACAAAATAAGTGATATATTAAAAATAAGCATAATCCGCTGAGTGAAATAAGTCAATCAGAGAAAGACATGTATCATATGACCTCACTGATATGAGGAATTCTTAATCTCAGGAACAAACTGAGGGTTGCTGGAGTGGTTGGGGGTGGGAGGGATGGGGTGGCTGGTGATAGTCATTGGGGAGGGTATGTGCTATGGTGAGCGCTGTGAATTGTGCAAGACTGTTGAATCACAGATCTGTACTTCTGAAACAAATAACGCAACATATTTTAAGAAAAAAGAAAAAGAAGAAGATAGCAGGAGAGGAAGAATGAAGGGGAGTAAGTCAGAGGGGGAGACGAACCAGGAGAGATGATGGACTCTGAAAAACAAACTGAGGTTTCTGGAGGGGAGGAGGGTGGGGGGATGGGTTAGCCTGGTGATGGGTATTGAGGAGGGCACGTTCTGCATGGAGCACTGGGTGTTATGCACAAACAATGAACCATGGAACACTACACCAAAACAAATTATGTAATATATGGTGATTAACATAACAATAAAACAAAAAAATTAAAAAAAATAAGCATAATCCACATAAAATGCAGCCTGCGTAGGTAAACTATAAAAACCACGTGATTTTGGTTGCTTGGTCCCTTAATCTATGTTTAGGATTTGTCTCTACCAGGTGCAAATTTCCATTCTTTCTTCTTAATTTTTGTGGCCATTTCCCCCCACCTGCTCATTCACAAATTGAGATGATTTAAAAATTCTTTACATCACAGAAATCTTTTAAATAAGACAATAGATCATTTTCTAAAGTTTGGAGAGAAACATTTCCAATGTCTTTAAGTAGGATACGGGAAAATGTTACAGTGTAGTTACTCTAGTCTCCCACTACTCCCCTGGCCCCGCCTTCCCCAAATTGCCCATTTTCTTTGCAATCCACCTTTCTGTGTGCAGAGACCTTTTCTTGCAAATAATCAGGCCATTGTTAAAAACAGAGACAAAGCACAGTTACAAAATTATTTATTAAAAACAAAGTACAAATTCTTGACATCCAACACTTGCCTTTCTGGGATTGGTTCAAATTTTAATTAGAGTGCTTATGGAAACTAACACTATGTGTGAAGAAGTCGAGGCGTTTCCAGTCCTGCAGGAGCCATGGCCCAGGGCTACTGGCACCTACATAGAGCAGAACCTAACTAGGAGAGGATGATTTGTCTGCCCCCCTCCCAAGAAGATGCTTAAGTGAGATGTAAGGCAGGTCAGGGGAAATAATTTAAAGATTACCAGGCACAATAAAAGCAATGAAATATAAGAACCTAGTCTACGAGTTGTTGGGGGTGCTAGCTTCTCCTTTGCCTTATTGTCCTGGTTCTAGCAACGTTTCACTCAGGGATATATGTACTCTGTGGCCTTTAGCAATATGGAAAACTAATATTCGACTAATTTAGAAGAATATTCGCATGATAGATGCAAACCAATACATTTCAAGTGTGCAGTGATCCTAAGAGCGCAATGAAGAATTGAGTATCTAGTTACAGATTCAATGAAGAGAATGTAGATTCCATACTGGGGACCCCATGCGCAGAGGGCTTTTTTTACCTTGAAATTTCAGAGACAGTAGCAGATTCCGATGTAGTCACTGAGAGGCTTAAAGCCTCGGGAATGGAGGTGGCTGGCGGGCAGGTGTTCCGGCTGCACAAGGCTCAGCAAAGTCTGTCTTCTGGAGAAGAAAAGGCGAGAAGGCAGGCAGCAGGGGTGGTCCTTGCCTCAGGATGCAGTCTTTACCTGTGGTTTCTCCGGACATAAAGTGATGATATGCGCAGGAGCCTGGATCTTCCTCAGGACAGAGCCACCATGTGCTGTCTGGTAGGGTGTTCACTGCGCAAGGGCACCTGGCTGAAGGAGAGGTGGGTGGAGTTGGACTCTACCTGCCTTGCCCTGCCCACCCAGACAGCCAGGTTTTAGGAAGAGCCCTGGCCCAGGGTCCTAATGCCTCCGTCCCTGATCATGAGTCCCATGGAGCTCCCTAGGGGGCCTCCTGTCCGCATTGCCTGAAGCTGGCTGTCAACCCTGCGCTCCTTACCCCATCTCGTCCCCACGCCACCTGCAGATAGGAAGGAAGCCGCAGCGGGAAGGTCGGAGATGAGAACGGAAGGGCCCACAGGGGGCACTGAGGTGGCAGGGGCTGCTCCCAGGGCGGCCAGGTGCTGCTCACCCTCCCCAGCTCTGAGTATGTACTTACCTTGACGGTCCCCCCGCATGCACCGAGCACCACATCAGATGGTGCTCTGCCTCAGCACAAACTCGAAGTACAGAAGCTCGTGAGGTGAGCCATGGTCTGTTAGGCACAGCTCTATTTTTAGCTGTTCTGTAGCTCCTTTTTCATTTCTGAAGGTCCCAGCCTGCTGCTGTTGCCCGGTTCCCTCCGTCGGGGGCGCCGCTACCCTGGGGTTGCGGGTCATCCTTTCACAAGGCTCCGTTGGGGTCCCTCCCTGGCCTCTGCTCCTTTCCTGTTGGCCACAGAGTGGGCTTTCCTTGTTTTTGTCCAGGCCCTGCTGACGCCCCGAGTGCCCCGCCTGGCACACAGGGGAGAGAAACGCAGATGCACGGCGTTTTTAGAACCTGGATGATAGATTTCAATAATACGTCCACCATGTGTTGCCATTTATTGAGGTGGAGTTTTCCCCCCGAAAAACAACGTTTAAGAAGAGTAGATTTCTCTGAACGGCTTCTTCGGCTGACCCCTAGGCTCGAGGTGGGCCAGAGGGCAGGTCGGCGTGGTGCCTGGAGCCCCAGGGAGTCCCTCCTGGTGGGCGCGGGGCTCTGGTTCTGGAAGCTGCGCTCCTGGGCTTCCTGACACTCTGACGACACGTACTGGATAGGCTTTTCTCCTTTCAAGAAAAAGAGGCAGCAAGTGCATACACACACTTGCAGCTCCTTTATTTTTAACCTTTCCTTCTATTCTTAGCAGTTTTTGACTTTTACAGTAACAGCCTTTGTGTTGAGAGGTCAGATTTCGGTAACTTCCATTGGTTAGAAAGGCAGGGAACTGACTTAATTGGACTCATACACTGTGAGAGATTTGGGGCCCATCCAGCCAGGAGGAATATACCAGAAGGGGATTCACTGTGTTGACAGAGGGGAAGATCGTCCAAAAGTTAACCCAGAAAGGGTCACTTTGCAGACCCAGAGAAAGGCCCGCAGGTCAGCAGGCTTTGGAGAGAAGCAGAGGCGAATGGCAGGTGAGCAGGGGGAAAGGTCGGCTTTCAGGACCTTAGGGATGTTGAGAGCCAGAGCTGAGCCGTGGGCTGGGTTGAGCAGGCATCTGGGAAGTCTCCCTGGCAACAGACCCCCTGATACTAATAGTCTTAGGATTTGATAAACTCCAAGCAGATGAAATGAATGGTATCAGGAGAAGAGCACCCTGGTTCCAAGCCCCTCAGAAGGGGATGCGGCAGGGAGCCTGGGGGAGACAGGACAGGGAAGTAGGGGACTCCCTGGTGCACACCTGTAGGTGGAGGTGGTGGACTGGGGGGTTGTGGTGCAGGTGGTGGGTTGGGGGGCTTGTGGGTGCAGGTGGTGGGCTGGGGGGGTGTGGGCGCAGGTGGTGGGCTGGGGGCTTGTGGGTACAGGTGGTGCGCTGGGGGGTTTTGGGTGCAGGTGGTGGGCTGGGGGGGTTGTGGTGCAGGTGGTGCACTTGGCAGGGTTGTGGGTGCAGGTGGCAGACTGGGGGGGTTTGTGGGTGCAGTTGGTAGACTGTGGGGTTTGTGGTGTAGGTGGTGGACTGGGGGGGTTTTGGGTGCAGGTGGTGGGTTGGGGGATGTGTAGGTGGTGGGCTGGGAGTTCTGGAAGCGATCTTGGCTCACTTGTCTTGTGCTTCTCGCATGAAGGTGAGGGGGGACAGGCTGGGAGTCTGCCCACTCACATTGTATTCATGTCCCCTTGAGGCAAAAAGCCCCCCAGCAAGGTGAGACTGCGTCCTCCTCGTTATGAATGTGGAATCAGCCTGGGCAGGTCACCTGCACATGACCGCCCAGCCAGCCAGCAGCGGGACCAGAGCTCCTCCAGCCCCATGGACCTGCCCGCCTCTGGACAGACGTGACCCAGGGAAGAGAGAAATAACGTACCTAAACTCTCTTCAGTGTTCTGTGCTATAGGGGCAGCCCCTTGGTCTTTCTTTTGAGCCGTAGATTCAACATGCAGGGAAGTCCAGGCTGGTAACCGAGAGGGTCCCAGGCTGCGAGGATTGCAAAGGAGGAAGAGGGGCAGCAGCTGGAGACATCAGAGGGTGTCTATGGTGTGCTCCCCATACTGTTACAGAAGACAGTTTCCCCCTTTATATGTTTTAGAAAGATTTGCATCCTCAAAGATGAAGGACAAAGTAGGTGAGTCCATTGTTCACACTGGAAACATTTCCCCCCATTATATAGCCCTTTTTGAATACATGAAAAAAGAGTCCATTTTCTGCTGAAAATATGAGAGCCTACGGCGGTTAAGTTCCCAGGAACCTGCTAGGAATGTCCAGCTAGTGTGAGGATGTGGACTTGTACTTACAGAGGTGACATCCTAGAGAGGGCTGTGCTGGAAGAGTAGAATGCCCAATGTCACTTTTCTGCCATTCTCTAACCATCCTACTCTATCCATGGGGTTAGTGTGGCGTTGGTCCCACCTGGGCAGAGTGCCCGTCCTCTGGCCACAGTGTTTGGCTTAGAGTCTGGCCATCACTCATACCGGACCAATCATTGTCTTCTCTGGAAAGTGAACTGGGAAAACCCGTCATTCTTTCCGGAGGAAGATGGTTGAAAGGACCCCTTGAGTTAGGAGCCGAAGGAAAGAGTCTGCCCCAGAATAAGGGCAAGAACAGCAGGTTGAGAGAGAGAGAGAGAGATGGAGTAGTGGTATCATTTGAACACCTGGATCCAGCCTTGCCTGATGTTGGAAACACCCCACCTGCTGAGGACTTCCCAGTCACACCAGCCAACGCATTCCTCTATTTAAAAAAAAAAAAAAAAGTTTATTTGAATTGGGTTTCTGTCACTTATAACTGAGCAATTCCTGATGAATATTAATAGTGTAAAACAACCATCGTACCAGAGGGGGTGGGGTCTCAGCTGCGTTGCTCTTAAAGAGATTCCATTAGCAGACTAAACATACAATAAACCTTCCACGAAGACCCTATACTGCTCTTAATAGCAGCATGGCTGACTGGCTAGGGACACAATGACTCCGATCGCTACCTACCTGCCTGCAGAAGGGGTGCTGGGCACTGAACTGTGTCCTCAAAACTGTCTACCACATTTGCTTGGTGTAGAGCAGGTGTCAGCAAGCTTTCTCCGTGAGGGGCCAGAAAGTGAGTATTGCAGGTGTCGCGGGCCACATGGGCTGGTGTCACTACCTGCTCTGCCCACCGTGCGAAAGCGGCCATGGGCAACACGTCAGCAAGTGGGCATGGCTGCGTTCCAATAAAACTTTATTTGTGGACAATGACATTTGGATTTAATTTGTGTGTGTCATGAAATGGTATTCTTCTTTTGATTCTTTCCCCCCCTAATCATTTAAAAACGTGAAAACCGGGGCGCCTGGGTGGCTCAGTCGGTTAAGCATCTGCCTTCGGCTCAGGTCATGATCCCAGGGTCCTGGGATCGAGCCCCGCGTCGGGCTCCCTGCTCCGCGGGAAGCCTGCTTCTCCCTCTCCCTCTGCTGCTCTGCCTACTTGTGCTCTTTCTCTCTCTGTCAAATAAATAAATAAAATCTTTAAAAATAAATAAATAAATAAATAATAATAAAAATGTGAAAACCGTTCTGTGACATCAAGAAGAGTCCAAGGAGACACTACAACTAAACAGAATACAGCAGCCTGGATGGGGTCCCAGGACAGAAAAAGGACATTAGGGAAAAACTGAGGAAATCTGAATAAAGTGTGTACTTTGGTTAATAATAAAGTATCAATATCGGTTCATTAATTGTGGCAAATACACCATGCTAATGTGAGATGTTAATAACAAGGGTCGTATGGGGTGTATGGGGACTCCGCCCTGCCTTTGCAATTTCTTTTGTAAATCAAAAACTGTTTTAAAATATAACATTTATTAGAGAACAGCATTTTTAGCTTATGGATATACAAGAACAGATGACGAGCTGATTTTGGCCTGAGAACTACAGCTTGTCAACTGCTGCTGTAAGGAGTAAGATGGACTGCTCTGACAATACGGTAGACCAGAAAGTCTTCCTGACGCTGTCAGTGAAAATAGCTAAAAGTAATGATTTTTTTAAAGATTTTATTTATTTATTCATGAGAGACAGAGAGAGAGAGAGAGAGAGAGGCAGAGGGAGAAGCAGGGTCCCAAGGAGCAGGGAGCCTGATGCGGGACTCGATCCCAGGACCCTGGGACCATGACCTGAGCTGAAGACAGACGCTTAACCATCTGAGCCACCCAGGTGCCCAAAAGTAATGATTAATAATACAACATTCTTAAATCAATCACTGATCTGGAGACAAAGTGTGGTTAATTTTATCTCAGCCTGACGAGGCTATGGTATACAGATGTTTGGTCAACCCCTACTCTAGATGCTGCTGTGAAGGTATTTTGCAGATAGGATTAACATTTACGGTTGGTTGACTGTGAGTAATGGACATTACCTTTGATGACATGGGTGGGCCTCATCCAATCAGTTGACGGCCTTAAGAGCAGAAACATTCCCTGCAAAAGAAGAATTCTGCCTCAAGACTGCAGTGTCAACTCCTCTCTGAGTTTCCAGCATTCCCTACGGACTGCAGACTCACCAGCCCCCATGATTGCAGGAGCCCATTCCGTACAGTGTGTTCCTATGTATCTACCTAGCTAGATACATTGTATAGCTGTATATACATGTTGTAGATGTATATCTCTTGGCTCAGTTGTTCTGGAGAACTCTGACTGATAACACAAAGTAAGGAATTGTAAGGACAAGGGGGAGTTGAAATGAGGACTCCAAAGAGGGAAGCTGGTTACTGAACCTCGCTCTCTCCTTGAGGGCGTTTGCTGGACCAGGTGTAAGGGCTAATAAGAGAGCCTCCCACGTGGAGCTGGGATTCTGAAAGTCCGCTCCATCAGTGCAGGGGCGGCGTGGGAATAAACCTTCCTTAGCACTTGGCGAATACAAAGAGAATGGCCTGCTTTCCCTTAGATGAGGAAAAAAACCTCCCCAAACATTTGAACTACAAGCCAGTGTTCACACAGACATTCAACGTGAAGTCCTACTGGGATGACCCGAAATGCCTGGAATTTATTTTTGACTAGGTCTCTAATTGACGGCGCTCCCAGGCAACTTGTAGGAATAAACTCGCATCCTCTCTGGAGAAACCTAAACCCTATCCCGAACATCAGAACACTCTCCTACTTGAAGTTAAGGAAAGAAGGGGAGCGGTCCTCAGCTAGAGCTCACGTAGAGAAAGAAAGAAGCTACCTTGTGTGGGACAGAAATAGGTCCCTGAAGTCCTCCAGTATTGGAATTTTTAGACACAGGATACAGAGTAACTACAATTGATACGTTTAAATAAAATAAAAGGAAAATTTGAAAACAGAATAATGAACAAGGAACTGTAGAGTGACCAGTGCGTCCTGACCTGCTAACTAACGTCAGCACCACTCGCCTCTCTCCGAGCACCAGCTGGAGCCGGAGGCCCGAGGTCCCGCGCCCGCCCCGTGCACGGCAGCTCCGCGTGCGGACGGTCCCCGGCCGCACTGAGTAAAACGGGGAACTGGGAATCTCCTCCTTTCACACGTGGAAGGGCCACGACTTAGAAGAGAGACACGGGCTGTCCGGTGTCGTGCGTACCTGGTTCTCTTCCCTTGTGAAGTATGAGTTTATCAGGTTGGATGTGCGTCCCGAGGTGACTTCTGAGTGGCACAGAGGACCCAGGGCACAGGCGGAGCGCAGAGCACGCTGACGAGGGATTCTCAGCTCCACAGGCACATGCACCAGCCCCCCAGGCGGGGCGGAGCGTCCGGGGATGGCGGCTCTCTCGCAGACTGGGATGGTTGGTCACCCTGAGGGCCAAAGCCGCTCTTCTCCAAACCTTGCTTCCCCGCCGTGTGCGGAGGGTGTAGGCGTGGTCCGGGTGTGGGCTGAATGCTGTGTCCCCAAACCCACCCCCAGTGGGCTGGGCGTCTGCAGGGGACCTTCGCGGGATAATTAGGGTAAGAGGATGTCATGAGGCTGGGGCCATGATGGGGGAAGAGACACCAGAGTGTGCTCTCCCCGGGTCCACCACGGGAGGACAGGGCGAGGGGCCCTGTCTGCAAGCGGGATGAGCTCTCACCCGGTCCCCGCCACGCTGGCCTCCAATCAGAGATGAATGCCCATGTCCGCGCTGACCGAGAGGTCCAGAAGTAGCTGGGAAAGGGGTTCCTATGGGACCTCAGGAAACCCTGTACTCACACCCTGCTGGTTTGTCCCCAGCCACCCGGCCTTGCCCCGACCAGCGCGGCTGCCTGTCCTGGGGTTCAGCATCGCCATTCCGAACGGTGGGTGCCAGGCAGCCTGGACCAGCTCCTGAGTTCTTCCAGTTGCACCGGGCCCGTGCTGCACAAGGTTCTCAAGCCCCGTTTTAGCCAAGGACAGCCACCTTGGTGCCATCAGAAAGGTCCTCCTCGCGCGCAGAGCTCAAGAGCTAAAGAAAAGGGAATCAAGAAACTTGGACCACTCCAAGGAATTATCACTTACAACAATGAAACTTACCCCCACAAATAAAACATTCAATCAAAATTGGCTTGATGGAAGATTCTGGATTCTGATCAGGATTCTGATGAAATGTTACAATCTGCCAGAATATGATTTCACAGACATTGAAAAGGAAACTTCAAAAATATTTTGATTTGCTTCATTTGGGGCTTTCTAAATATTTAATGTTTAAAATCTTTCAGATTATTGATTCAAAATGATGTTTATTTCCTACAACTTATGTTTGGTTTATATTTGGCATTTATAAACATTCAACAAAACCAGTCTCATGTGGCATTGGTAATTGCTATTATTGTTTTTCCTTAGAATTCTGGGGTTTAAGTCACAGGAGGGTGGTGAAAAGGAAGGCCAGTGTGATCCAGAGAGCATAGAAGCTCAGAGGTGACCCTAGGAAGTATCTACCCTTCTCCCTCCCATGGGGACGGCCTCTAACACTTTCTGCTGAATTCATTGTGAGGATAGGAGGGAAATGGCCCTAAATTAAATCTCAATATTCCAGCCAGCCCCACCGCTCAGGCTAACCGCATCTCAAAGTGCAGATAACTTGCTGATGCTCACGGGTCCCCCTTAGCAACTGAGTTGCCATGGAAACACATTGTCACTCGCTGAGAGGGAGCAAACAAGAGCTGGAGGAGTTTGCAGGAATTTCTCATTGAAATAATTACAGTAGTTCTCAGTGTGTTTAAGAAATGAATGCGCCGTGACTTTTTTTTCATTTTCCTTTTCAAAGCATGTTTGTGACAAGTCTTGCATCCAAAGAGTTCAGCTCAAATGCTTGTTATTTTAAATCTTATATAATATTGCATTTTTTTAAAGCCATGTTTGGGAGGCACTTGGTGGTCAGTTATTTGTTTTAGGGTATGGAATTTCATATGCATTTAAGTATTTGTCCAGGCGTGAAAATGCCATGGAGGGGTTATGTATGTGAGAGGCAGAAAGGGTATGGGCGCAACCCATTTTAATAACAGGGTCATAACAGATTTGACCTGATTTTGTGTTAACTGAATGATTATGTGCCAATCACGCTTTTGTCCGATATTATTTATAATGAATCATCATTTATTTGGGTTGGATCTCGTATGGACACTATAACCAGTACTGAACCTTCTGAATGTCTGATCTTTGGGGAAATTTCTAGGGCTGCTATTAGAGATTCTGTTTCTATTTAGAACACATAATGTGCTTCTCTGAATCAGAACTGGTAAATCATTCTCAATGATTCTTTGTAGTGAGGAACTGACTTTTATTTTAAAAAGTAGCGTTTTATTCTGGTGAAAAATAGCTCTGTGTTCCTGATAGGACAGTTAGGAATTATAGGGAAAAAATTATAGAAAAGCCCAGAGACAAATAGATTCTCCAGAAATCTCGCCTCAGAGAGACTCATCATCAAGGTTTGGCATCCTTCCTTGAAGTCTTTATTTTTAGGCGTTTTGGGTTGTTTTTCAGTTTAGCGATTGTGGTCAGGACAGTATTTAGGAGACATGCATTCAACCTACGAAGCAAAAAATGCTAAGCTCCTCAGCTGAGAAGAAAACCCAAAGCACAAACCATGCAGGTTACTTAACATACAGAGAGGTTCATTCTTTACTGGAGGAAGATGGTACTCCATGGAGACATTAATTAGAGCGTTCACTATGGGAACACTATTTTAAAATTGATGCTGGCTGTCATGTTAACTTCTGAAGGCGATTTTGCAGGGCCCCTGCGCCCGGGGAGGTGGTTGCAGGCTGAGCTGGGCTCAGTTTGCTGGGACGGGTTCCCTGTTCTGCCACGTCGGGGTCGGCACTGAGCCAGGAGCCCTGACACATCTCCATGCTCATTTATTGACTTATAGTTTTCATCTATTTTGATGTGCAAATGTCCAGATTTTTCTAAGGCAGAGGACCTTAGAAACCAATACATTATATGAAGACAGTAGTGAGTAAAGCATGTAACAAGGTAACCCCCTGTAGTAATAACGTCATTTACACTCTGTGCAGAAAATACCATTGGATCAAATTCCTCCCTCATCTAGGGATCCTGGGTGTGGGGCTTTTGTTCATTGCATTGACCAGAGCATGGCTAATTGGCGGCGGATGCTGAGCAGTAGGCATACCAGAGGCTGAGGGTGTCATGTCCACTGGCTTCTACGGGCTCTGTCATCAGAATACAGACCTCAGAACACAAAATAAGGAGACCCCAATCTAGAAACCAAGGCCTAGGAGAGAGCCCCACAAATCAGGTAATGATGAACCGTCACTACATTAATAAGAGCCTGGGGTCCTTTTTCTTTGAAGAAACGTTGGAAGTGTGTTGCATTGCTATGACATTTTATAGGAGAAAATCACTTAAGCCACTATATGCCACAAGCAAAGTGTTCAGGCCACATCTATTCTCGCCCCATGCTTAGCAGCAACAAGACAAGGGAGGAATTGAAATATGTACTTTTTTATTGTGGTAAAATATACCCAACATAAATCTGTCATTTTATCCATTTTTAAGTGTACAGTTAAAGTGGCAGTAAGTATATCCACAATATTGTGTATCCATTGGCAACATCCATGTCCAGAACACTTTTATCATCCCAAACATAACCTCCAACCCATTAAAACGAAGTCCTCACTCTCCTCTCCCCCAGCCCCTGGCACCCACCATTCTACTCTCTGTTTTTATGAATGTGACTCCTCTAGGGACCACATATAGGTGGAATTATAGAATATTTATCTTTTTGTGACTGGCTTACTTCACTTAGCAGAATGTCCTCAAGGTTCATCCATGTTGTAGCGGGTGTCAGAATGTCCTTCCTTTTTAAGGCTGAGTAATATTCCATTATATGGATATGCCACATTCTCTTTATCCATTCCCCCATGGATGCACACATGGGTTGCTTCTACCCTCTGGCTAGAGCGAATAATGCTGCTATGAACATAGGCATACAAACATCTGTTCCCGTCTTTGGGGGTATATACACCCAGCAGTGCAAGCGTGGGACCAAAATAGTAAATTTTGCTTAATTTTTTGAGGAACTACCTACTTATGTCCCCCCAGCAATGCATGAGGTTTCCAACTGCTCTACATCCTCACCAACCTTGTCACTTCCCTTTTAAAATATTTTTTTTTTTGATAATGGCTGTCCTAATGGGTGTGAATTACCCTACTGGGTCATTGGAGCAGGGAACCAATCAGCAGTGTGGCTTCACTCACAGGACCAGCTCTCACTTCCTCTGGGAACTGTGCTCCCTGGCAGGGGCGGGGGGTGGGGGGCGGCAGGGGCATGGGTGAGGGGCGAGGGGCGGACAGGCGCTGCTCTGAGGATGCACATCACCTCCGGTCCCACCCTTGGCCCCTTCGGGGAGGCCTCACCACCTTCCCTAAACACTGTATGCTTTGCTGGTTTCATGAAACCCATGAAGAAAGACAAACAGAATCAGTTTGTAATTCTGAGGTGTCTACACAAAAATGATTCAGTTTTTTAAACAGATTCTTAGAAATGACTTTATAGTAGGTCATAATAGATTGATGTTGGACACCAGTGCTCACTAATTGTGGAGCGAATTACTTCTCTCAACTTTACACCTTTGTAAAAGTCGTTCCACATTCGTGGGCTCCAGCACCCCCTCTAGATGAGACTCAGGGTCACTGCCCTTGACTGACCTTTGATGTTGACAAGCGCCCTAAGTTCTTTCATTGCAAAACTTAATGTTACAGGCACAACTCTTTGGAGGACACAACATACGGTATGCCCCATTTCGAAAACAGGCAATAATTCTCTTTTGCTAAAATTGCAGATGCTTTCCTTTGCTAGATATCCACTGTTTTGGCTGTTATGAATAACGATGCCATGAACATCTGTAAACCTATAGCTTCATTTCCCTGGGGTGGATTCTGTGGAGTGGGCTTGCTAGGTTGGTGAATAAGCTGCGGGTAACCTTGTAGGAAACCAGGCAGCTTGCATTCCTGCCTGATTACATTTCCATATGGGTGTGCTGTGTGTCCTCCTGCCTCAGGAAGCGACAATGGATGGGCCCTGAGGATGGACGGGCACCATGCGGGTTGCCCCAGGAGTGGCCCAAAGATGAGCCAAGCCGGTGACTGGCAGAACCACTTGGTACCAAGTGCCCTGAAACCAGCCATCCGCCCTGGTGGACACCCATAGTGCAGGCTGACGGTCACAGGAAATTTCGTCCCGTGGGCCATTTGCTTCTATCACTGGAGGCCTATTTCACAGCCAGGTCCTCTTGGCAGGACCATGAAGTTACAAAACTCTCAAAATCAGAGGCTTCAGGGTGCATACGTTTTTTTCCCGGTGGCGTTTCTGATCGAGACACTTGATCTACAAACCTGCGGGTGGAAGTTCCATGGGCACGAGGCTCCGGAAGGGATGTTGGGGGACATGGCAGCCCCCCTCCCTCTTCCTGCTGCCCACAGCTCAGCAGCAACGGGGGTCCCCTCCACTCCCTTCCTCCCTTCCTTTCTTGGTATCTTGTCTTATTTCACAGATGCAAACCTTATCCCTTTGAGGATATTTTTAATATATTTTTGGGGGTAATGTTTTCTTTTCTCTGTAGAGCCTGCTTCTCCAAGTTGTTTTTCTTGTTTGTTTCAATCCCATTTCACTGTCCCCCCCCAATATCCTGCCTTTCTTTTTCCCTCTCATGGGCCCCCACTGAGCTCTGCTTCAGACACATCTCTCCTCAAGGCCTGATAGGGCCTTGCTGCTTCTACACCTTGCCCCAGCCTCATGGATGGACCTGTTTCCACGATGCAGTTCAACAGACCTCTTTCTCTTGCTCCCCACCAGCTCCTGGCCTGGTACTGAGATGGAGAACTCGGGGAGCAGCCCCCCTCAGCCTTGAGCCTGGAACAGAGAGTCCTGTCTTTGCCAGAAACGCTCCACTCTTACTGTGGGGGTTGCAGAGTTGTGACCACCCCTCTGCTGATCGCTACACCCTGGGCCCTGCTGCGGGCTCCCACCCTGAGGTCTTGGACCTGGAAGGGAGGTGGCCTCCCATCCCTGACCCATGACCAGTAGCAGGCACCGTGGTTCAGTGTCTGCCCCCAGCATCCCTGCCCTGGCCCTTGTCTGGCTTCCAGCCTCCACCCCTGACCCCAGCCCCAGGGTTGGTAAGCACCCAGATTCCAGGACAATCTTGCACAAAGGAAAGCTGGTGGGGCTTCTTAGAGTCTGTGGTGGCTCAGATCCTTACCCTACGATCATGATGATACTAACTGTAGGGCTCAGGCTTAATTGCATGGGAAAAGTTTCTCCCCTGGCTTTCCAGGGGAGTATTAGCCGGTGAAGGAGGGAAGGGAGAGAGGTGGCAGTATGCGGGGTCCCCAAAATTGTCCCCCTGGTTTCCTCTTGGCCAGAGAACCTTACTGGAGCATTCTTGCAGGGAAAGAAAACAATGTCTCTGTAATGTATTAAATTTATTTTAAAAAATTAGCCATTGTTGTATTAGAGTATAAATATTAAATGATAACAATTTCTGAGCGTACCACTTAACTCCATCTCAAAAGAGATCAATTATATTTTCTTTTTCAATGATACACGCTCAGGAACAAAGTAGCTTTGACTCACGGCTCATGACAATGGTCAGGAAGTCCACTCTAGAGAAAACATCGCGATTGCCAGCTAAATGTCTTTATCGGTAGACTGCGTATATTTTCAAATTCTAATGCAATATTTAAACAGAGAACAAAATGTAAATAGTTCACTTGTAAGATTAATATATAAATAATATTCACCAAATCTGCTTTGAGAAATGTGATTTAATGACTCAAATTCAGTAAACGATCAGTCTCTTCAGTACCTTTCTCTCGCCGCTAATAGGAGAGAATCCAAACATTCTGTGAATACAACGAAAGTCTCCCATTTCTTGGTGTGTCCTGGGAAGCCTAATTTTGCTTAGATTTGGAGACGTGGTCCATGAAGGAGCTCACTGCAGAGCCCAGCACATGGAGCTCGAGGAACGCCAGCGCAGGGAGGGACTCCCCTGCACCCACTGGCCTCAGGGACGGTCGGGTGTGGGTGGGGGTGGCTGAGGCAGCCTGGCGGCCGGGAGCCCGAGTCGGGGGGAGGGAAGGGATGGCCAGGGCTCAGCTCCTGGGCTCCGGGCAGGTTAGGAAAAGCTCCGTGGGGTGTGGCGGTTCTCAGGACCTCTTCCAGGGACTTCACGCTTCCGGCATCTTTTGCCATCTATCTCTGGCTGGGAGCGTTGGGCTCTCTCTTCGTTCTGTTCTTGAACCACAGAAGTTAACTCCTCCAGCGTCGAGTTGGCCCTCCCCACCTTTCTGTAAGCATCTGTAAGACTGGGTGTATTTAATGGCCCTTTCCCTCCTCTGCCATTCCCTAGAGACATCTCAGCCCTGCATACTCCTTCTTGGCCGCACAAAGCTTGTCAGTGAGTTGGCATTTCTCCGCGATCTGTGCAGCCAGGGTTTTTGCAAGCTGCTTTTCACATCTTACGTAAAGGCGACTTCTAACGGACTGAATGAGTCTGAGCGTAAATAGAAGACCCATCGATAAGCCCATGACAGGCAGACACATCCCAGTCTCCTACTGGAAGCTGTGCAAAGTAAGTTGTACACTCAGGTCACTGGGCAGTAGCTCTACCACCCCCTCACCCAGCTGCCCAAGTAGCAGCCCAGAGCCACGCTCCATGGAGGACAGCAGCTCCTCCGTGGCATGTCCCCACACAGGCTCTGCCCAGTCGCCGTGGAGCCAGCAGCCACCACACACCCTGCAGAACACCCAACTTTCCACCCGGAGCCCAAATGGCAACTGCCATCGCCGATAGGTCAGTCATCTGGTTGGCAGTGCGCAGAGATCCACATATAAAATGTGGTCATCCCATTATGATGCAGAGACAATTCCTCTTCACCTCTTTGTCTATGTTTGTGCATCAATATGAAATTAAAATATAGTGAAAACCCGCAACTTAAGTGTATGACTTGACAAATTTTTGAAATGTATAACCCCTTACATTTTCCAAAAACTCTATCAATATACAAACTATATTCATTAACACAGAAAAGAGCCCTCTGTAAGATTTCAATTGAAGTGTGACCAGCCTGGGCCCTGGCAACCTGTTTTTTTGTTCGTTTTAGTTTTAGTTTTTAGTTTCAGAGGTAGAATTTAGTGATGCATCAGTTGCATATAACACCCAGTGCGCATTCCATCACGTGCCCTCCTCAATGCCCATCCCCCAGTGACCCCCATCCCCCCACCCCCACTCCCCCCAGGAACCCTCAGTTTGTTTCCCAGGGTCGAGAGTCTCTCATGGCTTGTCTCCCTCTCTGATTTTATCTTATTTTATTTTTTCCTTCCCTTCCCCTATGTTCATCAGTCCACGTACTTAGTATACGTTCTTTGATCCTTTCCTTTGTACAGAGTTGTGTCTCAATAACAGTCCCATCTTGGAACAATTCTATTGCAGTGAAAAGATCCCCCCGTGTTTCCCATGTGGGCTACATTGGACAAAGTCTGCTCGTCTCTCCTTGGAATACGTCCATCACTTTGTTTCCAGAGCAACGCACTCTACTGTGTTTACAATTGTATGCTTCGGTTTTGTTGCTGTGTGTGTAATCTTCTGGCCCCACTGGCCTTTCCTGTTTTGGTTTTCTCCCAAACCTCCCGACATTAGTTGTGACCCAGGATTTGGTTGTGGGACCACTTTCCTTCCTTAGCATCTCATCCCCTTGCTGAGTCACCTCATTGGTGTTGTGGCTTTAATGACATCGAAACATCCTGACTCACATTCATTCGTCCTTTCCAAACCTTTCCACACAATCCAGACTCACTCACACCCAGCCGCCTCCACGGCATCTCCGTGGGTCATCTGTTGTGCTGGAACCCAACCAGACTTGCCCCAGAACCTGCTCTCTCTCCGCTGTCCCTTCCCATGATGCAGCTCCATCCTGACAGGGCAGCACTGAGGTCCCCCGGGAGCCGTCCCTCACTCACCAGAGCAGAAACTCTGGATTGTGACACTGGCCCTCTGCATGGTAACAAGTCCACCAGAGGATCCTGGAGTCTGAGACCCCTGGACAGACATGGTGTGGCCGCTGGTGGCTTTGCTTCTCAGCCTTGAGAGATTGGAGGCCATTTTGGGGTTCTAGTTGTCTTCATAACGATATCCCTCTGTTGTCACCGAGTCTCCACATGAAGAAGAAGCAATACATAGAATTCATATGCATAAATACTGCACCAACATAGGTTGGACGAGTTGTCAGTATATCTAATTATGTACAAATCACAAGACATAATGCATCCATTCGAAAGAGCAATACATATAATTAACATATATAAACATTATACAAATACAGGCTACATATTTATGTATAAATCAACACATATCCATATAAAAGGAATAGTACTTATAATTAATATATATCAATATTATACCAATAAAGGTTATAGAAGTATATTAGTATATACAATTATGTGTAAATCACAATGCATAATATAGCATATAATATGTAAATAACTACATAACATAATATAACTAATATCCTACATAATTTTACATATGCTAAAATATTTTTGAAAACGGTTAAGATGGTAGACATTTGACTAGTACAGTGAAAGCCACAGAGTCTGGCAGAAAAAAAAATCTAAGTTAAAAATAGCCAAAACTATCATGTGAGCCCTGAAGGATGAGTCTGAGGTTCCAAGTGAACCTCTGAGGTAGAGGCATGGCCCAGATCTGCTCAGGCTCAAGTTCACAGGCAGACAACCCCCACTGAGGTCTGGGCAAGTCTCACCACTTTCGGTGTGGAGCCAACCAATCAGATTGAAGGCAAAAGTCTGGTATGCTCTCCACCAATCTAGACCCAGATCCTCAAGGAGCCGTTTGCAAAGTACCAAAACCCAGCACTGGTGAGGCTGCCGTGAACCTGGTGTGCTCTTACTGATCGCGGCTGGCAGTGAAAACCCATCAGGGATCCCCAGGAAGCCACTTGGCTGTACCAGTCAAGAGCTCAGAAGTCTGCATTCCCTTGTGATTTCTATTGGGATATAATTCAGGGAATCAAAAGGAGCTGGAGGTCCAAAGGCTCCCATCATGGCACTGTTCACAACCTTCCTAAACTAGAAAGAACCAGAGTCCATGGTTGGGGGAGCCTGAGGGAGTTACATCTTCTCGATTCCATGGAACATTATTCAGCCATGAAATGCATTTGTGGAGATCATGTGATAAAATGAGATGTCTCTAAAAATACATTCTTTTGGGCACCTGGGTGACTCAGTCAGTTAAGCATCTGCCTTCGGCTCAGGTCATGATCTCAGGGTCCTGGGATCGAGTTCCGCAGTGGGGGTCCCTGCTCCGCGGGGAGTCTGCTTGTCCCTCTCCCTCTGCACCTAACCCCGCTTTTGCTATCTCTCTCTCTCTCTTTCTCTCTCTCTCAAATAAATAAATAAGTAAACAAATAAACTCTTTAGAAAAATAAAAATACATTCTTTTGAGGAAACATGAGCACGAAATAGTTTCCATGTAAAACTGACATGCATATGGTCAAGGAATTGATGGGAATACAGAATCCACTGAAATTTTTCTGAATGAATGAATTCTTCAGGAAAAGCTACAGTTTATTCTACAAGTGAAGTAAGGCTCTCACATATTTTAATTGAGTGCCTCTCCCCAGCCTGCGGTGGCCTCCCAGCCATCCCTTCTCATGCCAGTCCCAGAAGCCCTCTCTCTCCCCCTTTCCCCAAGGCTCGGCCCCCAGACTCCTCTCTCTGAAGTGAGAACTGGTTTGCTTTCTGCTGGGTCCATTTTCAGCGTGCACTGAAGCCTTCCCGTTCCTGCCCCATCTCCCCTGCCTGGGCCAGCACTTCCACAGCTTTCCCACCGAAGAAGTTTGCTTCTTCCTCTCACTGCATGTGCGGTAGATGGTGACCCGTCATTCTTACCTCGGCAATAATAAAACACCTTGATCTAGCCCTGCATGGACTTGTGGTTTGCTGCCGGGTCACCATGGCAACGGTGCACGGTATTCCTGCGCTCCTCCCACAGAGAGGGACTGAGCAGTGGCAGGGCTGGAATTAGGATCCCCCTGCCTCATTGTGGGATTGTGTTTGTGGGGTGCTGGGGTCACACTGGCCTTCCTGCTTGCCTCCCACTAGCCAGGTCACCCCGTAAAGTCACTCAACCTCTCCTGGTTTCAGGGTCCTCACCTGTCAAACGGGGCAATAGTCGTATCTACAGGACCGGGTCGTCAGGATTGGACGGACCGACACAAAGGGCTCTGGGTCCAGGGCCTGCTGCATCCGCTGAGGGTGCAGGCTGAGCGGCCCTCACCCCATTGCTCACACGGGGGTGGGCGGCTGGAGCAGCCTGGATGGAGGGGCAACATTTGGGCCTTAGAAGTGAAGAGATAGCACTTGTGGAGAGGCGCTGACGCCCTGAGAGCTTTCCGGGAGCTGGCCACCACGCAGGCCTGCCAATGGGACGGGAGTCCCGGCCAAGCTGGGGGGAACTGTCCGTAGTGCTGAACCGTTGCGTTCAACCGTTTCGGCACCGGGTTTCCACCCTCCGGGACCTGTTACAGAGCATTCTCCTACCACAGACATTCCTACACCCAGCAGGTGGAGGGTGTGCACCTGAGGGTCCCTGCAGAGAGCACGTCTGCCACCTCAGGGACCCTCCCCTGGCTCTGGCGCCCAACGCTTCTACAAGTTCTAGGTGTGGCTTGCGTTTCTTCCCAACTGAGCATCCCCTGCACTCATTCCCCCTTTCCCTAGTGTCCGGTTATCCTCCCCTTTCCACATTGTCATCAGCAATAAACTCCCTTCCGTTTCCAGCCTCCTCACAGGATGACCCGAACCTCTGGCTTTAGTGAAACTGAGACCCTCCCCCTCCCCTGCCCTCTGGTGTGGCTGCTTCCTCTCCCCACCTATGCCTCAGGGGTACCACCGGGGGACCTGCTTCCATCCACCTCCCTGGGCTGTGCATCCCTAAGAATCCGGGCTGCCGCCTCCCCAGGCCTTTAAGGCCACTGGGCCTGCATTTTCTCTTCCTTCGGTGGCCATTTCCATCTCTGTCCTTCCTCTCTCCAGCCTCCTGCCCACCCCTGTTAGCCTGCCTTCCTCTTGCCCTCCCTCCCCCACCTGCATCCTTGGATGAGTCTCAGTCCAACGATTCACTTTGTTTCCAGCTCATGTGTAGGCAGAGGTACACTATCAGAGAAGACCAACCCTCTACTCTGAGGGACACCACAGTTTTGTTTTGTTTTTTTTTAAGATTTTTTAAATTTATTTGTCAGAGAGAGAGCTTGCAAGCAGGGGGAGCGGCAGGCAGAAGAAGAAGCAGGCTCCCCGCCGAGCAAGAAGCCTGATGCAGGACTCGATCCCAGGACCCTGGGATCATGACCTGAGCCAAAGGCAGACACTTAACCCACTGAGCCACCAGGCATCCCCTCTTCTCACGTTTTAAGTACAAACTTCACTTTCATGTTGTACAGAAAATCAGGTATAACAACCAAATCCGGCATAAAGATCTTCTGGCTTCTTACTGTGGCCACAGAGAGATTTATCTTGGGTCCAGCTCCTCTTGCCCTGCCCACCTCGCCATTGCTGGGCTCCTGCACCTCTGGCTTCCCGTGGGTTTGGCCGACAGGGGGCACCTACAGGAGATGGGAGAGTGGGGTACAGAGACGGGGCATTTCCTCCCCGCTCCTTCCCATCACTGGTTCTGCCTTCCAATCAGCTCTCCTCCAAAATTCCAGCTAGAATTCCACTGGCTCGGGCGCCTGGGTGGCTCAGATGGTTAAGCGTCTGCCTTCGGCTCAGGTCATGATCCCAGGGTCCTGGGATCGAGTTCCGCATCGGGCTCCCTGCTCCGCAGGAAGCCTGCTTCTCTCTCTCTCTCTCTCTCTCTCTCTCTCTCTCCCTCTGTCTCTCATGAATAAATAAATAAAATATTAAAAAAAATAATTGGAATTCCACTGGCTCCAGAGATTCCATTGTCCTCCATCAGTCCCAAAGGTGGGGATGGTAAGAACCCTTGGTGAGAAAGTAAGGTGAAGGGAAGGAATCCCGGTGCTCACCATTCCTTGGACTCCCTCAACCCTGTCTCTGGAAGCATCTGTTTACCCAGGTCTCTTCCTTAGAATACCTGTCTCCTACTCAACCCCGACGGTCAGCTCCCCCGTTCCTCCCTCACTCCCCCCCGCGCTCTGGGGTGATAGTTCTGCCCGCCCTCCTGGCCCTCCCCCTCCCCTGGGTCCCCGTCTGTCCCCGATCCTGTTGTCCCCTAAACGCACCCCTCATTCTTCCATCACCTGCTCTGCCTTCCTTGCTGTACCTCCAGCCATGGCCTCAGACCCTCCCTTGCATTTCACTCCACCTTCTGGAAAGCATGATTTTTTTTCATCCATTTTCTCATCTCTTGTGAGGTTGGCACCATCCTGTGACCTAAGTCGTAGCCCCTCCATTCTCCTTGCTAAAGTGTCATGGTTCTCAGTATACGCCTGACTCAAGCTCTCTGAATTAGGTGAGGTTCTGGCCGTAAATGTGGATTTGGAGTCAGGCACCCTGGCCAGTTCCTAACCCCGTGTGGCCCTGGCTCACTTCATAAGCCTCTGATCCCCAGGTTCTCTCCGTGCAAGAATGGGGTGTAGGTGCTATCTCACAGGCCACAGGAGCTGAAGGGCATGACAGGTGTACACGGCTCAACATGGGATGCTTCAAGTAGTTACAACTGCTGCTGGTGCTCATGTTAACCATTACTGATCTTATCTTGAAACCAGGGTGGGTCCCCCGGCCCCCCAATTCTTATGTTGAAACTTAGCCCCCAATGTGATGGCGCTTGCAGGCAGAGCCTTTGGCAGATGAGTAGGTCCTGAGGGTGGAGCTCCAGGAATGGAATTAGTGCCCTTATAAAAGGACCCCCAAGAACCCCCTGGCCCCATCAGCCACATGTGAGGATGCATGAGAAGACAGTCCCCTAGGAACCAGCAGTGGACTCTCTCCAGATGCCCAATCTGCTGGAGCCTTGATCTTGGGCTTCCAGGCCCCAGAACTGGGAGGAATAAATGCTGTTAAAGCTGCCTGGTCTATAGCATTGTGTTATAGCAGCCGAGCTAAGACACCGGGGGTTCATCCAACCAGGTTTCCACGTGTGTCTCCAGCTCCTGGTCATTTTTTCTCAGCTCCCATCCTGGACGCCTGGCATTTCCTTGGGATTCCTCCTCACCCCTCTTCCTTCCTAAATGTGCATCAGTCACCGAAGAGCTCAGCATCACCTGCACTCCAACAACCTTCAAGGTCCACTCCTCAGCGTTGAGTGGCTCTCCACGGGTGTGCCACCACTCCCACACAACCAGAACCCAGCCCTCACCTTCCTTCCTCCACCTGCACTCTGCGTCCCGACAGATGAGACTCATTCAGCCTCACCATTCAGTCAGAAGCATGGCCTTTGTTCTGCATCCCTCTCCCTGGGGGCTGCAGAGGACCGTGCCCAGGCTCCTCCACAGTATTCCCCCCCCCTTGCAGGGGTGTGGGGGTCTCCAGGGTCCCCTCCCTCAGGAGCTCAGCTACAGAGGGGCTTGGTTGTAGGGCCACACTCTGGGAGATGCTGAGTGAGGACGAGTGAGGATCCAGGAAGCCAGGAGGGAGCTCTGCAGGCCCACCTCTCCCTCTGCCCCATCCTATGTCCTTCCCTGCTTACCACGGGGCATCTGGCACCCCAAACTCCATCTCAGCTCTGCCTCCCGACAAGCCGACCTGCTCACTTGCCCTCATCCACCCTTGACATGTAGATCATTTAACCTTCTCACCATATCTTGAGCCCACCCCCTCCTTTCCAGCCCACTGCCCTTGCCTTCCTTCAAGACCCCATCATGTTTCACTTGTACTGTTATCTGCTACCCTCCCAACTCCCCAGGACACCCCATGTTACTGTTCAGGGTGTCCACATAAAATACAAACCTGCCCATACTATGCAGTCTCAAATCCCGCATCGCGAGGGAGATCCCCTCCATGTCCAGCTGTCTTAATGACCTGGCCTCCCAATATTGCCCCCACCCAACCATCTACACGGGGCTCTGGAAACACTGAGTCGTGCAAGCCTTGGGCTGCTCCTCACATAACCCCTCTTCCTGAGGTGTCTCTTCGCCTCCATGTAACTGGAAGATCCCAGAAATCCCTCAAAACTCTGCTTCGGAGTCACCCCTGCTGACGTCACCCCTGACATCCTTAGGCCAAGGTCAGTAGACTCCCCTGTGCAGGGTTTTGTATCCCACATATATTTAAATTGCTGCATAACATACTGGGTTATTGTGAAAATGTCAGATTTTCTGCTTCTCGGGGTAGAACGAAACCTTCTCGGGAGCAAAGCCACCGTCCCCAGGGCCCATCTTCAGGCACTCGAGGCAGTAGCCTCTAGAAGCAGGAAAAGGCGAGGAGAGGGGTTCTCCCCTAGAAACTCCAGAAGGAACTTGCTGCCACCCACCCTGGACTCTATCCCTGGGTGACCCATGCCAGACTTGTGCCTGCAACATTGGCAGATAACACAGTGGGTCATTTTAAACCACTAATCATGGGATTATGACATCAATAGAAAACCAACACTTTTAAGTTAATAGATTTAAAAAGGGAAACCGCAGTATTCTGGAAACCACGATATTCTGGAAAAGCTACCGTCAATGACCCCAGGCATTCTTGAGTCTGAAGCCTGATTTTATAGTGGTTTCCTTCCTTTGCTTTCCTTCTGTGCTACCAGACTACGAAAATCTCATCAGGCATTGATCTCTACACCATTACAGTCTGAGAGTACCTAAACTCGGCAAGACAGGCCCTGGGTGAGGGCCCCGGCATGACCTGGGAGGGAGGGCGTGGGTTTCCTGCTGGGCTTACAGATTTCTTTAATTACAGATCTTCTCCCATGCAGTACATTTATATTACTGTGATAGTTTAAAATGGCCAATTTCCCTCCACTTGGCTCATGATAATAAGAGGAATAAAAAATCTCCTGTTGGCTAAAGGGTTAACTGTGGAGCTTGAATTTTTTTTTTTTTTTTTCCTCCTTGGAGACTCAGAACTTGCACGCATCTTTGATGATCCTTTCACAAAAAGAATCAAGGGCGAGATGCCTAGGGCTTGAATGTGCGTTTGCTGTACATTCATGATAAATGCTGAACCAAATGGCACATTCATGGCTGCTTCTTGCTTGTAAATGAACTGCTGAATGAAAGTTTTGGGGCACAGCTCACCTCCAACAGAAGCTGTCCTGTTCACACTGGGAGCTGACCAACGGTTCTTGAATTTTCTTGAAAAACTAGTTTTTCCGCTCTCCATGACAGCGGTGCCTTCCTCCTTGCATTTTGTAATCAGGCTGGCTTTTTTTTTTTTTTTTTTCCCACACTGCCGTTGGAATAAAGATCCCGCCTTTGATTGAAATGGAATCTTCCACTATTGAGCAAGCCTTCTTCAATGAGTCATCGGGGCGGCTGCTCATTGGCTGAGGCCGCTGGAGCCAGGGGATTGCCTGGCACCGGCTTGCAGGGCCCGGCTTCATTCACAGAATCTCTGGCTCGCTGCTAGCCCTTCCATTCACACAAACAGCCTCTCATTCACATTTTGCTGTTTTTGTCTGCTTCTAATGAAGAGCGGGGTTTGGGAACGATAGGGCGTTTTTGCTTCAGATTTGGGGGGAGTTCCGCTCTCCATCACCATCGTCGATGGGGTGTGCACTTGCTGTTGCTAAGCGAGCAAGGGGAAGGGCGAGAATGAGTGCCTGCACCCAGGGAGGGCCGCTGCGGCCCTGCGCTCCTGCATCCGGACGGCCGGCCTCAGCTGCCGGCCAGGAGCAGCCCTCAGGGCACTTGGTCCGTAAAACTCTGCTGGGCTCAGTGCCCCTTGGGACACATGCCTAGTCGTGGGTGGGGAGAAGGCAGGGTGCTAGAGGTAAATTCATTTGCTTGCACAGAGTTGCCTGGCCATTTGCACAGGGAGGTTTCTCTGTGTCAGGTGGGTTATCTCTGTGCACGGCCCGCGGTGCCAGGGCTCAGCGGGTTTGAGTCTCCGCTGACCTTCTGGGGGCCGCCAACGCCCGTTCCCCTCGCTGAGAGGAAGGAGGCCTGCACCCGTCCCCTGCAGCCGAGTCTGACTCCTGAAACGGATCTGCTGTGTAACCAGAGCAGCTGCATGTTTTTCCTCCTTAATGCAGGGTTGAAAAGCGGCAACAGAAGGGACACTGAAATGTATTTGTAACGTTTGGTAGGCATTTTTCCAGACCTTGAGCACATTCAGTTGGGATAAAGCTTCAAGCCCAGCCCCCTTTTTGGAATGGATTTCTGGAGCCGGCTGCCATTCCTCAGAGAAGTCTTCTTTTTTGGAAGTAGGTTTTCAACCTAACCCCGACTGGGGAAAGCTGTTGTCCGTAGCAGGGAACACATCCTCACTGGCTCTGTGCAGATCTTTCTTTCTTTCTTCTTCTTCTTCTTTTTATTTATTTATTTATTTATTTATTTTTGGAGGAACTGCATTGCCACAAAGACACTTGTCATGGCTGCTCTTTTGCCTTGAAAAAAAAAAATAGAAAAACCCAGGAAATTGGTATGTTATGTTCACCTGGGAGTAAATATTCTTTTCTTTTCTGTTCTTTCTTTTCTTTTTTCCTTTTTTTTTTTTTTTGGCTATTTACCAATTTCTGCTGCTTTCCAAATCAGAATTCATGAGGATCCGCTGAAGATCTTATTCTTAAAAAGCCTCCGTCACATTTTAACGCATGGCTGTGAGACACTTAGGGGCTTCCACGGAGGGCTGAGCGGGGGACAGGAAGCCCTAGCACAGAAGAAGGGGTTTCAGAAAGTTCATCTGACCGTCCGCAGGGACTGGACTGACCTCCGGCACAGATGCTGAGTCGGGGGGGATGGGGAGGCGAGCAACCAAAGGTTGGAAGGAAATCTCTGGGAAGGTAGAAAAGGCAGTTTGAGAATTGATTGGCTCTAGTGTGCTGTCAGTGGGTGTATGTATTTTTTTTCTTTTTTCTTTCTTTCTTTTTCTTTCTTTCTTTCTCGTGTGTGCGTGTGTGTGTGTGTGTGTGTGTGTGTGTGTGCGCGCGTGTGTGCGCTACAGGAAGTGATTTGCAGTGCTCCCCGGGCCTTTGTTGAGAAGGGTCTCCTCTGGAGTGAGTCACGCTCTCGCTGTGCGCAGCCGGAGCCGCTGGGCGCTCCCCTTCGGAAGCGATGCCTGGAGCGGCGCGAGCGTGCAGCCCTCCGCAGCCGAGCGCGGGGCCGGGGCTGCGCGGCCGCGGCGGCGCGGGCCGCTAGCGGGGAGGTGGCGCCGCTGTCCCCCGCTGTCCCGGCCGCCGCGTCCCGCCGGGCCGCGCTCGCCCCTGCAGCGCCCGGGCGGATGCGGTCAGCCCACGGAGGGGCATGCTTCCACGCACCAAGTACAACCGCTTCAGGAATGACTCGGTGACATCGGTCGACGACCTTCTGCACAACCTGTCGGTGAGCGGCGGCGGCAAGGTCTCGGCGGCGCGCGCGGCCCCGGCGGCGGCCCCCTACCTGGTGTCCGGAGACGCGCTGCGCAGGGCGCCCGACGATGGGCCGGGCAGCCTGGGCCACCTGCTCCACAAGGTGTCCCACCTGAAACTCTCCAGCTCGGGCCTCCGCGGGCGCTCGGCGGCCAGGGCGCGGGCGGGCGCGCGGCTCTCGGGCAGCTGCAGCGCGCCCAGCCTGGCCGCCCCGGACGGCAGCGCGCCCCCCGGCCCCGGCGCCCCGGCCATGCGCGCCGCCAGGAAGGGCCGGCCCGGCGATCAGCCGCCGCCGCGCGCCCCGCACGCCAGCGACCAGGTGCTGGGGGCCGGAGTCACCTACGTCGTCAAGGTGGGTGCGGGTGCGGGCGCGGGCCGAAGGGTGGGTCGCCGCGGAGGCCGGGAGGCGCGCGCTCCTTCTCGGCCGACTCACGGGGCCGCGGGGATGGGGCTTTGCGGACGCGCCCGCTGCGCACCCGTGGGGAAAAGCTTTGCCATGGGTGACCTCACTCTGGCCTGCTTTCTCTTTGGCTCCACTCCCCTGGCCACTGACTGTGCCATGTGTCCGGCCAGTGGTCCTCAGGGCATGGGCCCCTGTCCCTGGGAAGTGGGCACCAGGCCGACGCAGTGAACACACTTAGAAGGACCGGACAGACCTGCCCCGAGAAATGCAGGCGGTGTGACTACTTCTGCTGTGTCTGCCCCAAGAGGCAGGGTGGGTGGTTCGGTTCCCGCGGCTTCTAGCATGCAGGCCAAACGCTGCCTTGCTTTATGTAAGCCGCTTGTACTTCCTACCCAGCAAGGTTTTCTCTGGTGTGTCTGCCTTTCCTTCCCTACCTGAGGGTTTTGGTTCACAGCAGCAGAGGCGAATTTAGGACTGTTTTTCCCTGGGGCTGTAGCCTTCCCTTTAAATAGGCTGAAAGGGGCTGAGCACGGGGCCTGGAGCTGCCGGCTGGAAAGGAGGTTTTTCCTCCAACACAAAGAATTATACAATCATGCCCAATGTGGTCCATAAAATTCCTCCCTTATACAAACATTTTATGATGTTTAAAGAGCGAACATGCAGCTCCCGCCCACCGGCCTGCCCCATACTCGTGTCTTCCTGCCTGTTGGACAGTAGTGAGCTGTCCCTGGGCCCTGCGGCCCGGCAGACATCTGCCAGACAAGGGGAAGGGGTGGGAGCTCTATGATTTGTCAGGTCACTCCAAGGCATGGCTATGTGTTTAAAAAGCAATGAGACGCACACAGTATCTCCACTGTGCCGTCAAGCACGCTGAGAAGCCTGCAGGGCGTCTAGCCTCCACGGATTGGCTACAGATTCAGTTTAGAAATTCAGCAGACACATCCTCAGGTGAAATGTTGTGTCTTGGCAGTGTGGGGACCAAAATATTAAAAGAAGCAGTTAACTGTGGATGATCTGTAACTGTCTAAACAGGACTGACAAAGGAATGTGATCCTCACTGTTAAAAATGGGGCCTCTCATCCGATGGAGGCTGCTTTCTACTGAATCTTCATCTTACCTTCCGAAAATGGATTCATTTGTTTTACAGAAGGGATGAAGATCGGCATAAAACATGCATGTCTGCTTGAGTTTTTTTTATAAAAGAGAGTGAATATCCTTCCTGTGGTCTTTCTTTAAATTATATAACCAGGAGCCAAAACAAAAAGAAAAAACAAAACCAAGCAAAAAACCCTGACAACTTTGAGGTGAAATCGTGGCACTGGAGTCGATGACTTCTAGTGTGCTAATATAATTGCTATCTCAAAAAAAAAAAAAAAGAAAAACCCAGAAAAAGAGCCTACGTTTAAAATAGACAGACCTTGGCAAAGCTCGCTCTCTATGCCTGTCATGTGGAACATAGGAGGTAGTTTTCAAATGGAGGGAGAATTCTCAAACTTAACGCCTTTAAAGTTTTCTTTTAGAAAAAGCATCCCTCCCTTGGCTTAGAGCTTTGCTGTTGCTTTTCGAAGAGCGATCCAGTTTAAAGGTCAGTTGTGGTTGGATTCAGAGCAGAGCGAAGCGAATCAGCACTGCAGGGCCATCCTGTTGGTGTAAGGCTGTGAACCCGGGCAATAGCAGAACTCATGTGAGCAGAAGCTGGGTCTGCCCAAGCCTCTGGGTTTGGGGGTCACATGATCGTGCCTCCAGTAAATGGTGGCAGTGCCCGCGGGGCACCTAGCCTGCCTGCTTAGCATTCGGTGCCATGAATGGTGGTCAGGTGAACATCAGCTTAGGCTTCCCCAGAGAAGTGTGGAAGCACATAGCAAGGAGGTCGGACGCTGAGGACAATGTCTCGTGCACACACTTGATTCCCGGGATCACATGGCGCTCTGTTGGTGTGCATTTCCGCATTGCCCGTGTTGAGTTGAACATCATGGACTTATTCTCTGGGAGAATCATAAAACTGAAAAAAAAAAATCCTCTTAACTTGGTATTATTTGCTGGTCTGTGAATAGTTTTACCAGTATCTTGGCTTTTTTTCTCTCTGGTAGAGAGAAAGAGGCAATGTTTCTTACATGACTGTACATCGGCTGTCAATCTAAAGGCTGAGGGTTTGCGAAAGAACTAATTATTGCCTTGGATTTAAATTTATTTCTAAATTAAGGAGCCCCCCACAATGTTTTCTTATTTCTAAATTCATATGCTGTATAATTATAGGTTTTCCCCCTCGTAGAAATACCTGCTATGGCACTACGAGGACGCTGTCTGCAAGATTTTTATTGAAAAATATTTCAGCTCCATCTGCTTACATGGGAGTAGAAACTGTGAAGTGCAGGAGTCTGGTGGGGTTTGCTCACCTAAGAAACATCAAACTATTTGAACAGCAGGTTGTAATCTTAATTAATGAAGGATATGAAGTTTAGAGACGGAGAAGGCTCCTGAGCAACAGGAGAATTCCAAGCTCAGCGGGTTTGACTCGTCCCGCGTGCCACCAGCGAGTATGCTGCTGATAGGGCACCAGGGCCCTGGGCTCCTCCCGTCAGGAGCCCTTCCTGGCAGGACTTTTGTACCCTCCTAGTGTTGTGGGATTGCAGGGTTCTTGTCTCACAGAGCTGAAGAATGAATCTCGCTGACACATAAGGGTGAAGTGAAGTGAAAGTTTATTAAGTGAAGGCGAGAACAGAAACGAAAGAAAAAAGCTCTCTAGAGTGAGCAGGGTCCCGAATGGGTGGCCGCTGTGGGCTTTTAGGGCTGGTCTTTTTACAGAAAACTGACTAGGGAACTTAAGTCTTCTTGAGGTCACCACCGATAACACCATGATCACTGTCTCCTTTGGTTACTTTCAGTGGTCAATTTGTAACTATCAGGAAAATATCTCATCTATGACATTTAAGACCAAGGAGGGGGTCTCCTTATGTTCCCTTGTCTCTGGCATTTCTCCACATCAGGGATTTCTCGTAGCCTGGTCCTGTCGCCCCTTACCCATCTCTTGCCACCCAGCCCCACCTGTCCCTTACTCACGAGGTATGCTTGACCCTCATTTTTCTCTTTTGGTAACACAACCGCAAAGAACAATGAATATTGTCATGACAATTCCATCTCAAAACCACATTTGGACCTGGAAAGTGGGTAGAAATTGTTTTGATTATACTGCTGTCCACCTTGAAATTCTTTTGCCTCGGAGTCCAAGGCGACTACACCTGAGTGTCCACTGGGGCTATGGCCAGTCTTTGGCAGGTTTGGAGGGCGATGTTGGGGTGCTCCACGCACAGGCCTGCAGAGTGAACAGCTTAGGAAGGAGAGACAAGATTGGACATGCCACTGGCCGAGGTAGGAGGGCCATCTGAAGGCCAGCATGGCCTTGAGGTTCAGCCCTGACCCTGACTGATGGGCGCAGTAGTGTGGGGGCTGCTTGGGGTCCCACCACCGGCCCCGGGCTCCCCAGAAGAAGGACTTCTCCTAGAGCACATTACACCACAGACTCAAAACCAGCAAGGAGGTGACCTCATTTAGGGCTGACTCCAGTGCCCACAGCAAGAATTGGGAACCAAGTGAGGAGCGGTGACCTCGGGTGCTCACTGGTCACTCTCAACACAGACAGGGATGGTGACCTGCTGCTAAATGTGGTGGCCCCTTCGGACATCTGCAGATGGCTGTCTGCTCTTACCCCAGTCTCGGTTAGGGGCTATTTGCAGGAGATTCTATCAGTCAGAGAGTTACGGACTTTTCTCCTGATACACTGGACTGTTTTTCTTTGGGAATGAAGCCTTCTTTTTACAAAAACTCTTTCAAAAATTATTTTGTTTCTCCCCTTTGTGAATCTGATGATATTTGGGGTGGTATAAATTATTCGTTTTATTTATAAATGTTCTATTGCTCTTTATAGATGGTCTTTATAAACTGCACTTACTCCAAAAATTATTTTAAATTGGTATTCTATCCGCTTGCCTTAGATTCATTAAAAATACCTTCAATCTTCCATGTCTTAGCATTGTATTCCTGTGACACCATGAGTTAAGGTCATTGCAGACTTATTTTGCCATGAGACATTATCATGATGGGATTGATTGAATTTTGTTTTAGTTCTGGATGAACAAAATTGTTCTGCGATGTGCAGTAGAACTTTCAAAGTTGATGTAAATTTTTTTTGAACAATCTCATAATATGGGTGGCTTACATGTAAATATTATCTAAATGGTTTGAAAAAGTTTAAGAAATTCTTTTGAGATTAATAGACAAAATTATTAGTTTAATATGGGAAGTGTATTAGCTCTCTTTTTATGTGACACAGTAATAGCAAGTGTGTTAAATGTGTGTGCACTATACACCACGCACACACCACACACACATGTACACGTACACACAGACACACATGCACACCAAACAGGTAGACAACTTGTGATGACTTTGGACTGGGGTGATTTTCTTTCCTGTGAGAAAAATACTAAATGTCATATTTACAGAAATACCTGATTATCTCATTCATTTTTTCTTATTCATGTTTAAGAGAAAATCATTCTGGGAGAGATAAGCTATTGATCACACTTTAATCCTGCAAAGCATAGACTTCCTTCTTCTCTACTTTCCCACTGTGTTTTATCTTTGATTATGTCTTACTGGTGAGGAAGGCCCGATACGTGTTATTTAAACAAAGTCCTGGTAACGGAGAATGTGGGCAGCGAACGTGCAAACCCGCATGAGAGGCTGGCTTTCCAGCCAATAGGCTCATCCCGAAGGGTGTGCAAAGCCCACAGCCCCTCTCTTGGATGTGGTGCCTTGGCGCAGGGACATGGCCCAGCATGGTGGCCTGGCTCTGGAGGTGGCAGGTGTCATGGCGGGACATCTCATGCTCCCATAGCTCCCAGGGCTGGTAGAGAGGGGCCTGCTCTGCGGTGCCTGGGCCGTGCTGCTCAGGGTCAGGGCCAGACTGCACGGCACTCCTGCCCAGGATGTTTGATGGGTTCAGAGGAAGTACGGTGAGGACCCGGCCTGTTAAATGAGAATCGTCAAGGACTGATGAAGTCAAACTGAATTATTTAATTCAGAAGTGAGATGGTTTCAGATGACATGGAGAGAAATGGCCAGTCATACATATTTGTAAAGAACAAAAAGAAAAATTTGAATTTAGCATAGAAGATCTACAGTATGCAGTGGATAAGGAGTGTCTTTATGGTGGGGGCACTGAGCACGGGGGTGGCCTCCTGAGTGGGTGGGCCTCACACAGGTACCGATTTTCAGTTGCGCTAAAACCCCCACAGACCATGCCGTGCCCGTGAGGTTTTACCTGCCCTGCCCCCACTCCAGGGCTGGGACCGCGGCCTGCCGATGTGACCAGCCTGCCCCTCCCAGCACAAGGACAGGTGGAACCCACATTAAGAAATAATTCCTATAACCCTAGCTCCCCCCCAGAAAAAAAAAATCTGAAATGGTTGTTGAATTTTTTCAAGGGCTTTTTCAGCATCTAGTGAGATAAATAGGTATTTTTCACCTTTTTCTGTTAATGTGGTGAATCATTTATCTTTGTGACACACGTGTCTCGGCTTCCTGTGTGAACGCTCCCTGCTGCTGGTCTTTGAGGGCAGATGTCTGTCCGGCTCCTCGTCAGGAGACACAGTCGTTCACGGTCTGGCCCTTGTCTTGTCCTCTGAGCCCCAACACTGCGGCCACAGGAAAGAGCTCGTTCCCCCCAGACCTGCTGCACCTCTGGCCTTCAGTCTTCACTCACATTCTCCCCATCTGGGCCCTTCTTTCTACCCCGTCTTGGCCTTTATTCTAATAAAGCTCTGTGAGCTAAGGACCTCTCCGTAAGGGCCCCAGGCTCCGGTTTGCCTTTGTAGTCATCACTTCCATCCCCAGCAGGTGCCTACCGCGGGGGCTCCTGAGAACCCAAGAGAAATCAAATGGCTCCCACTCTCAAGGAAGTCGCTCCTTACGGGGGAAGTCACTCCTTGGGGGTGTTCCATGTGTGATGAGGCCAGGAGCTGTGGGGACGGGGGTCCTCCACTCTTCCCAAGACCCCTCTGGGCGCAGAGCCTCAGGTAGGCAGACAGTGACAGAGACCAGGGTGAGAGGTGGCTGAGGGCCAGGGGGAAACCAGACAGAGCAGAGGGGACCAGTCAGGTGGGTGACCTGGGGCCTACTTACATGTACTTGGCTGTTAAGAATGTAACTCCAAAGAGGCACATTTTGGACTCTTTTCTATTAAAAGATTGCTAGATAATTATTCTTTCTGTGAATGGGCATGTGTGCAGGGTCCAGCCAGAGTCCTCACAGGCTGTTCTGTAGATGGGAAGCGTGATTAGCAGACCCACGAATTCTCTTTAAAGCTAATTATGGGAAGGTTTCGGTAAGAGAATCAGCTTTAATGAGAGCCGTGAGTGGTCATTATGAAGTTAAATATTGTATAGCCAGATTTCACCAGGACATTTCCACCCAGAAAGCTAACCTCCTGAGTACTTCCTGGTGCCCCCACCTCCAAGGAAAGCACCGGATTTATGAAAAAGATGAGGGAGGGTGAGTGGATGCAGGAAGTGTTTTTGCGGGCGCCATCAGTCCCCCGTGGAGGGGATTCTAGGTTGTGAAGGAGGTTCGGGACTAGTTTCCAAAAGGAGTGCACGATCCCGTTGAGCAGGGAACGATGCTCCACTGGAAACACACAGACAGGTTCACGTCCTTTAAGCTGCTGGTGGCCTGGGGAGGGTGGAGAGGGCCTGGAGCTGGCAGGAAGGCTTCATGGAGGGCTGGGGTGGGTGCAGGTCCTGGGAGACTGTCGGGTCTGTGCGGGCGGGGGGCTGGCGGATGCTCCAGGCCGGAGAGTCAGCGCAGGAAACCCACTGGAGGAGTGAGCGGCCCGGCGTTTGCTCAGGGATGGTGCCGACCTTCCACCAGGCTGGCCCAGGTCAGAGGGCAGCGAGGCATCAGCTGCCATGTGTCGGTGGCTCGGGCTGCGGCGCCTCAGAGTCGGGGGGACGCTCCCCATTTACTGGAGGGGCCCACGTGCTGCTGTCCCCGGGGGATTGCCGGCGTTGGCAGGGCGGATCTCCTTCCTCACCAGGCGAGGTCCCTGAGGGTATGTGTCCCTGCCTCCGTTTCTCTAAGCTAACGTCTCTTACTCCGCCGCCGACAGACTCGACCTCAGTGTTTCTTGGCTTCTCTGATCTGCTCACATCCCAGCCTGTAGATTCCCATGTAAGATTCTACCCATAGAAGGAACCTGGTCCAATTGCCAATCAGGCTGTTATTAGCGTTTTGCCCTGTCCTGAGGATAATCTGGGCCTTAGTTCATATGCCCACACAACGGGGGGTGAGTGCATCTTTGCCTGAGATCCAAGAAAGGGCGGTAGGGCTTTCCTTACGGCTGGTTCCTTGTGATCTCCAACAGCATTATTCATGACTCTCGGAGTCACACTTCCTTTTATTAAAAGGCTCAAGGCACACTCACCTCTGCCACCACCCTCCACGTCCACTGCCTGCTACAAGCTACAGGACTCTTACGGGCCTCCAGCCACAGCCTCTGCCATCAGGGCTCAGAACTGCGATGGAGAAAGCCAGTGCAGTGGCCCCTGGGCATTGTGCCGCCTGTCCAGCAAAGCGAATGTCCCGTCGCAGACGGGGTGGGGGGCAGGGTGGGCATCGAATTCTGATGCGTCCACACCCTGCGGCCACATGCAGCCGTTTAAGACAGAGCCTGCCGTGGTGACTGGAAGAGATCTTCACGAGGGATGGTCAGGCGAGCAGAGAGCATGATGCAATGATGTGTGTCATCGGCGCCCATTCTCGCGACGGGGACAAGCACAGTGCTGGTGGGAGCCTCCGGCAGCCTGCCCTGAGCCGCCGCCAACCTCTGTGCAGAAAATCAGGAGGGCGATACAGGACCGAGCGACACTCAATCCCACGAGCCAGGGCCACACATAGAGTACTCGGTGAAGCCGCAGCAGAGGAAGTGTGTTTATCTGGTGCCCGTGCGGCGGCCGACAAGATAGACCTTAGCTGGAGCCAAAGAACGAGTCTAAGCAGAATGATCGAAATCCAGAATGGATTCAAATTAGAAATTCATGAAGAAAGACAACGGGAAAATCTCCAAACACTTGGAAATTAGGCAACATGCCTATAAATAACAAAGGACAAAGGCGACATCTCAAAGGAAATTTAAAAATACACAGAACTGAATGAACATGAAGGCACCACATATCAAAGTATTTGGGACGCGATGGAACAGAGCAGGGAGGGATGTTTGCGGCACCAGGTGCTCGCACGGGAGAAGAGAACATTTCTCCCACCAATAATCTAAGTGTCTTTCTCAAGATGCTAAAAAAGAAGAACAAAATACCTGGAAAGAAAGCAGCGGGAAGGAAATCACAAAGGTAAAGGCAGAAAGCAATGAAATGAAAAACAGAAAATCAACAGGAAAAAAATCAATGAGATGGATAAACCCAGCAAGATGAAAAGAGAGAAGACAGAGATCGGTGTGGCAGGGATGGGATGGGGGCTGTCTCGCAGATCCCGCCACGGCTCCCGGCCGGCCCCGTGCTCCCCAGAGCAGGCACGGCCCACGGCTGCTTCCTCAGGGCGAGGAGAGCCTGGCCGGCTCCGTGCAAAGGGCCTGTGGTGCAGAGCATGCTCCGGTGTGGCAGAGGTCCAGGACCGCGAGCGAGCGGGGCCCAGGCCAGCTTATTTTAGGGGGAAGGAGGGCTGAAGAAAACCACTGCTCAAGGGGACAGATGGCATTTTCTAAGACCAAGCAGCTAGTGCGGGGTCCGAGTGGGGACCCTGGTGGTAAATGGGGACACGCCTGAATAGAAAGGGCCGGTTAGCTTTGCGTCCTTCACACATCAGCTGTGACGCGGCTTTAGCAGCAGCACCGGTATGTGCTTCTGGAGTGTTGCTCCGCTCGCCCCCTTTGACTTTGAAGAACAGATGCGGCCTCTTGCACTGCTGTGATTTTCAGATGAAACGGAGCTCAGTGGTTTGCTTTTACCCGAGCCCCGGCCGTCCTTCCTCCCTCTGACTCAGCGTCCTCGCCATACGTGAGGCGGATGACACACGCCACCAGCCAGCACTCACAGAGGCTTCCTGGCTGCTTTGATGAAAGCCGAGATGGCACTTGTGTTAATATAATCTTCATGAGATGAAAGATGGAGAGAGAAGGAAGCTTGGATACAGGGCTCGCTGAACCCAAATGGTCAGCTTCCTCCCTGTCTGGCAGCAGGATGAAAGCCGACAAAGAATACGGGCAAGCCAAAAGCGGGTCATCACCTGTTTTGGTGGCCAGCCCTCGTGTCCCCCCCAGGCTGTCCTGCGGCCCCGTGCCCACCGGCGGAGCGCGTGTCTGCCTCCGGGTGCCCCGGGCCTCTGGACAGGAGGATGGCTTTACTTAGCTCTTCGTCTTCCGCTTCTTGGGGGGCGCCTCTGAGCCTCAGGTCCCTCGTCTGCCGTGGGGCAGAGCACGGCGGAAGGGCGGCTGGTACCGGGCCTGGCGGGTGGCACGTGAATGCTGGCTGGCTGGGCCGCCCGTGGCCCTTGAACTTGAGGCCGGGGCTCCGCTCTCCAGAGTTCCAGGGGTCAGGGCTGACCTCTGCCTTCTCTGTGTGAGCGAGGTTGGTGACTCCATTACTGGAGGAAGAGTTCTGTCCTGTGACGAGACTGGTCAGCCCGCCTCCTGATGCAGGTGAACCTGCTCCGCGGGACAGGTGTGGAGGTCCAGCCGGGGCGGGGGCGGGCGGGGAACGGCCGAGGGGACCGATGGCCTTCCTGGCCCCAGCCTCGGGCTCTCAGCTTCACAGCTTCTGCAGAGGGTCTTGGGGCCACAGCAGGAGTGGGCACGGGCCTGTCTTGGGGGCGGGGAGCGAATGACTGGGTAGTAACCCTCAGCTGGTGGGAGGAAGCAGCCTGAATGGTGGCTGCAGACATGGTCAGGGTAGGCGGGTCTGTGCGGCTGCAGCTGATGCCTCGGGGTCCAAGTTGACCGGTGTTGGTAGAGAGCTTGACAGCCGCCCTGTAAGGCAGCGAACAGAGCTGAACTGTCCCAGGGCTTCAAGCGGCATTTATCATCATGCCAAGTTGTTGTGGAGGGTGGATTAGCAACGATTTTAGTTTTTTGATGCTGTTAGTATTTTCCAAACTTTTATAGAATGAACACACGTTATTTTTCAGAAAAAGATGAGCATTAAAAATAAAATCATTTCAAAGGCTCCCTTAAAAGCAATGATCTTTTTTAAAATAATTTTTTGGTCCGTGTGTAGCAAACCATGCCACCTTAAACGTTCAGGTCAGTGAGCACATATATACGCATATCATGCCCACGCAGGCTCCTGACCGTATTCCCAGGCCCTGCTGGGCTCCTTCATTCCCCAGCCAGTACGGGGAATGAAGTGCAGGGGTCCAGTATTCTGGATTAGTTTATGTCCCTGACCCGTTAAATGAAAAAAATATTTAGCAATATTGGCCAAATTGGGGCTGTTAGGTATGGCCATTCCTTTCATGTGAATAGTAACTTCTCAACAAATTTGAGGCTATTTTTGTAGGAAATTTTATAAGTATATACCTTTAATGATCTTTAATCCTATATAAAGTAAATGAGGCAAATTAGTGAAATCTAGAGTTAGCCTATTCTCAAATATATATAAACAGTCATAACAAAATAAGTATCCCTAAATCAAGTCATTTTGGAGGCTCTGAATTTTACTTGAATTTAAGGTTGCTGCACACTCTGTAGGTTGATGACGTTGGAACTCTGGGTGGGTGGGTGGTAACACCTGCACATGCTCCGGCTCACGGGTCCCCACAGGGGGTGTGGAAGAGGTGAAGTTCACGACCCGCCCTGGCCTTGGGTTCTCACAGGTTGTTGAGTGACGATTCACCACGTCATGGATGAGACTGGGGCAGAGGCTCGTCTATACTGATTTTACACCCCACGGCTTCAACCTCGATTTCACATGTGGCCCCCGCCACGACAGAACCTGAAAGCATCCAAGTCACTAGGCAGGAGGGGTATCACTGTGACGGCAAACCCAGACGTCTGTGCAACAACTGGGTGCCTGTGGATACTGTTACTTAACCATGCTTAGCTTTCTTTCATGGGAGTGATACATGCTAATTGCAGAAAAAAGTCGAAAATAGAGAAAAGCAAGAGAAGAAATTAAAATCAGCTGCAATCCCAGCCTTCCATGATGACTTCTATTAAAATTTCCATGACTTTTTTCATCCTTTATTTTCACGTATGCAAAATTGAGGTCAGGCTCAGTGATTCTCCAAATCGTTAAATATTATTGGAAGGCATGGTTTTTAATAGTTGCATGATATTCTCTCCCATTAACTTTTATAACTTACTTAAACACTGTCCTATTTTTGTTTTTTTAAAGATTATTTATTTATTTGACAGAGAGAGACACAGCGAGAGAGGGAGCACAAGCAGGGGGAGAGGGAGAGGGAGAAGCAGGCTTCCCGCCGAGTAGGGAGCCCGACGCGGGGCTCGATCCCGGGACCCTGGGACCATGACCTGAGCTGAAGGCAGATGCTTAACCCACTGAGCCACCCAGGTGCCCCAACATTGTCCTTTTTTTTTGAATATTTAGGCTGTTTCTATTTATCATTATCAAAATTGAGTATTTGATCATTCATTCATTTATTCAACAAATTGCACTGAGTTTATATTATGTGTTAGGCCCCATATAGGTCCTGATGGCACATTTGGGAATAAAAAAAGGAGATGTGGTCTCTTCTGTCCTTCAACTTATGTTCTGGTGAAGAAGTCAGACTCACCAAATAAATAAACTAATCAAATAGAGACTTAATTAAACCACTAATCAAATAGTTTACAAAATACATCAATGCCCAAAATAGCCAAAACCATCTTGATGCAGAGGAACAAAGTTAGAGGACTCACATTTTCTGATTTAAAGAAATATATTATGGGCCTAAGTATAGACACTTAGATCAATGAAACAGAATCGAGAGACCAGAAGTAAGCCCATACATTTTTTGGTCAGTTTATTTTTGACAAAAGTGCCAAGGGCATTCGATGGAGAATTGTCTTCAATAGATGGTGTGGGACAACTAGATGTTCACATGGGAAAGAATGAAGTTGGAGCCTTTTTCATATCATATAAAAAACGAACTCCAAATGGATGAAAGCCCTAACTGTGAGAGCTAAAACCATAAAACTCATGGAAAACACACAGGGGTAAATATTTGTGACCTTGGATTAGGCAATAGTTTCTTAAATATGACCCCAAAGGCACAGGCAACAACAACAAAAATAGATAAATTGAACTCCATCAAGATGAAAAACATTTGTGCTTCAAAGGACACCACCAAGAAAGTAAAAAGAACAACCGAAGAATGGGAGAAAATATTTGCAAGTCATTTGTCTGATGAGGGGCTGGCATCCAGAATATATAAAGAATTATCTCACCTCAACAATAAAAATAAAAATAACCTTATTAAAAAATAAGCAAAGGATTTGAATAGACATCTTTCTGAGAAAGACATACAGATGGCTCATAAACATGGGAGAAGATGCTCAGCGTCATCAGGGAATTGCAAATCGAGACCACCGTGAAGTCCCACCTCCTGCCCACGAGGTCAGCTAAAATAAAAATGATGGGCGATAACAGGCTGTGGGAAGCTGGGACACCTCCACCAGTGACAGGGACGTAGAACACTGCCGCTGCTCCTGAAAAGGGTAAACAGAGTTGCCACGCGATTCCACTCGCGGGGGAATGCCCAAGAGAACTGAGGACGCATGTTCACAGGGAGACTCCTCCGTGGATGTTCACAGCAGCATTGCTCATAATGCCCCGATGTGGAAACAACCAGGTGTCCACCAGCTGTGAATGGAGAAGCAGAATGTGGTCTGTCCATACAATGGATTAGTATTCAGCTATAAAAAGAAGTGAAATGCTGACACCTGCTATAGTACGGATGGACCCTGAAAAGCTGTGACGGGTGAGGAAGCCAGACACAAAAAGACACACACATACCGCCTGATTCCACTTAGAACGTCCACAACCACCAACTCTGCAGAGACAGGAAGTGGATTAGGGGTTGCCAGGAGTTGCGTGTGGGGAGCGACTGCTGAGGGGTCTTCTATCCAGGCTTCTTTTTAAGGTGATAATGATGTTCTGGAATTAAATAGTCGTGATGGTTGGACCGTACTGTGAATATCCTGAAAATGACAGGATTGAACCCTTCAAAACAATGAATTCCGATGGCATGTGAATTATATTTCAATAAAACATCATCACAAAAAATGCAGTCATGCTAAATAAAATGAGCCAGAGGTAAGTGACTTCGTGGAGGATCTGAGGTCTGAATGTAAGCAGCGGTTGTCTGGAAAAGGAGGGAGGAAGTTGCTCTGGATAACAGGGGCAGTGAGAAGGGTCTCGGGACGGCAGAGGGGCAGCCCCTGTTCCGACTGCACCCCTCATCATTGCCCTGGATTAGATGAAAGAGACAGGGCATTGAACTGTCAGCAAAATCTCATTTCTGAAGCAGTAAAGTTTATTGTAAAAATTATGATATTCAGATAAATAACAAAATGAAAATAAATCACCCATAATAGTATCCTGCAGAGTTGGCAGAGACAGAGGGGAAACGTGAGCTGATGTGCGCGTTGGCACAAGTTTTATGAAAAGCCAATTGGAAATGCTTATCGCAGGAATGTGCTGTGGATGAAGAGTCAATGCTCAGAGTATGGAGTCCAGTGTTTGTGTTGATGATCCATGGCATAATGCTGCTTGTTTAAAACCCATGCTGTCTTGGGTATTTCTCACAGTCATCCCATTCCACAGATGGAGAAACGGGGACTCAGAAATGTCCAGGGTTTTGCTGAGGCTCACACAGGTGGTCAGCCATGAAGTGGCTCTGTAACCTAGGGCTGTGTGCATCCAAAGTCCACTCTTGCCTGACTAGCCAGCAAAATGCACAAATATATGCACATTCTTCGGGACTTTGTCATTTGCCAGACCAGCAACTGTTGTCTCATGCTTTTCACAGAACAGAAGACAGGCGTGAAATTGGAAGCCAGGGGTCTTTCTTGTCCATGTGTATACCCCATGCTTGGCACATAAAAGCACTGGATAAGTGTTGAATTGTGGAATTATGGTATACTTGGCTTCAAAACCACAGGGCAGTTAACATTCAGATTTAAAGATTACGTAGTTAACTCACAGAATATATATTCATCTTAAAATGATAAAGAATCGTTGGGAAACTCTAAGCATGTGATTTAATTGGGAAAATGTCAACTTACTGATCTTTTAGGGAATACACCTGTAGTCCCAACTGAGGGTGACCTGCAGTCATTTGCAAGATGCTACTCTAGATGGGGAAAATGGGCACCTAGGTAAACTGAGAGCAGATGTTGAATTTTATAGGAGTAGTGTTACAGTCTACATTTTTTTCCCTGAAAAAAATTTTTTTAAACTTTTTTTGAGATAATTACAGACCTACTTGTTGCAAATATAATGTACTTTTGCTTCTCTCTTCCTTTGCTGAGATCAGCATCCCCCATTTTTCTGTCACTGCTAATGACCTGCAGATGCACACCCTTGATCAGTCACTTGGACTAATTCACTAGGGGGAAAGGCCCACAGAACGGTCAGATGTCTGAATTCCAGAGACGCAGAGAATGTCCAGATACATTACGTATCACAAACCAGCACAAATTGGTGCTAATAAGTGAAACAAAAAGTTAATAGAAAACTATGGTTCACGAGATTCCTGCATGATCGAGGAATTGTTATAAGCCGTCTATTTCTGGCCACTGGAGGGATGTGGAAAGCAACTCTAACTTGGTTAGCCCATGGTGAATACATTCAGCAAACATTTATTTTGTACCCATTACGTGTGAGGCATTAGGAAAGCGGACAGGGATAAAGACACGGCCCGGCAGCGTGCTCTGGATGACGTCATGTGAGTGGGTGCTGGAGCCTGGAGTAGATTTGCGGATGATGGCACAGCGCACTAACTCCACATTTTGGAGGCGAGCTGGGGTCTTAGGGAATTGACAAGAAGGGAGGCATGACAGGTTTCACTTTTCTCGGTTTTCAGTCCCGACATTGTCTCCACTGAGCACTGTGAGTTGTCAAACGGTGAGGAGGCACCGCGGTCACGGGTGCGGGTTCCGTGGAGACAGAACACAGCGCGCTCATGGGCTCAGGAGCGCTATTGCTCGAGGCAGGGAGGGGCCTTTTCTCGGGGTCTGATCTTCAGTGGCAATCATTAGGGATGGGCAGGGTTCAAGAAGGGGAGCAGAGGAGGGGATGGGAAAAGAGACGAGTTTGCAGGCAGGGGAAATCGCATGTGAGGACACAGGCCATGGGACGCATGAAGAGCTTGGTGTGGCCGGAGCGTGGGTGGGGACATGGCATGTGAAGCCCAAATGGCAGGGGAACAGCAGACCAACCCTTCCTTCACATCGATTCACCTGCTCTCCCGACTAGGACGGATCCTCAGTCAGTGCACAAGCTCCCTGACTCTGTCCGCTGGCGTCCTGCCAGTCCCTGGACGAGCATCAGGCACGGGTGTGGGCTCGGTCCACATGACGTGGTCAGAGTGAGCCAGCTGCAGAGAGAGCTGTGGTGTGCAGTGGTGGCTCTTCTGTCCTCATTGCTGTGTCACCACCACCTCGCGTGACTGTATTGCTCTTGATTTCTTCATCACGCTGCGGATGGATACTGGGTTGTCTCTCCAGTGTTGGGGTTTCACCAGCAGCGCTACGTGAGTGTGCTTGCACATTTGTTTGGAGGGCAGATGGACTCATCGCTCTCGGAGCGGAGGTGCTGGGTCGCAGGGGAGGCACACATTCGGCGTTTTGGGAGGAAAGGCCACACAGTTCCCCAAGAGTTTGCCCCCATCCTCCCTTGGGCCAGCACGTGCACTCACCATGCCACTGATGACAGGAGTTGCCTTTCCTCTGTGTATCTGTCACTCGAAGTTACCTTAAAACATAACGCACAACTTGAACCACTAGTGTTTCTCTAATACCCGCTCTGAGGTCTGTAGCTAGTCAGTGTCCTCGCCCAAAGGAGACAAGAGGCTCCGGTCCTTCAGTTCCCCACCATCACCACCCTCCCTCCTCCAGGCGCGGCCCACCCGCCAGACAACATGGGGCTTTAGATTCAGGTAATTGTCATATTAATGTCACACGTCACGTGTCACAACCCGAGACTTAGCATAGACTTAACTATTTCATTGGTAATTACACATAGCTTCTTGCTTCCCATTTCTTTGTCTTGGCTTCATTTTAATTCCTGCTTGAGCACAACCTCAAGGAATTCCTTCAGAGAGGGTTCCCGCGTGGTACACTGTCTGAATCTGAGCATATCTGAGTATTCTCTACTCTTCCCTCACTCCTACTGTGTAGTTAGGTGGGCATTGAAGTCTCGCTCAGGAAATTATTCTCCCTCAAAATTTGGAAGCTATGACTCTATTGTCTTTTTAAAGATGCCTCTAATAGTCGATGAGGGTGGAAATCACCGGGATTAATGATTCATAAAGTCTCCTAAGGTTCTCCAGCCGGGAAGTTTTGGCAGCTCAGGAGCAGTTCCCGTTAACCGTCATTTCTCAGAAGCTGCGCTGGACCTTGCCACTCCTGGGTGGTAGATGGTCCAGGTAGTTCCTGCCAGAACCTGGGACTGTGACTCGTTGCCCTGGCTGGGATCCCACACCCATCCCCGACCGTAGCCGAGGCGGGGGGATGGAGTTCAGTGAGGCCCATCTGAGAGGCATGGCTGGTTTCACTGAGCACCTCCATTCCCCTGGCACATCTGAGCGAGGTGATGCCCCAGAGGGCCCAGGAGGGAGGTCCCAGGTCCCTGTAGTTAGAGTCTCCAGATGTCTGTGGATGCTTTGTTACCAATCCTGCATCATCGCATCGAGGTCCGTGTTTATAAGCATGGTCTTTTTTTTTTTTTTTGGTAGAAAGTACTTACAATTTTTCATCATTTTGTGATTGTAAAAGTAATGGATGGATATGTTCTTGTCATAAAAAGTTTAAGCAATGCAGAAGCATCACAGGTAGGGCCTCCTTCCCACAGCTCCTCGTGGAGCACCGGCTCCCTCTTTGTCTCTGCTCTCCTGTCTCCGGAGGTGGACCCAGCAGACCAAGCCCCTCCCCTTGAATCTGGGCTGACCCCATGACTTACTTTAACCAGTACAATGTAGAGGAAGTGGCAGTGTCTCCTGGAGACTCTGAGCTTCAATCATTTAAAAATGGCCACATTCAGAATCATAGTTTGGATGTGCCCTAAGTGTTTAGCCAAGCATTTATGGATGAACATTCAAGAAGGGGCTTCACATTGTAACTGTGCAGGCAGTGATGCAATGAATGTACGTACAATTTCATGCACTCACACATGAATAAGTGTCTACAAATGATGCTGCTGGGTCAAAGAGAAGTGCGTTTTCCATTTCCATAGATACTTCCGAAGAGTCTTCCAAAAAGTTTTCATCAAATTACAGGAACATAAGGGAGGGCCCTTTTTCCTGCTTCCTCATGCAGTTTGACCATTCAGCTGGGTGAAAAATGATCTCTCTGTTTGGGTTTATTTTAATTGCTCTGATCTCTTGCCCATTGTTTTCTCTTGAGTTGATGGGCTTACTTAATGACTCACAGAAACTCTTGGAGTAGCCTGGTCATTAATTTTTTCCCTGTTAAATTGATTGCCTTTTTCTTAATCTTTCACTTGTCTTTTTATGGTATTTACATCGCTTGTCTTTGCTAACAAAAATTATCAATTTTCATGAGTTACCTTATGGCCTTTGAGTTTTAGGCCTTGGTACAGAAATAGTATATTATGTTTTCTGATAATGCTTCTGTACGTTTGTTCCTCAGCCTTCACTCTTTAATCCTTTCGGGATTTATTTTTGGGGATGGGGTAAGGGGAGCGTGTCGTAGAGGCCGTGCCAATCCTATGCTGTGGTGGGTACAGCACATACCTCACCGGCCTTGCTCAGCCGTGTGGTCTGGGTGTGCGGCCTGTCACGTACTCATGTTTATTGGCTCCTCCTCTTTTCTTCCCTGATTCCCACAGATATGTCTGCCCTTTTCTTCTCAGCCCCATTGAGACAGGGAAACCAAAGGGACCCCATGAATGAAAAAGCTGAATTTTCCCCTTTGCTCTGTCTGTATCTTTCTTTCTATAAGTTCAGTAAACTCTGCTCTCCCCTCCTGCTGGCTCATGTTTGATTTCCATCCTGTGCGCAGCCAGGACCCCTCTTGGCTGGTCCTGCGGGAGCCCCGCTGGGTCCCGGACCCGGCGTGTGGCATCAGCGTTCTCACTGCATGATTATTCCCATCAGCAGCAGGTGGTCTGTCATAGTTCTTTGTTGTTTCCATCTTCCTCAGAAGATTACTCGTGTTCTTCAGAATCTTCCTGTATGATTAAACTTTGGCATTAATTTTTCAAGCTCTAGGAAAAAATCCTGTTGAGACTTCAGGTGGCATTACAGTAAAATCATAGATTGATTTGGGGGAGAATTGACATTTGTTTAGTATTAAATCTTGCAGTCCAGAAATCATGACACATCTTTCCACAGATGCAGGTTTTCTTTCATTTATTTGTCCTTCGTTAAAGGTTTTTTTCAATTTGATCTTGCATGTTTCTTAAGCTTAATTCATGTTGTGTTTCCTATAATCGGAAATGAGACAATGACCCCCTTTGATCCCTGGTTTCTTTTGCTGGCCTTTGCCTGGTCGAGAATCTGCTCTGTCTTGTCAGCCTTGTCTTTGTCACTCAATGTAATGCACCTTATTTTTAACCAGGGTGAAAGCTTTGACTTTTAATTGGTGGGTTTGATCGATTCACGATTATTATGATTACTGAGATGTTTGGACCTGTTCCTGTTGTTTTGATTTCTATTTTTCCCATGTATTTTATTTGTGCATTTCTGGCTTTCCCCCTTCTCTCTGCTGGCTGGACTGTCTTTATATGTTTCCTCCTCCTGTTCTCTAGCAGTTTGAAGGTCAGTCATGCTATTCTTATTGTTTACATGTTTTACAGCCTTTTTACATGTATGTGATTGAACATTGTCTTTGCTGCCGCAGTTAATCCCTTCTGTGCTGCTTCCAAAAACACAGCATGTTCCCCCAGCTCATGCTTCCCCAGCTCCAACCTCTTCTTTTGGTCTGCCCCGACCAGCCGAGTTGGGGTCTTCTGAGATGTAGCTCCCTGTCACTGTAAAAAAAATATTTAAACTTATGTGTCGGGCGCCTGGGTGGCTCAGTCGGTTGGGCGACTGCCTTCGGCTCAGGTCATGATCCCAGAGTCCCGGGATCGAGTCCCGCATCGGGCTCCCTGCTCGGCGGGGAGTCTGCTTCTCCCTCTGACCCTCTTCCCTCTCGTGCTCTCTCTCTCTCATTCTCTCTCTCTCAAATAAATAAATAAAATCTTAAAAAAAAAACAAAACTTTAAACTACTGCGTCAGAAAGTATGAAGCACCAGGCGTACCAGTGACTTTTGTTGATTTGTTCCTTATTATTTTTCTCTCAGCCCACATCCTCCTGTTTTTTGTATTCATTGTTCTTCTGGAAAAATCCTCTCAGGGAGTGTCTGTGGGCGGTTAACTTTCTGAGTCCTCGCCGTGTCTTCCCACCTGAATGCCAGTTTGGGTGGATCTAAGATTCTTGGCTCGATATGCTCTTTTTCAGACTTCCAACGGTGGCGTTTGTCTTCCCGTATTGAGTGTGCGAGAGAACTTGCTCTGTGAGTAACCTGTGTCCCTTACCCTCACAGAACGCTTGCAGGATGTTTCTCTCTGGATCCTTTTGTCCTGAAACAGAGTTGCTATGTGTCCACAAGTGGTCTTTTTATATTTCTTCTGCCTGCCTTAAAAATAGACACTCCTGTTTTGTCCAGCATTCAACATTTTTTTCTCTTTGGTCTTGAATATTTCTTCTCCTCTGTTTCTTTCTTTCCTTTTTTTGGAATTCGTATGAGGCAGGTGCAGGAACTTTTGGATCCAAACTCCAAGACTTTACAGTTTCTTTTGTACGTTTGTCTTCTAGCCCCACTGGGATGTTTTCTGGGTCCCATTGTCCCGTTTCCATAGTTCTTTGTACATCTCTTGGGCCTATTGATTGAATTTTCTGTGTACAACCTAAATCAATAGACTTTCTCTCTGCTGGTGAAGGCCAGATAGACGTGCAAAGGAAAAAATCAAAATGTCATACCTAATGGTAACCAAAATAAAAAAAAATGCCTTGGAATACATTGGGGAAGAAAAGCATGGGACATATGTCATAAAGCCACAGAGTCTTACTAAATGCAATACATATCTAAAATGGAGACAATGCTCATGATTAGGGATGAAAAATTTAATAGCAAATGTAAGTTCTTCGCAATGTAAGATGAAATCTCCATTAGAATCCAGTTTTTGAGGGGTGGAGGAACTTCACAACATGATTTTAAAGTTCTTAAGAGGAAATACACATAAGAGACGTGGAATTGATTCAGGAGGTGTAATAAGATCGAGCTCAGGTAAAGGTCCATACAGAAAATAGAATTTAATATACCACGATGTTGGCGTGTCACTACAGGAAGACATGGATCCATGGCACGGACTTAAATAAAAGTCCATCTGGAGGCTGACTTTGTTAACTCATGCCATGTCCTGTACAAGCAGATGAACTCCAAATAGGTTAAAAAGCCAAATAAAGAACATTAAACAAAACACGTAAAGAAGTGGGGCACCTGGGTGATTTAGTCGGTTAAGTGTCTTGATTTTGGCTCAGGTCAGGATCTCAGGGTTGTGAGATTGAGCCCCACATCAGGCTCTGCACTCAGTGGGGAGTCTGCTTGAGGATTCTCTGTCTCCCTCTGCCCCTTCTCCCACTTGTGCCCGTGCATGCCTCCCCTCAAATAAATAAATTAATTAAAAAAAACATGTAAAGAATTTAATGCGTATGTAAGTAATTAAATATTGTTAAATACAATTTAGGAGAATATCGTGACCTTCTTGAGCAACACAGCACCCTTCAGAGCCATACAGAACATGATAGACATGTGATTACAGGAATTACTACAATGTTCCTGCAGTAACAACTTGCATCAGGTGAAATGTAGAAACCATCAAAAGAAAAATGATTGAATAGGAGATTATCATCCCATTAATCTACAATAAAAAGATAAGGAATATAATAGGAATCCGGGCCAAAGATAACAACAGTTAGCTAACAGAAAAAGGAGTGAAAATGGCTAATACACATGCGAGAAAAATCACATATCTTTATAGATATCAGGGAAATGCAAATTAAAAAGAAAATGAAGTACTTTCACCCATGATCATCAAAGATTCAGAGATGAGTGCTATATAGTGTTATGAAAGATAGAAATTAGCTTAGACATTGATGGTAAGAGGGCAAATGGCTACAGACCTTGGGGGCCTGATTCAAGTCTGTGATGTTAGCAGTGGCACTCACCTAGTACTCGAGGGTGGCGGTGGTGGTATTCATATGACTCCCTGGAGCTCGTCATGGTCTTCGTGTAACTCTGGGACGGCGGTGGTGGCTGTATTCACACAACTCTCTCAGCAGTGGGGGTAATGACATGGCTGGTGGGGGTGGCGGTATCTACATAACTGAGAAGTCAGTTTACACGCTACTGCAGCGGTCGTAGTGGTAGTTACATAAGTGTGCCGGTCATGGAGAGCACAGAATTCCATACTGTTGGTGGTGGTACGTATGAAACTGTGGTGGTGTTGGTGGTGTTCATGTAATTCTATGACATTGGGGTTTCCACATGACTGTGGTTGTGGTGGAGGTATGTGCATTTGCCATGGTGTTGACATAATCCTGTAGTGCAGTGGCAGTATCCACATAACTCTGCAACCTTGGTGGTGGTGGTGTTCATGTAATTCTCCTACCATGTGGTGTTATCCACATAACTGTGAAATTTGTCATGGTAGGCACATAAGCCTGCTGTGGTGGTCATGATATTCCATACCTGTGATTGTGTGGTGGTGATGACATTCAGATGTCACTGTGGTGTTGGTCATGGGGTCTCCATAACTGCAGTGTTGGTCATGGTAGTCACACAACTCTATGGTCAGGTTGGTTATGGTGTCTCCATAACCCTGTGGTGTTGGTCAGGGTAATCACACAACTCTACGGCTGTGTTGGTTGTGGTGTCTCCATAACCCTATTTTGTTGGTCATGGTAGTCATGTAACTCTATGGTCATGTTGGTCATGGTGTCCCCATAACCGCATTTTGTTGGTCACAGTAGTCACATAACACTATGGTTATGTTGGTGGTAGTATTCCCATAATTGCATCATTGGCTATCTATTCACATAGCTCTATGAGTTGGTCATGGACCCACATAGCCCTGTCATGGTGCTGGTGTTTGTGCACATCATCTTCAACTGTGGTAGTTGTATTTCTGTGACTCTATGATGTTGTTGCTGGTGTTGTTCTGGTGACTCTGTGAGGTTGGTCATAGTATTCACATACCACCAGGATGATGGTGGAGGTGGTAGTCAAATAACAATGTGATGGTGGTCTTGTCGTCCCATGACCTTGCGATGTTGGTGGAGGTTGTGTTCACATGGTCTGTGAAGCTCATCATGGTGTTCCTACCACCCATCAGCATCTGTCATGGCATTGGCGAGACTGAGCAAAACTGATGGTGCTAGTCATGTATCTTGTGACTGTGCTGATGGTATGATTCAGACAATCCTGTGACGTAGTCATGATGTCTACACAACTCCGTGACGATGGTGGTGTTGGCATTAATGCATCCCTGCAAGGTGGTGGTATTCATATAAATCTGTGACTTCCGTCAGGAGAGTCACATAACTCTCCTGGTTGGTGGTCGTGGTATTCGTAGGTCTCTGCAACAGTGGTGGTGGCAGTGATGATGGTTGTGGTGTTCATGTGTCTCTGGGATGGCCATGTGGTGGTATTCTCCTAGCTCTGCCATGGTGGTTGCGGCATTCCGACAAGTCCACATGGCCGTAGTGGTGATCTTCACATAGCTCTGAGATGGTGTTGGACGTGCTAATCCAATACCTCTGCAAAGTCATTCATGGTCTTCACAGAACTCAGAAATGGTGGTCATGGTGTTCACACAATTTTTCAGGGCTGGTGTGGCCTTCACATAACCCCCTGTTGGTGGTCATGGTATCCACATAACTGTGAGGGTTATGTTGGTTGTAGTCACAAAACTCCGATGTTGGTGACAGTACACACAGACCTCTTCAATTACTTTGATCATCTTCCCGTGAATCTGAGATGCTCTTGGTGGTGTGTTCAAATAACTGCAGTGGTGCTTGTGGTTTTGGGTATTTGTTGGCATAACTCTACAGTGGTGGTGGTGCTATATTTCCATAACTACAGTGGTGGTGTGGGGATACGTATATTGATGTGCAGCCAGGAGTGTTATCCGTAAAACTCTGTGATGATCATCAGGGTATTCATGTAACTCTGCAGCGTTGGTGGATTTGGTATTCACATAGCTCTGCAACTTTAGTCATGGTAGCACACAACCGTGAGACTGGATGTGGCATTCAGATAATTCTGTGATGACTTTGATCACTTCAATATCACTGCAGTGTTGCTGGTGGTAGTCACATAGCTATGATGGTGTTCACAGTATTCCCATTTCTCTGTGATGGAGAGTGGCTGTGTTCACATAACCACAGCTTTGGTTGTGGTATTCAACAGCTCTCTGACGGGCGGCGTAATATTCAGATATCTGCAGTGGTTCTTGTTGTAGTCACACATCTGCAATGATGGTCATGGGGTATTCCCATAAGTCTGCAGCTGTGGATGTGAAATTGCATAATTGCGTGGTGGGGGTGATGTGTTCACAGAACTTTGAGGAGTAGTGGTGTTGTTATCGACACCATCCTGCCACTTTGGTCGTACTAATTACTTCACTTTGTAACACTGCTGGCGGCGGTATTCACATAGTTCTGGGATACTGTTGTGATGTCCCCATGCCATGGCAATGATGGATGTGGCGATCCCATCACTCTGCAAAGTTGGCTGTGGTCTCCACATAGCCAGGTGACAGTGGTAGAGGTATTCATATGCCCCTGCCGTGGTGGTGATGGCATCCACACAACCGTGATAGCAGTGGCCCCCCCACCCCCCCGCACCATTGTTCCTACTCTTCACGGGACTTGTGGCCTCGTTGTGGGTGATCAGTGGGATCATTCACGGAACTCTGTGGTGGTGGGTACAGTATTTGTGTAACCGTGTGATGTTGGTGGTGCTGGGAGTCGTATAGTCCTGCGATGTCCGTCCTGGCAGACACAGAAGTCCGTGATGTTGGTCACTGTAGTCATGAGACTCCGCAGTGTCAGTGGTCATCTGATTTGTGTATCCCTGCGTGTCGTTCATCATATCCACATGGCCGTGGTGGTGGTGTCACGTAGCTGCACGAGGGTTGGAGCAATAGTCACGGTGTGTGGGTATAGAGGCTTCGGTTCAGAGAATGGTAAAGTTTTCCTTAAAGTTACATAACAAGATACTACAGAGTCAGGCTCCGATTCAGGTTTTCTGAATAATTCAAATGCAGTCTTTTCTGTACTACACCATGAGGCCTCTTCTTGCAAAGTCTAAATTTAAAGGCATTGGTATAAAACATCTGTCCTTTAAACTTCCAAGGGCTTTGGCACACAAATATTGTTTCTCTACCGTTCTAGTTGTTTATCTACAGCTCTTGTTATGTCCGTGTTTTTACATAGGCACACACACTTAGATGTGTGAAATGGGTTAAAGATTTAGCTACAAATTTAGATGTGTAAATGGAAACTTCTGAAAGTTTGCATTACATAAGGCAGAAGACGGTTTTCTGGTAAACTAAAATAAAGCAACTATGAGGGTAATGGATATACAGTTTGTTGAACCCAAATATACTGGTTAAATAATGAATATTTGGTCAAAATGTTGGTATTAGAGTGTTTTCATTCTTTCTTTAGAAATTATAAACCTCTAGACCTTGTAAAGGACTAGAAATACGATGTTGGGATGTTGGGGTGGTTACACGCAGGTATGTGTTTAAGCAATAGTTGAATTATGCACTTCAGATTTCTGCACTTTATGGTACATGTTATACCTCAACAAAAGTTTGTAAAAATGTACTTCTGAATGTAAGGCAAATACTCGTGGATCTCGGAAGAGTCAAGTCTGGCGCTACGTAGTCACTGAGGATACTTTCTCATGGGTGTGAGTTATTGCTTTTAAAGAAAGAGAACAAAGCCTCACAATGTACACAAAGTTAAAATGTGATTTAAGAAATGTGTATGGCTTCCAGGAACACCCTTGATGCAGTTAGGAATTGTCTCTTCATCTCTGTCCCCAGGGCTCATGATTTATGTTTTTTTCCCCTTGCAGTACTTGGGGTGCATTGAAGTTCTCCGCTCAATGAGGTCTCTTGACTTCAGCACAAGAACACAGATTACCAGGTAAGCCCTCTTGAACATGGACTCCTGTGATTTTACTTCGGAAAGGAATGATCGCAGAGTTAGCAGCCTAGAGATTTCCAGAGGGAAAGTCTGCCCCTTGAGCACTGGTGATGGTGACAGAGAGTCAGAACCTGGTGCATTCAGGGTTTCCATGTGTTCGTCCACGTCCGTGATGCGCATCCCTGACATAAGTACCTTGGACACTCCCGCTTCCAAGTTCTCTTTGTAATGATGCTGCAGACAAGTGTAGTGCTGATTGTTTCTTTATACACGAAACTCTAATACCAGATTGGTATTTCAAAATGCACTGAACTGTGCGATTTCTTTCTAAAGAGAAAATGAAGGTGTCAGGAGAGACATGCACAGAGAATAAAATGCATGGATTGCAGGTGGAGATATTTATGGCCCTAGTAATTTAGGAAGCAACCAGTTGTTTAAGGGGTCAGTGATGTTGAGCAGGTGTGTATAGATCCTCCACCATCAACCAGATTCTAAACTGCTCGAGGGCCAGTTCTGTAGTTAAGCATAGTTTTTAATAAAATCATGGCCTTGTAGGGCTTAAACCTTTAGAAAAACTCCCATTTCAGGGCACCTGGAAGAGGAGAACTGGAAAGCCAGGAGGGGTTCGTGAAATAGCTCATTTCTGCAGGCCATGAGCTTCGCTTGCTTTCGCATTTGTGGAATTATTTTGTCTAAATAGTGACCTCAGAAAATGCCTCGTGCTTGTGGCATTCACATCGGTCTATTGTATATCTTTGGGTTAGCAAGCCAAAGTCTAATGATCGAACTTTAGAAAGCAATTATTTGTGGTAATAAGCTGCTAAATAATGTACACACTTTAATTGTGGTAAACACTGCAGTGCTACGTCTTCCTCGCTGAAGAAATCTGTGTTCAGAAGAAGCGATGTTTCTCTTCTCTCTGAAGCGACCCCAGGCACACATGGTGGGAATGCACCAACATTATAATCCACGCTAAGGGAAGAATCCATCTCCACTGATTTGTACAAAATGGTTTATGGAAGTTGCCAAGGCAAAGGAACAGTATTCTGAACAGAGAGCGTTCCAAAGGGAAGTGGGAAGGTTTATGCAGCCAGTTGTTTGTTCTAGGCATGAGGTGGCAGGTGTAGGGCGGCGTCGGTGGGCAGAGCGCTGGGCCCCATGTCTGGGGGTACGGGGACTGCGTGACTGTTTACCCTCTTGTGTGTGCTGGTGGTTTCGTTAAAGAGAATTGTCAGCCATTTCTGCGGAATTACCTTAATAGCTCGGAGATGGTTTCATTTCATTTAAATTCTCCTGCTGTATCGATCGAACGTTTAGTGCCACCTGTGCACGTGCTGGGCTGTCCTGCTTTGCTGGGCCCCTGCTCCTGGGGAAACAGATGTATACGCAAATGACAGAGGGGCGCGGGAGGGGCACACGCCTGGGGAGCAGTGGTGGGCAGGGGGCGTGAACGATCCCGGTGCTCCCTTGATCAGGGTCCCAGCGCTCTTGGGGGCAGAAGTAGCGATAACATTGTAGAAGGAAGCCGTGGGACAGATACTAGTGGATTAGGAGGTCTAGGGGTCCATCCCGTTCCATTCAGGCTCCAGCAAAGGTGGGCAGCGTAATGGGCTGTGGGGGAGCGCCGTTCTTGGACTCAGGAAACTTGGTGTTGAGTTCTGTCTTTGTTAGGCTTTTTGAAAACTATCTGTGCTTGTCTCCGCGATGCTTTCTGCTTCTTGCCTTGTTTCTATCACGTGACACAGTCCTTATTTTAGGTAATAGCTGGAGTCCGCTCATAGGAAACAGTTTGACACACCAAGGTCGGAAAGAAGCCTTTGGCTTGAGGAGAAGAAAGCCCAGCACTGTAGGGGGGGTGCGTGGTGGAGCTGCTGAGGCCGCTGTGGTCTCCCAGCGCTAACCAAGCCCGCACTGCCCTTACTCTTTACACTAAAGGTTGCCGGGAAATGGGATGTGGGTATATATTCAATGTGATTAATTTGTAGTAAACAGGCTCTGCGAAAACGTGTTTCCAAAGGCTCCCCCACCGTACCTTTCATAAAAATATATGTATATTTCTGTAAGCAGGTAACCAGCCCCTTCTCATCTGTTAGATGGTTTCAAGCTGTAGATGTAAGTGTCTTTTGGAGGCTAACCACGTGTCCTTTCATGGGGGTCAGTTTAGTGTCATGCTGTTCTTGGGTCTGAGTTTAGGTTGATTGTCAGGCTTTCCATAGAGCCACCTGTGGATTACCGATCGCTTACCAGTAGATAACTCACAACCGCCCGGGAAGCTGCTGGCGACTATATACTTCATTGCGGTGATGGCAGTTAATCACCTTGCACCCCTAACACTTGCAGCAGAGCAGCTTAGGGGCTGCCCACCGCGTGGAGGGACGTCCTGTGTGGGGGGCCCCCGCTCTGCCATTTTCCACCTGTGTAAGCTTGGCCCCAGCTTGCACACCTGTGAACAGGGTGCAAGGATAATGCCCACCTCAGTGGTGGTTGTGGGAAATCTGACACCCATGGGGCGGGGCCTGCCAAACGTGCTGCATAGCCCCAGAGGGGCGTGAGGGAGGGTCTCCAGTTGGCGTCACCCAGGGAGGGAGATGGGCAGGGGGTTGGGGAGAGAGGCATAAGCAGGGAGGACCGAGCTGGGTTTCCAAATGAGGTACTGGTGGCCAACAGTGCTCCCGAGAGTGGTTGCCCGCCTGAGTGGACCACACCATGCCCCTCCCTGAGACGTCTTCTCTCCGGACTGCTCTCCTCTGTCGCCGGGGGTGGGGGTGGGGGGTTGGACTGTGTTACGGAGGGACGAGCCACGTCAGACGGGGAGGACGTGGGGAGAACGTGCGCTTTGCCGGTCGGGCCTGCCCTGTGCACGGTGATGGGAGGCTGTCCATATGCCTTTGGTCGCTGGACCAGCGTGTCTTTCCTTCTTCCCTCTGATTTCTTCTTTGCTCATTTTTATGTTATTTATCATGTTAGATTGTATCTATTATTGGAAGTCATCTTAAGCCATTTTTAGGACACGGAAGGTTATAAATACATACACAGTTAAGCCCGGAGTACTCAGCGAGGTGGCCCTTCTCCAGCCATCAGTGCAAACATCTGACGCGTGCTGTTGGCTCTAAGTGACCCCAGCTGACCTCCTGCACTGCTTGGACTCGCCAGATGACAGTCACGTAGACAGGTGGACTCAGCCACGTGCAACTTTGCCACTCCTCCCCGTGAGCTCCCGTGGATGTTCGACACATTGTCCGGATCCTAAAATAAACTCATTCTTCCAAACTGTAGTCAGCCGTGTTTTCTAGTTTCGTTATTTTGTTTCCCTTGTTTTAGGAGCTGCTGTAGCTTCCACGGGCCCCAAAGACCCTGGTTAGGCCCAGACCTTCTCCAGCACCATCACATGGATGTGACCCACTTCCCAGCATGCCCCCTGGTGCGCACACCCAACGGTCTGCTCCGGAATCACCGTGTCTGGAAGATTCTCCAGAAACATGCATAAAGCCCCTTTAGTGTAAAAAATCAAAATCAAAACCCGTGTAAGGAAAACACCTCTCTTTTGGGAAGGTATTTCCTTTTGGTTCTCCTCCAGCATCCGAGTGGGGGCTCAGGAAGTGTTCATGGCTGATGCGGTCTGTCGTGGTGCTGGAGTCCATTGCTGCCCAGCCACGCGCTCCTCACATCATCAGCGGGAGGGGAGTGAATGCGGGACTGGCCGTCAGCCTGCCGGGGGGAATGCCGTGACGTTGCCGTCTTTTCTGTCTGAGGTTTTCTCTCTGCTGGGCAGTCCATTAGTGGCTGCAAGGGCTTGAATTTGAACAGAGTAGTGGGCTCGCCCCGGTGACGTTACGACCGGGGGCAGAAGCCCGGGGACGTGGCACTGTGATGGGGGCTCACGATAGCGGAGGATGCCACCTGGCTTGCAGAGTGGTCTCCCGCTCGTCCTGTACTTGGAGGGGCCCACTGGTAACCCCAAAGTCAAGCCAGATGCCCGCAGCCTGGCCTCGAGACTCTGTCCACCTTCTCTTCTCCAAGTCGACCTGGGAGGCTGGGCAACGCTGGCTTCTCCAGGCACCTCCGGCCCCAGCGTTCTCTACGTGCCCTCAGAAAACCAAGTCCAGGGGAAAGACCAGCCCCCGCCTTCCGTCATCCGTGTGCATTTCCTGTCCTGTGCGTGAGGGCCTTCCTGAGACTGCGCGCTCCCGGGTCGGACTCCTCCAAGGGAGGGGCCGCTCCGCCCACACCGCCTGCCCCCGAGCCCGTCCCATCACACCTCCGACGTGGCTGTGTGGCCCAGCCATTTCCTCACAAGCTCGTTCGGGGATTGGAGCAAGCATACTGTGCAGCCTGGGGCAGGGCTGCACCTGCTAACGGGCTATCAGGTTCTGAGCAGTGGCGGCAGCCGGAGATGGACACGGCGGAAGGCACAGGGCAGCCACTTGTGGTGCAGGGACTGACGCTCTGATCGCATCACCCCTCGTGGTAGAATGACGGAGACACCGGGGCCGTGGGCTCCGGACATCTGCTCAGGTCTGAGAACAGTGGTGTGATCGCCCCACGCCGTGCCGAGTGGGCGGGACTTGCTTCTGTTGCTTTCTCCCTTTGCAAACCCAGAGGGAGTAACTCGGAAGGTCCTGTATTTGAAAACCCACCCTACCCGCGGTGTTAACACGGGTGCGTTTACACGTGGCGCGCGACATAGAAAGCAAGGCTGGCTTTTGCTCGGGCGCCTCGGGGCTGCCTCATCTTCCCAATTAGAAACACTCGATGATGGCACTCCCGGGCTCCTTTCTCACTACGCAATAAACACCTCTAATGTCGACTGGAGCTCAGTGAGCCAGAAGAGGAGCAAATCCGTAATGCTCTTCCCCAGGGCGGGCTGACTGTCAGAAATAGAAAGGCGACGGCGGGTGTGACAGTCTGCCCACTTGTCCCTACGTATTTGGGGAACGCAGAACCGCTCCCTTGTGACTTTAGCCCGACTGCTTCGTTCTAAATTGACTTGTTCCCAACACATGCCCCGGGGGGGGGGGGGGGGGCTAGTGGTTTCCCACTTTAGAAGTCTGTCTGACAACACCAGCTCTCCCTCGTGCGAGCTCACTGGGCTCTGGACAACAGCTGAGTCCTTCTCCGTCACCCCCAGGACAACTCCGTGCCCCTGTCTCCTGCGTCAGCATCTGCGTGTGAGGATGTACGGGCACAGCTGCTAAGGGGGCCACACCCCAGGAGAGGGCTGGAGTCACGGGAAACTCCGACAAGCGTTCAGTGCAAGCATGCAGAAGTACCACAGACACTCGGGAGAGCATCCCCAGGGCCTGAGCAAGTCCGGGAAGGCTTCCTGGAGGAGGGAGCATTTAAGCCAGTAGATTCTTCCCCTAACTACATGGATCCAAAGGAAGTATAGGATGGGCTGTTGCTTTCACAGGGCTGGGCTCTGAGGCCAGACCACAGGGGCATCTGGGACATGGGCGGTCACCCCTGAACACCCCTCAGCTGGCCCCACACGGGGTTCTGTCCATCTGAATCTGCAGTGATTCCAGTGCATGCTGCAGGGTAGGAGCTGAGCCAGACATGCAGGGAATATGGGGGCAGTCTGTACCCATCTGAGGTCCCACCTAGAGCTGGCTGCTATTTGGACACCAGGAGGGCCCTGGGGCAAAGGGTTGTGGGGTCTGCTTTCCTATAGGACTCATTTGTGTGTTCAGTCTGCATCCATAATGCTAATGGATTCACTCACTTGGTGAGCTTTAAAGGAGACATTACTTCTAGAAACATCTGGCCTAGGCCGTGCCCAGTGAAGGTGCCCAAGACTGTTCCCTTGACCAGACCCGCACACACTTGTACCTTATTCTGTGCCCTGGGCGGACCCTGAGATTCGGTGCAAGTAGTTATTTTGGAGGGCGTTCTAGGGAGGCTGGTAGGAGCAGGGGAAGGGGTCACTGACAGAGGCCCCATCACTGGCTGGCCTCCTTCTCCCACGGAAGGATGGGGACTCTGGCACATTTGGCCACCGACTGCCTCCCTCTAAGTTAAGTGAAATTGAGGATTGTCCTGGGCAGAGGACAAGGGCACCCTGGCCGGGCTGAGGATGCCTCAGGAGCCTCCATCAGAGCAGCCTTGCCAGAGTGGACCCCCAAGGCAGCAGGACGGGGTCATGGGCACCGCCCATGGACCCCGGAGTGGGCTCAGGGCATCAGGATGATGGCTCCTGGCCTGTCCATCTGAATCGGACTTTTCAGTTGTAACCCCTCTGAACAGCTGTGCTGGTCCTGACCCCTCCTGGCAGAACCCTACATACACCAGATGAGGCTCCTAACCCAGTGGACGAGTCGAGGGATCCTTGGGCACCAGCCGAGCACCGCCTCCCACCCACTTGCTACCTCTCTGGGCTCGGGTTCCTCTCTCCAATTTTCTGTGCGGTATTAACACTGATAATATAATTATTGTAATTATAATTGATACAATGATTAGTCTGTAATATTATTTGCTGGTTGATATTATTAGTAATTACCAGTATCAATTCGATCCAGGGTATTTTTTCTAGCTGAAGAGAAAGACCGTAAGTTACTGAAAAGCGTGAAATATTTAGTAATGTGGTTTATTTTCACTTGAGCCAATATTGTCTAGTATTTTGTTCTGTGTCCCTGCTTTGTCAACCGCTAATAATAATTGATAATAATACTAATCATGGCTCTCGTACTGAATACTGACTGCATGCCTGGCCTTGTGCTGAGTGCGTCATTCATTCGTTCAACAAACGTGTTGATCACATGCCACGTCGGGCCGCTGTTTGGATATTGAGAACAGAGCGCGGGGGAAGAGCTTGCCTTCACCACAGGACTTTGCCATTTTTGTCGATGAAAAGGTGAGCACGGTCGAGTGTCCGCGAGTGATCTCAGAGAGTGGCGTCCACGTGCAGGGCTTTGCGCAGGAGCCCTGGGGCCGGCTGTGTGCTCCCAGACGTGAGGAAGCGGGATTGGAAAGTTCTCGCGGACCGAGCCGTGCAAGCTGGGAAGTGGCCGTGGAGATCTGAGCCAGAGCAGCAGCGGCAGACGGTATGCCCCCAGCAAAGCCGCAGCCCCATCGATGGGTGAGGGACGGGGACGGGTGCGTCCTTCAGGAAGCACGCGATCGCCCGGGCGAGCCCCTGAGGCACTGCCAGGAGAGGGGACTCGCTTCGGATCGCAAACACCCCTCCTGGCCGCCACGGAACAATGGCCTGAGCTGGCTCAGAGGGCAAGGAACCAGAGCGCTGGGTCCGTGGGAGGCCCCACGGTCCGTGAGCATGCAGGTCCGTTTGGAGGCAGCGTGGACTTGCAACCGGGGCTCTGCCCCTGCTCCACTTACTCTGCCCATCCCGGGGCTGTTCATCCTGTGCTTCAGCCACCCTCGTTAGCTTTCTCCAAATAAAAGGAGGAAATGTAATGAAAGTGTTCTTAACAAAAAATTTCACGTGGATGGTTTAGAGAAAGTGAGACCCTCACCACCTCAGCTAGCTTGAAGCGAGTGGGGGGCAGCATGGGGCGCGGTGGGGTGGGGCGGAATGGGGGTACAGGGTCAGAGCAGGTGAGGAAGGGCGAGCTGGGTGGGTGGGCTGGGCCCGGCTGGGGGAGGTGGGCAGAGAGCCCCGCCATCGTTGTCTCCAGGAGGTCCCGGGACAGTGCCTTCCTCTTCTTGCCCTGAACACCTGCGTAAACCAGGCTGGTTCTCATTTTCTCCCCATCTGGACAATCCTAGAAGTAGAAGTACTTCCATGTGTCCCCTATTCTCCCAAGGCCTGGCCAACAGCACGTCAGGCCGGCCCTGTCGTCCTAACGCTCTGGTCAGGCGGCTCTAGAGCAGGGATTCACGTTTGGCTGCAGTCACCGCCCGCGGGCTTGAGCACATCCAGCCAGGGGCCTGGCTCCTGGCCGGGAGGGTCAGGGTCAGCTGCACCAGCACGGATGGGCGCAGGCAGCCACTGGGCCACACGGGTGAGCCAGGCTCTCGCAGGATGTGTGGCAAGGAAGGGCAGGTGACTAGGGTAAGCCCAGGTGTCACTGAAACGCAGAGAAAGATTAGACACGGTGTCTGGGAGTGTTAGCAAAGCAGGTTGAGGACTTTGCAGAGCCTCCAGTGCAAGCCTCAGGATTTGTTTGTTAGCTTACTTCTTTGGCAGCCTACTAAGCTAGCTCCTGATAGAATTTTCTTCATGGTAGGCATGTCACGCTTTGCATGCTGAGGACGCAGGGGCTTTCTTAATGGCCATGATGTCCTCCCGTGGGATTCTGGCTGGTGGGTTGGGGTGAGACCTAGGTGCAGGTGATCCTGCTAAGATCTCTGGGTGAAGGCAGTGGGCATGGAGGACCTTTGTGTTTTCTCTACCATAGTGCACCAGAAGGAGGGGACTGCCCCACCTGACCTGGGCTCCCCTGGAGTCTGATTCTTTTCAGAACCCAGCAGGCTAGACAGAGGGGCCGTAGGGATGGTCTCCATTCTGGCAGCACTCTGACCCGGGGCGGGGGCCCCAAAGATTTGATGCACAGGCACGGATCATCTTATTTTCTGGAGCAGTTGTTCTCAAACTCGGGCATACACTGAAATCACGTGGACAGCTTGTTCCGGCAGATGGCCGGGCCCCGCCCCCAGAGTTTCCGATTCAGCCGGTCTGGAGTGGGGGCCGAGAATTTGCATTTGCAACAAGTCCTCAGGGGATGCTGCTGCGCCTGGGCCAGGTACCAGCCTTGGAGAAGCAGTGCTGCAGCGTTCTATCTTTAACTTCTGAACCATTTGCAACTCCCATCTATGAAACCACAGCTTTTTTGAAAATGAGTCCATTTATTTTTTTTTTCAAGTGATCCCACTCATCCAGAAATTTTAAAAATGGAGAGCATAGTTGACTTGGTGGCTTAGCATGGTTTAAATAGAACCTATGAGATGAGTATATGGCATTCACTCTATACTCTCCTTAAGGACCATCTGGCATGGTGTATATTTATAATCCTCGTGCCAGAAGCACATTTGTGTCAGGATGTACCTCTCTGATTGCTCCTTTTCGGTCTCTTTCTCTGAGTTCACTTGCCCCCCCAAATATATATGCCCTTGTGGAGAACAGTCTCGTGTTACAGGTTCTGGAGTCAGACAATCTGGGCTTCTGTGCGCGCTGAACCACCTTCCAGCTGTGCCACCATGCAAGTGACTTAAATTCTCTGCGTCTCTGTTCCTCCATCTTTAAAATGGGAACCATTGTGGTACCTCCTTCATAGGGTCGAGAAGTGATTGAGTTAATATCTGAAAAGCGCTTAACACACCATCTAGTGCACGGAAGAGCTCGAGACATGTTTGCGGATATCGATATTCCCACATTCATGATATTCTGTCTAGGTTGGCCGTCTCATGGCCTTAAATAATACAGGTGTGTAAGCCACGAACCTGTGTCCACACCCCTGAATCTTCTGAGTCCTGCACTGAGAGTGGCCAGACAGACCTGTGTCTTCCTGGGCCAGGTCCCACGCATCGGATCTCTGCCTCCTCCCACCACCTCACCTGCAGTACCATCGGGCCCAGCTCACAGCTCCTGTAACTACAGCCCGCACCTTCTCCCAGAGTAGAAACCAGGACTGTTCCACCTTATCTTTCTCCCTTGTTCAAGCACTAATGCTTGTTGGTTCTCCCTGGGCAACCTCCCTGGTACTTTCCTTCCTTCTGCCCTCTCTTTCAAGTCCCTGGGCACACTGCTCATGGGTTAGTGTGCCTGAGACATACTACTCCCCATTAATCTTCAGTGTTTATCCATTACCTGCAGAATCCAGTGGAAAATTCTTAATTTAGCAGCTAGTGTTCTGCTTGACCTGCCCAGCTACCTTTCCAAATATATTTCTCATGACGCCCCCTTAGGCTTCCTTTCCACAACCACGCTGGCCTGCTACCACCTCATTCTCCTGGCCCGTGGTGCATGCCTCAAGGCCAAACATTCAGCTACAGAAGTGTCCACTTAGCCCTGAGCTATAAGATCACATTGTTTGAATTGCTCTTACCTCATTGGACATTGTAGTAGACTTCTGAAGACATAGACCGTATTTCATCTATCCAAAATACCATTTCCTGTTAAAAAAAAACTCATTATTTTGAAACCACTAAAAGAAAATATTAAAAATATTAAAAAATTAAAAATATTAAAATATGACACACTTTTCAATTTTATATATAATTAAGATCATATCCATTTATATATATATTGAAAAAGCTATTTTGTATTTTTGAAGGCACAGATTTCTGTCATTATAAATCTTGTACAACTGTTAAAAGGAAAATATAAACAATATGAAAAACATATCCCTAAAACTTTTTTCCAACTCAGAGTCTGAATTTTGTGAACCATTTCTTGACTCAGAATCATTGCTATGTTTTCTCTAAGTTTTATTGTTCTTTAAGCCATTTCAAGAGCACTGGAAATCAATGAAATTGAAATTAATAAAAGAATAGAGAAAATATTTGAAACCAAAAGGTGGTTTTTAAAAAACAAAAACACTAAAATTGATAAACTATTACATCAGTCATGGAAAGGGAGAAAATTTGGATCATCAACAACAGGAACAAAGGAGGGGACATTCCCACAGTACTATAGACACTAGAGGGTAACAACAATATCACGAACAACTTTACGCCGATAAATTGAATAACTTAGATGAAGTGGACAAATTCCTTGAAAGTTAGAACTACCAGAGTGGCTTAAGGAAAAAAATAACCTGAATGGACCTATATCTATTAAAGAAATTAAATTCATCATAAAAAGAAACAAGCAAAACTTCCCATGGAGAAAGCTCTAGAGCCACATGGTTCTACTGGTAGAATCCACCAGACATTTAGGAAGAAATAACACCTGTTCTTCACAGTCTTTTCCCGAAAATATGAGGGAAACTTCCCAGTTCATTCTATGAGGCCAGCATTATCTGATACCAAAACCAGACCAAGGCATTAAAAGAAAAAAAAAGAAAAAAAAAAAACCTTGTGATGTAGACATAGGACCCTAACAATATGGTAGCAAATTGGATCCAGCAATTTATCAAAAAGATAATAATACATCATATACTGGAGGGATTATCCAAAGACTGTAAGGTTGGCTCAACATTAACAATGTAATCAATGTCATTCCACATATCAGCAGATTAAAAAAGAAAAAATATACGAAAATCTTAATATACGAAGAAAAGGTTTTGACAAAATTCAACATACATTTATGATAATAACTCTCCCACTAGGAATAGAAAGACACTCCCTTAATCTGATAACAGGACATCCACAAAACCCTACAGCCAACATCATTGTTAGCGGCTCTTATTTAACACTGTACTAGAGATCTTAGTGTGATGAGACAAGAAAAATGTAAAAGTTATACAAATTGGACAGGAAGAATTGAAATGGTCTCTATTTACATATGACACATAGGCCATCTGTACAAAAAATCCTGAAGAATCTACATAAAAGCTTCTAGAACTAATAAGTGAGTTTAACAAGGCTGCAGAAATCAACAGCAAAATGAAATTTTAAAAGGACCATATACAATAGCATAAAAACATGAATTAGTGTTAATTTTAACAAAACATGTGAGATTTATATGCAGCAAACTACTAAACATTGATGAGAGAAAGGTCTAAATAAATGGAGATATATATACACTGTGTTCACAGAATAGAAAACTCCGCATTGCAAAAATGTAAAATCTTTAAAAACTGATCTATACATTTAATACAATTCTAATCAAAGTCCCACTCAGCTTTTTGTAGAAATCAATCAGGTGGTTCTTCAATGTACATAGACTAGCCAAGAACCTAGAATAACCAAAATAATTTTGAAAAAGCAATAGTATGTTGAATAAAAGTGGTGAGAATGGGCATCGTCATCTTGTTTCTGACTTTAGAGGAAAAGTTTTCAGTTTTTCACCATTGAGTGTAATATTGGGCTTGCCCCATATGTCCTTAATTATGCTGAGGTACGTTTCCTGCATACCCATCTGTTGAGAGTTCTCACCAGGCCTGTATGTTGAATTCTGTCAAGTGATTCTTCTGAATTTATTGAGATGATTGTATGGCTTTTATCCTTCATTTTTTTGAATCATGGTGTATCACGTTGCTTGATTTGCAAACTGTCTTGCATCCCTGGAGTAAATCCCATTTGATCTTGGTGAATGATCCTTTTGAGGTGGGTTGGCTGGTGAGGATTTTTGCATCTGTGTTCACCAGGGACGTTGGCCTGTCATTTTCTCACGGTGTCCTTGTCTGGTTAGGTATCAAGGTAATGCTCCAGCCAGAATCACGCATTGCATTTAGTTGTCATGGCTCTGGGCTCCCTTCTACTGGCACAACGGTCAGCCTTTCTTTGTCTTTCTTGACATTTATAAAAAGTACACACCAAGTATTTTGTAGAATCTCCCTCAGTTTTAATTTGTCTGTTGCCTTTAGGTTATGTATTTCTGGCTGTATAGAAATTGTGTCCTTCTCAGCACTTGTTAGGAGGTGTATGATGTCACCTTGTCTCAGTAGCGATGATGTCACTTTTGATGATTTAGTTAAGGTATATTTTTCATATGCGTTCTTGATATAATAATGTTCAGAGTGTATAAAAAAGCTTATAATTCACGGATCCTCCCTTAGAATCATAAGCATTTTCCCATCATCAAAATCTATTCATATTTGTTGGTCATTATTGAGAAAGGGCAAAGTCTAAAGTGTCTGAATGCAGTGGGGCAGGGGGATTGAGCCACGTTGCCTTCGAAACACAGGGTTTGGGGTGCCTGGGTGGCTCAGTCGGTGAAGCGTCTGACCTTGGCTCAGGTCATGATCTTGGAGTTCTGGGATCGAGCCCCGTGTCGGGCTCCCCACTCAGCAGGGAGTCTGCTTGTCCCTCTGCCCCTCCCCCTACTCATGCTCTCTCTCTTTCTCCTTCTCTCTCAAATAAATAAATAAAATTCTAAAAAATAAAAATAAAAGAGGGGCACCTGGGTGGCACAGTTGGTTAAGCGTCTGACCCTTGCTTTCCGCTCAGGATGTGATCTCAGGGTTGGGAGATCGAGCCCCATGTCGGGCTCCATATTCATTCAGCACAGAGTCTGCTTGAGTTTTTTTCTCTATCTCCCTCTGCCCCCTCCACTGCGCTCCCACGTGGGCGCGCTCTCTCTCTCTCTCTCTCAAATAAATAAATAAATATTTTAAAAAAGAAAAGAAAAGAAACACAGGGTTTGAGTTTCCTCGATGAGGTCTGGGTGAGGTGCTGTCAGAACCCACCGAGGCAACAGGACTCACAGAAGGGCGCTCCAGGAGCTCATGGCCCAGCACATTGTCGGTGGCCAATCAGTATTTGTTGACATCTTAAACTTGCTGGAGGCTGGGGAAATGGCTAAAAATGAAGCATCAGAAAAAGCAGGTTGTTAATAGTGGCGGCCCAGAGGATGTGATTAGCGAGACAAACTCTGTGTGGAAAAGGTGTTATTAAATCATTTCTCCTTCCTTTCTGCCCCCCAGTGCTTTTCTCGGAATATTAGCGTGGCTGCATGTGATGAGCAGCATGTAGAAAACACATGTAGAAAACAGTTTTCTTTGAGGGTGACATGGTAGCATAATGTCCTTTCTCTTCAAGTTTTTATTTACTGCTTACAATCTGGAAGAATGAAGATGTAGATAATTTCCGGATTAGCCATTTATAACTGCTTGTGAAGCACAGCCTCGAACTGCAGGAGAGGAAATTCCATGAGCCAGTCTGTAAGTTGTTCTCATTCACTCAAATGCGCTAAAACATCAGATGAGAGACACGTGTTGCTGAGCAGTGGGTCCGACCCTGCTTTCAGAGGTAGTGCTTTGTGGCTGGTGTTCTTTTAAGGCAGTGAACCTTCTCTGTTAGATGCCCTTGGTACACGGAGGGGTGGGCAGGTGTCCTTGCCCTGGGGCATCTCCCCAGGACCCAGGGTCTCTGCGGTGCCCCCCCGGGGGAGCTTCTGACTCCACCTGTCCCACGGGGGGGTGGTCACCTGTGCCAGGAGGCTGCCCTGCTCCCCGCCACCCCGTGCGGTGTCCTCGTGGTGCTTTCTCCTGTTTGAGCAAAGCCTCTTCCCTGCTCAGGCCCCAGCCTCGCGCAGGTGGCTGCCAGACCCCTTGTCCCACCGGCATTCTGTCCAGAGTCCAGGCCCCCTCTCCCTGGGGAGGGCAGCCAGCAGGTGGCTCCCAGGAATCTGGTCTTCAGACCCCACGAGGAGGTGTCCGCAGCTGCAGCAGACCCTCCCTGCTGCCTGTGACCCCTGGGACCTGCAGGACAGCCAGCTGACGGTGAAGGTGGGGCTGTCCCCACAGCCTGCCTTCCAGGGACACCCTTCTTTTGTGTGAATGGCGCATCCATGGGCCATCCCTGTTGATGTTGGTGGCGTGGGAGCTGGACCCTGGGGGACAGGGCCCTGGACAAGAGATGAAAACTGCGCTCCACGCCGGGGCTCCTTGGCCTCGGCATCACTGACATTTGGGGCCGGGTCGTGCTCTGTTGTGGGGGCTCTCCCATACATTTTAGGACATTCAGCAACTCTCCCCACCGACCTCCACCCGCTAGATGTGCTCCCGACGTTGTGACGACCGAGAGTCTTCAGGCTTTGCCCGGTGTCCTCGGGTTAAAACCACTGCACTCCACTAACCTGGATTCCCCCAAACTCAATTCTGTGTCGTGATAAACATCGTGTGCAGCCACCAGAGAAATGTTAGAAAACAAAAGTACGAAAAATAGAGAAGAGGCAGTTTTCTTTCACGTTTCGCGAGCACACTTTAGGCAAAGTTTTGCGCTCTTCCCTTGATCCGACAGATACTAATGAGTCATCAGGCTCCCAGAGTAACTGAATTGTGTGTTGTGTGGACATGTGATCTCCGGGTTACCCCGTCCAGTGGATTCACTTCTTGGTGATGGGGAGGAACTCAAGCCTCCGCATCGGGGTGGGGGGGAGTCCAGCACAGACCCCTCTAAGGGGTAGGAGGAATGGGGCTGGCCTTGCGGTCTCCACCTGGCTCCCCGAATCCAGGACACAAGCAAGTAATGGTGCCCCGGTTCTCCGGGAAGCAAGAGTCTCTTATGCCCACTTATTAGCAGGTCCCATTTTGTATGCTCGGTGAAATTCTTGTTTTCACCTGACTGTGACTCTCGTCCGTATGCGACATCAGTTCATGTGGTGGAGTAGAACCCGGTCCTCTGAAATGTACGTGCCTAGACATATGTTATGTATGATTTCTTAGCTGGGGTTTGTTTATATCTGAGGCAGTGCTTTCTGACGTGTGGCCACACGCCCACAGAGCCTTTTAATAGCGGCAGAGCACAGGATGTGCTGAGGGATGTCCCGCAGAAGCATATTATTGTGTAAGTTTGAAAGGGCCTTAGCTCAATTATTTAGAGCCTCAGGCAAGAATTCTATCATTATAGGGCATGAGAGTGCATGGAAAACACGGGGTTGCATTTGACAGGAAGTACTGAAGATTTAATCATGGCCAGAATGGAGGAAAGATTAACATTTGTTCTCACGTCCGTCGGCCGTCCGGGCCCCGTGGTCGGCCTCCTGCCGGGCTCGGGCACCCAGCGTGTGGCGTTGGGCTTGGACCGCAACGACTCTGTGCTGGCTTCTACTTAATTGCCACTTTTTAAAATTTTACCATTTTAACCATTTTTAGGTCTATAGTTCAGTGGCATTAAGTACGTTCACACAGTTGTGCAGCCATCCCCACTGTCCAACTGCAGAACTTTCTCATCTTCCCAAACTAAAAACCCTGTCCCCATTCCAGATCAACCCCCTCCCCCACCCGTCTCCAGCGTCCACCACCCATGTTCTGGGCCCGTGATCCTGATGACTCCAGGGACCCTGTGTAGCTGGGATCACACAGGACGGTTGACCCTTGAACATTGGTTTGAACTGCACGGGTTTGCATCGATGTGGATTTTTTTTTTGATGAATACAGTCCAGTCCTGTAAACATACTTCCTCTCCCTTATGATTTTAATGACATTTTATTTTCCCTCGCCTACTTTATTCTAAGAAGCCAGTGGATAATACATGTGACCTACAAGATTCGTGTGCATCCACTGTTACATTACTGGTAAGGCTTTGAGTCCACAGTTGGCCGTTAACAGTTAAGTTTTGGGGGGAGTCAGAAGTTATACACAGATTCTCAACTGTGTGGGGGTTGGCATCCTAACCCCTGGGTTGCTCAAGGGTCAAGTGTATTTGTCTTTTTGTGACTGGCTTGTTCTGTTTAGCGTAATATCCTCCAGGTTTGTCCTTGATGGAGCAAGGGTCAGGATTTCCTTCCTTCCTAAGGATGAGTAGTGTTTTCTCTGTGTGGACGGACCATGTTTTGTTTATCCATCCTTCTGGTCAGTGGACAGTTGGGCTCTTGCCACTGTTCGGCTGCTTTGAACGTGGGTGTGCAAATACCTCTAATGGATGTGACGGGGTGTCTCCTTGTGGTTGTAACAAAATCATCATTTGCACATGGATAGCATTCACCGTTTTATCTAGAGCCCCGCTGCACCTGAGTTCACACCTGGGGCTGTAGGGGGTGGGTGTTTGCAGGTGACTCGCCTGCCAGGAGTCCCAGTCTGAACTCTGCAGCTTTCCACTGCACACAGGGCTTATGCTGCAGGTCGACCCACACACACGCCTCCCCCGTCCACCTGTAAGGCCCCAGGCAGGCCACCTGCAGGTCTCAGGTTCGCACCTGCAAAATGGAGGTCACACTGACCCCTTCCACATGAGAAGATTCACACCCTCACGGTGGTAGAGCAGGACCACGTGGTCGATACTCCGGAAGCGTTGGTTGTGGCTTCACTGTGACTTCTACGGTCCTCTCTCCCGTGGCAAGGACGTCACCCCTCGCCGGGCACAGAGTCATCGCCTAAAATGCTGTGCGCTCTGCTTGGAAATGCCTCTTGGGTCCCTTCCTCCTCCCCGCCCCCTCCCAGGGCTTCCCGGGGACTCTCCACGTCAGGGGCTCACATACACATCAGCCCCCCCGAGGATGTGCCCAGCAAGCCCTCCCTCCTCCACGTTTCTGATCCCAAATCATTCCCCACGTTTTCCTGGAGCCTCAGAAGCTCCTCGGGACAGCAGGTCCCATCCCGATCCCGTGGGCTGGTTTTCTTGTCCTTTCTACGCTTGTTTTGTGTTTATACATGAGCTTGCTGAGGTACGAATTGCTTCTGGCCGAGGGCACAGATCTCAGGGGTATGGCTCCCTGGCATCTGCACACACTGGGTAGCTGTCACCCAGCCCAGGACTCAGATGGTTCCCGGCCCCAGAACACGCCCCACGCCCCACGCCCCCCAGGCCCGCCTTGAACTGCTCATAATCAGGGGGTTGCCCTGTACCCTGGGGCCTGCCTTTTCCCTCTCCCTCATCCTTTTGCGTGCGACCTTCACTCCTGCTCCGGGCTGCCCCACTAGCATGTTCTTCCCTGCGGCTCGGGCGCCCAGTGAGGGCGAGGCCACAGAGTGCCACGCTCACTCTTGGTGTATCTTCTGGGGACCGTGTGCGCGAATTTCTCCTGGACGTGGCCCTCGGGTGCACTGCGGGGCAAAGGGTAGGCTATGCTTCTTGTCTCATTGAAAGTTTTTTTATGACAGTGCCCACCACCCCCCCCCCCGGGCATCATTGAGGTCCAATTTACACAAATAAAATCCAGCATCGTAAGTGTGCCTTGTGATGAGTGTGAGCAGTTGTGTATAGATAGGCACTAATCACCACAGCAAAGCAGACACAGAACACGCCCTTCCCCTCCAATTCCCTTGTGCTGTTGGCAGTCTGCGGCCGCCCCGGCTTCATGCAGCTCAGCGCCTCGAGGGGTCCCGCGTGTCGTGTGTGTGACTGCGGGTGGGTGGGATGCGGCTGCGCGGTTTCTTACCAAGCTAACTGTGCATTTACGTACAGCCCCGCCCGACGACACACGCCACGGACGTCAGCGGCCCCGCGGCACGCTCACCTGCACCCGAGCTGGGGGCAAACAGGTTCTGCTCTGTGCGAGCTGTGGTACACTCAGCAATAAAACAGAATGACTTAGTGATGCGTGTGACAATATGGACGAGGCTCGTGTTCTATTTTAAAAATATTTTTCCTTTTTAAAAATGTAATTAAAACTTGCAACAAGTTGGACAATGCAGACGTGCAGAACGAAAGATAAAGTCTCTCCCTATTCCACACGCTCACTCAAGGTGAGGGGACAAGTAGCCACCTCTTTTTGCATCCATACAAACACACACCCCACAAACACATCCCACTTACACACACAAGCACACCCCCACACACACCCCACAAACACACACACCCCACAAACACACACACCCCACAAACACATACACCCCACAAACACATCCACTTACACACACAAGCATACCCCCACACAGACCCCACAAACACACACACACCCCACAAACACACACGTCACACACACACCCCACAAACACACACACACACAGGGACCCCCCCCCGCCTTTGTTAACAACACCACACCCATCACTCCCTGGGTGTCCTTCATGAGCAGGTCAGGAGGTTTGGGTCTGACTCATTTTGTTGCAGCTCCGAATCCCGAAGTCTCTGCCCCTCAGTCGCCTGCCCCATCCCGTGTTGCTTCGCGGGCAGAGCTCCGCAGCGGGGACCCGCGGGCCTCCGTCCCCGTGCGTGTGGCGCTGGGTCCCGCAGGGCTCCCACCGTGGCCGCTGCTGACGTCCCCACCAGCACGAGCGGCCGCTCCTTCACAAGTCCGCGGCGCTGGGCCTTCATGTCATGCGTTGTAACCAGTTTTATGGTCAAACGCTGTTGCAGCTGTTGTTTTCGGTGTCTGGCACCTCCTCCCTGACACTCACCGGCCGGTCTCATCTCCTCCGTAATGACCTCCCTGGTGACATCCCTTGTCCGCTTTCTGTTGGGTTCCTTTTATTTCCTTATCAACTCGTGGGTCCTTCCTCTCATCAGATGTGTGCTGGAAATCGTCTGCATTACGATTAAAGGTTTAAATTAGAGCACGTTTATTCAAGGCCCGTTCTCCTGTCTTGAGTAGCTCCCTCATGGCGGGATGATGCCGACTATCTGATACTTTTATTTCCTTTACTTTTTACGTTTGGATGTTCCCTGTGCGATCAGACGGCCGTGGGCCCAGCCTGGAATCCCCGTGGCGTTGAAATGCCACCGTATCATGCCTTCGATTCCCCCCGGGCACATGGCCATCCCTCTGGACTCGCGTCAGCCCGCTGACGGTCTGCGGTTCCGACCCCGGTGGTGCCGAGGCCGGGCTTCCGCCCCTGCGGGACGCGCCGCCCCTTGCTGGGCTTCCCAGCCGGCTAAAACGAATCCTTCGCCGTGTCCGTGCAAAAGCTGTCCTGAGGCTTACAGTTATGATGGGATTAGCGGAGGGCAGTAGTGGGGAGACTTCTCGCTCCATGAAGTCATGACTTCAGGTCCAGGCCGAGGCGTGCGTTTCCATTTGTCTGGGTCCCGCTTCCGTCCTTGAGCACTGCTTCCTGCCGGCTTCTGGCGGGCACGCCTCGCCTGGCACGGTGGCCGTGCTTTGTGCCTCCCCGCGCACGGGACCCCCTTTGCGCCGTCGCCCCGTCAGCGCCCACTGCTCCTGCACAGCGTCCTGCCTGCTTCTCTCTGCGCCCCAAGGCCTCACACACGTCCCCGCGGCTTTCCCCTGCGTCTCTGCCACAACATAACCTCTCTCGGTGCTCCCGGCGCCGCTGTGTGGTCCTCCCTCCTCCTGACTCCACTCGTTTGGTGTCGCCTTCTCTCATCAGCTCGGAGCCCACGGACGGGGCTGGCTCCTCTCCTCGCAGGTCCCACTGCCCGCGGGTCTGGGTTGCTCCGCACACACTCCAGCCCCACGGAGAGAAGGACCCGGCCGACCCCGTGGCAGTGCTGGCTCCGTGGTCTTGGCTGAAGGCGGAGAGCGAGATGGACGGGGACGAGTCTGTGCTCAGCTGCATCTTGTCGCCTGGGTGAGATGCTGCATCCGAGGCCCTCGCTGGCCTGGCTCGTCCGGGCCGGGCGCCGCCACCTCACACGTGGTCACAGGATGGTGTGTGTTTGCGACAGCACCCTCAGCGTCCCAGATTTTGACTCCTCTAATACAGTGTGGTCTGGGAAGACTTACAGGCCTTCTCTGAACTTAATTCCTTTTATCTTAGTTACTCTTTTCTTTTCTAAATGGGAAGAATGGCTCCTACATCTCAGGGGTAGTGGCTCAGGCTGATGAAGGGCATGAAGACGGAGGTCAGCCTTCCCCACCCTCGGGGTGCTGGCTCTTCATGACGTGTGTGTGTGTGTGTGTGTGTGTGTGTGTGTGTGCGAGCTGCCCTCCTACACGGCAGAGTCCGTCTTATTGAGCCTGGACACTGCCCTCTGGCCCCAGATGCTCCCCTGGCGCTGCCTTTCGATCGAGGACACCTTTACCCCCAGCGACTGCCAGACACATTCTCCGAAGGCTGATCGGTGACTCCTGTGCTTCGCCGGGGCCCCTCCTGTTCCCCAGTCAGAGGGCTCTGTTCTCACATCTTCGTGGAAGCCGGTAAGTATGGACAGAACGTCCGACGCCCCTCTCCAGATAGAGCCGTCTGTGATGAGCAGACTGTGCAATGAGGAGGAGAGGGAGGTAGGCTTGTCTCAGTAAATACTCCAGGAGTGCGGGCCGCCCACAGGAGGGGTACAATTTTTTTAAAGATTTTGTTTATTTAATTGAGAGAGAGCGTGAGAGAGAGAGAGAGCACAAGCAGGGGGAGGGGCAGAGGAAGAAGCAGGCCTCCCGCGGGGCAGGGAGCCTGATGCGGGGCTCGATCCCAGGACCCTGGGATCATGACCTGAGCTGAAGGCAGACCTTTAACCGACTGAGCCCCCAAGGCGCCCCAAGGGGTACGATTAACACGTCCAATGAGGGACGGTCAGACCAGCCTTTTCTTTCTTGCCTTGCAGGGGGGCTCTCTCCCTGCAGGCCGCTTCCCGCAGGACTTGGGCGAGCGCTTCCAGGAGCCCTGTGCCGCGCCCCCAGGGCCCCTGACCCCCCTGACCCTGAAGTCTGCGGTTCTCCCGGTCATGCGCACCTTGGTGCCGGCTCTGCCCGTCCATCGTCCTTTGCCTGATGCCCTGCAGCTCTTCGCCTGAGAGTAAACGCAGTTTTGAAGACAATCCCATTGCGCCCAGTGCCTATGCCTAGGACTTTGTTCTGCGGTTTTTTAAATCTCACGTCTCTTGTCTTCCACAGTTAGTGTGTATGATAACCTGTGGTTGTCGTTGTTAATAACGTGGTGACAGGGAGCACCCCCAGAAGAGGCAGGAGTATGGGGTGTGGCCTGGCTCCACACTCCAGGGCCCCCCCCGACCTCCAGTTGCCCTGAGTGGGGAGCTGGCCGGGACCCCAAGTTTCCACGAGGCATGAGTGCCATTTGCTGTCGGGAGTGTTTTGTTCTGCTCCGTGTCAGAGTATCTGCACACGGTCCTCCGGACATGAAGGGCCAGGGTGGGGACATCGTGCCCAAGTGAGGAGGTCTTTTCCCTCAGGACTCAGGGAAACACGATTTCCTTCCTTTGGGGAAAGAGCCTCTGGCACTGGCTGTGCTGACAACCCCGTTACTATTATGTGGGTCCAAGTCTCCTCAACTGGAAAACAGGAAAATTAGTTTCTGGTTGCATTATTAACTTCCCGCGGAATTGTGCAGCTCAGGCAAGAATGGAGCCACTGGATACACGTGTGTCTGTGTGCGTGAAGGGGCATGCGCGTGCACAGCAGACCCACGGTGCCGGAGGGGACCCGCCACCCCACCCACCCTCCATGTCGTCTCGGCGCGTGAGACTAAGGATAAGATGTTAGTACAAATCCAAGAGTGGACGCTTCAGTAGCTCATATGCTTACACACGGGTCTACTTATTTTCTTGTAGTTTTCTAGAGACCATATGTTTCTAGGGACCATATGTCTGCAAATGAATCAGATTATGGTCAACGTGAACGTGCGTCGTGTTTGGAGCCAGAATTGGCTGCCGGGACTTTACAGTTGTCTCCTTCTCTCTCTGTCTCTGATGCTCTGTCTACACGTGTACATGTGCACATGTATGTGATTATGTATAGACAGTTGACCTTGAACAACACGGGGGGATTGGGGCACGGATCCCCCACACAGTCAAAAATCCATGTACAACTCTTGATTTCTCAAAAACATAACTGCTAATAGCCTGTTGATTGGAAGCTTTACCAAAAACATAAACAGTCAATTAGCACATATTTTATATGTTATATATATCACATACTATATTCTTAGAATAAAGCAAGTTAGAGAAGACGAAATGTCACTGGGAAGATCATAAGGAAGAGAGGATACATTTATGGGACTGTGCCATATTTATTTAAAAAAATCCACACACGAGTGAGCCTGCGCAACTCCAGGGGTCAACCGTATAATCAATTTTAGGATCAGTTCATGTGCCTCCATCAGTTCAAGCTCCTCTCTCGGTTCTGAAGGAAGGTGCGTCCTTGGAGCTTTGATGTGAATACTGCTGATGGCAACATTGACAGGCATATGCTGTGTTTGGCCCATGCCAGGCACTGTGAATGTGAAGACGCTCCGTGGGCTCGTGGATAATCTCATGTGGCTGGGGTGGCGGGGGCAGAATTCACACCTGCGCCCTAACCTATGCCTGTAAATCTCCTTGGGTGCAGGGATACACGGGGTGCTATTGGCGAAGAAACACACGTCTATTCCTTGCCGGCACGGACGGTGCAGGGACTCGGGAGGCATTTCTATTGCTAACAACCTTGAGGGTTGATGGAGCCATGCATCCCTGTTTTGGAAAGTGAGTGTGTGTCTTCGGGAAGTGGGTTCTGTGTTAACCTTCCGTGGGCTTATGTCCCTGGGAAAGCCTCGTGGGAAGCCGATCAGAGCTGAGCGAGAGCCACCGGCCCGCCCACAGGCCCCCAGCCCCTCTCCACCCCAGCTTGCTGCCTGGCGGCTTCTCACACCTGGTCCTTCAAACCTTCTCTTAATGGAAGTCAGCAGGTGGGACCAGTTTGGTGCCTTGATCAAGGACCTCTTAGCTTCAGAAGTCGGAAGAAAATACAGATCCTGAGGAGGCGTCCATGCGTCGGGACAGTTTCCATGGGAAGGGCAGGGCAGGGTGACCGGCATACAGCTGGCCAGCGTGAATAATCTCAGTGGGCTCAGAGCGAGCTGTGCAGTGTCCCTAGTTGCCTGACCTCTGGCCCCCAGACCATTCGAGAAGAGGAATGTTGCATTCTGGGTGCACGGACGGGCCAGACAGAGGAGGTCTGGCTCTCGGTGGGTTGGTTTGCACATCACAGGTGTGCTCGGGGCAGGGCCCTTGGCTGAGAATCGGCCAGCCCAGGAGGGACATCTCTCCCCAGCCAGGAAGGTTTTTTAAGATGTCCAAACTTCATAATATACAGAAAATGACCCCAGAGGCCAGGGCTGAGTGGCACGTGACTGCTGAACAGGGCTGCATTCGGCATCCTCCCGTTGCCTGAGCCCGGCTTTAGCTGTGGCCCTCAGACCTGCACCCTCCCAGCTGCAGGAGCTCAAGGGGAGGACTTCATGGGGGTGGCCCTCTGTCTCCTGTGCTCTAGCGAGTGGGTCAGGGCAGGCACGGCCGGGTGATGACTGAGCCACCGTTTTACAGACACAGGAACATTGGAGGCTGAGAGGAGGCCAGTGTTTGGTGGAGCAGCGGCACGGGGCACTGGGATGGAGGCCTGCCTCGAGCTTCGCGGGGCGTATCCGTGGCCTGCTCCTTTTGCCACCGAGCACAGATTCACGTGGTTTCTTTATCCCCCAGGACAGATGCTGGTTTCTGGTCCCCATACCCCAAGCTCCTGGTAGATTGTAATGGCCTCTAGGGTGTTGAAGTTCTCATGATTCTGTGAGGACCCCGGGATTCTAAGTCTGTCGTGCGTGGCCTTCCTGGGGAGCAGCTTGGTCCTGGAGGCCCACGGGCTGGGATTCGGAAGAAGGACCATGTCTGTGCACCTCCCACACAGCCGGGCTTTGTGGGTTCCTGGTCTCAGTGCCCCACTCGCCGGGCTCTGAGGGACAGGCGCTCGCTGATTGCGTGCTCTAGGCAGTATGGCTTAGCTCTCCTGCCTCCATTTCCCCAACTGTGACACCAGCATGAATGGCCCTACCTTCCAGGTGTGTGTGGATTCAATGAGGCCGTAGGTCGCACGCATGGGGAACAGGGCCTGACAGGGTGTGCCCTGCTGTTATTGGGGTGTGTATCCAAAGGGCCAGAGACTTTGGGGTCAGGTTCGCTTGCATCGCCGGTATTCCTGCTCATTCCTAGCCGGAAGCAGATTTCAATGGAATTAGTTTCCATTTGTGAGATTTGATCTCAGAAGATGCATCTCTCTAAGCGGGTAAGCGGCTCCTAAAATATGGTGGTGGGGGGTGGCATTATGGCTGGGTTTCCATGGGTCTGTGGATTTGTCTCTGGTCGAGCGGCCGTCACACCCGGTGTGACCTGCAGGGCAGCACTGCGGGCCTATCCAGCCCCCTGAGGATGTGACTCCTTTATAAAGTCACGTCTGCTTAAAAGAGCAGCCAAGGTGGGCTTCTCTCGCTTGGATTTGGCTCATCAGCAAAGTCGCAAAGCAGTTGGGTTGGAAGCGGAAGACTTTTTCTAACCCAATGCTGAGAATTTTAAAGGGGAAAAGAAGATTCAGGGAAAACGTTGGTAAGACTAAAGCAAGCCCCACATCTGTCGAAGACGTCTGCGACCTCCCTGTGACCTCGAGTGAACTTTAACCTTAGTTCTTCTAACCGAACGGAATATTGGCTTCAGTAGTACCGCAGGTGGGCTTTACTCGTGGGTCCGTACCTTCTCATCCTTCCCGGGGGTTCATCTTTCATTTTGTGGGATACCGGTCTGCCTGGGTAAGGGTCCTCGTTCCTAGTTTCCTGTGGGGTTTTTATGGGGACTTACAGGATCTGTTGTGTTTGCCTGTGTCTGGTAGTCATCAGCCAGTATTTATTTGCACCTACTGTGTGTGTGTGTGCGGGGGGCGGACCACAAACGCTGAGAACGTAGGGATCATGATGAAGGGGCGAGTCCAGGAAGTTACGAGCCATCAGCGAGGTCGCTTTGGCACCCCACTGACTTCCCGAGAGCTGCACAGATCTTCAAACGCACGGCACCGCTTACACTTGCGACATACTAATCGTTGGGAAGATTTAGGCAGTTTCAACCGGTTCCAGTGAAATTCCTTTTTAGAAATTAAGTCTGAAGTGCTTTTGACGGCCAAGATTACTGTGTGACTCTGCGTGTGCCCGATGGTTCAGTTATATTTGGATGTTTGGGCGCCAGGCGCCAGGGAATGTGTCTCACTTTGCCTGTGGATGGCACTGAGCGAGAGCCAGTCGCTCTACCCCTTGACCCCGGCGGGGGAGGGCAGGCTCCTGGCTCTGTCCTCGCCGCGTGGCTGGGTGTCTGGCTCTGCAACATCACCCACCGGTGTCTTGTGGCTTTGGGGCGGACATGCTGACCAGCTTTCATGTGTCCTTGGGAAGGGAGAGAGGCCGTCCCATGACACGAACACGTGGGGCGTCACTCGCCACGGCCAGGCACCTGCATGTTTCCTCCCCGATGGTCGGCTTCGCCACTTCTGCCACCGATATCTGGCTGGCTTCCCTGCCCCCTTCTTGCCACCTCCTGGTCCTGCACACGGCGACTGATGTCCATTCAGCTCCACGTCTATCTTGTCAGCCTGTGTGGAGGGCCTCTGTGGTATGTCCCTCCTCAGCCACCCCCAGGTCTGGACCCTCTGCCCGCGGCTCTGCAAATCCAGCCCACACTGTGCGGCCACACCTCCCACGCCCACCACAAGCCACGCTCCTCTCTGGACCCAGATCCAGTTTGTATTGTCTCATGACATCTCCTTCTTCCTCCCTCTGGTCTCCAGCCCCCTTTGCACGAGGCCTGTTTGCTGACGGGCGTCCTTGGCCTCTAGTTTCTCCGAAAGACAGGACTGCTATCCAGTAGTTACCAGTGCCCAACGTCCAACAACAGCCATCGTCTTCTCCGGACCATTCCACGTATCACTGGTCTCCTCCACAGGTTTCCTAAAAACACACTGTCTTGCACACTTTTCCTCGGTGGTCAGGGCGGGGGATGGGTTTGGCGTGGGGGTGGCCATGGGGGATCAAGGACAGCTTCTAGGTGTGGGGTGGGGGTGACCCTGTGGAGGCCGGTGCCATTTTCCCCCACGGGAAGATTAGGGGCGGAAAGCCCATGGTGGGGCCAGGCAAGGCTTGGTTTGAAGGACGTCTGAGAAGATTTGAGACAATGGGGTGGAGCTGTCAGTTGGGTGTGGGAATTGTCTCCAAAATCCTAGCCCTGGAGATGTGGGGGCTTGAGATAAAGACTAATGATGCATTCAGAGCAGAGACAGTAAGACCCCTTAGGGCAGGAGTGGGTGGAGGGCACCACAGAGGCCCTGGGGGCTTAGCTCCAGCAGTCCTGACAGGCAAAGGCCACTGGATAGGGCTTGGGAAGACCAGATGGAGTGGAGCTGTAGTTTGCTGCTATTTGCCCAGCACCCAGCTGGGAGGAATCACAGGATGAGGGGGGACTATGGAGCTTGTTTCTTTGGTGAGAGCCCTGTGATCTCCCCCGTCCCTGCAGTGGGGAGGGACGGGGTGGTTCCTTCTTGCTTCAGACAGAGGGAGGGGCGCCCGGTGCACTGTTGGTCTCCATTCCAGGAGTGGCTGTTGCTGACGGCCTCCTGTTGACGACCAGGCCCGGGGCTGGAGGCAGGGGGCACCTCGTGTGGGCCCTGAGCCCACTGGATCCACGGTGGCAAGAGGGCTACCGCTGCCCCATGCGTGTGGATGCTGCAGAGGACAGATGTGTGCACAGATGAAGGACCAACACCATCCATTTCACAGCATAGGCACCCAGATATTTCTGGGGAGAGGAGCCTCCAAAGGAGCAAGGAGCCAGATGCAACCCTTAGCCCTGGTGGGGGGCCCAGTCCCGGGGCTGGTGGGGTTGCTGCATGCTCCCGACCTCCTCTCTGCATGTGTCCCGACCCAGCCATGTTGTCAGAAGCTACAGGGAGGCACCCGCTGTCCTTTGCTTTCTTCAGTCTCGGCCCCAGGCAGCTCTAAGCGGGGGAGGATGGCCCTAGTTTTAAGTGATGTTCAGGGTATTTACTGTTACCTGGGCTGGACATCTTTATTACTGGAACTAGGAAAATGGAGTGACTTATAAGTGCCTGGGGACACTTTCTTGGCTGAAAATGGGTGGGTTAGATATGGGGTGTGTCTGGGGTTTCATCCAGAGCCAGGGAGGGGGGCCCCCCCATGTGCACCAAGACAGGAGTTGGGTGCAGTGAGCTGGTTCTCGGGTTGTCCCCTGCTCATCCACTCGTCCGAATTGCACAGAGGACAAAGAGGAGGTGGGCAGGATAGAGCCCTGCGGCTGAGTCCCAGAGAAGGCAAGACAATGGCAAAGAACACCAGGAGGGCAAGGATGTCAGAGCAGCGTGGGGTCAAGGAAAGGGAGTGTGGCAAGGGATCAAAGGGTCTGCTGGGGGCAGATGCATGCAAGCAGGTTGCCCACCACATTTGGGGCCATGGCCGGTGTGGGCAAATTTGTAGGGGCAGCTCGTGGGAACAAGAGTTGGCTTGGAGGAAGGGGGGTGAGTGCAGAGGGCACTATCACCAGCACGGTGTTGGCGGTCCACTTTGAGGAGGTGCCATCACTTATTGAGCTGGCTCTTATGACAGCCACGGAGGGCTTCCCACCCTATTAAAAAGCTGGCTGCAGTGAGTGGTGGGGTACACAGGTCCCTGGGCCGTCTCCCAGCGTGCTAGAGAGTGCGTGCCCAGAAGTGGATCTGTTGGACCGAGGGGTCTGCACACAGCCCGTCTTGCTTGATGCCACCAGTCTGCCCCTCGAAGGCTGTGCTGTGCTGCTTCTCACCACGTGAAGGGCTTTCTTACGATGTCTCATCAAGCTCTGATCTTTGGCCGTGAGGTGGCATTTTAACGCAGGCTTTATTCTTCTTATTTTGAGGAAAGCCGAGAATCTTTTCATACATTCAAGAGCCGCTTGTATTTCTTTTTCTGTGAACTCTTTGTTGGTATCTTCTAACATTTTTACATTGGGCTTTTGATATTTTCCTTATTGAGTTATATTAGTTATCTTTTTGAGTATGAAATGTTACCATTTTTTTCTTCTGCATAAAGTCTTATTTTTATGCTCTTGAGTGTGTCAGTATTTTCTTTTATGTTCTGGATTTTTAACATCCTTCCACTCAAATAAATAAAAAAAAATTCCTCCCAGCTTTTTTCTTTTCTTCTTCTTCTTTTTTTTTAAAAGTATTTTATGGTTTCATTATGATGAAATTAGGCTTGCAATCCATTTAGGATTTATTTGTATATAAGGCACAAGACAGAAACCCAGTTTGATTCTTTTTCCTGGATAGCTGCCCAGACACTGAAACACCACTCATGTAACTCTGTCCCCCTTGGGTATGAATTACTGCATTTGTCACTCCAGGGGAGGAAAACACTCTTCAATATGCCCTGCTGTGTTCTCTGGCTAAGGCCCTGCAGACAAAAGGCAGACTTACAGGAGAAAAGCAAGTGATCAGTGCATGCAGTACACAAGCACACAGGGAAACTCAGTGATGAGTAACTCAAAGAAGTGGTTAGAACTTGGGCTTATATCACATCTTGACAAAGAAAAAGAAATCCGGACAGAAGTGACAAAGCCCAGGAAAAGAATTATGGGTTTCCTGGGGTGGCAGATTGTGGGGAGGCAAGTACACAGGGAAATCCACGAACAGGGAGAGCTAGCTGCAGTGTCAGCTCCTGCACTGGGTCTCAGGGTTGGGGGGCTGTAGGGGCTGCAGGGGCGGGGCTGCCTGGTGATTCACCTCCGTCCTTTCCACAGACAGGGGAATGGGGCTGTCTCTACAAATTTATGTCCTGCTTTTAGGCAAATGGGGGGAAGAGCAGAGCTATTTCTTGTGAACTCTTTGTTGGTATCTTTTAACATTTTAACCTGCTGCTTCTCGGCCGCCTTCAGCTCAGAATAATCCCAATGCCAGCATGGCCTGTGTGGCCTGCACGGTCTGTGTAGGTGGTGTGTTCTGCTCCCCTTCACCATGTTTATCTCTCCCTTTTGTTTCTTCATGGAATGGATAGCACTTTGCCATCACATGTGTTTGATGACCCTCCATCTGCTAGAATACGAACCCATGATGGCAAAATCACCATTTGGGACACCTATATATTTATGATTTTATTCTGTAAAATGTGTGTGTGGTGGGGGGAGTAGGCAGCACCAGATGGATGAATGGGAACAAAGGTGGTGCTCTATGAGTCCAAAGGACCCAGTTCTCAAATCCTGTTACACTCCGTGCAGCAGTTATGAAATAAGGGGGGGGTGCTGGCTCTCATGAGAACTTCATGCTAAATGAGGGGAGGTGGTGGGACCATGACAAAGGGAGGCATCAGTTACTTTCGGGTGATTGCACAGGTCCCAGAGATGCCTGTTAGCTGAGCTCCGAGGTCATGGCTTGGCTCACTGAGGTGGGGTCATGCTGAACAGGTGGTTGAGGTGTAATCTCTGTTATTAGTGACGGGGGAACCACCTGTTACTGCCACCTGAGACTCAAACCAGGATTCAGTGGAATTACACAAAGCTAAGTAACTATTGCTAACTGAACATATTGAGATAGGACCACTCACGCAAATGCACTGTGCTAGACAATAAGGAGGGACGAGGAGAATCGTGACCTCTGCAGTTAGACCATGGAGTTAGCAGGCAATCTGAGGGTAGCAGTTACTACATTGCATCACAACCCTATTTCAAGTGGGAACAGATGCCATCAGCCTGGGCACAGAGACCATTCGCATGCACACAGGTTAGCACATGAGCATCAGAAGCAAGTATGTGCCGGTGATGGAGAGAGGACATTTTTCCCAAGAGCAGCCTGATTTGCAACCATGTTGGGGGATTCTAAAGCTCACAAGGGGATCCTTTGGACTTAATTGGGTGCTCAAGTTCTGAGAAATTTCTGGAATTTCTGACATTTGCAAATCTTAAGGACAAAAGACTGAGTCTCTGAATGCGCCCTGGGATGCTGGCTGACTCTCAGTGGGAGGACTTGCTTGACAGATGGGTTTATTATTTGCACTGCCTGTCCCCAACCCATTCTAATGTCCACGGGTGATTCTCATGAACTGCACACAGGCCGGAGGGAGGCCTGTGGCCCAAGCTTCGTGGCCCACCAACTCAGACATGGAAGTCATACAAGTTAGACACTTGACAGTTATCCTCTTGGGAGACTGTCACCCAAGGCTGATTTCTTTTTCTCATTGTCCATATTGGCGGATCGGGAAAGAGATCCGAAGCTTATTATGGATATTTTAAGGAGAGACTTATGGGAAGCTTCCTGCTGGGTGATATCTTTCTGGCCTGCTGGGACCATCAGAGACTTGGCTGGCTTTGCTCAGCCTAATCTGTCACTTGATATAACAAGCACAGTGCAGAGATGCACTGAACTTTTTTTTTAATTAAACAGATAAAATATAGATGCTGAGGTTTATATAGTTCTCTAAAGAGACAGCTTGACCTTCTTCAATAGGAATTTGCTTTTAGAAGGTACTTGGGTAATCATTTTGATAGAACCACAGTTGGAACATTATTACACAATAAATGACTAAGCATAAACATCAAACACACTCATTCCTTTCAAATGAACTTTTTCTGAGTCACGGTGAATCAGTCTATAGTCTTCATGGCATCTGAACTTCTAGAACAGTCTTTCCCCACTCCCTGTGGTGAATTCAGCAGCAAAGATGAGGCTTACCTGAATAGTCCCTTACCTCATTTCACAAGGACAAATTTCTCTCAAAACCATTGTCTTGTGGTGGCAATTATTTTTCTAGGTGATAGAAAATAATTTCAAGAAGTACTTAGCGTAGAAAGCTTGCAGAATGTTTCTGAGGACTATTGTGTTGCTTGTCATTTGGCGTGTCCAGATCCCTGTTTCTTTCTTTCTGTGTCCTCTTACTATTTTGTCCTTTCCCCATGAGCGAGGTGAGATATTCATGTTCGCCCAGCTCCTTCCGGGGCTCCTGACTTCAGAACCACCTCTGGCCCGTCCCTGTCACTTCCCACCGAGGCCAGCTCACAGAGTGATCTGTTTGCTTCCAGGCACCTGCCGCCAGCCACGTCCTCCCCACCCCCTGCCTCCAGCATCTGGACCAGAGCAGCCTCCGTGTGCTCCGGCCCCCACGTTCCCCACGTTCCCCACCCTCCCGGGGTCTCCTGCCCTGGGGCCCCTCTGCAGCCGGACCTCCTGTCACACCCCCTATACCGAGGGGTCTCCTTGCCTCCATTCCTCAGGGCAGCGCCCAGCACATAGTAGCCGCTCAGTAAACGCGCGCCTCGGGGAGCTGCCCTGCACAGACCTCACGTCTGGCTCAGCTGTGTCCTGCTGGAGTGCCTCCCCTCCCTCGGAGCCCTCTTGCTTTGATGACGCTTACCAACTGCAGAAGCTGAGAATAACACTCAGAGGACCAAATTTCTTTTGATAACCTTCTGACCCACTTTGGAAGGATGCTGACCTGTAGCAGTACTTGATCCGGTCAGGGCCTGTGCCAGGACCGTGACCTTGAAGGGAACACCAGGAGGCCACAAGTCTGGGTATTGGTTTATTAGATGGCGTCCTAACCAAACATACAACAGAGGGGCGTGGCATCGATACCTGTCACATGGTCAGGATGCGTCCGTAGCACCAGGAAGAGCTAGGGTGCTGCCTGTCAGAGGTTCACGATGACCTGTTTGTTCAAAGGGAACTGGGTGAACCCTGCGGGGCGGGGGGACTGCTGTCTACACTGAATGCACAGCAGATGTTTTCCCTGGGGATGTGCACATGTGGTCTCTGGGTTGCAGAATCCTGATTAATGTGACAAATGGATCTCTCTTCCTGCCTCCTTAAGGGAAGCCATCAGCCGTGTGTGTGAAGCCGTCCCTGGCGCCAAGGGAGCCTTCAGGAAGAGAAAGGTACTGTCCCCTGTGTCTTCTCCCCACGTGGCACCTTCAGTCACACCCCACCCATCAGGGCCCCGTTAGGGTCCCCCGGCCATGCGCTCGGCAGGACAGTTGGCTGTCACGGGCCGACCCAAGTCAGCACCCCATTGCACCCCAGGGGCCAAAACCTACAGACAGTGATGAGAACAGACACGTGAGACAGGGCCCGAGCTCCACTAAGCCTTTAGGGGCGTGAACTCACTTCACTGGGGCAACATTTGGGACAGACGTCCCACTGCTGTGCTGGTAGATTTAACCAGCAGCTCTTGGGGGGGGCAGAGTAAGAAGATTGCTGGCAAAATCTGTGGTGTTTGCCAGTTTCCGTGGTATGTGTACTCCGCCTGGCAGATTTCAAGCTCTAATGTGACATCCCTGAAGACGTGCAGCAGCACCATCATTGCACGGGTCCCCACCTGGTGCCCAGGTGCAGTAGACACGCGTGGCCAGAACAGCACAGACGACCGTTAATGCAGCAGAGACAGCTAGAAAGTGATGAGTTTTGAGTATTGTTTTTTTGTTTTTTAAATGTAATTTATTTAATTGCAAATTTACATAAATTAGTTTTTCACAGCAGCTGCTTTTAAAGCCCAGCTCATAAAATTCCTGCAAATGTAATAATTGTCTCTCATTAGCTGGTAGAGCCTGCTCCAGGATGCCACGGATATTCCCATTTTACAGATGGCATAAACTGAGGCACAGAGAGAGAAGCCATGGTGTGCGTAGGTGGTGGGCTGAGCTCAAGCCCAGGTCACTCCACCTTTTCACTCTGAGGTGGTTAGGTCGGTAGGGGAAAATATGGATTGAGAGAAAGCTCAGAAAAACTCTCTGGTTAAAAGTCCAGCAGGTACATAACTAAGTGCTCACCATCGGGCCTGTCTATGCCCAGACTCTATCAGGGGGAGCATCTCTGGTGTCTCTGAGTCTGTCCTGAGGCTGAGGTTTGCAGGCAGGTTGCGTGTTTGCCCCTGTCACTTCCCGGGCTGCAGGTGGGTTTTGTCTTCATGGCCTGGGGACATTGGTGAAGCCACAGGGCAGCCGGGTTTCTGGCAGAGAACTTTGGGTCTTGAATCTCGCATGCAGTAGCTAGGCGGGAGCGTGAGCACAGAGCTCGGGAAGCTCCTCTTTCAGAGCCAGGCGAAGGTGGTGGAAGTAAGGTGCGTTTCAGGGCTCCGCCCCAGGTGTGACTTAATCAAAACGGGGAGCGTCTCTATTTTTAAATAGCTCTTTCAGGAGATTAAAAAGCAGTGCATGCCTGGTTAAGAACTAGTGTTAATTGGCATATCTAAAGAGGGCACGTTCTCATCTGAAAGGGAAGGGTGGTCAGTGGGCCCTGGACGGGAGGCGGGTTTTGGCGGTGCCTGGGGGAAGGTGCGTGGTGGGAAAATGCAGTCCGTCGGGGCCCATGTGAAGGACCTTTAGTCAAGCCGAACCAGGTCATCCGTCCTTGTGCGGGCCCAGCACGTTCTAAGTCTGTGAGCTCGGGCCTGGACGATGTTCCCGCCAGACGGTTTGTGCTCCATGCCTCTCAGCAGTGAGCAGTCTCGAGACTCCGCAGGATGCTCTTCGCCCCATGAGCTGGACCCTCCTACTCTGGCCCTGAGTCCTTTCATGAAACCGGTTTCTGGGCCTCACAGCTGTGGGCGCTGGTCTGTGCACGTGCCCCAGGCTTAGGAGGGACACGCGATGCGTCCCCGCAGGAGGCACCTGGACTCGGTGCTGACGTCCCAGCGTGTGCACAGGAAATGTTACCGCCGCCTGTTGTGTGCCGCAGAACTTGTGTGTTAGCGTCGGATCCCGCCTCCCAGCTCCTTCGTGGCACAGTCTCCTTCCTGAGCCCCGTGAGGCCGGGAAGGTGGAGGTTTGGGGGTGTGGCAGACGGGAACCATGGAGAGGCCAAGACAATGGGAATCCAAAGCTAAAATCACGCTGCTTGATTTCACAGCCTCCCAGCAAAATGCTGTCCAGCATCTTGGGCAAGAGCAACCTCCAGTTTGCGGGGATGAGCATCTCCCTGACCATATCCACCGCCAGCCTGAACCTTCGGACGCCCGACTCCAAACAGGTCTGTAGGCACTTGGGTGCCCTGCCCCGCCCATAGCCCCCATGACGGGTGTTCAGGGCAGAGCACGTTCGTCTAAAATCTTCACTCATCTGCAAACTTTAGCTCCTCTGAAGGGTCACCAACAGAATATAGATGGAATTGGTTTTCTTTAATTCTGCTATAAATGACCTTTCCCTTGAGGATAATTCTGAAGTCATAGATTTACTCGCAGCGTAAGGGGAGGTGCGTGTGTCTGCTACGGGTTTCATTCCTTTTGAAGTCCCGTTTCCTTTGCTCTGCAAGCCCACGTCTTACTTCCACATTCGATCATCTCTGAAGTGGATGGCACGTGGCGGCTTAATGAGCCCTGTCTTTTCTGTCTCCGTGGTTCCTCGTCTGGAGCCTCTGGCGGTTGGCAGCGTCCCGTGATAGTGGACATGGCCCGGCCGGAGTGGGAGGTCTGCCGAGGCCGAGGCCATACAGTAGTGGCGACCGAGGGGTGAAGTCAGTGGGGGAGGGCCGGCCCCTCGGCAGCGTCTGTCGTAGGCGTCTCTGACCTCAGTTCCTTCAGCTGGAACAGTGGGTAGAGGTCAGGGGCTGTCCCGGGTGCCCACAGGGGCAAATGCTCATAGACACACAGGGGCGTGAGTTCTGCTCCGCCGGGGCCTCCGGACAGTGTGAGCTGGAAATCGGACGCATCCACACGGCCAGAGATGGGCCAGCCCCAGGCCTCCGAACGACCCTCCCTGACTCTGGCCGTGTGTTCCCAGGGATGCCCGGGGTTACCTTTATGTTACCACACATACCTTTATATTTACTGATTTCAGTGTTTCCCAGGTAAGCAAGCAGCACCCCAGCTTCATTTATTCATCTGCCCCCCACCTGAGTGTTGAAATAAATTCTAGATCCAGCGTAGAAACGAGAGGCAACGTCTGGGTTTGTTTCGACGCCTCACGCTCTCTCCTTTTCCCTAGCCCCCCTCAGTGGATAATCATCATCTTTTCTCATTGGTGCACCGACGCGGGGGGAGGACTGTCATTTCGGTGGTGGGTTGGGAGGGTTCAGCGGGCTCAGCCTTGCTCGGGGGCTGCCTCAGGGCTGAGCACCCGCGGCCCGGGCTGCAACCTCACCCTGCCCAGCAAGCGAAGGAGGCAGGTCCCCTCGGCCCTGAACCACGCGCCCTTATGCACCCTCACATGATGTATGGGTGCTCCCGTTTCTGGAGATCCTCAGGGTGGCCCTCAGTTCTGTGGCTACACCGCCTAGTCCCCTCCTCTCCCTCATTCCTTCCTTAAAACAGCAATCAGGAAGAGGGGAAGGGATGCGGCCGTCCTGGCACTGGGGGCTGGTTGGCTGTGTCCGGTCCTCACTGTCTGTGGAGGATGGGTGTGGGGCTGGGCTCAGGAGCGGGGGTGCCCTCCCGGACACAGGGGTACAGCCTGGGGTGGTCGGCGCGTGTCCCGGCCACATCCCCTGGCTCTCCTGTGGCGGAGTGTACACGGGGTGCCTGTTGCAATCAATTTAGGAGCAGGCCCGGCTGGACGTTCCCCACCCCGCACAGAGGGACCATGAAAGGGCCCGGCCACTCCCCTCTGCAGAGCGCACAGGGAGGAGAAGCACCATCAACCTCCCAGGGGTGGAAACACCTGCTTTCGGTTCACCATCTCCAGACTTCTTGCTCTCCGTTTAATTTCCACCTTACCCAAAGGGCTGAGAACAACCACACACTAATGGTCAGGCATGATCGTGGAGACCAAATACGATTTCCATTGTATCCCCCAAGTCATAACATCTGCTTCAGTTTTAAACCCCAGTGTGAGAGCTGCCTTACGAGCAAAAACTAAGCAAAAATCAACACCTTTTAGAAGTTTAACCTCACTTGGGGATTGCTGGTGCTCGCTGCCATGCTGGGGGCCTCCTGGCCCGGAGCAGGAGGCGGGAGGGTTCCGGAAGGCTGCACGCGGCTGCAGGTGGTTGGATCCGGCAGGGTCCGCATGGGCTCCAGAGCCGGCCTCCTTGTTTGTATCCAGTTACACGCTCAGGTCTTTCTAGATCCCAAGCGGTTTGCAAGTGCCAACAACCCAAGTAAGCATTTTAACCGTCTGATTTTCTCTTACAGCTCAGCCATAGTCTTGCTTTGAGGGTTACGGGAGCGTGGCTGGGAGGCCCCTGGGATGGTAGGGTGTCACCTCCGTAATCTCCCCCTGCCTGCTGCCGAGGGCTTGAGGGGCCGTGCGGAGATAACCCTACGTTGGCGGTATTGGGGTAGGGGCAGGACTGCTGTTTCCACCCCTGGAATTTACGTCAGTGTCATTACATTGTCTTCAAAATGATACAAATAGCAGGGAAAACGTATGTAGCTTTTTAAATTTAGGGCAGCTCCTAATTTACTCAGGGTCTCCTGACTCCTACCGCAGGCAGCCGTCTACAATGCTAATGGAAATTTCCCAGTTTAAAATAAACTTGGGATGCCCTTGCTGGCCTTTAAGTTGATCACATTGATTACAAGGGTGCCTGAGACGGCCCCACGTCTGATGCGGGCTTTCTTGATTTGTACGTGCCCGGGATTCAAGTGGGTGACACGCTCCCCTCGGCGCTGCAGGCCGCGTGTGTCTCTGGAGACAGACACTGCAGCGTGGACGTGTCTCGGCGTGGGGCTGAGACGCTCTCCTTGTCAGAGAGCCCCGTGTGTGGTCACAGTGCTGCCCACGGCCCACTCTCGCCCCTGGGCCTTGGGCTCTCCGTCTGTGAAGTGGGCGCCCCTCCTTCCTCCCTTGAGGGCTGCCATCAGACCCACGTGACATGGCTCGGGCCGAGCGGCTAGACCAGCAGGGGCAGCGTTGGGAAAAGCCCATTAACGGTGGGTGGCCGTCACGACTGATCACTGTCGTGTTCGTCGGGTACCCGCTTGACCCATCTTCAGGACACCTTGCAGGCTCCTCCCGCCTGCCAACAAGCAGTTGGTTTTCAGAGCTGAGGACCGCGTACTGACGACCTCTCTCGTTTCTTGTTCTGGGCAGATCATCGCGAACCACCACATGCAGTCCATCTCCTTCGCGTCCGGGGGAGACCCGGTAAGTGCCCACGGCTTGTGTTCCTTGTTCTCGCTGGGAGTCCCCGAGAAGGGGTCTAGCTTCACGACCGGGAAAGGTAACCGGGATGCCGGCTGCCCCCTCCCGATTCCACAAGCTCTTCTCGACGACCATGAATTTTCATTTCCTCGGCCCAAAGCTGTCCAAAATCCTTCAAGTGTTGGCTTTCTGAGGAGCTCTTGGGGCCATCCCTAGTCTCGGAGCCGACAGGGTCCCAGTCTGGAGACTGCGAGTCCTGCCTCGTTCCTTCCTTCTGTTGGGCCTCCCCGAGGGCCCTCTGATTTCCTATTTGAAGTCAACTGGAAGGCTGTGAATTTACTTAGTCTGCTTTATTCATAGATGTTTGGAATTAGAATTCTTCTCCCCAAATTTAATGCTGTCGTCTTACTGGTTTGCTTTGCCAGCAGGGAAGGAGTGCAGAGAGAGAGCGAGAGAGAGCGCAGAATGAGAATGTTCTATTTTTGCATTGCCTCTTTTGTTAAGAAGGTGGGGTCACAAAGGGATTTGCCCCTACCTTGGTCAGGAGCACCAGGAGGTGGTGTCCACGTGCTCAGTTTCAGGGTCATCAGAAAGCCTCCCCCTTCTCCCCCACCCACTGACTGCTGCTCCCTGTTGCCCACCAGTCCTTTGGAGCAACCCAGGCAGCAAATCGTCTCCAGGGAAGGAAAGCCTTTCAGCCCTTCCCGCAGCGAAGGGGAGGAAAGCACCCCTCCCCCCAAGACTGTTATCATACCATTTCGCATTGGTCCCAGTAACATTTTCACCGATCTGGGGAAATATTTAAAAATTAGGACAACAACAGGTGAGTATTTTCTTGGACCTAAATTGACTCAAAAAGAAAAATTGTTCTATATCCTGGCAAGACATCCCTTCGCTGTTAAATAATCTTTTATCATCACAGAATGGAGGTTTAGAAGCGGCGTTTTGTTCTGTAGAATTTTACGGTCCAAGGCAGCCCGCGTGACCGGTGCCAGAGGTCGTGTCTGGGTCTGGCCCGGGGAGGGAGTGTTTCCCAGGGTCTGTGTTGATCCCGCACGCTCTTCCCCCTGCTCCCTTTACCTGGGGAACCTGCCTCTAGCCCGAAGGTGAAATCAAGGGGGCGGTTTCCACTGCTGGCTCTGGTCTCCACATTTCCAAAGGACAGTACCGTCCGGGCCCGGGTGTCTGGGCTGCAGACAGCCTGCGCCCGCCACCCCCACCCCAGCTGCTGCAGCCCCCTGGGAGGCATCATGGGGCCCAGGGTGCTGGCAGGAGAGGGATTTACCGCCCTGCACATGGTTCTCTGCCCTCAAACCCCCACCTAATTGGCAGAGGATGACAGGGCACCATCCGAGCACCCCTCAGTACTTCCACTGACTCACGCTGTCCCCCACACTTAGGGTCTTATCCTCAAAAGTCTCCCATCATGGTCTCCTCTGTCCCCTGCCTTCCCTTCTACTTTCTTTCTAGTCCCTTCATTTCTTATGTTTAATTGTAAAGTGAAAGACCTCATTGAGACACACATCTAGACCGTGGGAGTCAGCCACAATCAAAGCCATCTGAAGGGCATCTCTAAGGGTGCTATGTGGAGGGACAGGTGCGCCATTCTCCACCCGTGCTGCACGTGCACACCTAGCTGTCCTCACATCTTCCCCTGTGTCTGCATCGGCTCTAATCGACTTGCAGGGGCTCTAACTGCTGATCCAATATGCTGCTTGGAGCCATAGTTTCTGAAATTTGAGAGGTAACCCAGCCTGAAAAGTAAAAGGAAGAAAAGAACACACCTGTAGTCAACAGATTCTTCTAAGAACTTGTCTCAAACCTCATCTAATGCTGATGTTAGGAGTGGACATACAGAGATGGAAAATTCTGGAAGCCAAATACATTGGCTTGTGTTCAAATTATGTTACTCTCCAGGATGTGCACAGGTCTATGAGGTGCTTTCAAATTTCCTCATCATCTCATCATTAACAAAAAAAAAAAAAAAAAAAGAGGAAGCATTCAGTGACCCTTAAAGTAATTCATAACCTTTTTATATTTTCTTCTGATGCTGAAAATGTCATTAGGAGGACAGGAAACCCAGTTACTTTCCATTTTAACCAATCAAATGTGTGTTCATGTTGTGCATGAGTTCCCATTCCAAACTGGTTTGTCACCACTATAATTGGTAGATGTTTAAGTAAAACTAACAATTCCAGGTTGTATTCCTGGTTCTGCCACTAAGTGTGTATCTATTTACTGCTTTGTGCTTTGGCTTACCCAGTAAGAAAATGGCATTTTGAAATATCAAATAAGACAGTGAAAAACACTGTTAATCCAAACTCCCCAAAAGGTGCACTATTATTCTAATCTACTGTAATTAACTGTTCCAAGGCCCCCAAGGAGTGCCGGAATGCTGGCCAGGCTCAGAAAGTCCCGGAGAGTGGGAACAGGGACGGGGTGGGCACAGGACAGGCACTTGGAAGCCCCATCTCAGAACTTGGGGTATCCAGTGTGTGGCTGTGTGATGTCTAGAACAATGTCCTGAATAGCAATACACCCTTGCCCCCACAGTGTGCCAGAAAATGATCAATATTGACATTAGAAGAGCTTAGCTCTGGGTCCATCTGGGGGACGGGACACGTGTCACAGCTCCTTCCTGGTCTTCTTTTCCCAGAGCAGCATTTCTCAGGCTGGAGTAAGAATTTAAAAAGAAGAATTTCCTTGCACTTTCCACTTGTGCTGACTCAAATTGATTTTGTTACCCAAATATGCACAAACATAAATCAAGTATTGACTCCTTCTGTTTCGACTTCTTATTGAACACTAAACCCCAATCCAGGTCAGACGTTTAATACCGATAAACACGGGAAAGCTGACAGCATTCAGTTACATTAATTTGCTGTGATGGATGGTTTTGGGTCTCTGCTCTCAGCGTGCCTCTGGAACCTGCCACCATAGTGCAGGATCCTTCAAGGTCGGCCTCTCTCCACTACCTTGGGTGCCTGGATGACTCAGTCCCTCCACTAATTTATTCTATTCAAGCAAGCCCTTCAGTGATACATCATTATGTACAAATGTGACATTCATTGCTTGAATTGGGGCAAAATCATCTAGTCCGAGTGTTCTTTTTTCTCTAATTCTTTACAAACCTGGCACCCGTAATATCAGAAACCCAACAGAGAACCTTGGTGCTGACAGCACACGCAGAACTGACACCACAGTGGTCACACGGGTGGGCCCAGATATTCTTGTATTAATTTTTAAGATTATCATGGAAATGAAAACACGAATTTAAAAAAAAAATTCTGATGACACCTCAAACAACGGGGACTATACTTGCCCAGCCCCAGGGTTCCACGGATCACAGACTGAGAGACACGAGTGCTGTCATAGGACCCTTCTAATGCTGTTAGCCCCTGAACCCATGAAGAACATCTGTGACTCCAAGCTGCATATGGCTTCAGATCCCGACAGATCTTCCCTGTTGGAAATGACCGGAAGCTGGGTCCATGCCCTTCCCAGCTCGGTCTATGAATATACCAGTGGGCAGTGGCCTGAGCAGGAGGATGGAACAGCATAGGCAGGCTGCATGCCAGAGGGACCCCAGGTAGCAGCCCATCATGTCAGAAGCTGCCAAGAGAGCCCTCACCATGAACTCTGGGAAACGGTGTGTACAGACAAGTGCCCGGCACCTGGCACCTCCAGCAGTGGGTGCTCATGACCCCTGTACACCCCCACATGCACTGTCCTCTCCCTCCTGTCAGAGTGTTGTCCTGGAGCAGAGAGAGAAGAGGTGGTGCGCTGCCCATGGAGAGAAGTAATGGAGGAACTCACGGCACAGAATCTGTCAGATGCTGAATGCAGCGGGAGCCCATCTGTAACTCTGGAGCCTTCGAAGCAGTGACATTTGGGAAGTATCGGCAACAATGGGGTGCGCCTTTACCAGTTGCCTCCCGGAGACTTTTTTGAATGTTGCAAATGTCAACTTTGCAGGGACGTCTTTTCTGCTTTCAACAACGAGGAGAATTATGTTTCCTCTGCCGGTTTAGAAACTAAAACCCACGTGGTGGCCCTAGCCCACTTCTGAGGACAGAGTTTCCTCCGTGCGGCCAAGCGGACTCGCTGTCCCCTGTTACAGCCAGACTAGTCCATGGAGCTCATGTGTTGGAAACGTCTTAAGAAGATTAAAATTACTGCTTCTGTCCGAGAGGAAAAGCACCATCACATCTCCTCCACCCAGGAAGGTGTTTGCCACCCAGCTTCTGGTTTCCTCTCAGCCTCTAGACCGGCAGCACCAGCATTAGTGGGAAACTTCTTGGAAATGCACACTTAGGGCCTCACCTCAGACCCACAGAATCAGAAACCCCGAGGTGGGGGCCCACAATCTGTTTCCACAAGCCCTGCGAAGGAGGCCTCGGCCCGCTCCAATCGAGGACTACTGCTGGGTAGAGCCGAGGGAAGGGCACGTCAGCCTCCATCGTAGCAGAACCGTCTGGAGAGCCCCCGACCTCCCTCCCCGCCAGTCCAGTTAGGTCAGGTTATCTGGGAGTGGGGCTTCGGGCATCAGTGTTGTTAGAGCCCGTGGGGGGTCCAATACACAGAGAACGGGGTGCCCGTTACTTCCCTGCTGCTAGGGCGCAGGCACGGACAACAAGGTCAGTGCGAGCTGGGGTGGACGCAGAACTCAGGCCCCGGCCTGCACCTGCCGAGCCAAAGTCCCCATTTCACGAGGCCTGGGGATTCCTGCCCGTGGAGGTTGGAGGAACGCCGCCTGACCGGGCTGTTGGAGTCCTGAGCCGGTCTGTGCGCTGTGCATCCAGCTGTGATTAGTGACGTGCATGTCTCGTTGCAGGACACAACGGACTATGTGGCGTACGTGGCGAAGGACCCTGTTAATCGCAGAGGTAAGCAGTGCTTGACTCCTACGGTCTCTCGGCCACCTGCAGCCAGGCTTCAAGCCGGTCTCCAGACATTCCTCATTATCTCTGCCCCCTTGGCCGACTCGAGCATGTGTCCTGGCGCACTGTTAATGACCGTGGGGGTTTGTGGGCAGTTAGGTGCAGCAGCATCCTTGGCCCGGTTGGGAGACACTGGACGACCCTGAGCGTCAAACACGCACCTGCGTGCAGATGGCTGTAGCTCGGCGCACCTGGCTTGCACATCACAGATCCCATGCAGGTGCACCTGGCCTGTGCATCACAGATCCCCCGCAGGCCCTGAACGTGGCCTCGGTGACACCCGGACCCTCTCCAGCCCGCCTGTCCTCCTGCCCAGCTCCACCACCCCGAGAAGCCTCCGCTGCCCGGCACAGCCCTGGAGCACGGGGGCCAAGCTCTTGTGCCGTCCCCCCACACCCCACAATGCTGCCAGGGCCTCAGACGCAGCCTGGATGGGGGATCTGAGGCATTGGAGCACTCTCCATCCTCCCAGACCCTTTATTCCTAGACCCTACCTCCACAGCCACAACCCCATTCCTTTGATCATGTACAAAACCCAAGCCCCACCCATGGGGGCTAATAGCCTGGGTGGGGGCAGGCTGAGTACAGTGCGCTACGCTCGAATACGGGTCATCCCACAGCCCCATGTAGAACTCCCTGCTGAAGATCGCGGCTGGGGATTCCAGCAATACAAAGCAGCCCTTCTGCCTCAGCTGGCTGGTTCCCCTCCCCTCCCACCCTCCACCCCAGGTACCACCTGTTAACATTTTCTAGTTTGCTTTACAGGACTTTTATCTACATATATTCCCTTCTGTTAAAATTCCAATGCGAAGGAGAGCCTAGCGTTCTGTTTCGGCCCCCTCCCCCATACTGCCTCTTGGACACGTTTCCAGGACAGCCCACGGAGAACAGGTTACTGTCCGTGGGGTGACGCCCTGTGACGAGATGTGTCTGCCAGGTGCCAGGTCAGAGACTCCCGGGGGTCCGTGTACAGACTCCTTCCCTGCTCTTCCACACGACGTTGTGTGGCCCCTCCTAGAGGCATTTGCAGAGGGATAGGTCAGGGGACCTTGCCAATCACCACCCAGTCTGGTTGTAAAAATTTGCATTCCTATGTAAGTGCTCCTTCCAGGCGACACTGCGAGGTACCGGAGCCTGGAGACGTGGCTTACGTCTGCATCTGCAGGCTCTGCCGCCCTCTCTATCCGACCAACGGGCTCAGCCCTCAGCCAACAGGGAGCTCCCCCTGCAGCCCTGCCCCTTGCAGATGCCGGAGGAACCGATTTAAAGAGAGCCCAGTCCAGGCTTCCGGCTCCCTGCCATGTAGACTAGCAGCCCCATGGATGGATCCTGCAGCCCCCTCTGCAGAAACCGTGTCCTTCTGCTGTTCTGCTTTTCAGAAGGGAGGGAAACGGCTCATTTTTGACACTTCCCCAGCCTACTCTTCTCCAAAGTACCAACCAGGCACCTCGCCTGGCTGGTGGGGACGCAGGGGTGTGTGTGCGTGGCTGGAAACAGGAAGGTGGGGACCGGGTGTCCCCCTCCCTCCCGCCCAGGCTCCTGCCTCCTTTACGGGCTGGAGGGAGACCTCCACTCCTACCGCATCACACACAACCATGCGCCTCAAACAGCTACGTAATACGGGCTTGCTCTGTGTTTCCCGGGTTGATGTTTAATGAAAAACCAGTACCAATAGTAAAATAAAGTAATAGCAATAATCAAGAACAAAAATACAGCCAGGCATCCGTGTCCTTGGGACAAACCTCTTGGCCATCCCTAGTGTTCCCAAAGGGCTTGCACTGCGATCCAGAGCTGCTGTACAGTCACTCTGCTCTTCTCGGGCTATCCTGTGTCCTCAGTGCACCCCTCTCCAGTCTGAGGGGCGGCGAGAAGCCTGGGGACCCCGGGCCTGGCAGCGGCCATCGGAGGGAGCTCCACCGTGCCCGGCCGGCTTTGTGCTGCAAGAGGGCGGTTTGGTGGTGTTGCAGGTGCAGGGACAGCTCCCCTGTGGAATGCCTCCTCCCACCACCTGCCCCGGCAGTGCCTCTAGGGAACCCTCCTAAAATACAGTGACGTCCTAACCATTGGCAGGAGCCAGGTGGAGTATGACACCCACACTGGCCCTTTTCCATGGGGAGAATTCCTTTACCCCATTACTGACATGACCCTGCGGGTCACACAGGGAGGGCGGGGACCCCTGTGGCCCCCGCAGACATGCATCTGGGAGGAGACATCCTACTTTCTCACTGGGCCGGTGGGTGCATTTGCAACGTGGCTAAGAGGTGCTCCAGGCCCCCCGAGGGGCCCTCTTCTGGCCACCGACACCCCAACTTTGATTTACTATTTAGCACAAGCTGCTTTTCTGAGAAGGTGCATGAATATCTGGCCTCACATTGGAGCAGGTGCAGGTGGTGTGCGGTGGGAGGGACCCGTGAATTAATATCCCTTCAAACTCATCTTTAATTTGTTTGAGTTGCCACATTCAGTGAGGACACTTAACTCCCACTGGGAGGTCAGCGAACAAGCTGCTCCCCATCCACGGAGTAGCTTAGGCCTCTCCCCGCGAGAGCCAGGTTAGGTCCATTCCCAGGCCCACGGGGCCTTCACGGGGCTCACTTCTTGTTACGATTAGGTTCTCTGTCCCATCAACGTTTCCTTCCAAACCCTGGTTCGTTCTGCTGGGCTCGGTGTTTGTACTTTATAGACTGTTAAGAAATTCCTAAGAGCAATCAATTTGAAATGACAAATGTCTGAATGTATTTACAAATAGACCCAGTAGTTTAGAGAGCAGAGCCGTTAAGAGATGCGTCCCCGTGGTGATGCTCTACTGCGGTGGCGCAGGGCAGGCTGCAGGCGGCGCTGCGGGGACAGCCTGTGAGGGACACGTGCCCCTCCTGTGGCGGAGCCTGGTGGCCCCGGTGTCTCTGACGGGCCCTGCCGCTTGCGCTCACAGCTTGTCACATTCTGGAGTGCTGCGACGGGCTGGCCCAGGATGTCATCGGCTCCATCGGACAGGCCTTTGAACTCCGGTTTAAGCAATATTTGCAGTGTCCTTCCAAGGTGCCCGCGTTCCACGACCGGTGAGTAGCGCTGTGACACCCTTCACAGTGGCCTTCTGTATTTCACAGTCTTTCCTCTTAAAGCCACTTGAGAGGAGAAAATCACGAAACAGCCTCCACAGGGCGTGGTCTGGATAGACGTGCTTGATCACAGGGCTCCGGGCTCAGAGGCACCTGGTGGGGCCGGGCTGAGGCTCAGGAGCCCCACAGATGGAGGCCGACATATGGGCGATGCTGTGAATGTTGAGGAGAACATTTTCTAGAAACTATAGAGACGGTAGCCAAGGTTACAGGGATGCAGTGTAATATGTTTGGTGCCGTTTCCTCTGCAACCAGGTGCGGGTCCCACGTGTCTCCTCCTTGGGTCTGCATGGCGCAGGTGCGACACACGCCTTGTCCTCGCCATCATGGTTAGCACGGCCATGACGCGGGGCCCCGCCACGAGGCCCTGGGCTGGGTGGCCTGGGGACACCGAGCCTCCTGCGCCCTGGGCACGCACGCCCATAGCCAGGATGAGCCCCGGCAGCTCCTGCTCATCAGTCCTTCAAGTGTCTAATGAAAGAGTAAATACGAGTAGGAATTGTAGGAAACCTTCAGAATGTACCACCGAGTTTCCTCAGGACAGAAGAGCATTCTGCGCAGCACAAAGGCCCCAGAGAAAGTCACAGGGGGCATGTCAATAGTCTGTCCTTGCTCGGGCGCGCATCACGAAAGCCTCTTCCGACAGTGTGTTTGCTGTCAATGAAACCTTATTTCTCCAGAATTTGCTTTCCACTCTCGCTCCAGCATCCACAGCCATGTTCTGTGGCTTCCGCATGAAGGCGGTGTCTACCTTCACCTTCATTATTACAAAGGCGTCTCTCACCCCTCTGAGCTCTGCCCCTTTCATGACTGAGGCTTTTAATCCATTCTCTCATCTCCCGGGAAATGGCTTTTAAGACATCCGTTTGGGAGGTGCCTGGGAAGACCCTACTCTTCCCAGCTGGTAGAAGCTTCCCTGAGCTCAGACGGGCCCGTGTGCGGGAAGAGCAGTTAGTTACAGTGTGGCAGGGCATGTTTTCATACTCTGTACAATGTATACACCGTATATAAAATTTGTAAGTTTGTTCACTATCCTCCTGCCACTTTTAAGTTTTATATATAATGGGACATAGTCATTAGAAAGAGTAGATTGGTATAGGTGTATTACCAGAATAAACCTCAAAAATCGTTTTTTTAAAGATTTTATTTATTTATTTATTTGAGAGAGCGAGAATGAGAGAGAGAGAGAGAGAGCACATGAGAGGGGGGAGGGTCAGAGGGAGAAGCAGACTCCCTGCCGAGCAGGGAGCCCGATGCGGGACTCGATCCCGGGACTCCAGGATCATGACCTGAGCCGAAGGCAGTCGCCTAACCAACTGAGCCACCCAGGCGCCCCTAAATCTCAAAAATCTTAAATGGAAAAGGATAGGAAACATTTATGGAAGTTTTAAAACCAATAAATAAAATTGTGCATGTAGTTTATGGATAAATGCGTGTGTATGAAGAGTACAAAAACATGTAAGAATATTGTACATTGAAAGGGTCTCAGAGCCGTTTTGCCCCCTCCTATGGCTGTCAGGCTGCTGGTTTTCACCGTGATTGTGGGCTGTTGGTTTTCAAGGCTACCATAGAGACAGGAATAGGGCAAATTAAAATGCCACAAGCCACTGTTCTTACAGCTGTTTGCTTAAACACACACACACACACACACACACACACACACAAATATTAGTTTGCTGCAAGCTTCTGATTAATTTCCAGGGTTCTGAAAAAGTTGATTTTGAAAAACATTTTTTTTCTAGTTTTCTTGTTTGTTTTATGGAAGAGAGAATTTTCAGAGATTTTTACTCTGTCATTTTCTCTGATGTCACTAAAGTCTCCACTTTTAGTTGATTATGCTTTGACTTAGGGAAACGAATGTGCCTTGAGGATCTGGCTATCTCTAGATATAAATCCTTTCTTTCCTAATTAAATGTCCTTTTGAAAAAGGAGTTCTTCCGTGTTTCAAATATGGTTGGAATTTTCCGGAAAGTAGAACTGCAGATAAGGGAGAAGTATTTGGCCAAACCATTCATCTGCTTTTTAGGGTTGAGATCTAGATAGTGAGGAGACAGTGACTAACTCTCTTTTCTGGGGTAGCACATCCTCACATTAGGTTTGTTGGTTTTGACAACAAGCTCCGCTTTTGGCTAAAGCTCTGGAAAATCCTCTTCTAACAGAATGCAGAGTCTGGATGAGCCTTGGACGGAAGAGGAGGGGGACTGCTCAGACCACCCATACTACAACAGCATCCCAAGCAAGACACCTCCTCCAGGGGGTTTCATAGATGTGCGGCTGCACACCAGGCCCCAGGCCCCCGACACAGCCCAGGTGAGTCTTGTACCTCTGCCTGGGTCGTGGCCGCCTGAGCTTTATTTCCTTTCATCTTCCACTTGATGGACGGGCTGTGTTCTGTCCAGTCTTTGACAGAAAAACTCACTTGTTTTCTTCTCTGGGATGACACAAAGCAGACAAGTAGGGGAGGCTTTTGTTTTAACATCCCAGGGTGTTAATCAGATGTCTTGGAACTGTATTAGGATTCTGGAGGAACGAGTCTGGGGGTCTCTTCTCCATCCTGGGACAAATCCCATTATACTGGGAGCTCAATGAGAAGAAGAAAGAGCTCAAGACTTTTAAAAGGCCTGGGCGCGCTTTGCATTCCCCGAGAGGAGAGTGGATGTGGGCCCTTGAAATGATGAGAATTTTATGAGCCTTCTCTTTCACCCCTTTCCCTGATTTTTCCTCCAAATCAACATTCCAGTAAGGCAATTGTTTTTTAGAGTTGCAGTATCTCTATTTCATTATGGAGAATTTTTTGATGTCACCTACCTTGTGCGAATAACAATGACACTAATAGGAGTGGCAAAATAACAGTGACATCAAGACGCAGTGGCTCTGACGCAGAGGTGGATGGGGTGGGCGTGGCCAGCCGCGCGGGGCCGGGGGGCGTGATCTGACACAAACGCACCAGCCGGTGTGGGGGGCGTGATCTGACACAAACACACCAGCCGAAGTGGGGGGCGTGATCTGACACAAACGCACCAGCCGGTGTGGGGGGCGTGATCTGACACAAACGCACCAGCCGGTGTGGGGGGCGTGATCTGACACAAACGCAGCAGCCGAAGTGGGGGGCGTGATCTGACACAAACGCAGCAGCCGAAGCTGACTTTACGAGGGATGGCGCTGCGTTAAGAGGGCTCCATTTTCGGCCACACGGAGGGCGGGTTGATGCTGGAAAATGAAAACAGGATGGGCACGTGTAGTTTTGATGCGATGCAGCCCCTTCCTCACACCCACGCAAACCTATTTCCCAAATCCTAATGCCAACTGTGAGGCATGAAGGGAAAGTGGGAGTAATTGGAAAGTACCCGACCCCCCGTTGGGGACCCTTGTACTGCACTGTAGCTTTTAGAGATGGGGAAGGGGGCAAGGATGCTTTTTCTCTTTATGTATTTACATGTGTCTATAGTTTGCAGGAAAAGAGCAGACTTACTACCAGGGGAGACACTTGGGAGACCCGTTTGGCGAAGACTGGCAGCAAACACCTGTCAGGCAAGGTGAGAGGCAGGGTGAGGCGGGCGGGCCTCGGGGCACCCTTGGCCCAGCTAGGAGGTCCCCTGGAGGCACTGCCTGTGGGTGGGGGTCCTCGATCAAGCGCTCACCCTGGGCCTCCTTCGCGGAGCCTGGGGCACGAAGGTCTGCTCTGTTTGTGAGGAAGGGTGCCTGGCATTGCATTGCTAGAATGGAGTCGATTTACAAAGCACCCACTTAGACTTAAAGGCAAAACAGGGCAATTTAAATGAGGCTGTGGCTCTTCTGCTCCGTTCCTTGCTTTGGGGCCTCTGTAAAGGAGATAAGGGGACCCGGGCAGCCTCCCCGCTGTGCCTGCTCCGCTCCCCCACCCAGGTCAGGGCCAGAGTCTCGGCCAGGCCCTAGAGATCACGTGTCCACCCTCGCAGGCTGCCCGGTCACATTTTGACATGAAGGCTGGGAAATCGTCCAGGCCAGAACACAACAGCAGTGCCAGGGTCCAAAGAGGGGCATCAGACCCGCAAGAGGATTTATCTAACAGCCCATAGGATCGTCCCCGTGCGGGGTGGGGCAGCTTACGGGCAGTTGCGCCCATGACCAGCCTTTCCATTGTAAGAGAAGAGGGGGCTTGTTTCCTTGTTGCAGGGTCCTTGGACATCTACGGCATGCCGGAGGGGAGAGCGCCCGCAGCCCCTGGAGAAGCCCCCACCTACGTGAACGCGCAGCACCTCCCGCCACAGGCCACGCCAGCCTCAGGCAGCAGCGCGGAGAGCAGCCCGCGGAAGGACCTCTTCGACATGAGTGGGTTGCCATTCGTCTGGGTTTCCTATCTTCTGAGGTGGCTTTCTGCCATGCCTTCTGCTGAAACCTGTGCAGTTAGCATGCTTTCTGCTAGCAGGGTGCTGATGAACAGGGATGACTATCTGCACTTCTCTGGGTTGTGATTGGGCTTTTCAGGGCTTTGAACTCGGCTGACCTCTGCTTTGGGATGACAGCCCTCTCTGAGGTCCGGAGGCAGAATAATTTCCCCTCTTTTTGGAACCGACCTTCCTCTTGAAGAGCTGCCCGTGCATTGAGGCAAATGATACACACACAAAGCACTCGTTTATTCACTTAAATACTAGTCAGCTGTTATGTTCCAAATACCGTATCAGTTGCTAAGGATGCCAAGGTGACATGCATGCCCCTGCTTCACAGAGCCCTCGGTCTGTTGAGCAGGACCAACACGTACGCGAGAAAGGGCGATATACCTCGCATGCACACACTCGCTCGCTCTCCCGTATTCCTGGTATTCACATACCATTCGGCTCACTGGGGTCTGCAGAAAAGCCAAACAGAGGGTCTCGTGGAGCGTAAGTAACCACGGTGTGTTCGTGAGTAACAACAAGTGCCCGGGGGAACCCCAAAACAGGATGAGGAGTGTGACAGGAAGCTCCTCAGCAGTGCAGAGATGTGCTCTATGGACCTTCGATTTGTCGTGTGGACTGGGACGCGTAAATCATCCATGAACGTGGTAATGGAAGTGGGAATTGTTGCTAAGGAATTTTGAAGGAGCTTCTCGCGTTCCCAAAGAGCTTTACATCTCCATATTGCTTTGTCAGCTCCCTGAGAATTTTACAGGCTAGAGAAATCCCTTGAGAATTTAACAAGTGTCTGCCATGTGCTAGGCACCTGTTACTTTAATTTCTGCAACAGTCCTGCGGGTAACTACCATTATTGTCACTCTGTCATGGAGGAGAAAAACACAGGCTCCTAGAGGCTGGTCAGGGCAGCCTTGCTGGTACGGCGCGTGCTCTCTGTGGTGCCGTGTGTGAATGAGGATGTGCTTGAGTGCTGCTACCATCAGGCAGCCTCCTGACCACAAAAGTCTCTTTCTCCTCAGACACTTTGGTTTCCCACGCAGTGGATTTCCAGTCTGACTTGCAAAAATCACCACTGACAGAAGAACTGGGGACTCTCGGGGCTTGGAGGCACCTTAACAGTCATTGGATCAAATCCTGTCTCTTAAAAAATGTGGGAACAGTCTCAGAAGTATGAAGCGACTTTCCCAAGACACAGAGCAAAGTGGCGGCTCTCTGAGTGTCTCTTCCATCTCTAATGATGTTTCCCAACAGCAGTTTAGAAGCAATATTTGTGGTCAATTTTCACTGTTTAATTTAGTCAATTTACCAGTGGCTCTTGGCCCCAGAGCCCGAGGAGAGGTAGATAAGGGACGAGGGTTTGAGATGGGAAAAGTGAGAACCAGAGCCACCCTTTGTCACCATCAATTTCCTCCTGCTCCCAAACCAGAGAAGGGGAGACAAGAAGAAGAAAGGGCCTGGAAAAGGTAGTTTATTTTGAAAAGTCTGGAAAAAGAATTAAGCCAGCACTTTGTGTTGTTTCTCTTAAACCACCAGAGCTAAATAATGATGGTGCTGCTCCTGGTGCTGATGGTAGTAGTGGTGATGATGGTGATGGTGGTGATGTGATGGTGATGAGGATGGTGGTGGTGATGATGGTGATGGTAATGGTGATGGTGATGATGATGATGATGGTGACAATGGTGATGATGGTGGTGAGGGTGGTGATGATGGTGATGGTGGTGATGATGATGGTGACAATGGTGATGATGGTGGTGATGGTGGTGATGATGGTGATGGTGGTGATGATGGTGGTGAGAATGGTGATGGTGGTGAGGATGGTGGTGGTGCTGATGGTGGTGAGAATGGTGATGGTGGTGATGAAGGTGATGAGGGTGGTGATGATGATGGTGATGGTTATAGTGATGGTGGTGGTAATGGTAGTGGTAACGCTGATGATGGTGGCAAGATGATGTTGATGGTGGTCACGATGGTGGTGGTGATGGGATGATGAGGGTGATGATGGTGACAATGGTAATGGTCTTCATAGTGATGGTGGTGGTGGTGATGGTATAGAAACGTTACAATAAATCTTTTCAACTACTCCAGGTAATCAGGAAGAAATAGGATAAAAAGAGAAAATCTATTTTTAGGCAATAGTTTTAACCTGCTTTTATTCCCAGATTTGTGAGCAGTTTAACAAGTATCAAAATGCCCTGATTTGGGTTTCATTTATTCACCTGACCCCTGCCCATCCTCTACTAACAGTTGGTCTCCTTCTAGAGCATTTGTCGAATATTTGTGGGTATGGACTCCATCCCAGGGGCAGTGTTGCATCTGGGGACATAGTTGTGCCCAGGAGAGAACCGACCCGTTCCCGGGGTTCAGGCACTGTGCTGCTTGGCAATGTGTCGCCATCCTCACACCTTATGCTCTGCAGCACCGTGTGCATTTTCGAGTGCTTTTGTACATATTACCTCATTTGAAAGTGGAGAATTGGGGTTTCATCAGGTGTCCCTGGGGACTTTTTGTGCTGCTGTTGTCTGTTGCCCTCGGTGGAAAGTGTGTCCTGAAGGGCGTGCAGTCATGCTTGAGTTCAGACACTCACACAGAGCCTTTTTCCACAAGAGGAACACGCGAAGGCCAAGGGGAGGTGGTGCTCCTAACCTGGGGCAAGTCACACAAAAGGGCCCCGAAAAATGTCAGTCTTCTTCTCTTTTAAAAATTGGACTGATGCAAGAATTTTGAAACAAACATCTGATGGTTGGGTATAGGTTTTGCACTAAATCTAACTTTGCAGATTATCTTCCTGTTTGTGTAGTTCCATTAGCATTGGCAGGTTTTCATTCAGAAGAAAACCGATTTATTAAAAGGCTAGCTGATGTTCCAGAAGAAGTAGATGGCCTGCAATATGTGTGGCCTTGTGCAGCATGCAAAAGTGGAGTCATTCTAACTGGCTAGACAGAGGGTGTGGTTGAATCCCTGGCGTGAGGCACAGCGCCCAGCTGTCTTGGGAAGGCAGACTCGTCAGAAAATCATGCCAAGGTTTGGGCTGTGGTTAATATTACCAGCCAGTCATTTTTCTGTAGGTTTGTTTCTGGTGGAAGTTGCCTTGGCATTTCCATCGATCACGTTGAGCATTCTGTCATTTGTTCTTCTTGGGGTTCACTTGTTTCTGGCGATTGTTGTTGACAGAACCTTTTGAAGATGCTCTCAGGAACCAGTCCTTGGGGCCTGCGCTGAGCAAAGCAGCCTCGGTGGAGTGCATCAGCCCCGTTACCCCCAGAGCCCCAGATGCCAAGATGCTGGTGGAGCTGGAAGGGGAGCCTTGGTACCAAGGGGAGATGAGCCGGAAGGAGGCCGAGGGGCTGCTGAAGAATGATGGGGACTTCCTGGTCAGGAAGAGTGCCACCAACCCAGGCTCCTTCGTCCTCACGGGAATGCACAATGGCCAGGCCAAGCACCTGCTGCTTGTGGACCCGGAAGGCACGGTGAGCACAGGGCGGGACACGGCCTGCCTCCTGACAACAGTCTCCCCTTGGTCTCTGTGCTGGGTGACCACACTTTCCCTCCACTGCCCACACGGGCTGGCTGAGGTCTTGGCGGCCACTCCTCCAGGACCCGGGAGCCCAGGAGCAGAGGGCTTGTGAATTCGGGCCAGCACCCAGCTTGCGCTTGGAAAATCACGAGGCATGAGTTTCCAGCTTTAACGCTGATGTCCTTTACAATAAATAAATACAAATACTGAGAAAGTCTTCCTGTCCAATACATTCTTAGTGGATACGGAAGTGCAGGGGTCCTGGGATTTTAGTATTTACCTCAAGTATCTCTAAAAGTTGAGTCACCGAGTTTCTGTTCCTAGAGTGCACACTGTGATGAGGCCCTACATATAGCCCCTATTAATTAGCCTCTTGCTTTCCCACTCGGGGAAGTCATGCCTCATGACAGTGAGTTTGGCCTTTCCTGGCAGCACAGTCATGTCTAAGAGCTCTGTGGGTTTGCCTGCATTTCCCATCCTCCAGCCAATAAAGAGATTCAACTTGATCTTGGCACAGTCCAAGAATTATTAACTTCAATAAATATAATGACATTAACTGAACCGTTAAATAAATTCCAGGATTGTTGTTTAAAACCTGTTATCCAGTGAAAACAAAGATGCAGGTAGCGTGATCAAATAGTAGCTAAGAGCATTGCTTGTCCTGATTGACTGGTAGGGATGAAGCCTCAGTCTTCAGTTGGACTTGAATGCAATTTAATTTAATTTGGTGGTGGGGGACCTGACCTAATTTACGGCTTCAGGTGGCTGCACCTCGGCTCTGTGCGTCCTCTCCTCCCTGCACCTGGACAACCCCTCCCTGGGAACGTAATGTGAATCCTTCCAACCCACCTTCTTCGGTCAGTCGTGGGAATTTTTCCCACAGATATACGTTGCGGAAAGCAGATACTGTGTGTCTGTGTCTTTGCAAATCATGGTAGTGCCTCTCAAGTCCCATTTCATTTCGTTCGTTTTTCCCTCCACACATGTTTTTGAGATCTGTCTGTGGTGCTTTCTATACGCGGAATCATCACTTGGCTGGGCTGCCAGGCGTCCCCTGTCCGCGGCCACACGTCACTTGTGGAAATGTCTTGGGGAGGGCTGAAGGCACTAGGAAGCCTTCTGCGTGTTTCCCCACGATGGTCTTTCTGGGGCACATCCTAGGACTGGGGTTTTTGCTCACAGGATATGCGTATAGTTAGTGTCACCAGGGGCTGGTGTTTGCTTCCGGAATGGCTGGACTACTGGGGGGCGAGGCAGCCGAACACCAGGGTTCCCTCCTCCGCCTCCTCCTCCATGTTGTCCTCCCAGCATGGCCCATCTGGGGGATGTGGCAAGGAGGAAAGCATGTCTCCGTTGTGGGCTGTGTCGTCCTTCAACCCGCATCCACAGGTTCCTCCTGGAGACGTCACATTCCCACCTTTCCACCATGCTTTTCTTCTGATCTTCTACCTGGACCCTTCTACTGAGTTTCTCAGGCATAGAATTTCCAAATGAATGCTCCCATTTTTTCACATATCTGATCATTTTGTCCGTGATGTTCTCCACCAAATAGAAGTTTCCCTTTTATAAAGGTTTACGGCCTTGAGTTTTAGAAGATTTCCTCACCTGCAGTCACGGACATACTGTGTTCTTCTATGTTTTCTTCGTTTGGCTTTGAAAGCTTTATTTTTCACATGTATGTTTTAATTCTCACTAGAAGTGCTTCGAAGATGACCTAAGATAGGGAGCCCAAGTTGCTTAGATCTCCAGGCAGTGAGCCAACGTTGGGTCATATGGGTGGTCCTTCTGTTACGCACTCTGCGCTCTGCAAGTCCAGCTGTTTCTCGAGTGTCTGCCCTGTTCTGTCCAACTGACCATTCAGTCCTGGTACCAGTACCATGCCATTTGGTCATTATGGCTTTGAAACATCCTTAACATCTGTCTTAACACCTTCCTCTTGAAACTCCTTTTTGTATTCTCTAGTGTAGCTTTCTCAGACCTTTATTCCTCTTTGTTCTGGTTTCAGACAGTTTATCCAGGCACCGAAAATGCATGATTTTGGTAGGACTGGCGTTGAATTTACAGATGAGTTTTGGGGGAGTGCTGATAGTTTTTAGCATTAAATCATCACGTCCATGAACATGGCATGATCTCTACTTATTTAGTGTTAAGATGTCCTTTGTTAGAATTTAAAAATTCCCTCCAGGAAGTTCTCGTGCTTCCTCTGTTTGGTTCCATCCTAGAGTGTCTGGTTTTAATCTTGTAAGTGGTGTGTTATTTTGGTTACGTTTTCCCAACGGTGATTGCTGCGGGAAGAGGAATGTAGTGTGATCTCATGCCCAGAAATCTTGCTGATTGCAGCATTTTTTCCAGAACGGTGGTCGTGCCATGGCAAACAGCAACAGCCGTGTCTCCTGCTTTCCAGCTTCCAACCCTGCGGGATGGTCTCGCCCCATGGCATTCACCGGGCGCCCTTGGACGTTGACCGGGAGAGGGCGCCCTTGTCTTGTTCCCAGCCTGTAAGGGGCTGTTGGAGGCTTTGTTCCATTAAGAATGATGCAAGCTTTGGGTAGATTGTCTTCATCAGCCCAAAGGATGTCATTCCCTCATTCATTCGCTCACTGCACAACGGTGCACCGAATAGCTACCAAATCCAGGCATTGGTTTTGACGCCTGGGCTACGGCCGAGAACCCATTACAAAACACACCCTCTGCTTGTGTGGAATTTGTATGTATTAATTTCTTAATTACTTTTGGGATACTGGATTTTATCAAATGCTTCTTCAGCATTGCCTGAAATAATGTAATAATAATGTCTTTTTTTTGAGTCCATGAACGTGGGGATTTGCACAGGCAGGTTTTTCTGATGCTACGTCCTGGCATGAGCCCTGCTTGGTCCTAACATAGTCTTCACAAGCTGCGTTGCCGGATTTGGGGATCTAACAGTAACTTTAGGGTGTTTCCAGCTGTGCTTTCTAGGTGAGGTTGGTCTTCATGGTCTTTGCTGCCTTTTGCTTGTGTTACTCATCTGGTTGGGGTGTCAACATTATAGGGTTATGTTCACCTCTTACAACAAGCTAGGCTCACCCCAGATCAAAGAAGCCTTCCCTCCCCATCGCATCTTACATAGAATCCCCTGGAGGGCCCCTATTTACGCACCATGATTTATTTTCACCTTGAAGCCCTTATCACAAACAGGCGCTCATTTATTTGCTAACCTGCTTATTAAGTGGTTTTCCCCCCTGGATTGTCATCTCTGTGAGGCGAGCAGCCCTAGTCAATGCGCTACCCCAGCACCTGGAAGAGCGGGTGCTCGACACGCATGTGGCAGGTGAGGGAGGCGCAGAGGGACATGGGGCTTTCACGGGAGCTGAGAGCCCCAGAGTCCACATGGTGCCAAGGGGCCCGAGCTACTGATGGGGATGTCATCACAGATAAGCTTTTCTAAACAGAATCCATGCAGAGCCATTTCCATTTGCAAGGGCTGCTACTAATGCATCTCTGTTTTCTGACAGAAAATACCCAAGCAAATCTGTGAAAAGATAAAAACTGTAGTTGTAACTTTCAGGTATTTTTTAAGGATGAGAAGTTCATAGTTTACCTAAATTATACCATCTCATAGAGCGAAGACAGTTAATGTTTTATTTACTCAGTCCTTATAGACACAAGGATGATTAAGGAAGGGCAGGTACGACCACTACCATACACGCACACACGGGGGGCAGGAAGGTGCCAAGGGTGAGGGGGGCGAGGCTGCGGCCGTGAGCTCACACCAGGTGCTGGAGCGAGCCACAACCCCTGGCTGTACTGTCCACGTGGCTTTAATTTCGGAGGAGAAGTTTGTAGTGCCGCTGAGAAAAACTGTAAGTCCCACCTCCTAATAACTGTTCTTTTGGGAGGCTTTTTGCTGGATCTGCTGATCTAGTTTAATTGATCCAGTGGAGGAGGGCTTCAGCTGAGAAAGACTTAATCACAAATGTAATGTCGCTTCTTGCTGTTAGGACACCAAAATAGACGATGAACACATTCTCTTCAATATTTATTCATCTGATTTTCATGGTAATTGGTTGGTCCCTGACTATAAAGGGGGAAACTTGGCAGAACAGATTACTCAGAGAAAGAAGGATGCAAAAACAGTTCTGAGTCTAAATTTACTGCAGAGTACACCAACCTGTGCGCCTTCCCAGTGCACACTGATTGTGCAAGACAGGGGCTCCTGGGGTCGCTGGAACCTCGGGGGTCGAGGAGGGCAGTAGCAGGGCTCCTGAGCCCCCAGGCAGGTGTGGGGCCGCAGCTGGGCTGACGCCGGCGCCAGGCTCTGCAGGAGCAGCTCCAGAGGTGGAGTCTGGAGCGCTGGGTTTTTCTGCAACATCTTCACCATCATTCAGTCAGCCCTCTTGAGCCTAAGATATTCCCCGAGGCCCCCGTCCTGGATTCATCCCTTTGGCGGGAAGGGCCAGCAGAGCGGGGCAAGCACATGCTTGCGTTTGAATGAGAGGCACCTGCACCGTGGCTGGTGTTCCATGGGCTTCCCGAACGTGGTCTCAGGGCGTGGCACCTTTGTAAAGCACAAGTCGGCTTTGCATTTGGGAAATCACAAAACAATGGCAACCATCCAACACCCCACATTTATTAGGATTTTATTTTATTCTGAGAGTAATTAAGAAAATAAATCCCCCCATCCCTCCACTTAAAAAAGCCTTGTTATTTTAAAATTCCCTTTGTCTCAGGCCAACTAGGCTATGCTGAATTGACAAATGACATGGGATGTCTCACTGGTTTGAGGCTCTTCTGCCCCCCGGGTGACTCGGGTCCTGGGGGGCCTCTGTCTCCCGGGTCTGCCTTGTTAACCTGGGGTCTCCAAGGAGGAGAGAGGGGTGGAGAAAGCGGGGCTGTCGGTGGCCTCGCCAAGGACTCTTCGGCTCATACGGACCTGACTGCAGGAGACACGAGAGCCGTGCAAGGTGCAGCTGGTGGGTAGGGCCGTTGTGTCTTTTAACTTTGTATCAAGTAACACCTGCAAAGTGTAACTGAGCAAGATGTTGTGAGGTTTTGGTGGGAAGCGACAGCCCGGGCCGCTCACCCCATCCGACCCGGATCCCGAGTGGCAGGTGCACCAGGCTCCGTCTGCAGGTGCCCTCCTGGTGCTCGAGCGGCTCTTCGGAGATTTCATATCTTACAGTGTCATTTCTTGATGTTCCCTCTGAAAAAACGAAAGGCTTAGCCTCTTTTTCAATTTTTGACAAGTGTTTCCGTTTTTCCAGGTTGTCTCTGTGCATGTAAACATGTGGAGCCTGTGTTGGTCCAGCAGAGCGTCCGTCCCTTCAGTCTCGCCTCTCCGTCCTCCCGCTCTGTCCGTCATCCCCTCCTTCTGTGTTTTCTGAATGCACAGACGTAGAGACAAGAGTATTGAACGCCTATGTACCTATTACTCGCTGCAAAGTTTACTAGTATTGTTCGGATCTCGCTTCACCCCATCCACTTGGGGGGGGATATTTTCTGAGAGGACAGCTCTCTTTTCCGGAATGATCTGAGGCTACCTTGCTCCAATGCGCCATCGGCCTGGGTACAAATGGGAGTGTCGTGCACTCACGGCCAGGGTCCCGTGCAGCTACCAGAATTGGCTCTCCACCCCCAGGGGCCACCGCCACCTGCTCTGCCTTCCTGCACCCCTCCCCCCAGCTGCCCCAGGAAGTGGTGTTCGCGAGCGTTCACCTGGAGGCTGGACAAAGGGGGCCTTGGGCCGGCTTCTCCTCTGCAGACTCTCTCCTTGCCTTGTAATTATTAAATATTTGGGGTGGGGAGGCACTGTGAAGTTACGTATACCCCCTCTATCCAACCAAACTTTCACCCTGCTAATGAATTTGTTTTCACCCGTGTGGATTCACGGCTCCCTGTGTGGCTCAGGGGGTTAGCCCCAGCTGCCCTATCTGCTTCCCGCTCCTTCGAGCGGGTTTCAGTGCCCCTCTGACGTGGCCTCATTCTTTTGTACCTTCTTCCTTCAAATACACAATGGCCTCCCCCGCAGTCCTGTGATCAGCCACTTCTCCAAAGGAACCCCGGCCTGGTTCTTTTTCATAGGGAGACCAAGATCTGCACTTGGGGGTGTGGAGCACCTGCAGCTCAAGATGGACAGATTGGTGCAGACAGGGGCGTGCACGCACACGTGCATATCTGTGTGCATTTCTGTGTCTGCGTGTGTTAGAAATGGTATGTTCACAATAATTCTTCCAGTTCCACTCTGATATCGCAGAGTTCATCCTACTTTTTTCTTTTTCTACATTTGTAACTCTCTTCTCCAGCAATGAGAAGTCTGACCCCTTAGCCTTAGTATTTTCACCTCTTTCTTTGGTTAACTCATCTGTACGACACGCCCCCCCCACCACAGCCGCTGGTCCTCCCCCCGCGGACGCCACCCTCACCCTGTGGGAGCGCCAGCTTCTCGGCCCAGCCATTCCCCGTGGGCTCCCTGTCCCCCTGAGCATGCTCTGACCACCCCCTCCCTGCCCTGATGCCCACTCGGGCCGCCCGCCCCCGCCTGGCACCGCTGCCTCTGACACCCCGCACCTGTCTCGTGGCTCGCTCCTGACTCGGCCCGGACTCTGGCCTCCCATGGGGGGCCACGGCGCCCCCACCCTAAGCACAGACATCTGTCTTCCTTGGCGTTTGGACTGATTGTTCATTCAGGAAGGAGAGGCAATGGAGAGCAAGGGGAGGGAGGAGATTTTCAGAGCTTTCGATAGCATATCCAGGCAGCCTGCCGTCCCTCTCGTGAATACTTCAGCGTGGTCTCCTACAACAACAACACGACATCATTGTTATAGCCGACAAAGCTAAAGATAGTGACTTCACATATTCAAATTTCCCTGAGTATCTCAAAGATGTTCTTTGTATAGTACGTGTGTTGGAATCAGAATTCAAACGTGGTCCACGTGGTGCATCTTATTCTATTTTCCTTCCATTTCCCCTGACACCAGTGATTTGTTTGAGTGAATAGACATGTATTTGTCTGTAGAATATCCCACATTATGATTTGGGTTGTTGTGTCCCCTGTGGCTTCATTTCCCTGCTTCTCTGACCCCCAGATTTTCTATAAACTGATAGACACAGAGGCTTTAAAAACAGCCTCAGTGGGATATGATTCACATACACACCCATTTCAAGTGTATGATTCAGTGCTCCTTAGTATATTCACAGATGTGTGCATCCATCACCAAAGTTGATCTGGAACACTATTATCACCTGCATCCATCACCAAAGTCGATTTGGAACATGATTATCACCTGCAAGCGTCCGTCCTTCACCTCGCCAGCCTCCCAGCCCCTAGTCCCTTAGCATCTCCGGGTTCTCCCTTCTTCTGGAATTCCCTCGGAGTAGAATCATATAACTGTGTAGACTTTTGTGACTAACCTCTTTTCCCAAGGACAGTGTTTTCCAGGTTCATCCATGTTGTATCATATGATGATCCATTAACAGTGGGTCAGCAGCTCGTTCCTTCCTGTGGCCGAATAACGTTCCACCTACAGACAGACCACATTTACTTGTGACGGGTCTGCCAGTGAACGTTAGGCTGTTATGAGCAATGTTGCCGCAGATATGATGTTCATGTTTCTGTGGGGACGTGTGTGTCCATTTCTCTTGGACCTGTACCTCGGAGTGGATTTGTTGGGTTGTAGGGTAACTCTATAATCTGTCACTTGGGAAACCATCAGACAGTTTTTCAAAGCAGCTGAACCATTTTCTGTTCCAACTCACAGCGTGCAAGGGCTCCGATTTCTCCACACTGCTCCTACCCTTGTCATTGTCCACCGTTTCACTTCCGGCCATCCTTGTGGGTGGGAGGTGGGACACCATTGTGATTTTGACTTGTGTTTCCGTGATGACTAGTAATGTCATGCATCTTTTCAGGTGCTTGTTGGCTTTTTATGTATCTTCTTTGGAGACACGTCTATTCAAATCCTTTGTCAATTTTTTTCTTCCTTCTTTTCAGATTTTTTTTTTTATTGTGGTAAAACACATATAACATAGAATTTACCACCGAAACCAGTGCTGGGTGTAGAGCCCAGTGGTATGGAGTGTGTGCGTGTAGCGGTACAGCCACCCCCACCAGCCGTCTCCAGAATGCTCTACCTTCTTGCAAAACTGAAACTCTGTCCCCATTAGATAATTCCCTGTTCTCTCCACCCCCTGCACCAGGCGTCCTCTGTCCTACTTTCCATCTCTATGAATTTGACTCCTCTAAGGACCTCACGTGAGTGGAATCACACAGTATTTGTCCTTTGGTGCCTGGCCCATTTCACTCAACATGGTGTCCCCAGGGCTCATCCTCACTGTAGCAGGTGTCAGATCTCCTTCCTTTCCAAGAATGCATAGGGTTCCATCGTGTGGATGGACCACATGTTGCTTACCCATTCATCAGTTGATGGACACGTGTGTTGCTTCCACATTTTAACTATTGTGGAAAACGTTGCTATTAACACAATATACAGATATCTCTTTGAGACCCTGCTTCCAACTTTTCAGGCAGCCACCTAGAAGTGGAATTGCTGAGTCATATGATAATCCATTAACAAACATTTTTTGAGAAACCATCAGTTTACAGTGGCTGCACCATTTTCGCCAACAGTACATACGCGAGGGTTCCAATTTCTCCTCATCCTTGCCAACACTTGCTGTTTTCTGGTTTTAGGACTGTAGCCATCCTAACAGGTGTGAGATGGTACCTCATTGTAGCTTCGATTTGCATTTCCCTGGTGATGAGTGATGGTGAACATCTTTTCATGTGCTTGTTGATCATATGTAGATCTTCTTTGAAGAAATGCCAATTCAAGTTCTTTGCCCATTTTTGAATCAGGTTGTTTGTTTTTTATTGTTGAGTTTTAGAACTTTATATATTCTGGATATTAATCCTTTATTACACGAGATGCACAATTTACAAATTTATCCCCCCACTCTGTGGGTTGCCTTTTAATTCTGTTGATAGTTCTTTTAATGCACAAAACCTTAGGATTTTCATGATGCTCAATTTGTCTGGCTTTTCTTTTGCTCCCTGTGTGTTTGGTACCATATCTAACAAACCCTTGGAAATTCAGTGTCTTGAAGCTTTTGCCCCATGTTTTCTTCTAAGAATATTAGGTCTTACATTTAGGTTTTTGATCAATTTTGAGTTAATTTTTGCATGTGGCATTAGCTCTGGGTACTTCATTCTTTCGTATGTGGATCCAGTCTTCCCAGCTCCATTTGTTGAAAAGATTGTCCCTTTCCTATTGAATGGTCCTGGCACTGCAGTCAAAAATCACTTGACCGTATACACCAGTGTTCATTTCTAAGCCCTCTGTTCTTTTCCACTGGCTTGTATGCCAATCTTTATACCCATCCCACACGGCTTTGATGACTGTCGCTTTGTAATCAGTTTTGGAATCAGGAAGTGTGGGTCCTCCAACTTTGTCAGATTTGTTGGTCTTTTCAAAGAACCAGCTTTTGGTTTCATTGATTTCCTATAATTCCTATTCTCTGTTTATCTCTGCTTTAATCTTTATGATGTCCTTTTTCCGCTTGCTTCAGGGTTAATGTGCTTCCTGTTTTTAGTGTCTTAAGGGAGGTTAAGTTATTTGTGAGTTTCTAAATTTTCCTCCAGCTGTTGGGGAAAATGAGTGCTCATGTGGGATGAGGTATTGATTGGAAGGATGTAAGCAATTGGCATACAAGGTTGCAAGGTTGACTCTTGACATTGCATCCCCTGGGGGCTGATGTGAGCCTGGCATTCTCTGGCACTGTGTCCACTGGGTCTAAGAAGGACATGAACTTCACCTTAATTTCAAATCTGGGGGAGGCCAGGCAATGTGGCTGGGTGGGTCTATATCCCACTTGGGCTAGTCGTATTTGAGCTGGATCCTCTGGGTGTGGAGGGTCTACCGGTGGATCCAGCCCAAGCTGAGACATTGGACAAAGGGCAGCAGGTCTGAGTGTGCAGCCCGTTCCAATGGAACCAGATTTTAATTAGGAAGCATCTCTGTCGGATGGCTTTGCCCGAGCCAGTGTGACCTTTTGGAAGAGAACAGGTATAATCATTCTGTCGTTGGTGGAGTGTACTTGTTAATGTATAATCTCTAAATGGTATTTCTAACTGCCAGGCACCTACTTTAAATGTTCCCCAGGCAACTCGAGCCCACCATGCCTAAAGCAGAAGGTATGGCTCCACCCCCTTGCCCACTGCCCTGTAGACTCCTTCCCATGGCTCGCCCCACCCCCGAGCCTCAGCCACCAGCACCTTCCTCCTCACGCATGTTTAGTTTTATAAGAAACCACCAAACCACCTTCCAAAGTGGCAAGTCCCACCAGCACTGAGGAGAGCTTCTCCTGCTGCACATCCCCACCAGCGTGTGGGGTGGTCAGTGCTCTGGATTTTGGCCATTCTAATAGGTGTGTAGTGGTGTCTCATTTTAATTTGTGTTTCTCTGATGACGGGTGATGCAGAGCATCTTCCCATGTGCTTATTTGCCATCTGTACATCTTCTTTGGTGAGATCTAGTTGTTTGTTTTCTCATTGTTAGTGTTAAGATTTCTTTGTATGTTTTGGATAACCAGCTCATGAGATGTGTCTTTTGCGAATGTCTTCTCCCAGTCTGTGGCTAGTCTTCCCACCCTCTTGACTGTTTCACTTGTGGGGCAGAAGTTTTTAATTTTAATAAAGTTCAGCTTATTATTTCTTTCATTCATGAATCAGGCCTTTGATGCCATATCCAAAAAGTCATCACCAAACCCACGGTCATCTGGGCTTTCCCCTGTGTTATCTTGTAGGAGTTCTGTAGGTTTTTTTTTTTAAAGATTTTATTTACTTATTTGAGAGAGCGAGGAGAGACTGTGAGAGAGTACAAGGGGGAAGGAGAGGGAGAAGCGGGCTCCCTGCAGAGCAAGGAGCCCAATGTGGGGTTCAATCCCCGTATACTGGGTTCATGACCTGAGCTGAGGGCAGATGCCTAACCGACTGAGCCACCCAGGCATCCCAGGAGTTCTGTAGTTTTCCATTTTACATTTAGGTCTGTGATCCATTTTGAGTTCGTTTTTGTGAAGGGTGTAAGGTCTGGTCTAGGCTCTTTTTCTTTCCTTTTCTTTTTTGCATGTGGATGTCCAGTTATTCCAGCACCGTTTGTTGAAAATGCTATCTTTGCTTTTATTTCCTTTTTTTGTCTTATTGTATACCTAGGACTTCCACTGTGGTGTTGAAAAGGAGTGTGAGACCAGACATCCTGGCCTTGTTCAAGTTTCTTTTCGTGAAGGAGGATGCTAGTGGTAGGATTTTTGCAGATGTCTTTATCAAATGGAGAAAGTTCCCCCTGCTATTCCTGGTATATTGAGAGTTTTTACCAGGAATCGGTTAAATTTTGTTAAATGCCTTTTCTGTATCTATTGATATGATCATGCAGTTTTTTTGTCTTTAGGCCTAATGATGTGATGGAGTACGTTAATTGATTTCAGAATGTAGAAGCAGCCTTGCACACCCAGGACACATCCCCCTCGGTCATGGTGTGTAATTCTTTCTGTACATTGTTGGATTCAATTTGCTAATGTTTTGTTGAGGATTTTTGCATCTGTGTTCATAAGAGATATTGGCCTGTAGTTCTCTTTTCCTGTAGTGTCTTTGTCTGCTTTTGATATTAGAGTAATACTGGCCTCAAAGAGTGATGTATTGAGTTATGTAGTATTCCTTGAGTTAAGTAGTATTCCTTCTGCTTCTGTCTTCTGAGTGAGATTGTAGGGACTTGGTCCAATTTCTTCTTTAAGTGTTCGGTAGAATTCACCAATGAACCCATCTAAGCCTAGTGCTTTCTGTGTTGGCAGGTTATCAATGACTGATCAGTTTTTTAAATACACCTAGGCTTATTCAGACCGTCTTTTTCTTCTTGTAAGAGTTTTAGGAGGTTGTGTCTTTCAAGAAATGGACCCATTTTTATCTGGGTTGCCAAATTTGTGGGCCTAGAGTTGTTTCTAATATTCCTTTATTATCCTTTTAATGTCCACAAGATCCCTAGTGATGGCCCTTCTTTCATTTCTGATATTAGTAATTTGTGTCCTCTCTCGTTTTTTTCTTAGCCTGGCTGGAGGCTTATTAATTTTTATTTATCTTTTTGAAGGACCAGCTTTGAGATCATCGATTTCTCTATTGATTTCCTGTTTCCAACGCCATTGGTTTCTCTAGATTTTTTATTCTTTCTCTAGTTTCCAAAGTTAAAGCTTAGATTATTGATTTCAGATCTTTCTTCTTTTCTGAACCACATGGCAGGGGGTTCCGTCCGTACACATAGCTCTGTGGGCTGCAAGTTCTCTGGGCAGGAGCCAGACTGGAGTTTCAGCAAGTATTTATGGGACTAGAGTAAACTGGCCTACTTCTTCAGGCAGTAAATTTGTATCACTTACCTCTTCTGCGTGCCTTTATTTGCATGTGTGTGTGTTTATTATGGTGGCCAGCCTACACACTCCAAAGATGCTGACCAGTGGGCTCTCAGCTTGGGCGGCATTTTGGAATCACGGGGTTTTTGTGAAACGCCCTGGTGGCCGAGCCCCACCCCGAGCTCCTGGTGGAGTTGACCTGGGCATGGGGCTTACTGAATGCACTCAGGTGGTTTGGATGTGAGCCCAGGTGGACACTACTGTCCCAGACACTTCCCGTCATAAACCTTCATTCACCCCTGTCGCCCCAGAACTTAAATGAGTATTAATTACTAAAAAGTGGGGAAAAGGGGCGCCTGGGTGGCTCAGTCGGTTAAGCGGCTGCCTTCGGCTCAGGTCATGACCCCAAGGTCCTGGGATCGAGCCCCGCATCGGGCTCCCTGCTCGGCAGGAAGCCTGCTTCTCCCTCTCCCTCTGTCTGCTGCTCTGCCTACTTGTGCTCTCTCTCTCTCTCTCTCTGTTAAATAAATAAAAATATAAAAAAAATAAATAAAAAATAAAAAGTGGGAAAAAGAAGTCAACATCAAGGCAACACCCCAACAGTAGTCTCAAGCTGAGTTCTTAGTGTCCCTTACCCCTAAGAAAGGGGCCTGCCCATGTCACCCTGGGATCTTTCTAGGATGGGAATTCTAAGGAACTTGGGAAGATTAAAGAACCTCAATGAAAAAATGCCTAAAAGTCTTGCAAAAAGATTTCTTTCTGAACGTGCCCATCAGGTTGCCTCCTACATGAGGCTCAATGCCCAGGAGTTGGGAGCCCCATGGCCCAGTGGGTCCCTGCCCCTTGGGGGCTTACAGAGACTGGTGGCGATGGGGCCCTGCCTCAGAGTGGGACCCCAGGAGAGGAAAACATCCTCATTCCAAAGCTTCTGCTGTTGCCTTTGTTTGTAGAGCCCAGAGCAGATGGCCTGGGGGCTTCGATGGGCCCACCTGGAGTACAGACTGGGGGCGGGAACGAGGTCAGGGCTGAAGGCCCAGAGATAGACATCCCATTGGTGGGTTGGTAGAGGGGGAGAGGCAAGAGGGCCACATTGGGGGTGGGAGTGAGAATATGGGACAGATCAGGGAGGAGGAGAAGTGCCCTCAGAGTCTCCGAGGGAAAGGTGGGGAGAGCTGATTGCCCCAGGGCAGGGGTGGCCTCTAACAATAAGGTGAGAGAGAGAGGGGGGGGGGGCCAGGCCCCCCAGGGCATCCCACAGCCATCATGAGGGTCATCTAAGGGCCTGGAGGACCAGCAGGTGTAGCCACGCCCCTGCTCCCCGCCCCATCTCTCACCCCCCCCAAAAGAGCCGGCCGCGGGGGGCTGCTATCCAGAGCAGACTGGGAGATTGCTCCAGGCCAGGCCTCCTCTGCCTTCTTCACGGGTGGTCTACACGGGGAGTGTAGCAGCTCCGGGACCAGGGCACAGGCCCAGGGAACAGACGGAAGTGGTGGGACCAGGCAGATGTGTCTCTGAGAGTGTGGGGGCCCCGGGGAGGCGCCGCTCGGGTTCCCATGGTCTGGCTGGCTCCGACCTCGTGTTCTCTCTCGTCTGCCTGTGCGTCACGCGCTCCTGCCCTCTGTGTCTCTCCCAGATCCGGACGAAGGACAGGGTCTTTGACAGCATCAGCCACCTCATCAACCACCACCTGGAGAACAGCCTGCCCATCGTCTCAGCCGGAAGTGAGCTCTGCCTCCAGCAGCCGGTGGAGAAGACCCTGTGAGCCGCCAGCCACCCTGTCCTGACCCCGCACCAGTGCTCAGGAGCCCTGGGTCTTCCCGGGAGATGGGCATGGGGGCTCCAGAAGCTTGGGCCGCTGCCTGCGGGCTCAGAGCCTCGTCCAAATGCCCCAGGAGGAAGGTGTCCGTCAAGTGCAAGTTTCATAAACTTGTTCTGATTTTCTCATGTGCATATTAAAGGTGTACATACCTATACATCCTGTACAAATTATCCCTCTATATTTATATTTTTTAAGACTAAGAAAGATGTAAGACTAACGTTCTGTGCTGTATGTTTTTAATGGAAAAAAAAAAGTTTGACTGTAGTTGTCCGGGCAAAAATTTAATTCAGCTGACCCATTCTACTGAGAAATTCCACTAGGAAGGTGTTACCTGCGGGTTTTACCTGGTAAGCCCCACTCGGGGAAGAGAAGCAAGCAGGAGGGCTGGAAATCACCGTGGAGCTGTAGCAGAAGGCAGGATGCTCCCCAGAGCGGTTTAGCTCTGCGCGTATCGCTCCATGAACGGTTGGTCCCAGCGCCCGCCACTCCACGTTGCCGGTGCCCCTCCCCTGCTGTCGGCCTCACACCTGTGTGCTCACGGCGCACGACAGCCGGTGCTGCCGCGCTAAGGAGCAGGTGGTGCCCCAGCTGTTTCGGGTGGTGCCGAGCACAGGAATGCCGTCCGCCTTGAGCGCTGTTGTCCAGGGGTCTGTTTGATGGCAGATGTGGCACAAAGTGAGCCTCAGTGACCAAGAGCATGCTTCCCTCATTCTCACCTGTATAACGACAAACCAGTACGTGCGGAGGGCTGGTGGGGGCAAAGTCTTGGTTTCTGTGTCCTGCTAGCCAGTACGCTGACCGCAGGCTGCTGGGGTAGCTGCTGGGAAATTGCCCCCCCCCACCCCGTTACATCCAGCAGAGAAAAATGCATGTGCACGCGCTGTCAACACGCGTGCTTGGTCCTGAGACATTCGCACAATGGCTATTGTTCCTGCTCCACGTTTGCCTCAGGCGGGGGACTCGGGAGTCTGGGGGATCGGTTTGAGGTTTTGCCTCTTGAGTGGTTGGTGGGTAAAGTGGCTGGCTGTCTCTGCAACAGATTTCCCAGTTGCTCCCTGGAAAGGGCCCAGGATTTCTTACCGGGTCATTTGGTGTCAGGAGGTCAACAGTGTTTCCAACTTTTAAAAAAACATCTGGGTTGAGGTTACCTCATGATTTAACAGATGCCGTCTTTTAAAAGCTAGAAGGACTCACCCGTTGGTTGGCACCCCGTCTCTGGTACCACAGCCCAGGCTCCTGTCCCGTGCCGTCCCACAGCCCGCGGCGGCCCTGGATCAGGGCCGCGGAACTTTCTGCACACTGGCATGGGGCAGGAGGAAATTCAATGCTTCAGGAACGAGGAGTTAAGGGTAGATTTTGCAAACTCTGAGGAGTAATGATTCTGCAAAGTTCTAATGTTAAATGAGCCCCATTTCTGTTTTCAGGGGTGGGTGTGTGTCCAGGATGGTAGATGGGGTGGAGCTCATGGGTGAGGATGGGTTGGACAGGTCCGACGATCTGTGTGGGGACTTCTTAGGAGTTTTCGTCCTTTGAGGGTCCCGTGAGTCCAAGAAGACAGTGGCTTCGATCTTCTAGAATGTTCTGTCATAGATTGGCACTAATGTAGGACCACCGTCTCTTCCTGGTGCAGTTCTGGTTTCAGTCGCAGTGTGGATACCGCACTCCACGTTACCCAGAAGCAGTGGGGGCTGAACGGAGCTGGGGCAGCAGCTGGTTCGGTGGGGGCCCGGCTGTGGGAACCCCCCCTGTGCCCCATCCTCTGCAGGCCTGCATCCCTGCAGACATACATAGAGGTCCCAGCCCTGTGTGCCAGTGTCCACACATATAAAAAAAAATGGGTAAAAATGACTTTTCTCTGGACAGCCTGCAGGGCCCCGCTGGGTAATCTTAAGGGCACACCCCAAATGCTAATGTTTAAAGGCAAAGTAGGCTGGTTAGGGACCCTGAGCCCCTGGACAGCTCACCTGCTTTCTTTGCCCTCCTGGGGATATGAGAAACGGTCATCTGCAGGGTTTAGAGCTCTCTGCTGTGAAGTCAGTGATTATCTCAGTGGTGATAAGCAATATATATCCTGTTTTTTTGCATGAGAATCGATTTAGAAAATTAGAAATATTGAGGGGAGATCACATTTGTTTCAATATTAATTCAAAATATGCATTTTTAAGTTCAGATTCCAGGATTGCTTACAACACAACAGGGCCCGTGGGAACCCCTGTAGCCGCTGGAGCGCCCAGCAGACCCAGCAGATGGCTGCCATTCTCTCATCTTCCTGGGGCTCCACAGGTCACCGCAGCTCCCTTTCAAGGCCGTGGGATGGGCATCATGGGGAGCCCCACTCACAGGGGGAGAAACTGAGGCACAGTGCCCCCCCCAAGCCACACGGTGGGTGGGCTCTGCTGCACCTGGAGCTCAGGATTCCCAGGCAAAGACAGGGCCACTCCCTGCCCAGCCTGGGTCCCCCCCTCGCCTGGACCTGGACGGCACCTCTGCCAGGCAGGGCTGTGTTCCCAGACCCCCGAATCCCCGGGTACGTTCGCTGCTCACTGTGCCGGGTCCCCCCGGAGCCCACGGTGTACCGGACCTGCTGCCTCTCCGCCTAGACCTCTGGGCGTGCTGGGAGTGCACGGCAGGTCCCACAGGCCCACAATGGCCCCGCTGTGGTGTGGCCCCGGAGACCCCCACCCACTGCCCCTCCGACCCACACCACGGCGTGTGAATGAGCAGGACTTCCAAATGACCTTCTCGTCCCCCTAGAGCCTGCGGGTCCATGCGGGACTGCCCACCCTTGGTTTCAGCGAGCGCTGATGCTCGAGGCCCTGAACCGCCCTGTGCACTGTCTGGTAACACATTCAACCATCTCCCGCCCCGACTCCGTGCAGACATAGTCCCTCCCGGGCTTTTACACCCGAGAGGCCAAGGGGCCCAGCGGCCGCGTGGCAGTGACCTGTGTTCACATCTCGGGTGTTGGGGCGGGTGGGTGGACCACAGCCCAGGTGCAGGGATGCAGCGCTGCTTTCAGGCGGTTCCAGATGCCACATGGCTCCTTCTCAGAAGTGACACGTGGCGACGAATGTCCTGGTTCTTCTTTCCCTGAATCGGTCCCCAGGTGAAGGCGATTCCCAGGAGATCACAGGCCTCCCCAGAGCCACGTGGCCTCACGCTTGTTGCTGGGTGTCTCTGAGCGGTGGCCCAACCGCTGCACCCCCCCCCCCCCCCGCCCCGTGAGATGGCGGGGAGGTGCTGGTGAATATATGGAAACAGGAAGGACAGTTGCTTCCTGGGACACCTCATGAGCAGGTGTGGTGGGCTCCCTCTCCGTGTTCACACACCTGCAGTCCATCCCCACCTTTCTGCGGGTGGTGACAGCCCAATAGCAAAGGGGACAGGGATTGTGGAAATACTGCACTTAGGTCACTGTGTGTCACAGACAAATCTCGGTCCTGAGTTTCAGAATAATATCTGGGTCTGTAGTGAAACTTTAAAAATTGGTCCTGAGAGAGATGAATTGGGAAAACCACTTTACAGGAAGGTGTTGCAAACCTGGGCGTGCCAGGGCCCCCCAGAGGATAACAAGCAAGGGAGCATTCTAGGATCGTGCTGCAGCAGAACCCCCTTTTTAGTGCGAGAGCTGGGGCCAGGTGACTTGCTGGAGTGTGGCGACAGTGGCTGAATCTCGGACAGAGCGCAGGACTTATTAGGGTCCTTTACAGTTTGGGTATAAAGCTCAGCGCCTGATGGAAAATGGCACATAGCTCTTCCCTCCTCCTTGGGTTTGCATTTATGCTCATTCTTTTTGCAAAAGGCATAAAGACGGGAGTCTTACACCGCCAAGGAAGTGTTTCTGTTTGAGGGCCTTCAGAAGCAGACCCCAAGAGGGTCTGACTGTATGTCGATCCTCTGGGTGACGCCCCAGGGGTGGGGAAGGGAAGAAAGCTGAGGAGGAGAGCGTGATCGGGCAGGTCACCGTGATGTGGAAGACTGACGGTGCCGAGGGGCAGCGGGAAACGGGGCTGGACACACGTCAGTGCTTACCCAGCGGCATTGAGCCACTGGCCCATCCCAGGTGGAAAACAGGCCCTGTGCACACCTGTGCACACTCCCGGGGCGGGGGGTCCGGCGGGGCGACAGGCCTCCGGGCTACGCAGATCCCGAGTGGACGGGCAGCGAGGTGGCGCCCGGGCCTCACCCCTGGAGGTCTGCACAGGAGCCAAGAATTTGCATTTCTAATAAATTGAGCGATGCCGGTGGGAAGGGGAGACTTGGAGAACCACCATCAGGTGTGAGCTGCCGGCCCTTAACCCTCCCTTACTGAGGGCTTTCCCGTCCAATTTATGACTTTGTTTTCCCACCATCTCATGTCGCAGATCCCAGAGTCCATCCTCGGAGTTTTAAAAGTGGAGCATTAATAAGCATTTAGAACTCCATACAATCACTGCTGGCGGATAAAATGCCATCTGCCAGGCACAATTTATTTATAATGGGGTTTATACATATTTATAAGTTTGCAAGCAACAAATGCACAGTTTTAAAACTGGCACACTTTATAGCAGCCAGAAAAACTGCAATTTTATACCAGGACTTTGAATGTCAACCTACACTGATTAGGACGGTTGCGCACCTGCGTGTGTGTGCGTGCGTGTGCAGGCTGGCTGTGCACCTCGAGACTCGCCCCTGCATCTTGGTATTTCAGCCAACAAAGACAAGCAGAAAGTTAAGCAGCTGTGAAGAGTTTGGCATCTGCAGACACATGGAGGAGGGTCCTGGATGCTGCGGGATATGGGATCCGTGTGCGAAGGGAGCAGGACCCCGGGGCGCGGGGCACTGTGGAAGGGACAGAGGGACGGGAGGGAGACAGCGGACGACGGAGGTAAGAAGGGTTTCCTTCGTCAGCGTGCAGCGTCTGTCAGAGGCCAGGGAGGAAGGACGTGAAGGGGCAGTTGTGGCGGGGCTGACCCCCAGGTGTGCTGGGGGTGAGCTGGCCGCCCAGGCTTGTGGGCATTCCCAGCCAGGCTTCTCTTGGCCTCATCTGTGCGTTGGTTCCTATTAGCAGGCGTGGTGCTGGGCTCCTCGTAGGAAACAAGCACGCACGGGGCATGAGAGTGTGAGAAGCCTGATGGCTGACGTGGTCACGTTCCACGGGACAGAGGAGGCGGGGGCTCCCAGGTGGATGTGGAGAGTCTGAAGGCTTTGCAAGCTGGAAGACGGGTGGATGCCGGTGGGGTGGGAGTGCCAGAGCAGGCGGACAGGCTGGGGGCCCCGGGGGGGCGGGCGCCCTCACACACAGTGGCTGGTGTCAGCAGGGACACCGGGGGCTGGCGGTGCCCCCCTCAGGCCTCCTCCTGCCTCCCCGATGCCCTGAAGAAAGGAGTCCCTTGAGCTCGTCCTGGAGGGCTGGGAGGACCATTCTCATGGACGAAAGTGCCAGATTACGTTGCGGCTCACTTTGCAATGCTGTAGGTAGAGATCAGTGTGTAGGGAGAGCACGTGTGGTCCTGCATGTCACAGCCAAGGAGCTCACACTCACCTGGGTTGTTTCTCCCACCACCAAATTTTCTATCCAACCGAATCAAGCAGCAATCAACACAGCAGAAATAAATGGGCATATCCATCTTTGAACACTGAATTACCTTTTTCTGTAATGACTATGTGTTGGTGGCAAGTGGAATGTTCTCTGTTCATTTGCCTTTTGAATAAAATTTGTTCCAGAATAAATATTGTAAAAAATTAAGTATGTGAATGTTTGTTTGCATTCAGAATTAGATAAGAATTAAACATCTGATGTGAAAATCCAAGGATCAGGAGAGAACTCCATGTAAATTTCATGTGTAATAATGAGATATTTATTACTTTTTAAAAAGTATTTGGATGGCAAATTATATATATTGATAAATATTATTCGAGAGCTTTGTGTTTTGTTTTCCGTTAAGTTTTGTGGAACAAACGAGGATTACCATGAAGGTCTCTTGTCTGGGTATGTTGCCAATTTGCCACTTTCTGCTTTGATGCTGGGACAGCATTTGGATTCTGGGGAGTGGAATTACCAAACCAACCTGGAGCTTGCTAAGCTCTATTTCGGGAAAGCTGGGAGCGCCTGAGCAATGTGGGGGACACAGAGAGGCCCCACAGCACGGCAGGGAGGGGAGCGGCTCCCGTGCCTTCCTTGCCCTCAGCATACGCCCCACCCTTCTAGGAAGCGACGTGGCTTTGGGTCCGAGCCCTGCGCGCTGGCGGCCGCGGAGCACAGGCCCCTGCACAGCGTCCCCCGGGGTCACCCCCGCTGGGGCCATGCCACAAGTCTCCTTCTCACTGGTTATCAGAAAACGTGCCTTCATTTTCGGGATAGTGGTGTGTGCATTTCTGACTAGGTAGCAAACCCTTTGATATTTTGACTTAGATGCTGAAAACATTTGGGTGTTGAGGTTTTGTCCTCGTGGATACAATTTCAAAGCATGGACTTGGTAATTCAATTAGACGTTTTCTATAAAATGCACCAAGTTACATGTGTGCGAAAGGCTCCTCACCAGCGCGGAATAACCTCCAGTCAGGGGTGCAGAGAGACAGCCGCTTTCTCTGGCTTGCCGTTTAAACGACTGTCAGTGTAACTCTGGGAGCAATAAAGGATTGTGTGAAAAGCCTCTTACTTGGGTGCTGGATCTTGTGTTGCCTCACGAGGGAGGGGGGAGTTTGGAACCTTTCCGTGGACAGCAGGTACTCTGATATCCCCAGACCTGTTACACCACCATCACCTGCCAAACCTCGCCCTTCTGCCGGGGCGGGGGGGTCAAAGTGGCGGCCTGGCCACAGTCTTCCTGGCGGGCTTCACGGTCACGTCTGCCTGGTCGCGTCGGGCAGAGTGCAGGGTGGTGGCTGCAGGCTGCGGTCCGCGAGATCTCTCCGTGAACATCAGCCCCAGGCTAGTTATGCCGAATGCAGGCCTCATGCAGCGCGGACACACACACACACACGCGCGTGCGCGAACATACGCACACACCCAGATGCACACGCATGTGCTCTCACACACAAACATGCACACACGTACATGCACACACGTACACGCACACACATGCACAAACCTACACGCATGCACACGTACGCGCATGCACACACGTGTATACACGTACACGCACGCACACACCCGCATATGCGTGTGCGCACATACACGCACGCACCCAGACACGCACGCATGCGCTCACGCTCACAAACATGCACACACGTGTGCACACACAAATACGCGCACACGTGCACACACAAACACGCACACATGCACACACACACACAGGCTAGAAGTTGTCCTCTGTCAACGAGGATGCTGGGCAGCAGGCCAGTTCTGACCTCTTCCCTCCTGTTGCAAATGGAGCAGAACCAAATGGCCCGTCTCTTTCAGCCAGGACGCATCATTTTCTCCCTGTTGAAGGGTTCAACCGCCTCAAAATGGCCCGGCCTACCAAAACCTGGCCACCGAAGCTTCCCTGGACACCAGCTATGCCTGGGGGACGCGCAGGGGGGACGGTCATGGGCTTCCGAGAGTGGCTTCCATCCTGGGCCACCACCCTCCACACCACCAGGGGCTCTGGTGCAAACAACCCCCACGCCGACCCCCAGAGACAGGTTTATAAGCAGGCTTTTGGTTTTATTTTGTTAACAAACACACACGGGACAGGGAAAGGTTACTGACCGAGTGGTATCTAATGCACGAGTTCTCTGTGGCTTGGAAACTCCCACACGCCCCCAGCCACCTGCTGAGGATACCGTACACAGCGGTATCAAGGTTGATCGTTTTCTGTATCTCTCAAACGAACACAATTACTCTTTTGGCATATTTTTCACTCAGACTGCCTGAAAGTTCTGCGTTCTCCCAACAGGAAGCTGGGTTATGGTGCAAGTGTCACTAATACTAACTCCAGAGACCCAGGGTCCCCGGGCCCCTCAGGGCCAGTGCGGAGGGGTCCTGCGGCCACTTTGTTCACTGCATGAACACGCACTGCCCAAGGTTGTGGCTCCGAAACACTGCCTCGCTTTCTCCACGCTTTAGTTTCCAGACACGCTATCGGAGTAGAGAATAAGCTCTTTTCAGTGATGTGAGGAAGCATGCCAAGTGTCTCCTGACAAACAGGACTTCTCTCATCAATAACAAAAGTGAGGGAAGTCTTTGGTGGGTACGTGGAGACCCCCCAGGACCCACAGGAATGTTCCTCCGTCAGGGGAATGTGCATCAGACAGCATGCAGGAGTCAACCTCTCCTCGAGAGAGCTAACGTATCGAGCCGTCTCTTGAGTCTTGACTCAGCCGAAACATCCAGCAAACCAGAAAACCTCAGGGGCTCTGATGTGGGCTTGCCCAAGTAGGAGTCCTTCTGAAGGTTGCTCTGTTTTGCTTCTACCAGAAACCGAGCACGTCAACTCTGCGGTTATGAGATCTCTACAGACGTGTGCACGTTCTCCTCGTCTGTCCGTCCTGCAGGTGGAATCCTTGGGGGAGGCATGCACAGAAACGCCTTCTAAGTAACTCCCTACCAACGGGGACGCACGGCCAACCTATACTGAAGAGGGGAAGTACAGCATCATTACATTTCCTTGAAGAATGTGCACACCGCCGGATCCCAGATGTGCTCCTGACACGGCACGGTCAGGGTCAGCTTTGGGGGGGGGCAGGGGCTGCCAACCGCCCCAGCTTCTCCATGGGGACAGCATGGGGTCACTGACTCAGTGCTTCTCTGATCAAAGTGAGTCAGACTCCACACAGGATCAAGTAAACCTCTCCTAATTCAGGACAAACGTTCCATCACGTTAAAGAGACCGCAGCCTCCGGCTTCTGGCTAGGGTGTCTGTCCTCTGCTCGTGTGGGTTCTTTTCCTGGTTGGCCTAGGGACAGCCTCCTGAAGGACCCTGGCTGGCTTTTCTGGGATCTTTAGGAACGGGGCTTTGGCTGTGTGTAAGACTCCACAGGGACACAGGACAGAGGAGAAACAGGGACGCCGCTCCCAAAGCTCTCTGGTTCTCCGTTCCCTCTGGGTCAGCCCTATACACCCGAGCCCCACTTGGGAGCAGCCCTTTCTGAGAATTCAGGCAAAGCCTGCTGAACACAAGACTTCATGTCAGTTGAGGAGACTGGGACCGGTGTGTGTACCTAGTTTCTAGCCACATCCTTACACCTGGTGGTTCAAGCAGGACGCTGCACCACGTGCCCCCACTGGTACCACGTACCGAAGGCCGACATCGGAAACACAAGGGCTCCGTAGCCCAGACGTGACGAATGCACCAGCATCCACGCTGTGCACAGTCAATGCAGTGTGAAGTTCCCAAACCTCACTGTGGCGTCTGGGGAAGCACGCCGTACGTTGCGTGGCCCACCACCACCTTCCCTCGGCAGGCACCATGGAGAGTGGCCGCTGGGACTCGGGGGAAGGCAGCAGACCACGTCAGCAGCCGGGGACATTCGGAAGACTCAGGAGCCGAAGCGGACAAAGCACGTTGTCTACCGTGGAATAAGCTGGCAAGTCCTCGGGTCCCCTCTTAGTGATGTCCACGCTACTCAGGCTATTGGCAAATAGGTTTCCCGAGCCCCAGCTCTGGAACTCCCAGGGTTGAGGCATGCAATAAATAAGACCGTGGCTGTGAGCAGAGTGCCCCTTGTCCCGTGGATGTGTAAGGATCCCCGTTCCTGGAGGCCGCTGCTCTCATTTACAGAGGGTCCCATTCTGCACCGTTTTGTTCCTGTCGGCTATGCAGGGCGAGGTGACTCTCTGCGGAGGGTCCTCCTTGCTCTTTGGCGAGGGGCTACTGTTGTTGCTGCCGCTGGACTTGCTTCTGCTGGGATCGAGAGTGGGCTGGGCAGGCGAGGAGCGGGCGCCCCAGCCCCGGACCAGGCAGGTGCAGACCAGCCGGAAGAAGGCCCGCCGCATCTCCTTGCTGGCCAGTGTGTAGATGACGGGGTTCATGGCCGAGTTCAGCACGGCCAGCACAATGAACCACTGGGCCTTGAACAGGACGGCACACTCCTTCACCCTGCAGGCCACGTCGACGAGGAAGAGAATGAAGAGCGGGGACCAGCAGGCGATGAACACGCTCACCACGATGACCACAGTCCGCAGCAGGGCCATGGAGCGCTCCGAGTTGTGGGGGCTGGCCACCCTGCGGCTGCTGGACTTCACCAGGAAGTAGATACGTGCGTACAGGACCACGATGGTGGCCAGGATGGCTGTGAAGATGCTGATGCAGAAGGCGATGTACTTCTTGGAGTAGAGGGGCAGGATGGTGGAGCAGTCGGGAAGGTCGTGCAGGCAGTTCCAGCCCAGGATGGGCAAGGCGCCCAGCGAGAAGGCGATGAGCCAGCACATCCCAATCAGAAGGAAGACGCGGTGCTTCTTGTTGGCGTCGTACGGCCTCATTTTGATCATAGTCAAGTGCCGCTCGATCGCGATGGCCAGCAAGCTGCAGGTGGACGCCCCGAGGGCCACGAACATGCTGCCTTCCCGCAGGAACCAGACCGTTGGAGACAGGCTCAGCGTCCTCTTGCCTGACATCAGAATGTTGACCTTGTAGGCAATGCCGGCCAGCAGGTCACAGAGAGCCAGGTTGCCGATGAAGAAGTACATGCGATTGTGGAATTTATTATTCTTCCAGATGGCAATGAGAACCATGAGGTTCTCCAGCACGATGAGGCTGCAGATGATCAGGAACAGCACAGTGGTGAGCATGCTGCCCTCGGGGGCCTCCTTCAGCCTGCCCTCCAGCTTGCCCACGTAACTGTAGTGCTCGTACAGGGTCTGGTTCCCGGGCTTGGGGTGCGGCATCAGGACCGTGGCCATGGCTCGGGTGCGCAGAGGCTCAGCTCCGGATCCCACCAGAGGGCGCCCTGGGCATGTCCATCTCCAGAGAACAGGCTCTGGCTCAGGCTTCAGGGGTGGCCCGGGCTGGACCCCAGCCAGGGCATGCAGAGCAGCAGCCTGCAAAGAGAAAAGAGGGGCGCCCAGCGATTAAGGGGCTCCGAGACCACCTAGGGGCAGCGGCCGCAGCAGAGTTGGAGGAAGGCACCCGAACTCCGCAAGCGTGAAAAAGGGTGGTCACACAGGGGCCCAGAGCTCCCCGGGCGCTGAGGCGGCCACGGGAAGCCACTTGGTGTCTGCAGCCTCTGGGAGGGAGATCAGTGCGTGAGCGCCACGGTCGTTCACTCATGTAACAATGACATACAGACCGAGTAAACATCCATCAGGGAATCCCAAGGCACTCGTGAGTGCTAACTGTGCATCCTTGATCCACCACGCGGGAGCCGCCAAACCATGATTCCCCGTGACCCGGAGACAAACGGAATCATCCCAGGACAATGCAGTAGGATGGAACCAGAATGACGCCTCCAGGAAGCCCCCCCGGTGAGCCTGAAGCCACATGGTGACCACCCGTGGCCCCGATGGCATCCCTGGGACCAGACCTGGGGAAAGAGTCGGGTCCTGACAGCCTCCAGGAGAGGCCGGAGGCAGGGCCACGCAGCCACGGAAGGAAGGGCAGTGTAAGGCACAGCAGAACCCAAACCCGTACCTCCACCGGGGGTGATGGGAGGAAAGGCAGGGATGAACACTTGGACTCTGGACTTGGCTGAAAACTCAGAGTTCAGATCAAACTGTCTGAACCCCCAAAACTGAAGCCGTGCATGTGAACTGAAAGAAATGACCCACCTGGGGGTCTACAGACCGCTGTCAGAAGCCAAGCGCCAGACCCTCGACGGCCCCGGATTTAATCTCCCCTCCCCTCCAGATACTTCCCACCCTCACCTGGGGCCGTGCTCATCACCTCGTGTGACATCACAGCTGGATGTGGCTTTCAGTGGACCCACTGATTTTAAATTAGAAATATATGATTAAATATCTGCTACAATCAAATGAGATCAGCTTAAAACAGCCCTCTGAGTGTCCAGTGATGAGTATTTTTTTACTTTTACAACGTTTAAGCCATAGCCTTAAGTTGGGTTCAGAGACAGCTCCCCAAATGATATGGGGTCTGCATTTTGGGGTGTGGCGGGATCTTGCTATAGGTACCAAGAGGGCCCAAGAGGGTCTCAGTCCTGGAAGGACTCGGGGGCACAGTGTGGGCGGCTGCTCTCGGACAAGAAGGAGAGGAAACTCCGTGGGCCCCCCCGCTCCCTCTAGGTCACTGTTTCCCGGCCCTGCGGGCATTGGTTGGAGCCTGGGAGGCTGTCAGACCCTCCCCTCCATCAGGGGGCTCGGGTTCTCTGAGGTCAGAAAGAGCCGCTCCGTTCCTTTGCTGCAGAGACTTCTCCCAATGTGCTGGAGCTTGCATGTGCGGCTGTTCCAGAAACTCCGTGGGCCCTGGCCTCCAGGGGCTGCCTGCGCGGTGCATGCAGGTCAGTAGATGCCCCTGAAGACGCACGGGTCAGCTCGGTGGGCTGCTGTCCGGCCAGCCCCTGCCACCACCGCTCCCGCACCTTTCTCTAACTCTGGCCTGTCCTTCACGCCCTGAGTCAAATTCCTCCTGCTCTGCAACACTTTCTGGAGTCAGCCCAGCCCCTCCAGACCTCCCTGAGCCCACTCGACACTTTTTACAACAAATCGCAGGCTGTCGTTTAAGGAGTATAAATAATGCCGCGGCTGACCACCTCTGAGCCCGCCGCCTGCAGGGGCCTGCTTCATACTCACACCGCATCGGGGCCCCGCGCCTGTCCGCTCACGGGTGCCCCACGAAGGCTCTGCTCTTTCCTGCTGCTTGTCAGCTGAGTCTTTATCTGTGAGCCACGAATGGAGCTGCCATGGCCTCATTCTGTTCTCCGGGCCCTGGGCACAGCCTGGAGCACAGCCAGCCCCACCGAGAGTCGGAGGGAGCAGCGGCCGGGGAACGGCTATTTCCCTGCCGGCGCTGGGTCCACTTGGACTCTGGACTTGGCTGAAAACTCAGAATTCAGATCAAACTATCTGAACCCCCAAAACTGAAGCCGTGCACGTGAACTGAAAGAAAGCAGCAGACCTGAGGCCTCCACACACCCCACGCCAGGCAGCCCGGTGCCAGGCGCCAGCAGCCACTCTGTCCACTAGTCCTGCATGACTTGCAATCATGAGTGAGTGACCACCCACACAGTCTGAATTGCAGAAACACACGTGTTACCTGAAAGGGCGAGGAATGTGAATTGTTCGTGAATTTGCACCCACAACGGGGAGAAAGGGCTCCAAGCAGCCACATCCAAAAGGTCTGGAAACCACAGTACAACTTCGGCTTGTCGGCTGTGACTGTTTCCCCAGGATAACTCCCCGCCACGTACATCCTTCCCTCTGCACGCACCCCACCCCTTTGCAGGGGCCATAAGCAAGGACAGGGACGCATGTGCCCATAAACCCGCTGGACCTGGACCTCCTGGACGTAAAGAGCAAGGACAGAGAAGTGAAGGACTTTTCTTCGCGGCACAGGCAGGGTTTTGAAAGAACTGAGCAGGGCAGGAAAACAAGCAAACAATGAAGGCGATACCCAGCAGCAGAACCACCCCAATGAAAATAGTGTAAGACATGCCGGAGAGCCACCCAAACCATGCGTTTTGAGGGTGAATGTATTTTTCCTACTAATGCCTGATTTATCATTTCCGTTGATTAAATATTCATCACTCAAAGAGCACATATTTTTCAGAACATCTCTTGCTAAATGCTACTCTCCGCATTTTTTGTAACTGGAAGACATCTGGCTCTCTTTACAATCTAAAAGCTTATTTTCTTTGGTTTTACCAACATTAGACCGTAGACTCCATCCCAAGAGTTACGTGCTGGGCCAAAGGCCAGATTGATTTTGGATGTGTCTGAGCGCTGTTACTTGTGGTCAAAAGCATCACAGAGGAGTTCTGCCCCCACCTCTCAGGGGCACGGCAGGACCTGAATTTGCAGAAGGAACACTCTGCCCCTCCCGCCCGCCAGCTCGGAGCGGCCAGCCTGGCTCGGGACCAGGTGGGGCATCAGCTCTCGGGCCACATCCATCCTGAGGAGTGCTGGGCACTGCGAACACAGCTCCTGGGAAGCCAGCCTGTTCCACCCCTCCCAGCCACACCACTGACCCCAAAGGGACCTCTGGCTGGCTTCTCACCCCCTCGAGGGCAGGAGCCTGTTTCTGACCTCCACGTAAAAGGGGCCCCATAGCCTACAAATGTGCCTGGCGTCTTTCTGCCAACGTGATGCTCACCCGAGTCCTAGGCGGAGGTGCATTTGGATGCTGGTAATTCCTGCTCCTGTCAGGAAACAGATGCAAAACCACCCTTGTCTGTGGACACAGGGGGGTTTCTACAGGTTGCTGTCCTAACAAGCACTACGGGGCCTGGGTGGGGGCATCCTTGTGAGCTTGTGCCAGTGCATCCATGGGCTGCCTTAGATTTCTGAGCATCGGGCTGGTGTCTAGGAGGGGCTTTGATGCAGAGGGTCCCTGCAGAGGCTAACGGCACTTGGCTAGCTGGAGAAGTCCCCATGGGGGCAAGACGTACACATTACAAATGCTCACGTTTTTCTTTATTTTAAAAGTTAAGCATCTGGGGCCTGGCAGGGACCACCATCTGACTTTTCATTGCAAGAGTCTGATCACTGCTTGATTTCCCCCGAACAAGTTAGAAATAGAGGCCAGTGCTGAGGAGGGTAGTCTTGTATGTCTCGGAGCGCCGGGCCTGACGCAGAAGCTGCTGCGTGGGATGGACACTTGGGAGAAGCACCTTCTAGAAGGTGTCTCCGCCATGCGTCACCCAGGTTAGACCGCGTCGCACCAGTGGGGCCGTCATCCCTCCATTCCAAGGAGGTGCGTCCGCAGGGAGGGGCGGCCCGGGTGGCCGATGGGTTCCAGATGTGCTCTCTGCGCTAGTGACTCACTTTCTCTACACATGTCAACTTGAAAAATAAACAAACTATAAAAAGAAGGAAAAGAAAAAAGTAAAGGGAAATATTTCCACAAAGTCTGGGGTCTCTCTCCCTCTCCGTCACAGAGAACAAGAAAAGCGTGAGAGGACAGTGAGGAATTTCTCCCGGTCAGACACAAGGTGCTGTTTGTCAAAGGCACGTCTTCCCAGGGAAACCAACGAGTCCATCCTTCAAACTGAACTGAAACACCAAGCATTTGCCAAACAGCAAAATTTCCTGGAAAGCAGTGTTTTGTTGTTGTTTACAAGATTTAGGAAAGAAAGACCGGGCTGCTCATGTCGATGCCCCAGGAAATTCCTTTGCTAATGAATATTTCCCCTTGCCCCAGATTTCTGAGCAACCCCTCGGGGCTTTCAGAGGTAGCGTCCGGCAAGAGGCCTCACACACACACGGCCCCGCACGCCTGCACTCCGCTGGGAGCCCAGGCCCGGAGCCCCCCGTGAGGTCGCTGGGATGAGCAGGCTCCCCACTCCCTGGTGGCTTTCCCACACGGGACTCTCTCGGGCAGGGAAGGTGAGGGTGTTAACACGGATCGGGTGCAATCCTGCGAGTGCATGGACATGGGGTGGCCAGCAGGAGTCCAGGCACAGGTCCCAGGGGCTGCCTCTGCGCTCGCTCGCCTGGGTGCCCAGACTTGTCCATTGTAAGGCAACCGATCTTAACACAAGAGACCTTACCCTCTGCTCTTCAACCAGACTTTTCAGACTCTCCCTTCTCTGCCTGTTCTTAGTGACGGGATTGGACTTCTGCCCAGATTGCCGTGGGATGAGTGAAGGTGTGTGGGAATGAGCTCCTCCGGGCAGCTAAGGGCCTATGCAAATAAGAGACATCTGGCCCAAGAAGTCCTAACTGTGGGGTCCCTCCCGCCGGTTCCTGGAGCCACGGTGATGCAGCCCACAATGTCCCTTGCAGGCACCCCGTTTGTCCTCATGGCGGCATCTGCCTTTCGAGTGTACACAGAGGGAAGCCGAGGCTGGGCTGTGGGGGTCGCGTCCTCAGTGGCACAGCTTGGCCGAGGCAGTGCTGGGCTGGATGGCTGGGTCATCTGATTCCCATGCACCACAGCAGGGGCTCACTCTTCTAGAGTGTCCACCCCCCCAATGGTCTTCACCTAGACAGCGGTGACAAGAGTGTCACCAGCAGGCTCGCCAAAAGCTGGAATGCTGACATGAGCGGAAACCTGACCCGGGGGGACATGAAGCAGCATCTGCAAGCCCCAAGAGCTTGCACCAACCTGCTCAGGCCTTGCCACAGCGCACAGGGCTCACCGGGCTGGCCTGCTGCCGGGCCTCCTACAGACGCAGCCACAGAAATAGGAGGAAAATGACACAGAACAGAGGCTGACCATGCCCAGCACAGTCACAACCGTCACTGGAGCGCGGGAGTCTCGGCACTGGATGGAGTTCACCGAGCACGTCCTGTTACCTCTGAAAGCTCATGGAACGTCTCTTCAGGCAATTAATTAATTCAACAGAAAATGGGTGCAAAGGAATCATAAGAAGTGGCTCCAAACTGATAAGACAGGAATGAGGAAGCCACATGGGAGGGAACAGAAAGGTCCCCAGAAAGCCCAGCACAGTGGTCCCGGCTACCACCACAGGCGGCCCTTGGCCTGGCTGGTGGTGTCAGCGCCCGGCTCACAGCACCGAGTCCTGCAGAAGGACAGGGGGCTTCACAGTAGGGCAACCCCCAAATTTTCAAGATGACGGCATGCCCAGATTCTCATTTTTCCATCATAGAAACATATGCACACACTGTAGGTATCGAAGTGTGTGTAGGAGTAGGGAAAAGACACCACAGGGTCACATCAGTGCCGTCATTTCCAGAGAAAGGAGGAAAATCAAGTCCCTGCATTTTGAGAACATTGTTAGGCCAACATGTGAGGCTCCTTCTTCAGGAGATGCCAGTTTTCTACCATCCACACGTGGTAGAAAATTAGGAGAGCCACGCACTTTACGAAATTCAGAAACATAAAGAGGAAAGCAGCATTTATGAAGGTGAAGCTGAGGGAGAATCCACTCCAGCCGCATCTTCACAGGAAGCTTCTGAGGGCTGACGTGCAGTCTCTGGTGGCAGGTGACAGAACAACCAGACCGGCAGGATGTGAAGGTTGCTGACTGAGAAAACCCACTGTGTGGTCCTCCTATGGCCACAGAATTAGTCGTTCTGGATGGAGCTCTGCATCTCAGTTCCCTGAGAACTCCTACAGAGCCAGACACTTCCACGACTTCTCGAGGACAACACGCCTGCCGCCGCCACCCCCAGCCACAAGCATGGCCATCCGCCGTGTCCATCACACACCCACGGGACCTAATCCTGCCCCGGTACTTCTAGGAACTGTTTTCCTTAACCACGCCTGCAAGAATGTCACTAAAATGTGTGCATTGAGCGTTTGCAACTTCTGACCAAGAATGTTGCAAAGATGAATGAGGAAGATGTGTGTCTGCAGCCTCTGACTTCCAGACTTTAGAAAGATGCCTCATTCTGGAAGTCGTCAGTGCTCCAGCTGGGGGTGGGTACCGTGGGCAGGGTGGACCCTCCACTTTTGAAATAATCGCCCAGGAGAGCCCCGAGTTCGTGCCACTCGCTTTGCTATAACTTCCTAACAAAATGTGCTCCCTTTAAACTCCCAACAAGTTCCTCTCTTACATCTAAATATAAAAACCCACAAAGAAATATGTCACCGGGAGTGGCCAGCACCAGAAGAGAAAGAGAGAGACACAGACCGTTTGGAGCCAGGGTGGTTAGAAGCGGCAAAGCTAGCATGGGGCCCAAGAAGGACATGTCCCGTCCCTTCTCCAGGCTTTATCCAGCTGCGAATGCAGCACATGGGAACCTCATGATTGCAAAAGTAGGGGCTTTATCTTCCAGCCCTGATTCTGACAGTCCTGACTGCCTACTTCAAGAAACGGAAGAAAGCAATGGAATTTTGTGGCAAATATCATTTTAAAAGAATGGTTTCCCCAGGAGAACGACGACAACCACACACTCCCAGAGCCCCCAGGTCCTCATCCTGGGAGGGTGAGGGTGCCTAACTTTTCAGTTATTCCAGAAAAAGGACAGAGGGGACTTCTCTGGGAAGAGCCACTTATGTCTCCTTCAGGTACTGAGGTGCAGCTCAGTCTGGACCTTTCCACTGTAGTTAAAAAGGAACCATTCCCTCTCCCCTGGCTCTGGCTGGTCAATGGTTCTCGTCACTAGAGTGGAAAAAGGAACCATTCCCTCTCCCCCGCTGGGGCCGTCACTGGAATGGATGGCCTGGAGGAGGGGCTGATGGGGACGTGGTGTCTTCTTGGGCCAGGTCACAGTCACGCCAGGGATAGGCTGGAATTTGGTGAGAAAAATGGGCCCAGCGGCCCCCAGCCCACCCACCCAGGTTGGGCGCCCCGGACTCGCAATCCCTGCCCCACCGACTCACCTCTGCCTGGAAAGGGCGCTTGGGCCACCCGCATCCTGGCGACCCTTCCTCCGCTCAGAGGCGGCGGGGACCGGGGCACCGGGAGAGTCTTGGGGCTGGAGGGGGGAGTCGGTCCCCGCCGGGGGCTGTCGCTCGGGCTCCTCCTGGCGCCGCGCCCCCGTCGCGTGTCCCCAGGACCGGCTGGCTCAGTCTCTGCGCACACAAGCCAGAGCGCAAACTTTTCCAGAGGCCCTTAGGGGCGGGGCGGTGCTCCGCCCCGCCGCCCCCAGCTCCCCGCCCTCCCGGCGCCCCCTCCCTACTTCCTCCGCGCTCCCGAACCGTGCTCCCCGCGGCCCCTTTCACCTCCCTGCCCCAGGTCCTCGCCTCCCGCGTCTCCTCATCTCCCGGCCTCTCCGCGCCCCCCCATCTCCCTGCCCCAGGTCCCACCTCCTCGCTTCCCCCCGCTCGCCCCCCTCACCATTCCCACTCCTCTTCCCGCCCCATCAGCAACCCCCAACCCCCGTCTCAGCTGCTCCCAAGCCCCTGCCCCAGGCGGGCGTCCTGCCCCTGCGCCCCTTGGGTGAGCTCCAAGCAAGGGTTTGGGCTGATGATGATATCATCATCATCATCATCATCATCCTTACTGTGAAAGTGATCTTGATCATTTCCTTTTCAAATTGCCTTTCCACTGGTTCCTGGGTTAGCATGCGTGGGCGCTGGCTGTGGCCCCCAGGCCCACCCCACACAGGGCAACCCAGCTCCTGGGCCTGTGGGCCCATCTCTGGGGCTGCCATCCCCACAGAGATGGACCCTCTTGCATGGATGCATAAAAGAGCCCTGACAAAGTGCTTCCAAAGAAGAATACCCAGGGAGGCAACTAGACTGCAGAATTTTCCACTGGAGAAAGAAAGTAAAGGCCAGGTGAATGCACACGGCAGCCAACCCTAGGAAATTTGGGGCATGGTGGGGAGAGGGAGGAAGGAGGAAAGGAGAGAGAAGCAAGAGTGAACCCCAGTCCCGCTGCCCACAGCCAGGGTGCGCCTTCCTGGGCGGACAGAATAGGGGTGCAGGGCTACCAGGGGCCAGGCCGGAGGATGCGGGGGAGGGTCTCCCTCAGGCACCTGCCCCAGATCTGGAGCCCTCCTGCTTCCAGGGAAGGAACCCTGTCCCACCTTCCCCTAGAGCTGGGAGCAAATGCTCATTTAGGGCGAGTTTGAACCCTGATGGGCGCCTGGCATGTTTGGCACTTTGCTGCTCTTGTGTGTTTTCCCCGTGGAGAAACCGGAGCCCTGGAGAACACGGGGCGGGGGCACCACAGAGCTCTGGCCTGCCCTTGGGGCTCAGAGGAGGCTGCCCCTGCCCTGTCCTTGCTGCCACTTAATCCAGTGGGCCATATCTGCCGTGAGTCCCGTCGGCGCGGTGGCCTTCCAAATGGACTCAGCGTGTCTTGTGCAAGCTCTGGGGAGCCACTTCCGTCCCAAATTGTAAGTGGGATCGACCGCGCCTCCTCCAGCTTCAAGCCAAGCGAAGGAGAAGAGAGACCTGCTGCTTTGGCCACCTGCCAGAGCCAGGGGACAGTACAGCGCCCTGGCCTCCATGTCTCCACCTGACCAGTCAGTTGGTTCATCAGTAATTCTTTAAACTAGTTGCTTTGCGCTATATGTGAAATCACTGGTTATTGGCTGAAGCTTGCCATGATTGGCGCCCCGTCTCCGTTCACAGGGCAGGTTCTGAAATCCAGACTGAACAGAACAACCTGAGGTCTGGGGATGCCTCCAAAACCAGCCTCAGAACGGGACTCCCGAAGCCTGAAAAACAACGGGGCTTTTTACTGCAGGCGCCCCAAGGGAGACACGAGCATCTGACATAGAGGCATTCCGGAAAATCCTTTTTCAAAAATACTCCTTTCCCCCAAAGATTCCCCTCCTGATTGCTCTCCCCACACACACCTCTCTCACTGAAGCGGTGCCCCACCCCACCTGCTCTTCCCTCCCTGGGCTATCAGGATCAGACACTGGACCCTGACTGGGGGGCCCTCTGCGCCCCCACACAGCCCTGAGAAACCATATTCTCTCCAGAAAACCAGGCCTCCCTAAGGGTCTGTTGGATAAAAGTCTCCCACTCTGCCTCCCTAATTAACGAGGGAAAGCTCTTTACAGGGAATGCCAGCTCATAAATGTAGAAGGAATGGGGGAATTTGGAGCTCTGCGTTCTGGATTCCTCAATGAAATTACCGAGCGGAACGACGAGGCAGTGTGAAAGCATGTCAACCACACAGTGCTACCTGGGAAAGAAAAAACACTCTCCACCTCCATCGGAGACATCTGTCAGCACCTTCACGGGGATTCAAACTCAGCATCACCCGTGCGGGGCCAGCCTGACATCAGGGGATGCAAAATCCAGCACACGAAATCACCGATGCTGTGTTCTTGCGGAAAACACTTCCCTTGAGTCAAAGGCCAAGCCTGTAGCCTTCACTTCCAGTTTACAGGGAAGTGAAGGGATAGAGCATCTGGTGAGGACACTGGAAGAAAGGACCAGACGGGCTCAGAGAGCCAAGCATTTGGCATCCCTCAAACACGGCAAGGTCAAGAGAAGGGTAGGATTGGTCCGAGGATAAAAACAGCCAAAAGAAGCAGCGTTTCTAACACCCAGCATGGGCCTGACCGACAGCTGGCAGCAGGAGAGATCGGGAGGACATCTCGGGATGGAGGGAGTGTTGAATGACGTCATTGACTCACTGGTAGCATGAATTGAGTGGATAATAGCACGATGCTCACCTGGAAGAATGGCCTTATTTCTAGGAGACCAGTATCTTGGTGTCTAAAACTTGTTTTCAGATGACTCGGCAAAAACAATATGGCACGTGAAGTCGATAGGACAAAACCAGTGGTTGGAGTTGGCTGGGGGACAGCAGGGAGCTTACAATGCGTCCCCTTCTCTGGATGTTTGAAATTTTTCCATAATAAAAAGTTGGAGAAAAATAAAATGTCAGGTATTGGATAATTTAAAAATTTCTCCACCTCTGTTCTGAGGCTGTCAAATCAAATCCAGGCTTACAGGAATAAAATAAAAAGATAACATGATTTATATGTGAATGCTTTTGAAAAACCATCTGGCCCCAAACTTGACTATCATTTGAACAAAGGTATTACATATTATGACATATGTGTAATACATACTTGTTCATAATTTTACAAAAGGAAACACATTTACTTTCCGAGCGCCGTGGTGCCTCCAGCCCAGGAGGCAGGTGCAGGGAGTTTGGAGGACTCTGACCCACAGGGAGGCCGTCCCCAGCAGAGCTAAGGTGCTGTGGGAGTGGATTGTGGCGAAGTGGCTGTCAACACTGGACACCTGGGCCTGTAAATGCGCCTCCTCTCCGCCTCCCTTCCCTCTCCCAGCCTCTGCCTCCTGGATCCCGGATGCTTCTCTCCACCCTCAGGGTCAGAATTAGTGGGCACCACTCCTGTTCCTAGCTCTGCTTTGGCTCTTAGCTTGGGTAAATGTTGCATATGCCACCGTTCTTGGTTTCCAGAGGCCACTCCTCTGGCGCGCACTCAGGACGGTGTGGTGTGAGCTCACTGTGGACGGAGCCCTGTGGGAGGTCGGGGACGGCTGGGTGAGCCCCAGGGAGGGGTGTCCGGTAGGAGGAAAGGAGCCCTGAGGATCTTCGGTCTCGCGGCTGTCCCACAGCTCGCCATGATGGAGGCATTCGCGCAGCGCTGGGAGAAATGGCTTTCATACATCAGTCTGGATATGGATTTGCAAATCCAAAGTTGTACAATAACCCTGACTGGACCCAAGTGAAGCCTCTGAGTCACTGGATTCTTGCACAATAAGTATTCACTCGCTGACAGACACAACCAAAGCTGAACCTCACAACTGTAATTGTGACTTCCAGGTACCACCTTGTCTTCCTGTGCCTTCCCCGTCTCCGCCCGTGCTGCGCCATCCACCGGGAGCCAGCGGAGATCCCAGGAACTGTTCTGTTCACATTTCTTATTTTGTAAGGGCACCTGAGTAGTGTGTATATGTTCATATAAGTGCGTAACATGTGTGTACATATGTGGGGTTGCACACGCACGTGGGATGTATATGTGCACACAAGTGGGGGTGTATGTGCACATAAGCAGGGGGATATGTGCACACGTGTGTGGAGTGTATGTGTGCACACGAGTGGGGGTGTATGTGTGCGGTCTGTGGGTGTATGTGTACACGCATGTCAGGGTTGTGTGTGCACACATGTGTGAGGTGTATGTGTGCACACGAGTGGGGGTGTGTTGCACACGTGTGGAGGTGTATTGCACACGTGTGGGGTGTGTGTGCACACGTGTGTGGGGTTGTATTGTGCACACGTGTGTGGGGTTGTATTGTGCACACGAGTGGGGGTGTAAGTGCATGTGTGTGGGGTGTGTGTGTGCACATGTGTGTGGGGTTGTGTTGTGCACACGTGTGTGGGGTGTATGTGTGTGAACACGTGTGTGTGTCACAGAGGGACTGTACTGTAAAGGAGGCAATATGTTCTACCCTCCATGGACAATGAACACATGGACCCTCCGGTAAAATACAAAATACATATTTGGTCTTTGTTCCTTTCTTGGCACAGAGGTCCTACAATTCTTGAGTTTATTTGTTTTTGTACGTTCACGAGGTGACTGGTGGCTGGGGGCCCAGACAGCTTCATGATGGGGGCTGGTTGACAGAGGCACCAACCATCAGACCGCAGGGTTGGCACT